>NW_027202271.1:24278263-25548263 GCF_024711535.1 Dipodomys merriami
TGTGAATACATTAAATCACTCACTGTTGAAGGGAGTGGTAAATCACAGGCTCTGCAGGCCTGACTTCTGGCAAAGCCACTGACAAGTAAGCCTCATAAAAAGAGATCACTCCATATAATAATCTTGTTCCAGGTATGATTTGACGGGGGAGCCATAGGCTATCAAGGAGAGAAAAAGAGATGAGGAAAAAGATTTGACCATGTATCAAGAGAAAAAGGGAAAAGAAATGACAGGAGAGGAGAGGAGAATCAAAAAGAAAAAGAAAAAGAAGATAGGAGGAAAGGGAGGAAGAGAAGAGGAGGAAGAGGAGGAGAAGGAGGAAGAGGAGAAGGAGGAGGAGGAGGAGGAGGAGGTGAAGGAGGAGGAGGAAGAAGAGGAAGAGTATTAGGAGGAGGAGGACCAGGAGGAGGAGAAGAAAGTGACAGAGAAGAAGGAAAAAGAGCTTTTAAAATAGTTTCAGGGGACTAAGAAAGAATGAGGGAAGATTTCCTCTAAGTCATAGTCTTTGTGGGACAGAAAATGACAAAACCAAACTGGGCTTTGTCAATAAGAATTTATGACAAGAGAAAAATTGTTTAAAATTACTAATCATCATTTTAGAATTTGAGTGTGCTGTGAGAAGCTCCAAAAAGTGAAAAATAATGTCAAGCATCTCTATATGTGGACTGTTTTAAGGGTTCCAGAGAGAAATCAAAGAACTAGTAATCAGTACTTTAAGTTCTAAGCATCCCCAGACAATCAGAAAATGGAACTTTCTTCTCTTTAAAGTTGTGTGATCTCACAGTGCAATCAGGTAAAGCACATAAGAGGAAGGGCCTGATTCTGGGTCCAGACTAAATTTCAGAGGTACAAGAGAATAGGAAGACCAAAGACAGACAGACAGACAGACAGAGACAGTGATAGACAGAGACAGATAAATTATCAATCTATAAATCTCAACATTTTAAAACACAATGTAATTTACAATGTCTATAGTCTCTGTGGCTATAAAGCTTTTGTCCTCAAGGGAGGAGGAAAAATTAATGAAGGAATAGCTAGTCTCCTTTTTTTTATTGTGAAAATATCGTACAGAGGGGTTACAATTACATGGGTAAGATAATGAGTACATTTCTTATCAAGCATTGTTACCTCCTCCTTTGTTTCCCCTTCCCATCCCTTCCCATTCACCCCCACCCATCCCCACCCCAGCCAAAGTTGTAAAGTTCATTTTTCGACATAACAAATTATCGTGTCTACTTTGTTTACTTTAAATGACAATAATTGTATACATTCATGATGTGTAATTTCATAAACTTCAGGATCCACATGTGGAATACTTTAAGTATCAGAAAAGGGATTCCTTAAACTTTCCTGTAAATATTTTGCTATTTGCCTTCATAATTTTTTTCTTTTTGCTGTCTGCTACACACATGTTTTTCTCATTTTTAACTGTCTATGTATTTTCCTCCAACACATTCACATGCATGCAAACGCACACACACACACACACACACACACACACACACACACACACACACACACACCACTGCAAGCCACAAGGGCAATAGCTTATATCTTATTTCCTATTACATTCTCAGTCAGCAGAAAACAATTGGATACCTGCTATATATTTAGTACTCAATAAATATTTGTCTTAGAGTATGAATGAAAAGGGAATTTTTTGCTCATAACAGAGGCTAACAAATAATTAAGCATTTTATATCACTGCTATTATTTGTCACTCTTATTATTAACAATATTTCTATTTGCATTAGACAAAGTGACAACTCAGTTCTTCAAACATCTCTCAGTGATCTTCTTACTTATTCAAAAATACTGTGGAGGAGAAGGAAAAAAGTGAATTAATTATAACAGCAATAAATAAATAATAACTTGAAATGCACTCGAGCATAAAGAACAAATAATTTTTTACCATGTGTACACTGAAAGTGTGAATGATGCAATCCAGCTGCTAAAATATGTTCCACACCCTCACACTTTATCTCTGCAAGTGTCATGGAGGCCAGTGATGCACATAATGGGTCAGGTCTTCTCAAAGAATAAATATTCCATGCTTGGAGGTACATGGGAGCCCACACACTAAGAATATTTTTAAAAGGCCTTTCCTAAATCATCAGAGACTGTCTAGGAGGAAAAGTTTAGACCTTCTTTACTTAAAAGGAAATGCTGGTGGATTTTTTTCTCATATTAAGCCAGTAAGGTATGAACTAAAAATTCTCCTAATAACCCAAACTGAAAATATCCCACACAGATTGCTTTTCCTAATGTTAAACATGTATAATGATCGCCACGAGATCATGTGGAGATCATGTGACAATGTCCCCTAACAGCAGCCACTGCCTTCCTAAAGAAGTGTTATTCACCATATGGCTACTATATATAATCTATATATATAGTATATATAGTATACATACATATATATACATGTATATAGTATATATAGTATATATATACTATATACATATATATATATATATGTGGTTTATGAGTATGTCAGGCAAATGCCTATCTTCCAGTCTCCATACACCCAGCCTATGGAGCTGGCAGCATTAGAATCAAACTCTAAGCTCCCTCTTGAACTAATTGAAGTTCCTTGGTCCTCATGAGCCATCATTTTCTCAGCTTATACAATGGCAACCATTACATCATCTTCTTAGAGTTTTTGTGAGACCTGAGAACATGATATACACAAAGTTCCTGGCTCAGAGCCTGGAAAGTAGCAGGTGCTTGATAATATGTTAATTTCCTTGTGATTTCCCCAGGTATTCCAAACTATGGGGCTCTTGTTCTGACTTATTCATTTGACCACCTAATCCATGTTAAGTATGCTACCTTTCAATGATAACAGAAAAAGGCTTTACTGAAAACAAGGGCATATGTCAATATAAGTGATATAATAAGGAGTAATACAGGATCTCAAAAACATCATATACGGGAAAGCTGTAAGCACATAAGAGTTATCTGGTGTTTTTTTTTTTTCTTTTTTACAGAATAAGTAGACCTTTCCTCTTTACAAAGGTAAAGAGGAAAAAAAAAGTTATGAGATTCTTCCATGAGATATAGGAAGATGCAGTAAGCTGTTGCTTATGTTCCCTGATTCCTATTGGTTTGTCTGTGCAAATATTGTTGGAGGGAACCAACCTGCCCTGCCTTCGCACTGTGTACTTAGAGTACATGGGATGCTTCCTTGGGGCTACAGGTATGGAGCATACAACCTTTCCTAAAGTAGGCGATACATTTCGTCTTTGTCATCCCAACTGTTAATCTGAAATGCTGTCTGTTTCAAGTTTAGCCAGTCAAGGACCATAACTAGAGATTGTATTTCAAGCTCTCAATCAAGAGGTCTGCCTGCTAGAATGAGAATGCTAAAGACAAAGCCTAAAACTATGAGTGGTCCACAAAGGAAAGGCTAGGAACTAAAACAACACAGAGAAAATAGAATTAAGTCTTCCTATAATACACTTTAAGATCTAAATTAAGACACACGTCACAGATGGTGTTGCCTTGCCCATAGCTTCTTAGTGTAGTGCCTACAGCTCCTTTACACAGCCATAACCTTTTACTGCCAGGACCTGAAATCCTGCCTAACATCTCTGGCTGCAGGAAGATGCTTGATTTGAGCACCGAGAAGACCTATAAAAGGTCTTAAAGATATGAGCAGCCACCAAGGAATGCCAGGCTTCCTCTCCCCTCATTTGACACAATTATGCAACTGTCTTCTAACATTAATTGAGTTGATCTCAGTGGCAAACTGTTAGTATAGCCTTACTTAACATTCTTCATTTCCCATTCCTCCTACCTACACCGTGTCTCCATCTGTGCTTCGGGGAAAATCCAACCTAAGACAGCATGTATCTGAATGGCCTCTAGGATTACAGACACTCAAGGAGGGATTTTAGAATCAGGTCATTTACTGATCAGTTGATCAGGCTTCAGTGGAAGTCTGCTTTCCAAAATGGAATCCAACAGGACCAACGTTATTAATATTGGTCAAGGATATGAATATATAATACATTGGTATGATGTTAAACTGGAAAGCGATACACAGACTTCCTTCAACTTCCATCAAAGGAGATGGGATCATTAGTAATTGTAAACATTTTGCAGTGGCTATACAGATGTTATTAGACAAAATTTCCCTAAAGGAAGAAAACAAGCCAAATATCTAAAGACATCCTCATTTCTAGTAGGCAGAAGAAAGATTCTACTGCAAATTGTGTTCAAAATTTGATTATAAGGATTGTGTTCCAAAAGGAACTGGATTCTTATGCTTGGTAAATTTGCTATACTAAAGTTATAAACATGACCTACATCAGTTTTTCAAAGAAAGGAGCATTAAATTAAAGCACAGACAAAGTTTGCTTCAAGACCTTGGGTATTTCATAGGAAGCCTCTACAATGAGAATGCCCTCAATTCTTTCCAAAGTAGCCCAAAAGCAGAGTAATGAATCAAAGCACAGATGAATAGTACATTTTTATAAGCTATTCTGTTAGATAATGAGTAATAGCTGTTATCAATATAAAAATACTATCATGGACTTTATTTAATACAGGGTACATAGAGAGCAGGTGATTATGGGAATCACAACTCAGATCTGTTTTGCAAGACATGGAGAAATTCTTTCACTATGCTCCAACACAGTTTTCCTGATACAAGATAGATATATTTAACACCAAGAAGAACCTCCCTAAATTCTGGACCTAAGGAGGCAGAGCAACCTCTCACAAAACATAATCCATAAGCAATCCCACATCCTATGTTGATCCCAAAGACTTGAACAATCAAGGCACAGTGGTTCCATAAAATCTCAGAATTTACCATAATGGCCTTTGAAAAACCCACTATTAGCATTAGAAACAGTTCAATCCCTAAGAAACTCATTCATTTTTGGACATGAACAGTTGTAATAGTCCTCTAGAGTTGTGTTAACTCTCCTGCTCTCTGCCACAATGTGGTCCCAAGAATCTGGATTATCTGCAAAACAAGTCATCTTGGTATTCCAAAACCAAAACATTACTTCATTTCACTTGGTAATTGCATCAAGCCAGTCAAAGTACTAAAATAGAAACAGTATCTATGCCAGGCACTAGTGGCTCATGCCTGTAATCCTAGCTGCTCAAGATGCGGAGATCTGAGGATCCCAGTTCAAAGCTAGCCTGGGCCAGGAAAGTCCATGAGACTCTTACATCCAATTAGCCACCAAAAAACTGGAAGTGGCACTGTGGCTCAAGGGGTAGAGTGCTCCCCAAGCCATGACCCAGGCCCAGAGTTCAGGCCCCATGAAGGACAAAAAAAAAAAAAAAAGAAAAGAAAAACTAACTATTTTCTAGATGCTTTGCATTTTAAGACATGTACAAATGTTTTATAGAATTAATATATGCTAATAAAAATTATATATGTTTTATCAGTCAAATGTAATGCAAAAGGACCAGAGATGAGGCTTATCTGGTAACTGCACTAGAAAGTGTGATGTCTTGTGTTCAACCACAGTACATAAATGAATGAATAAATAAATGAACATAAACAAGTGGGAAAAATAGGTCAGAATCAAAAAAGGCAAAGCTGTGGGCTTCTGCATAGCTCTGAGGGTCTATTGTTGAAATTCTGTATGTTTATTTGCTTCTCCAAAAGTCCCCAAAAGATACCCCAAATGTTCTCTGAACAACCCAGGGTATGGAGGAAGAATAGGGCAACTCGGGTCTTCTATCAGCATCTGAACAGTGAAAGGCCACCTATAGAGAAGTGCAATACACTTCCTTGCAGCAAAGCTTGGTGGCATATTTTCAATGACTTAGCAATTCATTTTGTCTTGTCAATAATATCCCGACTGTAGCCAAGTATGTTTGCAAGAGACTAGAGCACAAGGTCACCAGAGAGTTTATGGTGCTTGTAACTGAACAGCATAAAGTCAATCTTAAGTTTAATGAAGGAAATAACACCACTGACAGTATCACTTTCCAATAGGAGAAAAATAAATTGCTTTTATGAATAGAGACATGTAACAGAAATGTGCAGTCTCCTATTCACTTCCATCAATGATCTCAGCTCTTATCTACCATCTAGCCTTCAGGCCCATGTGTATCCAAAGACAGAATAACACCATCACATTCTTGTCTCTTTAGGCTTAGTCCAAATAAAGTATATTGAGCACACATACACACAGCTGTATGCTACTTTTTGCTTCTGCCTGACTCAAGTGCAGAAGGAAGCTCCTAATGACAGGTTCTGTCCCTGCCTTTGTACTTAATATTTCCTTCTCTCCATTCCTCCATCTTCTACCTCTCCTCTCTTTTTCTTCCCCTTCCATTTCTCCCTCCAGCGACCCCCTCTCACAACATCCTCTGGTCAAGCTCCAATTATCAACTAATTTCTGAAGACATTCCTGCCCAAACTCTATAAAATAATGTTTTGTGATCCTTGGCACAAAGCACATATTAAAACACTTATGTGAAATTTATTTTGTCACTTATTTCTCTCATGTTCACTTGATTTTAAACTCATTGAGGACAGGGATTATGATTTTTTAGTCTAATGCACAAAGAATTCCTGTCACATAGAAAGTGCTTTCCAATAAATCAATCATTTGGATTTTCTCATGTTCACTGAAGAGTACAACCTTAAGAACAGATAAATCATTCTGCTCAATAGTCTATGTGATTATAATTCCAGCCTCATTCAGATCTGAGAAAATACAACATTGCTTGCCTGCTTGATCTAAGCAGTAGAGCCTTATGTTTTCCTATAGTAGGAGCCTTTCCTCACAGCCCTCCTCAGCATTGCTAATAGATATTAAATGCCACTCCCCTGCCGTGGTGGATTCTCTGTATATCTAGTACCTACCCATTTTAGAAGATCCAATCTGAAATCTCATGTTCTCCATAAAGGCATTCCATAGAGTTAGGTCTCAACTTTTCTCTTAATTCAAAGACTGGGATCATGGAAATGCCTAGTACCTGACCGGAAGTTAACTCTTTCTTATATCCATGACTATTTGACTTATACTATCAGGAACATTCAGCATTTGGGAATCCTCCTCTATATTACTTTGCTTTTATCTCATCCATCTTTCTTCTCAAGACCTCTGAAAGATATGGGGTATTCTATTTTTTTCTTTTTAGTATTTATTACATATTCATATTTATATGTTTTATACCATATGATGAAACAGATCAATTTCCTGAAAGAGGTAAATCTGGGGATCTTGATTAAAAGATGATATGAAACATAATCAAATTCTTCATATCTTCTTTAGTATTGACTACAAAATTATTTTTTAAAAATAAAAAAGACAAGCATGAGGGCACACACCTATAATCCCCATACAGGAATAGAGACAGGCTGATCGTAAGTTCAAGGAAAACTCAGGATACAAAGTGAGATCTGTACCTCATTTTAGGGGGAAATAAAAGTAAGCTTAAAAAAACAGGAAGGAAATTGAGGCCTTTGGTTATTTTATAAATTAGGGAGTTTTTATTTTCCAGGTCCAAAATAATTTTAAATTGAAAAATTAATGTCAACACTATAATTTGTGAATTTTATATAGAAAATATAAAAGAAGCATATGATTAGAGATATGGGGGAATTAAAATTCTACCTAAAGCCATGTGTCAGAAAACTTATAAACAAATATTGGCAACACACATGCTTAAGCAAACAAATCTGTACCTTTTAGAATATTTTTTGGGGGGGGTCTGGTCGTGGGGCCTGAACTGTGGGCCTGGGCTCTGTCCCTCAGCTCTTCATCTCAAGGCTAGCGCTCTACCACTTGAACCACAGCACCACTTCAGGCTTTTTTCTTTTTGCTTATGTGGTGCTGAGGAATTGAACCCAGGGCCTCAGGCATGCAAGGCAAGCGCTCTACCACTGAGCCACCTTCCCAGCCCGCTTTTAGAATTCTTATAGCAATTCAAAGTGTGTCCTAATCTCAATATCCTTATAATTGACTTAGGGAAAACGTAAGAATGGAGTAGGAACTGGCTTCAAAATGTGATTTAAGATATCTTCCCTCTGCAGCAAGATATTTAAATCTGGTCTGGACTTGTTCCGCAGGTTTTTATAAACTATACAATAACCCTTAGTAATTTTCTATTCTAAATGTATGCATTTTAGAAAGAACTGCTATTTGCATTTTTTCCTCCCAATTCAAATCCTAACAGACAGCACCCTTCTACCTTCTGGTTCCCATTTTCCTCCCCAGGGATTGTAACTATCTGGAAGAATAATATATTTCCATAGGTTTATTATGTAAAAACATTAAAAATCATACCTCATTATTAAAAAAAAAAAAGAAAGAAAAAAACCAAGAACTAAGTAAGGCTCACAGTACCTAATATCCTGTGGCCCACTACACTAATACATATAGAGAAAAAACTTATATAGTTAATTTCAGAGTCATATAGCAAGAGTCAGTGAGAAAGTACAGACTTGGGAGACTTTGTTTTAAAGGTATAGAGCCGCATTTATAGGAAAATGTTTTGTTGAAGAAATAAACTGAATTTTTCTATTGTTTTCCAATAACTGAATGTTTAATGTTGTGTAAATTGTTATGGTTTAGTTCATTTTCACTTTTTATAATTTTATCTATTACTTACTAAATTTTACTTAATATAGTTACTCATCATTTATTATCATATTATGTTCTATTTAACCTATTAATTTATTCCCAGTACAAGGGCTTGAACTCAAGGCCTGGACATTGTCCCTGGGCTTTATTGCTAAAGGCAATAGTCTAAAGACAAGAGTCTCACAGACTTCCCTACCTGGGCTGTCTTTAAACTGTGATCCTCAAATCTCAACCTCCTGAATAGCTAGGATTATAGGCATGAGCCATTGGCACACAACCATATTTACTATTATTATATTTATTATTTATTATAGTAAATCTTGTTGATATACCACTGCATAGAGTGATCCAACGAAAAATAGTCACTTGTAGTGACTCTTAGAAGTATAGCAAACAGTAGACAGAAGGCTAAGGTACTGATTCGAATCCCAACTGGGCCACTTGCTGTTATATAACATTCTCTTTTCTTCAGTGTCCTCACTGATGAAACTATGAAAACACTGGCCTATATTCTCATAAGTTTGTTGTGAAGTTTACATGGAATTTGATATTTACAAATCTCCTAGACTAGTGTCTTGGCAAGCAGAAGCGTCCTCTAAATGTTAGCTGATAATATCTAAAACTAATTATGGAATGAATTATCCCCTATTCCAAACATCATTTTACTTCAGTTACTCATACACATGCAATCATGAAATTGTCCTTGCCATATCACCAATAGGGAAATGAAAAGATAGGCTAACATCATCTAAACATAGATCCCTGATTATTTATTAAATTGGTGGTTCAGAACTCTATGGATTATTAGGGGGTTACCAAATGATATTATAAGTACATTTTAAGTAATCTTATTTGGTAAATAAGTATGTATTTTCGTAAGCTAAAATTTAAAATAAAAATTCTAAGTTTCAGTGTTTGCAGATGTTGTGTTATGTATTCTAATTTCAAGTACCAGTGTTTTAACACAGACAACATTCATGCCTACCTTTACAATGTGGGTCTTGAGAATAGATGTGAGCTCCCCCTACAGACCATTGGTAGTACAGCCCCTTACAGTCCCAGATGCCCAGGAGACACCTGAAGATTCAGACAGTGCCAAATTTCACATGTACTTTCTCTTCCTATGATAATGATGCTTAATGTAGAGATTAGGAAGAGTAAGACATTAGCAGCAATGACTAATAATAACTAGCAATAACAATGTGATGGACCATCTACAACCACAAGAAGCAAAACTACCAGTACACAGGAGCACACAGGTGCACACTCTCTCTTTAGTTCTGGCACTAACAAGAAACCTTCCAGTGATAGGGGCAGAGGCCTACTTTGTCTTGTCCCTTCCTATCCACTTATTACCTGTTTTCATATGATTACCTTCTGCCTGACCATGTATTTATGCAACCTCCAGACATGATGTCACAGGGGTGTTGATATGCTAAATGCCAAGCAGGCCCCAAGCCACAGGTGTAACACAGAGATCCCCAGCCTGGAGCTGCCAGCTGGAGTCAGCCTTCAGAAGAGTTCTCTTCGATCACTTAAAAGCTTTCTAAAATGCAGAATTAATTAGCAGCCTGTACAAATTAAGAGATTTCAAATAAAAACACAAATTCGCAGTTTGTCTTGTGAAGTCGGAAGATCTGACAACACAGAGCCCACGTCACCAAGTGGCAGCAATGTCTTCTTCCTAGAGCTGCATAGGGACTGAATTCTTTCAAAAAAAAAAAAAAGCCCTGCACTCCTCACAGCCTCCATCCCTGATGCCTTTTACCCCAGCCAGTTTTGCTCGCTTAGAATACCTACCTGCACCCCCAAAGGATTTTGAGCTGTGAACTGCCATATAATGTTTTTTTTTTTAAAAAAAAAGTAAATGAAAGAAAGAAAACAGCACTCTTTGGAATTAGAGAAACCTGGGAACTAGTCCAGCCTCTGCCACCACTGAGTAATGTGTGAACATAAGCAAGCAATGACACGCCACTGAGTCTGCTTCTTTCTCTGGGGAATGGAAATAGAAATGAAACCCAGCACACGAGACCAGAACAGGGATAAACTATGACAGCATAGGCACACACCTAGCCCACCACCTGCCGCAAAGTAGGGCTCCATTCACCACAGCAGTCCCTCTCTCTCGTCTTTCTCTGTATTAAGCGGCGTTTGCATTGCCATTGCATTCCTTGGTTTTGTTCCTAGCCTTTCACTGAACTCAGTGGCCCACTGAACTGGGGTCACTCTAATATAAGATTTGGGGTTTTTTTCTACTTCTTTTTCTATCCCTTTTCTTCTGTTTCCAGGTATATATATATTTTTTTTCATATGAGTGTTGCTTGTCTCCAGAATGTCACTGACCCCGCTGGTCTCATATTTTCTCACTCTGGGCATGTCAGTCTTGTGAAGAGAACTAGTCATAACTACATCTCCTGATCTGACCCCAGGCTCTCTCCCACCTGAGATAAAATGAAGAAAACAGCAAATCCCTGCTAGTTTAGACTGGAAACAACTACTTACTGAACAGTTACACAACTCTTTTCTGCTCTATAGACAGCAAAGTAGTATCTTTACCCTTAATTGGATGCTCTGTTCTTTCAGCTGGAGGCTATGTTCTATTCACTGACATGGGATGACATTGTTTTTAAATGAGACAAACCTAAACAATACAATAAGAGATTGCCAGGATCTAGAGAAATAGTGACTGTTCAATATTCATGGAGTGTGCAAGATAAGTAATTTCTATAGGTCTATACTGTCTAAAAACAAATTGTACAAAAAAGGAAACTTTTGCAGGTAATGAATGTGTATGTTATCCTAACTATAATGCTGGTATCATGAATCTGTACAAATGTCCAAACTCAGAAAATTATATGCTTTGAATATCTAAAGAGGTTTTTTTCCCCCATTATTTTAACTGTGCCTTAGTAAGCTGCCTCAAAACTTGGGAAAAATTTAACTTAAAAAAAAGAACAGTTGCTAATTCCATTCCCATTTCTGGTATCTCTGTGATGGAAAGTTGTTTTTTGTGTTGTTGTTGTTGTTGTTGCTGTTTTCTTTTTATAACCCTTTTAGTCAGCTCATATATACAATCAATGTTCTAACAAAGTGTAAGCACTCATTTTCTAAAAATAATAGCGATAATACATTCATCTCTCATCTTAAAATTATATTTCTATTATCTTTAAGTAGTGGTACAATGGAGTTACCATTCAACAACTCAGTTTATGAGCTTATGAGTTGTCAGTTTATGCCTCTTGATTGATATCACCCTGTTATCATTCTCCTCCATCCATCCCTCACAGCCATAACCTTCAGGTTAAGCACTGAATATTAGGCTGGCATTCTCCACCCCTTTAGCTACTAACATCTGATCAGTCACAAACTTCTGTTGACTCTCTCTACCCATAATATATCACAGCTCCATTCATGTGTCCAGATCTCTAGTGTAGTCTGAGCAACCCCAGTGACTTGCACAGAAAATGGTCTCAGAGTGCTCTTGCCACATACACTTTGGACCCAGATTAATCTAATCTCTCTCTAGTAGCCAGAGTGATCTTCTCCTTTGGCCAGTCTGATATCATCTGAGACTGAAACAGGAGTGGATTTCATTGCCTTTAGGATAATTCTCAAATCCATGATATGGCAGGGTAAAAGGAGCTGACCCTATATTAAGAAACAATATAAAACAGTCCCTGCCACCAGAAGAGCTTATTGGTAAGAAAGGCATCAAAATAATTCAAGACCTTTATATTTCTGAGATGTTGATAAGTTCTATTATGAAAAACCATAAACATTGGTTGAAATTAATTTCAACAATTAGCTGTTATTATCCCTATTTTGAAAATAGTTGCAAGAAGATACTGTGTTAAAGGAGAGAAAGGAGGAAAGCTCTTATTAATAGCAGCTTCAACTAGTCTTGGAACTCTTTTTCTAAACAATACATTTTTATTGTAAAAATAGTGTACAGAGGAGTTACAATTACATGAGTAAGGTAATGAGTACATTTCCTATTGAGCATTGTTGCCTTCTCCTTTGTTTTTCTCCTACCATCCCTTCCTTCCCCACCTCCCTAATTCCCTCCTCCCCCCCCCCAAGTTGTAAAGCTCATTTTCAACATAGTGTCTTATACAGCTCATTGTTACCATGGGTCAACCTCTATTCCTATTTAAGCATTTTGTTTTATCCCTTCCCTTCTCAAATTAGAAAAGTGTATATACAAGGTGCAGGGCACCAGAATCAAATACAGTGAAAACAGGGGTTATACTGTGAAGGAGGAACATACCAAAGAAAGAAAGAAACAAACAAAAAAACACACAGTACATTATAAATACATTAAAAACAATAACATGAAAGAAAAAAACCACTTGTGTCCCTGTCTTGGGGTTCATCTCACTTAACATCATCTTATATGATCATATGTTCTTATATGATCATTGCTTGTTCTAGACATATACTAGTTATTGCAAATAGGGGAAACCATGGGACTTATGTTTCTTTGGGCCTGGCTTACTTCACTTAATATAATTTTTCCAAGTCTTTCCATTTCCTAACAAATGGGCCTGGAACTATTTTCTAAATTTTTGGTAAGCATTATCTTATAGAATTTTCTTTGAGTCCTATAATTGTTTTGCTAATACATATTAGCCACTGTGTGCCAGTCATGATGTGAGTAAATGATGTTATAGGAAGGATTGGGGCTGGGAAGGTGGCTCAGTGGTAGAGCGCTTGCCTTGCATGCATGAGGCCCTGGGTTTGATTCCTCAGCACCACATAAGCAAAAAGCAAAAAGCCACAAGTGGCGCTGTGGCTCAAGCAGTAGAGTGTTAGCCTTGAGCTGAAGAGCGGAGGGACAGTGCCCAGGCCCAGAGTTCAGGCCCCACGACTGGACCCCAGAAAAAAAAAAAAGAAAGGATTAAGGCACATCATAGAGTTTTTCCAAGCTTCAAGTTGGAAAAAAAATAAAGGAGAGTAGAAGAATCAAAGATATTAGTAGATAGCTAGGAAAAAGACCATAGCACTGTTGTTGGCATTGCTACTACTACTGCTGCACCAATATGGCATTGAGCACAAGCTTTTATGTTATCGTTGGGGTTTTGCTGATTGTCTATCTCCATTTTAAGAAACCTATTTCATTTTCAGACCATGGTCTGAAGTACACACAGTGAGAAGTGCTCAGTTTCACATTCAAATTCCATCTGGCCCATTTTGCAAGCCTGAGTCATTTCTGCATTTCTACGAAGCCTGTTTAGGGTGATTGGCTTAGCTACAGCCCATCTGGTCCTTGGGCTTTCTCTCTCCGCCATGTCTCCCTAAATGGGACTTCTTCCACTAAGTAGCCATGAGAAGGAGAGAGGTTAAAATCCTAACAAGATAAGAAAAAACAAAAAAATTATAATGAAAATGGTGACTGTAAAAGAACAGTGGAGTGTGGTCCGACAGCTAGAACAGAACCCAAAACATATTACTAAGGATCAGAATATAATAATCTGTAAAATGGGAGAAGGACTTACAGAAGAGATAATGGACATAAAGAGAGGTATGTCTACAGTGTTAACAATAAGTGGGATTAAAACTATAGTACAGATAGATTTTACAGATGAAGAAACTGGGGCTAAAGTAAAGATCTATACAGGGTCACTTGTTCAAAACCACTCTTCCAATTTGAACCCAAAGTAGTCTTTTACCCATCTGTTCTCTGCAGTCCTGTGGGATGTTCACTCTCTGTCCTTGTTACAAAGTCTAAGCACACATTTAAGCCAAGAATCCCATATTTATTATAGTTCACCTTTACAAGAGCATCTCCTTATTACTCTTGATGAATAGAGAACTTTATTTATACAATACAGCTGCATGTACCAAAATCCTTACCACAGCTGAAAAACAAAGTTCCACAAGATAAACCATGTGAATTTGCTTAGTAGTATAATTAATTTTATTGATTTAAGAATCCAAATCACTTAATTATCTAACTCTTATAATTTGGCAGTGTATATTGACAAATCCATGTGGAAGATTGCAGAAAATCTTCACTCCCTTTTAAATTCTATCTAGATGTTTTTTAGATTGTTTTGTTTGTTGGTTGGTTATTTCAATATGAAAAGACATTCTACTGTGACAGTTTCTTTAAGGTCCATGTCTCCATTGCTTAGCATATTTCTATAGAGCTAGAGTTGCCAAACATCCTCAATGGAATGTCTCTTTCCTGAAAGAATGGAGAGTTTTAAAGATCAAGGTAGCATAACTTCCAATTTAAGCCGGATTACCATTTTTATTGAAACTTCCTATCTCAGAATTGGACAAAGTATAAGAGAGATTCATCTCTGTCCTACCTTTATATACTTAAGCGACCTCTGAAAATTCAGACTGGAGCCAGGTCTGCAATTCCAACTCCTTGGGAGATAGAGATCAGGAAAATCCAAGGTTGAAGCCATCTTTGACTAAAGAAAACAATTCAAATGTTACTGAGACCTCCTCTTGCCCCATCTTAACTAATAAAGTTTGGGCACAGTGGTTATGTCTGTTACTGCAATTTCAAGGGAGAAGAGTAAATAGAAGGATCATAGTTTATGGCAGATATAAGCACAAAACCTCACCCCCAAAATAACTAAAGCAAAAATTTCTGGGACCATGCCACGATTTAAGTGAAAGAGTACCTACCTAGCAAACACAAGTCCCTGAGTTCAACCTCCATCACAACCAACATAATTCATATAAAGAAATAGTTTTAACCATGAGACACTTCTCAAGAAAGTCTATTCACTCTTCTGAGAACATTTTTTTTTTAAGTTTTCCTCATTTGGATCAGAAGCTTCATTCCTGTGACTCATCTTCATTGTCCCAGTTGTTCTATTTGAGCAAATTGGCTTCCTTGCCGGAATACCTAGCCTAGTAGACATTGTTATGCCTGGGTTAAACCATATCTATTCATAATTAAAAGCAAAGTTAACTGTTAAGTTGCATTTTCAGTTTTGCCTCCAAATAGGCAATACAAATTAACGTCTTTCTGATCCTGTATCTCTGCAGGCATGAGAAAATGCCTGTTTGTAACTTCTGAAAATTCTGTTTTTAACTTCCCAAAACATTTTCCCAAATTGTAAGTCCTTCTCTAAAGGTACTGGCTCCAGATGAATTCAACAGTTACTATTTGTAGTTTTAGCTGGTTCTCATTGCAAATTGTAGTTGGAATAAATTAAAAGATAGTCTATTGGTTTAAATAAGTTAAAAGACTTTGCTCAGGAGATTGGATATGGGGAACCTAGCTGTAGTCCAAGACCTCAAAACCACACCTACTTCTGAACATCTTCATTCTAGACAGCAGCCCCATTTACATTCTTGAAGCACAGCACAGCCGTGAAAAGGACACTCATTCTTCACTTTTTTAATCAACACTGACTTACTGGCTTGCTCACATATCCACTTCCAACTCAGAAGTTAGATTTTTGGCCATCTTCTCTTCCATCTGGCCAGCCCTGAGTCATGTGCCCATTATAGGAAGTACCTTCAGCCCCAACTAGACCACACAGACTAAAAATAATCATGAGCCCTTTAGAAGGGTAGGCAAATGAAAATACAGGTGTCCACCCGTGACAGGAAGAGCAATATTGGCACTCTGTACCCTGTAATTTGACACAGGCAGAAAATGAATTACCTTTGGGGCCACCCAAAAGATTATTTGATGGAAGATTATTGGCTTAAGTTTGAAGACTATTAGTTTGAATCTGTCTGGAATTTGAATCCTGTTATATTCACCAACATATACTCTATATTAACCAAGATGCACTGGGTCATAACAAGTGTTAGGAGAATACTGGTAAAAATGGTTGCCAAATTTTTGAATAAATATAACTACATGACATCTCCCAAATGGAGAATTTTTGCTTTCAATATGAATGTTGCAATAATGAGATGTACAAGTGGTTAAGTCGAAAAACGAACTTCACAACTCGAGGAGGAGGGGGATATGGGTGGGTGAGGGGGCGGGACATGGGAAGGGATAGGAAGGGGAAACAAAGGAGGAGGCAACAATGCTTGATAAGAAATGTACTCATTATCTTGCCCATGTAATTGTAACTCCTCTGTACGGTATTTTCATAATATAAATAAATAAATAAAAAGAACAAAATGTTCTTGGGTTTACCCCCACGCTACAAAGCTTTGTGTACTTATATTGGAGCCCGGATGTGGCACTGGCCCAATTCTGACTTCTTTTCCCAAGAAGTCTACCAATCCAGAAGAAGCAGTGGCAAACAGAACCACTCACTGAAGCCACAGAGAGGCTTCTGGAGTCTTCCATATCATGATACTGAATGCCGCCCTGTGTGTGTGTGTGTCTGTGTGTGTGTGTGTGTGTGTGTGTGTGTGTGTGTGTGGTGTGTGTGTGTGTGTGTGTGTGTGTTTCTATCTTGGCAAAGTGCTGCCTTGCCACGGGGCCTGTACATTTTGATCTGCAAACTCAGATACCCTATAGTCACCGGAAGGGACCATTCTATTGCTAGACTCTCTTCTCCCACTTGTGGATGAACTTGAAGTTTTCCCTTGGGACCTGTGGTTCACCATTGTGACTCTTCCTATCAAAATAATATTATAAACATTTCTTGGAGTTTATATTGATAATTATCATTTTATATGGTCATATGCACATAGCTATGTAGCCTTGTGATCATCTAAGAATATCCTCCTTTGGTTTCACTGTGTGAATGTCTAAAGTCCTGTATAATTTATCATGCCCAAATTATTTTTTTGTTTTTATCTCCTTTGTTGCTGTTTTTGCTTTCTGTATTTTGTTTGTAAATTTATCTGTTTTGGAGAGGGTAAGGGGGGAGCACAGAAATGGTGGGACAGAGGGTGAACAAACGCAGCAATGATACTAGACACTATGTTGAAAATGAATCATACAACTTGTGTGTGGGGACAGGAGGGGAAAACTGGGCGAAAGTGAGGAAAGGGGTGATATTATTTGAAAATAAATGCTCTCTATCTCACTTATATAACTGTAACCCTTCTCTATATCACCTGTACAATAACTATTTTTAAAAAGATATTGTAAATAAAACAAAGTGCTAATTGAAAAAAAAGAACTACATGACATCCCCCAAATGGACAATTTTTGCTTTCAATATGAATATTATAATTAAGGCTAAATATAAAACTGTGATTTAGTCCAAATAAACATCAATGAAAGACAAGGTTTAGAAGACAATGTGCAAAGAAGTTTACAGAAATGCGTTCATATTTTAAAAGGACAAGGAGCTTTGGGGATGGGAAAGGAAAAACATATGTGCATCATGAAAAATCAAAGACAGGAACGGTGCATTAGTAAAGCTCCTTGGCTGTGAATAATACATTTAATTATTAGAACTGAAAGCAAAGTAAACAGAATGCTTACTTTGATTTAACATTTTTGCTCCTTTGATCACAAACTAGAAGATGAAAATAGACAGCTTCATTGTAATTTTCTAAGTAGTTTGTTTCACTTCTTGATTGAAGCATAGATTTTTTTTAAACCGGTTCACAAGGACTTTGTGAATCCAATGAAAACAATTTCCTTGTTTGTTTGTTTTTTAATTAATGTAATGAGCATTTTCCCACAATATTAAGGTTGATAAAGTTCATGTGTAAGATGAAACTAAAACATTGTATTTAAAGAAATAAATATAAAAGGAGAATGATGAGGAATTATATCTTTATTAGTATTCAATGCTCAGCACTCCCCTTGATGTCAATGTCTATCCATCTCCTGTGGATTTTCACCTCTGAGGTGGATACTAACAATGTTTCTTTCAGAGGAAAGCAGGGCCTGATAGCCTAGCAGGGCATGGCTCTTCTCCAGTGGCTCTAGAATCTCCCAACACAGGTGAATTAAAATAAGAGCAATGTAACCAGAAAAAGAGAGAGAGAGAGAGAGAGAGAGAGAGAGAGAGAGAGAGAGAGAGAGAGAGAGAGAGAGAGAGAGAGAGAGAGAGAGGGAAGGAAGGAAGGAAGGAAGGAAGGAAGGAAGGAAGGAAGGAAAGAAGGGAGGAAGGGGAAAGAAAGAAAGAGAAAGAAAGAAAGAAAGAAAGAAAGAAAGAAAGAAAGAAAGAAAGAAAGAAAGAAAGAAAGAAAGAAAGAAAGAAAGAAAGAAAGAAGGAAGGAAGGAAGGAAGGAAGGAAAGAAGAAAGGAGGGAGGGAGGGGTGAGGGAGGGAGGCAGGCAGGAAAGCTGGAAGGCAGGCAGGAAGGGCAAATTAGTGTATTTATAAGGTACCACGTGACTTTTTTTTGCTTTGAATGTCCCTCCCCCCCGGTATAACCCCTGTTTTCACTGTATTTGATGTTGGTATAATTTGTGGAGGGGATGGGAAAAAAACAAATTGTTTAAATAGGAATACAAGTGTACCCATTGCAACAATGAGATGTACAAGATGCTATGTCAGAAACCGAACTTTACAGTTTGGGGGTGGGGGGTGGGGAATGTAGTTGTGGACATGGGAGGGAAGGGATGGTAGGGGAAACACAAAGGAGGAGGCAACAATGCTTGATAAGATAAGAAATGTACTCATTACCTTGCTCATGTGACTGTAATCCCTCTGTACAGCATTTTCACAATTAAAAAATATTTAAAAAAAGAAATGATAGCCCAGCACAAGTGGCACATATATGTTATCAAAAACATTCAGGAGGCTAAGATAAAGAAGATAACAGTTTGAAGTTTGCCCAGACAGAAACTTTAGATTACATCTCCAACTAGTAGCTCAAGTGGTAGAGTATCAGCAGTAATCAAAGCATTCCAAGTGAGCCTGAGGCCTTGAGTTTAAGCACTGATCCTTGTCAGATGGGTGGAGGAAAAGAAAGAGATTCAATTTGAACAATTGGGGAAAGTGATTTAATTACCCCAATTGTAATTTTAGAATACTTTGATATCTGTCCCTGTTATAATATCGTTAAATATATATGTTAGGAGAACTCAATACTCCCATCATTAAACAGAACCTTAGTTCTCCCACAGCCTTTGCTCAAGATCATGAAATACTTGTGCCATCGCAAAAATTTCTTAAATATCCCCCAAACATAAAAGAAATAAAAGCTGCTTCTGGAATGCAAAAAGGAATCTGGGAGCTACATTAAGAGGGAATAGAAATGTTTGATGTGGTTCTTGGAAAGAATTTGGAGACAGCCAACATGTCCTAAGAGAAGATTCTTGGAAGGAAAATAGAATACAGAAAACCAACAACTTATTGAAAGTGTAGGATAGGCAACCTAATCTTAAAACTACTTATGTGGGAAAGAAAGCATATAACATACCCATGATTATTTTCTACAGCCATAGTAGTTTTAAATAGGTAAAATCATTTCATCCTAATAGTAAGTTGATAGTTACCTTTATTACTCCTATTTATCTATAAAATATCAGATGTCTAGAAGGAGATAGGTACCCAAAGTATCTGAGCTATGAAAACTTTTAGAACTGAGCTATTTATGGGTCAAGGCAGCCCTGTCACATGTCCACACTCCAAATCATGCTCCAGTGCCCAGGAGAAATGATGGCCTTGCTTAAGATAGTAGAATGCATCAATCTTCTGCCTCTGTCATGCATCAAGCAAATTCGTATGTCCTCCCATTAGCAGGTGCAGTGGTGGGGAAGTGCACACAAATATGCAAATAGCTCTAATGTTCTGGTTAGGAAATATTAAATCCCTTCAGAATCCCGTAATGAACTGTTTGCTAAAGCAATCTATGTGGGTGCCTTTATCATAGGTCGCACCTGCTATTTGAGATGCTGCTTCATCAGACTAAAGTCCTGCACCTCTGAGCCCTCTTGTCTACAAGGACTCAACCTAGCTCAGCCTTAGCAAGAATCCAAGTAAGCCAGTTTAGCAAGAATCTGGCCAGCCTTGATTTCTTTTAATTTTTGTTTGTTCATTATCTTTTAACTAGTTGTACAAATAGGCTTCAATGCAACACGTCAGTTTGTGACTATATCTTGGTCAATATCCTTTCCATAATTCTTCCTCCCGCTCCCTTTTTCAACCTATCCATCGCCTCAATTTTCCTCATTCTATTCTCACATACATACATTTTTTATGACTCCATCCTTGATTTCTGTAAGCTTCTTCTTTGGAATGTTTCATCCTTCACTAACTTTCACTTCGTTATAAATCCCCAGCCTTCCTTGCTATGGTGATAAGTAGAGCTCAGTTCTACTTTTTTCCTGCTGCAATAATTAGGATAAACTTATATAGACCTTATTTTTCTGAAATTCCATTTTCACCTACCTATAAGAAAATATTTTGAGTAAAACACAACAGAAAAATATTATTTTATGGGAGTATGGTTTATATATCATGAAGCATTTGAAAGGGACCAACTTTTTCCATTACTATATAGGTTGTCTATTTGGCAATAACTCACACATTTTACCAATATTTTTCCTCATGTATGCATAGATCTATTACTCAATATGGGGAGGAACTTTAAAAATTGAAATGTTAATATGTTTAAAAGAACATTCTAAAACAATTAAAATTTCACAAAGTATTAAAATTTTTACTTAACCAGAGAGGGACCCATAAAAGGTCAATTTCATTTAAAAATAAAACTTTAAATGTTAAGAAGTTCTCCTAAGAAAACTTAACATGTCCTTTCTTTGTAGTGTCATTCAAAAGAGCAGAGCCTTCTCTTGGAACAATGTACACCTGCTCAAACTTCTATTTCTTTTGTTATTTCTTGATGCTTAAAACTCACTTCATTCTAATTTTAAAAGTTATTATGAGAATAACTCATTGCAAATATTCAAACTATTAATAAATATATAAAATAGACAAAGAACATCATCCTTAATTACATCCCACAGAAGTAACTATTGCTAGTGAGCACATTGCTTTTCACTTCTTTTTTTTTCTTCAGACTCATTTTAATTATATTTAACCTATATATATGCATATTTTAATAAGATTTTCTGTTGAGCATGTTCATGTACAGTTTCTTTTTCCATTTTCTAAAATGTCAATATTCATTGGAAAATCTTTCATAGATACAGACCCTACAAAATCAGTTTAAAAGCCTCAATATTTGTTTTTATACTGCATCCCATCCATACAATTATATGGCCATAACAGAAGCTCAGTCTTGCTCAAAAATTTTCTACATTCCTTCCAATCCTTATTTTCCTTCCACTCTTTCAATTAATAAAAATAGTTATCATAGAGAATCAGAGAAAAAAATGAATTTAATGTAGAAAGAATGATAAGCAAATGAAAACCTGCAACTGGAATAATTCACCACTGCCCTGGTCTGAGGAATAAATGACAGCTTGAATTTAAAAGACTTCCCCAAGGAAATAGTTCCCCATCACCCTGCTCTATGATTTTATAGCCAGCAAAATATATATTGCTAATAATGGAATATTGGCATTGAAAGCTAGATCGAGAGAAGTTTAGAGTGAATGGCCCGTCATCCCGGTGATGCCTGGGTGCTGAGCATTATGGAAATAGACTTGGGGCTGCCGTTCAGGAAATGGAGTGTAGCAGGTCAAGTACTGTATCAATTTGGGGCAGGCCACCAGGCAGAAGTGCTCCTGGCATGGGTCAGTGCCCCAGATGAAATGAAGTAGAGTATAAATAGATCC
The DNA here is from genome assembly GCF_024711535.1 of Dipodomys merriami. NCBI lineage: Eukaryota > Metazoa > Chordata > Mammalia > Rodentia > Heteromyidae > Dipodomys > Dipodomys merriami. The sequence goes on from NW_027202271.1 coordinate 24,300,414, forward strand.
AATTAAAAGCAACCCTATTTTAGAGGTCATTTTGGCCTTAAAATAAGAGTAAGCAGGCAGATCTGCTTATCCGTGGCTAAGGTGTGAAAAACCAAACAAAGCAAACAAGGAAACACATCTCTAGCCTTTGTGGCTGCACATTGAATGATACACTACCGTAAAAGCAATAATTTAACTACAATCCTTTGTGGGAGATTATCTAAAGAAAGCTGTGTCCTCTACTTAGGGGCTACAAGTCCATTTCTGTTACAGAGCTGTGACAATGTGACCTCATCAATTAACGAACACAACTTATCATGGCCCAGCTTCCAGAAAGCATCAAGAGCCAGAGTTAAAATAATTGTTCAGATAATTGGGGATGGGGTGGTGTGGGGAACAACCATTTGGAAAAACAAAAAACAAAAAACACTCTTTGTGGTCTAAATTAGCTAGATTGGAAGAATACAGTAAACGAATTCACAAAACAAGTCCAGACATTACAAATAGTAGTAAAGATGATGTTAACAAAAGAAAAACAAACAATGCTAAGTACAGACACTAATTTTCCCTAACCTAAATGAAGCAACAATTATGTGAAGACTATTGTAGTGAATGTTGCTTAAGGAAAAACCAAATATGACTAGCTAGAAATCATTGCTAGCAAACCCTATTTGAACCCTAATCCTCCATATAGCACAACTATCCAAGTCTTTATGTTCTACTTCTCTTATCAGAAGTCGATTCTACAATGTATGACATCTGGCCACACACAGGGACCTGTGACATTTTCCTTATAGCAAAGCCAATCATGGAAAAGCCTGCAGGGCTGCTTATGGGGAACTAGAGTTTCTGCCACAGGACTGACATTAATGGCAGACTTCTAGACAAGTCAGCCCAACTGGCTATCATTCCTCCTAAAAGAGTAGGTTGCCAAAAACTACCTAAGGAATTTTCTAGTCCCCAAATGCAACTTTTAGCAGTCATTAATATCAAGCATGTGAGTTCTGATCTAGATTCAGTAAGAGTGTTTCGAGAAATCACTGGATGAAAGGTACTAAGTTAAATGTTTTTCAGAAACGTAGGTATTTTATACCTCAAAAATTCCTATGGAATGTTTTTCTAATTTTGCATATTATTACAAAAATTCAATCTCAACAAGTATGGAAAAGTACTGCTGATTATAAGTGACAAAAGCATAGTGTATCTAAGCATTCTGATAAGAAGCCTAATGCTTCCATCATTAACTAGCTGTCTGTCAACTTGGTCATGGTGGATAAATATAATTTGTATCTACTCCCTTAATCAAAAATAAAAATTAATTCTAAGGACCATAGCTGACTTAAAGGTTCCAAGAAAGCACAATCAACATAAGAACACTAACATAATTAAACAAAATCTACCTAGCACTAGTGGCTCATACCTGTAATCCTAGCTACTCCAGGGGCTGAGATCTGAGAATCAAGGTTTGAAGCTAGCCTAGGAAAAAAGTCTGTGAGATTCTGATCTCTAATTAATCACAAAAATGCCCAAAGTAGAGGTATGGCTCAAATGATAGAGTTCTAGCCAGCCTTAAACCAAAAGCTCAGGGACAGGGTCCAGACCCTGAGTTCAAGCCACAAGATTGACACACACAAAAATAATAAAATCAAGTCTTTTAGAAAGGTGTAGTAGCCTAGTATTCATATATTTTACACTATTTGAAAATTTCTCACAACTGTACTAAATCAAAGACATTCACAATTAATGAAGTAAAATAGTACACAAAGAAATATTAACAGGACCTTGGAGAAATTTGCTACTGACAAACTTGAAAAAAAGCCAAAATCATCAAAGGAGACAAAGAGAAAGAACCAGAACATCAAGAATAAATACTAGGAGAGACATGAGAGGTGTGTCTCAAAGAAAGTGGCCAACAATATCATTCTCTACCAAGTCTAGAAACATGAAAAACCACACAAACACACACATCTATCTCCTTCAGTACTTTTGCAGTTAATAACCGTCAGAAAAGAAGAGAATGAAGTGAAGGGTACACAGGTAAAGAAAAGACAAAATTTTACAAAATGCTTTGCAGAAGCTTGAATATGAAAATGAGCAGAGTGCATCAACTCCATTGCTTCCGGATGCTATTCTCTTCTCAGCCTTCTCCTTTGTCTCTTATATTCATTCTGCATCTGCTGTTTCTGAGGAAGGCCTACTTTCAGCTCACTGCTCTATGATTTCCCTCAGTAAGCTCACGGCATTTTTTTCTTCATCTACTTCCTTTATTTCAAAGTCTGAGGCTCCTAACTCAAGCCTCAGTTCTCTTTCTCTCCAAATGGACTCTCTGACCCAAAAGATTCCCTGTCCTTTCCAAATCAAGTGATCAAGAACAGGTGGGACAATATTAAGGGGACAAAATCATTCTGCTTCTTCTACCTGGGCTTTCCATCACCCAAAGAGAAACTCAAGGTGGAGTGTGAGCGCCATGGGTTCACCAGGGTATTTGAATTGACTATATCATTAGACCTGGTGTGACAATTTGCATGCACCAGTTGCTTCTGCCTCTTGGGTTGAAGCAAATAGGAAAAGCAAATGTGAATTGTTAAAGAATACCCTCATATTCCTCCTCTAAGCAATATCAGAGATTATGCTTAAGTTTCAGGGCTCCTGGATTTTGAAGCTAATTGAGCAACTGGCTGGTTTAAAAATGACTGCAGCTTCATAGCAACACACACAGCACACAACACACATCTCAACCTGTTTCATTTTCACCTCCCAAATCCTAAGAATTCTGTCTAAATAGAATTCTCATGTGGTGGAGTCCAACCCAGGATCACCAAAGGAAAAAGAAAGGTCACCTCAAGGTTTTGCAATGTCATGCCACCAAGTGCTATTACTGTTGTCACAGCAGTGTTCTCCAGCTAAGCACTAAGTTGAGCTCTGGGTGTTGTCTGTGTGGGGGTTGTGGTAGAGAGGTTACAGTGTTATCACCTACCACAGAAAGCATGTTAGTGAGGGTCACTTTGTACAAAACGAAGCACATCAGGCAAGCCACTGGTGGTGGCTCATGTCTGTAATCCTAGCTAACTCTACTTTTTTCTGTCTTGCAAATTTCCACTCACCCTTCACCTATCTGTTCAAGTACAGGCCTTTCTAGGAATGCTTCTCTGCTCCTCCTGACAAAGCTAATCTTTTCACCCCTCATTTTCTAGCAGTCTATATCTTCTCTATTGGATCTGAGATTTTCTGAAATGGTGAATCCTCCTTACCTACAGTCTCAGGTCTAGCACACAGCCTTGAAGGCATAATTGTTTGGGGGGCTAGTTATAGACACTTAGTAGAGCATAAATTACATTAAAATTATGAATAAAATTTTTCATCCTAAAATATGATAGCAAACTCAATTTTAATTAGCTGCCTAAAATACCATGGGAAATTACAAAACAGGATAGAAATCAGTCCATATTTACTAAAGAAGCTGAGGTGTTTTCTGGAGCATAAGCAGACAGTTCCAAGTCAGAAACACTATAAATAACTAATTAAAATTTTTTCTGTTGTAATAAAAACAAAATGCCTTCAGCAATCTAACCTGCTTTATCCAACTCATTTAGTTCCTTCCTCACTGTGGAAATGCCCTTTACAAAGCAGGCACCAGCTTTGCAGAGGGTATTTTTGAACAATTGAAATATGAAGGCAAAATTTTTGTTAAGGCATACCATCTGTTTTGGTTTTTTGGAGCCCAATGATTTCATTTTTCCTGAGATTCAAACCACCTCACTTTTTATGGCAATTCATTAAAACATCACTACAGGGGGAAGGTGAAGAGGAGATTCACAACCATAGAACATGAAAAATAGCTGTGTTTGCTCTATTTTCTGTATTCAAAGTTTCCAATTAACCCAGGGTGTTTCTACCTCTTTGACTAATTCTTGGCTGTGCAGACTCTATGGGCAGGACAATTTGGAGCAAGTCTCCAATTTGACAACTCAATTCTTAACCAATCTACACTGACATGATTATGTCTTCCATATCATTGCACAAATCCAATTAAAATCACTACTACTGGGGTAGTAAAGGATTGCAATATCTCTCAAAATGAAGTTGAAATCTAGGGTTCCAAAGTTACCACCACGCAGTGCATATGTTCACATCATCAAGAAGCCATATGTAATCAGCAGAGGCAATTTGTGTGATGGGCTCAAATATAATTCTGTAAAGGAAACAATTTCGAACATATTCCTTTATCATTAATTAACTTCCGAAACTAAATGCTAGCTCGTAAGTTGGAGAAGCCTCCTTTTTTATAAGAAACCATGGAATAGCTGAATGCTGGTGGCTCAGGCCTTTAATCCTAGCTACTCAGGAAGCTGAAATCTGAGGATCTTGGTTCAAAGGCAGCCTGAGCAGGAAGAGTCTATAAGACCCTTATTTCAACCACCAAAAAGACAGAAGTGCAGCAGTAGCTCAAGTGGCAGAGGGCCAAAGTGCCAGCCTTGAGAAAAAAAAAGCTCAAGGAGAACACCCAGGCCCTAAGTTCAAGTCCAGGACTTAAAAGAAAGAAAGGGAAAAAAGAAAACAAGTAAGAAGCACTGGAATGCAGTTGGCATAGAGTAAGAACAGTGATCATGAATGTGTGAGCCACACATAACAGGATGTAGTTCAGCTATGAACTGATTCTGCTCTCTTGCATATAAAATGTGGGCATCAGGCCTCCTTAGTTTCAGCATTCTGATTTAAATACATGTGAAACCTGTACATCTTTTGTATTATTCACTGCTGGGAACCCAAGCAGATATTTTGAAAATGTTAGAAAAACAATAGATGACTACATAAAGGATTTCTAAAAGTCAATGGAACATAAGAAAATAGGAGAGAAGCAGGATTGTGATGCCTGAAAACAAAACAAAACAAAATGTATACCCATTGTTGATTCACTTAGTACTGACTGTTCTCAAAGCTGCTATTTGCTCTTGAACTAGTAGCAAAAAGAAATGGTCAGATGTTCAAGTTTTCACTCTAGATAGTACTCATCTCAGGAACTAGTGTCAGAAATAAAAGAGTGGTGCCTTAATGACCATCTCTCATTTCATTGGTGGTATATATGTATAACTGGCGGTATAAACAGGATCCTTCTGTCCTTCACGTACTCGCCTTAAAAAGGAAGAGCTCACCCTGCAGACAAAAGAACTAGTCTAGCTCTATCATGTCTGCATGTTGGATCTGGGGAGAATAAAAAGGAAAGAAAAAGACTTACTTCTTTTGTTTGGCACATTCTAGAAATTACAAAATTGTTTCCTCTCACACATGAAGCACTTAATCACCAGACCACACAAAAATACAAAAGGGATTAAAATTTTTAGGCTGCTTCTAAGGAACTGCTCTTACCAATAAAGAGTTTGGAGGTGTCCATTAATTTGGAAAAGACAGAATGGACATTGAGGAATTGAAATGCACTTTGGATTTCTGGTCTAAGTACAGAAGTTTGTGTGCTTCCTTAGAACAGCTATGAATTAGCATATTAAATTTTTTGTTGTTGTAGCCGTGAGCGAGTGGCTCACGCCTGTAATCCTAGCTACTCAGGAGGCTGAGATCTGAGGATTATGGTTCCAAAGCCAGCCCAGGCAAGAAAGCCCGTGATTCCTATCTCCAATAAACCACCAGAAAAAAATGGCAATAGAGCTGTGGCTCAAGTGGTAGAGTGCTAGCCTTGAGGTGAACAGCTGAGGGACAGCACCCAGGCCCAGAGTTGAAGCCCCAAGACTGACAAAATAAGTTACACACACAAACAGACACACACACACACACACACACACACACACACACACACACACACACACACACACACAGAGGGTTAACAGTTACATAAGTAATGAGTACATTTCTTTTTTAACAGTGTTACTCCCTCCCTTGTTTTCTCCCACTTTCCCACCCTGACTCCCCCCCTACAAATTAAAAAGTTCATTTGCAACATTGTGTCTAGGGAGTGTTGCAGTTGCATTAGTTCACCCTTTGTCCAGTTTCTGTGGTTCTCCTTCCCTTCCTCAAATCAGATAAATGTATATATAAGACAAAGAGCACAAAAATAAAAAATAGTGACAACAGGAAATAAACCAAAGGGGGCAGAAAAGAAAGGGGAAAAAAACTACAAACAGTACCCTAAAACAACACCAAAACAAAAAACCTCGTTTCCATTGAAGTTCATTTAGATAGGTAATCATTTTATATAGCCATACGCACATAGTTTTTAGGCTATTGTGATCCTCTGCTAAGAATACCATAGACATATTTAGTTACTACAACTGAGGGGAACTATACAGCCTATGTTTCTTTGGGTTTGGCTTGCTTCCACCTCAATGTAAGATCAGATACCCTGAAAATATTATAGGAAGGGATAGGGGATAAAATAGAGCTCCTTGGCACAGATTGGAACTTCCTAAATAAATACCCAGAAACACAACAAATCAAAGAAAGGCTGGATAAATGGGATTGCATAAGCTGAATTAACTTATTCTAGTGACCACATTCCATCTTATGTATCTTGCTCACTTTTGTAGCAATTATACTTTTCATTTTAAGAAAATGTTGTGATTTTAATCTATTGGATCCTCAGCATAATGCCATGCCAAAGGACAGTTGCTTTCAAAAGAAGAACTCAAGAAGAGGTAACAATGTATAAGTAACAAATGAAATAAATGTCTTACCAAATAGAAAATCTTGTTGAATATATATCTCAGATTATAAGGAAAAGAGTTTCAGAAGACACTCTTCTGAGCCACTCAAATGATACTACTAAACCTCAACTGATCCAACAAGTAATAGCACCATCCTTGGCTCATACATGATTTATTTGCTCCAATCATGAACTATGGTTTTCTTCTTCACATTTTCTTATACTACATGGTATCTATCAGGGCTTTATTTTAAATGTTATACCTCAATTAAATTTGATATTCTAAGTTTAATTGAAGAACATGGCATGTTATTATTGAAAACTACAGGTCACAAGTTCACCAAATGTATAATTCCCTATCAAAATTTTAGCAACATCTAATTTATGGACATGAATGTGCTCACATACCATTAATAGCATTAAGTTTTCCATAGATAGTGTCTATGCTAATTAAAAGTAACACTAATGATTTAAATGTCACTTATTAGTATGAGACATCACAACTTATGGAAGAAATTTAGTCCTTAATATGCCCCACTGTGTCCAGCTATTATGGCTCAGGGATTGCTTTTGATTGCATGTTGAGAGTCACTTAACCAATCACCCGTTCACTTTATAGTCATTATGGTCTACTGGGTGAATTCCAGACCCTAAATTAAAAAGCTAAAGACTATGACAGCTCTCAGCTCTTGGTGATTACAGAGTTCTTCATTTTAAAACAACGTAGACCACTAAAAATGTGTACTAAAGCATCTGGCAGGTATTATTTCATTTCAATATGGTACATTTTTTCCTCCTAACTAAAAGCCTGGAAAATCTTAAGGATCCATTTAAAGATATGACAGTTCTGCTCCACAGGAAGGTGGAATCATGGGGACACAGTTTCCTGGCCATCTAGCAGATGGGCCTACCTGGTTCTCAGACTACAAGGTAGCTCACTGCTGATTAGATGCAAGCATATATAAAATAAAGAATCAGAAAGAAGCATACAGATTTATCAATTTTATTTTTTTCTAATGAAAAAAACAAAGTATATGTGTGCCATGTTGACAATGGTAGCTCTCAAAATTTTAGTGCACATTAAAATGTCTGGAAAACCCTTAAAAGTGCAAATTAATGTAAATTCCTCAAATTCTGTCTTGTAAATCCATCATGGAAACATGGGGAAAATTTCCCCCCAACTATAAGGAAGCCAGGTGATTTTTATAGAAGATGTGACAAGCAGAATTATGTCTCCCTTAACTCTCCCTAAAAGCCCATCCATGTCTCCATTCCTGGAACCTGTGAATACATTAATTTACATAGAAACTTTCAGGGGTTATGCCATGGGGGAAGAACATACAAGATAACCCCTGTTTTCACTGTATTTGATTCTGGTGCCCTGAATCTTGAATATACATTTTTCTAAGTTGGGGACAGGAGGAGAAATAACAAAAAAGCTGAAATAAGGATACAGGTTGACCAATTGTAACAATGAGATGTACTAGACAATATGTTGAAAATGAACTTTACAATTGTGGGGGGTGGAGGGAGGATTTGGGGTTGTGGGGAGGAAAGGATGGTAGGGGAAAAACAAAGAAGGCGGTAACAATGCTCAATGGGAAATGTACTCATTATTACTCATGTAACTCATGTAATGAGTAATAATGTATTCATTATTACTCATTACTCTATACAGTATCTTTACAATAAATAAAAGAAATAAGAAACTTTCTAGAAGTGATATTATGGCTAAGGACCTGTAGGTGAGGAGAACCCTGGGTTATGTAGATGACTCCAGCTTAAAATAATCACTTGGATCTTTAAGAGCAACTATGAGTCAGAGAGGGAGGTAGAACTGGTCATTTGAAGAATGTTCAAAGAAATGGATCATTACTAGTTTTGAATAAAACAAAAAGCTAAGGAAACAATCAAGGAGATGGACTGTTCTCTAGAGCCTCAGAAAGGAGTGATAAGCCCTAGGGACACTCGATTAGATTTCAATGTTGGACTTTGAACCCTAAAAATTATAGGTAATATGTGTGTTATTTTGAACAACTATTTAATTTGTTATCGCAACAATGCAAAATTCATATACAGATACCTTGATAATACCTTTATGATTTAATTCCTATTAATTAGGCATTTATATTAGAACACTAAACCAAATGACATCTTAAATAGAGTATATCCTATTCTTCAAGAGAAAACATTTATTTAATATGTGCTTGTGACTTAAATTTAACAATGAGGAATATTGTTTCTTGTTATCATGCAGTTCTAAAGCCTGTACAAAATTTTTATGCTTTACAATGCTATTGAAAACTAAAAAGGAAAGAAAACAAAGAGACTGAGGTGATAGGAGAACAAGGATTTTTAAAAAAATACGAATGGAAGGGGATAAAACGGAGAAACCAGTTAAAGAAAAATGGGGAGAGTTTTGTGCTCTTTTCTTGGGTAGGCAGCCTAACAAAGGATTTCAATACTTTGAATTACAAAAAAATACAGAAGCCTGACAAGCTAAGAAAGACATTTATTTAAGTGGTCTAATAGCCACCTCGTCTCTACAATATTGCAGTATTTCTTTCTGAATATGCCAGTGCTATTTCATTCTATCATGTGTGTCAGTATTTTTTTCTCTTCCAAATTTGGGTAACACTTGCTATCCCATATTTAAGCAAGAATGTTTACATCATTCTATATGAATTTTGAGATTGTCAAATGGATCAATAAAAATGTGGTACATATATACAATGGAGCTTGGCCCTGTCAACACTTTATATCAACTCAGGAAAGCCTTCTTTTGCCCACTGAATGTTCCGGCCTCCAATGACCAGAAACACACAAGGCTTACTCTCACGTACATAGAACCTTGCTTCTGCAAATACGTGAATCCCCAAAGAAGTCAGCCTCCCATGGGCTGACCCTGTCAACACTCTCTACTCCCCGTCATCTCATCCAATGGGGCTCACAGATTGGCTCAGCCACCTCCTAGCTTTGTGATCTTGAACAAACTGCCTAACTAACCTCATGTTCCTCCTCTGTAAAATGGTAGTACTATGGCTCATGGATTACGAAGTGGTTATGGGAAAATGAATGTCAAGTGTGAGGTACAGGTACAAATAATCTTGATATTTCATACATAATTCAGTCATGGAACATTTTTTAACTACAGTGGTCTATTATTCATTCATTTATTTTCTTTTTATTGTAAAGGTGATGTACACAGGGATTCCAGTTACTTAAGTCAGGTAATGGGCACAATTCTTTTCAGCTAGAGAACAATTTTATGCAGACAGACAGTTTCCAATTTTGTAAGTGATGCAAGTATAATTTTAAAAACCATATTATAAAGTCAGGATCACAATAGGCTTAATTCATTTTGTAATTTCAGACTTTTTATTGTATTCTGGCATAGTTAGTTAAAGCACACATATTTCTTTTAAAAAGCCCCATGTGTAAGTGGGAAGATAGATTCAACAGGTTGCCTCAACTACCCAACTCCTGCTTTTTTCCTGCATTGCTCAAAACACATACTTAGGTGCAGAATGCTATAATTCCAAACTTTTTAATAACTAGAATGGCAAGATGACAAAGTTTTGGCCATGAGAAAGGTACAGATATCCCCAGGAGAATTTTCTTCCTCAAATTAAAAGGCAAATCCTTGGTAGGGTAAATTTTAGGTGTAGACTTTCTTAAACCTCTGATGAAATTTACTGCTCAGAATTCAGTTGTGATAATCAGAAGTATATCAGTGTTTTACACTTATGAAATCCAAATCCAATGGCATATGCTTATGAATTGCAGGCCAAGAACTGAGAAGAGCCAAGTTCATGACTTTCCCTGGATATCTGTAGTGTACCTATATGCCTACACTGAGTTCCTCATTATGTGACCACTATTAAGCCCCAAGAAAGGGACTGAACACATAGAAGACGATGAAAGCATCTAAGACAAGAAAACTCTCTTCCATGTAAAAGGACTAAAAAGCCAACTTTAAATCTGCCGCAACAAGATTTAGACAAGCCTTGTCCAGTGTAATAGATATCTTCTCTGTTTCGCTCACTCTCCTAGTTCAGAATTAACCAGAGAAGGGTATTTTTTTCCTGAATCAGCCACATGGAGTGTTATACTTCTAACTTTCCCATACATGATTTTCTTATGCTTTATAGGGGCCCTGGGAACTAGAATCCCTACAGGAAATGCCCTACATGTGTTTCAGAATGAAAATGGGCCACCCCAAGAGCCCTGGTTCCCTAGGGCCAGCTCCCAGATCTGGTAACATGTCCACAGCTAAATCTTTATGTTAATCAACAGTTGTAACTCAACATAGTAATTGCTTTCAGGGGAGTGCATGCTGGGTCTTTAGAAGGTCAAAAAGGAGTATCTAATTTAGATGGGGGAGGTTTTAGCCAGTAAGTGACACTTTAATTATAACTTGAAAGATCAGGAAGAATTAGCCAGGCAGAGGTAAAGAAAAAAAAGACAAGCGTTAACAAGGGAGCAGGATAACACACATAAGCCAGAGGGCAGAGGAGAACAAAAGAGTCAATAGTGGGGTGTGTGGCTGTTTCATAAAGTGTGCAGAACCTCTGCTTTCCCTTGTCCCAGAACTCATTTATTAGCAAGAGCTTCCAATTCACCCTTTAAAAGAAATCCTATCTGTCCACATCTCTCCATGCTTAGCCTCCTTCATAGAACTTAGAGTAAGTTTTAAAATTTTCAAGTCAGAGGCTCAGAATTGAGCCCTTACAGTTTGTGGTTATGGTTAACAGTGAAATGTTTGCATAGAATTTATTCACTTCTCACTGCCCTCATTATCCCTGTTACCCAGTTCACGACAGTAAGCTTCCTAGTTTCCTAAGTCTGAGTTTCCTTGCTGTCATTATTTACCCTTCCAACTTGGGAGGTGAAGATTACTGTTTGTAGTTTCAGGGCAGAAAAGGCATAAGAATTCATGAGAATCTTTCTCATTGAATGGCTAGATATGGTGGCTCATGACTGCCAGCCCAGAGGTGAAGTCTGCAGTCCAGTGAGACTGTGGCTCACGACTATAATCCTAGCTGCTCAGGAGGCTGAAATCTGAAGGACCATGGTTTAAAACCAACCCATCTCTATAATAACAATAAATATCTTGGACAGAGATGTAGCTCAATGGTAGAACACCATTTATGATTAAGCAAGCCAAGCAAGATCACGACCCTTTAAACTCTGATACTGGCAAAGAAAAAATTGAATAAACCTGCAAATAGTTACCTTCTTAGGTAAAATTTTCCAATGGTTTCTTGTTTTCCTTGGGAAAAATTTGACACTAATTGCTTGGAAGTAGAAAATACTTCTATCTTATTTTCTGAGTGTATGAAAGGTTGTCCCTAAGAATTCCTAGATTTTGGATCCATTTGTAACCCTTTTGTCATCCATGTATTTTTGTGTGTGTGTGTGTGAAAATACTATACAGAGGGGCTACAATTACATGGGCAAGATAATGAGTATATTTCTTATCAATCATTGTAGCCTTCTCCTTTGTTTACCCTTCCCATCCCTACCCATCCTACCCCCGCCACCCCACCCAATCACTCCCCCTCCCTCCCCCACGCACCAAAGTTGTAAAGTTCATTTTTGACATAACGACTTGTACATCTCATTGTTGCCATGGGTCCACCTGTATCCCTATTTAAACGATTTGTTTTTCTCCTTCCCCTCCACAAATTATACCGACATCAAATACTGTGAAAGCAGGGATTATACCGTGGGAGAGGGACATACAAAGCAACAAAGAAATAATCTTATAAATGTGTTAGAAACAATCACATGAAAGAAAAAAATGAATACATTCTGCATTGTTGGTGGGAGTGTAAATTTGTTCAACCACTTTGGAGAGCAGTATGGAGGTTCCTCAAAAGACTCCACATAGAGCTCCCCTATGACCCAGCAATCCCACTTTTGGGCATTTACCCAAATGTTCACAAACAAGACCACACTAAAGCTACCAGCACAACTATATTTATTGCAGCATTATTGAAGCTAAGATATGGAATCAACCCAGATGCCCCTCAGTAGATGAATGGATCAAGAAAATGTGGTTTATATACACAATGGAATTCTATGCCTCCATCATCCATGTATTTTTAACCCAGGATAACCAGAAGAGAAAGTGGATATATAAAGTTTGACCACATGCTTACTCCCCACTCTTTCTGATCAAGGACTCAGGAAGAATTTTCTTGCAGAGCTTTCAAAGAGAGTGACTGGGCCTCATAATTGGCTGCTTCTTACAGAGGGACTCCTCTCAAGCATTAATTGACCATTAATGTTCCTCAAAATCTCATGTGTTAAAGGCTTGATTCCCAGATCTGGCAGTTGGGAGTGTAGGAGGTGGAGTCTGGTTGGAGTAAGTAGGTCCCTGTAGAATAGTTTCCCATAGTATACATTTTATTGTCTTCCTCTTTTCTCTCTCATTTCCTGGCTGCTGCGATATGAACAGCTTTACTCTTTTATGCATTTCTTTCTTACCACAGGCCCAGAAACAATAGAGTTAGCTGACTATAGACTGAAACTTCTTAAATCCTGAGTTGATGTTAAGTTGATTTTGAATCGATTCTCAAGTCACAGTGATAAAGCATCCTTCCAAACCCCTTCACTATCTTCTAGGAACCACTGTTCACCTTCTGCTGCATCATTTCAGTATTATTCATGGACTGTATATCCATAAAAATTCAAATCTTTTCCTTCTTATGTACTCCTATACCTGCAAAGCCTATAACCACACTGAACACAACTGAAAAACAAACAGCTAATAATAACTAAAACTATTTTAAAGAAAAGCTTAGTATTGAAAGATAGAGCTAAGGGTCTGAAATTCACAGCAGGAAATCTTTGCCTTCTTTTAACAAAAGGACTTAAAAAATAAAACTTAAAAGAATTATTCAAAACTTCCAAGATTGGTGAAATTTAGTAGTTACTTATGTAATTAGACTTTCAAATAATTGCTCTTATAAAGCACATGAAGAATAAATTAAGAGCTGCTGCCAATGGTTTATGCCTATAATCATAGCAACTCAGGTAGCTGAGATCTGAGGATCTTGGTTTGACACCAAACTAGGCAAGAAAATCTATGAGACACATCTCCAATTAATTACCAAAAAGCTGGAAGTAGAGTTGTGCTTCATCACCAGCCTGGAGTGAAAGAGCTGCAAAACAGTGTCCAGGCCCTGAGTTCAAGCCTCAATATTGCATACACCAAAAGTAAATAATTCACGTAGCTATAGATATGTAGAATATTATTTGGGCTGGCTTAATGAAATAAAGCAGCAGAAAGTCAGTACTGACATCTGACTGAGATGGCCATGCATCTGAAATGAATCATTGCTTAATGCCTTGGGATGTAAATTTCCAGCTTACCTACACACACACACACACACACACACACACACACACACACACACACACACACACACACACACAATAGGATTTGTTGTGCAATATGGGTAAATTTCTAATTTCCATTTTCATTTAATCACTCTTAATTTCATACACACACACGTGTGGCTTCCCTAGCCAGCCAAATAGAAACGTTCATTTTGTAAATGAAAGCAGTTGAAACATGACTCATTCATCTCTTTAACATCACAGGTTTTGTTAAAAGTCACAGTTTTGAAACAATTGTCTTGCTTTTACTATACAAAGGCAGTTTTTAACTTGTCAATATTTTCTGGTCACTTGCTGGTGGTTTTAAGATAAGACAGCTAATTCATGTGACTCCATTTAGAAAAAAAAAATCTAAGGCATCCTATATCTGAAACAAAGATATTGATCTTCTTGAGTGGCAGTGCTTAGATACTCAAAGTCTGTATTCTTTAACATAGATGTATTAATACAGGAGAAGATGCTCAGGAAGTACAACGACAAGAGATAATTTCCCCTTTCAACACTTCGTTCCATTGATCCTCCCTCTTTTTCTCTCATGGATGGAGCTTGGTAAGTCATCAAGACTACAAGTTTATCACTGCTGCTGTCAAAGTGACATTTGATTAAGTCAAGCTTCTAGGGCTTATCTTTAAAAGTACTGGATTTTTATGTTAAGAAGTTAATCCTCATGTTTCTTATTCAATTGCATTTGCAGGTTTAACCAAGGGCCTTTAATTCTGTCTCTTTTGCCATGGATGATTACTTTGAAGATACTCTGATAGTCTAAGTGAGATTTGCTGTTTCTTCTGGAAAGCTTCAAGAAAGGTAACATAGATAAGTAACCTTAGCATATTTGCTTAACCAAAAATACCTTCCTCAGCCAGGTGCTGGTGGCTCATGCCTGTAATCCTAGCTACTCGGAGGCTGAGATCTGAGGATTACAGCTCAAAGCCATCCAGGGCAGGAAAGGCTGTGAGACTCTTATCTCCAATAAACTACCAGAAAACCGGAAGTGGCGCTG
This sequence comes from Dipodomys merriami, assembly GCF_024711535.1. Taxonomy (NCBI): domain Eukaryota; kingdom Metazoa; phylum Chordata; class Mammalia; order Rodentia; family Heteromyidae; genus Dipodomys; species Dipodomys merriami. Next base: position 24,315,452 of record NW_027202271.1, read on the forward strand.
TAGCTCAAGTGGTAGAGTGCTAGCCTTGAGCTGAAGAGCTGAAGGACAGCACCCAGACCTGGAGTTCAAGCCCCATGACTGAAAAAACAAACAAACAAACAAACAAAAAGAAAAACCTTCCTCCTATTTTCATAAGGTGACAGGAGGATCACATAGTTTTAGCTGTTAATGATTGCTACTTATTATAACAATGTTTCTAAAACATAAAGTAACACATAAGCTCTTTACAATGTGTAAAATACCTGTCACTAACAAATTAACTTTTATTATGAAGTAATGATACAGAAGGCTCTCATCTCAACTTGTCGGTTTATGAATATGATCAATTTTTACTTCTTTCATAATTCTACCCCATCATGCCCAACCCCAGCCTATCTCCTCAAATTTTTCTAATCCCATTCTCACATTTATACATCAAATATTATGACTGCACTTAAAAGTTATTATGACAAACTTGGGGACTTGCACTCCTGCTTTTCCTTTTTCTCTCAGGCTGGCGTTCTACCACTTGAGCCACACTTCTACTTTCTTTTTTTGTTGTTCTTAATATGTATTTTTATTGTAAAGAGACTGTACAGAAGGGTTACAGTTACATGAGCAAGTTACATGAGTTTACATGAGTTACAGTTACATGAGTCCATTTCCTATCGAGCATTGTTACTCCCTCCTTTATTTTCCCGTATTATCCCTTTCTTCCTCACCTCCCCAACTCCTCCCTCCCTCCCACCCCCACAAAGTTTAAAGTTCATTTTCAAAATACTGTCTTGTACATTTCATTGTTACAATAGGTTATCCTGTATCCTTATTTCAGCATTTTGTCATTTCCCTTTCCCTCCCCAAGTTAGAAAAATATATATACAAGATGCAGAGCACCAGAATCAAATACAGTGACAACAGGGGTTGTACCATGGGGGAAGATCATACAAAGAAACAAAAAAAAATCACATAGTACATTGTAAGTACATTAAAACAACAAGAAAGATAAAATCTCTTGTGTCCCAATCTTGTGGTTCATTTTACTTAGCATCAGGTTATATGCTCATATGTACATAGCTTTTGACCTCTTCTGTTTGTCCTAGACATATACTAGATATTGCAGATAAGGAAAACCATGGGACCTATGTTTCTTTGAGTCTACCTTACTTCACTTAATATAAATTTTCCAAGTCTTTCCATTTCCTAACAAATGAAGCAATGTTATTCTTTCTGATGAAGGCACAGAATTTCATTTTATATATATATATATATATATATATATATATATATATATATATACATACATACATACATACATACATAAACATATACATATACATACATTTTCTTGATCCATTCATCTACTGAGGGGCATCTGGCTTGGTTCCATATCTTAGCTGTGATGAATAATGCTGCGATAAACATAGTTGTGCTGGTAGCTTTAGTATGATTTTGTTTGGGTAAATACCTAAAAGTTGGATTGCTGGGTCATAGGGGAGCTCTTATGGAATTGCTGGATCATGTGGAGTCTTTTGAGGAACCTCCATACTACTTTCCAAAGTGGTTGAACAAGTTTACATTCCCACCAACAATGCAGTAGGGTTCCCTTTTGGCCACATCCCTTCCAGCATCTGTTGATACTAGATTTCTTGATTATAACCATTCTAACTGGGATGAGGTGGAATCTCAGTGTTGTTTTGATTTGCATTTCTTTTATGGCTAGAGAGGTTGAGCATTTCTTCATGTGTCTATTGGACATTCTTATTTCCTCTTCAGAGAAGTCTTTCCTTAGCCCACTTATTAATGGGGCAGTGGTTTCTTTGAGGATTTGTTTTTTGGGGGTATAATGTTTTTAGTTCTATGTATATTTTAGATATGAGACCCTGGTCCATTGTATGGCTAGTGAAGATCTTCTCCCAATCCATGGGCTGTCTATTGATCTTGCTTGCTATGTCTTTTGCCATGCAGAAGCTCTGCAGTTTCATGCAATCCCATTTGTCCAACCTTTCTTTGATTTGTTCACACTTCTACTTTCATCTTTTCACTAGTTATTGGAAACACATCCCTGGGATTTATCTTCTTAGGCTGGTTTCAATCCTTGATCCTCGTATCTCAGCTTCCTAAGCAGCTAAGACTACAGGCATGAGCCACTATCATCCAGATCTAGGAAATAATATTGACTCAGCTTTTACTGACTAATTTTCTTTGAGTATCTGATATCTATGTTACTACTTTTTTGTTTCAAAAGTAAGAAATAAAAAAAGCATTCCTTCACTTTGCATGTTAGTGAGCTAAGTAGATAAGAATAGACAAAGTACTGACTTAAGACTCGTCAGAAAAAGTGGAATGAATGAGTATGGAGGAAGGTGGTTGCAGCACAGATGTTTTAGATGAGGTATGCAGGGTAGAAATGAGCTGGTATTTGACCAATGATCTGAAGGAAGGAGGAGTGAACCTCAGGATATAGATGCATATGAGAGGGAAGAAAGGGCTTCCAGAGACAGCTAGAAGTGTAAATGCCCAGAGCTGGGACTTGACAGCTTTGAGAAACATCAACAGAGCAATGTGAAAAGACAGAAAGGCAGACAGATACCCATGAAAGGTTTGAAGCCACAGAAACAAAACCTCTTTGTATTTTATTTTAAATATCATGGGAAACAATTAGAGATTTTGAACAGTAAAGGGAAAAGATCTGATTCATGTGTCAAATGACTGGGAAGAAACTGTAGGAAATGATGATAGAAACACCAAAATAAATTAAAAGGCAATTAACAATAATACAGAAGAGATCTGGTGGTTTAGATATTATAACAAAGATACTTGAGTAAACGTAAGATCTATTTTTGTGTTATTTGTCTATATGTCTTTGGGACTGTAAGAAAAGGTACAGAAACAGAAGGATAAAAGGTAAACAAATGCGGCAAAGGTACTCACTGGACAGTATGTTGAAAATGAATCACACAGTTTGTGGGTGGGGATGGGAGGGAAAAACTAATAAGAGAACAAGAGAAGGGGTGATATTGCCCCAAAGGAAATGTATTCTATGCTTCACTTATATAACTTTAACCCCTCTGTTTTAGCATTTTCAAATGAAAATAAATAAATAATAAATAAAAAAGGACTGAAAGAGTTTGTCATTTGTTGGAAGACATGAAGGGAGAAAATGAGCAGATCTTCTAACATGGTAGGTGGTTATGCCATTGGCTACACTGAGATTATTAAGGAAGGGATGGGTTTGGCAGGGAAGAGACTAAAAGTATTAGAGAATTAAAGAACGTTTAGAGAAGATGTTCTCATTCAGCACCAAGTAGAAAGTAAAAGCAAAAAGGATAAATGAAAGGTGAAATCTCAAATGATCTTTAAATGCAGTAATTGTGTTTGATAGAAATTAAAAACGTTTTAAAAGTGCAATTACTTGACTTTACAATTGAATTGTTCTGTTGTCCCAGACTGGGGAATATCTTCACATCATTGGCAGACTTCACATCCAATAGTCATTATATTATCATTATATTACAATACCCCAGAGAGTTGCTTTAATGGAATATTAATACATCATTTGCCTGAAGTGCTAAGACAAGTAAAGCACAGTAGGTCTGTGTTTCTATGACTTATTGTAAAGCTGGAAAGAGTGCGTGTAGCAATCTGTGTGTCTGCTTACTTGGAAGGTTGATGACAAATCCATGTTGTAGGGTAGACAAAGCCTGCATGCTGTTACATGCTACTTATCTATATTCCCAGGCCAATCTATTACTCTGAAGTTTGAACTCCCTCTACAGGGAAAAAAAAATTATTTCACCAGCAAAGGTTCAGTGAACACCTATGAAAGAGCCTTTCCCCTTCATTCTGCATCACAAAGCTGCCTATCTATTAGGGATGGTAAAAGTCAGCTTTGACAAATTGGAAACCTATTTAAAATTCTTCAGCTCAGAGCCATTATCTCTCTGTGCCTTTTAGTATTTTTCATTCTCTATTTTGAAGCTAATGGGTAACGGGGGAAAGGTATCCCTTTTAATATAATATATAGCTTTCATTGCTGTAGTTTGGTTGTATAACAATTTGTAAGCCACAAACATGGATTACATTAACTTCCGGCAGATTTTACTGCTATAAGATAAATGGCATCAGTATCAGTGCTAAAAGAAAATATCACAAGACCATTTTTTCACTTCAGATACTGGTTCAATTCCAATAGAGATTCTCATATATTTTGCTTTATAATTTTCCTACTACCATCAACATTTTAAAAGATGTAACTTTATGAGGTGTGGGATTTGATTGTGTATCAACATCCTATTGTTAACAACAGTTGTGAGCATAAGAAACCTTACTTTTTCCGATAAGAAGACAAAATGAAAGGAAGGAAGGAAGGAAGGAAGGAAAGAAGGAAGGAAGGAAGGAAGGAAGGAAGGAAGGAAAGAAGGAAGGAAGGAGAGAGAAAGAAAGAAAGAGAAAGAAAGAAAAAAAGAAAGAGAGAGAGGGAGAGAGGGAGAAAGGGAGGGAAGATGGAAAGTGGGGGGAGAAGAAGGAAAGAAGAAATGACAGGAGGGAGGAGAAAGAACAGAAGGCAAAGCAACTCAGAAAAAAAAAGACCTGAGTGGAGAGGATGGCAGGAGAGGGGAGAAGAGGGAATGGTAGGGAAGGGAGGAGAAGAGAGGAAGAGAGAAGAGAAAAGAGTCAAGAGAAAAGCTAAAAAGAGTTGTCTAATCCTTAGGGAAGCAAAAGGCCTAAATTCAAGCTGATTTACCAGTTTTCTTTCCAGTATAATTTAAGGTTACCTAAGAATATCTTAAGATCCATACTAGTTAGAAAAATCTAAAATCTTGAAAATTACAAGCTGAGTCTACTCATGCCGCGTGATTGACATACATCCTATAAATGCGTTGCCAAAGTCCATCACATTGATATTTACCATAAACCACCTCATCAGCGAGCAGAATATGAATCCATAATTACAATTAAACTTGGATGACCTTATTGAAAATTTTACATTTACCCTGAAACAAAAGATTTTCAATTACATTATATAAGTTACTGCTAATTAACTTTACCCTGCAGCACAGACAATTCTTCAAATCATTCTATTTCAGATGAATCTCAGGATCATCCCCCTAACTTCTCTGCCACACAGGCATCCTTTTCTTTAGCAACTGTATTTCTCTGGGTACTTTATAGGCTCTCCTCTTTATACTGAATGATAATATTATTAGATAATATCTAATATTGCTTAGAATAAAGATGGGTTCATATTGGCTAGATTGACAACTAAATAATTAACAATTAAATTAAGCACATTAAGACATAGATAGCATTTCTACTTTCCAAAAGTTTCATCTGCTGGGCATTTACCCCAGGACATCACAAGCCAGCAAAGTTCACTGCTGCACTATTCATAATAGCCAAGTTGTGGAAACAGCCCAGATGCCCTAAAAATAGATGAGTGGATCCATAAAATGTGGAACTTTACACAGCAATTCGAAAGAATTATGTCATTTGCAGGGAAATGGATGGACCTAGGACAAATCATGTTAATTGAGGTAAGCCAAGCTCAGAGAGACAAACGGAGCATGTTTTCTCTGACATGTAGAAGCTAGATCTAAAATACACTGGGATATAATAAAATATTCACACACAGTGAGACCAAAGGAGGATACTCTTAGGAGAGGAACGGAAAGGCACAGTGCCTATGTGCATCTGGTCATACAAAATAATAGTAGTTATCAAAATTAACTCCAGGAAAAGAAAACAAGATACTTTTCTCTCTTTTTTTGCTGTTTCTTTTCTTTTAGTTCTGTTTGTTCATTTATATGTCTTTGGGAGTGTAAGAGGAGGCTCAGAAATGAAGGGACAAAGGGTAAACAAATGCAACAGTGGTACTCCCTAGACACTATGTTGAAAATGAACTACACATCTTATGGGTGAGGATGGGAGGGAAAAACTGGGAGAGGGTGAGGGAAAGGTTGACATTGTCCAAACAGAATTGTACTGTTTACCTGACTTACATAACTGTAATCCATCTTTATAGTAACAACTTTAAAAAAATTTTTTTAAAGTTCCATCTTTAATTAATCGGTGATTGCTAAAGAATGATGCTTATATATCTAAGTAGAACAGAAAAGGAGCAGGAAAAGATCCTGCATACTATAAACCCTGCTACTAGAAATCCTTACAAATCCTCAAAATTTATACAACTATTGACTAAAGCTTTAAGCTCAGACTCTATGTGTTTTCTGATATTTGAGACAACTTAATTACTTCAAAATATAGTGAAAAAAGATATCAGCCAGGTACTGATGGCTCATGCCTATAATCCTAGCTACTCAGGAAAGTAAGGTCTGAAGATCACTGTTCAAAGCCAAGGTCTTATCTCCAGTTAACTACTCAAAACAGCCAGAAGTGAATCTGTGGCTCAGGTGGTAGAGCACTAGCTTTGAACACAAAAGCTCAGGGACAGTGCTCAGGCCCTGAATTCAAGACTTAGGACTGGCATAGATAGATACATAGATAGATAGATAGATAGATAGATAGATAGATAGATAGATAGATAGATAGATAGATAGATAGATAGATAGATAGATAATTCATCTTAACAATTCAAAGTACTTTATTATTACAATTAATTATTATTCTTACTGGATCATATATATATATACATATCTATATATATGGACTATTTAATTCCATTTAGTATTCATGAACTCCAATTCATAAAAGATTTGAAATCTTCAGATAAAAGACACTCCTTTAAATAAAGGAATTTAGCACAGTATATTCTGGTTTTCTCCTTCATTAATTCTAGACCAACCCTTAGCTTTGTATTCATAATGTTGCTCTATTTGGAGAAAATTTGTCTTAAGCATAATAGCCTAGAGGAAAGAAAAGAGGCTCATTTAAGAAAAGGCAGCCAAAAGAATTGTAATTTTCTTCTTTTTAAAATAAGATGATGAGAAACTCGGACAAAGAAGGAAAGAAATGAAATGGGATGTTGGGAGTGAGCCCATGGCACAGAGTGAGGTGATCTTTAGCTACGTAATAGGATAATTTTTTAAAAAATGATCAAGTCTTACTCAAGTTGGGTGAGTCCTTCCTTAGAGGACTCTAAGAGAAGATCAAACTCTATCACTGCATCCTTTAGAAGCCCACTAACACTTCCTCCACTTCCTCTGCCTGAAAGTCCAAAAACAGTTTCACATGTCCCCACAAATTGCCTTGTCTTCTTAAAGGCAAGAAAGGAAAGCAACCAGGGGCCATAGGCAGTGTGGGTTGTGAATGGGATTAAGCCTGAGGAGTTTTAAGCATTTAAAAGTCCCGGTGAGTTTTGTAGTTTTTTGTCTAGCTAGCTATTCCAGAAAGCTGCTGGGGTGGTCAGTTTCTCCATGGTGTGTCTAAAGTTTGTCAAATGCTTTCCTGAAATATATCATCAAAGCAGAACATGGCTTGGGCTCTGCTTGAGTTCAGAAGAACAGTTTCTGCAGATAAGGCAAATAAAACAGAGCCTTCCTGTCAGACCAGAAGTAGTTAAGGTAATCTGAGTTGGAGTCTTTACACCACTGGAAATCTGATAAGTGAATTTGTCATACAGGTGGGATAGAGTTAGAGATTCCTGTCTTGATCAGAACCTTGAAGAAGAAAAGAAATGCTAAAGTCTGAGATTTTAATTCGGCAGATAGAAAACAGAAGAATTTTTATCAAGTCCAGCAATCTTTGACCAAGAAAGTTTCAACCTTCCTCAGTGTGGGAACATAGACCTCTAAGACTCCTTCGGTCCAGCACAATGTCCCTTGTTAGGTTCTAGAGGTTTTGGTCAGTGAAAGATGTTTAAGAATTCACCCAGAGGCAAAACAGTACTCAGGCTACTTCCTAGTTCTCAGACCCTGATCTCACATTCCTTAGGAAATTTACATAATGTTCACATTATTTTCCTTTCTCTGTGGAGAATACAAAAAAATTAAAACCCCTGCATCCATGTGTCAAAGCAAAACCATTCTTAAGGACCAGAGCCAAGGATTAGAAATACCACTAGAGCATCAAGGAAGATAACATGCTATCTCACATGGTGTGAGTGTCTTGCTCAAAGTTATGAAACTAACCCCTATCAGTAAAATCAGGTTTTTATCTTCATTTTGAGTAAGCCCAGCTAGCAACCACAAGTAACCTAAGACCCATTCTCCAAAATCTCTCTACACCTTCATTTCATAGTAACTATACTTCCAGGTTTGATGTGCTTTCGAAACTTCTTTTGCTGAGCCTACAAATGAATTATAACCAAGAGAAAAACTTGGCATCCCTACCTCTATTCTCTATGTCTTTTCAATAAACTATTCTCTCTGCAGCTGCTTTGCAATCATTTTGGGCATCCAGGAAGAACACAACTGACTGATACTTGCTTCTGAGAGTTTTGTTGTTGTTTGCTGCTGCTGCTGGTACTGGAATTTGAACCCAAGGCCCAGAGAATGCTTGACTTACTTATTCAACTAATGTTCTACCATTTGAGCCACACCTCCAGGCAGCTTTCTGCTAGTTAATTTGGAGATGGAGTCTTCAGGACTTTTCTACCAGAGATGGCTTTGAATATCAGTCCTCCAAATCTCTGTCTTCTGACTAGCTAGGGTTAGAAATATGAGTTTCTGGCACACAGATCACTATAGAAACTACCCCTGCAAGGAACACTTAAGGAGCAGTAGAAACTCTTTAGGACAGAATACCAGCAGACAACAAAGATGACTTGTTTATTCTAGCCAGTGATAACAACTTCTCTAGAACCTCTGTATACATAAAGACTAAAATAATGATTAATCGTACCCTATTTTTACAAGGACTATTTACTAATCTTGTCTGTCTACTCCTTTCCCTTTCTCTTCTCTATAATATCTAATCTTCTGCTTGTACCCCCAAAGAAGGTAGAAGATGGGCTGTACTGGTGTTACCCCATGGCATGCCCTGGGCATATAATCAATTCTCTTTCGCTGCTGTTTACCCATGTTTCCTTATTTGTCACATAAGGTTTAGCAGAGCTCCTGGAGTTTGTGTCTGGGATCTCAAACTCCCATTTCATTCTCTTTCCTCCCCTGTTGTGGTCAATGGTATCCAAATAAAATCAACTTTGGTTTGTCCATCTTATCTAATACAGTATTTTTTTTAATATGCTGCTACTCTTATACCAAACAAGGGAACAGGAGTTTGGGCTTAATGTCTTCCTCTTCCTTCCTTGCCAGCTGCTTTTGTGGATTCTACTACGAATAGAAGCTTTGTCAAGGTATAGGCCTTCATTTGAACAAGGTACACCCCTTCCTATCTCTCTCTTCTTCCTCTTCTTCCTTTTCCTCCTCTATCCTCTCCCTGGCACTTCCAGGGAGAAATGATTCCCTTCTTTATTCTGAAACAATGGAATAGAATGCATTTCACTCTATTAGGAATGAGTTAGCTTTCCTACCCACAAACAGCCATTAACACAAGGAAAAAATAATGGTCCAGGCCACGGTCTTCAAGGAGAGAATAATGGTGACAAAATAAAAATAAAGAGGAAGACTACAAAATAAAATAGTATTTCACTCCACAAAATATTCTGCTGAAATTCTTTGGCCAAGTCATTTGCTTAAAGAAGAAAGAATATATTGCTGGTTTGCATCGTTTCTCTGAGAACAATTCAAATACAATTCCCCTGGAATATGAATAAAGCAGTAAGTAGCCTCTAGCTTCCTTGACATCTCTTATTTCAGAATTCCCCCATCATAAATCCTTATTCTAGATCTGAATACTTGCCGGAGTTACCATGATATGACATGTTAGAAAAAGAAATGGAAATTTGAAAATGTTTACAGTTTGGGCCAAAGCTGGAGAGAAATTCTCCATCCTACTCCCTTTTCTCAGAGCAATGTCATGACTTACACAAAAGATAAAAATAGAAGTGAGGAAATGTGAGTGTGAAGGTGGTCTTGTTTTTCTTAGACAGGGATGAAGGCTCAGGCACCCTGAATGGCCCATCTTCACTCGCTGCATAGACCTGCTTAGGAGAATTCTAATTCTTCTGGCAAAGAATTCTGAGACAGACTCTCTGATCCCATCTAGATCAAGGAGTTGATCTGCAATGTAATTAAGATCCCAGGTGATACCAATGCTCATTAAAATTTGAGAATCCCCATGCAGAAAGCATGCTCTGGAACCAGAAAAATAATGGCAGGTCACCACTAATGGCCCAGTGCAGCCCAGCAATTTATATTATCCCTAACACATTTTTTTAACAGATGAGGAAATAAGGCAATGAGAGGTAAATTCTTCAAGGCCACACAGTTAATGTAATTGAATCAGGAGGTTACATATAAGTTAAATAATACAAGTGGAAGCCCTAACTGTGCTATTTTACTGGCTAGGTATGCTTGAAGCTTCCTAAGCCTATGTTCCAATTTGGAAAATGGGGATCATCTATATGATAGTTGTCATAGAGAGGAATGAAATCACTTGTATAAAGACTCGTGCACAAATAATATTTATATTCATGGTACTTTCAATCATCTCTGTAAAACAGTACTCATCTAACTCTAGAATGGAGATATTTTATCATCACTGTGTTGGATAGGCAATGTGAGGTATGATGAAGGTTTATGAATCATTACTAAGGTGAGTGTTTCTTAATCTTCAGATCTTTGGCTCTGGAAATACATATCTCCAGTGGCAAAGACTACAGAAAGATAAAATGATAGCCCTTAAACAGAAAATGAAAGAAGTCAATGCTGAAAGCTGAATTGTTTTCTTTGCCAATTAGCAAATGGGTGAAATGTCATATCTAATTGAGCCCTGAAGGATTTAAAATTGATATAATGAGTTATTTTTTTCATGATTCATGGCTATTTTTACTCAGTGTTTTTCTCTTCTTTTTTAGCTTCATTTATTTCTTTTTTTCTTTTTCTTTTATCTTGAAGTTTACTCGATAGGGTGGAAGAAGATGAGAGAAACACAAAGGTGGAACCTGTTGAGAAGTTGTGAGGTTAAAATCATGTTCCCAGAATTCCAGCACTATACTAGACCTGCCAAGCCATGAGGCAAACTGAGAAGCCTCCTGCAGTGTTTTCAAAGAAACCAGACACAAAAACAATCTAAAAATGAGCAGTATGAGGTGTAAAAGACATCATGCTGTTGTAAGGACCTTGCTTCCATTTCACCTAGACACATATGCCATATGAGAATACATTCACACACACACACAGACACATGCATGCATGTTCACATGTTCATGTGTGCACACACCCCACAAGGACACACAAAACCTTATTGCCCATCCCCTTCGTCTATTCCCAATGTTTTGTTTTGCTAGTCTCGACAGTATAAGCTTTGAAATCAGTATGTCCAGTATGTGAAAAAGAAAGAGAAATTGATTTCAATTTTTCTTTAAAGGATATTTTTTTACCTTGAAATTTATCACCAAATAAGGGAAGCATGAAGTCTCCTACAGAACAGGCTGAGAATATGGTTGGGTCTCCCAATACCATTCAAACATTCCATTTCCTAATTATCATCTCCTTACCAATTCCTAGAATGAACCTAGTAGTGTATTTTATAGTATTACTAGATCTTTTATTAGTGATTATGTTTCAGAATTGCTTTCCATACAAAAGCCCTGCAGTCACTGTGTCATCCCATTGATCTTACCTCAATGTGTCCCTTACAGTCATTTCAAATGGCAAGTAACTTGCTAATATAACTTTACAGGTACATTCTGTACCATTCTCTCTGCTGATTGTAGACATGCCAGCTCATTAAACACTGAGATGGAACACAGACTGCATGCAGCCTTTTCTTTTAACAAATCTCTGGTGCGGAAATCAAAGTCTGAGCCCCTTTAAGTGTGAGGATGTTGATGAACCACCCTAGTCATACCAGAAAGCAGGATATGGGGATGGAATACCTCCCCCAAAAAGCTTCTAGGAGGGATAATTAAAGTAGGGGTGGTATTTTTTTAACAGTTTCTTTCAGATGCTGTTTTTATCTTCCCCTTCCTATACGGTGTCATTTCAAGATCTTGTCAATGCCATTAGCTGGCTGAATGAGGGGCCTGACAAGGTCAACTATTGAACAATGAAACTTCTGTCAAGACACACTTCCTCAGTAATGTAACGAGTTCCAGCCCGTATCTATTCCTAACAGTACACAAAAGAACAGCACGTTGCTGACAGTTGGCAAAATTGCATCAAGGATGATGTGACTCTATAAAATATCCTCATGTGGTAGAGGTTGCAAACACAGTTATACAAACTATAAAACACAAGATCTTTCTACTCCCAATGGTCCTTGTGGTTTCATTTGGCTCTTGCAGTTTGAGTTGAAACTAAAGGTTGTTTGCACTGGTCCAATTTAATAAGCTATTTACAGGTAAGAGACTACCATGCTTGAAATTGTTTAAACATTCGATAGAAACTACTTGACAGTAGCTCCAGTAAGTATTTAATAGGATTTTTTATTGAAGTTTACTATATTTAGACAAGACACATACCGCATGAAAGCCATGCAGATGGAGGTGGGTTTCAGAGCAGAAAGCTTGATTTGAATTTTATTACTCCAGTCACATTAACACATGATGGCAAAATTGTTCAATAATTGTATTCGTTTATTATACTCATGGCTTGCAATTTCAAAGAATGCCAACCAGCTCTTACAGCGCTAGTTTTCATAGGAGACCCTTTCAGGAATGTCTGCTGCCAAAATCTTTACTCAGAGAAAACGTCCACTGACTTAACTGGCGTACAGATATTTTCATAACCTCACTCACATGAACATAAATGTTCATGGGCTACATCCAAGAAGTTAACAAGCCTAAAATAACAGCTCTGCCGAGCTAGGGATTGAATCCCTGCTCTTCTCTGAAGGGGGAATCTGTGAGGCTAGCAAAATAATGAAATTCAATACATCAACCTGTCAGCCTGGAGAATGAAACTTGTTCAGAATAAATTAACCAATGCCAGGAATCTCAGAGCTGACATGCAAATGAACCAACATGGCCGCATTAGCCATTCCATGTACTTCTCACCTCAAAAGGAACGTCCTAAGTGGTTAAAACACAGAGTGGTTTTCATCACAGTCCTCCTGTCATGCTAGGTATGCAGTGCTAGTCAGTCTTTTCTTCAGTATATGAGATTCATTTCCTCAGATGAATTTTTCCCACCTAGTCAACCTAGGAGCTGGGTGGGTAGGTAGTGTTTTGTTGATTTTAATAAAGGCTTATAATTGAATGACTAATCAATGGAATTGATTGAATCCTAAACATTACTACTTGCTTTTTCAAATGAATTGAGTTCTTTGTTTCCAAATTTCATTGAGTTTAATAGTAGTACATTTTTTCTCAAATATCTGAGATGTCATATATACCATTTCACATTATTTTGCTAATCAACTTTCTCAAAGGTCATTTTATATGTGACTTCAACAATGAAATTTGTCCTCGACTTTACTCTCTTCCCATTTTGAACATCCCTGGCACTTCAAATGTATTTTTGTTCAAGACCTTTACTATTCTTTTGCTTTGGAGCTATTTGTGCAAAATTTTTTTCAACCTAAAGTCACAATTGCCTACAATTTCCTGAAGAGCAGGAGCACTTTCTCTCAGTCACTGATCATAGGTAACAGCTAGCTAGCTACTAGCAATGGGGACATGCAAAGAAAACCTAAAACAAAAATTCTTCAAGTCCTCCAGTCTTTAAAGGGAAAAATGTTGGATAGCAGAGAGATGATCAGACATCTTTACTGTAATTAAAATGTTCCAACTCATGAACTCATCACTCTCCACTAGACCCAGGGATAGCAATTTCTCACTGGCCATCTCAGTAAGCACTAAAACCCAAGACTAATCCTATTGCTCTCAGCCTCAAGACAACTGATTTTCAGTGTATGAAAAGTGTACTTATAACAGGTAATTAGATTATTTTGAATTTTTTAAAGGCACTGAATCCTTAGTTGGAGTCAAAATTAACTAAAAGCAAGTGAAGAGGATGGCTTCCATGCCACCACTTGTATTTATCTTTGCTTTAAATCATTCTCTCAGGTGTGACTTTGTATTTACCTTGGATTCCAAGATAGACAAGACTTTATAAGAAGGGATTTTTAAAAGTACCTCCTAAGAAACAGCAGAGCCTTGCAAGAAAGATCCTCCCCCAAATAAAAGACAACTGTTTATAATAATTGGTCTTCGTGCTAGATCAGAAGAAATCATTTAATGGGAACCAGATTGTTCCTCAAATGAAAACAGCTACAGCAACAGTATCTCAGGAAACCACAGAGAAACACAACTGAAATAATGACATGTAGGCCACACTGGTAATGAGGACCTTTTAATGGTATATACCTTTGGCTTGATTCTTTTAACTTATTCATGTATGTACAGTACCCCAGAAGTAGCTGAAGATACACCGTCTCTATGTTATGCCCCTGTCACTTAATACATCTCATTTTCTGTCCTTTATTATATCTCTTTATTTGGTGTATAAGGGCAAGTGGCCCATCTTGACCACTTTATTTTAGATAGACTTTCCTAATTTTGTTTTTCTTATCTTTGCCTACAGTCTTCTTTTGCCAGATTGGAAGACTGACAAGGTAGCTGTGCTTACTTTTCAGTAACACCTGTGTTTAGCATGAGTGGGTGCATTGTAGTATTAAATTCAGAGCAACTTAACTAAGATTATTAATCACAAAATATGGTTTACTTCGACTTTAGATATCACTATAGATTTCAACATAGTAAAGAAGACATACTTATAGATGTAAAACTCCTAACTTTAGGAGATACAAACTAAAATGCATGAAATAGAAGCTAGTTTAAGTAGTTTTGGATAACCACATAAAGAAAAAAGTAAGATTTGAAAGCTAGATACCCATAACATCCAATTTAGTCATTCTTTTCTTAAAATGCTTCCTGTGTTTCTAAAACATTCCAAGTTGACTCTTACTTAATTCTTTCTGCTTAGATCAATCCTAACCTCTCTAACAACTTTACACTGAACTTCCTGTAATGCTTTAATAGGATTTAGATCTAAAACCAACTCTGTTATTCTGCTTCTGGTTTATGTATACCTTTTCTTCCATGAAACCACATTTCACTGGGTCTGTGCAAGTCATTGAAAACAGGGGAGAATTTTGTATACATAATATGTACAACTATTAATGTAAGCTCTAAATGAGTAACTCTCTTGGTGAGTAAAACAAGCATTAAGTGGCCTGTAATCCGAGCTACTCAGGAGACTGAGCTCTAAGGATCATAGTTCAAAGCCAGCCCAGGCAGAAAAGTCCATGAGATTCTTATCTCCAATAAACTATTCAGAAAAAACCAGAAATCTGGGCTGGGAAAGTGGCTCAATGGTAGAGTGCTTGCCTTGCATGCATGAGGCCATGGGTTTGATTCTTCAGCACCACATAAGCAGAAAAAGTCAGAAGTGGTGCTGTGGCTCAAGTGGTAGAGTGCTAGCCTTGAGCTGAAGAGCTGAGGGACAGCGCCCAGGCCCAGAGTTCAGGCCCCACGACTAAGAAAAAAAAAAAAGCCAGAAGTGACACTGGGGCTCAAGCTAGCCTTGAGTACAAAGAGGCTCAGGGATAGTGCCCAGGCCCTGATGTCAAGCCCCAGGACTGGCAAAACAAAACAAAAACAAGCATACAAGGACTTCTAAGAACTAGTAACTCCATGATAGATTTTATGTTCTGACTTCCATCTGGTTTCCAACTTGACACCATTCCCTACACACCCGCTCATTCAGTCTTTCTTCACATGATAAATATCAACTTACTTCTCATGGCCTAGCTCTTGCACAATTAATCATTTGCAATTTCTTTATTTATTTGTTTATAGTGTTAGTCACTTATACTTCTGTGAGATCTTTAAAAAGAATCTTCATTACTGAAGTCTAATTATGAGTTTCACAATTTGAAATGAATTTATCTGAAAAACTCCAAACTTCAAAGATTACATGAGCATCTAAATATTTTGAATTTATGAGTTTAGTAAAATACTTACTGGAGGATGGCAATACTTACTATGGAATGAAGATTATACAAATATTGCTTAGTATGATACATCAACTTGCATTTGAAAGCTACACATGCCATTCACTTGTGATATTAAGTCTGTTCATTCTTTTTAAGGAGTGATGTAAACCTTCAACCTGATATGGAAGAGGTCCAGCTGAGATAGTTCTTTTCAGGTTGTCAAAGCAATGCTGATCTTTTGTGGATCTCACTCAATTATTGTGTTCTAAAAATCTCTCAACAGATGTTATCTTCCTGTCACTGAATTCTTATCCTTAATGTTCCTTTTTAAATCACCAGAGTTTTATTATAAATATATAATCTGGGACAGAGACAAGTCGGTCACTTTCCAAATCCATCTCATGTTTCTCCTGAGCACATTCCTAATTGCATTCTGGTACTTTGAAATGACTGAGCTCTGAACAGTGAGTTAATAGGAGATCGCAATGATAAAACTTTCATAAGTGACTTCTTATTCTCTGTTTCTCTTTTGACTGACTGGAGTCTAGGGAGGTGTCTTGCTTGCCACCTGGTGATCAAGGAGGATAGAAGATGACAAAATCATAGTGAGACTGGATTTCTACATCACTGTTGGAGAAGGGATGCCCGCTCAAGTAAAGCGCATGTTCTGATATCATGGGAGAGAAAAACTTTTTGTGACAAAATAATGAAACCTGGAAGTTTATTATAGAAGCTCATTACTGCATTTAGTAATACCCTATATTATTCAGGTTTGGGAATGGCCCAACTACTGTCCTTTCTGCTAGTTGTATTTATGAGTGAGGCTATGTTTTGGGGGTTTGGTGGTGATGGCGGTAGTAGTTTTCCTCCAAGTCCTGGGGCTTGAACTCAGGGCCTGGGCGCTGTCCCTGAGCCTCTTTGTGTTTAAGGGTACCACTCTACCACATGCACCATAACTCCACTTCTAGATTTTTGTGGTTAATTGGAGATAAGAGTCTTCTGACTTTTTTTTTGGAAGCTAGCTTCAAACCACAATCTTCAGATCTCAACTTCCTCAGGAGCCAGGATTACAGGTATGAGCCACTAGCAGCCAGCTTAATTTAATTTTTTTCTTTGTCAGTCATAGGGTTTGAAGGTGAGGTCTGGGCAGTGTCTCTAACCCCAGGGCTAGTACTCTACTACTTCGAGCCACAGCTCCACTTCTGTGCCTTGTGTTTTGGTTACTTGTCTGCTAAACGTTTTAGCCATGTTGATCTCAAGTATTAATTTCAAAGTTTTACTTAGTTTTCAAGACGATTTTTTTACCATGAGTTTAGTTATAATTCAACAGCAAAGATTATTTATGAGTCTTTCATTGTTTAATTCTATGACGTAAAGAAGATAGACATCAGGAAAAGGAAAAAAACATTCAACTTCTCAAACCAAGCTCACTTTGCTTTAATGGAGAATAAATCCTACTGGTAACATTTTCTACATTTGTGAACACATTCCAAATATGGTATGGGCAGCTGGTCCACCTTATAGTTGCTCACATGCAACTTGTCTACTGAGATAGGAATAATCATAATATGGAAAGTGATGTCTCAGAACCATATCCTGCTACAGACTGTACACTGTGTACATTCCTACCACCCCCTCTATCCACCCGCAGAGAGATGCTCCCAACTCTTTGTAGCCCCTACATCAGCACATGGGTTTTACTTAGTAGGCTAGATATTTTTTCTCCCCTTTCTTGGTGCTTACAATTTATGACATGTTTTCCATTGACTATCACTCTTTCTATTTTGTCAGGAAGGTTCTACTAAAATATCATGTCAGGATAAGTAATTCTCTTATTCTGTCTATTTTTCTTATCCTTTCTACCTGTGAAATATCTTCACAACCCTCTTGAGCCAGATATGCCCACACTGTTACAAGAGCTGATGAAATAGACTTTGAACTTGTGATGCATTCCTTAAACCTCTCCTCTGTTCTTGCAGAGCTCAAATCAACTCAATGCTAGTGGATTATAAAGAATATATTTTCAGTTATTTTTGCCGGAAATGACATATTGCTAACAACTCTTCTATCTGAACCCCTCCCTTCTTTTTACTTAACACCAGTGACAGTTTGAAGTCATAAGAAGTATATTTAAAACATTCGCATTCTATGTCACGTGGGTCATGACAAATGCTATATTTATCTACTTTTTCTTTCTAGAAAGTATGCATGGTCTCTAACGTAGAACTCACATTTTACTTGCTATTATTTCAACAATACCTGATACATAGTAAAACATTTTCTAAGTAGTTTCTACACACACTTCTGTGGCGAGTTTACTTGGGTGTTGTTTCTGGGGACATGAGTAAGGTTTGCCTTCTCTTGTTACCTGCTTCTGTTTATACAACAATCATGGAAAGTGCCATCGTGATCCTAAAAAGGGTTTCATCAACTAGGGCAGAAAGAAATCTGTTCAATAACCTTATTTCCATTCATACTAAATCCACTTTCTCTTTAGACTCTTGCCAACATCTCAATCACATTTTGAACTCATGAAAACAATCTCTGGGATGTGCTCCCATTTACTCTGGAAAACTCCAGCAGGCCGCATACTTATATTCTTGCCCTTGTGTCAGGAGAAAAGTGACCATGAGGGTACATTCATCCATCACTCTGCAGAAAGTAATGAGAAGAGGGAAATCTTTGGGAAATCAATAATAAGGTGAGTGGGTGTGCCACAGATAGATGGTAGACTCAAAAATCAGAGGATTTCAATGAAGGCCTTACCCAAGGTTCTGTATGATACACGAAAACATCACTAAAAAAATGGAAATGCCAAATTCCCAAAAGAATATTGACTATCATTTTCTTTTTTTAATTTTTTTAAAAAAATTTTTAATTGTGAAAATACAATACAGAGGGGTTACAATTACATGGGCAAGGTAATGAGTACATTTCTTATCAAGCATTGTTGCCTCCTCCTTTGTTTCCCCTTCCCATCCTTCCCATCTCCCCCACCCCCACCCCTGGCCAAAGTTGTAAAGTTCATTTTTCGACATAACAACTTGTACATTTCATTGTTGCAATGGGTCCACCTGTATCCCTATTTAACGGGTTATCTTTGGTATTTAATCTGCCTACTCATTTCTATGTAACAATAAAACTTTTTTTCCTAGTGAATACGTAGTTAAAACTTGGTTATTAAGGAGCCTGGGAAGGTGGCTCAGTGGTAGAGCGCTTGCCTTGCATGCATGAGGCCCTGGGTTTGATTCCTCAACACCACATAAGAAAAAAGGTGGGAAGTGGGGCTGTGGCTCAAGTGGTAGAACGCTAGCCTTGAGCTGAAGATCTGAGGGACAGCTCCCAGGCCCAGAGTTCAGGTCCCACGACCAACCAAAAAACAAAACAAAATAAAACATGGTCATTGAAGATTATAGATGACTGACAAACATAGTGATCTGGGAAAAAAAAGAAATATGATTTTATGTAAGCATTCCATAAAGTAAAATTTTAACTTATCTTTCTACAATTTCTGTGTTAGTATCCAATGCTTAATGCTCCTTTTTCTCATGTATAGGTTCTCTCTCTCTTTCTGTCTCTGTCTCTCTCTGTCTCTCTCTCTGTGTGTCTCTGTCTCTCTGTCTCTCTCTTTCTCCCCCATCTCTCTCCCTCTTTCTCCTAGTATAATTGGAAATATTCAAATTTTTATTAACTTTCCAAATTGTAACTGACTTAGATGATAGCTATATCTGATAGGTAGGGCTAATCTTTCTATTATCAGTTTATAAGAATGCACTATAACAAAATGAGATTGATGGGTTCCTAAATTTTAATTCACAATTTATCATGAATCAACTTCAGTGAGGTTAAATATTATTTTTATTTTGTGTAATTTTTAGTATTATAATGTTTTTAGATAAAAATTTCAATTGCCAGTAACCATACTTGCCTTGATTATAATTAAAGACAAATTATTTCTAAAACTCAGACTTCAACTTGTAAATCCATCTTCCACATGGTTGTCTGTAAATGCCAAAATAGAGGAAATTCTTACAATAAATCTCTCAACAATACTGTGGTATTTCTCTTTGTTGTTGTTGCAAGTACTTCAGTTTGAACTCAATGCCTTACACTTCCTTAGCAGGCACTTTGCTACTCGCAATATGCCTCCAGCCATTTTGGTTATTTCAGAGATAAAGTCTAATGATATTTTTCTGCCCCAGTTGCCCTTGAACTCCAATGTTCCTGATCTCAGCTTCCTGAGTAGCTAGGATTTCAGGCTTCAGCACCAGCAGACATTCTATGGTATTTCTAGGAGTGTTCAAGAAATAATTAATCTATTCCCTGAAATGAGGAAGGTCATAATCTTCACAGCTGAAACACACTGAGAAAAAAAACACAGGAGAAATTAATAGTAGCAACATTAATAACAGCTTTAACAGCATTGTATATCCAACATTTAAAGTTTTTATGGCAAGAAAAATATAACAAATTAATAATAGAATAAAAATTTCCAAAGAAGTGAGGAGTAATAAAAGACACTGTTTTTCAAATGCAAATATAAAACTCATCAAAAAATTTCATAGGATGTGCGACAAGATTTATTTAGGATTAAATCTTGATTCTGAGACAGCACTGTTACCAAAACAGTGCCAGAAGGCTAGGGACAGAGATCCATCATAGAATACTTGCCCAGAATACACAAAGCTTTGGATTCAACCCCCAGCAGTGTAAAACATAAATAAATAAATAATAAATAAATAAATAATAGCCCAACCTGCATAATCTAATCTAAGTCAATAACAATGAAAAATAAATCTCTGAATCATCCTAATTCTAATTTCTGTCCCTACAGTTTACATGCTTTAAAATGTAAGTCAGTGTGTATGTTCTTACAAAATGTTCTCCATCTTTCCACTTGCTCTTCAAGGTCATCTGATAGGAAATGATGAATAGAAACTTCAGTTGCTCCCTAGAAAAACTCAATTTGATTTCTCTTAAGAAAGTATCCTGTCACTCGCACATTATCTATCCCTTGAGCCACAATAACTCTTTGAAGTCAAATGGAAAGTTTATGAAGGCAGAAAATAACCTCTGAGACCAAAAGGATTGCAGACTACAAACTGTAGGGCGATCAAGCAAAGCCCAAAGCTGAGCAATATGTTAAGCACACGGCGGTCTCACAGATTCTTTGTAGGCAATCCT
This sequence comes from Dipodomys merriami, assembly GCF_024711535.1. Classification (NCBI taxonomy): domain Eukaryota; kingdom Metazoa; phylum Chordata; class Mammalia; order Rodentia; family Heteromyidae; genus Dipodomys; species Dipodomys merriami. The sequence continues at coordinate 24,336,575 of NW_027202271.1, forward strand.
ATAGGACAGGAAATTAAGGAATCTATGGAAATGGTTGATAAAACGACAGTGTAGCTTTTGGTCACCTTCTTACTACACTGACCATTTTCAGTACTTAAGGAGAATGATGAGGCAGTGTTGGGGAAGCAGTCACCACTTCCCCACAGCCTGGGTTCACACAACAGTGTTATGGATGTCATTTGTTTTGTTTCCCTGTTTGGTGCAGTTTTTCTGGCCTATGTATGGTTCATTGTTTTAAGCCAAGAACACCAAAGTAGCAGTGAAGTGTCCCTCAGCCTGTCATTACAATACAAACACTGGCAAAGCAAATATCATCACAACAGACTGAGAACGTGAAGCCAGCTGCTCTGCATAAGCTCTGCCATTATGTGGCTCTAAAATTAATTCACATCAAAGAAAGGAGAATGTGGTCATTATTTTCTGAGTATCACAAATCCTACACTAAGTAAAAAGCAAATTCTATTCAAATTAAAATAGAAAAAGACACTCGGTTTCTCAAAAAGGCATTTCTGCGATTAAATATTGTGCATGTTTTTAATCTGAGATCAAGGGGGAAACAATGTAAGTGGTAATTATATCACCACCTAGATAGGCCATTGGCAGCATTTTAGAACATTTTCCCAGTTTGCTATGAATTCAAAAACATATTTGTATGTTTATAGATGTATATACGTGACTAATGTATTTTACTTTACTGTAGTCTATATTTTTACTTGATGTTTTAAAATGGTAGGCTATGCAATTAAAAACAGTTCACCACAATAACTTTCAGCATTCCCTAATATTTTAAACACTAATATTTTAGACACTGTAGCCCACAATTTTGGAAACTCAAATGGTCATTTCATCCTCCTTCTCCCTTGTTCATTTTTCATTTTTCATTCACTTTCCCAGACTGCTTGTCAGTAGAGTGGTGATGGCTATTGCTTTACTTGTAAAATGGAGAGATGGGATTTACAGTTTTGAGCAAACAGATTTTTCACATTCGGGATTTGATTTATTTCCAAGTATTTTCTTCATTTTGATATGATCATAAATGATTTTTGTTCTTAATTTCTTTTTTGGAGAGTTCCTTATGAGTATTTCAATGAGTATTTCCTAATTTCAGCCACACTTTTCTCATTGTTGGCATACAGAAAAGCCATTTATTTGGGGGGGTTAATTTTATACCCTGCTACTTTGCCAAAGTTTTGAATCAGCTTGAGTAATTTGGGAGTGGAGTCTATGGGATTCTTTTTTTTTTTTTTGTAGGTCGTGGGGCTTGAACTCTGGGCCTGGGCGCTGTCCCTCAGCTCTTCAGCTCAAGGCAAGCGCTCTACCACTTGAGCTACAGCGCCACTTCCGGTTTTCTGGTGGTTTATTGGAGATAGGAGTCTCACGGTTTCTCCTGCCTGGGCTGGCTTTGAACCACGATCCTCAGATCTCAGCCTCCTGAGTAGCTAGGATTACAGGCGTGAGCCACCAGCGCCCGGCTTATTGGATTCTTTAAATACAAGATCATGTCATATGCAAAGAGGGAGAGTTTTATTTCTTCTTTCCCTATTTGGGTCCCCTTTATGTCTGCATCTTGTCTTATTGCTGTAGCTAGGCATTCTAATACTAGATTGAAGAGAAGTGGAGAGAGGGGACATCCTTGTCTTGTTCCTGAGTTAAGAGGAAATGGCTTTAGTTTTTCACCATTGAGTATAATGCTGGCTGTAGGTTTGTCATATACAGCCTTTATTGTATTGAGGAATGTTCCATGGATTCCTAATTTTTCCAAAACCCTCATAATAAAGGGGTGTTGGATCTTGTCGAATGCTTTTCCTGCATCTATTGAGATAACCATGTGGTTCTTATTCTTGCTCCTGTTGATGTGATGAATAATATTAATTGATTTGTGTATATTGAACCAGCTTTGCATCCCTGAAATGAATCCTGTTTGATCGTGGTGTATGATTTTTTGGATGAATTGTTGAAGTCGATTGGCCAAAATTTTGTTGAGAAGTTTTGCATCAATGTTCATCAAAGAAATGGGTCTATAGTTCTCTTTCTTTGATGAGTCCCTGCCTGGTTTTGGGATGAGGGTTATGATGGCTTCATAGAATGTGTTCAGTAGTGAACTTTCTCTTTCAATTTCATTGAAGAGTTGCAGGAGTATTGGTGTGACCTCTGCTTTGAAGGCCTTGTAGAATTCCGCTGTAAAACCATCTGGTCCTGGACTTTTCTTAGCTGGGAGGTCTCTTATTGCTGTTTCTATTTCAATGCTTGATATGGGCCTGTTAAGCTGGTTTAACTCATCTTGATTAAGTTTTGGCATGTCAATATTTGCTAGGAAAAGGTCCATTTCTGTCAAGTTCTCAAACTTATTAGCATAAAGTTTTGAGAAGTATTCCCTTATAATGTTCTGAATCTTGGTTGATTCCGTGGTGATGTTTCCATTCTCTGAGTTTATTTATTTGGGTGTGTTCTCTTCTTTTTTTGATAAGACTTGCTAAGGCTCTGTCAATTTTGTTAATTTTTTTGAAGAACCAACTCTTTGTTTTGTTGATTCTTTCTATAGATTTTTTTGGATTCTAATTCATTTAATTCTGATTTTTTTAAATTATTTCTTTCCGTCTACTGGATTGGGGTTTATCTTGCTGCTCTTTTTCAAGGAGGTTTAGATGTGTCATTAAATTGTTGGTTTCAGATCTCTCCAATTTGTTGATGTAGGAGCTCAGAGTTATAAACTTGCCTCTGAGTACTGCCTTTGCTGTGTCCCAGAGGAGCTGGTAATTTGTGTGTTCATTTTTGTTGAATAGCATGAACATTTGAATTTCCTTTCTAATCTCTTCCATGACCCACTCATGATTCAGCAGTGTGTTGTTCAGCCTCCAAGTGGTACTGGACTTTCTTTGGTGGCTTTTGGTGTTGAGTTCTAATTTTATTCCCTTGTGGTCAGAGAGAATGCAAGGTATAACTTCAATGTTTCTGAATTTAGACAAGTTTGCTTTGTGGCCTAAAATGTGGTCTATTTTAGAAAACATTCCATGTGCTGCTGAGAAAAACGTGTATTCTGATGCTGTTGGGTGAAATGTTCGGTAGATATCTATTAAATCTAGTTGATCTATGCAGCTGTTTAGATCTGCGGTTTCTCTGTTGAGTTTTTGCCGAGTTAATCTATCTAGTGGGGAGAGTGGTGTGTTAAAATCCCCAACAATTAATGTCTTTGGATTTATATGGGATCTGAGGGAAAGTAGGGTTTCTTTGATAAATTTGGGTGCTCCATTGTTTGGCGAGTAGATATTTAGAATTGTAATATCCTCCTGAAGTAGAGATCCCTTAATTAGTATGTAGCGACCTTCTTTATCTCTTCTCACAAATTTTAATTTGAAGTCTATTTTGTCTAATATTAGGATTGCAACTCCCGCCTGTTTATGGCGGCTGTTTGCTTGGTAGATTTTGTTCCAGCCTTTAACATTGAAAATGTGTTTGTTTTTACGGACAAGATGTGACTCCAGAAGGCAGCAGATAGAAGGGTCTTGTTTTTTAATCCAACTAGACAGTCTATGTCGCTTAATTGGAGAGTTCAGTCCGTTAACGTTAAGAGATAGGACTGAGAGGTATTTGGGAGTTCCTGCCATGCTATCCACCTTCTTGGGGGCTGCAAAAACTGGGTTCTTCCTATGGTTCTTGGATTCTCAGTTTGGGTGCAGTTTCTTGGCCTTTATTGTGGTCTTGTTGGTTTTCTATGTGTAGGACATCTTTAAGGATCTTTTGTAGGGCTGGTTTGGTGGAGATGCATTGTAGCGACCGTCTACTCGACCAGCGAGAAAAAACGACCACCACACCAGGAGTCTTCTCAGATCATGCTTTATTGGAGAGCCTTTTAGTTGTAGGAGAGCTTGGGCGCGAGAGAGTGTGCACCCGAAACACAGCCGCTTATATAGGAGAATCGGAACGCGGGTCTTTCTATTGTTGGTCGCCTGCCTTTCACCGTCACCAGGTGTCATGGGATTGGCTGGGGACTCTACCTGGCTCGTGCACGCGCACAGCCCAGGCGTCCCGCCAAGCACCGTCTGGGGTGGTTACCTCAAAGCTGCAAGGGAGTGGGCGGAGTCTCGCCTCGGCTCCCTACAATGCATTGTTTCAATTTTTCTTTGCTATGGAAGGTTTTTATTTGGCCTTCAGTTATGAAGGAGAGTTTAGCTGGGTACAGTATTCTTGGTTGATAGTTGTTTGTTTTTAGGACATGGCATACATCATTCCAGGCTCTTCTTGCTTTGATTGTCTCTGCTGAGAAATCTGAGGTGATTCTAATTGGTTTCCCTTTACAGGTGATTAATCTTTTCTCCTTGACAGCTTTAAGGATCTTTTCCTTGGTCTGAGTTGATCCTGTGTGGATTATAATGTGACAGTGGGATGTACTATTCTGGTCTGGTCTATTTGGAGTTCTAAAAGCTTCTTGTATCTGAATAGGCCTATCTTTTTGCATGTTTGGGAAGTTCTCTGCTAGGATCCTGTTAAACAAATTTCCTAGGCCATTAACTTCTGATTCTAGGTGCTCCTCTACACCCATTATCCTTAGATTAGGCCTTCTGATGGTGTCTTCCAAGTGTTGGATAGATCTATCATATTTCTTGGACTTGTCTTGGATGGTTGTATGTTCTTTCTCTATAATATCTAGGCTGTCTTCAATCCCTGAGATTCGATCTTCTGCATGGTCTAAACTGCTGTCAAGACTTTCTACTTTGTATTTTATCTCTTTTCCTTCTAATTGGTCAGCTTTGATGGCTTCAAATTCTTTGTTGAAGCTTTGTTTTAGATCTTGTATGAACTTCTTTACTTCCTTAATTTGGTGTTCAGTGTTTATTCTCAAATCACTTAGTTGATTGGTTATGGTTTCCTTGGACTCCCATTCCTTCTGTTGGGTTCCATTCAGCATTCCCTTTGTGGTCTCCCTGACTTCCTTCAGCTCTTTGTTAATGGATTCCATGAATGCCTTTAGTGATCTTTGTGTATTCTCTTCCTGCTCTCTCAATTCCTGTATTACTCTTTGATTAGCTTCCTCCCGTTCGTGGGATTCCTGCAGTTCTCTTTGAGTGTTCTCAGCCTGCTCACTCCATTCCTGCCTTTCTCTTTGAGTATTCTCAAGCTGCTCACGCAAATCCTGTATAAGTGTTTGAGTAGCTTCCTCACGCTTATGATATTCCTGTATAAACTTTTGGATTGCCTCCTCTCTCTCCCTATCGCGCTCATACAGAGTCCTTTGTATGCTTTCAATCTTTTCATTTATCATGTTTGCCAGCAGTGTTTGTAGAGCTATTTGGGAATTCTCCTCTGGATTATTCATTATCTGTTCTGTTCCCTGATTATCAAGATTGGGAATTGAGATACCCAGATTTGCCATTTTTCTTGTGTTTTTCCGGCTTACTCTGCCCATTTGAGATGAAAATAGCACCAGTTTTGTGCTAGTACACTATCTTAAGGCATGCATCAACCAAAGTCTGAATTTGCACAGTCAATAGTCTACAGATACAATCTAGTTCAACAGATACATCTATTCAACATCAAACAACTATATGTTAATGGGCTATGAACCACAAAGAAGAATTTAGAAGACCAGAAATTATTAGGGTTAGGGAGAGATGTGGGTAAAAAATAGGAATAGATTGATGTGGGGAGGCTCAGGGAGAGTTAACTGAGTCCTAATCTCAAAGCAGGAAATAGTTTGGGTAGGATAAAAGGAGAGAGAGAGAAAAAAAGAAGAAAGGGAAAGGAAAAGAAAAGAGACCAGAAAAATAGAAAAGTAAAAATTAATAAACTTATGTAGAATCCATAACAATCTATTTAGAGAAGAATGTGAATATATTGAGAGAAGGGGAGGGATATAAAGGAGATGTGAAAAACTTAAAAATAAAAATGCTTAAAATATTATGTAGGTATAAAGAGGTAGTACTGCTATTAAGGAATTTAAGTCTTAGAGGTTTTGAATTGAGAAATAAATTTGTGGATTCAGTGTGTACACAATGGGGGATAGGGTCTAATATTCAACTATGGGTTTATCTGAGGATGTGCAGGACAAGAATTAAGTCACATAAAGAAGAACGAAAGAGAGGAGAAGGTGAAAAGGATAAGAAAGGAAGAAAAAAAGATGAGAAGTTCAGTAGAGCTAAACAAAAAACAAAAAGATAATTAAAAAAGAAAAAAGAGAAAGAAAACAAAAAAAGAAAGAAAAACGCACACTCACGTATCCTTAAAATAAAAATTATAAGAGGAAAAAAAAGTTTCTGGAAAACAATTTTTTTTCACAAAAGGCAAAAATTAAAAAAAGTTTTAGAAAAGAAAAAAAATTTTTTATATAAGGTACCAAAAAATAAAAAGAAGAAGAAGAAAGAAGAAGAAAGAAGAAGAAGAAGAAAGAAGAAGAAAGAAGAAGAAGAAGAAAGAAGAAGAAAGAAGATAGAAGAAAGAAGAAGAAAGAAGAAGAAAGAAGAAAGAAGAAGAAGAAAGAAGAAGAAGAAGAAGAAGAAGAAGAAGAAGAAGAAGAAGAAGAAGAAGAAGAAGAAAAGAAGAAGAAGAAGAAGAAGAAGAAGAAGAAAAGGAAGATGAAAAAAAGAAGAAGAAAGAAGAAGAAAAGAAGAAGAAGAAAGAAGAAGAAGAAGAAAAGAAGAAGAAAGAAGAAAGAAGAAGAAGAAGAAAGAAGAAAGAAGAAGAAGAAGAGGAAGAAGAGGAAGAAGAGGAAGAAGAAGAAGAAGAAAAGAAGAAGAAGAAGAAGAAGAAGAAGAAGAAAAGAAGAAGAAGAAGAAGAAGAAGAAGAAGAAGAAGAAGAAGAAGAAGAAGAAGAAGAAGAAGAAAAAGAAGGAAGAAGAAGGAAGAAGAGGAAGAAGAGGAAGAAGAGGAAGAAGAGGAAGAAGAAGAAGAAGAAGAAGAAGAAGAAGAAGAAGAAGAAGAAGAAGAAGAAGAAGAAGAAGAAGAAGAAGAAGAAGAAGAAGAAGAAGAAGAAGAAGAGGAAGAAGAGGAAGAAGAGGAAGAAGAAGAGGAAGAGAAGAAGAGGAAGGAGAAGAAGGAGAAGGAGGAGAAGGAGGAGAAGGAGGAGAAGGAGGAGAAGAAGGAGAAGAAGGAGAAGAAGGAGAAGAAGGAGAAGGAGAAGAAAAAGTTCTTTGATTTTTTTTTGGGGGGTGGGAAAAATCCTGTTTCTCCCTTGTGTCCGTAACCAGCCTCTAGTTGGAGTCTCTGGTCTGCTTGTGGTCCTGTGGCTTGGTTGGTTTCTTAAGTCAGTTTGTTCGAACAGGTAGAAAAATGCTCTGCTTTACCCAGGATTTGGCGATCCTCCTCCCAGGCAGATCTGCTTTGAGTATCACAAAAGAGGGGGATGCAGTGATGAGGCTAGGTTCTGGGTAGAGTTGAGGCCTTTCAACAGACAGTAGCTTTTCCTGGGGGATAGTTTGTGAAAAACTCACAGAGCCCAGCCTGCAGCCATTCTCAGGGTTTCTGTTTACTGATTTTCAATTAATTGTCAAAGCTGCTAGAGCCTCTACCTCTGATTACCCAGTGAAGAAAACCACACCTAGGGCTGGTGCTTGAGCTGGGTGACTTTTCCCTTGGTGGAGCTGAGTCTGGCAGGTCATGCCGCCATTAAGTTCTTGTGACCTGCTAAATGACTCCTTTTATTCCAAGGCCTGAATTGGAGCTGGCAGCTCCTCCGAGCTTTGTCGGTATCCAAGATGGAGATCAGCGGTGCTGGCGGGGGGGGGGGGGGGGGGGGGGGGGGGGGGGGGGGAGGGGTGGCCTTCCCTCCTCTGCTCCCTGAGAAGGAGTGAGGACGTCAGGCTTCTACTCACGCTGAGTCTTGGTTCCTGGGTCGCCTCTGGTCTGCGAACTGCAGGATGAAGATGTCTGCTCCTTGTCGGTTCTTGCTGGTGTTGAGTAGAATCCACTCGCCCGCTGCGTGTGGTTCCTTCGTCCCAGACTCTCTGTGGTTCAGGTATGGTGTCTGCGATTGCCGCCGCCGCCACAGCTGCCACCACCATGGCGGATGCTGGCAAGAGCTCAGAAGTGTCTCCTTGCCTGGGTTTCCCCTCTCTGGCCTAACTCTCTGTCCTGTGATGGCACATTTGGTATAATTCTCTGGCTTAGGACTGTTCACTGGAACTCTAAAATTGCTTTCTATGCGAGAGCCTACTTAGACTCCAGTTTCTCCGCCGCCATCTTCACGGAACCCCTTTTCTCATTTGTGTAACTTTAATTCCTTTTCATTCCCAGTGGCTCCAGCTAGTACTTCCAGTACCATATTGAATAAAAGTGCTAAGAGTAGACACTCGTGAATTGCTCTAATTCTAAAAGAAACCCCCCAACTTTTCACCATAGAATATGATGCAATGTATGAGCTTGTCATGTGTGACTTTTATTATGTTAACAAAATTCTTTATATAGCTAATTTGTTAAGAGATTTTTCTCAAGAACATCTGTTAAAATGTGTCATACGCTTTTTTGGTACAGAACAGATGATAGTCTCATAGATAGATAGATGATAGTAAAATAAAGATGATAGAGAGATGATAGAATTTTCAACATAAATAACTCTACAAAGGAGAAGAGCTTATTTTAATTACCTTGTTTTTCAGTGTTCAGAAAACATGGTGACAACACAAATAAGACTTACTCCAAATCTGCCCTACTTCTTGTCTCTTGATGCCACTCTGCTTCTAATAACACAAGTGAAGAAGTACAGAGGCAAGTATTTTGCTCATCCAGCCATTTGGCAATCACTGGCTTAGCTGTTCCCATTGCTCTCAGGCATGCTGGAACCTGAAAACACAATGCCACATGCAATCACTTGTGACATCTCTGTATAGTTTTGCCAAGTGGCTTTGCTAAATTATCTCATCTTCAGAACAGACTATTGAAGAAAATTTGTATAACAGTGTGCAGATGGGAAGACAATGGCATTACAAAGGGAGGTACTCCTTTTTGCTTCTTCTTTATGAGCTTTATTAGAAAGCCAACAGCTCAAACTCAGGTTCAGCATGCATGCTCTTCAGATAACTCAAATGATTTCCCAAACTTTTAAATGTGGCATCACATGTAGAAATGTTAATATTTGTTCACTTTGGGCAAAGATGGGTGTGTTTTATTATCCTGGAACTTCAACTTGTCCCAGACCTGCAGAGATCATAAGATCTCAAAGAGTTAATTGGGCACTGCTGTAACATCTAGTAGTGTGTTTTAGACACTGATTGATATCTGTTTAGCCTCATACATAGGCTTCCTGAGACTTCACTATTTGCTCTTTCATTCACTTACATGTGATAGGCAACATTATTAATATTATTTCAATTATTTTTCAAGAACATGGAGTTTTGTAAAACTCACTTCCCATCTCAGAGGTCCTATCTGTAAAACACAATATTTTGGTTAGTCTTACTCAAATACTCTTAAAAACATTCTTACATATGGATTTTCAAAAGTTTCCCATTAAGAGTATAAATGATTAACATCTTTGATTCAACGTTTTGTCTTTATCAGAACACGCAGACATACAAGTAAGAAATTTAAATATTATTATAATCATGTTGCTTTTGAATACAAGTCCTATATTTACATGCTGTAATTCACTTACCTAACACAAACCACATTTGCAATGAAATACTAACTCAAATTTAGTGTAGTACATCAGAAAAAAAAACTGAATCTCAGACATAATAATATATCTAGATGAGTGAATTGTCCTCTATGCTTTTGTCATTTTTGAGCCTGCTTTCTAAATTTTCCTTTATTGGATTTTGGAGCAAATAATATTTCTCAACCTACATTAGACCATCATAAGAAAATTTTAAATCCTTTGAATTAAATAATTTCAGTTTTGCCTTGGCTAATCTTTTTCTCTAATCTAGAATTTCTATGAAATGTGTACAGATCAAATAATCACATGCATTCTAGTTCTTACTTGAATATGAGCATTGTTAATAGCTCATTACAGTATTTCCTATGGCCATGAATAAGATTCTATGAATTCACTTTTCCATACATGCTGAAAGATAGGCCATTGTAGGGGGAAAAGAAACATAATCAATGAACTATTCTATTTAATGGGGTTTTATTGAATTGTAGTTTGGAAGAGATGGCAAAACTTTCAAATATTATATCTCAGAATATCTCTAGTAACTTTTTTAATGACTTTGGACCTGCTGTGTTAACAATTAGTCAGTTACTCTGGCAATCCCAGAAAATAATATGGCTGTCACCTATGGATGAAATATCCAAAACTTAGCTCCACCAATTCAAATATTGCATACTCAAAATAACCTTTCATAAGTAATATCTGGTATTTGTATGGTATATTACTTAGGTTTTGCATGGAATTGAGCTGAAAAAAATCTTTGTAATAGGCCTTTGATTGAAAACTGAAACAGCTTAGCTCTAATGTTCAGTAAATTTTAATCTGGAAACAGTGTTTAAAACTACAACTCCTGCTTACAGTTGATAAACACAAATGAGTATAAAAATGTGTTCTTCCTAAGTAGGTGGTTATATTTATAATTTGAGAAAATGTTAATTGGAAAACAGTTTATAAATCACAACTCAACTTTCTGAGATATTTATAAGGACATCTTTTCCAAATATAAATCCTTCTAGTTTTCTCTCCTGCTTGAAAAGCATTTTTTAACTCCCTTTCTAACTTCAAGATGAATTTTAAGCTCCTCCTGAGCTGATTTTCAAGCCTTGTCTCTCATCCCTCCCATCATGCCTTATGATACATTCTGCTCTATCTGATGCTCCTTGAAGCACACCATATGACTACTGCTGGTTGGTGCTTTTGCCTAGAAATGCTTTTCTCAGGTCTTCATACCTGATGAGTACACACACACACACACACACACACACACACACTCACTCACTCACACTCAACTATGTCAGTATGGATCTACTGTAATTTATTAGTTGCTCTTCTTTTTCTTCCTCATGCACACCTTTCCCTCAGAGCTTGCATGCACAAACACACACACACATTTCTAAAGATCACAAATTTTGCATGCCTCAAGAAATATAATTGACCTTATGATGTGCGTTTTGTACAATAACCCTACACTTGTTTAAATCTAAACTTAATTTCCATAATGGCCCCAATTCTTCAGTTAATTTGTTTTTATTTTATAGTATATGAATACACATGTGAATAAATACATATAGCAGTATTAACTTAAACCTGGCCTTAGAATCATTTTCGAGAAAATTGCCTTTCTTAAGAAGCATATTTTCAAGCCACAGGAGGGGAAATGTAGGTCTCTAAGGGCTAGTGCTGGCAGGCTTCAGGAAACATTAGAGAACCTCCAATTGCTCCACATTAACAATGAACAGGAAAATATTGGTATTAAGTAAAGAAGTAAGATGTAAAAGGAGAGATGTTTACTAAATCTTAGGTTCATACTGTGGGGTCCTATACAGAAAAAGCTGAACCAAGAAATTAAACTTAGTGGAAGTATAACTGAACACAGTTTTAGCCTACAGGTGAGTGCAAAGTCAAAATAAGCATGGCCAAGAACAAAGAGTGGAAGAAAACTTACTAGCTAATGAGAGCAAGTCAGTTATATCCAAAGCAATAGCTTTCTTACACAAAGCACAGGGATTTGATTCAGGAAGCCTTGCTATATTCATATGAAAAAGCCTTTTGAGCAGAGGCACATTTCCTGACCAGGCTCAGTAGAAAGTCATAGTTACAAGAAAGGATGGCAGCCACATTTTTAAAATAGGCTTAGCTTGAAGTCATGGAACACATGCTTGAAAAGTTAAAGCGGTAGACTGGTGAACTTTTGAGCATACTCATCTTCAATCATAAAGACAGCAGATCATAAAAATGGCAGCATACCTAAATAAATGTAGGTATGATGAACTTACCCCAAAGTTGTATCTAAAGGTGCCCTCTTTGCTTAACTGGGCTAATAGATGGAAATAGATTTATTCAAGACCAGCCCTAAGGGACAGAAAAAAACATTTCTACCTCAAATCTCATGTTCTGCTGGATCAAAAAGTGCAGAGGTTATTTATGGGACACACAGGTTCCAATGAGAACAAAGGTGAATTACAAGATTTCAATGCTGAGCTGAACAGTCTCCCTCTCCAGACCACCATGCCATCTTTTTTTTCTGAATTTAAACTAAACGTGATCATGAGCACACCAAAATTATTTTTATAGAAGAAAAATATTTCTCTCCCTTGCTGTACTTTTACTTAGCAGACAATGAGTGTGGATTTTGGCTTTTAAAAAAATAGTCTTCTAACAACAACAACAAAAACAAACTGTGAATATACTGTAAGAAAACAAAATGAAAGATGTGGCAGAAAAAAACCCCTACAAAGAAATACGATAGAATTCTGTGTGAATTACGTTTGCTTTGGATTTCTTCATCTCCTTTCCTTTACATACTTCAATTTCTAGTAAAAAGCAATAGAGTATTCCCTTCATCCAAAATCTCAGGCACTTGGAGGTCTAGAAATTTTAAGTGGAAAATTCCAAAACTAAACTAGTTGTATATTTCCAATAACTTGTTTGTTTGTTTGTTTATCGGCCATGGGGCTTGAACTCGGCCTGGGTGCAATCCCTCAGCTCTTCAGCTCAAGGTTCTACCACTTGAGCCACAGTGCCACTTCCAGTTTTCTGGTGGTTTATTGGAGATAGGAGTCTCGTGGACTTTCTTGCTGAGCTGTCTTTGAACCATGATCCTCAGATTTCAGCCTCCTGAGTAGCTAGGATTACAGGTGTGAGCCACCAGCGCCCAGCTCCAATACCTTTTATTACAACTGATCGTCATACTTGTTTTAGTTTAGTACTAGTTATTATTGTATTATTGTATTATCTGTTATGTTTGGTTATAACTGAAAGCTTATAATAAATATATATGACTAGGAAAGAGTTCTAGCATTTACAGGATTTATAGGTACTATATACTGCAGGAATCCAATGGGGTCTTGGAAAGTGTCCTTTTCAGATTAAGTGAGGACTACTGAGTACATTTCAAGAAAACATGGAAGTGAAGGTCATGATCCTCTCATGCTCAGGACACACTATTCATCATCTCCACCCTTCTCAAGGTAAGAATGCTGATGTGGCACCTAAAAACCCCACACACCCAGTCAAGGTCAGCTTTAGCCAAATCTTTCATCTTAAAGGGGGAAAATAAGCATCACTCCCTCTGAATCTCCCACTGTAGTTCTAATCCCTGAAATAGCAGGGCCTCTCTAACACCACCTCTCTCACCAGGCTGTTATGTCCCAGAAAAATGAGAAACATACTCTATCCATACACCTATTATCATCAACATCCAGTATCTCTCTTGACTTAATGTGTATTTTGTGAATTGTACTTTCTCTGAATGCAGTGAAGTTTACTAAGTTAAGAGAAGATAAGGAAGTAAATGTATCTAGTGTGTATCTTTGGACATTGGTTAGTGAGCACCTGAGAAACTGCCTCAATAGGCCCTTGAAATACAAATAGAAATATAAATACACATGTAAGTATATGCCCTCTGAGAAGACTACTATAATCAAATAACTATCCTTACTATGAAGCTAGGAGAATAGAACTGACACCTGAGACCAGATGATAAATACAATGACATTAAAACTATAGTTTATGGTTATTTTAAAGAATTTTTGTAAATTAAGGCATTTGATTTTGATGGTAAACTTTCTGCTTTGTGGATGTGTAAAATGAGTTCAGAGGATGGAAGTCATCTTGCAAAGTTTATGGCTTATAAGGTTAATAACTTGCTAGTCTACGACTCAGACTTAATTTCAACTAACGGCAACAAAATGCCAAGATAGTTTTACTTTTCCCACCATAACATTCTATTCAATTATGTGTAATTACATTCAGCTTGTGGACAAGCATTCTCTAGCAATGTGTGAAGGCATACAGTTTGAGCATAATTGTAACGGGTGAAAAACCAACTGGAGACTGCAAACTAAGTAATTTTGTGTATCTGGATATGTGTCTTGCAAGCCAAATTTCACTTACAGATACTAATTATGTGTTTGAATATGTCAGAGCAAATTCTTGTATCGGCAAGGAGATTATTCAGGAGCTAGTTTATTAGTAGATATTCATAGTGTTTGAATTGTGAGCATGAACTGAAGACAAAGTCCTCTCCTAGTTGGCTGACAATGATTAGACAGGTCAATTAGCACAGTGAAGCAGGCACCTTTAACAACTATGTTCCAATGATAATTGCCCCCCAAATAGGCAAAGGACAAAATAGGACTTAAGGAACAGACACAAGAATGCCAGAATTTTGCTTCTTAGGTAATGGTTTTGCATTATTTTGTTTTCTTACATTTTTTAGTCAACAGTTCATTTCCTAGCTCATCTTTTCATGGGTTTGAAAATCAATGATTGACCCAAGGTCTGTTGTAAAGATTCCTACAATTCCCTATATATATATATCATAATAAGTTGAAGATTCATAAAATTATGCTCAGAATTGGGGTTTGAGGGAAAATGGAGTTGGGAGTTAAAATGTACAGGGACAAAGAAAATGGCTTCATTTTTGTACATACATCATTTTGTCTCATTAAAGGTCTTTATTTTCCTTTTATGAGGTTATCCATAGGCCCCTTGCTTCAGTATTCACACCAAATAACTGAGATAATAACATGGAGTTATTATAAATATCCAAAAAATATTCTATGCAAAATGTTTGTGAAAGCTGTAGGTACATGACAGCTACTCCATAGATGGAAGTCACTAGTACTAAAAGTTGGCATAGTTGTCAAAAGTTTTGCTGATGTTTTAATAACAGTATTAACAAGGGTAGCAGAAGTACTTTTAAGATAGGGCTATCATGTAAGAAGCACCAACTCTGAAATCTAAATATTTACATTCAAATCCAATCTTCTTGTTTAAGGAACAGTCACCACTTAACTTTGTTGTTCCATAGTCTCACTGTCTGAAAGTGATCTAATAGCATTTAATTCAGGTATCTCTTGTGAAGGCTGTGGTATTGAATATGAAATGGAAACAAAGCCAGGTACCAGTGGTTCACACCTGTAATATTAGATGCTCAAGAGGCTGAGATCCAGGTGATCACAATTTGAAGCCAGCTTGAATAGAAAACTTCTGAGACTCTTTTTAAAAAAAATCTAGCAAAATCCTGGCTTAGAACCATGACTCAAGTGTAAAATGCAAGCTGAGTAAGCAGGAGGCCGTAAGTTCAAAACCCCAGGATCAGAAAAACAAAACAAAACAAAACAAAACACCAAAAAAAAAAAAACCTTTGTAAACTAAAACCTGTCTCAGAGGCAGGCCTATTGTAGATACCTTTCTACACCAGGACGGGATATGTTTATTATTTATATACATGCTCCCAAAGAAAGAACATATAAAGCTGTGTGTCAATTCCATTATAAGGGAGGTCCTCATTTTTTTTCTATTCTAATAATGATGCAAGAATATCTTTGAGGGCTGGGAAGGTAGCTCAGTGGTAGAGTGCTTGCCTTGCATACATGAGGCCCTGGGTTCAATTCCTCAGCACCACATAATCAGAAAAAGCCGGAAGTGGTGCTATGGCTCAAGTGATAGAGCACTAGCCTTGAACTGAAGAGCTGAGGGACAGTGCTTAGGCCCAGAGTTTAGGCCCCATGACCAGCAAAAAAAAAAAAAAAAGAATATCTTTGAATAGAATGTTGATGGAAGAGGGCAAAAACAAAGTGAATACTATTTTGGAAGTGCAGAGTAGTATTTTAGAAGGGAAGAAATATGTGATTTAACTTAGCAGAGAGAATTATACCTAGAGAGAGAGATGTAGGATAAAACACGCATCACAAATGTCAGTTACAGAACAAATTGCTCTGGGCAAAGAGTACTGACTTCATCCACATCCAACCTGTGACAGGCCACATGATTCCATCTTGAGCCCACAAGGTGACGCCATTCCATACCCAGAGGTCAATGAGTGGGCTCCAGCATGGACCCCAAGGGTCCTTCAAAACATGTGACTCACGGCAGGCTCACAGGCCTACCTGGGAACCACTGTGTGCTCAGAGCCTCTTGCTTGGTGCATTTCATCATAGTCTCCAGAATCCCTGAAATGATCCATGTGTTGCAACACTGTAAGGCAGCAGAAAGACCTCAATATTAAGTCTTCATTAGAAGATGGAAAGAAATAATTAAAATTCAGAGCATTCATGAAATGGAGACGTAAAAAATCATATGAAGGATCAATAAAGATGTCTAAATGGTTCTTTGAAAAGATAGCTTGATAAGCTCATCCAATTTGAGCAACAGAAAGAGGGAAAATACACAATTAATAAAGCTGAAGATTATAAAAAGGGAAAAGCACAGTAAATACCAATGAAACAGAGAATCAATCATCGTGTCCAATAAAACAATTAATGGATAAAGAAAATATAAATATGTGTGTCTGTAGATGATATTTATATATGTATGTGTATATATGAGCACATATGCATACATATATACATTAATATATATTTACATACATATACATACACACCGTGGGATACTACTCAGCTATGTAGAAAACAAATTTATGTCACTTTTGGGAAAGTGATTAGAGCATGTTGAACCAGATAAATCAAACTCACAAGGCCAAGTATTGTATGCTTACACTCATTTGTGAGATTTAGACCTAAAATTTAATGATGATTCTGAAAACCATGAGATATGAATGTAAAAGGGGTAGTAAAAGGGTAAAAGGGAAAAAAGAAGAGATACTGACAAATGAAGACGATTAAAGTAGACTGTGTGTGGAGTGAATATGTGTATGTACATCAGTGGTATATGTGTGTGCAGCATGTATGCATGGATGTTCATCATAATGTTATTTGGATAAAGGAAGCAGAATACAGGAAGGGAATAGAGGATCTAGCCCATATATGCATACAATGCACCTTGATCACACTGAACTCCACCATCACTCTCCTACATCTCTTCCCCCTTCCCATACCAATCTCAGTAAACTTCAGTGTTCTATTTTCACACATCTACAGCAAGGACTATATTTACCCTTCCCATTCACCCTCTTCCTTCCCATTAGTTCCCCCAACCTAGACAGGATCTGCTTTGTATTCCTATCACTCATGTTGTTTGGTGTATGTTAATTTTTCAAAAGGGTTTCCTTTCCCTTTTGTGTTTCACACGTGCATATAAAATATTATAAACAGATTCACACACATAAACACACAGGATTACTCTTGCTTTCTCCATTCTTCCTATCTCTTACTATTCAACAGCTTTTTCAGTGAGCTTCATTTTGCCATCTTCAACACAGATACGGTGTTAATTTGTTATTGCTTACCCTGGAAAACTCCTTCCCCACATCCCTTCAACCAATCACACAACAAAAGTACAAATGTTATACATAATTTGTGCAATTGGTAAGGAGTACACAATTCTGATGTTTTATAATCTATTTACAAAAAAATGGACAGCACTCTGGCTAAAGTAAATTTCTCTGAAAAGACATTGCCATCCTGAAGGAGGATAGAATGAATGGGAAAAGAGGCTACTTTTCCCTAGGACTTGATAAAATTGGACTATATCGCCTTTTATAATAGGCAGTAGCTTGGACCTATTCAATACAGAAATGAACAAACAATCCCTAGATAGTTTCAAAACTATACACCCCTCCTCCCAGGTTCACACAATTTAGAACTATATTCTCACTCTTCTTCCAAAGGCCAATGTTAAAAATTCCCTTAATTTACCTTTCTTTTTTGTTTTTCACTGAAAGTCATAGAATTCTACTACCCCTCTTCTACTTTCCCATTGCTTTGATTTCAAATATATTCAAAAATAAAGAATAGGATATTCTCAAAGGTGACAGATGCTACAACTCCCATGAACTTGAGTGCTTGGCAGCATGTTTAAAAAAGAGACATCTATCAGTGTTTGTGAGTGTTCTTTTTATGTCTTTTACTAATAACATACTGTTCCTTTATACTATACCTATAAAATAAATATCTATTAGAGTATTTCTATTTGCATACCAATGTTTTTATGTAATCCCAAATACAGCAAGGACAATAGATATTTAAGCAGAAGAGATAGTTTCAGTAGTTGGGTAACCACTGCTGGCTAGCGTGGAATCTGGTCCAGTTAATTTGAACCATTTTAGGGCTAAGCTCCCTCATCTGTACAGGACATAGTATGCATATTTCAAGAGAGGAATGGTGTCTTTATTTTGTGGTATGAATTGAGGCAGAAATGAGAAGATACATGGAAAGCATTTAGTTCAGTGACTGGCAAATGGTAAAAAGTGGCTAGTAAATCTTTAGCCATTATTTGCTTGCTCTCTGGTTGGCTGTGGGTTTAAGGGTAATGCTGACCATTATGAACGCTGTAGGGGCTTCCTAGGTTTGCAATCTGCAGCGTCCTTCATTAAGATTTAACATCTCGGTAAATATGAACGTTTCCAAAGCATGTCAATATTAAGTTTTCCTGTATGTTTCAGTAGTGACTGATGGTCAAAATATCTGAGACTCAGTGTGCTCAGGAAGCTGGTAATGAAGCTTATAGAGCTTATTGAAAGTGCCATTTAACGAATATGTTCACCCATTCCAAATGTCATGTCTAGCTCCATTGTATTTCAAGTTAAACACCACGCAAAAACAGATCTAAAAGGTTCCATTACTTGCTTGTCTTCAAGAGCTCAAGGAAAATATCACCCGTTTGCAAAGTAAAAACCAGAGCCTCTATTGTGTCTCTCAGACAAAAATCTTAGAAGCAAGCAGTGAAACGCAAGCTAAGCAAGGAACAGCTGCTGCTCACACTTCCCCACTTCCTAGGGATAATTAACGTTTGTGAATTCCAGTCTTCCTTCACAAGAGAATCTGTTCGTTTCACTGCTTCGTGCCATCTTTATCTCAGGCCCATTAATGTAACACTTCTTTCCAGACACCGTGGGGGAGGTTTCTGCCTCCTGAAATGTCACCCTTCATAAATAAGTGTAGTGCAAGCCTTCCATCACGGTAATAGTTAAATGGCAATCAGAACAGAAAGAGAAGTCACCTTGACAGCAAAGCAACGGAGAAAAGCAGCTTAAGGCACCAGAGCTTTTACTGTGGATGAGTTGAGTGAGTTTATCTGTTCACCAAGCAAAATGTATTTAAATAATATTCCAGCTTGGAAACAAATGTAAGAAATTCTTTTCTGTAGTCTTTGATATTCTATTATTATAATATATACATATATATATATATTTCAGAAAATAAAATGTAAACCGTAGTTTCTCTAGGCATTAGGAAGATTTTGATGTCATGTTAGGGTTTCTTACAAACAGAATGTCCCTACGATTAAAAGAATAATAATACAGCACTTGCTATTGACCCTTCCTATGAAATTGTAAAAATTCAGGTTTTGTCTCATTTTTGTTTTTATTGACTATCCCATGATAGGAATTTGAAAACCAGTGAAATTAGCTAATCTGATGAGAGCTGAGGTATCTAAAGTAAGTTGTGAAAAGAAATATAAGCTATTAGAAATTTAGAAAACTAAGCAAATTATTTTGTGTAGTGCAGATTGGAACACTAGAGCAGTATTTTATTTTCTTTCTTTCTTTTTTTTTTTTTTTTTGCCAGTACTGGGGCTTGAACTCAGGGCCAGGGCACTGTCCCTGAGCTTCTTTTGCTCAAGGCTAAGACTCTACCCCTTGAACCACAGCGCCACTTCTGGCCTTTTCTGTTTATGTAGTACTGAGGAATCGAACTCAGGGTTTCATGCATGCGAGGGAAGCACTCTTCCACTGAGCCACATTCCCAGCCCTAGAGTAGTATTTTCTACTGAATTAAATATTTTTTCCAGTTGTTAGCATTATTAACATAGATTTGTACTTGAACATTGTCTTTTAAAAAAATTTTATGCACTCCAGGAAATAACAGGATTTCATTTCTATAAGAAAACTTGTTTTTTCTTATAAGATCACTTTGAGTCACAGATATATAAAATATTGTATAACTTTTAGTGGGGGTACTGAACCTACTTCAATAATTTGAATAGAAATTAATCTGCCAGATCAATATTATAATAGGAATCTGTGTGGGAAATATTTCATGACCAAACCAAGAAAATTTAGAGCGCATTTGTAAAAAGAAAAAAAGTTACAACTTACCCTTAATGTTTATTGCCTACCCAGTGCATTTTCCATAAATTTAATAAAATCTTTAAAAAAAGAAATTAAGTGATGTGCCCATGTTAAAAAGTAAAAACAGGTATAATAATATGGGGAAAAAAATCTAGTGTGTTCCTGCCTTTAACCCTTGCCATCTCCTCTCACATTTTCAATGACATGATTATTTTTTCAAATTAAACTCAGAAAGGCTTCAATGTCTAAGTTTAAGAACCATTCAGTTGACCTAAAATACAGGTACAGGAGTGCACCTCCTACTACCCCATTAAACAGAGTTGCTCCATGGAATGAGCAGCTGCAGAGTAACTTGATGAAGCTGAGTAAAGATCCTTGTATTGAATTCAGACCCAACTAGAAAAGTGTGAAGTATTGTATAGGGGCTCTAGACAGAAGCCAAGGAACCTTGTCATAGGTGAGCTAGCTATTACTCATAAATCATTGACTTTTTAGTGGCAGCTAACTTTTCAATCAGAATTCTTTTACAACAGGCTTATAGTCTCTTCAGTTTTTCAGACATCTACTGATGCTTCTATGTTTGGTTCAGGGGATATTTTGTTTTTCTTTATAAGGCATCTTTCCATACAACTTGCTCTGAAATCTCTGTGTTTGGAAGCATAATGAATGTGAAAGTTAATACCAGAAATAAGGCTCTTGCTGTAGCACTGAAAATCCAGAACCACTTGTTGGATCAAATTTTCACACTTGCTTGTGTGCTATGTTCTCTTGATTTCTGAACATTGAATGTTTATTTACCAGGTATACATTGTAGTGATTTCACTTATCAAAATTGAAAATAATAACACATCGTGTGACGTTGCTAAATGCACTTCTGAAGAAATTAGGAGAGACTTTTTTTTGAAATCTGGATTTCTTTGCAAAGAATTATGTATGTTGTTTCCTGGGCCTCATTGCACCCTAGAGAAGGTCTATTTATTCTGGGCGGGTTACCAGCAAGTTTTGTCCCAGACCGAACTGTGGATGGATATTCACCCCAAACCAGGAGATCAAAGTAAAAGGACAAAAAAGTTGAATGAGACTGGATCTAACATTAGGTATAGATTTGGTTCAGGAAGCTCCATTAACATAAACCTTGATGTACTTTGCTGAAAGCAAATTCTTACTGGGGCAAGCCAGACAATTGTCTTCATATTTAAATGACCTTTTAAAACTATTACAATAAATCCATAAAGCAGCTATACGCTGCTGTAATAGGACAGTGCCAATGGATACTCTGACATTTCTTTCTTCAGCATGATATTTTTTGCTTCCACAAGCAAAGCTATAAATTTGAAGAACAACCAGCCTTTTATAGAAAAAGGAGTATTTAACATAAAAATCAGCCTTCAGCATTGTTTGACCTGAATATTACCAAATTATAAATTCTCTCATTTTCAGGCAAGTAGTGCCCAGGATTTCTGATATTGGATAACAATTATTTCATACTTCTGCCAGACTGATACAAATCTGAAAAGTAAATAATAATAGACTCCTTGAGCTATCTGAATAATATTACTTGGTATATGAAAATAAAGTCACTGATACTATCCATCTCCCTTCAGATGACATTCTTTCTTTGGGCTCATGACCACTGATGGCCTTACCCTAAGGTTTTTGTCAATTACCTTGTCTTTAAATGATTATCAAAACACTTTGGATTGATTTTAAACTCTAGGTTAAGTTTTAAGTCCATGGGAGTATGTTTCTTTTTTATAAATGAAACTGACAAATTGAAGAATCCCATTTCCTTACTTACCAAGAATCATCTATCCAGTAAGATACTTAAAGCTAAATTTTCTTTCAACCTATTGAATAGGGAAGAAAATTGAGTAAGTCTCATCCTTTATCATAATTGCTATATTTCTCTACAAAACTCTGAGAGAGTAAATACCTAGATAATTTGATCAAATCATAGAATCATAACAAAAATTTTCACATCTCTTATCCAAGTTGACATTTAATTTATGATACTGAGCCTATTATTTCCATGTGTTTTCATTCCTCAGCTTCCTAAAATTAGAATCTTTCTTTCTTTTTTGTTTATAAAAGGGATCCAATCCCACCATCTCAATTACTGGGACTTTGGAAGAAGCTCAGTTCAAGAAAGATGGTACTGGGCTAGGAAGGTGGCTCAGTGGTAGAGCGCTTGCCTTGCATGCATGAGGTCCTGGGTTCTATTCCTCAGCACCACATAAGCAGGGAAAAAAAGCAGGAAGTGGTGCTATTATGGCTCAAGTGGTAGCACTGTAGCCTTGAGCTGAAGAACGAAGGGACAGTGCCCAGGCCCAGAGTTTAGGCCTCACGACCAGACCCCCCCCCCAAAAAAAAAGATGGTACTCCCAGAATTTAACTATTTGCAAATCTATTATACAAAGTTACATGAATGATAAATTTCCAAAACATTTTCCTTGTCATCATGTCTCAACTAAATTACTGTTCCATTACTATCAGTGACAGAAGAACCAAGAGCTTTAAATAACAGAACCCAAACACAGAAAAGATCAGATGTCTCTTATGTAACATTATAATATACCCATCTTGCCACGGCAAAACCGAACTCCCCAAAACAATATGTTTACCCAAAAGAAATATTTTCTGGTAGAATAACTGGCAGGAATCATGACTCAAACACTTACATGAATAAATGATACGTATATGCAACAAATATCATTCACTAATATTACAGAGTACTGTAAGAAGGATACCAAAATTTCATTTCAGCTTAGTTTAACCTATTTTAATATGGATATCTATTTACATATTCACTCGCACTGGTCAGTTTCGCTCTTGTGAAGAAGCTGCATTAATATTGACTGTTCTCTTACATTGAAAGACAGTTTTGCATTATCACAAAACTACAAATGAAAATAAATGGTGATGGAACACCTTGCTTTCTAGAACCTGACTGGCTTTATTTTACTAAATTCCCACAACTGCTGACTTACATGGCCTGATTGTAGATGGAACAAATTAGAACTGAGTGGCAATAAAGAACTTGTGCCAAGAAGTTTATGAGAACTGGAACCTAGGTTTGTCTGATTACAGATTTCTAAGACGGAACCACTCACCAAAACTAACTTTATTCACCTTTCAGTACTCTTTCATTGAAAAGAGAGGAAACAGGAATGTCAGCGGCATCCTGTCTCCTGCAAAAGAGTTACAATTGCTTAGTCCCATTAACTAGGCTTTCAATATTGTAAAAATAAATAAATAAATAGCAATAATTAGAGAAGCTAGTATTTTGTTTCAATAAAGAATATGTCTATGTTTTCTTAAGAAAGTGAGAATTATGTCAGCACCTACAAAATGAAGAGCCATCAATTGCTATTTCTAATAAGTTGTTTATAGCCAGACCTTTTAGAATATAAATATTCTGTTATGCAGTTCCACTCATATGTTCTTCCTCAAGGTGTCTAATGAGTTTCTACATATGAAAAATGACAAGAGAGTCTGTTAGAGGAATAAGTCCAGCAACTGTGGCATATGGAGACATGGTTTTCTAGCTCCTTTGCCATGAATTCTAGGCAAAACAGCAGGAAGACCTGGCAGTAGAGGCTAGAATGGCCGTCATTGTTGGCTTTTAATTTCTACCTCATTACCTATTACAAAATGCAGGCTATCCTGTTAGGATTTGCAAGGATGTGACAATGGCAAAAAAAGGAGAAATTTCTGCAAGGACCTGAGTGCCTACCTCCAATTTTCCAACGTGCAGTGAACATTACTCTACCCCTCAACCCAATTCCATGGATATGTGCAAGAAATTGTTACAACTTATTTCATTTATCTTGATTTCATATATAAAGCCCCATTGCATTTCTGAGTGCTTTATACTCTTCTGAATACTTCTGTGGAATTGTCAGGTAGCTTTAGTTTCATTAAGGATCTACAGCTCTGCCTTTTCTCAATTCTAATGGAGAATATGCTGACACCTTTGAGAGAAGGTAAGAAGTGACCCTCCCTACCCTCTACTTTTAAAAGTAATAGCTGGGCCACTGTAGAACTTGCACATTCCACGTACACATGTTCTTCCACCAGTTTACTTATTCATAATATCATTGAGCACATTCTTACATTATCCAACTTCATAGTGCCTTCCATCATATTTTTGCTCAGAGCTATCTACTAGTACACGTCATGCATTTACTTAACCAATGACATGTGGTTGCCCAGATTGGCCCCTCTGATAATGTCTGACAGTAATAATTTATAGATTATAGATGTTTCAACTATTCAAATTAGTTTGTTTTTCCTTACTTGCCTGATCAATTGGTTGCTTTTATCTTTCTTTCTTAACTCTCTCTCTCTTCTCCCCCCTTCTTTTCATTCTATTGTGCAATTGCTTGTTGGTTCTGTCCAATGGACACCATTATAACACATTAAATGTTACTCAAGTAACATATATATGTATATAGGTACATATATATACACATACATATGTGTGTATACATGTAGATAGATACATATTTCTCCTATATATGCATATATATGTACTCAGAAATGAGATACCTGATGTATATTAGATTGTCATCAATAATGAAATATCTTCTGTCTACTGCTTATTAAGAACAAGTTTATTTAGCCCTGGTTTTAGAACATGATACCTGCTCAGCTCCGGTGAAAACTTACTTTGAAATAAGAGACGTACAACCAGAAGACAGAGGTAAATGGGGCAAAACTTAGGCTTTTATATCAACAACTTTCTCATAAGAACTACCAAGAGTTCAATGAAATCTAACTTCCACAACCTGTCTTCAGTAAGCTGAGGACTTCCTACCTGGTCCTACCTCCCAAAATTTCTACCACTTCCGTGGAACACAGCCTCCCTATGAGGATATTCAAACTATGCCAATACCTTGGCAATATGGTGATTATATTTATTTTAATTTGGGGGGAATCTTTATGTAAATTTCCATGATAATACTGAGAAATAAGCATGTAGTGAAACCACTACACTAATGTGTATTCCCAGCAACAGTGAACCAAAGTTGCCTTGTCTCCTCAACCACCCCAATACATATTATAAGCTTTTATGGCTTCAGATTTTACACTTAAGTCCTAGATTTAATTTACACATATAATGTGACACTCGGGTAAAGGTCTGTTGTTTTCTGTTGCCAACAGAATGTCTCACTATCATTTGTTGAAAGATTGATTTGTACTTTGTATATTTCTGGATGTTGTATGGATTTTGGAATGTAGTAAGGGCTGGTCATAGGTAGAAGGTGCCAAGTTAAAAAAAAAAAGCTTCCTCATTTGTTAGGGTAAGAAATAAAGGTGAGCTGGTTTGGGATAATAGCAAAGGAGATGAAGCAAAGCAGGTATAGACAATCTGGGTCGTGTAGATGAAAAAGTAGAGAAGAATCAAAGATGTTTCTAAGTTTTCAGCTGAGAAACGAGGCTTATGGATATTGCAGTTAAAAACTTAAAAAACTTAAAGCTGAAGGGCAAAGATTTAGGAGTGGGCTAGAGGAGTCCACAGTACTACTTGTCATTGTTCTGTTTGAAATATGAAGCAGACATCAGAATGGAAACATTAAGCAGGTTATTGGAATAATACACTTGACACTGAAGGGCAAGGTCAGGGCTAATGATCCACACTTGAGAAGTCATCAGCATGGATGATATAAGTAAAGAAGAAATGTCAAATGCAGAAGAAAAACTTTATCCATTGTAGTGGATCAAGAATTATCCAAAATGCCGGATGCTGGTGGCCCATGCTTATAATCCTAGCTATTCAGAGGGCTGAGATCTGAGGATTGCAGTTGGAAGCCAGCCTGGAGCAGGAAAGTGAAACTCTTATCTCCAATAAACTTCTCAGAAAAAGCCAAAAATGGCATTGTGGCTCAAATGGTAAAGCACTAGCCTTGAGCACAAAGAGTCTCAGGGATAGCACCCAGTCCCTGAATTCAAACCTTAGAACCAGTGTGCATATTTACACACACACACACACACACACACACACACACACACACACACACAAAGAATTGTGTGGATTTCAGAAAAATGACGAAGTAAATCTTATAATTCTGTTTGATTGCTTATACATGACTTAAGCCTAATTAAAATATTTGATCTATTTTGTTGTTTAGGTTTATGTGAGAATTCAGTGATCTAAATATGGCAAAGCGAAGGTTAGAAATTTTTATCTGTGCATCACATTTACAATAGAATTCAATAGGATTTCAATAGAATACAATAGAATTTCATGGCTCTGAGAATAGAATTCTGTTAAACAAAAGGTCTCAGCTTCTACTGAATGGACTATGGTTTGTTTTTATTGATAATCTCCATGTAATAAAGTTACCATGAATTCAGTATTGTAAATTTTAACCTCAGTGTCTGTGATTCTAAGGGAAAGCAGCCCTCAAAATTCTATTCTGCAATTTTCTCCATTATAAAGAAATCTTGAGTGAATCAATTAGTTCTGGTTAGAGTACAAAAAAAAGACTCAAGTCTGTTTTAGAGTCATTCAAAGATTATTTCTAGGAAAAGATATTGGTGGTTCCTATGGAGTGAAAGAAATGACTGAGCAATGAAAAGTTGAACTGTTGGTAGATGAATGAAGAGAATAAGGGGAAGAAGAATGCAGTCAAAAATTCAATGTATATTCTACAAACAAGGTAAGTGAGGGAAGGGGTGGGTGGGGAGGGATAGGTATGAGTGTTGAAAGGGGTTACATTGATCAAGGCATAGTATATCAATTAACTGCTTTGTTGAATGACAACTCCTTTGTAAAACTACCTAAACATAATAAAAAATTGAACCGTTCATCTAAAAATGTTGTGGCAATACAGAGAGCTCTATAATGATTTCCTATTACTTTAAAGAAGGTAAGTATAAAGTGTAAGAACATTGTAAGTATACATTTTAAGTTTACCAAATATAGTTGTAAATATTAATTCGAAGTCATCAACAGAGACATATGAAATTCTAGTCAGACTAAAAAGACCCATAATTTCTCTTAAAAACAAATCCAAATCCTTCTGTGGTAAAATACTGTTATATTTTCTACTGTTATGTTTTTATGAGTATTTAGAGAGAAATGCTAAACAGTAATGGAAAGTAAAAGTACTTTAGAATTTAGAAAAGCTTAGATTTAACATTCAGTCCTTTCATGGCTCTAAAATATATTTGAATCTATTTCCCTGTAAATCAAAGTTATGCATATTGCTACATATTATTGTAGTAAGCATCAAATAAAATTAAACAAATCAAAAATCTAATAGGTATTCTAAAAGAACAATACTTGTTCTTTCATTCTTGTTTTCATTCTGTCTGCTGTCCCCCAAATAATCTCTTCCCTACATTGGGTGGAGGGTGTGTAGGGTGGGGATAATTAGTAGAAAGGATAAGGCATCAGATGTACATATAAGGGAGAAGATTACTTTTAATACACTCTTGCCTTCATTTCACACAGACTATTTCTCAGAAGAAATAAAAGAACTCATAGTTAGCAGCACCAAATTATGTATAATAATCATAGTGGAGCCATGGAGCCATGGGTAATGTAGTAGCCCTAGAAAACAAGAGGTTTTAATGTAATTACAATTTCCAAAGATTAAAAGAAAAGAGTTGGGGATGAAACTCCATGATCAAGTGCTTGCTTAGAATACCCAAGACTCTGTGAATCGTGTGTGTGTGTGTGTGTGTGTGTGTGTGTGTGTGTGTGTGTGTGTGTGTGTGTGTGTGTAAGGAGAGAGAGAGACAGAGAGAAAAGAAAATGTTGGGTTATGGCACCAAGAACTGATATATCCTACTCTTACTGATTTTTAGTAAGATGGAATTCCAATAAAGCATGATAAAGCCACAAAATTTCAAGCAGTAGACAACAGACAGGTAAACCATAGTGGTTTGTCCTAACTTCATTTATATTTCACTTCACAATAGGAGAACGTTTGTTTAGCGAAACTATACTTGATGGAGAATAATTTTAGCATATGGTAAGATTTCCTGTGTCATCATGGTTTTGTGAAAATTGAAATATCACTTCTGGTCATCAGAGCACAGATGATCCACTTAGGATATTTGGATCTTGTTTGTGTCTTCTATTAATTTCTTAGTCTGCAGAAGACATTTGCTGTGTAAAAAAACAGCATTAATCTTCACAGAGAACTCTGCTTGAGGGGAGCCTCTAACCTTGGATTTATTTGCACAGTACTACTGACCTACAATATTACAGGCCCTTTTGTTTATTACCCATATGGCTTACATTTTCTTATTCAATGCTTTAGAAAACTATGTATTTTTATTATCTTTAAATACTTGTACAGATGGGCTTTATTTCAACGTGTAAGCTTTTGAGTATAATACATCTTGATTGGTGTTACGCCTTCCATCATTCTCCCCATCTATCTAAACTCTACACATTTTTCAAGTTACCTGATTCCATTTTCACAGAGATACATTGAGTATTATGACTGTATTCACCCACCGTTACTTCCTCCATTTGTTTGAAAGTCAGTGCTTATGAGCAAGAGTCTATAGCCAAATGTCCAGGATTTAAATTTACTTGTGAGATTGGTTCATGTTTACTTAACTTCAACTTCTTTCTATCAATATAATGTAGACCTTCAGAAGATCTTCTTCATCAAGTTGTTAAGGACTAAATGAGTTAAAATAGAGGCCTTAAAGCTTACACATGGACCCTCCAAATAATGTTCATGAACAAATGCTTAATTAAAATAAGTTGTTTCAATCTTATTTTTGAGACTCATAACTGGCTTAGAGATGGCCTTTCGAAGGTTAAGTCTTATTTGTAATTAGGAGTGAGAAGATCAAATACAATGTGATTTGATGTGGAGAATAGCATAAGAATGTCATCTACAGAGACTGTGTTCTCAGATCCATGCATATTTAAAAGACAAAGTGCCTGTAATTATTGCAATATTAAGAAGTTGTAAGAATCACAAGGTAATATGACCTTGTTTTAATTAACATGTAATGTTAGTGCATAATAGCTCTCACTGATAAAAAAAAATGTGACACAGGTTTCACCAAGAGCACCAAAAGGCATGTATTTCTCTCTGTGCATTCTAATAGTGATAATAATATTAGAACACCTTTGTCAAATGCTTTTTACCTTTGCAGAGAACCAACCATTTACTCATTCTTCACAACAATCCTAATTGGCAGAGATGTTACGTTCATAATAATATACAATGCATGTTACCCATCATTAGTATTTATATTTCCCAGATGAGAAAACTAAGGCTGAAAAGGTTCAAAGAATTTGCTTACCTCTGATCACAATTTATCAGGTCTGGGCCTTGATTTCCAGCAGTGCCATGACGAGTGCTTAAATCACAGATAAAAATATCTTCCTTTGAAACAAAGCAGGAGGTAAACACCTTATTCACAATGAGGAAACTCAGCAAGGCTTCTATTTACAGTTGTACAACATGAGCACTGCATAATTCTAGAATGTGCCATGTAGATAATGGTCTATGTAAATGATGCTCCATGGATTTGCTTAGCATCCAGCCTAGGGACTACAGGGGGTACATATGGAGTAAGAACTTTTCCTGATGCAAAAGCAGCAAACAGTAGTAGAACTGACATTCTGATTCCCATTTCACCGTGTGGTTTCACAAAAAAAAAAAAAGAAAAGAAAAAAATAAGAAGAAAGAGGATGAAATCAAACAGAAGTAACTTTAGAGAAAAATCTGTCACTCAGGTTGAATTTTCCCTTACTTGAAATTCACCCTGTCTATATTCAATTGAATAGAATGACATGTGATTGAACTGACTGGGAAAGAAAGTGACAAGTTACATCCGGCTTCAGGCTCTCAAATTTGGTTTATTGTTTAGTGCAGCAAGCCCTGAAATTAAATGAACACATACAGGAGATTCATCATAATGCTAGCTGTGGATCCTGTTACAGGAAAACAGTCCTATTACAAAGTCCTTACACAGCTAGATTCCCAGGATGGACTTGATATTCTGCAAAATAGCACTTGGAGACTAGTGCTTATTTTCTCTCCATTTTCCACTTAAATTAGAAATCTGGCAATTGGATTTTAAAAAGCTCCTTGTGAAGTAATTATGTGTAATCCATTCTCTAGTATTCTTTCTCAGCAAACCTGTAAGGGATGTAAAGATACCTCATGCTTTCTCTTTGCCAACTGCTGCACACTTTTTGACACTGGTTCCAATAATGAGTCTTTTAAAAGAGAAAATGGGCCACTTTAACTTTGAAAGCTAAATGGGAACGGCAAGACAAGAAAGGAGGTCTAATGAGGAGCCAGAGGTCAAATGGGGAAGGTCAAATGAGTTTCCCCAAATGCCATTAGAAATACTTCCAGAAATAACAGGGCCAACAAAACTCTTAACTGCCTTTTAGGGTTTAGAGGTGGTGTAGCTGTGTTAAGAAAACGGCAAAGAATTTAAAATTTTTTAAGATGAACTTTGAAAGAGAGTAGAAAAAAAATCACACACAAAATGACAACATTGAAGGTGACCAGAAAGGGGAAACTATACCAGACATATTTTCAGTAATACACTAGAAATGAATGACAGTTCAATAACAATAGACTATGTCTTCCAGAACAATGACTTTTAAATTGTAATTGGAGTATGTTTCCTAATGCTTCAAAATAAGAAAAGAAATATTTTCCATAAGAACTCACTGGTGAATACTGACAACAGTGATTAGATAATGTCTTTTTGCCATTTTTAGCAGGCCTGAAAATTACAAAGGGCCATTTAATCCTTCTGATTATTTACCTGTGACACTTGTGGTGTATAATATAAGCGATCTAACTACCAGAGAGAAACCAAAACAAAACAAAAAAAATGAACATGACATTTGCACTGCAAATCACAATCATGCTCCATTTACCTGAATCTTCCCTAACAACTGATATTCAGTATTTCCCAAAAAGGAACAAGTTAGTCAATCAAAAGGAAGCAAACAGTGACTACTAAATGAGCTTGCCTAGTATGTATTAAATCACTCAATGATGTCTAAGTATTGCTACACAATGAGATCACCAAAAGAAGAGACTAGGGTTGCAGTAGTTCAGTAGAGAGCAAGCAAGCATACAAGAAATGGCAAACAGAAGCAATAGGGAAGGGTAAATAAGTCTGTGTTGGGTGTATGTGTATGTATGTGTGTGTTTGTGTGCACATACCTGCACACGTGCAATATGTTCACAGATACCATGCAGAAACGTTATGAGCATCTGTGGATAGATTACAGGTCATCCTCTCATTAGCAGGTTCAAATCTAGGTAAATAGATATGTGTATGTAGACATATGACTATGTCTTCTTTGCCATGTCAGGAATGAAGTCTCTCTTGGCCGTATGTTCTGGGAACATTATTTCAAAACTCTTTCATCAATAGTAAATCTTGTGATAGGACCATAATATTCATTTAATTTTACATTTGATATTTTAATTAGGGGACTGCTAATTTAAAGGTGAGTGAATGAAGGACAATTCATAGAGGCAAACCTCAGAGACAAAACAAAACAGTTTCTGTACAAGAAAAGTACATTGTTAGAGCTATGCGTGGACACTGAGTGTGTGGCAAGACAAGACACAAGCAAGACTCTGCCTGCATTAGCATTCAGGTTATTGTCACTGGTGGAAAGCCACTTGAGAATTTTAATTTACAGGTAACAAGATTGTGTGCAGGTTGGAAAGATCACTCAGATAATCATAGTTTGTATTTGAAGAGAGTAAGACTAATGTAAAGCTATTGATGGTAATTAATTGAAATAAAAAGGCCAATTCCTCACCTTGTCCTTATCAAGCTTTACATGTAATTTTTTTGCAGGAACTTCCATCAGAAAGTAGTCTACTCCCATTCTAAAATATGAGCTGACTGGTCTAGTGCCTTGCTGTAGCCATGGGAATATGGCCAAAGTAGGAATATGGCTTCTGACTTCCTTCCCATGACACCCTGATTACATTATGAGAAAGAAAATGACGTGGGCTTGCTTTCTAGAGGATGAGACACAGTGTGTACATACCTAGCTCAGTCATCACAGCGAAGATCACTCTGGATTAGTTAGTGTAGAGCTTGGTTCCACAAAAAACATAAACACCAGACAAACAGGAGATCTGCCCAGGCAGCCACAGCTTCCAGTAGACACAGGAGCAAGCACAGCTAAAACCAGTGGACACACCCAAATTACCCACAGAATTAAGAGCAATCACAGACGCTTGCTGTTTCAGGCCACGCCCCCTGCATTTGTGGAAGCACACTTGATGCATTCGGGGTTGACACAAAGACAGAGACCCTCACTCAGAAAACCAAGCACAAACAAAGAAAGTAGAATATGCTTCGTGTGAAGGTGCTGTGAAAAATCGAGGCGCTCCTGGGGTTTATATTACTAACATTATCTATTCTCATCAAACAACAGACCTCTTTCTGGAGTATTGAGTACCTGTGTTATCCACAAGTTCCCTCCTTTATGGTCAATCTGTTCTCTCCCCAGTGCTGTGCCAAGCATTTTCTGTTCTGCACAGAACTTCCTAAAGATTCTTAAAGCAAACTGATACAAAGTCAATTTAATTTCCCTTCCTAAAAGAAGCATCATTTGAAAGAAGGGTGAAATTTACCGCTTGTATTTTGTTCACCATATCTCATACAGTGATTGGCAATGGATAACAATGCTCGATAGGAAATGGACTCATTACCTTGCTCATGTAACTGTAAACCCTCTGTACAGATCTTCACAACAAAAATATATATTTAAAGTGTTCTCATCAATGAACAGGTTTAAAAGTAATAAAATATCTCTTTGTCTTGATACTATTTCTACCCTTTGCTGGATTCATACACACAATGGATATACTTGCCACTGAGTCTAAGCACAGCCCCAGAGTGCACCACTTGCTTAGCCCAACCCCAGTTCTGCTGGTTTATTGCTCTGTGACATGTGGGAAATGACTTATCCTCTCTGTGCCCAAGACTCTTACAAACTAACAATGGCAAGAATGTATGTCTCAAACAGGAGTAAATTAGGGAAAGTCCTTAGACTTTTGTGATATAGAGGAAGTGCTGGAGATATATCAGCCATTATAAAAAACAAACTTGCCTATCATCCAGCAATGATAATCTCAACTCTTCATTGCTATCCTTCCTATGGAACGTAACATGTGGCCACCAATGAAATACTCTGTACTGTTTCTTTGATGTCTTTGGAGATCTCAATGCCAAGAAACACCAAATCTGCTTTATGTGTTTGCTGAGGTCCTTAGAGATCCCAGGCCCAAGTGCATTCCTTGTATACTCAGAAGATGAATCTCAACTTCTTAAGACCTCTATGCTCCATTCCCTTAGTGCAGAATCACTTCATATATTTCCCTTGGCGTCACTTTGTAATTTCTTGTTAGCTTCACTCATCTTTATTTCTATCATTTAATAGAGAAAGGGTATGCTGTTCCCTCATCCTTCCACTCAATAGTCTCCCCTCAGCTATTCTTTCTCCAGATTTTATCAGTGTACACTGCTCTCCTGCCTTACTTAGTCTGTCCCTATTTCAGAATTGTACAAAAGGTACATATTTAAATGTATCTCCTACATATCTCTCTTTCTTACTTAATACATGTACTAATAGGTCCCACATTCTTTAGTCATACAGGATGTGAATTTATTAATTTCTATCAACATATTTTACATACTTTATGGGTCATCAGAATTTTGTCATCTTTTATGGTAAGAGTACCATCATTTCATAAATATTTTCCATGTGCTAGATACTGTTAAGCCCTTCAATTCACTCACTGGGTCTTCACAACAATTGTGAGGATGTACAATACTCTCACGATAAAAAAAAAATTTTAAAAAGCAGGATCTTGTGATTTCATTAATTTCTCTCTTCATTAATAATCTTGGACCTATAAACCAACTATGTTTTGGTAGTCCCGGCACAAGCCAATATTCACCCATTAATTGGACTTTGACTTAATGGTTCATCATGTACCAACACTGTTCTGCAAAGTCCTCACACCACCTGCCTGGTATATTTCCTAGTATATTTCCTAACAGATTATGTTCCCCTTATACTTTATCTACTTTGTATTTCCTTCTGTCTCTTGGTAGGCAACTATTCTATCATCAGCTACCTTTATTTCTAGTTCTAGCTCTTGTCCTCTCTCCCCTCGGCCCTTGACTTGAATAACACAGATTAAATAAATATATTCTTATCTCTCATATGGGATCTCCTGCATAACCAGTCCTCCAGCTTATCCTTTATACTCCCCATTGAAAGAGAAGTCTTCATGTACTATCTTCACTTCCCATCTCCCACTGACTCTCCAGCCCCCTGAAATCTCATTCTACAACATTTGGTTGAAATGACTCTAAGACCAACAATAATCTCAAATCACAAATCTAATAAACCTGCTTAGCTCTCACACAATGTGACCTTTCAGAATGTTTCACTGTGCTTTAAATTACTGCAGTGGGCATTAAAAATTAACTCTGCCTACCTGCTTCTTAGCATCCTTTTCTACAGGTTTTTTTCTCTCATGTTTAACTGGATCTCTGTTCTCCTGATTTAGTAGCCTCAGAATCCACTGGAATTTTCTTCCTCATTTTTCTTTCACTTATTCCATTACTTTGCCCATCTATCTTATCATCTCTAACTTAACACAATGCCTCAGTAGTAGTTCTTAACTGGGGAACACATTAAAAACAATAGGGGATTCTGTGAAAAACAAAAACAAAAACAATACCCATGTCAAGTTTCTATTTCAACCCAATTAAGAGAATCTCAGGACCATGCATTTGGCTTATGTCTGTAATCTCCACTGTGGAGAAAGATCAGAGGGTCATGATTTGGAGCCATCTCAACAAACAAGCCAGGAATGGAAGTCACACTTCTTTTTTGTATGGGGGGGGAGTCCAGTCGTGGGGCCTGAACTCTAGGCTTGGGCGCTGTCCCTCAGCTCTTCAGCTCAAGGCTAGCACTCACCACTTGAGCCACAGCTCCACTTCCGGCTTTTTTTTTCTGCTTATGTGGTGCTGAGGAATCGAACCCAGGGCTCATGCATGCAAGGCAAGCTCTCTACCACTAAGCCACCTTCCTAGCCCTGGAAGTCACATTTCTAAACCCAGCTATGTAGAAGGGAGATGTATGAGAATTATGAGCCATCTTGTCTCTGGGGGGAAAATGTATGAGATTCTATCTGAAAAAAAAAAAACAACAATAACTCAAATGGCTGGACACTAGTGCTCATGCCTGTAATCCTAATTGTTCAGGAGGCTAAGATCTGGGTGTCATAGCTCAAACCAGTCTGCAGGAAAGCTGGAAGAGTCTTATCTCCAATTAAGTATCAAAAAGCTGAAAGTGGGTCTGGGAAGGTGGCTCATACATGCCTTGCATGTATGAGGGCCTGAACTCTGGGCCTGGGCATTGTCCCTCAGCTCTTCAGCTCAAGGCTGGCACTCTACCACTTGAGCTGCAGTGCCACTTCTGGCTTTTTCTGCTTATGTGGTGCTGAGGAATCAAATCCAGGGCCTCATGAAAGTGGAGGTACTATGGCTCAAGAAAAAGCTCAGGGACAGTACCCAGTCTCTGAGTTCAAGTCACAGGACCAGCGCACACAAGGATGCGCGTACACCACACACACACACACACACACACACACACACACACACACATTCAAAAAAGTGGAACAAGAGCTGGGGGTATGGCTCAAGTGGTAAAGCATAAGCTTAGCAAGCATGAGGCCCCATGTACTGCCAAATAAAGAGAAAGGCAATCTTGGCATAAGCATCAGCATGGATTTTTTTTTTTATACTCAATTAACTTAGATTGCAAGCAGGATTGAGACTCCTTGTTTCTTATTTTCTCCAATGCTATGGTCCACACTCAAGACTTCATAGTTTTCCTTAGGTTTTTAACTTTCTAGTTCTTTATACCCACAACCTCTCTTCCTTTAGATTTTCAGTCAAATTTTTTAATCTACTTTAAAAAATCAGCTTTGGGCATACATAGCCCTGATAATATAACATCTACAATAAAATCTGGTTGCTCTGTATATCAAATAAGGCTTTGCTTAAGGCATGATATATACCATTTTCTAACATATAATGTATTGAAAAAGATGAATATAAATGAAACCAAGTGTGAAAAACAAATTTCCTGAGGACTCACTTTCCCATTGGCTAACATAGTGACATGTACTTGTAGGCCACATAGAGAATAGAACTAATTTGAAAGGATAAACATCAACTAATTGGCACATTTAATTTAGTCAAATATGTTCGTGCTTAATAGAAATTCATTGTCATTTAAATGCCAAACAATTATGCACATTAAATTTCATAGTCTCACATGGTATAAGTCAATGAAATAAAGAAGATATTTTATGAGAAATCTATAAATATATTTATTTCAATATCTTTTTCCTAAAGAATTTTGGGTACAAAACAAAAGAGAGGAAGGAAGGAAGGAAGGAAGGAAGGAAGGAAGGAAGGAAGGAAGGAAGGAAGGAAGGAAGGAAGGAAAGGAGGGAGGGAGGGAGGGAGGGAGGGAGGGAGGGAGGGAAAGAAGGAAGGAAAGAAAGGAGGGAGGGAAGAAAAGAAAGCAGGAAGGGGAAAGGAAAAAAGGAAGGAGGGAGGGAGAGAGAAGGAGGAAAGGAGGGAAAGAAGGAAGGAAAGAGGAAGAGAAAGAGGAAGGAAGAAAGAAAGGGAGGAAAAAAGGAAGGTCCTTTCTGGCCTTGATATGAAGTTTACAGTATTTTACAATGTCAATTGCTTTCACAAGGTATTATGATTCTGTATGACATTGTCATAGGAAGATGAGGAAAAAGTCAACCAAAATTTTTTTGTGTTGTGTTAGCTTCTTCTGAATCTAAAATATTTCAAAAGAAGCTGGGCACCAGTGGCTCACGCCTGTAATCCTAGCTACTCAGAAGGCTGAGATCTGAAGATCATGGTTCCAAGGCAGCCCAGACAGGAAAGGCTGTGAGACTCTTATCTCCAATAAACCACTTAGAAAACCAGAGTGGCACTGTGGCTCAAGTGGTAGAGGGCTAGCTTTGAGCTGAAGAGTTGAGGGACAGCACCAAGGACCAGAGTACAAGCCCCACCAACCAAAAGCATTTTTTTTCAAATTAAAAGTGTTGCAAATATTTATAAACAATCAAGTAGACTTTTGATTTGGATGCACATTTGCATTATTTCCAAAGATAAACTTCATTTGTCAACAATTTTCAAAACACAGTGCTTTTTTTCCTTCTGCAAAATTCTGCCAGTTGCTCTCAGATTGAAGATGTAGAAGTATGACACAGGCAGGTGTCTATTTCATTGTTTTCTAGACAAGAAGCAAATCAAATATTAGAACCTTATGAAAATGACAGTATTTGCCATGAATCATCATTAAAAGAAGGCTGATGGACTTTTTTTCAGTTTTTCTTTTAATTTAGAGGTTTGAATGGCTGATAATTCAAGTATTTTTAAAATAAAACAAGGCAAACATATATCCAAAGTGTAGTTATGAAAGAGAGTTCATTTTGTATCCAAATTTTATTCACCTTTTCTGAAGAGTTACAACATGGATCTATTGGGGATAACCTAGCTAGTATATTTGAAATTCCATTTATTTTTTTCTATTGATATGCATGTATTACACTTGTATATAATACAGAATTTCCAGCATTGTTTTAAAGACATGTTTTTTCTTTAAATGAGAAGCATGATCTATACTTTCAACAAACTCAGGACAAATCCATAATTTCCAAAACAATATAGTTTTCTACTTTGTTCTAAAGGAATTAATGATATTCTAAATGATGAAGAAACTCCAGCATAACTTATTCCTTTCTTTATGCTTTCTTATGTTCTTTCTTTCATATAGTAGGTTGCAAAACCCAATCGAAGTAATATAATTGATTTGATGCATAAAATGGAAACAGGAAGCCATTTCATTCTATGTATTTGTGGGTCAGTAGACTTTAGTTCGATGTCAAAAACATACTTTCCAAACTTAATTTTTAGTAAAATTTACAGTGTTAGTTGTTCTTCCCAGTAGAATCTTGTTAATATATTGGTCTTTCAACATTGGTACAAAGTGACAGATTGAAATATTCCAGGACATATGAGCCTCAACCATACAAGCCCATGTACACTTAACTGGAAATGCCAGGAAGTTTTAACAATACAAAGTATTTCACACTTTCTCTATCATTTTGAGACTCCTGATAGGACCATTTATGAAGCAGCTTTTGATTAATCTGAAGCAGATAAGACACAGAAATCCCTCTTTACATTCCTTCAAAGCATGGTTTTACACAATATTAATACAGAATGGCTATGTAGTCTCCATTGTTCTCTCCCTCCACTTCACAAATGAAGCAAAATAAATGTAGTATAAAATTATACATTCTGTAATAACACATAAAGAAATACATAAATGTTTAAGGCCTTTAAATATTTATAAGATGATCCTTTAGAACTAAAAATCACCAATGGTAAAATAGCTATGAAAAAAGATGGACAAAATACTGGCCTGTGAAATTGTTTGGCTAGAAACAACAATAAGCAAATATTTATAACTTTGAGACCAAGGTAAATGAACAATTTATTCTATCAACAGACCAAACAAACAAATCTATAAGCATTCAAACAGTCATTGGGAACAAGCAAGAGACAGACTCTTAAAATGACACCCCGCCCAAAAAAAAGGTCAGTTTTTTAAAAAATATAAGAAGAAATCTAAGTGAATAACATCCAAGCTAAGAAATCAGAAGCTCACATGCATCCCTGGGAATTTTCTGATCTGAACACACTACCCACTAACTTGATGGCTCACCACTGATTTATGAGAAGAGCAAAAGTAAACATAAAAACAATTAAGGCCTACTTAAAAAAAAACACTGAAAAGATCTGACAGTGGTCTAGAGGTACCAAGTATTCTATAATGAAAATGGTAATCCAGTTCTTACTACTATTTATTTAACTTGCAGAGAGCTGCAGTATTATGTTAGCCTTG
Organism: Dipodomys merriami; assembly: GCF_024711535.1. Taxonomy (NCBI): domain Eukaryota; kingdom Metazoa; phylum Chordata; class Mammalia; order Rodentia; family Heteromyidae; genus Dipodomys; species Dipodomys merriami. The sequence continues at coordinate 24,375,626 of NW_027202271.1, forward strand.
GGGAAACATGTCAACTTGTCTATACATTCTTACATGATTGATGTATTTGGATTACTACTACTTGCCAACAATAATTAGTATAAATGGATATATATATATATATTTCCATTCCTTTAACAAAAGCGACTGTAAGATGTTAAAATGTAGGCTTTCAGAGCTCCAAGATTATGATATACCAATAAAAGAGTCTTGGTGTACATCATGCCACCAGAGAAAATGTCATCAAAGCTGTGTACAGTCCACTAGCCAATGCATGAAGGACCCAGGAACACATTTATGACAGAAGGACAGTGCACTTAGGAGACAGCTCTCAGAAACAAGAAAAGCAGTCACAGCTGGAGCTAGGAACCCAAAAGGTGATTGTCTCTGAAGTCACCCTGAAAACACCAACAGTCCACCAGCTCTGCAGATAGCAGCTCCAAGTTCCCTTAGCAATGTCACAAGTTGAATAGGATTCAAACCCAACGAAGTCTGTATGACATGGAAGTTCATGTCTGAAATAGTCTTATGTTCAGGAAGAGACTGATAACAAGCCATGGAATCTCTTGGAAATAGACTCCAAAGTATCTTTGCTGAGCAGTATAAAAATCTTCTTCAAGATCACCTCAGGAGTCATGTGTCTATGCCTGTGTTCATTTTCATCAGCCTGGGGCAATCATTAGACTTATCCTTGCTTAATGGGTTACCTATGAAGAAAAGAGATAATAGAATCAACATTTCATAATACAGTTATAATCACACAATTGACACAAACAGTAACTAATTGATAGACAAGTTTGATATACTTGCTATAACCAATACACTGCTGCATTTTAAAGGACTGCTGTATTCAAGTGTTTCCAGCTTATGAAAACATATAAACTTTTTATTATTTTTACAGTATTTTTAGAGTTATTTTCACAACTATTCAAATGACTTCAACTGTGACCACAAAGATCTGAAATGGTAACAGTGCCAGAGGAAATTTCTGGAATCCTTCTCCTTGGCATTGACTGTGGACACAATCCAAAGATTATAAGCAATGCATTGTCATATGGATATAATTAATCCAAAGTTTATAAATACATCATGCATGGCCTCTGTAACAAAAGGAATGATATTCTCGAATATGCTTGGCTCTTTGAAACTCATTCTTGAAATAGTATAATAGTGATTCAACTACAAATATGTGAAAAAAATCCTCTATTCATGAGGACATAAAATATTCAGAGAGAAAAAATAATGAATCGTGTAATGATTCACTGCAATTTGAAGGTATCCAGAAGTTCTCATAAAATTAGCTGGAGTACAATTATTAAGGCTATTCAAATTACTAGGAAGATTCATATTGACTTTTTATACCTACCATTATCCAAAGATCAGGTGTGTACAAGTAAAAAGAATAATTAAGTATATGATATTGTATATCCTCTACATACATATAGAGAGAAATTCTGTTATGTCAATAAATTTCTAGTTCTATACTAGCAGAAGGGCACTTAGATATAATAACCTAGAAGTTCATCTCTAGCCATGACTACAATTTAAAAAGTAAAGTTTGAAAATTAATGTGAATACTTTGATTTTATTTCATTTAAGTGACTGCTATGGTCCTTTGACAAAACACATATGAAAATATAGTTTTTGTTTATTTGATTGTTTTCTAATAAGTTGTTAAGTAAATAGTAAATAAAAATAACTTTCAATTTCTCTCTGCCATGGATAGTCTCAAATTATACTACAAAAAGATGTCAAATTGGAGGGCCATTTTTTGGTTGGTGGTGGTCATGGGGCTTGAACTCAGGGTCTGGTCACTGTCCTTTTGTGCTTTTGCTCAAGGCTAGCCACTTGGAGCCACAGCTCCAGTTCCATTTTTTGAGTGGTTAATTGAAGATAAGAGTGTCACAAGGACTTTTCCGCCTAGAGTTGGCTTCAAACCTCGATCCTCAGATCTCAGCTTCTTGAGTAGCTAGGATTACAGGTGTGGCTCCAGAATGTTTTAAAGCATGGAGAAAATCATCTTTTTTTCTGTCTCTGGACAACTAGCATTTCTGAAGAAGGAGCCTTTGCCTGAATCTTTTACTGTCATTCTCCCTTGAAAAAAAGACAGTGAGAGAAAATGAAATAAGAATTTTTTTTAAAAAACCAACTAAGCAATGGTTTTTGAATTTGATAGATTCTGGGAGCAGGAGATTCCTCAGGCCAATAAGCAACCCCACCACTGCTCTATCAGCAGTCAGTGGTCATTGCACATACATTCTGTGAAGGACATCCATACTGAAGGCCAGGGTAAGAAGTGTATAGAAAGAAATATTCCTATCTCCACAGATATCATGTCACAGGTTGCTGAGGGCAGCTGGTGATTATAGTAATAAACACAGAAGCATTATGTTTTTACTAAAATGTTCTCCATAAACTTGATTGAATACCAACATTGATTTCTTTTGATTGCAAACAATTCACCAACTTAAAAAAATTGCTTATTAGCGGACAAAATCTGAAACATAATTCTATACTAGTAAACATATTTCTATACTAGTGCTGGAAGAAGAAAAGCAGGTGAGAGGGGATGGAGAGAAGAGAATGAGTGGTTTAGTCTTATGATGGGTTCAGTGCTAGCAGCTGGAGCAACAAGATAGGCTTGAAATGAGGATCTGAGGTTGTCTTGAGCCATATGGAGCACCGATTCTAAGTCATCTATTGATGACTATAGTAGATGCATCATGTACCTCATTCCAAGCTAAAGATTTGATTCTGTTGCTTTGCATAAAGCTATGGAGAAATTGTCTCAGCTATTTATATATTAAAGATTTATTTTTATAAAGTTTGAAAAATAAGCAGTATAATTTACAAGAAAAATACTGAAGGCTTACATCAATAACAAAATTTTCGGTCTCTATAGAAAAAAACAATATATACACAGATGTGAAAATAGAATATAATTCATTTACTGGAGAAGAAATGAGAATCCTAAATGTATATTTGAAATGCATATTTTATGATGCTAATGTTTCCATCAGCTAAAATAATTGCTAGAAGAAACTAAATTTAAACACAACTGAAAGAGTAAGCATGGACAGAATAATTACAGTAATTTTTGCTCACATTCACGGTTTAGGCCACATTCCTAGATTACTAGTCTTAAAAGATTACAGCATATTTTACAAGATAATGAGTAGAGCGAAAATCATTCTAATATCAGATGGAAGTAGACAATCTGTTTTCAATTTGATTATTTGATTTTGATCAGGAGATACATTGTACTTTAGCATCCAGAGCAATGGGTTTCAATCAGTGTGGTAGTAATACAAACCACATACTCCCTGCAAACTCTGTACAAACTCTGTCACCCAGAATTGTCTTATTAAGTCCACAGTGCTGCTGGGAGGACCAAGTATTAAATGTTTATGAAAACATCTAGTTTTGCCAACACTGAAAAGAGTCTGACATAAATGTGGGGTTTTTGTTTTGTTTTGTTTTTTTGTTTTGCTTTTTTTTGTCAGTCATGGGGCTTGAACTTAGGGCCTGGGAGTTGTCCCTGAGACTATTTGCTCAAAGCTAATGCTCTACCACTTTGAGCCACAGGCCAGGAATGGTTTTCTGGTAGTTAATTGGAGAGTCTCACAGGGCATGAGCCACCAGTGGCAATCTAAGTACTCATTTTTTTAATGCATGAATCCTAAACAGTCTAGGAAGACTGAAAGAATTTCACAGAGAGACATTCAGCCAACTGAAAGGCCTAGACAGTGAGGGAATTCAAAGACTAGGGACGTGACTTCCTTTATACAAAGCAGAAAATGAACATATGAGCATGGATTAGCACCATCCCTAACTACTTGTAGATTTATAACAAGTGAAATGGAAAAAACCAACAATATAGTTTTTTTTTGGTTTTTGTTTTGTTTTGTTTTTTTGTTTTGCTTTTTTTTGTCAGTCATGGGGCTTGAACTCAGGGCCTGAGCACTGTCCCTGAGCCTCTCTGTGCTCAAGGCTAGCACTCTACCACTTGAGCCACAGAGCTACTTCCAGATTTTTCTGTTTATGTGGTACTGAGGAATTGAACCCAGGGCTTCATGCATGCAACACAAGCACTCTACCACTAAGCCACATTCTCAGCCCAACAATATAGTTTTAATGAGTTGAACATTTTAATATATTATTAATATAATGAATGATACCAAATATAGCACACTATCACCAAATTTTTGTTGTAGAAATTCAGATGACACTACTACTGATTATGTGGGCCAAAAAATAGGCAATAATGGTAGTGAGTTGAAGAGTAGAGATACCACTTCTAAGAAAAGAAAAACTGCACAATAATGCCAAGGTTTGTGAAAACACTAACTTAGTGTCAAACAAAATAATGTAACAAGAGATTAATGTCTCAACCTTAACTCAGGGACTTGAACTGACTGTACTGAACTAAGGGAAATCAAGTTGATGAATTGAAGTCCTTCTGGAAGTATGAAACTAGGCTTGATGAATGACTGAAGGAAAACCTGTTATAGCTGATTAGTTTCACAGATGCTTAGATGTTAAACTTGTGAACAGCATAAAGTTTCTTCTAGAAAGCATGCCTTAGAGGCTGTCTCGAAAAAGGACTTGTAGGCCTTATTTAGACCATCCAGTTTTTCGTACAACAGCATGCTAAAATAAGTTTCTCAAATAAGTCATGTAAAGAAAGTTAAAGAAAATCTGCAGCAAAGGTTTATTTCTTTAACTTGAAATTAATCCAATTATTTTATGCCGATTGCAACTACATGTCTTTTAAGTCAAAGCAAGTAATCTTCAATTGAATATAAATCATTTAATACATAAGATCCAAATAGTATGTTAAAAATGAATGTGGTTATTTAAAATTAATTTTAAAAATTCAGCCATTTCATCATTTCTATTCTCAGTAACTCCAAGTGACAAACTTTAAATTCCAGTGTTCAGTGGGAAGAGAACAAATTAAGTGCTATTTTACCTTTTATATACTACAAGCTGGAATGCCTTGGTATGGCAAGAGGTACTTAAGCAATGTTTTACAATCAAACATTTCAAAGAGTAATTTTTAAGACACCAATGCATTTATTGCCACATTTTTAGAACTTATATACTCTTTTCATTCAACTTGCAGTTTTATGATTTAATTTTTATTTATTTATTTTTGGTTTATGTGGTACTAAGATATCAAACCCAGGGCCTCTTGCATGATAGTCAAGCACTCTACCACTAAGCCACATTCCCAGCCCAACTTGTAGTTTTTAGAAGACCCAGTGAACATTTTACCTTCTAAGGAGGATTTTCAGCAAGATTTTTGTAGCTAAAAGTAGGATATTGCCATGAAATTGATTTTAAAGGATAAGAAATAGCAGTTGTTACTACAAGTGCACATTGACTTCTTGTTCTAAGGGCAATAGATATAAATTACTGCGTGAGGGAGAGAAATGGTCCTTTGATTATTATGGCTATATTTGAGTTTCATATGCCACACACAGCTGTTCTTTATGTAAACTTATTTGTGTGCTCTGAGCTCCAACCAGTTTGGTATGCTTAACTGCTGGAACACTGAACAAACTTGTAAAATGTAACTGCAATAATAATAAATAACAATAATAATAACAGTAATTACAAAAACAGCTTCTCCAGTTCTAACTACAAAATTATAATTCTAATGTTTCACCAGGATGAAGAAATTAATCTGCTGATACAAACATGTATACATGTTATATATATGCGAACATACATATATGTGTGCATATATATTAATATATATATATATATATTATACAAGTACTTCATGTAAGCTAGTATTGCAAGTGTCAGCTACTTGCACCCAACTACTAATCACTTTTTAAGCAGTGATTCTTTTTTTTAGATTTTATTTTTTGAGAGATTTTAATACATTTTTATTGTAAAAATAGTGTACAGAGGGGTTACAGTTACAGGAGTAAGACAATGAGTAGGTTACTTGTCAATCATCATTACCCTTTCCCTTGTTGTCTTACTATCCCTTCCCTCCTCCACCTCCCAAACCCTTCCCCATTCCACCCCACCCCACCACCTGAAGTTGTAAATTTCATTTCCAATATACTATGCTGTGGGTATCATTGTCAAGAACTGATTCTTTAAGGTCAAAGTATCTACTTAAGCCAATTCAACAAATTTATTATAGGGCCCTGATTAGATTTCTCAGAAAAGTCTTTCAAAAATCATGTCAAACTTATTCACAAATCTAAAATAAAAATTAAGACGAGGTAAATAGCATATGTGTTTATTAAATTTTGAAACTGTCAATAATTTATACTGTTTCATTTTATGTTTCAAACATTCTAAAATATTGTCTTCCTAACTTCAAGTTAAAATGCTGGAAGGAAATTCAAGTATCTATTCATTCCCCAAAGATAAAGATTCCTAAAATGATTATATGCATCTATAGAGTCTAAAGTTCATCTTTTCCTTGTGAAGTCTTGATAGCTAGGTTATTAGTGGGAGATGGTATATTATAGTGACAAACAGCTTGAGTCTGTAGGCAGACTGCCTCAGTTTGAACCCCTGCCCTATCACTAACTAACACTAACTAAATTGAATAAATTATTTTTTTTACTTTACTAGAGTCTCCATCCAATATGAGATATTACTACCCGGCCTCATACTTTGCTAATATGGATGAACTATATAATCCATGCAAAGAGCCTGTCCCAGCAAAAGTCTTTTAAATTATCGGGTGGTCGAAAGGAAACGTACTCATTAACTTACTCATGTAACTGTGACCCCTCTGTATAGCATCTTTACAACAAAAAATATATATTAAAAATTAAATTAAAATTGCAGGAAATGTACTCATTACCTTACTCATGTAACTGCAACCCCTCTGTACAGTATCTTTACAATAAAAAACATATCTTTTTTAAAAATTGCATTCCACTGTAAAAAACAATTATCAGGTCCTAGGAGTAACCATTTCCAAACAGAATACCAAAGGGAAAGTGGAATTACTTGTTTATGTACAGTTATTAACTTAATTAAAGTTGACTTTCTGCTTGGTAAACTAGCAGCTCATCACTTCTTCCCATAAACTTCTTAATAATAAGTCACATACCAAGAATGTGACACTGTTTTGACTGGCATTGGAAGAAGCGATATCTTTTCTGGACGGTTTAGCAGGAAGTAGTGGCTAAAAGGTTTTGCTGGGGGATCAGGCTACCAAGTATCACTGGCTGGTTATGCCGGTAACTTAGCCTGAGATGGTGACAAGGCAGGAAATCTACCCTTTCGTGCATCATTGGGCCATATGAGCTAAGAATACAATTGAGGACGATGCTATGTATTTCGCAATGATGCTCAGGTTAACAACCACTGCTCACATCCGAGTGCATTTTTATCCCCATCACAATGCATGGGATTCTGTTTCAGCCCTCATCGTCTCTGAGCCTGTGTTACTAGACTCTTTGTCTTTCCCCCATTGGCCCCCTCCCATCACACTTTGCACATAGGACATACATTAAGGAAATCAGCACAGCAATTTATCTAGGCTCTAAAAAAAAAAAAATGTGCTGTGATTGTGTCAGAAGGAAATGTAAATATGCAAATTCCCTTATTCTCTGTCGATGGCTCCTCTGATATGTTTTTCTTTAATTGGGCTCTCCACAATTATTTCGAGTCTCAGCTGTTCAGTTTTCAGCCTGCACAAATTTGTGAAATCACTGCCAGATCTCCACAACATCAATGCGAATCTTATAGTGGCTTAATTTACAAAATAACACATTCTATTCTGTAATATGGACATTAAAATCTTGTTAGGAGGAACTAACAAACAACATTTATGTCCTGGTGAATATAAAATGAGTTATGTACCCACAAGTAGTAGAATAAATAACACATCATGGGCTTTCCAATCAATTTCATTCTAAACAAAAGAGGTTTTTTCTTAAACTAAAGTACACCTGTTCTTAGGGTAACATTTATTTTGGACTAATGAATATGTTCATTTAAACAACTAGAAGCAAAGAAGTATATTAATATTTCTGAAAGGAAGCAGGTTTAAATGCAGATTGTGTCCAATCTTCATAATACAGTTACTTTACAGCATCACAAATAGACACCATTTCAAGCTTAATACTCAACAGATTTAACTCACTCTATTAAGGAAACATGAACAGAGTATCTTCATAATCTGAAATACTGATTTGAACAATTTTTTCTTCCTTTCTTGGTGTATAATTTTGTTGTTTGCTGCAAATATATTTTCTTAATGTAGCTCTCCAAGCACATGAATTAAGCTCTTACTTCATTTTTTAAAAATTTAATTTCATTGTCAAGGTGATGTACAGAGGGGTTACGGTTACATATGTGAGGTTCTTACTTCATTTTTTGTATACTTCATGTGCAGTTAAAACATTATTATTCTTCAGTGACGCATATTTTTTAATTAAGCTAAAGAAAAGCTGCTGTTAGGTTGATTGTAGCTGTGCATGAACACATTTGTCCTGTCTCAAAGCACATCACAAAATGAAAGACACTGATCTATGCGGGATAGAAATCAAACAAGTTGGCCAGACAGCTTTCAGATGTAGATGGGGAACTAAGAATAGAAAGTATGCAACATACCATCAACTTCATAACTACACTCATCTACATAAAAGTTAAGCCAATATTTTACTTTTGCAGTGAGGCATACAATTTCCATACCCCATAAAACCCACTGCATTCTCATGCAATGCAACTGTTTAATTCTCCTTCCAAAACAATTTATGATACCGGATTGCCATAAACATTTATGTTAATATTTGCGATCTGTTTAACTCTTGGGCAAGGATCCGCATGTGTCCTAAATGACCTTGAACTATTCAGTTATCTGTTTTATAAACTCTTGGAAAATGTCACAGCCTAAGGTGAGTGGAAAGGTAGTCTCATTCCCAAACAACAGGAAAGACATTCCTGTGGTGAACTGATCACCATTAGGTATAACTCAGTGTGAGTTCCACTGTAAAAGAAGACAAAGCGAAGATGCCTTGGCCTTGGCGTATAATCTTGCTGTGCTTCTAGAAGAGAATCTGAGCACCAGACAGGTCTGAGAGGGTGCATTATGCTACTACTCAGGGGACCAGAGTTTCATACCAGGGCGTCTGCCTACCAGATTTAGAACACTGGACAAGTTACTCTTTGATAGGCTAAAAGTGTGGCTCCAGAATGGAGTGCCTGCCTGGCAAGCATAAAACCCTGAGTTCAAACTCAAGTATTGCCTCCCCAGACTAGAAACCCTCTGAATCTCTACATTTATCTTCCAAGCTAGTCAGTTGGACTTAGAGAACTCCTTTTAAGTTCCGTTCTTCCCACAACTCTTCCTTAGAAAACACTACTTTCAAATGGGAAAAGATTTTTCCTGATCACTCTAAATTCAACAGTGCAATAACCACTCAGGAGACGTCATTTTTCTAACATACCTAATCATTGTATTAGAATGCAGAAACTATTGAGTTCTTAACACAAATACAGCATCTGGCTTTGGGCTTCCTGGGCTGTGGAAACGAGGATCTCCACTGGAGCTGAATCTTTGGAACAGATGGGTCTGTATTATTTCTTGGAACTTTGAAAGCTGTACAGTATGCCTGCCATGAACTCTCCTACATGACTCATGGCAGCAGATGATGGTGACAACATCATTTATGCTCATCCATACACTCAGAAACAGACATGATTCTGTGTGAGTGACATTCACAGTTAGGAAAACAAAGAACTCTCTGCTCTGTCTTTGGGTAGCTAATAAGTTCCGTTGAGATTTTACAGAATTTATTAAGACACAACACTTCCTTCTTTTCCCCGGACCCTCTGGCAATGCACTTTTGGTTTGCTGTAGATGAAAAAAAACTATTAAAAAAAGAAAAAAATATAGGAAGGAAACTCTCAATAACCGTTTAAGACAATGGTAAAAGGCAGCAATATTCAGAGTAAAGACAAATCTTTTGAAAACATAAACAAAAATTCTTAAGACCAGAAAGTAATCTTTTTATTTGATTCATTTTTTTAAATCAGTCTTGAGCACTGTCCCTCAGCTTTTTTGTTCAAGGCTAGACGCTACCATTTTGAGCCACAGCTCCTCTTCTGGTGTTCTGGTTTTTGGAGTGAAGAGTATCATGGACTTTCCTGCCTGGGCTGGTTTTGAACCATAATCCTCAGATCCCAACCTCCTGAGTAGTCAGGATCACAGGTGTGAGTCACTAGCTCCTGGATGAAAGTAATCATTTTAAATGTCTGAAGAAAATACAAGTAGATTTATAGATACAAATTCTATAAATAAGCATTTTTCAAACACTTATAGATAGTTGAGTTTTAAATTAGGTTGCAATATAGTGTATCTACTAAATTTGATATTTGTTCTATGTAGTTTTCTGTGCCAGTCCTGGGGCTTGAACTCAGGACCTGGGTACTGTACCTCAGCTTAAGAATAACACTCTATCACTTGAACCAGACCTCCACTTCCACCTGCTGCTGCCTGCTTGCTTGCCTGTTTGCTTGCTTGCTTGCTTGCTTGCTTGCTTGCTTGCTTCCTTCCTTCCTTCCTTCCTTCCTTCCTTCCTTCCTTCCTTCCTTCCTTCCTTCCTTCCCTTCTTCTTTTTCCCCTCCTCCTCCTCCTCCTCCTCCTCCTCCTCCTCCTCCTCCTCCTCCTCCTCCTCCTCCTCCTCCTCCTCCTCCTCCTCCTCCTCCTCCTTCTTCTTCTTCTTCTTTTTTCTTCCTCTTCCTCTTTTTCTTCCATTATTTGGAGAGAAGAATCTCATTGACTTTCCTGTCCTGGCTGGCTTGGAAGTATGATCCTCAGATCTCAGCCTCCTGAATAGCTAAGATTAAAGGCATTAGCCATCAGCACCCAGCATTAGTTTTATTTTTGAGATTCACCTCTCTTTGGAAAAGAATAGTTTGATTGTTAGTTTTTATTTACTTTCTGTAGCAAAGTTTTACTTTAAAAGTTTAAATCTAGTCTATAATTGAATTCTTCAAGAATTCCAGCTTCATTAAGGATGAAGGATAGAAAAAGTAAGCTACAAAACTTGTGCTTAAAAGCAAGTTTATGATAAATTGAGTTTGAGCAGAAGAAGAATTGAGACTTAGAAGACATTATCTTTTAGTCACTTAAGGATTACTAAGAGCATTTTCTCTTAACTTCCTGGTTGGTATGAGTTATAAATGCAAAGGGCTCTTAGTAAGAATCTTTCCTTGAGATACTGGTCAAAAAGAATCATATGGTTGTTGTAACTTTAAAATGCACTTGATGTAACTCGAGTAAACGGAAAACCAATATTGAGACTTTTTTGGAAAATGCTGGAAGCAGCCAAATACTCTTCCTCTCCATCCCTCCCTTCTTCCAGACAACTAAATTTAATAATGACCATTCAATATGTGGTTATTCTTTAAAAGACAAAAGAAATTCCCATTCTGTATGTTATAAAAACTCAAACCCATTTTCTTAAGCTTGTGCACTATAGTCAGTGATGAGCACTATGCAGTGTGCTTTGATTTTCTTCTAAGCTATATCCTCCCTGGACTTCTCTAACAATATAACAATTCTATAATCTTAAATTTCCAAAGATTATCGAAATGTGAACCTTTAAGTCTATTTAACTGTGATAACTTAGTTGCACACATGATATAATATTTAATATAGGTAACTCCAATATCTATAAAAAATGGACCGTTAGGTAAGGACCCAGTCTTGATAAATGAAAGTACTTATGCCTCAGCACTGTTCGTGCTAGTATCCAAATAATAAACCAACTGGATGCTGATAGGATCCAGGAATATACGGGGCTTTTTTATTACATGTTTCCTGATCTCAGGAAGGCAATATACTACAGAGACATTGTACATGGCAGTATTAGGTCTATCAATCACAGTATATTAACTTTTTGTGGAACACAGTTCTTTGGATGCACCTCCTATCTGCAAATACTGGTACCCTCCCCATTTTTTATTGAAGATAACCCATGGTTTTCTTCATTTACCACTAAGACAGTATTGTGCATTCTGTTCTCTAATGCTGTACCAAGTTCATTGTCTTCTCTTTAAGTCATGCACCTAGAACTAATAGAAGCTATGAGAAATAGTAGGTCACAGTTAATCCTGTTAACATGGTGTACACACCTGCTGCTCTGGGAGAAATAAACCGAGACAGGAACTCATTTCTGGAGGTGTTTTGAATCTTTACTTCTTAAGGAAACTTCTGTCCCTTCCTTAGAATCCGACCAACTCTAGAGGATTCGCCACAACTAGTGCTCCAACGTGGAGCCTGAATACTTTTCAATGTGGAAAATCAAAAATTGTCACCAGGCACAGCAGAAACCTTCTCTTTCTACTTCTCCATTCGAACTTGAAGAGTTTTACACGTTTGCCTAAGGAACAAACACATGTCAGGTACTCCTCTGTTCAAAAAGATTATTACAGGAAGCAACCTTGGGAAAAGGGAACATTTCAGCAAGCAAAGAAGGACAGCAAAATAGTAACTTCTTTCATTGCCAACAAACCTTGCAGTAGGTTAGCTCTCTATTTATCTTGGAATATTATAACTTGTTATGATTTTTAATTTCAGAGAAACACATACTCATAACTGAGACCTAAAACAAACAGCTTTATAAGCAATTGAAGAAAAAAAAGAGTGTAAGCATTTCTCATAAATATTGAGAAGCATTCTGCACACACACAGACACACACACACACACACACACACACACACAAAGGAAAAAGTTTCATTAAATTCAAGTGAGAAGTACAAAGAAACCAACAAATAGTTATTTTCACATAAAAGAATAGGAATGTGGGAATAAAATTGTGTACAATGTAGAGATTCAGTATTTACATTCTTAGCCATTCTTGGGCATGTCTGAATGTCCATGCCTACAATAATTTATAATCTTCTGAGGCATAAACTTGAATCGTACACACATTAAGGCATGTAAATGAGATCAGCTCATTTTAGCAAGGGTTAGGTCTAGTCATGCATGGATGCTCACTGTTCACTCCAACTGCTTTCTACTCCTTATCAATTCTGTTACCCCCCATCACAGTTTGAATGGGATCCATAGCATTTGTTCTGTTGAAATTTTTGACATTTTTTAAGATATAAACTTCAAAAGTTTTCTTTATATTCTCTTTCTCAAAGTACTCCAGAAATATTGAAACATGCTATTTAAATTTGAAATATTTGAATAGTAATTTGAGGAAAATATGAATAGCCATAATGCATGCTAGAAATCTTATGGAGGGAAGAGATAGTAATTAGAAATAAATAGCAGAACTTTTTTGTAGAATAAATGAAAAGTAAAGTCATTGAGGAAAGACAAATCATATCATAATAAAAAAAGATATTTGGTACTTTTGAAAAGGGCCTTGTGTCAAAAAACAAGGAACAGATAAATAAATACAACAACTGTTTACTTCTACTTTCTTTACATTGTTCAAAAACAGGGAGTTGGCGGGGGGATGAAATGGTCTTTAATCCATACACCCCCTACTGAATATTTTAAAAATAGCATAACATTTTTATCACTAATTGAGTTCTAGTGTTCTCTCAAATCTGCTTCCTGCTCTGTGTCTCTGTTAGTCACTCTCTTAATAAAGGCCTTATTCTATTTCTACAACTGCAATTGCTTCCGGACTTGCCCTGAACTTTGAAGTTCCTCCCTGCTCTTTTTCACCATGATCTAAGACAAGCCATCTACAGTAGAATGAAATCTAAATTCCTGATTATGATATAGAAAGTCCTTCATTTTTAGACCCCAAGCCACCCAGCAGCAAGGCCTCCACAGAAATACAGATTCTCAACTCAACTCAGGACTCAACTAATGACTCTTCATAGGAGCTATTCCCTTCCATGTTGCCATATCCCGGGTGCATTTACCTTTGCCTGCACTGCCCTTGTTTCAAACACTAAAAAATGTGCCATGACTTCATGATTCATCCAGCCAGAAGATGTTTCACACACTATTTTAAAATGTTTCATTATATTATGATTATTTAATAACCTCTTCATTTCTGTCACTATGAGGTATTATAAAAGAGGGTACTATTTGTTTTCTGAGGACTAAGCAATAATCCAGGAACATGAAAGATGTCCAATGATTCCTAATGGTTATTAAATTAAGTATTAAATATGGATATATATTTATAGAAGGACAAATGAAAGAACAAATGAATGATGCATATAAGAAGAAAAGTAACAAGTACTTTTAGAAAGGGGAAGCTAGATTTTTGGATTCTCCATAATCAGCAAAGGGAATCAATGATTAGGTGAATGAAAACTCAACTCCTTCATTTTTTTTAATCTTTAATTTTAATTTTAATTTTTTGTGAACATACTGTACAGATGGGTTACAATTACATAGGCAAGATATTGAGTACATTTCTTATCAAGCATTGCAGCCTCCTCCTTTGTTTACCCTTCACATCCCTTCCCAGCCTCCCCCCACTCCCCCACCAACACACCAAAGTTGTAAAGTTCGTTTTTGACATGACAACCTGTACTTCTCATAGTTGCAACGGGTCCACCTGTATCCTTAAACAACTGGTTTTTCCCCATCTTCTCCACAAATTATACCGACATCAAATATAGTGAAAGTGGGGGTTATACTGTGGGGAAGGGACATACAAAGCAACAAAGAAATAATCTTATAAATGCGTTAGAAACACATGCATGAAAGAAAAAAACATTAAAATACATATCTAAGGGTTCATTTTCCTAACATCACATTATCTGACCTTTTCTGCTTGACTCATACATTTACTAGATATTGCAAATAAGGGAAACCATGGGACCTATGTTTCTTTGGGCTTGGCTTACTTCACTTAATATAATTTTTTCCAAGCCTTTCCATTTCCTAACAAATGGGGCAATGTCATTCTTTCTGATAGAGGCATAGAATTCCATTGTGTATATATACCACATTTTCTTGATCCATTCATCTACTGAGGGGCATCTGGACTGGTTCCATATCTTAGCTATGGTAAATAATGCTGCAATAAACATAGTTGTGCTGGTAGCTTTAGTGTGGTCTTGTTTGTAAACATTTGGGTAAATGCCCAAAAGTGGGATTGCTGGGTCATAGGGGAGCTCTATGTGAAGTCTTTTCAGGAACCTCCATACTGCTTTCCAAAGTGGTTGAACAAGTTTACACTCCCACCAACAATGCAGTAGGGTTCCCTTCTGTCCACATCCCCTCCAGCATCTGTTGTTGTTAGAGTTCTTGATTATAGCCATTCTAACTGGGGTGAGGTGGGATCTCAATGTTGTTTTGATTTACATTTCTTTTATGACTAGGGAGGTTGAACATTTCTTCATGTGTCTATTGGCCTTCCTTCTTCTTTCTTCAGAGAAATTTCTCTTCAAGTCTTTGGCCTACTTATTTATTGGGCAGTTGTTTCTTTGAGAATTTGTTGTTCGGGGGGATTTAATTTTTTTGAGTTCCAAGTATATTTTAGATATGAGACCCTTGTCCATTGTATGGCTAGTGAAGATCTTCTCCCAATCAGTGGGCTTTCTATTGATCTTGCTAGCTATGTCCTTTGCCATGCAGAAGCTCTGCAACTTCATGCAATTCCATTTGTCCAACCTTTCTTTGATTTGTTGTGTTTCTGGGTCTCTATTAAGAAAATTTTGGCCTGAGCCAAGGAGACCTAGGGTTTCTTCTATTCCATCCTGTAATGTTTTCAGAGTGTCTGCTTTGACTTCGAGGTCTTTGATCCATTTGGAGTTGATTCTGGTGCAGGGTGATATATAAGGATCTAGCTTTAGTTTTCTACAAGTCGTTAACCAATTTTGCCAGCACCATTTACTGAAGAGGCTGTCTTTCTTCCATTCTATTGTTTTAGCTCCCTTATCGAAGATTAGATGACTATAGGTTCATTTAGATGGCTGTAGGTTCATTTCTGGGTTTTCAATTCTATTCCATTGGTCCTGAAGTCTATTCTTATGCCAATACCAAGCTGTTTTGATTACTATGGCTTTATAGTAGAGTTTGAAATTTGGTATTGATATTCCTCCAGCAGTGTTCTTTCCGTTGAGGAGCGTTTTTGCTATTCGGGGTCTTTTATTGTTTCATATGAATTTTTGGATTGCCTCTTCTATTTCCTTGAAGAATGAGGTTGGAATTTTGATAGGTATCGCATTGAATTTGTAGATAGCTTTGGAAAGTATTGCCATTTTCACGATGTTAATCTTGCCAATCCAGGAGCATGGGATGTTTTGCCATTTTCTAAGTTCTGTTTTGATTTCCTTTTTCAAGATTTTAAAGTTTTCATCATAGAGGTCCTTCACTTCTTTGGTTGAGTTAATTCCTAGGTATTTTATTTTTTGAGGGGCTATTACAAATGGAGTTGCTTTCCTAATTTCAGCCACACTTTTCTCATTGTTGGCATACAGAAAAGCCATTGATTTTGGGGGGTTAATTTTATAACCTGCTACTTTGCCAAAGTTTTGAATCAGCTTGCGTAATTTGGGAGTGGAGTCTATGGGATTCTTTAAATACAAGATCATGTCATCTGCAAAGAGGGAGAGTTTTATTTCTTCTTTCCCTATTTGGATCCCCTTTATGTTTGCATCTTGTCTTATTGCTATAGCTAGGCATTCTAGTACTTGATTGAAGAGAAGTGGAGAGAGTGGACATCCTTGTCTTGTTCCTGAGTTAAGAGGAAATGGCTTTATTTTTTCACCATTAAGTATAATGCTGGCTGTAGGTTTGTCATATACAGCCTTTATTGTATTGAGGAATGTTCCATGGATTCCTAATTTTTCCAAAACCTTCATCATAAAGGGGTGTTGGATCTTGTCGAATGCTTTTCCTGCATCTATTGAGATAACCATGTGGTTCTTATCCTTGCTTCTGTTGATGTGATGAATAATATTAATTGATTTGCATATATTGAACCAGCTTTGCATCCCTGAAATGAATCCTGTTTGATCGTGGTGAACTCCTTCATTTTTAATTCTTTTAGGATTATTTTCACAGTTCTTTATTTTCAGAATTTGAAGTTATAGTCAGGTATGGGTCCTGACATTCAGTTTCATTTTTATACCTCACATATTTAAATTTATTCTCACTTGGAGGAGGTCTGATTTTTAAGATAAAATTAATTCATGAAAATAATAATGCTAGAAGATAAAAGCAATCTGTGATGCCTTAATTGGTATTAGCTTAGACACTCGGGATATGGAAAATGTCCAAATGGATGCATCAAGGTTCATACTAGCATACTCATTACAGTTAATATTTCAGCTAGAAATTATCCTAAATTAAAAAAATACTTCCCTCCTCTCTTGTGTAATTTTCATAGTGTTGATAAATAGATGTCAGGAAAAATTTCTTGTGGAATATTTTGTGACAACAATTACCCTGCAGCTTGGAATTACATGTTCACTTGACATCAGGTATGGTGGTGAAATAGTGTCCAATTTTCTCTAATGGAAAACAGTACAAAAAATCCAAATGATTGATTCACCACCATCCTAATACTACTGGGCATTCAACCCCTGCCTACTTTACACACCCAGAGAATATACATTCTATATATTTACAACACAGGATACCTGACCTGTCACTCCTACACTCTCCACCGCCCCACCCCCACCCCGGACCCATGTCTAAAGATCAGTATTTTAAAAGGAAAAGAGAAATTGATTTGTGCTTTGTAAAAATATTACAAAGTCCTGGTGTAGAATCTGTTGTCAGAAGGCAAGCGACTGTTCCACAAAGAAATCTGGGATTTCCTTATCCTCTATAGCTTTGGTTTTTCATACAGTAATTTCTGGTAGCATTTGACATCTTAGCTCACACTTATGAATGAAACCCTCAGTGTAATATCACAGATTGGGAGAAAATATTCACTAGCCATACAACAGACAAGGACTTCATATCTAAAATATACTTAGAACTCAAAAGCTTAAATACCACAACAACAAATCTTCAAAGAAACAACTTCCCTATTAGTAAATGGGCTAAAGACTTAAACAGAGATTTCTCTGAAGATGAAACAAGAATGGCCAATAGACACATAAAGAAATACTCACCTTCTCTGGCCATAAAAGAAATGCAAACCAAAACAACATTAAGATTCCACCTCACCCCAGTTAGAATGGCTATAATCAAGAAATCTAATAACAACAGATGTTGGAGGGGATGTGGACAAAAGGAAACACTACTGGGTTGTTATTAGGAGTGTAAACTTGTTCAACCACTTGGAAAACAGTATGGAGTGTCCTCAAGACTCCACATTGAGCTCCCCTATGATCCAGCAATCCTACTTCTGGGCATATACCCAAATGATCACAAACAAGACCATACTAAAGCTACTAGCACAACTATGTTTATCGTAGCATTATTTACTATAGCTAAGACATGGGACCAACCCAGATTCCCCTCAGTAGATGAATGGATCAAGAAAATGTGGTACACACACACACACACACACACACACACACACACACATTTATATATATTATATACTATATATATATTTATATATGATGGAGTTCTATGCTTCCATCAGAAAGAATGACAGCACTCCATTTGTTAGGGAATGGAAAGTCTTGGAAAAAAACATATTAAGTGAAGTAAGCCAGGCCCAAAGAAATATGGGTCCCATGTTTTCCCTTATGTGCAATAATTAGTATACATCTAAGATAATTTTCTCAGATGAGCAGAAAAGTTCAAAAACTATGTACATATAACATATAAGATGATGTCAAGTGAAATGAACCCCAAGGTATAGACACAAGAGGTTTTTCTTTGTTGTGTGTTTTTTAATGTACTCTGTGATTTTCTTTTGTTTGTTTTGCATCTTCTTCCCCCTATATATCCCCTGCTGTCACTGTATTTGATTTTGGTACCCTGCATTTTGTATATACATTTATCTAATTTGAGGAGGGGAAGGAGAATAACAAAATGTGAAACAAGGACAAAGGATGACTCATTGCAACAATGATACTCACAAGACACTTTGTTGGAAATAAACGTTACAACTTCCTGGGGGGGAGGGGAGTGGGAGAGGTAGGGGAGGGAAGGGATAGTAGGAGTAAAACAATAATGCTTGATAAGAAATGCACTCAATACCTTACTTGTGTAATTGTAACCACTTGTACAGCATCTTTACAATAAAAATTTAAAAAAAAACCCTCAGTGTATTCTGGGAGCCATACCCCTTGGCTATTTATTGTTACCACCACTAGGTAGCCTTTGCCACTATTTATTATTCCTCTCAGTTTCACAGGAGGAAACTGAATTTTAGATAAACTAAGTGAAACACCCCAGACCCAAACATGCCTGTAAATCAAGATGATATGAGGAATGGAACCACCATTGGGGGGATTCAAACTCAGCAATACAGGTCTTGTGTTTCCAGTTCCTACATTTATTTATTTGGCTACTATTTATAAAGTGTTTATTAAATGGCAGGCACTGTTCTAGGTAAAAAGTAAGTCGTTAAAAGTAAGTAACCCCGGGCTGGGAAGGTGGCTCATAGGTAGAGTGCTTGCCTTGCATGCATGAGGCCCTGGGTTTGATTCCTCAGCACCACATAAACAGAAAAAGCTGGAAGCAATGTAGCTCAAATGGTAGAGCAATGGCCTTGAGCTGAAGAAGTGAGGGACAGAGTTCAGGTCCCACGACCGACAAAAAAAAAGTAGGCTACCCTGTGGAACAACCTACCCAAGAGAGCTGGACAAGCTATGTTTATGCAAGTATTATTCACC
This sequence comes from Dipodomys merriami, assembly GCF_024711535.1. Lineage (NCBI taxonomy): Eukaryota > Metazoa > Chordata > Mammalia > Rodentia > Heteromyidae > Dipodomys > Dipodomys merriami. Next base: position 24,395,325 of record NW_027202271.1, read on the forward strand.
TTACCTAAGATATGGAACCAAGCCAGATGCCCCTCAGTAGATGAATGGATGAAGAAAATGTGATATATATATATATATATATATATATATATATATATATATATATATATAATGGAATTTTCTTTATTTTTTTAATTTTAATTTTTAATTTAATTTTATTTTATTTTATTTTGGTCAGTTATGGGGCTTGAAATCTGGGCTTGGGCACTGTCCCTGCACTCTTCAGCTCAAGGCGAGCCCTCTACCGCTTGGGCCACAGCACCACTTCCAGTTTTCTAGTGGTTTACTGGAGATAAGAGTCTCACAGACTTTCCTTGCCTGGGCTGGCTTTGAACCATGATCCTCAGATCTCAGCCTCCTGAGTAGCTACGATTACAGGCGTGAGCCACCGGCACCGGCTATTTTTTTAATTTTTATTTGAGTTGCATAAGGCAGGTAATGAATACATTTCTTTTTGAACAATATCACCCCTCCCTCATTTTCTCCCACTTTTTTTCCCTCCCACCCCCCTTTCCCACCCAAGTTGGTCTTCTATTTGTATGTGTATGCTAAGTGCCATATTTGCAAAAGTGTGGACCTATTGGAGCCATAATCTTCCTCCTGAGAAAAATTTGGATTTTTCCAAGTGCAGCCTACCAACTCATGTTCACCTCAGTCCAATTTCAGGTATAAAATGCATACAAGAAGATAAGAAATGTACTTATTACCTCGCTCATGTAACTGTAACCCCTCCTCTGTACAGAATTTTCACAATAAAAACTTATTTAATAAAAAAAAGAATATGTTACATTGGAATTTTCCTATGTGTCCAAAATTGAAAAAAATACATATTTCAATTTCTTCTAAATTCTCCCTTTATATATTGTAACAACTAAAAGTTAACTATGATGCATGGTCAGCCTTAATGTTCACCTACTAGTGATGATGGTGAAGATTTTCAAAGTATCAGCAAGGCAATAAGCATTGTGTAATTGTTAAGAGCATGGGGTTATGTGCCTTTAATGACAAAATTATCCTCACTTGGCTATTTATTAACTTCATGGCCCTATTTTTGTATACCACAATCCTCTTCCATTTCTAACCAATGAATGGAGATAATCCTTATTTCATCATACTGCTATGGAGAATAAATCCAATTGTGCTTACAGTAAGAATATGAGAAACAATAACTCAAATACTGTCCAGCCATATTTTGGAATATTTTCAAAAGAGTAAATTTGTCTCTTTAAGAGTATCCTTATTATTCCATTGCCATAACAAAAATGTGAAATCTAATTATGAATGTATTTCTGGCATTCGGATACTATTATTGCCTTTACAGTGCTTTGTGTATCCTTTAGAGAACAATCTTGCATTATTCTCAAAGGTTATACAAGAGTCAGGACAGATTATTAAGTAGGAATATTGTGTGCATACTATCTAATGAAAGATTTTTAATTTCCTAAAGGCAAAAATGTATCTATTGCAACATATCTTGGTTGAAATGTAGTAAGGAATAAAAAAATCACTTAGATTTTATTTGTTATTCCATAAATAGGAATTATTGGCCCGTGCTAATTGCTGAATCTCTATAAACACTTTCTGCACCAGTTTCTGCTTGGTGTTTTTGTGATTTAGTAAGAACATTAATGTTGTATTACTAATGGCAAAATGGGCAAGGAAGACTTAGCATTCAATAAAACAACCCTTTACTGCTACAGTAACCAACCAGGCCATCCTCATCTTAAATTGCTGCAGGCAAAATCCTACAAAACGTTAAGATTAAAATTAAAAAGCAGGCACAAAAAGCATATAGTCATAGCATAAGACTCCTCTCCTTCTACTTAACACAACAGTTTAAATCACAAAGAGGTATTTTTATGAGGCTGTCTTTGAACCATCCTTATAAATACTCGTTGAATAAAGGTCAACAATTACAAGGGTCACTAAAAAAAAAGCACAAGCTGCTCTTTTCAGTTTGTGGGCCCAATAAGTCCTCAAGAGATATAGCTTGTAAAAGCAACGGCTGCTGGTTTCCAAAAAGAAAGCAACATTTACACTCTTGCAGCATACAAGCTGGAAAAGCACCTTTATATTTCATTAGTACAACAGCTCCCACTTGGTCCATCTCTGGTAAGTACAACAACACAGATTCTGTGACTACTACATAAAGTGAGATCTATTTAGTTCAGTTCTATGGTTTCTAGATAGGTTGCATTTTTGTGGCTATTTCAGAAAGCAAGAGCTGCATATAGTGCAATCTCCAGTAAATCAATGCTTTTTCTTTCAATTATTTGTTTGAATATGAACAGAGATAGGAAATTGTATCAAGTAATACCTCCATGTAGTTATCTATTTAACAAGGGTGACCATTGTCAAGTAATAATGCTTATATTTTATTTAGGAGACTATTAGACAATTTTACTAGTGTATGAATGACTTGCTTGATTTATGTATTTAAGGAGCACATAGCCTTTATACTTGGCCAGGAATTTACTTAAATCCATAAAGAGCTTATGTGGTGAATACATTATTTTCCCATCTCACAGATGTGCTGAAAAGAAGCATAGATATAAACTGTCTTTTCTTTTCCAAGGCCAGGAAATAATAAGCTGTACAGTTAGTATGTGAAGCCAAGCATTCTGGCTCAAGAAGCTATATTCATAATTACTATACCATCCCTGAAGGCTTTCTTGGCAGAACATATTCTCCATCTAAAGAAAATGGGACTCATGAGCTAGATAGGAATAAGTAGGCAGGCAGATGGGATAGATAGATAGATAGATAGATAGATAGATAGATAGATAGATAGATAGATAGATAGATAGATAGATAGATAGATAATGCATGTATCCATTGTGAGTTTATAAAGCAAATCCAATTGAGTTTTTGGAGCCATTCTGGTGTCATCAGCAATTTAGAGGAATATTTTTCATGTAAATCCCTATAAGTCATCGTGATTATGCGTCTGTTCTCAAGGAAAAAGACTGTGGCCCTTACACTAAGGTTCACTGGTGAAGGCACAATGCTCCAGAATGTATTTATGAAAATTCTTAGCTCTGCTTTATTTGATATAAGAAAAAAAGATTATTTTTTTCTATAATAGCATGTTTTTTATTTTAGATAAAAATGTATACTCTTTCAGATATAGAACATTTAGTAAAGGAATCTTTTCCTGAATTGCCTGCTGCCTTTTTTATCTTCTCAAACACTTCCCTTCTCTAACTAATCTTGAATCTTATAGATAAAATAAGGAGTATGTAACCTAAAGCTATATACACTCTTGAAGTATGAGCCTGCAATTATGCACCTTAGTATTTTCTCCAAAAGTTTAAAAGTTCTGGAAGTGGCACTATGGCTCAAGTGGTAGAGCATTTGCCTTGAGCTGAAGAGCTGAGTGACAGCGCCCAGGCCAATGACTAACAAAAAATAAATTAATTAATTAAAGTTCTATGTTCACAAAACATGTACATGGATCTTTGTAGCAGCTTTCTTTATACTTGCCAAAACTTAGAAGCAATGAAGAAAGCTTCAGAGCTGAAAGGATAAGTAAATTATAACACATCTAGAACACATGATGATCATGCCTGTCAAAACCTTCTGAGAAAATATTGTGGAAATGTATCCATGCTATCATAGTCACATGGTGCCTACATTCTTTTGCGAGATGTAATATTAAATTGAAAAGAATCAAAACGCTGGAATCAGAAATATCTGTGTTTGACTCTATACTTACTATTTATCTAACTTTAGGAAAGCAACTTAATTTCTTTGAGCTTCTTTTCCTCATTTACACAAAGGAATAGGATGATTTATAATTTTAATTATGGTAACTGTTAGAGGTATTTAATTAAATTGCATAGCACAGTACCTGACAATAGTGGACATCCAACAAAATAAAGCTATTTTGTGCCAGGCACCAATGGCCCATGAATATAATCCTAGCTACTCAGGAGATGTGAAGACTGAGGTTCCAAACCAGCCTGGGCAGAAAAGACTCAGTATCTCTAATTAGCCACTCCAAAACTAGAAGTAGAGATTTGGTTAAAGTGGTAGAGCATCAACTTTTTCATCACCAGTATTGGCATTCATACATACATAATCACACACATGCACACATGCACACACACACATGCACACACACACACACACACACACACACACACACACACACACACACACACACACACACACACACCCCATATTCACACACACACAGAAACTACTAGTAATTACCAATACTCTCATTAGGGTCATCTTTATTCACTTTTGAATACTGTTGCAAATGTTAAAAACTCCAAATGCAAAGTCAACATCCTCCTAAACAGAGAAGCAATAAAATGCTTATGTGTATATACATAAAAATATATACACATGCATGTGTCTGGGCATATTACATAGGCATATATTCATATTATGTGTTGTATGTTTACATTTGTCTCTTGACATATGTAGGGGAATAGATTCAGGACCGCTTATGGAAACCAAAAGCACTGGAAAGATGTACCTTATATATAGCATTTACATATAACTTATTCCCTTCATCCTGTATTTATTCCATAATCCCTTGATTACTTACAGTACTTAATACTAGGTACATTCCATGCAAATGATTATAGGAACAATGTCAAGAAAAAATTATATATGAGTTCAAAAGGGTCCATTTTTTCTAAGTAACTTTTGACCCAGAGTTGTTTAATGCTGTCTATATGGAACCCACAGGATTGTGTACATAAATTACATATGTACACAAATATATATATGGTGAATATGAGAGATTATATTTTAGGAAATTGGCTCATACAGCTGTGAAGGCATGTTAAGTCCAAAATCTGATAGGGAGAGGCTTTGCAGGGAGGAACTCCAGACAGAGTGACAGTTCCCACACAAAGAAAGTTGACTAAAAATCCTCTATGAGTGCTAGCCTTGAGCTGAAGAGCTGAGGGACAGCACCCAGGCCCAGAGTTCAGGCCCCACGACTGACAAAAAAAAAAAAGAGTGGATCCTAGTTGGAGGAGTAGGTTACTGGGTGCTTGCCTTTAAATATTTTATCATTCCCCCCAAATCCTCCTTTCTCTCCTTTCCTCCCTTCCTCTCCTTTTCCCCTCCTTCCCCTCCCTCCTCATTTGTCAGTATATCAACTGCCTCAATAAAATTTTTCTCAGGGGAAAAAAATCCACTATGTCCTTTCTTCCAAAGGGAGGTCATTCCTTTGGTCTTGGAGCTTTCAACTGATTAAATGAGTTCTACTCATATGAGGAAGAAGAATCTGCCTTACCAAAGTATACCAGCATAAATTTCAATATTATTCAGCCTCACAGAAACATCTAGAATAATGTTTGATTAAATATTTGGTCACTCTGGCTGGGTCAAAGGTTAATTAGATAGGTTAATATAAATACGTTTTTGTATATACTGTATATGTGTGTATGTATTTGAATATACAACTTAGGAGTTGTATAGTCTTTTATATTCTTCGTGAACATAAAAGATGTTCTGATGACTAAGAACTACCTACAATACTTCTTGATTTTTCTCCTTGGGAAGTTTGAAACAGATACCCACTATTGGATATTCCATACATCTATTCTTCTTGTAAAACCTGTGAAGAGGCAGGTGGCATCTGTATTTTGAATAGCGATTCTACTTCCTAGTTTGGGCATATGAGCTACCCTTTTTGATTAGATGAAAAGAGAAAAGAATGAAGCTTCCTGGAAGAATCAAGAAGGCCTGTCCCAAAGCAAAAGCTATACAAAATAATAGAAAAGTGAAGTGTTCATAAGACACACATAACTGTAATCAGACACAAGGAAATAGTGTTAATATCCTAGCCTTCTCAGAGAAAATGTAACCCAGAAGTTGCCTGGAAAAGACAAGCATTCACTGGGCATTGGAGGCTCACACCTTAATCTCAGGAGGCTGAGATCTGAGGATTTCAGTTTAAAGCCAACCCAGGCAAAAAAGTCGATGAGACTTTTATCTTCAATAAACTATTTGGGAAATGCCGGAAGTGGTACTGTGCCTCAAGTGGTAGAGTGCTAGCCTTGAGCACAAAGAGGCTCAGGAATGGTACACAAGCCCTGAGTTCAAGCCTCAGGACAGGAAAAAAAAGCCAAGCATTCTCCCTAAGCATTCATCATAAAGTTGATATGCTCTATCTTATAGAGTTGCTAGGCCAAGAGAACCACCGTACAGAAGAAATGAAAGGATGATACTAGGTTTTTTGCAAAATGAATTCCCTTGGTCATTATGGGTAAAAAGAGAATTGTGTAAGATAGGGTATTGGATAAAATAGAGAACTGAAAATTATCTGATGTATACAGCCAATGTCTCATTCTCAGAATTTTCATTAACCTTAGAAAGGTTCAACCCTTTAGTGACACATTACTAAAAATAATTCTATCATCTCTGAATGTTTTAGTCCATTTTCATGAATACTTTTATTTCATGCTATGAATATTTATTTCACCTTTAGTATATAAAGTGATGGGTAGAGATTTGTTGCATAGGGTATTGTTAGATTATTACATGAATGAAAAATGAATTCATTGAAAATTACTGTTAACTGCTTTATCTTAACTTTCTTCATATGGGTATTCCCTCACAATTTATCTCAGAAACCCTGAAGCTATCATCTGAACGAGTATGTCAAACATTTGTATTATATCTTCAGAAGTACTTTCAACATGATCATTTTATTTGTGAAGTTTCAACACAAACAGTGGTTGACTATCTGGCCAGATATTCAGTAAACTCACAAACTGATTCTAAATTGTAACTTAAGTTGAAGTTCACATTCCTAAGCATACTTGTTTAAATTCTTCTGACATCAAAGTATCCTTAGAGAAACTTCCAATTTGTTTATTTCAGAGGAAAATAAAATCATCTGAGTGTAAGAATCCCAGAAACCAGCTGACGAAATCAACTCTGTCCAGCAATCATTTTAAGTCAGGAGTATTTTAAAGAAGAGCCTTAAATCAGAGATTGCAGCCATTTATTTCCAAGCATACTTCTAAAATGAATTTTCCCTCCTCAATCCCAGGTTTCACTGCTCTTTTATCAGGATCAGGAAGAGAACAGGGGGTGCAAGGTAAGGGTAAAAGTATGTTTGTCATAAAAAAAGATAAGCAATAAAAGATCAAGCTAAAATGGACAACAGTAAGCAAGCCTTTATCGACTTTGGGTTAATCTCATCAATCTAGGAAAGTCAACAGCACTACTCAACAGAAGCAAAATGCCATAACACTAAACATCGCAAGCAAAAGGTACATTGATAGCTAAGCAATTAAAGAGGTCAATATTAAACATTATACAAATTGCAGTGCCAAGGCTTAGTAAAAACTATAAAGATTTTGGGATCTTTGGTTAATTTGGCGATTTGAATTTTGTATCTTAGATAATAGTTCAACTGAATGGCTAATCTAACTGAAACTAATACATAGTGCTTCCAGATCTAGTGTTTCATGAATTTAACATATTACTAAAATTTAAAATATGTATTCAATGTCATAAGATTCAAATTGACCTCAAAGCTTCATACTAGCAAGGCAGGTGTACTACCACTTAAGTCGTGCCTCAAGCCCTTCAGTATTATTATTTGTTGATGATAATCATAAATTCTTTTCAATTTAATTCAAGCTCTTACTACAGCCTCATTTTTTTGTATTTTTATATGTGAAATCCCTCTTCTGGCCTTTGGTTGTCCTTATCAGTCTCTTCCTCTCATTTATATTCTATATCTGGTATAGAATTGACAGAGGATTCAAAAGCCCAATTCACAGAATATTCATTTTCAATGTTAGATTTTTTTTTTTAATGAATGGGTTATCACTAGAAAGATAAAGTAGGTATCAATTAGATTTTGTTTGATTTTGTTATGGTATTATAATACTAGATGTCAAATTAACAAACAATTCAGTTCTTTCTTTGTTTTTTTTTTTCCATTTAAGATAGGATCTTGCTATGTAGACCAGACTTGATACCACAGAATGTAACAGTTTGACTGCATTTACTCACTATTTACTAAGGAGACAAACAATTGGGGAAAGTGCTCTTGAATGACATCACAATATGTTATTCTTAAGTTTGAGGACAATTATGGGCCACGCAATATTAAACTGTCACTGTGTCATTGTGGCACCTGTACAAATTTCTTTCCTACCACATCTGCCCATGGCAATTACTTACTGGGTTTCTACCCAATTGACTGTGACTTCTCAGACAGCTAAGTGTCATGAGGTTTTAAAAATATAAATTCCCAAGCACAAGGCCTGGTACCTAGCTACATAGCAGAGATTTGATCTAGTTTTACAGAGTGAATGAATAACAAGCTTCCCTTAATTTGTTAATACTTGTATAAAGATATAATTATTCTTATTAAAACTTCTAATGTTTTGCTACCTTTAAGTAGTTGTACAAAAAGGTTTTGACGCAGCCTTACCAATTTATGAATGTATATTATTGTTAAAGTGTATCTACCACTGCCTTCTGTCTAAACGGATATATATTGTGCTGCATTTTAGAGTATTAACAATGGCATCATCCAAATAGGAGAAATGTTATAAGATTACAATGGAACATATTATATTCATCTAATGGGCACAGAGGTGTCAGTATCCATTGCAGATCTTTCTCTCTCTTCTTAGTTTTATAGGATTCTTATTTGCATTCTCTCTCCCTTTTCCTCTTCATGTGTCTATCTCTCTCTCCTTGACCCTACCCTACCCTTTTCAAGTACCTACTTCCTAGGTTAATTTCTTTGAACTTCAACTTTTGCTTTGCTTTTCTAAGGAATTATGCTATTTGAGCTCTCCTTATTTCTGCTTTCCAGAGTGGTTGAACAAGTTTATATTCCCACCAAGAGTGTATGAGGGGTCTCATTTGGCCACATCTCTATTTCTATATATTGACTTCTCCACTAGATATCTCTATCCCCCGTTAGTCGTTTTACCAATGATTAACATTGAATAAGCTAATGAGAAATATACAAGCCAGAATTTCTCTATCATATCCTCTAATCAATCAATTCCTTAATTTTCTACACTGCCATCACTTTTGTATTGCAGGTCATTGCCATATGCCTCCCTTAATTCTGACTCAGTATAGCTAGATATACTTTCTACAGTATAAATCAGACTTTTCTCCCCTCCTAACTACTGAGGGTTCTTCAGTAGTCCACCATTGCTTAGAGAATAAAACCTGAATCTTACAGTTGGGCCTTTCAAAACCCCTCCTGATAAAAAGTTTAACCTTGCCCTGACTTTCCTCCTAAGGATTCCCCATTATCTACTTCTCACACACATTACATCATCCTGTGAGCTAGTTCCAATTCCCTGAGCAAGACTCACCATTCACTATCTCAGCAACTGTGCATGAGTATTCTCTGCTTGTATTCACAGTAAACATAATCAATTCTGAATTTTCACTTGTCCTTTAACTTGCAAATTAAAGATGCCCCCAAATTAAAAACTAAACTATTTTCCTAGTAGTCCATCCAAGTCATGTAGAGCCTAACATCAAGAAAGCTGGGATCAGAGACTTTAGCTGTATTCCCTCTAGTCAATTGGAACAAATGCTTTAGCTTCACATGCTATATTGTCAAATAATTTTAAGTATGTCACTCCAGTGTTCCTATTCTCTGAAGGAAATACCCACCAACTCCTTTTTTCTACCTCATCAAAGTTGTTGCCTAGAACTCTGTTGGTTCTATTACACGTCGTCTATCTGTTATGGTGTAAAGTTTAACTCTTCCCTTTATGCTATGCTTCCCCACACACACACCACCATCTTTCCACGATTCAGAGCAGTTGTGCCATGGGGAATGAGGATTCTCTATCTTCTTACAGAGTCATGGAAATTTGACCAGAACTATATTTCTCACTAACTACAAAGCATTCAGAATTCTGAGCTTTCTGGAAATTTCCCTTATATATCTCAGCCACATCTTCACCCCATTCTCCAAAGTAAGAAATTAAAATTAGATCTAAAATCAGTGGGTTATGAATTTAAATTTTACAGAAAATATGTGAGGGTTAAAGAAGGAAAGAGCTTTGAGGAAAAGTATGCAGAGTTTTATGGCACATAAAATGTGTTTTTCCCACATTTTTATTAACATCAATTAGGATGTTTTACTGTGATGTGTCTATACATTGATACAATGTAATGATCAGATTCACTCACTCCATCTTTCCTCCTAATCCTGATTTCATTCTGTTTTCATAGTTAGAACTTTACCCATATTTGCTCTCCTTTACTCTCCTACATGTACTTACACTACATATAGGACTTGTTTTACATTACTGTCATTTATTTTTACTATACTTTTTAAATAGGAGATTTTTCATCCAACACAGAGAAAAAGCTTATAAGTCCAACTAAATATAATCCCTTCAACACCCCTTCCTCTTCTGCAAGTACTAGGGGGTGCTATCCTCTTTCTTTAAAAATTTCAGATACCATGTAAAAGACAGAGCTATTCTTCTCTACACTTGATTTGCAGAATGTAACTGTAGCTTAAAGATGCACCTCATACTGTTACAGTTTCTGTTCTACTTTCTATTACTATGTCTGAATACAATTAACTCACAGTTAGCTGTGGGATTATAAACACACTTCAGAGCAACATCTACAAATGATCACATGTTACAAATATCAGAAAACCATCTACATCTTACAGGAACTTCAAAGCACACCTATTAGGTTGCCCATTTCTCATTTTAACTATGAAAATGTAGGCCATGCTTTTGGAAGTAGAGCTCTGATTATATGTTTTTCAAGCCTTTGCACTATTTTCAGTAACTATCTAAACAAAAACCAAAACAGATACTCTTGGCCTAATTAAATTATTTTTAATGTAGTGACTGGCTCCTATATTGAAACTTCCCTTAAAATTCTGCTCTTTATTAATTCTGCTTCTATACATCTAGCTGGTGTTTTACCTACCTTAATCTCAATATATAATTGTGGTATACTATTTTCAACATATTAATCCATCCTCCCCCATCTCTTCATTAAAGCTTAATATTGTGATAGCAATTGCATGGTTCTTTACATGTTGTTACTAAATCTCTACATCATTTAAAAATTTAAATTTCATTGAATGGGTTTGACTCATTCAGTGTTGGCATTTCTCATTATTATAATAAAACAGTTTTCAATTGCTCTTAAGAAATATCAATTTTAAGGTGCTATGATGTGTTTAATTTTCCATTAATTTAAATGACCTATGATTATGATCATTAATGTGACACATGAAACATCTTATTCCCACAGGCTGCCCCTCTCATCTAGTAATAATATCCTCACTCTATGTGTTTAGGACAAATGTTAAGTCAGTAATGACATAGCAAGCTGTATTCCTAACCTAAATTCCATTCCCACACAATCATCATAGCTATCTTGTGAATATAGTTTTCCCATGATCGTTCCTTCTGTTACTTTATTATATCCTAGGTCTGGAGAGCTAATCCTCTGAATACAGTTCATCCCCTCACCTACTCTATAAATTTGAGTATGCAATCTACTTAGACAATCTTGTTACTATCACTTATACTTGTCTGTGAGTTATGTCATATCTGATATATATTACTTTGTTTGTTATTTTCAACTTTTTTCCTGTTGTAGACAAACCCTCAAAGATGTGACTTCAAGATTTATAACCTTTAGTTATTCAAACAAGCACTAATCTAAGAACTACTGTGAAAGGTATTTGTAAATGTAATTATGGTTGCTAGTCAGTTGATCTTGAAAGAAATTATCCTGATCTTTTGGGTGGACTCAATGTAAAGATCTAAGACTTAAAAGGGCAAAAGAAAGGCAAAGAAAGTCAGTCCAAGCACTACAAAGAAGAGAACGATGGAGGAGTGATTGAGCAAGAGAGGGGGTATGGAAGTCCAAAGTGTGAGGAGGACTTAGGAAGTCATTGATGTCTGAGAAGAGGAGGAAATATAAAGAGAGAAACATGCATTTTGAAGGGAGCACGAGGGACTCCTGATGGCAGACACCTCAGTCCTACTTTCACTCGGACAACTTGTATGAGCTTAGAAGTGGATCTTTCCCCCTCCCCACCCCACAGAGTCCTCAGAAAGAAACACAGCCATAGTGTGGAAAGGAGACATTCTTCCCTGAATTTTTCCCTCAGGAGATTCAGCACAGAGATCACCCTGTGTTCCTCAGTGCCCAGACTTAGGCTGTATGCATAAATCATTCATGCTGTTTTGTAACTAACTAAATTTGTGGTGATTTGCCATGGTAGCAACAGAAATCAGTGCAACCTCGCAGACTACAGCCCCTATAAGATAGGGAATCCTATCTGAATTGTTTTATTTTGTGTCAATGTTTATGCCCAGAACTTAGAACAACTTCTGAAAATAGTAGACAATAAAGACCCTTTGAATGCATGAATATTGTCACCATATATATTCTTCTTCATAGCATTTGTATACTGAAACCTCAATAAAGTAGACTTTATCCAAAATATGGAACGTCAGTATTAAGTTGTGAAATGAGCTTATTCCGTAGTTTGTATCCATCTAAGTAAAGAATAATTGTCCAATCCAAGGAGCAAACACAGGAAACAATCAAATAATATTTCTTAAAGTACTGTGTTTCAAGTTTCAGGTCACAGTATATAGTAAGTGATAAATATCAATTTATGAGGTTCATATTGGGAGGAAGGAGAAAGAAAGGAGGGTGGGAGGATGATGAGAAAGAAGGAAATTAACCCAAAATAGCAAAGTACCACTTTCGTGTCAGTGTGGCAGATACAAGTGTATTCATGTGCATGTGTGTATATATGTGCTGTTTACTCTGAATCACGATCTAAGAGTTATTTCTTCTGTAGATGCCATAAATATAATTTGAGAACCATAGTCCTAAAGGTCATTACGCTCTGTGCTGTGGACCAGAGTGCAATTTAGGGCCTGACTGGAGGTAAGATGAAGACAAATGAATGCTGAGGTACCCGTTAAGAAAGGCTGATAAATAAACACCTCCACTCTTCTTTTGTTCTTTCTCGCACGCCCTCTCTTTCTCTCTCTCTCTTCCCTCCTCTCTCTTTTAAAGAACTACACTGTACCTAACTTTTCAAGGCAAAAGGAAGCGTTAAAGAATTCACACTTTTTGTACCATCTCAAAGAAAGGGGGTGGACATTTTTTCCTCTTGCTGTGTTCTTCCTTTGCCTTGGGTCTGAAATAGCATCTCAGGACTCTCAGCCCCACCAACAGGAAACTGCTTTTGAGCTTTCTTATAAAATCCAGTAGAGTCTTCAAGATTACAACTTGAGGCTTTAAGCAAGAAAGCTTTGCAAGATGCTATTTCTTTACAATCTTATATTAAAATCCTAATAGCCCATCTTTTGAGATTAGCTAGGTATTGGTATGTATAAATTTAGCTAAGGAGTAAGTGATAAATGTACTTGACACATGGAACCAAAGAATAAATATTGAATGGAAGAACTTGACATTGAATAAAACTCACCATTCTCTGTCTCTATGTATCTCTGTCTCAGTCTCTATTTCTAACTCTGTCTCTCTGTCTCTGTCTCTCTATCTCTATTTATCTCTCTCAGGGCTTATGCTATCATGTTAGTTGACCATTACTTGTTGAGTTGCGTTTGCCATTGATATCAATGTTTCTTGTAAGTGGACTGCAGGTGGATAAAGAAAAGAACTGTGCCATATGCACTATTCATTCCCCGCCCCCTCAAAACATACATTCCTTGCCAGCAGGGATTAAGCAATATATCTCTATGCACTCCTTAGTGTCTATTATAGTTTGGAAAATTAATCACTATATGCCAGGCACTTAACAGTGACTGGTTTTCAGTAACAGCTCAGTAAACATGTAGGGTTTTTTTGTTTTGTTTTGTTTTTGTGCCAGTACTTGGGCTTGAATTTAGGGGACTTGAGCTCTTGCTTGGAGTATTTGCTCAAGGCTGGCACTCTACCACTTGAGCCACACCTCCACTTCTAAAATTTTGCTGATTAATTGGAGATGAGAGTCCCTCAAATTTGCTTTTCTGGGCTGGCTTTAACTCTGGATCTCATTTTTTTTTTTTTTTGAGTAGCTAGCTGAGAACCTGGCAAGATTTCAGTAAATGTTTTCATATATGCTTGTGTTGATTTGAGTAGAAATGCTGCTATCATATAACATCCTGCACCAAAGAGTTTTACATTTGTTGATTCTTGTTGCACTATATAATGAAATAAAATTAATCTTATTTGAAGACACATTCAAAGTTTACAAAATTCTCTTCTACTTAGGTCACTCTACCATAATGAATAAGGGTAAAAATCATCCGAATTAGTTCAAAATTATCCAAAACTTTCTTCTCAAGCATAGTCAATCCAGGGTTTGTGATTTGCAAAGATAATCTTTCTAATGACAATATAAAGTTTCACATAAAGTGAGCTTCAGTTCATTTTTCCCTCATGTATGAATCAGACATATGATCTCTGGTGATCACTGTAGTTAGAAGTTTTGTGTCTACACCAACCAGCAAAGAACATAAATTTTTTTTAAAAAAGTAGAATATGACTTGTTAGAGCTTTCCCAGAGATTGAATATTAAAGCATCAAAAGACATGAACCCCAGTCTGGGTTTTGTTGTTGTTGTTGTTTTTCGTATGGTTTCAACAATGTTAATTTTTTTCTCCCATCTTACAAGCTGTGCAGCACCTTTCCCCTGCCACTTTTGCCTTGTATAATTAGCATATAATTATGTGTTCTTTCACACTGGAAAGACTATTCTTTTATTAATGACTTTGAAAAACTTCATTATGTTGAGTTTGAAATAAAAGACACAAGATTAATTTTCTCTCTTTTTAAACTTAAGAAATATTAAAAATAAAACAGGACACAGGGATATCACAGAAAATCCTAAATCTTCGACTTTCCAATGAGAAAAGGTTCTTGGGAAACAGATGCTGCATTTTCTGTTCTCTTCAGATTAAAATGATGCTAAAAAAAAAAAAAAAAAACTGTCTGTTCTTGGCCTTTCTTTGTTTTTAGGGCAAAAATGGGTCAGAACAAAAACAGCTTCCTGAATCTAGTACAAAACAGGAGGATATAATTCATATTTGTAATAAGTACAATAGACAATCCAAGTTCATCTTCAATGAATTTGCGCAGCCTCTGATTTCTATTCAATTCTGGAAGGTTTCACACATCTCTACAGAGGCCATGTAGGCCTCATTGCTGCTTTTTGGCTGACTGCTTTTTTCCACCATTAGGTTTTCCTAAGCACTCCAGATTGGATATGGGCAATTGCAAAGGAGGGTGTACATTATTGGAAATTTTCGTCATTTCTGGAGCCATTTTGATTGTAGTGATCACCTCGTATGACCAACATTTCTTTCCCACGAGACACAGATTGCTTTTAGCTGAGAGCAGTTTTTAGCTACTTTGTAACCTACTCCTGCTTAACTTTTGGACTTCCCTTAACTTTTGGGTCCTGCCAAATCAGGGTTTATTAGACTCACAGCACCCAAGCTAGCTTCTTCAAGACCAGCAAGTGGTCAATGGTATCAATGAATCAGATAATTCAGGTATTGTCTCAATAAGCTGTTGCCACTTGTGCATGGTGGAAATTACCTTCAGCAAACAATCCAACAATCCCATGGAGAAAGCAACACATTTTGCCCAGAGCTATTTCAAGAAATTTTCTCCTTTTTTTTTTTTTTTTGGTGGGGAGAGGGGATGAATAGGAGGGGCTGTATTATGTATTGAACTCAGGGTCTTTTGTTTGCTAGGCAATTGTTTTACATTTCAACCACATTCCAGACCTTTGCTTTTACTTTGTTTCTCAGACAGGGTCTCATGCTTTGACCTTGGCTGTCCTCTGATCTCAATCTTCCTATCTCTACCTTTTGAGTAGCTGGGATCACATAAATGACCCTTCATATCCAGCTTGTTTTGAAATAGAGTTTCACTAACTTTGTCTCGTTTGGCCTCAAATTATGAACCTTCTATCTCTACTTCCCTAATAGATAAGAGTACATGCAGCCACCATCATATCTAGTCCATAAATACACATTTTCTCCAAACCATTTACATCCTTTGGTTTAAAATATCTAAATATTTCCTTTTATCATAGGGATGGGGGGTTGTTTTGGTACCAGGGCTTGAACTCAAGGCCTTGCTTTACTTTTTTGTCTTTATTTGTACTAGATCACTTGAACCACATTTCCATTCAAGATTTTTTACTAGTTAATTCAAGATAAGAGTCTCAGGGATTTTTTTCTTCCCAGACTGATTTTGAATCATGATTCTTAAATTTCAGCCTCCTGAGTAGCTAGGATCACAAGCATGAACCTATAATCCAGGACCTGGCTTAATACATCTTTTTTTAATAAAAGATATTTTTTCTTGTGTAGAGGAAGAGACAGCAGTAATAATTTACTTTGATTTTACTCAAAAAGCTCTTCTTTAAATCTTCTCTTCTATATGAAGATAAAACTGGGAATCATGAACTCATTAAAATCCTTACACATAATTTAATCCAAGTGTGTATTGTTGCATAAATCCTTTCTACAATAACTTTGATGAGGTCTTCTGTTCTTTAAGGCAGAAGAGATGAAGGAAAAGTAAAAAGGCCAATGTCTTTGGGGTCATATCAGATAATGAAAACGAAGTATACAAGTTAGGTGTGGTTTTTCCATACCCACAATGCCTCAGTTTCTCATCCATCTTGTTTCAATTTTTTGGAAAGTATTTGGTGAAGGAAAGGTTCAATTTTAATTTCCACCATGAGATTCTGGCCAACAAGGAAGGAAATAAAACTAGATTTTTATTTTTTTCATGAGAATTTAGATAACATGGTCTTGACCTTTTTATTTCAATGATCTGGAAAGTTAAAAAAATTTAAAGGTCTACCTCATGAGAAAAAAAAATCAGAAACTTTTAAGTAATAATAATTACCTAAGAGTAAATTGTTATAAGTTAAAGTTACCTACAAAGTACAAGTTAGAAGAATAGGTTCAGAAAGGGACTATGTGGCTTGAATCTTGATTTCCTAATTAATAAGTGCTCTGACCTTGGGAAGTCACTTAACTTTTTAAAGTTTTGGTTAACTCATCTGCTTTAAAAAGGGGAGACAATAACATGTTCTTCATGGGATCATTAAGAGGACTAAAGCAGCTAATTAGTTTAAAGCATTTTGTTTGGTATTTGCTCTATGTTTATGTAGTCAATAAATGTTAGCTTCCTCTTGTCTACTGAGTAATGAAAACATGGAATGGCTGTGGAGAATGGACAGGTTTTGGGTTTTTTTTTTTTTCCATCTGTTTCACCATCTCAATTCCTTGGTGAATTTCCATGAGTCTTATTTTGCATTAAGGATTGATAGGATTAGGGGAAAATAATTTTCTGAGATAACTATTTTATAAGGGAATTTTATGTTGCCAAAATGCTTTTAACCAATCAGTATAAATTATATTACTTTCTAATTCAAGGTATAATACAGTTATTCCAGTTTAATCATTCACTTAATGGATTTTGGAAAGATGTCTAACATCTAATGAACTACTTAAAGTCAATAATAATTTGACAAAGTTTCTCTTTATTTGTGCTGTTTGGAATATGGTTAGTTTTGTGTATAGCTAATCAGTCAGTGCACTGCAGATATTCCTCTATAGACTGAAATATACTTGGGTGAATTATTAATCCCTTTAATATGTCCATACAAGGTTAAAAATTCTATGTCTATATCATAAATAACCAGGCTAGTTTTGTATGTCTTTATAAAATTCTCCTACACCATCATTGTATAATTCAATTAATAATTTTGTATTATTCAATAAATAATTTTATTTCTGTTAAATTAAAAAAAGACTAAACATTCATGTGCTAATTCTAAAACAAAATGAACTGCAAATTCTGCCAGACCAGAAGATCTATTTAGCTGAGAAATTAAATAATAGTCATTTTTCAGTCCTCTTGCCAACCTCCAGAGGTTTGAAATAGCAAAACTGAAAGACTTTACAATCTTTAGAGTGCTCTCTTTGCACTGACTCTAGGATTCTGTAATTCCTCATAGTAACCCATTATAATGGCTGCAAACATCAACCATCAAAGAACTATTTAATGAGTTTGGTGCAAGTGGCTCAGACCTGTAATACTATCTACTCAGGAGGCTAGACTTTGAGGATCCAGGTTAAAAGCCAGTCCAAGCAGACTTCTTTAAGAGATTCTTATCTCCAATCAACCAGCAAACCACAAGAATGGCAGAATATCTCAATTGGTAGAGTGTCACCTGTAAATAGAAAAAGCAGTGCAGCAGCAGAAGACCCTAAGCTCAAGCTCTGGTAGTGGGAGAAAAAGAAGAAAGGATAAAAGAAGGGAAGGAGGGAAGGAGAGAGGGGAAGGAAATTAGAAGGAGGGAATGAAGACAGGAAGGAAGAGAAGAGAAAAGGGGAGAGGAGAAGAAAGGAGAGGAGAGGAGAGGAGAGAAGAGGGGAGGAAGAGGAGAGAAGAGGAGAGGAGAAGAGAGAAGAGGAGAGGGGAGGGGAGGGGAAGGGAGGGGAAGGGAGAGGAGAGGAGGAGGAAGATGAAAATTAATGTTCTAGAAATTAAGAATATCAAAATAACTTCTTCCATAAAACAGAAAGAAGCTTCTTTGGAAAATGTAATAGAGTCATAGAGAACTTAATACTCCTTTATCAGAATTTATTCAGAATACTATACATCACAAGAATAAGATGTGGGATCAACTGCCAAGCATTTAATATGCATTTGTTGAGAGGCTCACATTAATGGCAATATGAAACTATTTTTTCTTCATCTAGCATGATAGTTGATGTTAATATATAAAAGATGTTATTCTGAAATTTTAAAAAATACTATGAAAAAGTAAATTAAGAGAAAAATAGGAAAGCTGTACTTTGTGAAACCATGCTATCTCTTTTTATAACCACCACTCAATGGAGCAACTACAAGTGCTTCCTTCTCTAATTCTGAGATATCTTGCCTTCTTTTTTCAAGACAGTTGTCCACTTACCCTAGTTGTTTTCACTTTATTCCCAGAAGAACAGCTCCATCCTTTCCGGTCTGGAAGGACTTTACATTCTTCTCCCTCCAAACATGGCTGCATATGACACCACCATTTCTGTTCCACTATGGAAGCTGAATGAGACAGACAGACAGACAGACAAACAGAAGTCATCTCAATATTTTCTGATTGCATGGTTAATTCTCTGGGTACACATGTATAGAAGAACAAAGGTCAGTGCTCTAACTAAAAGATTCATTGCTAAAGGAATTTTTACTTAACATTTTATTTTTCATTGTGCCAAGGACAATGAACATAGTATGTAAAATGTAAATATATTTCTAGTGGACTAATACACTGGTGATAACTACAACCACAGTGATGGACTTTTTTTTTGTAGGTGGGGCTTGCACTCAGGGCTTTGGTGCTGTTCCTGAGCCTCTTCATGCTCAAGGCTAGCAATTTACTACTTGAGCCACAGCACCACTACTTCTTTTTGAGTGGTTAATTGGAGATAAGAGTCTCATGGAGACTTTTGTGCCTTGGCTGGCTTTGAACCATGATCCTCAGATCTCAGCCTCCTGCATAGCTAGGATTACAGACATGAGCCATCAGTGCCTGGATGTTGATGGACATTTTTCATGTGAAAATATAGAACTCCTTACAAGAAACCTATGTGAAGATGTGCATGCATTGGCTTATGGAAATATATAAGAAAATGGACTCAACTGATTTTGAATCAGTATTTTAGAAACAATATAGTATTTATCATGAGTAGTCTGAAAAATCAGGAGAGTGTTAGACAAACATTTTTTGTTTTCTATCACAGACAGTAGCCTCATCACAAGGGTATACTGTTTAACAAATTATTATTTATGTTAATAACAATTAAGTAGAGCTATAACAAAAGCTATGTTCTATTATAATTAGGTGGGTCCTAATTATGAAGAAAGAGATTTGTATTTTCATGCACCATCACAAAACCAGTGGGCTTCATATACACAGTGTTGATGTTGTTCATTGTTAATCGCCATCCCTGGGCTTAGGAATCCATTCTCTTATACCATCGATTTTCATTTTGCCATTAATTAACACACATCTTCTCTACTCTTTACCATGAAATCAGTTATTTGACAGTATCCAAACAAGAAGTACTTTGGCTCATGATAATTGTTTTTGTAACAGAACTACATGAGAGCTTAAAAAATTCTACATCTAAAAAATGCCCCTGTGAACACTTCGTTTCAGTGTGGTCCCCTAAGATGGCCTCCCAGTGTACACCATTACAGTAGCGTTCCAACGCCAAGGAGCCCGGTCTATACTATGACAGTGAGTAATGAAAGAAGTCGCACCATCCACACAAGATGGGGCAGCTCGTGTGGTGCCGGCCACCTGCCCTGGAAAACAGGAGCACTTGACTGTTTGTGATCGCTCTTCTATCTTGTTCTTATTACAGCATCTGTGGAGCGCCACCACCTCACAAGTTCCCGTTTTAACATGGTGAGCTGTGCAAACAAAAGAAACAAAAGATAAAAACAATATGGACACATTTGGACACTTCCCTCCCTCTTTTTTTAATTAGAAGGACATTAAATATAGCTCTATAAGGGAGCTACCATGCATGAAACTAGAAATACAGTGATGCTAACTCCATAATGCAGATTTGATTTCCTTTCTCAATGTGATGGGACCATTTCTGTCAGTAAATGCTTGGTGAAGCAGGGACAATTAGTTGACTCCATTAGAATGAGCTGTGAAAGCAGTCTGAAATATAGAGGCAATACATGGTGTCATCAAAAACATATTTATTTGCAGATGACTTTTTCACACCTTTCCATTTGATGCATTTATAGTCATGTAAGTCCTGGGACAAGATGTCCTTCAGCAGAGTTGTGCCTAGCCACTTTCTTAAAGCAGATGCTGATAAAAGTGTGACTAGACAGAGAATCCTCCAAAAAAAACCCACAAAACAGAATGTGAGAACCATATCTTCAGTATCCTGCTCAGTATCCCCAGTAAAGAAGAATCTTTAAGTTGCCACCATTTCATTCAAAGTGCCAGCCAATCTCTAGTCCAGAATCATTCCTTTCCTTGTGGATGCAAGTACTACCAAATGACAAGAGCAGCCAGAACGTAGATGAATCATATATGGAATGGAAATCCAGATGTGAAAGCTTTCAGCCTCCAAGGACTATATGTTCAAACCTCAAAGCAAGGCTGTTGAGCTTTCTGGGAGATTGAAATATGTGGAGCTCACTTGCCACATTTGGGAAGGACTTGAGTGTGTCTTCATCTTTGTTGGGCTTTTTCCCTGTTTCCTCTTTAAAGCATTAACTCTACTATGAGGTGATAAAGTATGTTTCATTTCCGTAATGGAAAAAAAAAGCTTTATGTTAAAACCTTTGCTGAGTAATTACACTTTCAGAAGTTTAGAAAATGTGATTGGTATAAAAACAGAAATGTAAATAGAAAAGCAGGTCTGATGGTGTTTAAAGTTGTTACACCATGTGATTCTATTAGCCATGTCCCCAGAGATGAGAAAACACAGTGAGATGTGCAGTAAGTCAGGCTAGAGAGCTTGCATAGATTTTTCTATAAATTATATCACCCACTTTTTAATCCCTCCATGTGAAGCCACAAAACCAAGTCGTGTTTTAGATGAATGAATACCACACACAAGAAGGACACAGTCTATCCCTCTTCTTAAAGACTTGGAAATCCTAGGGAGAAAACACCTGGGTCAGAGATTAAGTAAATGTTGGATTTTGGAGCTCTTGAAGCAATGCAGTAAGTTCCAGAGAAGGTTCTTGTGGTGCAGTTACCTGAAGAGTGAACTGAACTATGAGAATGAAGGGTGCATTATGGAGATGTAAAGAAGGAAAAACATTTCCAACAGAAGCTAACCACATAAAAAAGGCCCTCATAAAAATAGGAGGAAATATGCTGTGTTTTCAGAACAGCAAAAGGCCAGGGTCACTGCGGTGAATTTAAGGAATTGAGAGGTTGAGGGAACTGTGTCACAAATGCAGTCAGGTCATGCAGAGACTGGTAAGGACACTGGTTATTATTTGGCTTATAAGGAAAATGTCATTACATCATTTATGTTTTAGAACTTTGCTTGACCTCTCCCCTCCCCACCATCCCGTTAAAGTCTGAAATGAAGAAAACAAGAATGGAAAGTAGTTGTAGATATCTAGGTAGTAAAAGATGGGAATTAGACTCTATTAACTGTAGCAGAGGCCAGAAGCAGCAAGTTAGAGATGTGTTCAAGCTAATTGCTTGAATAACGGGTGAAAAGGAAACAGGAATGAAAGATTACTCTTGATCTGAGTAATTCGTAGTAGATGATTCGGATAGAAAAGCCTGAGGAAAGGGAACTGGAAGATGATGGGTAGAATTAAGATGTACTTCTGATTGAGTCATGTTAAATTTGAGTTTATTTGGGGAGGAGAGAGCCTTTCACTTTCTATGCAGGCCCTCTACCACTTGAACCACACCCCTAGACGTTTTTACTTCAGTTTTCAGATTGGCTCACACTTTTGCCCAGGGGTGGCCATGGAGTATATTCTTCCTACTTCTGTCTCTAGTAGCTGAGATCAGAGATAGGTGTCCTCATGCCTAGCTTTTGACTGAGTTGAGATCTTGCGAAATGTTTTGCCTGGGCTGGTCTCCTATCTCAATCTTTCCAATTTTTGCCTCATGAATACCTGAGATTTGAGACATATAACATCATGCCTAGACTAACTCTGAGATTCTTTGCAATACCCAAGTAGAAATGTACATAAAAGCAGCATTTAAGACATAGAGCTTAAGGAAGAGATCTGGGCTACAGACATAGACTTAAGAGCCTTAAATCGATAGATGTTATGTAAAGCCAAGGCTTTAATAGGCTTGCCATGAAAATGTCACTGATACAGAAGAGAAAAAGGAAAAAGAGTTTAAAATCTAGACATGAAATAGAAGACAGCAAACACTGGTAAAAGAAGCAATTAAAGAAAAAAGAAAAAGTCCTGGACTTAAGGAACAGAAGAGCAAGGACTAAAATGTACAAAAGGAAGCAACTTATCAGCCATGTCAAATGTCATTGAGAGATCCAATTAAGTGAAGAGAGCATAATGTCTATTAAAAAAATAATACACCTTGAATAGTGAAAGCAATCTTTAGAAAAGAACAAAACTTTTACAAAACATAAAGGTACAAAGACACAATCAGGAAAGAACAATCTCTTCAATAAACAGTGTTGAGACACTGGACACCTATATGCAGACTGATTTGGGCTTAGCTCATGCCACATATAAAAATCAACACAAAATGAATTAAAGACCTAAATACAGGATCTGAAACCATAAAACTGTTAGAGAAAAACAGAAGGGAAAAGTTCCATGAAATTGATCTGGACAGTGCTATTTTTAGACGTTAAAAACAAAAGCACCCAGCAACAAAAGCAAAAATAGAAAGAAAGGGCTTAAATCAGAATAAAAAAGCTCTGTACAGCCAAAGAAACTTCCACGTTGAAAAAATATAGCCCGTGAAACTGAGAAAAACATTGTAGGGAGTGTTTAACTAAGCTTGGTGTGGGACATAATTTGTTCTAAGAGGAAAGAAATTGAAAAACTGTAGGTAGACAAATGGAAGATGCAGTAGTTTCTTATCTGTTTTCATCTAATGTAAGAGATTTATTTTTATTTTTATTTTTTTGGTCCGGTTGTGGGGCCTGAACTCTGGGCCTAGGCGCTGTCCCTCAGCTCTTCAGCTCAAGGTGAGTGCTCTACCACTTGAGCCACAGTGTCACTTCCGGATTTTTTTCTTTTTGCTTATGTGGTGCTGAGGAATGGAACCCACGGCCTCATGCATGCAAGGCAAGTGCTCTACCACTGAGCCACCTTCCCAGCCATACTGTGAGAGATTTTTGAAAAGAGAAATAAAAGAGAATGAAGCAGGTTATCTATGAAAAAAGGATATGAATCTGAGAAGGACCAGTTACAGTATCTCACAGATATTTCACTGAAGGATGCAAAGTGAAGAGGATGTGCTGGACTGGAGGGATGATGGGCAGAACTTGTAGAGTTGAGGTTGGAAGAATGTGCTCCTCTAACAACACATCACTTGGGATGCTTGGACCTTTAATAGTGATTTAGAGAAACCAAGATACTGAGTGATGATGACCTTAGTCTTTCATGTTTGAATGGAGACCAGAAAGAGATGATTAAGCCTTCCCCAGAGAGTGCCCATGGCAAGCAATCAGTGACCAAAGGTCACTTTGGAGAGAACTTGGTGGCTGAGCCTCTGCGCTCTTCCATAGGGACATAGCAGCCAAGAAAGAGCATATGGTATGGCTCCCTGACCTCTCTCCTGGGAAAAGAGGTATCTCTTCAGAACCATATCTATTTCTCAAACATTATCATAGAAAGATTTTTATTATATATTTGGAAAGAAGGGAGAAGTCTGGTCCCCTCTCTTCTGGCATGTGGAAGCATTGTAGTTCTCCATCCTGTCAGCTTTGGCTATGGGGATCTACTTTTCTTTGTCTAATAAAATAAAATTAAAAGCAATAAGAAATCTGGCACTGGTGGCTCATGCCTTTAATTCTAGCTACTCAAGAGGCTGAGATCTGAGGACCACAGTTCAAAGGCAAGAAAGTCCATGACTCTTATCTCCAATTAACCACTAAAAATCCAGAAGTAGAGCTGTGGCTCAAGTAGTAGAGCACTATCCTTGAGCATAAAGCTCAGAAACAGCCAGCTCAGGGAGTCCAAACACCAGGATACACACACACACACACACACACACACACACACACACACACACACAACACACACACATGCATACATGCATGCACACACACATTCAATAAGAGGCATTTCTGAATGAAAGCTTTTCTTTGTAGCAGAACTGACATTAACCTGGATCCCAACTGCAGAGATGTGGGACAGTCACAACCAACCATGATGCACAAGGACAAAATAAACTGATCCTGTTCCAAAAACTCTAACACTAGGAGTTTTGACTACCTCAAATTTCACAAACTTTGATAATACGGTCATTCCTTCTCCTGCTCCCTAATTTGTTCATTATTTAACACTCCTATAGGAATCTAGATGTGTTGATTGTGGCCTAAGTTAAGAATAAATCCAGTATCTATAATCCTGGATCATTTCAGTGCATGTGAAGCAATGTAGAATAAAGACAAAAGAGTTATTGTTCAGATATTTATGCACTTTGAAGAGTTGTAAGGGATTACTCTACAATGGGATAATTACATTGGCTAAATTTAGAATGTCAGAGCTGTGATAGAAAAAAAAAACGATGCTTCTTTCTTCTTGTAAAAGAAAGGAGGGTAAATGATGGCCATGCTGTACAATTGAGAGAAGATAATGCGGTAGCTGCATCATGACGAATGAGAAGAGCATCTCCCCTCAGAGAACATGGCACTAAATGTCAGGAGATTAATATAAAGGTGACAGAAAGAGCAAGTGGTAGCCTGTCAGACAAAGGCCTTTCCTGCTCCATCCTTTCTCTTCATTGCTAGGAATAAAACGTGCAAAAACACAGGTTGAGTTTCCTGGTGAGATATAGGATTTTGTGAAAATTCTCTCACCCTTCATTCTTTCTAATAAGCTGAAGTTACAGTGCTTTTTTGTAGGGAAGGAGAAAGAGAGACA
Source organism: Dipodomys merriami (assembly GCF_024711535.1). Taxonomy (NCBI): domain Eukaryota; kingdom Metazoa; phylum Chordata; class Mammalia; order Rodentia; family Heteromyidae; genus Dipodomys; species Dipodomys merriami. The sequence continues at coordinate 24,420,951 of NW_027202271.1, forward strand.
TTAGCTCATACTTTTAAATAGAATAGATGATGATAGATAGATAAATAGGTAATTTTTTAATCCAAGAGTTTGAAAACATGTGTAGCAAAAATATGACAGCAAAATATTAAATGTCCAGTGTTTTTATTGTGCCCATGCATATGCCAAGTACATGAAATAACTCACAAAAGTGAGTCAAAATTTCTCTACATATTTAGGTCACCTTCACATGGCATATGTCTGCAAATGTTGGTTTTCTTATTTGTCACTATATTCTTAACGTCTTACAAAGATAATCAAATTCTTGCCGACAAAGACTAATTTTTCATATTAGCTGCTCAGTGTGTGGTAAGCATTTAATAAATGGTAAACAAGCAATCTGAGATGGTAGAGCTCATTCCTGTGGTTTTCCTGTAAAAGGTTAATGAAACAGTAGGAAATTCAAGTTCAACTTCTCTATGTAGACTCAGGAAAAGCTCAGATAAACCAACCTAATCAAATATTAGGGCTTTCTAATTTAACAAAATAGAAGATCAGTTAGTATCATATCAAAATGATGTGAGAACCAAAACTCCGCACCAAGAAGTGAAAAAAGACAAACAATTTTCTTCGTGTCACAATTCCCAAGATCTCTCTGTCTCCCTCTCTCCTCTTTCTCTCCTGTCTTCCTCCTTTCTCCCTTCTTCACACACACACACACACACACACACACACACACACACACACACACACACACACACACACACACACACACACACACTTTCTTAGGTTTGTCTCTTTTCTGATGTGATGCATGAATAAAAATGTGTTGCCTCCTACATTTTTGGGAAATGACAACAGAGACAAATAGTTTTCATTAAATTCTCAAGAAGGATGAAAATCGAGTCTTACCCTGCTCTAATTGTAGCCTTCCAAAGTTATGACTCTATGTCTCACTTTAACTCCAGTCCCATTGACCTGTCCCAGAAACAAGCACTTAAAACACTCCCTTTTGAGCCATTGACTAAGAATCTTATCTGTTTTGTCAGGCTATTATGACCAGAATATTGTGACATGAAGTTCCATTTCACATTTTACAAAAGTATTTATTTTCATCTGCCAGTTTATTTAACCTGAAAATAACTTTTCTGTGGATGGGGGGAGGGAAGGGGCAGGAACTAAATTAAACAGCATTTGATTTGTATACATACAGATTTTTTTTCAAATTATATATCAGCACTATTTGGAGCCTTTTGTATATAGAATTGATGAATCATCCATAAAAACGTTATACAGAAAATAAACTTTACAGCAAAATAATATTTATATGTCATTCACCCTGAAGAATGGTTGAATTCCTGAGGTGTAAAGATTATGAAAAAATATACTATGCGTATTGCATTCTAGGCATAACAATTACTAATATACATCTACAAAAACATATATAATGATGGCAGTTACTAATATTCTTAATATTTATAGGGTCAATCATTATTTCATTTTACCATCACAGCAACCACTGAGAAGAAAAATTTTATTATCCTCAATTTATTTTTTTTATTGTGAAAATACTGTACATAGGGGTTATAATTACATGGGCAAGATATTGAGTACATTTCTTATCAAGCATTGTAGCCTCTTCCTTTGTTTTCCGTTCCCATCCCTTCCCATCCTACCCCCGGCCCCCTCTTATCCTCAGTTTATAAATGAAGAAGTTGAGACATTCCCAGTGACATAAAGGAATGAAGAAACCATCACTGTATCATCCCCATAGACAAAGCTTGGTACTTAAAAAAGAACATGGCTGCTGAAACCAAAATGCCTGAGTTCAAGCCTAGCTTGACTTGTACTAGATGACTTAGGTCAACCTTTAAACAAATATGATTGCTTTCCAAAGAACTAATTTCTTTCTAAAATGACTCCATAAGGTACTTATGAAGATAAAATCACATAGTAGGTGTGAGACTTTTTAAAACTATATGACACACCAAGCACCAATGGCCCTATGTTCACCCTACCTACTCAGGAGGCTGAGATCTGAGGACCACAGTTCAAAACCAGCCTGGCCAAGAAAATCTGTGAGACTCTTCTCTACAGTTAATCACCAAAAAGGCAGAAATGAAATTGTGGCTCAAGTGGTAGATAGAGTGCCAATTTTGAGCAAAAACACTAAGGGTTAGCACCTAGACTTTGAATTAAGCCCTAGTATGGGCAAAAAAACAAAGGAAAAGAAAATTATGTAACATTATTTAAATGTCATTATTTTCACTGATGGTGTAATTAATGTATTCTGAATCAATACAGCATATATAGAAGATGTAAAGTGATGGCTGTTAAGGAAAGTTATCCACATTACATAGAATTTCTAATTTCATATTTCAAAAACTATAGATAATTGTGTTGACATAAGATGCATGTGAAAATCTCCAATCTGACACTTAAGCTACCGAAGAGAATAAATTTAGCATCAAGGCGTGAATTTGTTCCTATATGGCTTCCTCTCCACTAGATTTCAGCTCTTATTTGCATTCTAGTTTGTCTCATTGATTCTGAAATTTTGTCTTCATATATTATTTAATAATTTTACCCATCTTGACTAGCTTCCCAGAGTCTATATTCAACTTCTAAGCAAAAAGAAACCATCACTTACATGCACCAATGGGCATCTGAAATACAAGCTAGTTAGTAGATTTAGGTTGCTGTAAATCACTTTGACTGAAAAAAAATGTGCTGAAACAAAAACTTTGGGAGACAGCTAATTTCTCACTTCTATTCATTAGAGTGAGAAAATAGGACACGTTTTTAGACTTTCATGCTGAAGCAATCTAATTAAAAGGAGGGGTCATTTAAATAGCTGAATGAAATTCACAAATTCTTATAATTTATGTGGTCAAGATGATCAAGTTAGGGAGTAAAGAGCCAGTGACAACTTTTATAAATCCTGTTTTCTCAATCTGCTTCACATTTTTAATACAGAACAAAAATGAAAATGAAACAAAGTCAAAAATGAAAGTAAGGGGTTGGGGATTCAGCTCAGTGGGAGAGCACTTGCCTGGCAAATGCAAGACCCTGAGTTTGGTCCTCAGCTCTCAAAAAAAATAAATAAAAATTAGTTGGAGAAAAGACTGCCACTGCAGTGTAACATTGTAATGCAAAATTTCCATTTGACAATGTTCAGCATCTTAACAAAAGGTAACTCCCACCAGAGGGCAGTGGAAAAAGGAACAGAGTAGATTAAAGAAGGTGGCAAGAAATTTTAGGTTGATGCCCTTCAGCTCAATCACAAATATCTTCTGCTTCAAATTAAAAATTGATGTTTAACAGAGTGAACCTAGAAGACTAGTGGCCCCCAAATAAATTGCTTGCAACTTACTTCTATCAGGATGGCTCCAACGAGAGTTAGAGAACCAGGTTTTTCAAGCAAGAGCTACTGGACCAGTAAAATGTTTTCATCCAAAAATTCCCAACTAAAGCCACAGCACTGCCCATGGAAATAGACATAGGAACCAACATAGCATTTGACATCATGAACAAAGTGTTCTATGGAGATATTTGTTCCACAGAGACGAGAGATTTTCAAAACAAAGGTGTTAGACCACAAACAAGGCCCCAGCACAACTATGTTCACTGCAGCATTATTTACCATAGCTAAGATATAGAGTCAACCCGGATGCCCCTCAGTGGATGAATGGATCAAGAAAATGTGCTGTATATACATAATGGCATTCGATGCTTCCTTCAGGAAGAATAATATCACTCCATTCATAAGGAAATGAAAAGACTTAGAAAAAATTATATTAAGCCAGACCCCAAAAAACATAGGCCGTGTAATTTCCTTCATTTGTAATAACTAAACTATGTCTATGATATTCTTAGCAGAGGAACACAATGGTTCAATAATGAAGTGGACATGACCATATAAAATTATGCTTATCAAAATGAAGCAAGCGTGCTTTTGTTGTTGGTGGTGTTGGTGGTGGGTTTTTTTTGGGGGGGGGTTGTACTGTTTGCAGTTCTTACATTTTTCTCTCTTTATCCCCCCTTTGGTTTATTCCCTGTTGTCATTTTTTTTTAATTTCTGTACCCTCTGTCTTGTATATAAGTTTATCTGATTTGGGGAAGTTAAGGGGAATCACAGAAATGGTGGGACAAAGGGTGAACCAATGTAACAGTGATACTCACTAGACACTATGTTGGACAACTTGGGGGGAAGGGAGTTAGGGGGAGGATTGGGAAAAAAATGAAGGAACACTGTTCAAAAAGAAATGTACAGTTCGTTTTCGACATAACGTCTTGTACATCTCGTTGTTGTAATGGGTCCACCTGTAACCCTACTTAAACAGTTTGGTTTTTCCTCTGTATGCTATTTTCACAATAATAATTTAAAAAAAGAAATGTACTCATTACCTTATTTATGTAACTATTACCCCTTGGTGCATCACCTTTACAATATTTTTTAAAAGATATTCCTAGAAGCTACAGTAAGAAATACTGGAAAACACCTTGAATCTTTAAGGTAGTAAACTAGATAAAGTAAATCAACCAATTCATCAATAGAATATCATATCATTATTTGTATTGATACTTTATGAATTCATAGCCACATGTTTTTATCCTTTAATGGTAAGTGGAATAGGAAGGGAACAATGATGTGCATACAAAAACTCATTAGGATTTACATGAAAATGGAAACAAATAAAAGGTAAACTTACACGCAAGGAATGTGGTATAAGACAAAAATTTTTTTGGCCGGAGGGGGGGGGGGTGGGGTGGTCCGGTCATGGGGCCTAAACTCTGGGCCTGGGTGCTGTCCCTCAGCTCTTCAGCTTCTACCACTTGAGCCACAGCGCCACTTCCAGCTTTTTTCTTTTTGCTTATGTGGTGCTGAGGAATCAAACCCAGGGCCTTATGCATGCAAGGCAAGCGCTCTACCACTGAGCCACCTTCCCAGCACCATAAGACAAAATTTTTAAAAAATATTAATAATTTAAAAAAAGAAGGTGTCAGAGAGGCACCAACATAGGTTCAAGGAGAAGCTAGAAGGGGCCATTAGTTTCATTAGCTATCTCAGTGTCACTCTTCTTCAGAATTTCCTGAAGATTTTTTTTTTACACAACAGGTTCCAATCATTATCCTTTGACCTATGGTAATCTGATGATACCTATAGTCCAAAAATGTGCTCTCTAGATCACTTTTTAATTAAAATTATAATCAGAAGAGCAAAGTATCAGCCAGAATGCTTTTGACCTCCACATTTAAGAGGATATTTACTCAAACCTTCAAAGTAGAATCCATGAAATTTCCAATCCAACACTCATACCTCATACATTCACCTCAGTGAAAATTGATTTTGCAAGTAATGATTCTAAGACCATCTAGAATACAATCAAGGGAAAGCAGTCCATTATTTATGATTTATTATCATTACTACTATATATTTTATTACATATATAACTTTTCTAATGGCAATGGGTAAAAAGGAGATTTTTCTTTTTAATTCTAAATTATGCCAAATCAATGTAAAGCATTAGAACAATTCTCAATTCCAAAGCAACATAAGGGTCACTCTTTTATGATTAATAAGGTCCATGCTCTAGAAAGGAGTCTGAATGCTTCCTGTAGAGAATTGCAGGGTGAGCTAAAAGGGCAGTGAGAAGGAGACAGGGGAATTCACTCTAGTGCAGTGTGCCCCTGAACGCTGCGATGCGGTACGTCATTTAGGTCACTATGTTTCTTTCCTTATCTATAATATGAAGAAATCAGGCTATATTGAGAGGTAATTTAGAGTGGAAGTTTCCTTCCCATTCAAAAAAATTCTATAAGTTTATGAAATTATTAACTTTTATTATTCTGAGGAAAATCTATTATACCTATCAGAAAATGAAAGTCAAAGTATAACACATTTTTAAGCCCTTCAAGCTAACTTTATTAAGTCACTGAGCTTAACCAGAAACTGAGATGAGAGTTGATGGCATCTTTGTTTAGGATATATTTCATAACTGAATGAAGTCAGGAATCTTAACAGCCTGGTGTAATATTTGCTATAAAATCAATCCATATCTTTTCATTACTTTATGTGCAAATGAGCTTGATTACTGCCAATTTCTTGAGAGAGATGAGTCCAAAAAAGTAATACAAAGTTGCAGTTTAACTAAGGATTTTGAAATCAGAGAGTCCAGGCTCCAGTTTCATCTTTAAAGGAGAGTACTCTCTTAAGCATGAAACTTACATGCACTTAAGTGCTCCTGGGGCTCACAATGAGACCACACTTTCCCATTTCCCCTGCAGTGAAACATAAGGGAAGACTGGAGTTATACTTCTTAAAGACCAGGCCGATTAAGACCTCTCATTCTTGCCAGCCACTCTCTGGCTTCACCTTTAAGACAGAGGACTGTGGCCCTTGCTGACCTTGAAAAATGTGTGTGGAAGAAGAAAAAGGTAAAAATCAGTATGTGGTTCTACATAGAGGAGAAATACCAACCCCTGTCACCAACTCTATTTCACACGAGGAAGAAGTAAGTTAAGCTATGTTAAAATTAAGGTAATGACTGATAGCTAGATCTGTTGCAGTAGCAAACAGTAGCCAAGGACCTAGGAAGAAACAGAGTGGAGCCCAGGGAAATGACACACTGAGTATATGCAACAGAGAAGAAAAGGGATGAGATTTTGAGAACATTATTTCATCTTCATGAACATCAGCCAATTGTCTGCAAAATGAAAATTAAGATATTACCTATCCTTGAGGGTTGTAATGAGGATTGAGTTAATATTCAAAATAAAACTGTATCAAACAAAAAGTTATTAATAATAACTGTGGCTTCTAAGAAGACCTAAATGAATGTATGTGTACAACTCAGATATCTGAGAAGGAACCTTAGATTTTGAAGGAACCGAAGAATAATAAATTTCAACTTATCCATTTAGAAGATGGAAGTTCGTGGCTAACAAACATAATCCTAGTTAAAATCACCGATAGTAAAAGATATACAATTAGAACTTAGTTTTCTTCATTTCTAGGCAATCACCTTTATTACCTGACCCCACACCTCATTGGTCACTAGATTCCTTTAATTCTTCCTCTAGCATATGTGCTAATTTCACTCCCTCCTCTACAACTTCACTTCTGACAGATCTTAGGGATACTTAGTACCTTTAGTTCCTATCCATGAGAATCCTATGACTAATCTCCATAGTTTCTTGCTTATTTCCCTATCCCTTTCCTACCCTTACACATAACCCATCTAATCATGGAAGATCTGTCTAAAAATAAACTCATGGTACATAGTCATTTTTTAAGTTACAGTTTTATTAGCTTTACGGAGTTGTGCAAAGGAGTTACCATCCAACTAATTATAAATATACTGCATCTGTTCTTTTTAATTCTTCATTATCTTGAAATAGTTGTAAAAAGAAGGCATCCCACATAACAAAGCAGTTTATGAATACAATGAATTTGGTCAGTGTCACCTCCTTCAATATCCTCATCCCTCTTTGACACACTCCTTCCCTTACTTTTATTAATTTTGTGGTATATACAATGAATTCTTGAATGCATTATTCTCCCTTCCCCCTTCATTACTTTATTTCTCTCTCCTTACCCGAGCCCCTGCACCTACCCATTTCCTGGTATTGGTTTTGGAGGGCTTTGACCTGGCCTTTATTATTTTCCCCAAGGGACTGAATGTTCAAGTATGTTTTTCTTTATATATATTTTTATTGTAAAAATACTGTACAGAAGGGTTATGGTTACATGAGTAAGGTAATGAATACATCTCCTATCGAGCATTGACCTGGTTTTTCTAAAAGATTATACTATTTGAACAATCCATAGAGTCTATTATACTTCGGTTAATTCCTTGGTAACTATTTGCATACTGCCCAACACATTTACTTACAGATTTATAGGTACATTCTATCTACCCCAAATGAGAGAATATGCCAGACCCAGAATATAATGAATCTTGATCGATGCCACCCCTTTTTCTAACTCTTTTTCGAAATCTCTGGCCTTTGCTCAGGATATCTCATTATTATCTTGGATTCTTGCTCACATTTTAGCTTACCTTAACTCATTGTTTAAGGATAGTGGGAGAACAAGAAGGAAGGGGTGACAATGCTCAACAAGAAATGTATTCATTGCCTTACTCATGTAACTGTAACCCCTCTGTACAACATCTTTACAATAAAATTAAATTTAAAAAGATTGAATATCACTTCACTTACTCTGATGCTGATGATTAATGCCCAAGGGAAGCTGAACTACTCCCTCTCCTCACATTTTATACTTATTTCTATAATATCTGTAATAGTCTACTTACCTAGTTTTCTACTGGGAATTGAACTCAGGGCTTGGAGCATGGTAGGAAAGCCCTCTGCCAGAGTTAAATCCCTAGTTCTCTGTATAATTTTTGTATGTCTGCTTTCTCCTACTAAAAAATGGGGCCTAAATCTATAATTTTCTTCCCCACATTCCTGTTTGAGATACAGTTGGTGATTCATAATTTGAAACTCATTATATTTGGTGAGTAAACGAACAAATAATATAGTTTAATAAGAGGATTCTTAGAAGAAAAATAATGTCCCACTAAATTCCAATAACTTATACAGCACAAGCTTAGGTGAACTAACTAGAAATGGTTAAAATATTTGATGTTGCTATTTTGTGAACACACACAAACACGCGTGCACGCGCACGCACGAATCTTTGCTTAATTCATTCTAGAAAAGAAAAGAGCGACTCATTGGGGTTTAAGAAGATACACAGGATAGACCTCAAGTTTAGGAAGTCAGAAGCTCTGCCATGACAGACAATGTGCTCTTTGGATAAATCAGCTAATATCTCTAAGGTCACAATATATCAGCTATAAAAGAAAGAAATCACTTAATGTCCTGTGGTAAAGGTGGAATATTTAATATCACGTAGCAAAGAAAGATGAGGACATCAGTTGAAAGCACTTGTATGTCACAGAGGAAGCTTGTGATGTAATCAATACAAGCCTGTGTGTCCCATTAGACTCTGACAGACTTTCAGTCCCAAAGTGATCAGTGTAGAAGTAACCTCAAAGACTTGATCAGCTGGTCTTCATTGAAATATTTTAAAGAATGTGCTCTGCAAATGAAACTGTCAAGAGAATATGAGCACAATCACAAACTGGATCGAAATTGAACAAGTTTTATCCAAAAATATACAAAGATTTCTTTAAATTCAACCAAAAGAACATACAAAGGAGGAGGCTGCAATGCTTGGTAAGAAGTGTATGCATTATCCTGCCCATGTAATTGTAGCCCCTCTGTACAGTATGTTATCAAATAAAATAAAATAAAATTTAAAAAAAATAAATAAATGACTCAATTCAAAAGGTGAGCCAAACACCTTAGCAGACACCTTGCTAAAAAAGACTGCCTCTAGTTTATGAAAAGATGTTCCATATCATAAGTTATTGTGCAAATGTAAATTAAACCAACAAGATACCATTGTACAACTCTTGGGGTGCCCAAATTCCAGAAAACAGACAGCTTAAAATGTTGGCAAGGGATATACAACAAATGTTAAGAGAATGCAAAATAGCACAGCCAGGCTGCAAAACTATCTGGTAGTGCTTACAAACTAAAGAGATCCCTACTATATAATCCAATCCTTGTCCATTTGAGGCTCACCCAAAGGAACTAAATGCTTATATCTGTATAAAAATCTGCACAGAGATGTTTATAGCAGCTTTATTTATAACTGCCAAGATCTGGCAGCTGACAAATAGTCCTCAGAGAGGTGAGCAGATAAATAAGCTGTAGCATATCCAGATAGTGGCATAAAGAAAACGAGCTATCAAGCCATAAAAAGACATGGAGGAAACTTAAGTGCCTATCACTAAAAGGCACTGATTGGAAAACTACAGACAGTGTGATTTTACTCATTACATTCTTAAAAGAAGGTACAACTAAGAAAAGACTAGGGTTGCAGAGATTGAAAGGTGAGCATAAATGGGTGGGGGCAATTTTCCTATGACACTATTAATGATGTATCCATGTCACAAATTAGTCTAAACCCACAAGATATGCACTAGGAATGACTCCTAGTAGAAATTCTGGATGATGATGTCTCACTATGTGTTCATCAGTTGAAACAAATATAGCACTGGGGAAGGCAGGGGTTAATAATGGACAGAACATCCATGCATGGTATCAGGGCAGAAGGCATATGGGGGAAATCTCTATATTCTCCTCAATTTTTCTGTGAGCCTAAATCTCCTCTTAAAAAAGTAAGGTCTTTGGGGGGCAGCCCTCATGGCTTACACTTGTAATTCCAGCTATACCGGAGACATAAGAAGACTGTGGTTCAAGACCAGAACTAGACTAACATGTAAGACTCACTGGGCACCTGTTGCTCACACCTATAATCCGAGCTAATCAGGAAGCTGAGACTATAAGGGGTTGTTTGAATCCAGCCTTGGTAGAAAGATCCAAGCCTCTATCTTCAAGATAACTGGTAAAGATAACTGGCTTAGAAGCATGGATAACATGCTAGAACACTATCCTTGAACAAGAATGCCATGCAAGTGTAAGGTTCCTGAATTCACACTCCCATACCTTCAAACTCCCATACCAGGAAAAAAGAGGAAAAGAGAAAATGTTATGTGTATCTTTAATAATCATTGAGAAAGCTATATATTTGTTTTGATTACATGTGTTCCTTTTAATCATAGCATGTACACTGCTACTGGAATACTACATAGAAATATTTCTAATATGAATCTTTTTGAAGGCTAAATAGTAACTTCTAAATGTCATTTAACTTTTCAGTATTAATCTTGACCATAATTACAAGCTTCCAATCTTAGATGGGCTGCAAGTGAAGCTTAATGCAGCTAAAAACCCAGGACATTGTGTGAAATACGGTAATAAATGGATGCTGACCATCTTTCTTGAAAAGGTCCCTGGTGTTTGTTTATTCTTTGGGTAATTTGCCTTTTTCTCCTGCCAGTGAAATGAGCATGTACAGTAGCATGCCCTCCTGGGCAGGGTGACATGGCCACCATCCAGCAAAACTAATTAATGAATCAAGAACTAAAGCAGCCTCTGGTGGGAGACAGCAGAGCTTCTAGTGGTTACAAGAGGAAGTCAGGCAAATGCTGGCTTTTATGCAGCTGCTACATGCTGTGTGCCTGAGCAAGTTCCTTACACATAAGCTCCAGTCTCCTCATCTGAAAATGAGAATAATAGAATGAACCTACTTCAGATTTTATTTGAGAGGATAAAGTGAATAACGCACTCAACCGTGTGGAATGTAGATCATGCTTTATGAGCATTGGCTATTATTATTGTTGATGTTGTTACTATATTATTATATTACTACTACTGCTGCTGCTGCTGCTAGTACTATTACTGTTACGACTACTGCTATGATGATGATGATGATTACAACTCCAGAAACACTTCTCTTAACCTTGTGTTAACCAGCATGGCAAGTGTTAATAGTTTTGAATGCAAGGAATAGGGAAGTTACCTTCTCCTGTCAGTCAGTCAGTAGGAAATATAAATAGTGAATAATTGAGAACAGATTGTGGGACCAAAGACATCTTGGGGTACAATTCTGGATCTGCTACATATTTGCTGGACATTTTTTGCCAATTGCTCCACCTCTTGAATGCTTAGATAAAAAGACCTAGTGCCTGCCTCAGAATTATTAAAAGAATGTAAGTAAACCATATATATTAAGCACAGTCCAGGGTCACAGTAACTATTCTGTAAATGTTTGCTATCCACAGAAAGGACATTTTCATGACACGTTTGGAGAAGGAGGTGATAGCACAATCAATGGTGAGTGGGAGAAAATGTGGGGGGTCACTTCTGACCTGGCTAGTGACAGCATTCTCATAAATCTGCCTGGATAGAAAGAGACAAATGGAAATTCATTCTCAAAGGTTAGCTAGACTGGAATGGGCAACCTTGCCCACTGTGTCTGACCTTGCTCAAGTTATTTCACTCCAAGGTCTCAGGTGACTTTGTCACCTAAGAATGGAAACTATGGACCTTATAAAAATGTTTGTGGCAAAAAGATAAGATCCTGAATATAAAATAGCTTGGGGGAACTTTTGTATGTGTTTGACCGTAAGGGTTAACTGAACTCCAAGATTGTTCTTTGGCCAGTTGCTCTGTACTGTCTTTCTAGTCTTAGGGACAAGAAAATTATTAAGAAAAGCTGTCAAACTATGACCCCTAATCACAAACCTGATGTGTCATGATGGCAGGCTGAACCTAATGAGCAGGCCTCTCCTCCAGGATGCCTAACGAAAATTTAGAACTTCTGTGAACAGTGGCACCAACAGATCCTTACCAGTTAACTTTCCTTGCCTAGTCTCACAGGAAATCTACCTCTCTCTTGTTCTTTTCCCTTCCCTAATTTGTGTATAACTTCATTTGATCATTCATGGACTGTTTACAATATTTGTTGTAGGCTAGACACAGGCAAGATAAATTTGCTGGCCTCATGAAGAAGATACTCAGCACATCATGATATAGCTTGTAGACAGTATAGGGCACTGATTTAGGACACAGGCTATGGAGTTACATTGAGCTGGGTTTGAGCCCCTGACCCTCTCTTTTATAAGCCAAGCTTTATTACATAATTACAAATTATATAATTTCTTGAAATGCCAGTTCCTTTTTTTGGGAAATGTGAGTGCAACGTCCACTTTTAACTAGAAGAATAACCTGTCTATCACCATCTTCTGGGAGGTTGCTATAGACCAACGAAGAAAAAAATAATCGTATTACCAGTTACCTTTTGCTTACAGGGACCAGTGGGAATGACTCCCAGCTTAAGAATGTGGCTTATTAAGAGACCAAGGAAAAGACATGCTTGCAAACCACAGCCTATCTTATTGGAAAGAAAGGTCACCACCAATATCTCTGTCTTTGAAAATCCAAAGCATAAAGTCCCCCTGGAGAAGGACCCAGGCTTGACATCATTATGGGAGTGTCAGCGGGTGCTACTGCAGTCATACATCTTCACATATTATTGCATGTAATGAAACACCTTTCTTTTAAAACTAGGCATACCTAGTAAGTCTGAGAATGATGAAGACCAAGAATTCTTGTTCCTTGTAGATAGTGGTGTGTGTGTATGTGAGTGTGTGTGTGCGTGCACACACAGACATGCACATTCATGTGCTGGGAAAGAAACAGAGATAAAGACAGAGAAAGAGTTTAAATGAAATTGCATCTCCAAAATCTACACAGAATCAGCAGATAAGCTTTTAGTGTACACCAGTAGAAGACTCTGAGACTAACACTTGGAGCAACAAAACTAGGCATGTATGACCACTGTACCCAGTGTACTATCTCTCAATGGTTCTGCCGTACCCTGTATTCTATATGGCCATATTCTAAGCTAAATACTCAGGTGTTTAGAAATGTACTTCTCTACATTATTATGTCTTGTGTACTCTACTGGCAGGGTGAGAAGATACATTCCAGAAAAGACAAAAATCAATAGATGGCAAAAGAGTTTCTCCTGGGAGGAAGAGATTTGTTTTTTGTATTATGAGTAAGCATTGCCATTAGCTTTTTCTTAAAAAAACAAACAAACAAAACCCAGATTAGATCGATTTGGCTGGGCTTGAGACATTCCAGGTTCAATATGATAGCTACTTCCCAGGCTTAGGTGCTATCCTCATACTAAATCTATTCTTTCCCTTTGGTTTCTAACTATGAATTTGCCCCCAGTATGACACATCTCTATTAAAAGGAGAATGTGGTATGATGCTCTAGCATTTGTGAATAACAATAACTAGAAGTATCAACTATATTAGACTCAGGAATGTGTTTGAAGACATCAAGTAAGATAAGCTACAAGATGAAAACCTATTCAAATGAAATCATTGTTAATTCCAAGCCACAGGGCACACTGAGAGATGACAGGATACAGATTAAGTCAGGGAAGGAGGCATCATCCCCACGCTGGAATGCCCCCCAATAAACACTGTCTAAAACACTTTAGCAGAACAGGGAGCTTCCTTTTCACAAGCCAAAGGTAGCTAATACAAGTGTCTACATAAGCTAGGCCTCTCTGTGTCACCCAGGTAGGATGAACTGTGGAGAAGGGAAGCAATATCCATCGGGCTTGCTACTACTGGACTTTCCCTATTCACCCACTCCAATAAACCAATATGCCTGAGTATTTTCTCTTAGCAACCCACCCCACTGCTCTGGGCAGCTAGGCTGTGGACAGGGCAGTATATACAGTATGAAGGAACAGAAACTCCAGCTAACATACCTGTTAGGACATCAAGTCAACTGTCAGTATAGTGAGAGCATGGGGTGAGAAGAGCAAGAGAAGAGTATCAAAGGCAAATGAAAAAGAAAGCTCTAAGCTTTCCCCTGCCTTGACTGAACTGGAAACATTTCTTACTAGCCCTAGTTCTCAGACTTCCTTTTTTATGAACACTTCCTATAAAACAAGTTGCAAATCATTTACTGAGAAATGAATCTCCCAGGTTGTTGCCAATTTATAAACCAGGAATATCTTCTTCCCAAACCGTGGAACAATCCCTTGGACTTTGAAGGGGACACAGTTTTCCTACTATCTTAGTCCTTGAGAGGCTGAGGTTGGAGGATCCAGCGTTCTAAGCCAGACTGAGCTACATTATAGAAAGACTAAGATCCCTGCCTCACCCTCTATGAAAGGATAGGAACATAAGTTTGATAAACACCAATTAGCAAACAATGGGGACAGGCCAATGACATTGACCAGTGTCTCCATACTGTTCTACGAGCTCAACTCATGGTTTAACTCATTGTTTAAAAATCCTTCTGTGTTGTTTCTAACATATTTCTAAGATGATTTCTTTGTTGCTTTGTATGTCCCTCCCCCATGGTATAACCCCTGTTTTCACTGTGTTTGATGTTGGTATAATTTGTGGAGAGGAAGGGAAAAAACAAATGGTTTAAATAGAGATACAGGTGGACCCATTGCAACAATGAGATGTACAGGACATTATGTTAAAAAACGAACTTTACAACTCTGGTGGGGGATGGGGGAGGGACGGGGAAATGGGAGGGATGGGAAGGGGAAACAAAGGAGGAGGCAACAATGCTTGATAGGACATGTACTCATTACCTTTCCCATGTAATTGTAACCCCTCTGTATGGTATTTTCGCAATTAAAAAACAAATAAAAACAAAAACAAAAAAACACTGCAGCAAAAAAGAAATCCTTCTGTGTACAGCATCCTTACAATAAAATAAAATTTAAAAGAATTACTCTTATAGTGATGTGTAAAATTAGATTCTTGCCTATGACTTTTGAGTCAAAATCTGTTACTAACAAAGTGTCAGAATAAAATATAAGAATTTTTCTTGCAAAAAAAAATCCTTCTGCCACCTGGACTGGTGGCTAACCCCTGTAACCCTAGTTACTCAGGAGGCTGAGATTTGTGGATTGTGGTTCTAAGCCAGCCTAGTCAGGAAAGTCTGTAAAGACTTTTACTTCCAATTAAGCATGAAGAAAGCTGGGAGTAGAGCTGTGGCTTAAGTAGAGCACTAGCCTTGAGTAAACAAATCTCAGGGACTGTGCCCAAATTCTGAGTTCAAACTCCTGAACCCCCCCTCTATCTCTCTCTTTCTCTCTCTGTCTCTCTCTCTCTCTGTGTGTGTCTCTCTCTCTCTCCCACTCCCCCCCCCTCACACACACCTATTCTCTGAGTTAGTGGAGCTCCATCTCTCTTCTACTATGGCAACAGTCTTCACCCTTACTACACCAATCTGGAATAAAGTCTTCCTTGCCACTTTTTAACAAGTATCAATACGCAGTACAGTGTTACTTTAGCAGGGCAGCTATAGATCATCTGCTTGAACAGCTGAGAGCATCATCAGGTCTAAATCAAATTTGCCTGAACAGTAACTGAGATTTCAGAAGCTCCTGAGAGACTCCTCTGTCCTCACTCCCCAAATACAACAATCTCCTTACCAGTTTGCAGAGGAAATGAAGTTTTCCTAACAAAGAATAAACCTCTTTACAATCAGAGAGATAAAAGGCTGGTTGAGGTAATGCTTCAGTGTGAAGGCATTCCGGTGGCAGTGTGTAGGTGTAATCAGTCAATCAATAGGTATAAATGGGTCATTATCAGATCCTTTCCTGTTTGGATTGGTGCCCAGGGAGCGTGAGAAGAATAGAAGGGCAAGGAGGAAACTCAGAGAAGGGAAATAGGCAGAAAAATGAGGATAAAGACAAATTTCACAGGATTTACAGCTCTGCCTAGAGTCAGCCTCATCTACCTCCAACTGGGCTAGGATAGAAAAGAAGTTGGAGCCTAAGGTTATTTTTGTCACGCAGCTGCAAACATAAGCAGCCTCACTTGACTTGATTAATGTAGGTGTTCGGGGTTTGTTTGGTTAAACATGTCTAACCTCAGGTAAAATAACTTAGACTTCTCAATATCACTGTATTTGAAATCTGACTTGGCTTTTCAGTTTGACTTTTTTATATGTATCAAAATATCACACATGTGTGTAGTGTGTGTGTGTGTGTGTGTGTGCCAGTATATGTATGTGTATTTGTGTGTGCATGTGAGTATTTCATCAGCTAGGCAAATCAAATGACTCTCAGTCTTCTCAGTGTACAGTGATAACAATGTTAGAGATGCACAATATATACACATTTTTATTGTTAGTTAATCTTAGAGGGAAATCTATAATACAATTATAAACTGCTTCAAAAGTCAATGGATTTTTTTCTAAGTAACCCTCGGCCAACCAAACAATGGAATTAAAACAATAGTGATTGCAATTGAAAATCAAGAACAACAGTCTTTAATTTTTTTCTGCTTAGGAACAAATATTAACAAAAGGAAATGTATGAGATTTCGTGCCAGTCACCAACAGATAAAGTACACAAAACTCTTCTGTGAGCTTGGACTCATTCCTCATACCCCTTGATCTGAGGGTCCTCATTTGGAAACACTGGGCTTTTGAAGTTTGCAGGAATTGTAGAGTGTAGATGGGGGCATAAATAGCCACTTAAAAAGTGTATGTTTTCCCTCATATGTAAAGGCTCCATCTAAACTACAAATATGCATGATGACATATATAGGGCTCTATACACACAAACCAACTGACTAAAAGATGCTGAAGGAGGAGTCCAAAGGGTTAATTCCTCTAAACAACTAAAGAACTATTTATCAAAATAAATACCAGGAAGTAGAAATAATGGAAGGTTTGTGGGGGTGGAAAGGAAGGGACACAGGAATGGAAAGTAAAAGGGTATGTAAAGTCAGTCATTATAGTCAATGTATGTTATGTAAAAATTGAACTAAATAATAAAATTTTAATGTAAAAGATGTATATTTCCAGGTAAATGTTTGAGACCTCTAAGAGCTAAGTTCACAAAGATTCAATCTCCAACCTTTGTTAGTTTATCAGTTTTTAAATTCCTCTGTGACTCAGGGACTGTGTAGGAGATGTTTTCCCTAAGTTTGACATGTGTAATGCAGTACTTTGGAGCTTACGTGCACTAAATATATTTGTTTGCTATTTAGTTAAGATATTTAGCAAAGATGTAAAGCAATTTCCCCTAGGAATGTTCCAAAGAGCTTTTATTTTCTGATCATGAATGTCAGCACAATTGACATTCATATTTTTCCCCAGTAGGTTCCAAAATTTAAAGTTTAAGAAAACATTTATTCTGGAAGAATTCTGCTAAATATGTTACATATTTACTTTTTCCACCTCCTCTTACATCAAAGGGTCAATAAGTTGTTTGAAAACTACCTACAGAAAACACTATGCACAGATCATTAACTATTTGATAGACAGCCTCAGGCAAAAATAGTTTGAAGTGCTTGGAGCTCACTGAAGATCAATCAGAATTATGAAAGCAGAGCTCTAAAGGGATATTGTAAGGCACATCAAATTAGTATTCATTTTATATAGAACTGTTGAATAATGCTTCCTGGTTTGGGTTTTGACAACTTCATATGAATTGGATTTGTCTTCACATGTCTAATTATACATGACAAAATCAGGTTTATTTCTGGAAATAAAATTAAGAGCTTACATGCTCCTTTCTGTTACCCACCAATGTGTTTAGGCAGTAATTGAACTGTATTGTAATAAATGGTTGCTTATACTATGATAGTAATTTCTTGAATGTAGTACAGTATAGTGTCTAATGAATATTTATTAGATTGAAGTTAAGCAATGGCAAAACCTATGCCAGATAAGAAGTCAAAGAGTTTACACCTTTAATCCAAGCTACTCATGAAGCTAAAATCCAGAGTATTAAAGATTGAGGCCAAACTCAAACTCTGGCTCCAAAATAACAAGCAAAAAGCATGGATGGATGTATAATTCAAGTGGTAGGGCACCAACTGAGCAAACAAATTAAGCAAACATGAAGCCTTGAGCCATTATAGCCAAAACAGGAAAAGATAAACAGATGAGTAGAACAATATAAAATGTACAGCAATACCTCTGTAAAAATATTAGAATTGCTAAAATTTAAAAGACCATGATGGTATTGATAACAATATGAATGAGATAGAATTTAAAGTGATATACACTCCTAGTGAAATAAAATGATCACTTGAAAGTAATTCAACAATTTCTTAAAACATTAAATATTTATCGGCCATATGCTGTGATCATTGCACTCCTATGTGTTTATTTTTCTAAAATAATGAAAAATATAGAGACAAGTAATTGTAACATGATTATCTCAGACAGTTACAGAGAGACAGAGAGACACAGATAGAGAATAAAGAATATTGCTACTAAGGGGGAGGGGGTAAAATACTGTAGAAATACCATGATGTCTTAGGTAATTATTTTAAGTGAAAGAAATAAGAATTAATAAGAATAATATTTCATTTATATAAAACTCTAGAGAAAGCAAATAAGATCTAATAAGAGAACGCAGACTACTGTTTTCCTGGGAATTGAGGAGTAGGGTGAGGTGGAGAGATGAAGAAAGAGGTGGATTTTTAAAAAGAAGAAAATAAATAGGGATACAGGTGGACCCATTGCAACAATGAGATGTACAAGTCCTTATGTTGAAAACGAACTTTACAACTTCGGTGTGGGTGGGGAGAAGGTTGGGTGGGGGCGCGGGGGGAGGATGGGAAGGGATGGGAAGGGGAAACAAAGGAGAAGGCTACAATGCTTGATAAGAAATGTACTCATTATCTTGCCCATGTAATTGTAACCCCTCTGTACAGTATTTTCACAATAAAAAAAAGAAGAAAATAAAGGGGAACATATAGCATGGTTCTCAAATATCTGAAAGAGAATTTCATACTCATTGAACGATCTCAAAAATAATAGTTGAAAGCCACTCTTATTAAAATTATGCTTAAGAAGTCATAATTGTTTAGCAGCTTTAAATCCAGCTACCTTCCCTTTTTGATAAATAGATAAGAAAATTGTATGTTCTTTTAGCTTTCAGCAAAGCATCTTCTTGTTCCTGGGATTATGGGAAATGATTTAGAGAAATTTGTGAACCTGGAGCTTAGTGACTACACCATTTAACATAAATATGAATATAAAAGCATATCTCTCACCTAGAAGGAAGTACAAGAGGACACACTTCATCAGGCCTCTCTGAAACAGCTGTTGCAAAACTCTTCTACCCTGTACAAGTTCTGAAGACAGCAGTCGCAAATTCACAAGAGTAATTCTTGGTAAGTGGTTCCTAAACAGATGTTAGGCTAGCTTCATTGGTCTAGCTCATTCCTCCAGGTAATTAACCCATTTATTCCTACTGGGTGTAGAATGGGGTTCAGAGTTCACACACCACCACACACCAATGCCATCTCTAGTAGCCTTTAAAAGCTAACCTAATGGAAAGTTTGCCAAAGCCACACTGTCATCCATGCTCTATTGCACAGTGCCAGAGCTAAAAAAATAATCCATCCATCAACTTGCCTGCCAGCCACCAGTAAGTGCCATCTGTGAAGGGAGACTTTCGCTTGCTTGGATGAAAATCAAGGAAAATGAAAATGTTTACATTCTCTGGGGAGATCTGCACTAATAACCCAGTGAGATTAAGCTCCAAATAGTCCCAGTACACTGGCCATGAACTGTAGTGGACAGTAAGATAGATTTATAGCTGCTGACTCAGGAAAAGGTTTAGATAAATTACATAGCAAATTGGTCTAGACTCAGCTGGACACAGAAATCTGAGGAAAAAATTATAAAATCTAAAACCACAGATGGAGCCCTCTATGTAGAAACTCCAGGATTTTGCTGGGTTAGAGTCAACTGGTTTCATCCTCCTGAATTAACACAGTCATTCTCTTCCATCAGTGCTTTGGCACTAGAGAGACTATGTTTCTCTGAACTGGTGATCTCATCTTCCACAGAGTCAAGACCCCTTCCATAGCTACAAGAACTTCATTGCCAGTGCTACAGTTAAAGCTTCCAATGTCCTGGATATTGGTTCTTTCAGTTTGTCTAAACAGAGTTTTCTGCTGGTCACTTAAGACTTTCTCCTATAACAAAATGTGTCATTACTGTTCTTTTTCAATCTTCAATGCAGTCACAGGTATATTTCATATCATCATGCAGCATTCTATGTGACTCACAATATTTCATAACCAGTGTGTCATGGGCATCAATCTATCAGAATGGGACATTAACCTAAGAAAATACGACATCAAGATACAGTAGCTACATGCCCACCATAGCAATGGCCAGCTGGCTTAGTTAGCATGAACTAGAAGTTCCAACAACACTTGCTTCAATCAGGAGTAATGCACAGATATTCTATTCTATTCTTTGTTCCAGTGCTGTTAACAAACCCCTTGGTGATCAAGTAATGTGTGGAGACTTGCCTTTTGAAGAACACTGGCTTTGACAATTAGGTTCATTTTTATCTTATGGCAAATTACACTTATCTGGATGTTTGCCATTTTGATCATTTTGGACATGAAAACAAAGAATTGACTCAGCAAGTAAAGAAAGGGACAGATGAACAGCTTTGGGATAAGGAAGGTTTTTGTTTTAGTTGTTCCAAGATGGAATTAAGGCACACCTCAGAAGACACACCAATAGTATAAGAGATAGCAGAGAATGTGGGTATGCTTTGAGATTACTTGTATACTGTTAGTCTTATTTCAACATCTTACAATAGTGACCTCTTCTACTTAGCCAATCTTGAGCAGATTGTGAACCTGAGCTCAACCAACCCAGGCAGGGGGGCAAGGCAGTCTGCCTGGTCTATGTGCTTGTGTGCCAGATTTTTAGCTGATGGCACATCAAGGCAAAGAAGTAAATTTTGCCTTTCCAAGTACCTTTTGAGTTGGTATCCTTATTCCTATATGACACCCCAACATCTTGAGCCATTTTTATCACCTAGCCTCTCAGTCCCTGATAACTACCTCTCTATCTGTGTCTATGCATTTGACCACCTCATCTAACTGGAAACATACTGTATTTGTCTTTTTCTCTATTGATCTTTCACTTACGCAAGCTTAAACCATATTTTAGCAAGTAGTAGAATTTCCTTCATTTACTTAATACTTTCCCATTGTATGTATTATTGGAACTTAGGGCCTCATACTTGCTGGGTAGATGTTTAACCACATGAACCAGGGCCCCCAGCCTTTTTGCTTCAGTTATTTTGAGGATAGAGTTTCACATTTATGCCTGGACTAGAGTGGTCTATGTCTTCATATTCATACTCCCTGCATAGCTGCCTGGACAGATAAAGGTCCAGCTTTTAATTAGTTGGGAAAGAATCTCACTTTTTGTCTGGGTTAGCCTCGAACTGCAATACTCCTGATCCCCACTTCCCTAGTATACAAAGATTACAAGTGTCAGCCACTGTGCTCACACTTAATAAATTATAGTTTATTTTTAAGTGTAATATTTCCATGTATAAGACTTTATAAGAGTACATGTGCAATGAGGAAAAGAAAACTAGATAAAAAATTAGGGTAAATAGCACCACTATCAAAATGCAAGTTTCTCTCAGACATATACATTGTATTATCAAGTGTCTTACAAAAATATATTAACCATCAGTCGTGATGAGACCCACCAGACCACATGTGGTATTAAGTACATTTTATGGATATATAAGATAATTGATTATGTGATTATTCAGAGGAAATGGATTTTTTAATGAGGAGCTGCCTAAATTACCAGGCTGGCTCCAAACCCATGAGCCTTCTGTCTCAGCCTCTCAAGTAGCTAAGATTACAAGCACCTGCCACCTTATCCAGCTCTGAACAAGTTTTATTCTCCATGTGTTCCTTTACTGGGCCAAATGCCAGTGGCATGAGGTAACACACTACACATCCTATAATGTATTCAGCCAAGAAACAGGAGCCGTTAGGCAGTGCAGCTTCCTGCAGCTTCCCCTGTGCTGGATCTGCCACGACAGGTGGCCAACTCACACAAATGTCTTGTCACCTTGTGTGCATACCATTCACTTTGCCCTTTTTTTACATTTTTTATTGTAAAATTGCTGTACAAAGGGATTGCAGTTACATGCGCAAGGTAATGAGTATATTTCCTATGGAGCATTGTTGCCTTCTCCTTTGTTTTCCCCCTGCCATCCCTTCCCTCCCATCTCCATTTTAAAATCATGATAATACTCTGTGGATGGAGCATAGTATTGCATATATCTGCCTATATTTGTTTCTCTTCTCACTAATAAGATATTCATTAATAATATACAGTTGATTTCACTGGCTTTTCTGTTTTTTTTTTTAAACTTTCATAACAAAGTCATACACCAAGTGTTCTCAAGCACTTAGGCTCTATCTTTACAGATTCTGGTCCTGTCTTAGGGGTTATGCTTTTGGATAAGAATGAAAGGCTTGAAAGCTGAGGTAAAAGCCAGAATCCTTCCAAGGGAGCCCCTCTCAGGATAAATCTCAACAAAGCTCACTAAAATCCTCTAAGGTAAATAATCAGAATGTGCCTTTATATCTCCAACATAGAGGTGACAAACTAAGGACCCAGTGTTTGCCCACATGATGGCATCTAAACAAACACAGATGTCTTGAGTGTTCTTCTGGTTCCATTCACATTAATTCTGCTATTACTTCTAGTGTAAGATGGCATGAAACCAAGTAAATCGCATCATTCAAAAACAAATACCGTCATTTGGAATCATAATCAAGGAATAGATACTTTCATAAGAATGACAACTAAGAAGATAGGAGCTCATTTAAATGACACTTGAAAGGCAAAAAAATATGTGACTTAATAAAATTAGTGATTGGGGGATAATATAATTAGTCACAATCATGAATAATGCATTGACTATGTTTCTATGTGCCAGAGACAATGCTGGTCACCTTTATCTACAATGTCTCTTTTGATCTTCCTCACTACTGTGAGAAGCTGGTAATATCTGTGGCTGGGAACTCTGCGTTCAAGTTTGAAATGCAAGGAAGAAAGAAACTGTAATTGGAACCTCACTTTCAGAAGATAAATTTGAAAGCTTTGTGCAACTTATATTTATTACAGGAAGCTGGATGATTCAATAACTGAAATCAAGAAAACGAGAGAAGATTTTATTTAGACACATTGGAATGGTGCTCTCCCTATTTTATGGGACACATCTACCAAGTATTTGGAAAAGTGGAGAATATACTCAGGATGTAACTGGCCTGAGGAAAGTAGGAAACCATTTTCTACAATGGCAGAATCTATATGAACTTTCAAGAGACACAGGTCATGAACAATGAAACTCAGTTTTAAAAGAGAGGAGTAACAGCAAAAGAGAAGGGGTGCTCAGAGAGGCAGGAGAATCAGAACAATGCTGGGTACAGACATTAAATTAGCAGCAGAGACAAGGATGCTGTGGGTTACTGGGTCAAATGCTTCCAAAAGGCTAGGGAGAAAAGATATAAGAAAAGTCCTTTGCTGACCTTCAAGAAAATACAAGTCATTGGGTCACAGAATAGACTCAATAAGAAATAAAAGATATAAGTTAATGAGATGCTGGGCCCTCAGGGCTTACACCTGTAATACTAGCTAGTCCGAAGAGCATGGTTCAAAGCAGGCCCACATAGAAGAATCCATGAAATTCTTACCTCCAATTAGCTACCAAAAGGCTGAAAGTGGAGCTATGTCTCCACATGAAAAAGACATTCTTAAATAGGTGACAAATTATACCAGGTATGTACATATGTGGAACTAAAATTAGAATTACAATGCAGTGTAAACGCTAATGATAATTTTTGGGTGAGGTTACCAGGATTTGAACTCAGTTTGCTTGTTTATGGCTGACATTCTACCACCAATTATTAACTCATGATTCTAAAATCCTGATTTGCAACATTATTTCATTTTTAAAAAGCATTCCTTCTATAGCATGTTAACTGAAAGTGGTAGAGGATTCTCTTCCCAAGTTTGTCTTATATTTTTTATTTTTTTATTGTGAAAATACCGTACAGAGGGGTTACAATTACATGGGCAAAGTAATGCGTACATTTCTTATCAAGCATTGTTGCCTCCTCCTTTGTTTCGCCTTCCCATCCCTTCCCATCTCCCCACCCCCCCTGCCCCACCCAGTCAAAGTTGTAAAGTTCGTTTTTCAACATTACAACTTGTACATCTCATTGTTGCAATGGGTCCACCTGTATCCCTTTTAAATTGTTTGTTTTTGCCCTTCCCCTCCACAAATTATACCAACATCAAATACAGTGAAAGCAGGGGTTATACCGTGGGGGAGGGACATACAAAGCAACAAAGAAATCATCTTATAAATACGTTAGAAACAATCGCAAGAAAGAAAAAAAAACATTTGAGTCCTTATCTTGGGGTTCATTTCACCTAACATCAACTTATCTGACCTTTTCTGCTTGTCTCAGACATGGTTTCCCTTATTTGCAATAACTAGGATAGATAGATAGATAGATAGATAGATAGATAGATAGATAGATAGATAGATAGATAGATAGATAGATAGATAGATAGATATAGATATGATTATATAGATATATAGATATATGTCTTATAGTTTTAAACTAAGGGAAGACTTTCGCCTGTGTTTGAATATTGAAAACCTTACGATTCAGTCATTTTAAGAACCTCCTTCATTCTATTGCTATGAGCAAGAAGTTCCCAGTCCTTCTCAGCTTTATTATAAGGGAAGAATCAAGATCTGATGCAGGTTTGTAAGACAGCTTATTGTCTACTTGAAGAAAATGGCTTAGAATAAGGTAAAAGTGGAAGCAAGAAAGATATGGTATGGTAGACATACACCCCCACCCCTGCACACGTGTACATACAGATGTCCACTTTTTGATTCCCAGATCCTGTAAATATAGTATGTTACCTGACAAAGGAGGCTCAATGAAGTTTCTTCTCTGGGTGAGCCCCCTATAATGATAAGGATCTTTATAAGAACCTTGCTAAAGTCCTTTGGAAAAGGTAATATGACAAAGGAAGCTTAAAGAAATTGGAATTTGCTATACTGCAAGATTTACATATGCGCCTGAGGTCACAAACCAAGAAAAACAGGTAGCTTCAAGACAGCCTAGGAGTGCAGAAACTAGACAAGGCAAAGAAATGCATTCTTTCCTGGCACCTCAAAAAGGCCCAAAGTTTTGCAGAGACCTTGATTTTAGCTTAGTGCAGCCCATTCTGCACTTCTGACTTCCAAAACTATAAAACAAGCAATTACTCTTCTTGTAATTCCATTTGTAATAATTTGCTACAGCAGCAATAGGAAGCTAATACAGAAGATTGCTGCAGTATGTAGTTCATGTGAAAGATGTCTGTATCACAGAGCAGAGAGAAGTGGATATATATGTATGTAGATGTATATACATGAGTATCTTCTAGGCAGATGTGATGGACTAGGCATTAAGTTGGATCTATGAGTTTTGATTTAAATATGTAGGTAGATAACGGTAAAAATTTATTAAACTGGAAAGATTTTAGAAGAAATCTTGACAAGAGAGGAGAAGGGCAAAATAAAAGAGTTCTACTCTAAAAGTGTTAAGTTTGGGAAGAATATCAGACAGTCAAGAAGTGAGAAGTAGGCAATCAGATATATTCATGTGGTGCTTAATAAAGACATAAGAGAGGAACTTATAAATCATAGAGATAAAATTTAGGGATGCTCAGTATTCAGACAGTACTTAAAGTTATGAGGGTAGAAAAAATACTCCTTCATGCATTGAATATTTATTGTGGATCTGTTTGTCTATGAGTGAGCAAGATAATATGCCTCCTCCCCTGGAGATTTTATTCCAGGGAAGTTACTAGATAATAAACCAAGCAAATTCATAAAAATATAGGAAGGGATAAATATTACAGCAATTTTTAAAATCGTATTTGTCTCAGAAATATTTTAAGGACCAGTTGGAAAAGGTCTTTCTTGGGAACTGACATGATATATTAGAGTTTAAAGGAGAAGAGCATCTTTAGATTGAGACTCTAGGAAGGTTTTATTAGTGAGACATTTAAGCTGAGACTTCAATGACAGAGAGGCAACCATTTTTCCTGTTGGATTTATTGTCCTCCTTCTATCTTAGTGAACACTCAAGAGGACAAAGATATTGCCTATTTTTTATATGCACAATCTGGCGATGAGATAACTTTATTTACTTATTTATTTTTATTGGAGTTGGGAGCAAGCACTGGGGTTTAAACTAATCCCTTAGTTTGTTTGCTCAAAGCTGGTGTTCTACCACTTGAGTCACAGCTCCACATTCAGCTTTTTTATGGTGGTTAATGGAAGATAAGAATCTCATAGACGATGATCCTTAGATATCAGCCTCCTGAGTAGCTAGGATTATATGCATGAGTCACTGATCCCAGTTGAGATAGCTTTTGTTATAATATATATTGTATTATATGTATGCCCGTGAAAAAAATTATGAGCAAAATAAAAAAACATTTACTAAGTACTAGGTTTGAGAAACCAATTAAAACAACAATTTCATTGCTGTTTCAAACATTTCAGTTTACTCAGAGAGACTCCACACTAGCGAGGTGACTACCCACAGGTAGGGAGATGAGCATCCAACTGATACTTTTCCCCATGGGAGAGCTTTTTGATTGTTCCTATTCTGTAGTTCATGCTCCAGTTAGTACCTTAAACATATTCTCTATGTTAAGTGGCAGCTGGGTATGCCTTGGCTCTTCAAAAACAGTCTGGTTCTGATCAAGCCAGAGTAGACACAAACAGACCACAAGTGAAGCTTACCAAAAAGCAGTAACACTGATGTATATAAATCGACAAGATAAACACAAATTGGCCACCTCAAAATGACGTATTAACAGAGTTTTGTAGTGGCCTCAACCATCCTCTATCTTCTCCTCCAGGCATTTTTTCCCCTGAAATGCTCAAAAGTTTCTTCTTAGATGCTTTAAATCATAGGGACGGCGCCAGGGAGCCACAGCTATTTAGTTACCTTCACTCTTTGCTTCCATCATCCTTCAGCAACAGCCAAGGCTGCCAACCAGCTAACACAGACTTTCCCAAGCACCCAACCTCAGCTGTATTATTCTTCCTATGTCAGCAGCAGGATGCCTGCCACCCTCATGAAAACAGTCCTGATCTCTCTCCACTGGGGTTTTAGCCAATAGACTTATCATCTGCCTAAAGCTTCAACTTACTTCTTATTCTTCTCACTCTTCATTAAGTTGTTCACTCATCTCTCTGTTTAGATGACCTTTCTGTCTTTTTCTCTGATGAACAGAATCCACCAAATATATATACATACATATGTATATATATATATATATATATATATATATATATATATTCATTTGGGGGGGTTTATATTTCTTTTCCTATGGATAAATGATGTAACATCTATGGCACTCACTTTCCTCATTAATAAGCTTGGGATTTTATGGAACAAAATTAGTAGATTTTCAAGCTGTGGTTAAATAAAGAGACTCTATTGTCAAATGCTTATTGTAAGCAAATGTATAGAACAAAGCTCTTCGTTGGAGAATCACTCCAAAACTCTCTTCTGTGATCAAGCATTGTTTTCCTGATACTGACTTCTCACTTGTTTACAGCTCACAAGACTCCAAGGAACATAAAGCAATCATTTAACTAAATAATTAATAATTAATAAAACTGGGTGCTAGAGGGCCACAACTGTAATCCTAGCTATCCAGGAGGCTGAGATCTGAGAATTTCAGTTCAAAACTAGCCTATGCAGCAAAGTCCATAAGAATCTGATGTCCAATTAACCAGCGAAGAGCCAGAAGAAGAGACATGGCTCAAGTGGTAGAGCATCCCTCTTGAGCAAAATCATGTGAGGCCCTGAGTTCAAGCCTCAGGACGGGCACTAAATAAATAAGTCATGTTCTACTTCTGTTACCTAAAAATTCTACTGCAAATAAGCAGTAAGAAAAGTTGAATATCAAGGAAACGTAACACTTTTGAGTGCCAAATTTATTTTACTGAAATAAACTGTATCATTCATTCCCCAATAATGATATCATGCTCACTTTCACCAATGAAAACTCTGAGACTTCATCTGTATGATTTAAGATTGCATAAGATTAAGGCAAATGATACAAGGCTTTGCTTCTTCACTATTATACATTGTTTTGAATCTCATCATACCTTCCTGACCTGGTTTTCATCCAACATTATTACTGGTTAGATTCTCTCGCTTATTTAAGGTCGAAGTATTCAGGATATCTGACTGATGGTGGATGTTTATGTTTACTTAACTTAGTGAAGGGAGAATAGAGGAAAAAGAGGTTTATTAGTTAGAGAGAAAGAGAGAGGATGGCATCAATAAGTTTATAAAGTTAAATGTTTACCAAATCTAGTGCTTCCAGATGTAATAAAGAAACCTTGGATTAAATGAAAATATTTCCAGGAATGTATTTTCAATTCCTCCTATTCCATGGGATACTAATCGAATCCCTGGCATATATTGCGTTTTTCATGCTCATAACAACTTTCCAATGGTAAAATGTAAAGTCAAGCACATTTAATCTCATCCTTCATAATCAGCTGAATTCCATATCCTTAGAATACCTCTTATGCAAATCTAAATATTCTGGATAATTACAGAAATAGTATTAGTTGTGGAAAATATACTACAGATTTGAATTCAAATGCTTGTTAGATACCTCATTAGCATTCCCATCTTATCAGCATATATCCTTCTTCAGACTCTGTGTTATCTTTGCTCTCTTTTTTTTTCTCTCTCTGGCAGATGTTCAGGCGTGAATTATGCAATTAAGGATACAAAATTCCACTTCATCCAGATGCCTAATTTGCTAACTATTCACTTGTCGGAAACACATGTTTACTATCTATTACGTAATGAGTACAGCTCAGAACAGCTTCTGGTTTCCCATTTCATGAATTCACACTGAGAATCTGACAACTGTCCCGGAAGGCATTTTTAGTGCCTACTCCCTGTGCAATTTTATTACATTTCATAAATTTACCAACATCTGGATAGATAAAAAAACTTTCCCCCCGCAAAAAACTTTTAAGAATCAAAATCATTGTATACTTCTCATTCCAAACTCATTAAGCAAATTTGTGGCGTGATATTCAAACTTCATTTAGCCTGGAATTAAAAGGACAATGATCTTGTAAAGGAGCACTTTATCCTGCATGGTAAAAATGAAACAAAAATTTCACATAAGTCTTACTTGCCATTGTTGAATTCTTTTTTTTTTTTTTTTTTTTTTTTTTTTTTTTAATTGTATTTTATTTTATTTGAGAACATACTGTACAAAGGGGCTACAATTACATGGGCAGGATAATGGATACATTTCTTACCAAGCATTGCAGCCTCCTCCTTTGTTTACCCTTCACTTCCCTTCCCCGCCTCCCCCCTCCCCCCACCCAATTTTACCCCCCTCCCCCCACCCAATTATACCCCCCTCCCCCCCCCACACCGGCATTGTAAAGCTGGTTTTGACATGACATTTTGTACGTCTCATTGTTGCAACAGGTCCACCTGAATCCTTAAACGACTTGTTTGTCCCCATCTACTCCACATGTTATACTGACATCAAATATAGTGAAAACGGGGGTTACACTGTGCATTGTTGAATTCTTTAAAAAATAAAAAATAAAAAACTGCATTTAGGTGCTGGTGGTTCACACCTATAATCCTAGCTACTCAGGAGGCTGAGATCTGAGGTATTAAATGAAGTAAGCCAGGCCCAAAGAAACATAGGTCCTATGGTTTCCCTTATTTGCAATAACTAGTATCTGTATATGTTTAGGACAAGCAGAAAAAGTCAAAAGCTTTGTACATATGACTAGATAAGATGATGTTGAACTAAATGAGCCCCATGATAGGGACACAAGTTGTTTTTTCTTTCTTGCTATGGTTTTTAACATATTTATAATGTCCTTGAGATTCTTATCTCCAATAAACCACCAGAAAACCAGAAGTGGTGCTGTGGCTCAAGTGGTAGAGTGCTTGACTTGAGCTGAAGAGCTGAGGGCCAGTGCCCAGGCCCAGAGTTCAAGCCCCATGACTGACAAAAAAGAAAAACTATGCATTTGCCTTCATTTCTCCTGCCCCAACAGACCAATATTTCTCATTATGTCTTGGATCCCATTACACTTGAGACAATGATGCACATACCATGCTATGCACTATGGTGCATCTATTGGTTTATATCAACATGAAGAATTTATAAAATGGTAGCAAATGTATGGTTTTTGAATGCTAATAATTCATATTATCATAATATGTTAAAACCTTAAATTTATTTCAAGAGATCATGAAACCATGGGAAAATCCAATTATAACATCTGCATTTATTCCCTTGTTGGTTCTTACTTAAACCCAGTGAATAGTATTCATTGTGTATTTTTCTACTCACCTACCCCCTCTATCTTTAGGAATTCTAAGTATTCAAAATATTGTCTATCAGAGCAAGGAATATGAAAGGAATCAGGAGAAAGAAAGAAAACAAGGAAAAGAGATGAAAGGATACAAAACTCAGGGAAGGAAGTAAAGAGAAAGAAAACTCAAAGTAAATAAAAAAAATAAGTTTAACTGTACCATCTCATGTTCAACCCTACTAAATATGGTGCTCACTGAACAGCTGATGAGTCTGTGAATAAATGAATGGGAAAACAAAGTAAGAACTTCTACTTGAAAAGATGGATTCCAATTTAATCAGTTTTCTCTAGATTCAGAAATCCACTTGATGTGTCAGGTATATGTGAAATGAAAGAGTGAGACTAGATTATCTGTCGTTACAGCATTAACAATTTTCAAATATACTTTTTTTTTACAAAGAGATGTAAAACAGAGGCCCTTTCTTTTCACTCTGAAAACGTGCAATCAGTGGATGTACCTATTTGCACAGTTTGGAGAAAATATCAGTACCTTCTCTAATTGGTAAAAGAAGTAAATTTTTTTATTGCCTATCACATTAGATAGTCATTCAATGATGAGGTCCTTTTATTTTTTCTCTGATCTTTCCTTTTCTTAAGACTTATCTATAAGGATAACATTTAATTTATTAGGTTTTATACAAATGCACACCCTCACACAATTAAATGTGGCTTTGACACATCTTACTATAATTTGAACTCAGTACTTAGGTAAGATAAAAATGTCTTCCCACTGTCTCAAGATAGAAAGTAGGATATCCATATTTCACACTGATGATTAAGTATCAAAAATATAATAAGTACCCTCAAAAGCTTTGATGTTTTTATTAGATGCTATCTGCTTTTACTGATTTTTTTTAATAGCTCATCTTGGAAGTGATCAAGGAATCAAAAGAAAACAAAATGTATATATAGTTAAATAAAAGTTATTTTCCAGAATGTAAGTTTGAGTTTTTATCTTTCCATAGAACATTATTATCTTTTAATACCCTTGTTTGCAAAAAATAAAAAAGGAAGAAACTAAGAAGGAAAAAGATGAAGAGGAAGGAGAGATTGAAGGAAGGGGTGGAGTGAAAAGGAAGAGAAAGAGGGAGGAAAGGAAGAAGGGATGAAGAGAAGAAAGAAAGGAAAGGAAAGGAGGAAGGAGATAACAGAATGAGAGAGAGGTAGAGGGAGAGAAAGAGAGACTCTTAAAAACAAATGTTTCAAGGTGTTCTGGGAAACTTCCTCTTTATCATTTGGACTGTGACTCATATTAACATAAATTTGCAAGTAAGAACTCTAATAAGAACATATTTATCCATTATGCTTAAAATTCCACTAGCACCTCTCCAGGAGAACATTAATTATAATAATGTAACACTGACTTTATGGGATCTAAATTCAGAGTATTTTTTATAATCAACTTATTTTCTGTCATGCCAGAGAACTTGTTTGAAAAATTCAAGAAATGAGAATTCCAGGAAGTTGGGGATGTAACTAATGATATAATGCAAGGCCCTGGGTTGCATATATAATGATATATGCAAGGCCCTGGGTTCAATCCTTATCACCACACAAAGATAAGAAAGCAAAAGATAATTTTGAACTTAGCCTACCAACTGTAAAAGGTTTGCCTTCTGTGAAGGTTCTAGTTAATAGAGCATTTTCCTAGGCCTTATCACCTTCAAGTTCCACCATCAAATTATAGGGTAACCTGGAATTATTAGTGCCATTTTTATTGATGGTTACAGTTATAAATAATGAGATAAATTTAAATAGGAACTAGGACAATTTTAAACTAAGAAATGCAGGGTATTGTATGTAGGTGTTAAGGAAAAAAATCTTTGAACTTATTCTCTGAATGATAATGTCTCATTCCATCTAAACGATTCATTCACACTAAAAGATAAAATTAACAGTACACTAATTAAATCAGTGGCTCTTAGAGATACAAATGTTCACTCTTTCTTTTTACTGAAAATTTAAAAAAAATCAAAATTAGGAGAATAGCATCTCTCATCCTGTAAATCTTATAACTATAATGTCAATGCCTCACCTCCTCCTCTGCCCTGCCCCCCAAAAATCACCTTTTATTTTATGGATTAGTCATACCATTGCATGAAAATGAATTCTGCCAATAGCCGAGGTGAACAGGAAAACAAATTGATACTCAGATGAGCTTCTGATGAGACCAAAGATGCAGTCACTACATAGGTTGCAGCTCAGTGAGACCCTGAAGCACTGAGCCTACTTATACCATGTTGAGACTCCTGACCCACAGGAATTATCAGATCAATAAATGTGCTTTGTTTTAAGATGCTAAATTTGTGGGTAATTTGGTTCAGAATGATAAAATAATCTGCAAAAGCAATCTTGAACTTGCCATGCCCCTATTTTTTGTTCAGTGGTCCTTAGTTCATGGCTATTTGGATAATGAAAAAGATACTGACCATTTTTTAGCAAAACAAAATTAATGTAGTTATTTTATTTCCCGAACATCTCACAGGCTTAAAACCTGAAATAAAGTACACTGGAAGAAGTGATTTTAGTAATCGATTCTCAAGGTAACTAAGTAGATTTCGGCCAATTCCTCACAACTAAGATCTACAAATACAGATAGTATTGCTCATCAATTCATTCATGCACTTCTGCTTTGTGGAACCCAAAAAAGACTGTGGGGATATAGATACAAAGAAGACATGGTATTGCCCTGAGAAAAATTACACTCTGTAGTATATTGTAGTATGTATTATCAACCCCACCCCCCAAAAATACACTTTCAATTGTATATGATTCTGTGTTTCTTAAAGAATCAACTTCAGAACAGAAGAAATAAATGCACTGTATCAAAGTACAATTGCCTATATGAACCAATCTAGAGCAGACCATGGGACTAAACAAGAATGTAATGGCTGACTGTTCAATAACGATATGCATAGAAAGACCACATCCTCTGGGAGAAAACAACACATGAAGGCAAACCGGGACAAGAATAAAGGCTATGTTCTTAGAACAAATGATTTAGAAAGAACAACACTGTGGTCAAGGTACCTAGAATAAGCAGGATGCCTGTTTGCATCACAGGAGCTGGCATGACTTTGAAGCTCCACACTTGGATGAGAGGGGACAGCCCATCATTATAGAAGCAGGAAAGCTAACAAGGAGCACTGGCCTGGACAAAGTAAATGGCTGGATGTTGAGCTTAACAGGTGAATGAGACAGGAGATTTGGCCTGGAGGGTAGATGATGAAACTGAGATCTAAGAGGCTGGGCAATGAAGAATCCCCTAGGGCTGCAGGTTGTGGTAGATGTTGTATTTACAATGGGGAGAGGAGTATGGTAGTAGAAAGCACATGTGGCAAAAATAATAATGACCTTAAATAACTGTATTAGGAAAAATTAGAGAGAGATGGGTATGCCTCATGCTTTTTAGGGTGTAGCATTGTCTTGCTGTAAGGTGAAAAAAATGGACTCTGAGCTGTACTTTCAAAATAGAATATATATATATATATAAATGATTTCATAGACCTGAGCATTGGTAGCTCAAAATTATAATCCTAGCTGTTCAAGAAGCTGAGAGTTGAAACATCTCAGTTCAAACCAGTCTGGACATGGAAGTTCACTGCGACTCTTACCTCCAGTTAGTCACCAAAAAGCCAGCAGTGTAGCTATGGCTCAAATGGTAGAGCACTAGTCTTGAGCATAAAAGCTCAGGGACAGCACCCAGGCCCTCAGTTCAAATCCCAGGACCAGCAGAAAGACAAAAAATTTCATAGAAATATATAAAGCCACCTGGCACAATGTCTCTCTCTTGAAGTTCTAGCTACTTGGGAAGCTACAACCAGGAGGATCATTATTTGAGGCCAGACATGACAAGAAGTTTGCCAGACCCCATCTCAACCAATAAAAGGATGAATGTGGTGGTACATGTCAGTCATTCTAGCTTTTTAGCAAACCTAAATAGGAAGGTTAGGTTGCTGGTTAACATCACAGGGAAGAAATGTAAAATCATATTCAAGAAATAATAGCAGTATAGTATCTTTACAATAAAAATATTTTAAAATATCAAAAAGGACTGATGGTGTGGCTTAAGTGATAGAGTGCCTTGTAACAAGTGCATGTCTCTAACTTCAAAACCAATTACCTCCAAAAGAAGGATAAAGAAGGAAGGGACGGAAGAGGGAGAGAGGGAGGAGGAAAGAGGGAGGGAGTAAAGGGAGTTTTGCTATTTGGGCATATAGAACTTTCTTTCCTTTACTTTTAAAGAAAATTAATGGAGAAAAGGTACTCTGTACCTATTTTGAATATAGTGTCAGTTACCGAAACTGTTAAAAAGGAACATATGCAGAGCTGTGGTAAGTAGCAGAATTGATGAAAGTTCAGTAAAATCCAAGCTTCTTGTCTACATTCTTTGGACAATTTTCAACATGCTTTCCATTTCATAATACAGCACCCTGAGTTGAAGCTCTGACAACTAGATACAGGATTATAACACCTATGTTTTCAGCAATGGAAAGCAAATTATTACTTGATGATGAGTGTTATGTCCCGACAAGCAGATAACACCATGCCCACTTGGCTCATATTTGCATTTTGTTGTAGAAATTTTTCTGTTTCCTGGGGCTTCAAATTTTACAATCTGTGTACCACATGATGTAGAAACCCAGTGCTATCTTTTGTCCATATTTAGCATCACAATAAACACCTCCTTATGTAGAAAAACATATTCCTATTTATTAGTTAACATAAAATAGTTATTTATATTTATAAAGTAAGAAATGTGAAATGATGTGTTGAGTGAGAAAATGAACTGGCAATATGACTGAGTGATAAATGCTTAGAGAAAACATAAAAATTGAGATAGACAGAATGTCAGAAACTTTGAAATCAAAGAAAATTGAGAAACAGTTTTAAGCTAGGAATTCGTGTTATGCAAATATAAAAAGTTGCAATGCCACCGTAAAGGAAATATTTTATGGATATTTGAGTGCTTATAAAGCAGGAAGACCATATAACTTCCTGTTTGAGTACATATTGATTTCCCAGTGGCCTAAACATCTCACCTCTAATGCAAAATGCTATTCTGCTTGGACTCACAGCAAGATGCATTATGTGTTACCTAAGCCTGTGTTGATCTCTTCATTATATTCCTCTCTCCTCTCTCTCTCTCTCTCTCTCTCTCTCTCTCTCTCTCTCTCTCTCTCTCTCTCTCTCTCTCTCTCTCTCTCTCTCTCTCTCTCTCTCTCTCTCTTTCACTCACCCTCTGAAATGTTTTAACATTTTATCCTTTGGTAGATTTTCCATTGGTCTTACATACATACATAAATACATACATGCTTACATACATAAAGGAATAAGAAAAGGGAACACAGTTTTAATTGTGGAGATAATATTCTCATCAGGAGAATTTCCCTTGAAAATATTACCTGAAAGCAAGGAGAGATCATTCTCTCACATCCACATCTTTATTTTATAGAAATAGAGATTCTTCTTTTTCTTATGCCAGTCCTGGGACTTGAACGGGTACTATTTTCTGCTCAAAGCTAGTGCTCTACCACTTGAGCCACAGCTCCACTTCTGGCTTTTTTTTTTTTTTGTAATTGAAAGTAAGAGTCTCATGGACTTTCCTGCTGGGCTGGCTACAAACCACAATCCTCAGATTTCAGCCTCCTGAGTAGCTTGAGTTTCAGGCGTGATCTACTGACACAGGGCAGAAATGGAGTTTCTTAATCTCTGTATAAGCAAATCATTCAGAAGAAACCAAGCCCAGACATTTGTAGTTACTGCTTGAGCCAAACTAATGCCAAAAGAGCCATCTTGGCTTGGATATAAAGTCTCCTCAAAGGTGCCGAAGGCATGGTACCTGTTTCAGGAACGTTTAGTAGTGGGGTTTTGAGGAAATGATCACATCATGAGTGATTTGACATCCTCAAAGCAATAATCCTTGGTGTATGCATCGTATTAGGGTATTATTGGAAGAAGATAAGAAGTAGCAGGGAAGGTAGAGGGGGAGGAAGGAGTACACTGAGGGAAGGCCTTCGAAAGATGCAGCCCAGCCCTCTCTGACTTTGTCTCCATGCTTCCTTGGCCCTAAGAGGTAAATAGCCTCTGTCACAGCCACGGTCCATGATATTCTGTTTTACCTTAAACTCAAACTGAAATTGATTCAACCAGCATTTCGCTGAAACCTCTGAAACTATGAGGAAAGATAAATTTTTCCTCCTTCAAACTGCTTCTCCCTTGGGGATTTGCCACAAGGAGGAGAAGCATGGTTAACTGCAGAAGAATTGTGTACAATTTCCAGGATGGACTTCTAAAAACAAGAAACCGTAACCTCTCTTTCCCTTTTTGTTGCCATCTTGGATGCCGGGATTGGGACACAGTAAGAAGCTTGAGCAGATCCTATTTTCATGCTTCATGAATTCTTGCAGTGAAATCTGAATACTATTTCACAATTTTATGAGCAGAACATCTTGTTTAAAGTAGTAGTATTTTGGATCTTGTCATGTTTTAAAACTTAAATCATTGTGATTTTAAAAGATTTGTGTTATGCATAGATGGTATTCTTATCATTAATTATTGCTACCTATCATGCTTATTTTATCTTCTTTCAAATTAGCAGTTCACCTTTGAGAAAATGATTATATTCAAATAACCTCAAAGCTGGAAGAAGATTTTTTTGGGGGTAGGGGAGTTTGTTTCTTTGTTTTTTGTTTTTGTTTTTGTTAGCAGATGTGAGGCTTGAATTCAGAGCTTGAACTCGGAGCCTGGGCACTGCCCCTGAGCTTTTTTTTGTGCTCAATGCCCTAGCCTCTACCACTTTTTGCCACAGCTCAATTTTGGTTTTCTGATGGTTAATTGGAGATAAGTCTCTCAGATTTCCCTGCCCACATTTAAGCCCCAATCCTCAGGTCTCAGCCTCCTGAGTAGCTAGGATTACAGGCAGGAGCCAACAGTGCCCCATTGGAAGAAGTTTTATATAACATTTGGTCTGTTGTGTATTTAGCCGCTGATGGGTATCTAACTGGATGGGTTAAATAGTAGGGCGTGAATAAAGGGTAACAAAGTCAAAAAAGTTTTGAAAACACCTAAAATCCATTTCTTTTGTTGAAATTCACAATGCATATTAGCATATGAAAAATATAAACAGTCCTAAAACACAAGGACATGCTTAGCTTCTTATTTTACTTGAAACACATCATTGGATATGTTGAACACAATGTATAGTCACATACTTTAGAACTATTGTTCTATAAACTTTCTTTGGGAAATTTTAAATCACCAGATAATACATAAATCTTTGGTGCCTACTCATTAAATAGTTCCTTAATTTTGCCTTTGTTATTTCTAATAACAAAGAACTCATTACTTCAAAAGATGACCCATTTCATCTACTTTCCAGTTTTGAAACAGACAATACCATAATGAATATTAATTAGTTCTATTGAGTGTGAGCCTGTCTAACATTTTTACCCCAGTCACTTTATATTCATTTATTTACAGTTAAATGGTAACTGAAAGTCCAATATACTCATTTGAAATGACCTGTGTCCCTAACCTATTACTGTTCAGTTCTTCTATGTTAGTGTTTAATTAATTCTGTTCCTATATATCATGTTCTATATATCAGACAGAAAGATATAAATTACATAAATTTTGCTTTCACTCAATAATCTGATAATTCAACAAGTATCACTGAAATAAAATCATTTTTGATGATCAATATAACTAGTTTCATCACTTTCTATTTGCTCAGAAATCTGAACATCACAAAAATAATTATACAACTCAAAGTCACATTTAGTTCTCCAAACTCAGTCTCTTAGTAATTGCTATGTTAATATATGGTCCTGAATTCATGTGAGTAGAATCACATTAATTTTTTGTTAGTTATGGCAATAGTGCATTATTTAGCTAATATACTATTACATGGTAGAACTTAAAAAAGAAAAACTTTATTCTGTAAATGTTCACAGTAAATTATTTGTACTATGGATAATAAACTAAAAAATAGTTTTACTAAGATTACCAAAATTGGGGGAGGAAGTAGTCTATTTATTTTTCACAAACTTTTAATCAAATTCTTATCTTGACTAACTTGTTTGTGACCAAGTTGCTTTCAACCAGCTCATTTCCTAGCGCATTCTTGAATTAAACAAATATTCAGTTCTTACAAACTTACAAAAAAAGAAAGTGCATTCAATAAATTTAATTAATAAAAAATGATTTTCACCAAATCTCTTAGTGGTATCAAACAATAAATTTCAGACCTTTAATTAAAGAGAATTAACAATGATTCCACTGAACTCTAAGTTATACGTAAACTTCTGAATAGCCATCTGATGACTCCACAGGGAGAAGTTGATTCTGAATACCAATATCTTTTGAATAAATTAATAATGTTCCTGTGTTTTTTCCCAATTACAATTTCAAATTAAGTTTATTTGAGTGTCTTGTCACATTGGTAAGATATTTGTGGGTAGTAATTAATTCTATTTAAAGCTAAAAAATAAAATCTCAAAACATATTTGATTTCTCAGTTAATTATCAAAAACTTATATTCTTAAAAAGAGATGGGCTTTTAAGAGGCCTGACTCACATTAAATGACATCTACCTTATTATTAAGCCAAACTTGCTATTAATTTTAGGTTTGTGACATGAGACAAATAGTTCAAAATCTAGTTCAGTGTCATTTTTAGCATCATTAAACTAGTGGATAATCAATTATCATAGTCATAACCTAAGAAAAATTTGTATAATCCATAATTATGGTAGAATACCATCATCTATCATCCAAATATGAACACAGATAAAACAGAGCAAGCCATTTGGATCCATTGTTAATATGTAAATATCAAACTTAAAAGAAAATTCTTTGTGTGCTTTATGTTTAGAGTATATAATTTAGTCACTAGGGAAGGTTCACTTTCAAAGAGTTAAATCTCACCAGAAATTTGCATTTAATAATTAGAACTGTTAATCATATGCCAAAATGATTTAAAACATGCAAAATTTTTAGATAAGTAACTAAATACATGTACTTAATAACCATTAGCTAAATAACCTTAGGGAAAGCATAAACTGTGATCTTCCTTTATCCTGATGGCATTCTTTTTAAGACCTTCAGAGCATGGCTGATACTGCAGTAGTACCAATCCCAGTACATACTACCAATAGCCTGGGGAAGGAAAAAAAAGAAAGAGAGAGAGAGAGGAAGGGGGAAAGAAAGGAAGAAAGGAAGAAAAAGGAAGGAAGGAAGGAAGGAAGGAAGGAAGGAAGGAAGGAAGGAAGGAAGGAAGGAAGGAAGGAAGGAAGGAAGGAAGAGAGGGAGGGAGGGAGGGAGGGAGGGAGGGAGGGAGGGAGGGAGGGAGAGCTTATTTTTAATTGTTCATGGCAGGAGTTTCTTCATTGGCAGACAAAGCTTATCTAATAACTTTCAAATCCAATTTTTTTCCAAATCCTTATAGCTTCCCTTTACTTGAAGTGAATGATACCTGTCATCTCATGCAGGGATCCCTTGCTTAGATTTCATCCCACTTGCTGTTTCTTGGCACAAAACATTGCCATCCATTAGAATGTTTACTTTTACCAAACATATAAGGATTTTTTCCTCTGTCCTAAACAAATATTTTGGTCATAAAAACTTATTTCAATAATTTTTTGGGTTTTTTATTGTTCTGTCAGAGTATTGATCTATATAGATCAATAGTTTAGTTTTGAATCCTGTAAGTTTTGGATAAAATAATTCCTACTTTACAGTAATGCAAGGATTTAATGGATTAAATATGCAATAATCAAATTCCCTTGGTATTTAAAGACTCAAAACTGGTTTTCTTCTTCCAAGGGCCAGTGCTTTCAGTCTTTGCATTTTTTTCAGTTTATAGAATATTCAGGAAGAGAGAATAATAAAAAATACAGATATTTTGAAATGGAAGGACATTCTGAGAATATCTATTGTCAATTTTCTTGTAAGTAAAAAAAAAACTCTTCAAACTATAAAATTTCACTTGCAACTCCAATAAAAATTATGAAATCAGAAACAGAGCTTCTTTGAAATAGAGGCTAGGGGCCCTTAATCCATTGTACTTTGCACATAGTAAACTCTAGATTATCCCATCTATAGAATCCAGGACAGAGTGGTGAAGGGGAAAATAAGAAGCACAAGCACTGTGTTTTCTGAAAGACTACCATTCCTCCAAATTATCTGCCCTTGGGCAGATTACTTAATCTGTTTGGTTACCCTTTTTGGTTTTTTTTCTTCGAAAAATGGACAGTCTAAAATACACCCTTCTAAATAAATCTGGCTCATCTTCTTTCTTTTATCACTAAACTTCTTGAATAAGAAATCTATGTACGGGGCTGGGAAGGTGGTTCAGTGGTAGAGCGCTTGCCTTGCATGCCTGAGGCCCTGGGTTCAATTCCTCAGCACCACATAAGCAAAAAGAAAAAAGCCGGAAGTGACGCTGTGGCTCAAGAGGTAGAGCACTAGCCTTGAGCTGAAGAGCTGAGGGACAGTGCCCAGGCCCAGAGTTCAGGCCTCATGACCGGACCCAAAAAAAAAAAAAAAAGAAAAAGAAATCTATGTACATAAATAGTTGTATCAAAAATTACGAATTGCAGTACATTTTCTTCTCAAAGATGGTAAAAATTGAACTCTTCCTTTCTACTTGTTCCTCTGCCCCGTGATTCTAACATTGACCAATAACAATGTAGAATCTTAATTTCTCTCCTCCTGAGTGTAATTAATTTCCTTTTAATCAGCACTGCCCTTGATGATTCAGCTGTACCCAACACCATGAAATAGCCAAATGTCATCGTGTGATTTCCTAAACTAAGTGAGAAAAAGGTAAAAATGAATGTTGTTACACCTGTGAGCATCGGTGGGAGAAAGTTAAGAATATACTTAGGAGACATCCAAGGGATTTAGTA
Organism: Dipodomys merriami; assembly: GCF_024711535.1. Lineage (NCBI taxonomy): Eukaryota > Metazoa > Chordata > Mammalia > Rodentia > Heteromyidae > Dipodomys > Dipodomys merriami. Next base: position 24,462,626 of record NW_027202271.1, read on the forward strand.
TTTGCTAATGGACTGGATGTTGAATGTGTGAGAAAGACAGGCTCCGTTGATAAGTCTAAGTTTGACTGTAGCTATTAAAAGATGGCAATTGGGAAAGCCAAGCAAACAGAAGATTTGGGCAGGAGTCAGACAGCCAGAATATGATATTGGAAAAGTTAAACTTGAAATGCATGTTAGGATTTCAAGGAGAGATGTCGCTTAAGGAGCTAAACATATGATACTATAAATAAGGAGGAAAGTGTGGCTGGATAGTTTTTTTAAAAAAACAGAATTTGAGTACATAGTTTTTAAACATATGGATAGATGGACCACATCATGAAATCTGTCCAAGCTGTCCAAGCACTCAGCCAAAAGGATAAAGAGATCCTTCAATAAGACTGAGAAAGGAAGGCCAGTGAAATTAGGTGATCAAAAGAGAGGCAAAGTAACTACATAGGGAAAGTAAATAACTAAAACTGATTAACTAAAGAAGAAAAATAACTAAATAAGCCATGTTAACAGAGACAACAGTCTTCTTATTTCAAGTCCTTTCAGGAGCTCTTTATGCTCTTTATGAAGCAGGTAAGTGAAATAGGACATATGTAGAGGGGTCAAAAAAAGAATTTGAAAGGATCTCTTACTGTTTGCATTAATGACCCAAAAGAGAGTTGAAAGAGGATGGAGTGAGGAAGGGTGGCAGAAGATGCCATCCTGTGCCTATGGAGAGAGTCTGCTTTGAGTAAGGCATGGCTAGTTCACTTGCTGTAATGAAATATGGGAAAGATGGGTTGAAGGGTTTTGAGTTGTGTAGACTTTGAATGTGGACAGTCTCTTCTGATTAATTGTATTTTTTCCAAAAGATGAAAGTAAATGTCAACAACTGAAAGTCAGGGATGCAAGGATGACCATTTGAAGAGAAAGACAGGTTGTCACATAGTTTTCCCAGTATACCAATGAACAGATGAGAGCAGGAAACCTTCTTTCATGATAAACTAACTACATAGTGAAATCTTGTATGGCATCTTTACATGCTATCAGGAGCCTGGCACTACCCCCAACACAAGTCAGATCTTAATTGGAACCAGGGCATTGTTCAAGAGCTACTTATGAAATTCTTGAATGTAAGTTAATAGGAGCTAATCAGCATGACCCTACTCACCCCTGTTATTCAAGAGCCTTGAAATGTACATCCCTGATTCTCAGAACTGATCACATCATCTCTCTGAGCTTCTAGTAGAATCAAATGCCTAGCCCTTTGAATTTATCTGCACCCAGTTTTGAAGAACTAACTTGCTCAGATTTACTAAGGTGAATAAATGCTACCAATCTCTCTTGCATTTCATTATGCAGCTCTACTCCACCTATACTCCTTCCTTTAATGGCTTACAATCTGGTACATCAGAATAATTTTGTAGATATAAAATCTACCTTATAGCAGGGCACCGTGGATCATATCTGTAATCCTAGCTATTCAAGAGGCTGAGATCTGAGGATCATGGTTCAAAGCCAACCCAGGCAAGAACATCTGTGAGGCTCTTATCTCTAATGAACCACCAGAAAACTGCAAATAGTGCTGTAGCCCAAAGTGGTAGAGTGCTACCCTTGAGAGAAATAGCTCAGGAACAGTGCCCAGGCCCTGAGTTCAAGCCCCATGACCAATAATAACAACAAAAATCTACCTTATAAAGTCTTACTCCATGGTCTTGGATATAACCCAGGTTATTCTAACTTAGTAATGAATTTCTCACGTAATTTTCCTACATCCACAAGATTGAAGAAATCTCTTTTTACCTCATCCCTTCTCAGAACAATTCATTACTTTGTTTTTAGTGAGAAATAATAATTGTTACAATGATCATAATGTGTTCGACGTCACGAACTTATCAGAATGCTTTAATACACATTAGATCACTTAATCCTCACCATGAATCACTGCAGATATAAGGCTTCTGGCTCTGTTCTCCAGTGCTTGGCTTCTGGGCCCTGCATAGATATGTGTCCAAGTTATAATAATCTTTCCTTTTTTTCCACTCAAGAGACATGAGAATCTGGCAGCCCAAGCAGGAAATCAGAAAAAGATCAATAGCATCAGGTTGTCTGGTTTTGCAGCTTGCTACTAGATTCCTTACCTGCACCTCAGCTCTCATTTCGGCTAAGAATAACTCTACTGAGACACAATATTGACCCGAGGCTGACCCAGTGACTTTGGCTTCTGCAGCAGGAAATCTGGCCGACTGACAGTGCCATCAGGCCAGCCCAAAGCTCCACTTCCAACAGAGCACAGCTGCAGGTTACAAGTCTCTGTGCAGTTGTGTACTGACCCTGTGTACGGAGCTTTGTACAATGTTTTGCTAAGAGGTCAGTACATGTTTTCCCAAATCCCATCTTGCACAAGATGCCAACTCATGAGGGACTGTCCTAATTAGAGGACTTCAAACAGCAAGCCAAACCCTGCAGATAAAAAGAAGAAAAAGGCCACAAGAAATATCAAGCTTTTAAATCCTATCAATTGTTCATTTTATTTTTGGTTTGGCTGGGTTTAGACCATTTCTAAAGTAAATGATAACCATATCTCTTTATGAACATCAACTATAAAAATGATGATGTCATGGCAATTATTGTTTATGGTAAGTCATGCTTTTCCCCTCATGGGTTCTAGCCTCTTTAAACTCAATTCTTAGAAGATGATCTTTTTTTCCTTGTCATTTTCTTAATTTGTCTTCCATGTGACTATGATCCTCTGTAATTGCTTTTGTTGTCTCAGCTGCTTCATGATGGCTTTCTACTCTCCTGACTAAATGCTAATCCATTTCCTCTCATTGCCTGAGGAAAACACTAGGGCAATCTTGAACTTTCCTTTTTTCTTCTGACTGGAAAGACTACATAAAACTTGTAGTGAAGAATAAAATATTGGAAGTGGCACTGTAGCTCAAGTGGTAGAGTGCTCGCCTTGAGCTGAAAAGCTGAGGGACAGCACTCAGGCCCAGAGTTCAAGCCCCACGACTGACAAAAATAAAATAAAATAAAATGAAATATTGCACAGAACTTAGAGGGCTATTGCAAATAAATACTGTGTTTTTCTTTCTAAGCTAGTCACATATAGATATAAGTAATTGAATTTATGTTAAAAATGGGAAAATACTGTACACCACTTTTACTGCAATTAAAATATTTACTATCAATCTTTGATCACTTTATATATTCTTTGACAATGGTAATATTTAGCATTTGGGAAAACCCAGTTTGTGGGAGTTTTTTTTACACACTACTAAAGTCAGAGCTTCAAGTAAGTAAAATTTTCCAATCTAAGCCACACCCTAAGTTCTCTGCCTTTAGCTCATTCTCCAGATAGAGTTTCACATTAAGTTTTCCTGGGCTGGCCTTGAACCACCACAGTGTTCTTATTTCTACCTCTAGAGTAACTAGGGCCACCAGAATGCCATACCACACTTGGCTTGTTTTTTAGATTGGATCTCATTAATTCTTGCTTAAGGTGGCAGGAAACTACAATCTTCCTGTCTTGGTTTCCCCAAGACCTGGAGTTATAGGCACAAGCCATCAGCTCTAGCAAAATCCAATCATGTTATTTTTGTTTAGTGTAGTTTAGCTTAGTTTTGCAGCATTGGCACTTGAACTAAAGACCCTCCTGCTTGCTAGATAGGCATTCTCCCACTGAGACATGCCTCCAGTCCCTTTTTGTGATGGCTCATTGTAAGACAAAGTCTCACTTTAATTTCTGACCCACACTTAGACTGTGATCTTCCTATTTCATGCTACCCATTATAGCAAGGATGACAGGTGAACACCCCTATATCCTGCTGTTTCATTTGAAAGGAAGTTTTATAAACTTTTCTGCCTGGGCTGGCTTTGTAAAAACAGGCTGTGTATAAATATAAACTGCTTGGATAAGATTCACCAAAGTAAAACAACTGAAAATACATTTTGGAGGATCTGAGTATCAGTGGGGAAAAAAAAAGAGGTAAGAGATCAGGGAAAGTGGCATCTGGAAAGATTTGGCACTCAAATTTATTCTGGAAGTGCTATAGATTCTTCCCTACCTTGAAATACAGACGACACATTGTGGCTGTTTATGAAGGTTTTCCTGCATAATAATAGGTACAACACTATTCAGCAAACTCATCTCAAAGAACAGAACTTTCTCTTCTGTAAGAGTGTAGCAAATTAATATATATTTTCTTTTTTTTTTCTTTTCTGTTGGTCATGGGGCCTGAACTTTGGGCCTGGGTACTGTCCCTCAGCTCTTCAGCTCAAGGCTAATGCTGTACCACTTGAGCCACAACGCCACTTCTGGCTTTTTTTGCTTATATGGTGCTGAGGAATCAAACCCAGGGCCTCATGCACTCATGGCAAGCACTCAACCACTGAGCCACCTTCGCAGCCCCAATTTTCACAACTTTAATTTTACAATTTCCTACTTAAGCAACCTGGTGGACTAACTGTTGGTCTGAATGGTGTTGTATAAACTACTGCTGAAGAAAATCAAAGTTCTTATAAAAGAATGCCAAACTGCTCATTTCAAAGTTAGGATCAGTTGCATTCCTCAAAAGTACTTTACAAAAATCATTTGGTCACAAATAAGCAAGCAAGTAGTATTAAGAATCTTTACCAATTTTACTCACATATACATCATAATGTATCATGCATTATATGTATGCAATGTGTCATGTATTATATATGCATATGTAATGTGTCATGCAATATATGTGTATGTATCATGTCATGTATTATATATAAATAATATATGTTGTTTATAAATAATATATAAATGTATAACATGCAGTGTATCATATATTTTATATACACATGTTGTCTTACAGTATCATATATTTTATATACACATGTTGTCTTACATTATAAATACATGTCATACATTTTACACGCACATAAAAGTGTCACAAATTTTATATAATAATAAATATTTTATAGAAGATATATATGATCCCTATTAGCATAGTAAAAGTGAAATGGAGCCATTTATATGTCTATGATAGTTATTGGGAAATTGTATTCCTTCCTTTTTTCTGATGTCTTGCTAACCTACAAAAGTGTTTGAGGTTTTTCTTTCTTATTGATTTGTTTAAGATATTTAATCTCTAGACTATTAGTTCATCATCTGTTATAAAAAGCTTTGAAGTCTTCTTCAAACAAAACTAAAACCATTTTAGTTTTAATTGCATTTTTAACTTAAGCAGTTAATGTCTACATAGTCAAACTAATCTTTCATGTCTGAATCTATCCGTATTTTATGACTGATATAACAATAAATATGATGAGGGCTGTAATCCATTGATTAACACACAACCTGCTTACTCTTTCTCAAGGTTGTTGTAATTTAGCTTTTTTTTCTTTTTTACTTTTCATATGAGCTTCCTAAAATCAAAATCTGTGTGGCTCAGTTTTTTATTAAAAACACTTATTTCCATATGTGATTACTTTCCAATTCTCTTCCTACAAGTATGAATGCTGTTCTTTTATACCTCATAACTTTTAACCTATGAGAATTATGCTAAAATAATTTACAGTGCCCTCCAATAAATAGCTATTTTAGCACCTTTATAGAAAGAGAGGTGTATACAATGGACAAGGGGCTCATATCTTAAAATATACTTAGAACTCATTTGTGATCATGTGTGCAAAGGCCCAAAAGTGGGATTGCTGGGTCATAGGGAGCTCTATGTGGAGTCTTTTGAGGAACCTCCATACTGCTTTCCAAAGTGGTTGAACAAGTTTACACTCCCACCAACAATGCAGTAAGATTCCCTTCTGTCCACATCCCCGCCAGCATCTGTTGTTATTAGCGTTGTTGATTATAGCCATTGTAACTGGGGTGAGGTGGTATCTCAACTGAGTCTTGATTTGCATTTCTTTTATGGCTAGGGAAGTTGAGCATTTCTTCATGTATCTATTGGCTATCCTTCATTCCTCTTCAGAGAAGTTTCTCTTTAAGTCTTTAGTCCACTTATTTATTGGGCAGTTGTTTCTTTGAGGATTTGTTGTTGAGGGATTTAATTTTTTGAGTTCCAGGTATATTTTAGATATGAGAGCCTTGCCTTTTGTATAGCTAGTGAAGATCTTCTCCCAGTCTGTGGACTTTCTATTGATCTTGCTAGCTATGTCCTCAAAGAAGACCATACTAAAGCTACCAGCACAACTATGTTTATTGCAGCCTTATTTACCATAGCTAAGATATGGAACCAACCCAGATGCCCCTCAGTAGATGAATGGATCAAGAAAATGTGGTATATACACACAATGGAATTCTATGCCTCCATCAGAAAGAATGACATTGCCCCATTTGTTAGGAAATGGAAAGACTTGGAAAAAATTATATTAAGTGAAGTAAGCCCGGCCCAAAGAAACATAGGTCCCATGGTTTCCCTTATTTGCAATAACTAGTATATGTCTGAGACAAGCAGAAATGGTCAGATAAGTTGATGTTAGGTGAAATGAATCCCAAGATAAGGACTCAAATGGTTTTTCTTTCTTGTGATTGTTTCTAACATATTTATAAGATGATTTCTTTGTTCCTTTGTATGTCCCTCCCCCACAGTATAACCCCTGCTTTCTCTGTATTTGATGTTGGTTTAATTTGTGGAGGGGAAGGGAAAAAATAAATTGTTTAAATAGGGATACAGGTGGATCCATTACAACAATGAGATGTACAAGACGTTATGTAAAAAAAACAAACTTTAAAACAAACTTTACAACTTTGGCGAGGGGGGGCGGTGTGGTGGGGAGATGGGAAGGGGTGGGAAGGGAAAACAAAGGAGGAGGCAACAATACTGGATAAGAAATGTACTCGTTACCTTGCTCATGTAATTGTAAACTCTCTGTATGGTATTTTAAATATATATATATATATATATATATATATATATCAAAAAACTAAATCCTCCAATAACAAATCCTCAAAGAAACAACTGCCTGATTAATAAGTGGGCTAAAGACTTAAAGAGAATCTTCTCTGAAGACACATGAAAAAATGCTCAACTTCTCTAGCCATAAAAGAAATGCAAATCAACAAAACAACATTGAGATTCTACCTCACCCCAGTTAGAATGGCTATAATCAAGAACTCTAATAACAGATGCTGGAGGGGATGTGGCCAAAAGGGAACCCCACTGCATTGTTCCTGGGCGTGTAAACTTGTTCAACTACTTTGGAAAGTAGTATGGAGGTTCCTCAGAAGACTCAAAGTTCCTCATAGAGCTCCCCTATGACCCAGCAATCCCACTTTTAGGCATTTACCCAAATGATCACAAACAAAGCTATACTAAAGATACCAGCACAACTATGTTTATCACAGGATTATTTACCATAGGTAAGATATAAAACCAACCCAAATGCCCCTCAGTAAATGAATGGATCAAGAAAATGTGATACTCACACACACACACACACACACACACACACACACACACACACACACACACACAATGGAATTCTATGCCTCCATCAGTAAGAATGACACTGCCCCATTTGTTAGGAAATGGAAAGACTTGGAAACTGCATTATTGTGTCCTCCAAGATAGGGACACAATATGTTTTTAACATATTTAAAATGTACTATGTGATTTTTTTTGTTTTTTTATCCCTCCCAGCCCCATTTTCACTGTTTGATGTTGGTGCCCTGCATCTTATATATACACTTTTCTAATTTGAGGAGGGGAAGGGAAATAACAAAATGCTGAAATAAGGATACAGGCTGACCCACTGTAACAATGAGATGTACAAAACACTGTTGAAAACAACTTGTGGGGGAAGGAGGTGTTGGGGAGGTGTGGAGAGAAGGGATGGTAGGGGAAAAACAAAGGATGAGGTAACAATGCTCAATAGGAAATGTATTCATTATCTTACTCGTGTAACCATAACCCATCTGTACAGTATTTTTACAATAAAAAAACATATAAAAGGAAGAAAGAGAGGCGTGCATATGATGTAGACAATGTATACTTTATACGAAATTGACTAACATTCCCATAAATAAATTAATTAGAATCTCTGAATTTCTTATCAAATGTATAGCTTATATATCAGAAATATGTGTAGAAAATGTTGTAACAGAGCCCAGGAACTTGGGCCTGCTTCAGTCTTTACTAATCAGATATTCACTCACAACAAGATGAGGCACAAATTGCTAAGGACAATACAAAACAAGACAGTTGTGATAACTGCATTTCTGAAACACACATTGTAGTATGGGAGAGAGATGGAAAACAAATAGACCAATAAAAAAGTAATTATAATTATAATAAGTATTAGGAATAAGTGCAAAGCTCTACAAGAGCTTGTAATTAGGGCTCTTTGAGGAAATTATATTAGGAAGGATCCATGAAAGATAGAAAATAATTAACCAGTAGAGTAGACATCTGAGTTGGCTATGGTTCACAGAAGCCAGAGAGAAGCCTATGCTCCCACATCCACCAGCAGAGCTAGTGAGTGAAGGTGACACATTTTGGGGGAACTAAACCTATGGGAAGAGAACCAATTCCTTTCTTGTAGTAGAACAGACTTTAGTAAAAGGAAGGCCAGCACAAGCCTGTGTCTCTGCTCTCTGCATGTGGAGGACGGAAACGGCAGAAGGCAATGGTAGAGTTTGTATCAGAGAGGCATGAAGATGAAAAGCAGACACAGGAACGGTCCCACCGCAGCACTTAAGTTCTTGTTGCTGTTGTTTCCTAAGTTTGGATCACCCTATTTTTACTTCAATTATGTGAAACACTATAAGATGCTTCCAATAAATCCCCTTCTTTCTCTACGGCCATGAAGAACACATAGAAACATATATGACTTTGAGAAAGAATTGATAGATTCTTCCATCAATCGATTGCCATCACATCCTTTAAGTTGCTGTAATTTTTCAACCCAAAGCCTGCTAACTCACTTGAGTAAACAAAAGAGGGGATCGCACTCCAGATGGAGACTCAAAGCAGACAAAAACAGCAACAAAAATACTGACAGAATCCTTGAAGAAGAAAACAAAAATTTTCTGAGCTGTGACTAGTCAGGCAGGGAGAGCTGCGATCATGTGTATCCATCAGGGTAAGTACAGGATTTGAGATTTAGCCTAAGAGACATTTCCACATTGATCCCATCAGGCATAAAGGAAAGCAAGTAAACAACAGAAAGGCAAGTCATTGATTTAAAAATGTGTTCTTTCCAGGTATTAGTGAATGCTTTCCCTAAACATCTGAGCATTTACTATATGCCAGGTACCACAGAGGTGTGTCAGGTGTGGTGCAGCAGGGGAAAGGACAGTCGATTTTCTAAAAAATTAAATTTTATGTAATTTCAGTATATTTGAAATTGCATCAGGTTGATATAAATTATAATGAATAGAACCCAAGACCAGTGATTCTCAGCTAAGGAAACTTTCTCTTCCAATAACCTAGGAAAACTGGACAACTTCTCGATGCCTACTTGACTGTCATAACTGAGCTGGAGGATGACTAGCTTCTAATGAGCAGAGGTCAGGGATACTACAGGGATGTCCCTGAAATGCATAGAACAGGATCCCACAACGAACATCACAGCATCAAGTCTAAAAAAAACTGCCTTAAAGGAATCAAGGAAATAGAAAGGACCCTGGGCAAGAGCGGAACAAAGCAGTCAGAGTGAAGAGACATCCTCAGGTTTGCTCTCATGGTTGTTAAGGTTTGTCTGTGCCCTGGGACAGTGAAGTAAGCAAATCCTTTTCTTTGAAGAAACTCCATCTAGTATGGAGATGAGTATGAAAGCTATCAATTAAGAAGCTCGACAAATGCTGACACACAGTAAACATGTCTTCCTGTGACAAAAAGCACTGCTCAGTCTAAAAGGGTCAAGCCACCCCTTTCTCCACTTTCTAGAGGACAAATTTCTTAGTTGCTATCTAAGGAAACAGAAGAGAAAGTTTGCAATTGGTATCAGAAGAATGAGAAGGAATTAGTGAAGTAAAGTTAGCATACATTTTAATTAGGAGCCTCATATTCAAAGACCTGGACCCATAAGAGGATATGACATACCAGTGAGGTAAAGAACACAGGCAGGGACAAAACAAGAGACAGTACTAGAGAGCCAAGTCTTGTTGCAGTAAATCTAAACTGAATCCATAATGCACTAGTCACGTTCATAGAACATAGCATTATGACTGGGTATATTATGAGGTGGAAAGCAGTGGCACTTTTAGGTTAATTCTAATAGTATGCTTCATGTCTATTTTTATATATGTGCCTGAATGCTTCAGTTCTGCATTTCACTGTGTCTGGGTATTTATATCAAAAGTGTGATAAATCAGTGATATTGTCATTTGGCATATTTCACAACCAGTCAGTTTGACTGACACACAGAATCAACCTAGTTCATTATAGAACTTCTTCAATCTAGAGTGGTTATAAGACTGCTTATCTATTAAACGTCTACTTCTAGTGTTCTTCGACAAACCTTCCTGAAATTATATGAACATGTTCATTTTCAGTGGTACACCCTTCAGCCAGGGAGCAGACAATAATACGCACAGATTCTAGGAACATATGCCTAAATCAGCAGATTGTTTAACTGATGATTGAACAAATGGACCAGCCTCAAAGGTTCTGGTATAGAGCAAGACAATTAGATACTAGTTGCCAAGGAATCATCTTTGTGCCTAAGGTAACTCATAACACAATATCTGTTGTCTTCAGTACCCATTGTATTTTGGTTCATTTACTTAAAGTTTTTTGTTATTATACATATTCATTAGCTTAAGTTAAACCAAAGTATACAATTATCATGGTCAGTCCTATACAAAGGAGCTAAGGAAAATACAAACCATGTTCTATTCTAGAGGGATTTAATTCAATTTGAGTAAGAGAATGTCATACTAAGACTGTGAGGACATTGAGGACAGTGGATGGACATTTTTGGGTCCAATAACAAGGTCAGAGGAAAAAACTACGTAAGCCATGAATTATACAGATACCTAAAACTAAAGCAAAGCAAGGTCACCCATCAGCATAAAAGAATCAAATCCAAGCTATAAAAAGACCTTCTACACACACAAAGCTTCCTCCAATTAACCCAAAAAAGATCTTCCTGAAGTCCCTGCTTCACTTCTGACACTGTGTTTACCCATATTTTCTGAAGCAGTGAGAGGCAATATGGGTGAGAGGCCAGGTGCCATCTGCTCGCACCAGCAAGTGTGTCCCAGTAGAAATAGCCGAAGAGCTCTATATTTGCTATCTGTACTCCACAACCTGTGTGGGAAGACCTAGACAGGACAGCTGTATCATATTATGTCAGGATCTAAGACCAGTCGTGGTGGAATATACAGCCTACATTAGGTGCAATTAGATTTTTTCGTTTTTGCGATTTCAGAGCAGCATGCTCAGGATTCTTTTTTTTTTTTTTAATTGAATTCTGTTGAAAATGTCAGGTAGAAATTCTTTGAAATGTCTGACATTTTAAATTTCCAAACAATGGATTGTGTAAATCTGCATGAGGAATAAGAAGCCAAATTAAGAACCTGAGTTTATTCAAGTAGGTTGAGATTTTTTTTTTTACCATGACCCAATTTAAAATTTTTCATGTCCATATCCATTAGACTCCATGAAACATTTCTTAGAAAATAAAAGTAAAACAAATGTTCTAGGTGAGGAAAATTCAAATAATACTCAATCATTTTAGAAATCCTAGACATGAGCCAAAAATGGCAATGTATACTTCCATAACCCCATATACTCAAGAGGTGGAGATAAAAGGACTACAGTCCAAGGTCTGACTGGACAAAGCATGAGATCTTATCTGAAAATAGAAAGCAAACTAAAACTGCAACAATAATACAGGGTCCAGGATCACAGCTGAAAGACACACAGTACAATTAGAAGGTCTTAAGTTCAATTCCCAGACCCACAAAACAAAACAAGACAGAACAAAACCCAAACGTGATGTCGATCCCCTAATTACTCATGGCATTTTAATTTGATAACAAAATGAGAAGTATAAAACAAGCTACAGACTAAAACACTGCAGTAAAACCAAAGAGCTATTCAAAATTGCAGTCAATTTCATTTTCATTAAGATATTCCACTCAAGATGTATTTAAACTTAAGTCACAATTATATAATGGGACAATCAACTCCTCTGAGGAATCACCACTTAATAGAAAAATGTAAGTCTTAGCTTTAGTGAATGGCTGTAAGTGATACTGTTTAAACTTGAGAGCAGATAGGTTGCTGTATTTATGGGGATACAGGCCTGGTCCAAGGAGCAAATAAGAAACCAGACAGAAAGCAACATTGAGATCAATCAAATATAGTGAGAGACACTCAGAGAATGTCTACCTCAATTCTCAGAACATGCTCAGTTGGTCTATAGGCAGGACAAGTGAGATGATTTTCAAAACAAATTTACCTCACTTAAAAGCACATGGGGAAAAATGTGGGCCTTCAGGACAGGTTATTTCTGATAGTTCTTGCTACCTAAAACTTGAGATTTAAAACCCCTGAGTCTGCTAAAGAAATTATGTCTGTGTTTACTCAATTACTCTGCTGCACTCTGTCCCAAAACAAACTTGGTATCATATTGGAGAAGCAGTGATATTGGAAAAAATATATTTCAGGGAAAACAGAAAACATAGGTTGGCCAAACAAGTTCAGAAAAGGCGATAGAATTTTTTCAGATACTATATTTACCTTTTTATTGTGCTTTGGCTATTTTTAGAGTAACCTGTTATATAGTTAGGCAAATACTCCAGGGATCATAAAGGAAAAAAGTACATTTTGACAATTAAATAAAAGCAGTATGGATGTCAAGAATTCAAAACAACAATAACAAAGAAATACATAATAAATGGGAGGAAGATGGTGATGGAGAAGCTAGGGGCTAAACAAGCTCTCATGTAGAAACCAGTTTTAGTATTCCAGTGAAAAGTTCAAGGCTAGAGAGTCACACCAAGTGTGCCATCACAGTACAGAGAGTTTTGCCAAAGAGGAAATTTTCAGGCAGTTTGATTAAGGAGACAAATTCGAGCATAGGGACAAAGGCATCAGAGGCAGTGTGTCAGTGGATTCTACTCACCACCAGCAAGAACTGACAAGGAGCGGAAATCTTCATTCTGCTGTCTACAGACAGTTGCAGAACATGGATGGCCCGGAAACCAAGAGAAAGGCATGAGTACCACATGAGACATCCTCACTCCTTTTCACTGCACAGCAGTGGGAAGGAAGCCCCTCCCCCACCACTGGAGAAGAACTCCATCTCTGATACTGAAAAAGACTGAGCTAGAGCAGCTAGCCCATAACTCAGGCCTTGGAAGAAAACAATAGGAGCCATTCAACAGGTCAAAGGAACATGACCTGCAGGGCTCAGCTCCACCCCAAGAGAAAGTTGCCCATTTCAGGCAAAGGAAGTTTTGCCCATGGAGGAGTGACTTTCTTCACTGGGTATACAGAGCCAGGGGCTGCCATATCAAGCATCTAAATAGAAACAACAAGAGACCTCCCACCCAAGAAAAGCCCCGGACTGGATGGATTTACAGCTGAATTCTACAAGATCTTCAAAGCAGAACTCACACCAATACTCCTTCAACTCTTCAATGAAATTGAAAGTGAAAGTTCACTACCAAACTCTTTCTATGAAGCCATCATAACCCTCATTCAAAAACTATGCAGGGACTCATAAAGAAAGAGAACTATAGACCCATTTCTTTGATGAACATCAAGGCAAAACTTCTCAACACAATGTTGGCCAATGGAATTCAACAACTCATCAAAAAAATCATATGCCATTATCAAACATGATTCATTTCAGGGATGCAAAGCTGGTTCAATATATGCAAATCAATCAATGTAATTCATCAGAACAAGAGCAAGGATAAGAACCACATGATTATTATCTCAATAGATGCAGAAAAAAACATTTGACAAGATCCAACAGCCCTTTATGATGAAAGCTCTATCAATATCCCAACCTCATTCTTCAATAGAAGCAACCCAAAAATTCATATGGAACAATAAAAGATCCCAAATAGCAAAAACAATCCTTAGCAGAAAGAACAGTGCTGGAGGAATATCAATATCAAATTTCAAACTGTACTCAAAGCCATAGTAATCAAAACAACTTGGTACTGGCAAAAGAACAGACCTGAGGACTAACGGAATAGAACTGAAGACCCAGAAATGAACCCTAGACCAACAGCTACCTAATCTTCAATAAGGGAGCTAAAAAAATAGAATGGAAGAAAGACAGCCTCTTCAGTAAATGATGCTGGCAAATTTAGTTAAACATCTGTAGAAAACTAAAGCTAGATCCTTATATATCCTTATGTATCACCCTGCACCAGAATCAACTCCAAATGGATCAATGACTTCAAAGTCAAAGCAGACACCCTGAAAACATTACAGAAGCAATAGGAGAAACTCTAGGGCTCCTTGGCAGAGGCCAAAATTTTCTGAATAAAGACCCAGAATCACAACGAATCAAAGAATGGTTAAACAAATGAGATTGCATGAAATTGCAGAGCTTCTGCATGATAAAGGACATAGCTAGCAAGAGCAATAGAAAGCCATACAATGGACAGGGGTCTCATATCTAAAATATTCTAACTCAAAAAACTAAATCCCCCAACATCAAATCCTCAAAGAAACAACTGCCCAATAAATAAGTGAGCTTAAGGCTTAAAGAGAGACTTCTCAGAAGAGGAGATAAGAATGGCCAATAGCTCAACTTCTCTAGCCATAAAAGAAATGCAAATCAAAACAACACTGAGATTCTACCTCACCCTAGATAGAATGGTTATAATCAAGAAATCTAATAACAATAGATGCTGGAGGGGATGTGACCAAAAGGGAACCCTACTGCATTGTTGGTGGGAATGTAAACTTCTTCAACCACTTTGGAAAACAATATGGAAGTTCCTCAAAAGAGTCCATATAGAGCTCCCCTATGACCCAGCAATCCCACTTTGGGGCATTTACCCAAACAATCACGAACAAGCCCATACTAAAGCTACCAGAACAACTATGTTTATCGCAGCATTATTTACCATAGCTAAGATATTGAATCAACCCAGATGCCCCTCAGTAGATGGATGGATCAAGAAAATGTGATATGTGTGTGTGTGTGTGTGTGTGTGTGTGTGTGTGTGTGTAATGGAATTCTGTGTCTCCATCAGAAAGGATGACACTGCCCCATTTGTTAGGAAATGGAAAGACTTGGAAGTAAGCCAGACCCAAAGAAACATAGGTCCCATGGTTTCCCTTATTTGCAATAACTAGTATATGTCTAGGCCAAGCAGAGAGGGTCAAAAGCTATGTGCATATGACCTTATAAGACGATGCTAAAGGGGCTTGGAAGGTGGCTCAGTGGTAGAGCTCTTGCCTTGCATGCTCGAGGACCTGGGTTTGATTCCTCAGCACCATATAAGCAAAAAAAAAAGCCGGAAGTGGCGCTGTGGCTCAAGTGGTAGAGCACTAACCTTGAGCTGAAGAGTTGAGGGACAGCGCCCAGGCCCAGAGTTCAGGCCCCACAACTGGACCCAAAAAAAAAAAATATGATGCTAAATGAAGTGAACCCCAAGACAGGGACACAAGAGGTTTTATCTTTCTTGCTATTGTTTTTAATGTACTTATAATGTACTATGTGATTTTTTTGTCTCTTTTATATGTTCTTCCCCTATGGTATAAACCCTGTTTTCATTGTATTTGATGTCGGTGCCCTGCATCTTGTATATACATTTTTCTAATTAGGGTAGGGGAAGGGAAATAACAAAAGGCAGAAATAAGGATACAGGTTGACCCACTGTAACAATGAGATGTACAAGGCACCATGTTGAAAATGAACTTTACAACTTTGTGGGGGGGGGGAGGGAGGAGTTGGGGAGGTGGGGAGGGAAGGGATGGTAGGGGAAAAACAAAGGAGGGGTAACAATGCTCAATAAGAAATGCACTTATTTCCTTACTCATGTAACTGCAACCCTTTTGTACAGTATCTTTACAGTAATATATATTTTAAAAATTATCTAATAAAGAAGGCTAGTATCTGAAAAAATGTAAAGGTTGAATACACAGGAAGAATAGTCATGCTTTGAGATCTATTTTCCATAGCAAAATGATTGAATTTATACAACTGATGCTAGGACTTCTTTTTTTTTTCTTTTCTTTATAATAAGTTTTTTATTGTGAAAATACTGTACAGAGAGGTTACAGTTACATGAGCAATGTAATGAGTACATTTCTTATGGAGCATTGTTGCCTCCTCCTTTGTTTTTCCCCTACCATCCCTTCCCTCCCACCTCCACAACTACATCCCCCCCACCCGCCTAAATTGTAAAGTTCATTTTCAACATAGTGTCTTGTACATCTCATTGTTGCAATGGGTCCACCTGTATCCCTATTTAAACATTTTGTTTTTTCCCTTTCCCTCCCCAAATTATACCGACATCAAATACAGTGAAAACAGGAGTTATACCATGGGGGAGGAACATACAAAGCGACAAAAAAAATCACATGGTACATTATAAACATGTTAGAAACAATAACAAGAAAAAAAACCACTTGTGTCCCTATCTTGAGGTTCATATCATTTAATATCATCTTATCTGGTCATATGTACATGCTTTTTATCTTTTTTGCTT
This sequence comes from Dipodomys merriami, assembly GCF_024711535.1. NCBI lineage: Eukaryota > Metazoa > Chordata > Mammalia > Rodentia > Heteromyidae > Dipodomys > Dipodomys merriami. The sequence goes on from NW_027202271.1 coordinate 24,479,217, forward strand.
GTACCTGACATATATTAGTTATTGCAAATAAGAAAAACCATGGGACCTATGTTTCTTTGGGCCTGGCTTACTTCACTTAATATAATTTTTTGATGCTAGTACTCTATGTTTAGAAGTAGACACATTTATACACACATAAACATGTGTATATAAGAAGTGCCAGAGAACCTTCAAACAAGTTCAAACACTTTAGCCTTTTAAAATGTATGGCAGGTGAATCTTTGAAGTTGCAAGATGTAACAGTATATTAAACAGAAGGGTAATCAGGAATGGTTCAGAAGCCTTCATTAATTAGGGGATAGCATACATGACTATGCAGTTTTTGTTAGTCTTGAAGGTCAACAAGGTTACTCAGGTAGAGAAAAATGTTCACTGGGATAAACATAATAAACTTCTGGCTTATAAAAGGTAATTCTGAAAATGTTTAATATTTATGCAAAAAATGTAGACTATTGGAGTCAGGTGAAGCTTTACAAGATGACAGGTTTATAATCATACACTGTAACTTCTTCATTCAATGATTATTCATTTAATAACTTCTAGAATAGCTAAGTGAAAAGAAGTATACTTTACATGATTTCAATGTGTTAGTCAGTAAAGAAAATCTATAGCCTGAAGTTGAAGCCTTTGATTCTTAGTAGCAAATGTTTCCACTTGGAAAAAGAGTCATATCTTTCTAAGTGGTTTCCTGAAAACTGTTCCCAGGCATTCTCAGCAGGATTGAAATCTGGTCAAGTATAAGTTCAATATTTCAGAGATGTGAAATGCATCACACATGGAGCCATTTGGTTGTCATAAAGGAAGCAAAAATGTGCATTATTATTGCTACAATGATAAGCAAAATAAAACTGTATTTTCAAATGCTTTTTTGTCTTCTTAAAGGTACAGAAATTGGTATCACCAAGATTAGGGTCTATATTATTTATGGTATAATAGATGGCTTTTACAGGAACTGGAATTTTAAAGCTCATTGAATCCAAAGATTTCCATTATGACCTAATTTGAAATTGAACAGAAATAATTTTTGTCCTGCTAAAATAGAATATGACTATGATTCAATAAAATATCATAGCACAGTTACAAAAGAAGCAACACATTGCTAAGAAGCACGACTCCTGAGCAATTATCAACCAGGTGAGAATTTATTATTAGTTCATAGAAAATTATTTCTGTTCAGATTTTTTGCTCATCTCTACATGGTATATAGTCGGCTTTCAAAACACTCCGTAAAGTACTCTCATATGGCAGTATCATGAAACATAAAAATATAGGCATATTGTATAATTGTTTGGTACTATAATGCACAAGTTACCTAAAATCCAAAAGAAACAGTGGGACAAAGGGTGAACCAATGCAACAGTGATACTCACTAGACACTATGTAATGAACTTTACAACTTGGGGTGAAGGGGAGTGGGAGAAGAAAGTGAGAAAAAATGAGGGAGGAGGTAACACTGTTCAAAAAGAAATATACTCACTATCTTACTTATATAACTATAATTCCTCTTTACATCACCTTTACAATAAAAATAATCAATCAATCAATCAATCATGGTGTTGCATTTAGTTTAATATGTAAGGCACAGTAACTAAACATGTTGAAATAAATGATGTGCTTTGACATAACAGCTGTGGATTCTTGGAAAAGATGTAGCAGAAGTAAAGCACAGCTATTTCACAATGAGAAGGAAATCAAATAATAAACTCTGAGACATGTCCCAGGCAATTAGTTGAGTTAGCCTTGCAAATCTCTGGTGTTTTATAGTGGTTAATTGGAGATAAGAGAGTCTCACGAACTTTCTACTCAGGCTGGCTTACAGCTGTCATCCTCACATCTCAGCCTCTTGAGTAGCTAGGATTACTGGTGTGAGCTAATGTGCCCTACGTTTTTCATACTTTTTTTTTGTCAGTTGTGGCCTGAACTCTGGGCCTGGCCGTTGTCCCTCAGCTCTTCGGCTCAAGGCTAGCACTCTACCACTTGAGCCACAGCACCACTTACAGCTTTTTCTACTTATGTAGTGCTGAGGAATCAAACCCAGGGCCTCATGCATGCAAGGCAAGCACTCTACCACTGAGCCACCTTCACAGCCCTATTTCTTATACTTTTTATCTAGAGTTAGTTGAATCCACAGATGAAGAATCCATTCATATGGACAAAAAACTTTATATATAATATATACATATGTATGTATGTATGCATGTATGTGTGTATGTTTGTATATATGTATGTATCTCCACTTCCCACAGCATTTTCTAAATGGGTGGAGTCATACTTGAAAATATCTACTAAAGATGTATGGTCATCATTCTAGCTTTTCTACCAAGCATTTTCACTAATGGCATCATTCCTTAAAAGTTTACGATCTTTTGGAGGACCTTAGACACCGATAAAATAAGACCACAATCTCAAAACGGATTCAAATCAGACACCTCTAAAAATAACTACTTTTAAATGCATCCACTTGATTGGAGCTATTGTCTTTGTTTATGTAACTTAGCATTATTTCAGTTACAATAAAAACATGATTTGGAATTTAATAAGAATCATAATTGCATCCTATATCAAACATCTGTCCCAAAGACAGCTCCAAAAATGTAGTCATTTTGGCACAGGTATTTGATTTCCTTCACACAAATACACAGAGATCTTAAAACTGTCGAGTTACTGTGGTTAAAAAAAAATCCCTGCAATTTAGAAATACAAGCTGTTACCCTGATGGAAGTGAAGAATCAAGTTTATCTCCCAGGGGTATTACATCAAACAAGTTATTTTGTGATCATAGCTAACAGCCTTCTTTCTCTTTTCTTCCCACACAGATTTCTCATTCCTCGAGTAACTGCCTTCCAACCACCGTCACTGTCCTCCCACACACATTTCTTAGTTTCACTGACCTTCTTAGCCTCACACATATTTATGCATTTCCTAGTAATTTCACTTCATTCAACATAGGTTTTATCGGTTTTTCTGATAAAGATATGTATATACATATATGTATATATGATATAGATATATGTCATGTACATAGATATGGATCTTTAGATATATAGATATAGATCCCTGTCTTTCTGTGAATAGGTAAGAATTTTATTAAGTACTCAGTGTGTCCATACTGTGGATACGCAAATGTGTTGAGAACACATCATCTACTCATTCTGAGTGTGTCTTGGTGCTTAAGTGTTATCTGGTACATAATAGAAATTCAACATTTTCTTCAATGTGTTGAAGAAATTAACAAATTAATGAATAAGTTACTGAGGGAAAAAATCTTTGGAAAGAACAATGAAAAAGAAATTAATGTTACCTCTGAAAATTAATTTTTAATATATGCTATGTGTGAATTACCTTGAGAAATCTCTTACATGTAAAATGTATAAGGGAGATACGTCAGGATGTAATTAGTCACATATCATCAAGACTGACCTACAAAAATAAATTCTCTTCAATTAACATGAACTGTTACAAGAGTTCATTCAACACAAATTTTAGAAGCACACAAATTTTTAACAGTGCTCCATGTATCTTGGACCTAAAAATCTAGAGGATGCACAAGAATTTTAGAAGAATATTTGTTGCAGGTTTTTTTTTGGGGGGGGGAGGTTGGGGGGGTCAGTCGTGGGCTTAAACTCTGGGCCTGGGCGCTATCCCTCAGTTCTTCACCTCAAGGCAAGTGCTCCACCACTTGAGCCACAGCGCCACTTCTTATGCTGCAGTTTTTTAACAATGTAGAAGAAGCGTATCTTTTGTTAGGGAACACAAGATGATTTTACTCAACTAACATCTTTTTTGAGATAAGACATTTATAGAGTCAGAAAACTACGGGGTATAACTGCCATACAAATGACACAATAACTTATGAAAATGGCATGCCAACATATTCTCTTCCTGAGTCCTTTATTAGTGACAGTCAGCTTTATCTGTAGTTGATTTTCATTTCTCTTTATAATTCTATTTCAGTTGGTTTCAAATCAGAAAAATATTCTCAACTGATTGATTTCTCAGCATTAACCTTTCTCTGAGCTAGTTATAACTTGAAAATACATTATAAAACAGCTTGAATTTTTTGCCTACTGACAAGTGATGCTCAGTTTCCACAAAATGCTCCCATAGATACATGCTCACAAAGGCAGATGATTTTCATGGATGGGCAACAAATTCTGGAGCTGCTTATTATTATATATATACATATATATATTATTATCATACTTTGAAGAGTAGGAAAATGTTCCTGATATGATTCATGTTTTAGTTTTATTTCCCAAGAAATACCTTTAAAAGCTGTCAATATTTATGAAAGTATTGTCACAAAACTATAAGGTAATACTGTACACAATATTACTTTCAAAGAATTTTCATATGTATTGTCACTTTTATCCCTATATCAATCCACTTTAAGAAAATGGGCATCTATTATTTCCTATTGGCTTATATAGATAAAGAAACAAAATGAGATGTAGTATGTTTAATCCAAGTGCCATCATAACAAACCCCAAATCCTCCTGTCTCCAAACTTTCTTTTCAATATTCTGACCAGAGAAATATCTTAAGTACTATTTCAAATGAGTCTTTCAGTCCATTTATCCTACAAACACAGTCTTTCACTGTGAACTTACAAACTATTTAGGGAGTAGACATGTTCATCATGACGGATCAACTTAGAAGCTGTTTGCTTTGGTAATTTAACATCCATTCTTGTGTCCTCCTTATTAATTTTAATAACATCCAAATACCACAACTAGACTTATATTAGTAAGCAGCAGATGATTCCCTGCTATACAGAACTCAATACAATAATGCTGTAGAAAAGAAAGTCAGTATGATAAAGTAGAAAATATTGGTGGTACTAACATATTGTACAGAAACTTGACAATTGGGATTTTATAACTTTGAAACATCATAGATGGGTGAGTTGGTAAGAAAGGCATTCACAGGCCCAAGACTGAAAGCCAAGTGTGACTGAGCCAACATAAATACTTGGATACACTCTCATCTATTTTTTACATGACATCTGTAAAAGATAAAAACCATAGAGTTGAGAATATGGCTTAGTGGTAGAGTGCTTCACTATTATGCATGGGGCCCTGGGTTCAATTCTTTGGTAGCACATGAACAAAAAATAAAATAAAATTGTTTAAATAAATAAATAAAATCACATAGATTTAAAAAACTGCAAATATGCTAATGTATATTTTCTTGGAATATTATTGAAATATGAATTTTTGTGTGTGCCAGTACTGGGGCCTGAACTCAGGACTTCATGCTCTTGCTTGACTTTTTCCTCAAGGCTAGTACCAAACTACTTGAGTCACAGCACCATGTTTGGCTTTTTTGCTGATTAATTGGAGATGAGAATTTCATGGACTTTTTTTCTAAGGCTGGTTTCAAACCTCAATCCTCAGATTTCAGCCTTTTGACTAGCTAAGATAACAGACAGGAGACACCAACAGGTTATAAATTCCTTAAAAATAAAGATTGCTGATCTATTGGCTTATACCAGCTCCTCCAAGTTTTTAAGGAATGTGATATTAGAACTTTTACAAATAATGCTTGATAACAGGAAAAGAAAAGTAGTATATGAGGAAACAGGTATGATACTAACAAGAACTGGCTAACTTTAGGGCATTCATTTTTGATAGGGGTCATACCAGCTTCAAAAGAGTGAAAAGTGGTTTACAGGAGAACTAAATTATTATTCTCTTAATCTGAAAATCACAGGTATAGCTGCAACACATAATCAGATATATCTGTGGTATTGAAATTCCCAGTGAAGTAAGGATCATTTAGAAGAATGCTGTCTTAGAGATAAGAATCTTTTTTTAAGTTGAGAAATGCTGCTCTAAATAAACAAGTACTAACTAATTCAACTCTAACCAACATAACTGAAGTCCTCTTTGGTTTTCTTTGATCCTTGCTAAGTGATGAAGGCTAGACATAATAACATATTAAATAAATGTATTTGAATAAGGTATGGCATGCTTGCCAGCTGCACAATGCCCATAATACATGTGGAAACCAGTATTTCTCAATAAGTTAATTGAGCATGGACATAACATAAAAAATCCTTTATGTTTTCCATGGCATTCCTAATCCCACTTTGTGGGGGAGATTCTAGATATGAGCGATAGCTTAGGTTAGCTAGACGAATAGCAATAGGATGTGAAAAGCACAGAGGAAAAGGAGGCATAAAGGAGTAGAGCATCTGTCTGCAAGGAACTGACAGAGAGGAGGGTGAGCAGATCTGGACTATGTTAAGTAAAAAATGGGACATGAGGCAAATTATGCAGGGCTTTGTCAGCCTCACACAAATTTTGAATATTATCTTAATGCCTCTAAGTAAAGAAAGCAAAGTTATCAAATATTTATTTTCAAAAGTTTACTTCAGTAGCAATGTGCTAAATGCATTCGAGTCAGGACATTATGGACAAGAAAATTGTAATATCTCAGAAAAGATAGAGGCCAGAGGTGAAAAGCAATAGTCAGATTAGAAAAATAATCACAAATTAAAAGAAAATGACGAGCAAAAAAAGCTCAAAAGCTGTTTACATATGATGATATAGAATGATGCTAAGCAAAATGAACCCCAAGATCTGGACATAAGAGGTCTTTCTTTGTTGTTGTTGCTTTTGATGTACTATGTGATTTTTTTTATTCCTTTTATATGTTCTTCTCCCTGTTGCCACTTTACTTGATTTTGGTACCCTGAATCTTGTACATACCTTTGTCTAATTTGGGGAGGGGAAGAGGAATAGCAAAACACTGAAACAAGGACACAGGATGACCCATTACAACAATGATACTCACAAGACACTATATTGGAAATGAACTTTACAACTTTGGGGAGGGGGAGGAATGAAGAAAGGGGGCAGAGGGAGTGGATAGCTGTAGATCAACAAAGGAGGGAGTAATAATGCTCAACAAGAAATGTTCTCATTACCTTACTCATGTAACTGTAACCCCTCTGCACAGCATCATTACAATAAAATAAAATTAAAAAGCTTTTAAAATAAAAAATTATCAAAGATTATTATTCTGAAGTAAGGAGCAAATTCAAAAGATAAGATACTTTCTTGAATATCTGTCATTAATTAGGCAGAATTTTATCCAGCACTTAAATGTTATAAGACAATTCTTTGTTTATAGGTCTTAATCATATAAATATGTAAATTATCTATGATTTTTTGAACTCAGAAAAGAGCAAATGTCATGTATCACACTCACAAAATTCAAGTAGGCAATAAATATAGCTATCTCTTTTCTCCCTTTAAAAAAAAAGTAAATGAAGTTTATGCTGGACACCAGTGGCTCACTCCTGTAATGCTAGGAACTCAAAAGGCTAAGATCTGAGGATTGTGGTTCAAAAGCAGCCTAAGCAGGCCAATCCATGAGATTCTTATTTCGGATGAACCACTGAAAAGCCAGAGGTGGGGCTGTGGCTCAAGCTGGTAGAGTGCTAATCTTGAGCAAAATATTCTCAGGGACACACACACACACACACACACACACACACACACACACACACACACACACACAGAGAGAAAATTTATTTTAATTATTCAATTGGACATACGTAGAGATGTCAAGAAAGATAACAAGAATGATTCTAAAGACTGGCTTCAACACCTGGACATAGGGTACAAGTGAGCTGTAGGATCAGAATATCATGAAAATGCTTTGTGTGCGTGTGTGAAACCACAAAGCCTGTTGAGATCGATTTAAGAAGTGGGATGGACAATTAGAGAGAAAGCTGGAGAAGATGTATCTGATCAAAAGACACTTTGTGTGTATAAATAGGCATGTCAAAATGAAGCCTTGTGTGTACAACTAATTGTAGAACTAAAAATAATGTATATGTATAAATTTCTTTATCCTGTGCTCTGTGGATGCTTCAGAATTATCCAAAGAGAAATTGTAAGAATTAGGGGCTGGGAAGGTGGCTCAGTGGTAGAGCGCTTGCCTTGCAAGCATGAGGCCCTGGGTTCGATTCCTCAGCACTACATAAGCAAAAAGAAAAAAGCTGGAAGTGGCACTGTGACTCAAGTGGTAGAGCGCTAGCCTTGAGCTGAAGAGCTGAGGGACAGCGCCCAGGCCCAGAGTTCAGGCCCCACGACCGGACCCAAAAAAAAAAAAAAAGAAAGAAATTGTAAGAATTAAATAAAAGGTTAAAATCCACTGAAATGTCTAATTAATAAAAAGAGAATTAACTTAACATGAAAAAACACCTCCAAAGATGAAGGTGCAAATGAGAAAGAGATTACTAGATACAAAGAACAAAAAATGTGCCCCTAAAATGAATAGAGAGAACAAAATATAAGAGAAGTGAATTTTTCTTAGGAAAAAAATCAACTCAACCTTGAAAGCTTTACTTAAGAATTAAAAGAGGCACCAGGCGCTGATGGCTTACGCCTATGATCCTAGCTACTCAGGAGGCTGAAATCTGAGGATCTCAGTTCAAAGCCAGCCCGGGCAGCAAAGTACGTGAGACTCTTATCTCCAATTAACCGTCAGAAAAAAAAACAAAAAAACTGGAAGTGTCACTGTGGCTCAAGTGGTAGAGCGCTCGCCTTCAGCTGAAGAGCTGAGGGACAGTGCCCAGGCCCAGAGTTCAAGCTCCATGACAAAAAAAAAAAAAAATTAAAAGAGGCAAAATCTAAACAGATAGTGGAATTTTTTAAAAAAAAAAAACTCAAGGGCAAAGAAACAGTCTTAAAAGTATTTCTATGACCCTATCCTATTTTCTAAAAAAAAAAAATATTATCCACAGCAAAGTCTGTATTAAAAAGATTGTGTGGGCCTCTAGAACTGTGATCCTAACTTGTATGCTAATAGGTGGACTAAATTGTGAAATGTTACCATGTAAAACTGAAACTACTGGTAACAATTGTTACTTTTCAATAAAACACTCCTAAAAAACCACAAGCAAAACAATGTCACCTAATTAATGCAACAGATAAAAAGACATGGAAAGGTAATTAACTAAACCCCTAACTATAAATACATCATCTTTTATAATGAAAGTTTCAATTTAAAGCAGGCTGAAAATGGCAAATAGTTAATAGAACAATCAATCCCAAGGTTGACAAGAGTTTATAAATACAGGTTCCTGCTGATGAAAATGCAAATCAGAACGTTTGTAACTTTACAGAATATATCAACATGCATGAATTTGAATATGCATAAATATTAATAATGGAATATTTTGTGTCTAGCGTAACTTTTATTAGTGCTTCCTTTACACTTTCCAAATATTCCCAAATCCACACAAAATTATTTTATAATTAAGAATATCATTGAGAAAGTACCATGGCTTTTCCAATTTTTAATTATTTGATTAATCAAATACTACAAGTGCAGAACAAGTAAATAAACAAATACAGGGAATACAACTGTACACATGAGGGCTCCCTGCAGCATTAGTTTTACTAAAGAAAAATTTGAAAGCAACTCGGGTATGGAATAAAATAGGATGGCTAAGCAAATATGTTCATAGGAAAGATGACACGCAACCAGTGAGAAAGGAAAACTCAAATCTATATACACACAACTTAACATTATTACATGATCAATAGTTGAGAGCCAATAGTGGTAAATGGGTACCGGAATTAAAGGTGCTTTAAAGATTCTGCTTTTTAAATTTTATTATCTGTATGTAGTAGTACTAAAATGTTGGCATTTAACAAAGTAGTTTATGACTACAATGTGTCTTTGATCACCATTATGCCTTTCATCATTTTTGCTCATCCCTCTCAATCCTATCTCTTCCCTTAATTTTTGTAATTTTGTAGGATATGTATTGAATGTTATAACTACCTTCTCCCCCTCTCCAATCATTATTCATCTGTCCCCCTCCAAGTTTCTTCTTTATATTTTATTTATTTCTCAATTTTCTCCAATATCAGTTCATGTTATTTTATATTCTGAAATACATAAATATTATTTTAAGTGGTATTAAATTTTAATAAGTCTATAACATTAAAATATACAATAAATATGACCCAGCTTTAAGAAAACTCTCAAGAGAAACCAATAATAAAAGCGCTGAATTGATAAATAATCAAAAAATGGAAAATGAAAACCACTTTTAGAAAAATTTCCTCCATTCACTCGTACTCCAAAGTCTAAATGATATAAATATGGGCCTACCTGTTGACCTCTCATCTAATATATTGATCAACATGCACTGGACTGCAAATCTTAATACTACATTTTCCAGACTCCTATGCTAGGTGATTTGTGTTAGATTTTACCCTTGGAAGTATGGCAGGGCTAAAGACATGAGATTTCCTGACATCCTCCAGTTGTACCATCTAAGAAGACATCATAGGATCCAACCAGGCCTCCTCTTTTCTAGGCTGATGATACCAGCCAATGATTGAGCATGACAGAATACTATAGCCTGATTACCTTAACGGCAACCTTTGCTACGGGATTAGCAGTTTGCCTGATCAATGCTTCAAAATTTTGCTAAACTTTAAGGGTTTTCCTCCTTGAACACCCTTATTTCTCTTTGAAATAGTCAGATGTTCACCGTGGTCTGAAAACTCATTTCTTTTCTTCCTGCATCCTCTCTTCTCATAATCCAAATGTTTCTCCCAGTAAATCTATTGCACTCTGGATTCTGGCTTGGAAAAATGCTTCATGAAGGAAGGAACTTACAAAACAGGAATACTGAAGGAAAAAATGAAGTCATTTTCTCCCATTTCTGGCTTCAGAAATGGGGCTTCCCTCCCTGTAAAGCTGTAAAGTTCATTTTCAACATAGTGTCTTGTACATCTCATTGTTACAATGGGTCAAACTGTTTACTTATTTCAGCATTTTGTTATTACCTCCAATGAACCACCATAAAAGCCAGAAGTGAATCTGGGGCTCAAGTGGTAGAGCACTAGCCTTGAACACAAAAGCCCCAAGACTGGCATACACACACACCCAAAGAAAAAAAGGAAGGAAGGAAGGAAGGAAGGAAGGAAGGAAGGAAGGAAGGAAGGAAGGAAGGAAGGAAGGAAGGAAGGAAGGAAGGAAGGAAGGAAGGAAGGAAGGAAGGAAGGAAGGAAGGGAGGGAGGGAGGGAGGGAGGGAGGGAGGCAGGCAGGCAGGCAGGCAGGAGGAGGGGAGGGGAGGGAACAGAGGGGAGACAGAGGGGAGAGAGGGAGGAAAGAGAGAGAGGGAGGGAGGGAAGGAGGGACAGGTGCCTGGAGTTTTATTAATCTTAGTTGAGTAGCAGCATTCAACTTTTCAGGACCCTGGAGTAACATAAAACAATGACAGAGTTAAACCTAGAGAGAGCATCATGACATTCCCAGTCTTGAGCTCAGAGTGTGAACAATCACTTTACTTTTTTCTCTTCCACCTCTAGGGGCAGCAATAGCTTTTAGAAGTTCCAAATGTCAAGTGAGAGCCAACATTCAACACTTTCATCACCAACTCCCTATTTTAAACCACACTACTGTGACTTGCCTTTACTTGGTTCGCATTGAAAGATGAATACCTATTCATTTCATTCTGGATTCCAAAACTTTTCAGTTTTGTTTTCTCAGCTCCATTTGAATATGTTCATACAAGGGGTTTTTATATTACAAAATAGGTGAACCTCAAAAGAAAGTGTTGGGGTAAGATACAAACTCTGGCTTTTGAATGTATATATAATAATGCCTTTTTTAAAAGATTGAAAACCTGAAAAAAACAAGATTCTATTGCTTGAGGATAGAAAGTCAGGACAGGAGTCCTATAGGAAGAGGAGTTATAATTAACAAGAGGTCTATGGGAATTAAGGGACTGATAATATTCTTGTTTGTGAATAACTGTACCCTTATTTGCATTAATTATCTTTTAGAGTTTACTATTGGTTTTATGCATTATGATAGAAGCATGAGCAATCGTATCGTTAAAAAAAATAAACTGCTTTGTTAAATGGCAACTCCTTTGTACAACTACTTAAAGATAGTAACAAAAAAAGCCTTCAAATAAAGAATTTAAAGCTTAAGGCATGAAAGCAAACTCCAGAAAAATTAATGCTGTACCATTTAAAGTAGAATCACTAGCTCAGAGAAGCATTATCTCTCAGTGTCAATAAATGTATGAATAAATAATAAGTGAACAAATATCAGGCCCCCAAATACATTAATATTGTTCATAAACTAAACCATACAAAAGAATGCCTGGATGTTAATGTCTGGGTGGAAGAATTATAGCTAATTTGATTTCCCTTGATCTATTTCATTCTTGCCAAAGTCCCTCCAACAAACATGTATTACTTTGAAAATTCAATAAAATACATAATAAAATGTGTTACCAAGAGTACACAATAGAGTTGATTAATATAATGACTGTATTCTTTTCTCTCATGACATTGATCCTATAGTTTTCATCAACAATTTTCTTAAAACACTATGAATTCTAAATTATAGTGTACGTAAATTAGTATATATCATAATCAACTGTAAACCAGCCCAAGAAAACATAGTAACATAGTTGTGCTGGTACCTTTAATATAGCCTTGTTTGTGATAGTTTGGGTAAATGCCCCAATGTGAGATTGCTGGGGCATAGGGGAGCTCTATGTGGAGTGTTTTTTATTGAAGCATTATTTACCATAGCTAAGATATGGAATCAACCCAGATGCCCCTCAGTAGATTAATGGATCAGGAAAATGTGGTGTATATATATATATATATATATATATATATATACATATATATATATGTATATATGTATATATATATATATATATATATATATACATACAATGGAATTTTTGCCTCCATCAGAAAGAATGACATCGCCCCGTTTCTTACAAAATGGAAAGACTTGGAAAAAATTATATTAAGTGAAGCAAGCCAGGCCCCAAAAAACATAGGTCCCATGGTTTCCCTTATTTGCAATAACTAGTATATGTCTAGACAGGACAAGCAGAAAAGGTCAAAAGCTATGTACATATGACCATATAAGATGACGTTAAGTGAAATGAACCCCAAGATAGGGACACAAGTGGATTTTTCTTTCTTGCTATTGTTTTTAATGAATTTGCAATGTACTGTGTGATTTTTTTTTTGCTTCTATTGTATGGTCTTCCCCCATGGTATAACCCCTGTTTTCAGTGTATTTGATTCCAATGCTCTGCATCTTGTATATACATTTTTCTAATTTGGAGATGGGAAGGGAAATAACAAAATGCTGAAATAAGGATACAGGTTGATCCATTGTAACAATGAGATGTACAAGATACTCAGTTGAAACAAACTTTACAGCTTGGCAGGGGGGAGGAGTTGTGGAGGTGGGGAGGGAAGGGATGGTAGGTGAAAAACAAAGAGGAGATAACAATGCTCCATAGGAAATGTACTCACGACCTTACTCCTGTAACTGTAACCCCTCTGAACAGTATTTTTACAATAAAAAACATATATTTAAATAAAAAACCATAATAACATAGCTAAATTGAACCCAACAATTTTAACTAAGAAACCAGCTCTCTGAAGATATCCCTCACAGGTCTTCGCCAAGCATCTCTCCAAACTAAATAACTGAGCATGACCATTCTCTTTGTTTCGTGGCTAAGACAGTCTTTCCATTTCAGAGACTCTTCCTTTCCTATCCTTGCACCCTATACAAACTATTATTCCTGCCTAGTTTCCCCCAAGCTGGCCATTCACTTCTGTCTACTCACACAGATCTCAACTCAAATTCTCTTACCCAGAAAAGATTTTGTTGAATCCTTTCCACCCACTTTACAGTTTGCATATTCTTATCAGCTTGAAATGTTGTCTTTGTAACCTTTGCAATAAACATTGCTGAGATTCTCTAATATACAATGTCAACACTTGCTTTGTTTTGTTCCTTCCTAGATATTCTATGAGCTCCACCCTCATCGATTAGGTATATTATGCTCATTTTTTTTATTGTGAAAATACCGTACAGAGGGGTTACAATTCCATGGGCAAGGTAATGAGTACATTTCTTATCAAGCATTTTGCCTCCTCCTTTGCTTCCTCTTCCCATCCCTTCCTATCTCACCCCTCCCTGCCCCCCTCCTCCCTGCCCCCTACATTCTGCCCCCCAAAGTTATAAAGTTCCTTGTATGTTTCTTTTTTGCCACAGCTCATGTCTGTTCTTTATTTTAGAAAATAATTGGGCAAAAAGTTCTAACAAACAAATCAACAAATTTCCTACTCAACTTAGATTTACCAAATTATCTAGTAATAGAAAAATAAATTCAATGCAAAATGGGCTAAAGCATAGCTTTTTTTTTCACTGCTGTCTGAGGAAAAGATTTGTTCCATATGGGTTTTGCTGTTGTTGTTGTTTCATTTGGTTTAAGTTTTATTTTGTAGTTGTTTTCTACTTTTTTTATTGTGAAAATACCATACACAGGGGTTACAATTACATGGGCAAGATAATGAGTACATTTCTTATCAAGCATTGTTGCCTCCTCTTTGTTTCCTCTTCCTTTCCCTTCCTATCTCCCCCCTCCCCCTGCACCCCCCACCCCCTTTCCTGTCCCCACCCCCCCCAAGTTGTAAACTTCGTTTATCAACATAACGATTTGTACATCTCATTGTTGCAATGGGTCCACCTGTATCCCTATTTAAATGATTTGTTTTTTCCCTTCCCCTCCACAAATTAAACCGACATCAAATACAGTGAAAACAGGGTATATACAGTGGGAGAGGGACATAGAAAGCAACAAAGAAATCATCTTATAAATATGTTAGAAACAATCACAAGAAAGAAAAAAAACCCATTTGAGTCCTTATCTTGGAGTTCATTTTGGCTAACATCAACTTATCTGACCATTTCTGCTTGTCTCAGACACATACTAGTTATTGCAGATAAGGGAAGCCATGGGACCTATGTTTCTTTGGGCCTGGCTTACTTCACTTAATATAATTTTTTCCAAGTCTTTCCATTTCCGAACAAATGGGGCAATGTCATTCTTTCTGATGGAGACATAGAATCCCATTGTGTATATATGCCACATTTTCTTGATCCATTCATCTACTGAGGGGCATCTGGGTTGGTTCCATATCTTAGCTATGGTAAATAATGCTACAGTAGCATTATTTGTGCTGGTAGCTTTAGTATGGTCTTGTTTGTGAACATTGGGGTAAATGCCCAAAAGTGGGATTGCTGAGTCATAGGGGAGCTCTATGTGGAGTCTTCTGAGGAACCTCCATACTGCTTTCCAAAGTGGTTGAACAAGTTTACACTCCCACCAACAATGCAGTAAGGTTCCCTTCTGTCCACATCCCCTCCAGCATCTGTTGTTTATTAGAGTTCTTGATTACAGCCATTGTAACTGGGATGAGGTGGTATTTCAATGTTGTTTTGATTTACATTTCTTTTATGGCCAGAGAGGTTGAGCATTTCTTCATGTGTCTATTGGCCATCCTTTTTTCCTCTTCAGAGAAGTTTCTCTTTAAGTCTTTAGCCCACTTATTTATTGGACAGTTGTTTCTTTGAAGATTTGTTGTTGGGGGATTTAATTTTTTGAGTTCCAGGTATGTTTTAGATATGAGACCCTTGTCCGTTGTATGGCTAGTGAAGATCTTCTCCCAATCTGTGGGCTTTCTATTGATCTTGCTAGCTATATCCTTTGTCATGCAGAAGCTCTGCAATTTCATGCACTCCCATTTGTCCAACCTTTCTTTGATTTGTTGTGTTTCCAGGTCTCTATTAAGAAAATTTCGGCCTGCACCAAGGAGACCTAGGGTTTCTCCTATTCCATCCTGTAATGTTTTCAGGGTGTTTGCTTTGACTGCGAGGTTTTTGATCCATTTGGAGTTGATTTAGGTGCAGGGTGATATATAAGAATCTAGCTTTAGTTTTCTACAAGTAGTTAACCAATTTTGCCAGCACCATTTACTGAAGAGGCTGTCTTTCTTTGATTCTATTTTTTTAGCTCCCTTATCAAAGATTAGATGGCTATAGGTCTGTAGGTTCATTTCCGGGTTTTCAATTCTATTCCACTGGTCCTGAGGTCTGTTCTTGTGCCAGTACCAAGCTGTTTTGATTACTATGGCTTTGTAGTAGAGCTTGAAATATTTGGTATTGATATTCCTCCAACACTGTTCTTTCTGTTAAGGATTGTTTTTGCTATTTTGGGGTATTTTTGGATTGCCTCTTCTATTTCTTTGAAGAATGAGATTGGAATATTGATAGGTATCACATTGAATTTGTAGATAGCCTTGGGAAATACTGTCATTTTAACAATGTTGATCTGTCCAATCCAGGAGCATGGGAGGTTTTTCCACTTTCTAAGTTATGTTTTGATTTCCTTTTTCAGGTTTTTAAAGTTTTCATCATAGAGGTCCTTCACTTCTTTTGTTAAGTTAATTCCTAGGTATTTTATTTTTTGTGGGGCTATTACAAATGGAGTTGCTTTCCTGATTTCAGCCACACGTTTCTCATTGTTGGCATATAGAAAAGCCATTGATTTTTGAGGGTTAATTTTTACCCTGCTACTTTGCCAAAGTTTTGAATCAGCTTGAGTAATTTGGGAGTGGAGTCTGTGGGATTCCTTAAATACAAGATCATGTTATCTGCAAAGAGGGAGATTTTTACTTCATCTTTCCCTATATGGATTCCTTTTATGCTTGCATCTTGTCTTATTGCTGGAGATAGGTATTCTAATACTAGATTGAAGAGAAGTGGAGAGAGGACATCCTTGTCTTGTTCCTGAGTTAAGAGGAAATGGCTTTAGTTTTTCACCATTAAGTATAATGCTGGCTGTAGGTTTCTCATATACAGCCTTTATTGTATTGAGGAAGGTTCCATGGATTCCTAGTTTTTCCAGAACCTTCTCATCATAATGGGGTGTTGGATCTTGTCAAATGCTTTTTCTGCACCTATTGAGATAACCATGTGTTTTTTATCCTTGCTCTTGTTGATGTGGTGAATTATATTAATTGATTTGTGTATATTGAACAAGCTTTGTATCCCTGAAATGAACCCTGTTTGATCGTGGTGTATGATTTTTTGGATGAACTGTTGAAGTCAAATGGCCAAAATTTTGTTGAGAAGATTCACATCAATGTTCATCAAAGAAATGGGTCTATAGTTCTCTTTCTTTGATGAGTCCCTGCCTGGTTTGGGGATGAAGGTTACGATGGCTTAGCAAATCTTATCAGAAAAAGAAGAGAACACACCCAATAATTAAAGTCAGAGATGAGAATGGAAACATCACCACAGAAACAACAAAGAAATACTTCTCAAACCTTTATGCTAATATGTTCGTTAACTTGACAGAAATGGACCGTTACCTAGCAAATATTGACATGCCGAAACTAAACCAAGTGGGCCAATATCAAGCATTGAAATAGACAGCAATAAGGGACCTCCCATCTAAGAAAAGCCCAGGACCAGAGGCTTTACAGCAGAATTCTACAAGGCTTTCAAAGCAGAGTTCACACCAATACGCCTTCAACTCTTCAATGAAATTGAAAGAGAAAGTTCACTGAACTCTTTATGCTCATTTTTATATCACTAGAATTTACTTAAATCCCAAAACATGACAGATACACAATGCACATTTGTTCTCCTGGATAGCCAAATGAATGAAGGAATAAGCTATTAAATGAATCAAACACAAATGAAGAGTTAACCTTAATCTCTAGTGGGTATTATTTCACAGAGGCACTGGACTAAACATACCTATTTTAAATTTGCTTTTCTTTTTAAAAATCCATTAGATCCAAAAATTTAACTGAGGTTATTAATAACCTTATAGTATAATGGGAATAACTATATACAACTTTAGCTAATTAAACTTTTGAGAGAGAGAGAGATAATTTGTCACCTATGTGTATTGCTTTTACACAAAATATGAATCTTCTGCCAACTCATCTGTGATGACTCATTGTCATTGGATTTGGTTTTGATGCAGTGGGGAGAGAAAGAAAGGACAAGAAAACATATTAGCCTTCTAAGATTAATGACTGTATTTCTTCTGTTGGGAACTTAGAGTCCTAAACTAAAATGCTTCCTCTCCGATCTCCCAATATCTGAGGCTGTACCTAATGTAATTGCTTCCAAGGGGGAAATACTGCTGATATTTTCTGACTAGCTGTCACAATGTTCTGAGTTAATCCTCTCGAAATGCCCAGCTCAATATAATTGTAAGAATCCAGGGCACAATCTTTCCATGGCAGTGTGAACAGTAAACTTATTTGTCTCTGTGTGAGGGAGTGTGGGTTCCCAAAGCACAGAGAATTTTATTAAGAAGAAGACAACAATTTCTAATTTTTAGAGATCTGGTTTTTCAGATCCAAATGCTCTGAATTACTAGAGTGTTCTTACAACATGTTAGGAACAGGGAATGACACAATTCTCTATTAGGTTGCTCTGAAAGGCAGGGTATTATTTTGTTGGTATTTCGGCAGAGCTAGTTATTCATCTCTTATATCTTACACATTTACTTGTCCTGTAATGACCTACATATCACTTTCTTCCTTGCCTACGTGGCTGTCTGCACAACATCCTTGTTACTTCTCACTCTCTCCAAGCATGCTGGTAAGCCTTCTGTCTAGAACATGGTTCCCTTTGATTATTCCCATGATTCCACCCAAAGGCCTTACTTAAAATGATCATCCCGCTTGAACACTTCCTATAACTCTTTCTTCCTTTATATCTTTCCACAGCATTGATACCATAAACATTCTACTTGATTTCTTTTTATTATCTCTGTTCTCACTTCTCACATAAAAGAACATGAAAGTGAAGCTTTGTGTCAGTTTTATGACCTAATATATTCTTAGCCCTGATTGGAGGTACTCAAAAAGTACTGTGTAAACAAACAGCTTTTCCTTGAGAAACAACCAACCTAAAATATTCTTATAAGATAGCAACAGATTCAGTGGGTAGAGGAATCCTTGTTCCCAGATAGCAGATGCTTTCCAAGAGGAAATAATGAGAGTATCCTAAATAAAAGCTTCAGATTCTTCCAGATTCACCCCAAATCTTGAAGGGCAGGCAAGAACTAAAAATGAGTTAAGTGGTAATGAAGGCAATTGTTATGTTCTAGAGGCAGAGTCAAATGATGACTGAGACACCTCATGGTGTTTGATGTTCATTTAGAATTGACATATAGTCACTATTTTCTATATAGCAACTCTATCAAATCTCACAAACATTATAGGTCCAAATAGGTCATTTTCAAACTACAGCATGATATTACTGATTTAAATTCAGTAACAACTAAAAGTAGGTAAAGTATCATTTGGGAATGGATTTCCATACTTATATAGTGAATATATTGAGAAAATTGAATGAATTATAACTGAAACATTTAGAGTAATGATTATCTAGAAAGAAAGCTGAAAGAATGAATTTAGAGTACCGACAGAATCATTTGTATACTTTAAGAGCATTAAAAACTCAAATTTTTATGGTTTTTCAATTTCCATCTTATGAATATGTTCTACAACTTACATAGACATCATCCTTACTATTTTGTATGTAAGCTAGCTCAACACCCAAAGACAATTTGGTAAAGAAAGAGAAGAAAGAAGTATGAGAGGAAGGATGAAGAGAGAAAGGGAGGGGAGAAGGAGGATAGGTAGGAGGGAGAGGAAAATCTTTCATAAAATCTTCATTGAAAATATCTGTGGCAAGTTGCAATTGGAACAGTAAATCAACCAAGAATTAACTCTCTCTCTCTCTCTCTCTCTCTCTCTCTCTCTCTCTCTCTCTCTCTCTCTCTCTCTCTCTCTCTCTCTCTCTCTCTCTCTCTCTCTCTTTCTCTCTCTCTCTCTCTCTCTCCCTCCCTCTCCCTCTCTTTCTCTCTCCCTCTCTCTCTTTCAAACTGTATTGGATTTGGCAATTGATGTAATTTTCTGAACACAATGTGTAACTTCTATGTTCACACAGTATTTTGTTGTCAAGTAGTAAGAAATTTTCTTATATGTTTTTATTGTAAAAATACTGTACAGAGGGGTTACAGTTACATGAGTAAGGTAATGAATACATTTCCTATTGAGCATTGTTACCTCCTCCTTTGTTTTTCCCCTACATCCCTTCCCTCCCCACCTCTCCAATTCTCCCTACCCCCCCTCCGTTCCCAAAGTTGTAAAGTACATTTTCAATATAGTGTATTGTACATCTCATTGTTACAATGGGTCAACCTGTATCCTTATTTTGTTATTTTGTTATTTCCCTTCCCCTCACCAAATTATAAAAATGTATATACAAGATGCTGGGCATTGGAATCAAATACAGTGAAAACAGGGGCTATACCATGGGGGAAGAACATACCAAGGAACCAAAAAAATCACATAGTACCTTATAAATACAATAAAAACAGAAAATTTCTTACTTTGGGAGTTAGGTTAGACCAGAACACAACCTAAAATTCTTAGAAACAGCTTTACTAGTGGCATGCAATCTGTACTTCCATACAGGGGTTCAGAGGGGTTACAATTACATGGGCAAGATAATGAGTACATTTCTTATTAAGCATTGTTGCCTCCTCCTTTGTTTCCCCTTCCTATCCCTTCCCATCGCACCTCCGTTCCCCCCCCCCCGCGGCCCCCCCCCAAAGTTGTAAAGTTTGTTTTCCAACATAACATCTTGTACATCTCATTGTTGCAATGGGTCCACCTGTATCCCTATTTAAACGATTTGTTTTTGCCCTTCCCCTCCACAAATTATACCATCATCAAATACAGTGAAAGCAGGGGGAGGGACATACAAAGCAACAAAGAAGTCATCTTATAAATATGTTAGAAACAATTGCATGAAAGCAAAAACATTTGAATACTTCTCTTCAGGTTCATTTCATCTAACATCAACTTATCTGACCTTTTCTGTTTGTCTCAGACATATACTAGTTATTGCAAATAGGGAAAACCACTCCATCATTAAGATTTTGAAATGAGAAAGCATCTTTTTCATGAACATTTGCTGTGCCAAGCTGACTCACTCACATTTCCTACCCCAAATCTTTTTTAGGTTAGGAACAGGTACTGGGTAGCCCTCAGGGATAGTAGGAATGACATAGGATCCTTTGTTTAGCCCCAAACAGGGCCTGCCCTCAACAGTGGGCAGCTCTTTGGAATGTGAGCAGTTAATATCATTTTGACTTTAGTTGCCTGTGTGGGACATAGTGAATATCCTTTTAATTTTACACTGATCAAGGTTATGAAAGAAATCCTAAAGTTGGTACGAAAGCTTAGAAAAAGATTTGTACTTATACATTATGGGTCGAAAAAAGAATTATGATATGTGAATAACTCTTCACAAAGTCTTATTTCACAGGATATCTCTTTTATTTTAAACAAAAGGGG
This sequence comes from Dipodomys merriami, assembly GCF_024711535.1. Classification (NCBI taxonomy): domain Eukaryota; kingdom Metazoa; phylum Chordata; class Mammalia; order Rodentia; family Heteromyidae; genus Dipodomys; species Dipodomys merriami. Next base: position 24,500,481 of record NW_027202271.1, read on the forward strand.
AAAGGTTTGTTTCACAGGTTTTAATCCTGAAAATCACATCTTCCTTCTCCCTGGTGTTAATGTTCCATGTAATGCTAATTATATGCACATGTGTAATTAATTTAAATGTTAGAGAATTCAAAGCTGTCTTCATTCCTCCTTCACATAGAGCTCCCCTATGACCCAGCAATCCCACTTTTGGACCTTTACCCAAATGTTCACAAACAAGGCTATACTAAAGCTACCAGCATAATTATGTTAATCACAGAATTATTTGCCATACTTAAGATATGGAACCAACCCAGATGCCCCTCAGTAGATGAATGGATCAAGAAAATGTGGAATACATATATACAGTGGAATTTTCTATGCCTCCATCAAGAAGAATGGCATTGCCCCATTTGTTAGGAAATGGAAAGATTGGAAAAAATTATATCAAGTGAAGTAAGCCAGGCCCAAAGAAACATAGGTCCCATGGTTTCCCTTATTTGCAGTAACTAGCATAAATCTAGGACAAGTAAAAAAGTCAGAAGCTATGCACATATGACCATGTAAGATGAGGTTAAGTGAAATGAACCCCAAGATAGGGACACAACTGGTTTTTTTCTTTCTTGCTATTGTTTTTAACATATGTATAATGTACTATGTGATTTTTTTTCTTTTGTATGTACTTCCCCCACAGTATAACCCCTATTTTCACTGTATTTGATTCCAATGCCCTGCGTCTTGTATATATATTTTTATAATTTGGGGAGGAGAAAGGAAATAACAAAATGCTGGAATAAGGATACAGGTTGACCCTTTGTAACAATGAGATGTACAAGAAACTATGTTGAAAATGAACTTTACAAATTTGGGGGTGAGAGGAGGAGTTGTGGAAGTGGGGTGGGAAGGGATGGTAGGGGAAAAACAAAAGAGAAAGTAACAATGCTCAATAGGAAATGTACTCATTACCTTACTCATGTAACTGTGACCCCTCTGTACAGTATTTTTACAATAAAAAAAAAGAAATAGAAGAAACTACATTACATTCCTAGACTTCATAACAGACTGAGAAATGAGTGGTAAAACCATATTTCACAGGAAAATCTAAATTGACTTCTCAGGTTATGAATAGTTGATTATGGTAGGTACAGTTCAGAAATAGCCCTATCTTAACTCATTTGGAAAAGGCAGCTATTCATTATATTGAGTCTAACAGCCAGGAAAGAGGACAGAAAAGGCATCGTTTTGAGCTGTCAAGCTTAACACATACATACAGAGCAAATAGTAGCTCTACTCTACAGCAGAATTCAGCCTGCTCTATATCTTACTGGGAAGGAAAAGTGGCCCACAAAAGTGTTTACATATCATGTGCCTATATTATCAAGGACAATTTAAAATGCTTTCGTTACGAGGATGACAGCATTCTGAGACACCGTTATCATGTCACTTCAATGTGTAGCCACTAACTTAGAACGGAGGAAAAACCATTAATTTTTTTAGGCTCTTTGCACAATATTTTGCAGAAATGGCAGTAATCCTGGGAATATCATGTTTCCCCTATCAAAGTCATCTTAAGGATGAGTCCCTGTGTTTTAACTTAAAGAGACTTGCTGGGGGCAAACACTCATACCTAATAAAATTTAATGGGACAGTGAAGACAAAATGCAGCCGTCTGTATTGAAGGGGAATCCTGTTCCACAGAGAGCTGGGGAGGAAAGAACAAAAGCTTACCTTTATGATGGTTTGCACTGGATACAACTTTCCCCCACAAGGTGACAATAAAGATTATTATTAGCAGTTTTCCTTTTGTTGCTTTCTGCAAGTATCTCTTATTCATCCTGCAGATAAAAAATAAATAAATAAAAATCCTAAGTATGTGAAATCATTGTGTTTCCATTATAGTTGTACTGTATTGGATCCTTCCATAGCATTTCAGCACTTATTTCCTGAAGACTCTATCCTTGGCTTAAAAACGCTGCTTGCTGAACATAACTGATGATTGGTTTTGTCATTGTTATTTGTCTTACTTCTTATTTTTCAGCTAGCCTTGAACTCAGGTTTCTGTTTCCCAAGTTTGGGGATTGTCAGCTTTCCAAGTTTGGGGATCATTATGGTTGCTGTTATTATTATCATCTTTAAGTAGTTGTACAAAGGAGTTTTGATTTAATATGTCAATTTATAAGCACAATGTATCTTGAGCAATATCAGCCATTCCATCATTCGCCCCCATCTCTCCCAAGCCCACCCATCTCCTCAGTTTGCCTAGTTCTATTTTCACATAAGGTCCTGAGTCACCATTCCTGTTCATAAAGTATGAAAAAATATTTAGAATATATTATCATATTATATTACAATATATTATTATTATATATTTAAAATATATTATTTTACATTTTGCAATATTCTTCCTAATGTCAAGCCAAATTATTAAAACAAATACTTTAGGCAAAATGGCATAAATTCCTACACATAATGAAAACATTCAAATTTATTATTTGTAATGGATCTTTAAAAATCATCTAGTAAAGCAGGCTTTGGTGGCTCACACCTGTAATCCTAGATCTGAGGACGGTGGTTCGAAACCAACCAGGACAGAAAAATCTGTGGGATTCTTATCTCCAATTAATCAGAAAAGCCAGAAGTAGAGCTATGGCTCAAGTGATAGAATGCTAGTCTTGAACACAAAAGTTCAGAAACAGTACTCAGGCCCAAAGTTAAAGCCCCAAGAACTGGGGTGGGGGTGGGAGGAGGTAAAACAGCTTCCTTATTGTAAACTAATCTGATCTATCTAACATGTACAAGCCTGTTCCTAAAAACACAATATTGCTAAAATCTACCTTATTGGTCCCATCATAAGTAGGAGAAAATTAAAAAGCAGAATTAAAAATTCCAAGTTAACATTTCCAAGTTGAGCCCATAAAACTCAGGAAAGTGTAAAAATGATATACTAGCACAATAGAGCTACCAGTAATAAAAATTCAGCCCTTAACTTTCTCCAGCACTTTACACATTATATATTTTGTTCTTCAGACCAAATTTAAGGCATGGGTATGTTCATTTCCATGTTGTAGCTGGTGCAATTTGAAATTTTTCTTCATTTAATAATAGTGTAAAAATCCCAACTCAGAATGATAGAATTCTAAAATCCTAACACAAATCACTGCATTGCTCAGGGAAAAACAAAACTAACATGGAACAAATCTGTATGTATGTGTTTATGAGGGTGATAAAATATGTATGTGTCGGCTAGAGTATTTTACATTCAGATCCTATGCTGAATTATAATTGTATTTGTCCTGTAGATTCCTATCTTCTCAGATTCTAATGTAACTTCCTGGAGCTACATCCTGATCTACTCTAATTCTTCTTCCTCTTGAATTCTGTAGGTTAATTTTTCTTGTTTCACCTTCAAAGTTTTCCTTTACCCAAAAATATGACCCCATGGTAGTAATGTTGAGTGTATAATTTAAAGAAAGCTTTTACATGTATAAATTCATGAAAAATAAAGTAATATATTACATATTTTGAAAGATATAATGTTAATATTTTTGCTTATAGAAGTTGTACACCTTAATCCATTTTCCAGGAAGGCAGTATTAAAGGATTATAAACATTAACTTTTGAGTCTATTTGGGTTTGGATCCAGATGCTACCAGTTTCTAAATATGTAACTTTTAAGTAAATTATTTTTCTTAGATATTCTGCTTAAATATCTCTTCTAACTTTTGGATCTCCTGTTTCAGTTTCTTCTACCATAATCTGTAAATGAAATAATGTATGTGAAATTTCTGTCCCAGTGATTTTCATGTTCAGACGGCATACTGATTATAACACTGATTATAAAAATCCTTGTTAATAATAATCTGTTCTTGGAAATGCTGGAAGGCTAAGTTCCATTCATGACACAAATCAGAGGAGTCTAAGGAGCACCCATGGCTGCAAAAGTTCCATTTAACTTTGTCTCATGACAAGCCAAACACAAAATACAATGGATTCAGTGTTAGCAATTTAAAATCATACTTGGGTTTTAAGTCAGACTTCTAATGTAACCATTATATGACTTAAATGAAACTCTTCAACAACTCAGTGTTTTCACTACAGTAAGATGAGGATAGTAATAATTTATACATCATAGTGCGGCCAAAGATTAAATGAAAAAGTTGTGTAAAGCTGCATACTGCATAGTAAGTAATCATTACTATGGTATGACTTACTTAGATCAACATTTGATGCAGCCTGGGGCTGGGGAGTAGGGGGCTCCAGTTCCACAGAAGATGGATACAGTAGAAATATAAAAGGCAGGATGAGATATATTTGGAAAACTCCAGGTTTGATAAATGCGTGGCTAAATATATGGTTAAATATATCTTGCCAGAAATATTTTCCAGAAGTCCTTCCACAAAATAACAAAGAATCTTACTGTCTTCAGGGAGTCTCTCAAAGAAATATTGATCAAGATTCATTGTACTCCACAAACTGACATGTTACACAACAACTTAAGGCTTATAATTAATTAATTAATTAATTAACCTCCTATGTACAAAAAGAAATACTGAGCCATAACAACCACCAACTGTCCATGTAAGTATTCTATTCTCTTGCTTTTACTTCCTCTCAAAACACTTAAATCAGTTTCAAAATCCTTTTTTATTTCTCACATGATCCACCATCATGCCACACCTTCTACATCCTGTGTCACCACCTGATTGTCCTGCATTTTATATAACAGAATGAATAGCAAAACATGTCTGACAGGAAGATCTGCTTAGCATAATTCTTGATAATAGCTTTCCCATAGTCAATGTATTCTGCTATGAGGTCAGTGACCCATCATTTATTCCATACCATTGTACATCCACCAAACAGGATGACAGAATGGACAGCTGGCCACAGTGATAGCTAGACATAGAAAGATCAGAAACACCCACAAAGTCAACAGAGTGTCAGCATAGAAAGAAAGAAAAGATAGCTCAATATTGGGAATGATTCATATTTTCTCCCTATCAGACTGACCCCACCCCTGTCCAGCCAATCACCACATTCTATACTATCTCCTAGATATCTTTTACATGTGCACACTTATACCCACCATCCCTAATGCAGCAGCATAAATTCAGAGAACCAAAATGTCTTCCTGGCCATAGCATCCTACCAGATCTTATACCATCTAGAATTTACATCTGGAAATTAGGGAAAAGCATATATCTGACTTTTTACAGTTATACTTGCAGTATTAGTACTTTTCTGATAAATACTTTTGACTTAATACAATGCACTTTCTGTGTTACAACCAGATAAGCAACTAAGCTGATGAGACACCCTTGCTTAAAACCTTCACATGTAAACAGCAAAGGAATCAAATCAAATAAAAAGATTCTCCTCTATTCTCAGAAGAAGAAAAACAGGAAAAATAGTATAGTCCACAGCAGCATTTTTTTTCTAGAGACTGACTTTTCTTTATATCTCTAATCTTCTTCTTCTTTGTTTTTTTTTTTTTTTTTTTTGGTTGGTCATGGGGCTTGAACTCTGGGCCTGGGCGCTGTCCCTCAGCTCTTCAGCTCCAGGCGAGTGCTCTACCACTTGAGCTACAGCGCTACTTCCAGTTTTCTAGTGGTTTATTGGAGATAAGAGTCTCACGGTCTTTCCTGCCCGGGCTGGCTTTGAACCTCGATCCTCAAGTCTCAGCCTCCTGAGTAGCTAGGATTACAGGAGTGAGCCACCGACATCTGGCTTTCTAATCTTCTTTAATGCTCTTTTTTCTCATCTGTTCATCCACACAAATCCACAGATTGTATCTTAAACTTTTCAAATTTGTCTCAATGACTTCCAGTTAAAATTCATTCCTAGGTCACTTGCTATCAGTAACTCACCCCCATTCTAACCTACTCTTCAAACTGGCCAGCTTTCCATTGGTCACAATGCAGGTCAGAATGTCTCCTCTAGGATGAACTGTCTGGACCATGTTAAGTATCCTTACAACAGATCCTCGCCAACCACATTGCATCACAGTCCATTTACCATCTCCCAAAGAAGATTCCAGAAAAATAAAAACCACGCCCAGTATATTTGTGAATATGTGTTGATCCAAGAACGAAATTAATAAATGGTAAATGAGTGTTGGTTGAATGCTGGTGGCACCTTACAAACAAGCAGATGGGGTAGTTGTCAATGTGAGGAGAAAACACGTGTGTGTTATCTCTTTAGGATGAAATCGGGAGATGATAAACATGAAGAAAATGAGAATGGAGAGAGAACTCAGACAACATCGGTCAAAATGAAAAGAAGCACAAGAAAAGGGAAATTCATATATAACTTTTTTCTTCTGATTTTTTAAATACAAACCATCTTGGACAAAGTGAAATATAATGGGGTGATCAAAGATTTTTCAAAAAGAACACTATCAAAAGGGAGGAGCAAAAGAGAAAGGAAAATGAACAGGACATTTCTTCTTGACCTTGTACCAAAGCCCAAAAGGAAGAAGCATGCCTTTTTATTCTATTTGCTAACCACCATGTTTCAGCTTGAAATTTTCTACTACAGTTTAGCATTGTCACAGTCAACTGTAAAAACAGCAAAAAACATAAGTGAATTTTGTAATCACAAAAAATGAGTTTCAGAAAAGAAACTTTTGAAAGCTAAAAGATAAATGCACACAGAAGATGGAACCTTGAAATTGCTCCCCAAGCAGCAAAAGCTAGCAAGGAACACACGGGAAATGGGGTAATTGAGAAATGGTAACCTTGGCAGTGAAGGATGGTAGAAGGGAAAAGTTGTCAAAGTAGGGAACTGACAGTTAAATCTCCCAGACTTTCTTCCGGTTTCCCCTTCTGTTACAAGTTTCAGTTATATCTACTAAAAAATACATTTATTGTACTAAAATAGCCATTTTCAAATGGCTTCTCCCATTAAAAACAGAAAATAAACTTAACTAGTCAAGAGAAGAATGTGAAAAAATGGACATACAACGGAGATAAAAACCAAAAACCTGATTCCAACAACCTAGATTTCTCCTGGACTTGAGATACTTCTATGGAAAAAAAGGCCATATAAGACAACATACAATTAAGTCTTTTAGGACATTTCTCTACATTGACCTAATATTTAGTCAAACCTGCTATTAAGTAATTACAATGACCTACACTTTTATAAATAGAAAAATCAACCTTTAGTCTGCTTTAATTGGTAAGGCATGAGAGCCCTTTCTCCACCTAGAGACCAGAATGTCTGTAAATATGTAGACTAGGTCATATATCACCACATCAAACAATCTGTGCTTCACATCTCAGAATTTACCACCTCACTGGACTGAGAATAGAAACCAAATTTCATCCTCAAGAAGAATTCCATCAACGACTACTCTGTGGAACTCTGCTTCTCATCCCTCTCACATTCATTACACTTTAGCCATGTTGGCTTTCCTTCTGTTAATTTTGCCACCTCATTGCTGACCTTCCATGACATTCCTGACATGTTTACTCTGCCTTACAGAGTGGACTGCTTGTCACAAGCATCTCCATTGAGGTAACTCCTGACCATCCTGCCCTCTCAAGTCCAGAGGACCTCCAATAGTCTATCCCCCAAACCCAACGGTATCATTGTTACAGTCTGAAATCATCCTAGACACCTCTTTATACTTTTTACGTGTTTATGCTCTTTCCACTGAAAAGTAACTTCCTTGAGGGCAGAAATCTTGTCTATGAGTCACAGCCTAAACGCATAAAAAAAAAATCTCCTGGATCTTGTATCAAAGGATAGGTTCGATGAAAGAGTTGATGCATTCATTTATGATCAGAATGAAAAGATGAGTCCTATTTAATGGTGAGATTCAATTGAATCTTTTAATTTAAGAAGAACTAAATTTCCACTGTACTCAGCAGCTAGGAATAGTGATGACAAGGGTAGTGTGCATGTTGGTGGAAAATAAAGCAAAAAGGGGACAGGAGGAAATGGAAACCAAGACTTCTCTTATAAAAGGTAGAAGATGCTCTCTCATATAGGGAAGGAAAGTAAAAACTGATTTGAAAAGGGAATGTCAAAGAGCCAGCAGGATGGGAAAATAGGAGACACCCAAGTCAGAACAGATGCTGAAGGCTTTCAAATGAGGTCAAATAATAGGTAATTTTTGTAAGACTAAAGCATTCTTCAAGCACCATTTAATATTTTATTATTTCTTCTAATATCCATGTTTTATAGGAACAAAATGTATCTTTCAAAATGAAACAATTTTTTGTTATTAGCAGGTCACCATAATAATCTCTCAAAATAGGACATCTAGTATCACAAGTTTAATTACATTATTGATTTTTATCCAAAAACTTAATAGCAGTCTGTGTTATTCACCTGTATATTATATATATAATATATATATATATATATGTTATTTACTGTGTGTAGAGCTGTAGATAATATATTTAAGTTATCTACAGAAAAGGCAATTTGGGGGTACATGGCAACATCAGAAATAAGAAAGCAAAAATAAGAAATAAGAGATAGATATATGGATGCATAAATGATAGCTATTACAGAGATGCAGATATGAAGTATAAAGATTCATATATGTGTTAGCATCCTGTGAATAAGAATAGATAACAAGTATTTTTTTAGATATGAGGCCCTTGTCTGTTATATGGCTAGTGAAGATCTTCCCTCAATACCTGGGCTTTCTTTTTTTTATTGTGAAAATACTGTACAGAGGGGTTACAATTACATGGGCAAGATAATGAGTACATTTCTTATCAAGCATTGTAGCCTCCTCCTTTGTTTCCCCTTCCCATCCCTTCCCATACTCCTCCCACCCAATCCTCCTCCCCCCACCAAAGTTGTAAAGTTCATTTTCAACATAACGACTTGTACATCTCATTGTTACAATGGGTCCACCTGTATCCCTATTTAAATGATTTGTTGTTTCCCTTTCCCTCCACAAATTATACCAACATCAAATACAGTGAAAGCAGGGGTTATACCGGGGGGCGGGACATACAAAGCAACAAAGAAATAATCTTATAAATGTGTTAGAAACAATCACATGAAAGAAAAAAACATTTGAATACATATCGTAGGGTTCATTTCCCTAACATCAACTAATCTGGGCTTTTCTGCTTGACTCAGACATATACTAGTTATTGCAAATAAGGGAAACCATGGGACCTATCTTTGGGCCTGGCTTACTTCACTTAATATAATTTTTTCCAAGTTTTTCCATTTCCTAACTACGTGGGCTTTCTAATGATCTTGCTAGCTATGTCTTTTCCCATGCAGAAGCTCTGCAGTTTCATACAATCCCATTTGTCCAACCTTTTTTGATTTCTTGTGTTTCTGGGTCTCTATTGAAATTTCGGCCTGAGCCAAGGAGACCTAGGGTTTCTGCTATTGCTGACAGGGTCAGGAGTTATGCCACAGAGATGCCTGGCTTTCACAAGCATGGGTGTGGTTTTTATAATGTTCTTACTTCTGCATTTGTATGACTAAGTATGAGATGTTGTGTATTTTAAAACCTAGGAAAAGCTGGGTGCCAGTTACTCACACCTGTAATCCTAGCTACTCAGGAGCCTGAGATCTGAAGATCATGTTGGAAACCAGCCCCTGCAGGAAAGTTCACCAAAAACTATCAACCCCTCCCCAAAATACTGGAAATGGAGCTGTGGCTCAAATAGTAGAGCACTAGCCTTAAGAACAAAAGGTCAGGGGCAGCACCTAGACCCTGAGTTCAAGCACCAGGGCCAGTACACACATGCACCAAAAAAAAACCAACCAAACAAACAAACAAACAAACCCTAGTTACTCTCAGGTTCTCTATAGTACACATTGTTTTGATGTGTGTACAGTGGGGTACAGCTATAGATCAAGGTGGGCTGAAACTATGGCTGCTTGCAATGGCACCCCATGGAGCCATGAGGCTGCCCCACCTTGGGAAAACAGGACTCAGATTCTGGCCGGCATGGACTGTTCTGCTGTCACTGTGGTGCAGACACATGGCTAGACCACTGTGCATTTTTCTGTGTGTAAAACATGGTAGAATGACCACTTTGTTGACAAGGAAATGTTAAGATGAAGCCAGATGCTCTAGTGTCTCACACCTGTCATCCTAGCTACTCAGGAGGCTGAGATAGGTAGATTGTGGTTCAAAGCCAAGCAGGAAATTCTAAGACTATTACCTCCAATAAACCACTCAGAAAAAGCTGAAGTGGAGCCGTAGCTCAAGTAATGGAGTGCTAGCCTTGATCAAAAAAAAAAAAAGAAAAGAAAAAAACAAATGCTCAGGAACAGCACCTGAGTTCAAGCCCTATGACTAACAAAAAAAAGTGCCATGATGACACTTTCAAGTTTTAGAGGACATATTCCACATTGGAGCTGAGTCACCGTTACAAGCTAGGCATCAGGTCAAGGGGAGATGTTTACACTGTTGCAATGAACTCAATGCATGTGGAGCACTTGAGACTGAACTACTGGTGTGGAGCTGGGAGGGATCTCAGTTGGCCCTGCCCCACCCTTCATGGGGACAAGAACTCGCACTGACCCACTGACTATAAAATAAAGCCTGTGTGTTATACTGTGAAAAAAAGAGAGGTTTTTCATTGTTGTTGTTGCTGTTAATGAACTATGTGATTTCTCATTTCTTTTGTATGTGCTACCCCTATAGTACATCCCCTGTTGTCACTGTATTTGATTTTGGTACCCTGGTATTGTATATGCATTTATTTGAATTAGGGAAGAGAAACAACAGAATGGTGAGGCAAAGGATAGGTGGGGAACAAATTCAACAGCTATATACACAAGACAATATGTTGCATCTTGGGAGGGTGAAGGGGGCTGCCAAGAGAGAAAGTAGGAGAAAAATGAGGGAAAGGGTAACAAGTTTGACAAGAAATGTACTCATTACCTTACTTATGCAATTGTAACCCTGCTGTACATCACCTTAACAATAAAAAAAATAAAAAAAAAACATAACAAATCATTAACCCTAAGGATAGTACTATTTTGTCATATCATCCAGAAGCTGAGTCGACCATTTTAATTTTTTTCACTATTACTATTCATTTTGCTTTCCTCTCATATTGTATATACAATACTGTGGCATTACAGTGTTATAAAAACACACTATCAACTACAGTACCTGAATCAGATTCTCCCTGTAGAAACCTAGAATATAAACTTCTCAACTTATAAATTATCATCAAGTTTACAAAGCTGTGATTTTATATACCAATCACAATTCACCTAATTAAGTCAGATTTTTCTAATCAAACTTCAAAACAGAATTTGAATCTTAATCAGCTTCTTAACTCTTTCTGAACTGAGATAGTGCTTGGTTTTTGTTGTTGTTGTTTTGCCAGTACTATGGCTTGAACTCCAATCTTTCACCCCTCCCTCTACTACTTAAGACTACTTAATATCTGGGATTATGGCACAAACGTCTATGTCTAATTGTAAGCCACCATATCTAGCCCTGAGATGGTTCTCTTAAATGTTCATTATAATTGCGACATCAATGTTCTGTGCAGAATCCACCCCTTGGATTCTGTTCAGCAGTCACCTTTGAAGGTCTATTGAATGTAGAAAGCTCATGTGATTTCTAAGGAATATTTGGCAAGAAGTACAATCACTCACTTCATTCACACAAATTTTATACTCTGCTTCTCCAGAACACTGGAATTTTTGTGGACATAAAATTCCAGGAATATGATTGATTTATGCTTGGCAGTATATGGCCAAATTGTTGGATTTATGCATACCTTTACCACCCACAGTTTGAAACAGAGATCAGAAATGTATTATCATTTAAATGATTTATCTAGAAACATACAATATTATAAGCTGCAAGCTCTAATACTCAGAATGAAACACTATGAAACAAAAATAGAGCAATCATTTCAGATTTCTGAGAGCACTGGAAAGAAACCTGAAATGATCAAATCTAAGCTACATTACTGTGCATCCTTACAAAGTGAATCACAGGACCTCATTTCAGTCTATACTATAGGTGTGACATCTATTTTCTCAAACAGATTTGCCATTATAACAAACAAGAAATCACTTGATATTTATACTTAAAAGGAAGAATAGGTGTTAAATTAGATGTGTTACTCTGGCTTCAAAGATCCTTCCCTCAAGAGACGAGTTTATAAGTCAGAAATACCTAACCAAATGTGATCCTGGGCTCTGACAAAACTGATCAATGAACTTGTTGATTTTAGTCAAAGATATTGACTCTCAATGCCCACATGTTAGTACTATTGTTGTAAAGAATAAATGCAACATTAATGTAAAGGATTTAGCACAAAATCATGCATAGACACTTAACAAACTATTATTTTCCAAATTATTAATAATATTGTGTGGACCATAATCACCTTGCAAGGAATGAGGGAGAAATGAAAAGTCTAAGTAAAAGAAAAAATTATATGTACTTAAATCTCAGAGATTTCTTAAAAGCTACCTTTTAGGAATTTATCATAAATCTATAGAACTAAAAATTAGGATAAGAAGCAAAGGCTTAAAATAGAAGCAAGACTAAAAAGAGAATCTTCTACAAAATGAATAAATTCTGGGATATCAGAGAATACACATATAATTTCTAAAAGCATAATAGTACTAGATCAGTAAATAAATATGAGTCAAATTCTACTGAGAGGAGAGACATTGAACACCATAGGCTAATTGATGGTATTAATGTTACTATGTGCTTTATTTTAAATGCAGTGGTTTACATTTAAAATGCATTGATTCATTCAACATTCCATGTTAACTCTCAACTGAACTCTGCATGTATGACTATCCCTAGTATTAGGAGCTGATACATATTTTGAAGGCAAGTTGTTTATGGTAGAGGCCAGACTCACATCTAGATCTTCTGCATACTGACTCAGTTCTCAGCTCAGCGATGATTAGACAATATTCCACAAACTCTGTAATGAGTTGTTATAATAGTACATGAAACCTTTTAGACAGATATGTACTCAGAAAATGATGGCTTAAATTAAATGTTAGTTCTCAATCATCTAGAAATTTTTCAGAAGAAAATTACCTGATTTGCCTGAAAGTGGATAAAGCAAGTACGTTTGCACCTCATTACTGTGCCCTCTGGGATATCTAAGGGTATCACTTATAAATTGCAAGGTCTTGTGAATTGCAATTTAATACGTTCAGAACTAAGTGCCCTATTTCTAACAGACACCAGTCTATGGAGATTAGACCTAATGGAACTGCTGCATCAAAAGTGCCAACCTTGGTCACGGTTGCCAAGTAAAATACAGGATGTTCACATTAAATGGAATTTATCTGATGCTCATATTTAAATGTCCTACAATTTTATTTTCAAGTAGGACAACCCTGTCTCCGTTTTTAAACAAAACACTCTGATTGCCTTCAATGTGGAAACATGAATATTTAAACTACTCCATCTTTGGAATTACATGGAATATGTTTAATCCTAAAATAATGAAATTTTGGTTCCTTTTTATTTTTGCCTGGCCCTAGGTCTGTCCCTGAGCTTTTTTGTGCTCAAGACTAGAGCTCCACCACTTGAGCCACAGTACCATTTCCAAATTTCTGTTTCTTGATTGACTGTCTACAAAACTCAAGTCTAAAAGAAAATGCCTAAAGGATATACAGTTCAACTGACAGATTCTTCTGATCAAGATTTGGAAATGCTCATTCTGTTCTTTGTATTTTTGATGGAGCATATTTACTCTAATATGGCATGAAGACCCGAGGTTTGTGACTTGGGTACATATTATTCATTAGTGACATTGTATTTACTATATCAAAAGTTTCCATTTTAGTTTTGATTTCCCTTTGGGTCACAGTACCTGTTTCAATGAGTCGTTGGGAAAGCAAATGAGTTCCTTCATGTGAAGTACTCAGGAAAAATCTTGACACAGAGTAAACAATCTGCAAATACTATCTGTATAGAGTCACTCAAAATAATTCTGTGGTTAACATCTTCACTCAGCATGGGATAATCAGTTTGTTAATTTCCAGACCTTATAAATACTATAAGACATCAATAAGACAACCTGAGATCTACATCCTTCAATCTCACATGCCTAGCTAAAGCATTCTACTCCTGTCCTGGTGCCTACAGATAATTTGAAGGCATGGAATCCATCAGGTTTAAATTTCTATCTCTTTTTCTTCTTCTCAGTATTAGCCTGAAACTACAATATTTCTCTTCATTTCTTTTTTGTATTCAGTACCTCATCCTTAACATTGTTTGTTGATTTAAAAAAATGAAACATACTGAACTACTATTGCTTCCAGGATCCAGATGTGATGTTCCCAGGGAATAAGCAATTGACAAGAGGCATTATGACTACATTTTCTGATGAAAAGTGAGATCTCCATAGCAAGAAGTGTATCCCTATAGCAAGAAGTATGTGATATCAAACAACAACCAATCTACAATGTGAGCTAAAATTTAAAATGCATGAGAACTATTTACTGAAAATAAACCTTGCTTATATAATTTAATATACGGTATACACTTACCACCAAAATCTTGGAGGCTGTTTGACTAAAATACAGACATCACAAATTCATTTCATATTTGGTCTCCTCTTTTTTTTGGGGGGGGGCGGTCCGGGTGCTGGCCTGGGTGCTGTCCCTCAGCTCTTCAGCTCAAGGCTAGCGCTCTACCACTTGAGCCACAGCGCCACGTCCAGCTTTTTTTTCTGCTTATGTGGTGCTGAGGAATTGAACCCAGGGCCTCAGGCATGCAAGGCAAGCACTCTACCACTGAGCCACCTTCCCAGCCCCTTGGTCTCCTCTTTTACAAAAGCATAAATCAAAATTGATTAGAAAACTTCAGATTTACCATCTCCCAACACTAGATAGCAATAATACAAGGTTCCAAACAAAACCCAGATACTTTATGCATGTACAATCCACAAAGCATCTACTTATAAATAATATAGAGATGACTATATTTCACAAGTATGGGTGGATTGTCACTAAATAGAATAAAATAAACATAGCTATGTGTACCTTTTTACAGATAATGGAATCAGATGAAGTTCACTGGGGGACCCCCTTCACTCCCTAAAACTAGTAGTTTAAGTAAAAACAGACTAATAGTTTTTAAAAAAGAAAAGAACAGCCATTGGTATTAGCATTAAACCTCAGCACAGCAATTTCTCTACTGCACACAATGAAAAATGGCAATGCTGGCATCTACACACTTATAACTAAATTTTATACATACTCATGTGTGTGTTCAATAGTTGTACATAACTTTGTGTATGTTAATGTGCTGTCCTTGAAGATTTTAGTATAGCAAAGACCCCTATTCAGCTTTCAGTTAATAACATAACTGAGAATCCAAATGGTTAAGAACCAAAGCAAAAAAAAAAAAAAAAAAAAAAGAATCAAAGCAGCAACCACTATGTGTCATAAAGCTCTGTCCACAGTGACCCGTTTACATATTGCTTTCTGGCTTGTTTCTTTTGCAATAAGATTTCAGCTCCTTTAAAAAATCTCACTCTTTTATTGTCCAATAAGTGGGACTCCTCTTTATGAATAAAATCAATCACATAATATGCACTGATGCTTACTACCTCTTTGCCATCAGCTACTTCTTCTGAACATTTTCCTTATGGTTGAATTTGCTTTCCTTGGTCATGGAGCAGATGTGTTCGGCAATATACAATTACACTACAGAGCAACAGTCAAAAAGTGGTTAAATGTGCAATCTTGAGAAATGTTCCCAATAGTAAGATTTACTAGATTGCAAAATTATGCCTCAAAGTGATAGGGAAAGCCTATTACCTGAGTCTATTTTAGAGAAATTCTCCAAAGAACACCTGAGTAAAGGAAAGTCCTACATTAGCAGGCAGGTAGAGCTGGCCCAAACCATAACCACTGCTATCTGCCAAAAACAGATTTACCATCTACTCCAAATGTTACATTCTCTTACTTGAACTGTTGGGAAGAAGAACTCAACACATATTAAGTCAAATATTACACAAAATAGCTGCATCAGATTCCTCAACTGTTTAGCAAGACTTTAACCAGTATTCCCTAAGTTAACATTCTTTTTGTCAATGTACTTTTGTGACATAGCCAGCAATATACAAATTAGACCTGACGAAAGATATTAAGCCAGGTAATAGAGCTAACTGATAAACGATAGCTAAATGATACACATATGCAGCAGGATATTATTCTACTTAAAAAGGAATACAATTCAGATTCATTTTGCAATGTAGATGAACCTTGAAGACATGCCAAGCAAAATAACCCAGGCCCAAAAGTACAAATATTTATGATTCTATAGTACTTAAAAGAGGCATACTCATGAGACAGAAAGTAAGACAGGTTACCAAGAGCTGGGGAAAGCAATATATGGAGAGTTAATGTTCTACTGGGTATAGGGTTGTGTGTGGGATAGATCATTTTTTAAAAGGTCTAGAAATGTGTAATGGGAAAGTTGCCCATCACTGCAATTTTATTGACTTGAACACTTTCAAATGGTACAAATAGCCCATTTATAACTATTTTACCACAATAAAGGTAAAGGGAAGGAAAGATAACATGGAAAGGGTCATAATGAAATAGTTACGCTCATTGGCTCTCCTATATAGCCTATATTTATTTTTCCATGGTACTTTAAATTAAATCTATCCCTTTGTTTGCTTATTTTCTTTCTCTCTTTACTAGAACACAAAGTGCCAAAAAACAAAAAAATAGGTTTTCTACTTCACTACTTTGTCCCCAGGAATTAAAATATTCCTTATCAGAGAAGTAGATAAAGAAGAAAAATTAAAAAATAAATATTGTAATAAATTAAAGGAAAACTAGTTTTTCCTTTTAATTTTAAATTTGGTTGTCATGAATAATCGCACATTTTCTTACATTTCATAACATTTAATATCTTTACCTCTTGCAAGCAGTAGGGTATTTCAACTTTTATTTATATTTTATATAAGCCCTGTGTCTGTAAACAGATTCCAAATTCCTTGAGAAACCATATGCTATAGCTCTATTTCCCACCAAGTATCTTTCCCTTGCACAGTGCCATATGGCATACTAAGAACTTTCACAATGATGAGCACATTTGATACACATGACCATGAGGTTGGCAGATAAACTCAACCCCCTCACAGAGATGAGGAGATGGGCTTACACAAGTAAAGAGACTTACTCAAGGTCAGTGTCAGTAAAGTAGCAGCTCCAGAACTCAAAACCAGATCCTCAAGCCCCTGGCTTAAAGCTCTTTATTTGAATATTTTGATAATTAGGAATGGAGATATAGCTGTGTGGTAGAGCATAATCCCCAACATTGCAAAATGTCAAATAACATGTTTCTGATTTTCTTTGCTATTGTAAATGGAATATGTTAAAGTAATTTCCTACTAAATATTCCCTCTGGGTTCACTGAAAAATAGATAGCTTCACAATGTTTTCTGTTTTTTCTTTTATGTTCAGAAGGAGACAAATTATACATTACTAGAGTATATTTGGTTAACTGTGTTAATATAAGACTATGTACAAAAAAAATGTACAGAGAGTATAAAGGTGTTTATAGATAGAGGATAGGCCAGTAGGAACCAGGCAGATAAGTCAGGGAAATGAGGGCCTAATCTCTTCTCCCATGCCCCTCCAGAGCCCATTCAACTCAACCTCAAGGAATTTTGTGCTACATACCTTCCTATTTTCAAAGAAGAGCCAGAAATACCGGACCATATCTGAAATTCTCTGCGTGTTTTAAGTGTTCTCAGTTAAATCCTATTTTTAAGAACACCATGTGCCAATTAAAGTCTGTGGGCAGACAGTGTTGTGGCCTCAGAACTAAGCCATCATGTTCCTGAATAAGTTTTTCAGCAGGCAGCACTTTTGAATCATGAGCTACGTAAACTCTGACTTGGATGAGGGAAAAAATAAAAAAGCAGGGAGAGAGCATTTACCAACAGAAATGACCTTCAGCAAACTGGTTGTGCTGTTCCTTGTGCTCCTTATTAATTCCCATCGAACACTGTGCCCAGGCTTATGAGTTTCAAATGGGTGCCATTATATTAAGTGGTTTTGTTCAAATGACTACGCTGAAGTCTTGAGATCTGAAGATAGTTAGTGTATTAACCCCCGTTGTCACTGTATTTGATTCCGGTGCCCTGCATCTTGTATATACATTTTTCTAATTTGGGGAGAGGAAGGGAAATAAGAAAAGGCTGAAACAAGGATATAGGTTGACACACTATAACAATGAGATGTGCAAGACACTATGTTGAAAATGAACTTTACATTAAATCCCCCAACAAGAAATCCTCAAAGAAACAACTGCCCAATAAATAAGTGGGCTAAAGACTTAAAGAGAAACTTTTCTGAAGAGGAAAGAAGAATGGCCAATAGACACATGAAGAAATGCTCAACCTCCCTAGCCATAAAAGAAATGCAAATCAAAACAACATTGAGATACCACCTCACCCCAGTTAGAATGGCTATAATCAAGAACTCTAATAACAAAAGATACTGGAGGGGATGTGGACAGAAGGGAACCTTACTGCATTGTTGGTGGGAGTGTAAACTTGTTCAATCACTTTGGAAAGTACTATAGAGGTTCCTCAAAAGATTCCACATAGAGCTCCCCATGACCCAGCAATCCCACTTTTGGGCAATTTACCCAATTGTTCACAAACAAGACCACACTAAAATGTTCACAAACAAGACCACACACCAGCACGACTATGTTTATTGCAGCCTTATTTACCATAGCTAAGACATGAAACCAACCCAGATGTCCCTCAGTAGATGAGTGGATCAAGAAAATATGGCATATATACACAATGGAATTCTATGCCTCCATCAGAAAGAATGACATTGCCCCATTTGTTGGGAAATGGAAAGACTTGGAAAAAATTATATTAAGTGAAGTAAGCCAGGCCCAAAGAAACATAGGTCCCATGGTTTCCCTTATTTGCAATAAGTAGTATATGTCTGAGACAAGCAGAAATGTTCAGATAAGTTGATGTTAGGCAAAATGAACCCCAAGATAAGGACTCAAAAGTTTTTTTCTTTCTTGCTACTGTTTTTAACATATTTATAAGATATTTCTTAGTTGCTTTGTATGTCCCTCCCCCACGGTGTAACCCCTGTTTTCACTGTATTTGATGTTGGTTTAATTTGTGGAGGGGAAGGGAAAAATCCAGTTGTTTAAATAGGGATACAGGTAGACCCATTGCAACAATGAGATGTACAAGACGTTATGTCAGAAAACGAACTTTACAACTTTGGCATGGGGGGGGTAGGGGGGAGGAGGGGGAAAGGGGGTAAATCGGACGAGATGGGAAGGGGAAAAAAGGAGGAGGCAACAATGCTTGATAAGAAATATACTTATTACCTTTCTCATGTAATTGTAGCCCCTCTGTATGGTATTTTCACAATTTAAAAAAAAGGAAAAAAAAAAGAAAATGAACTTTACAGCTTGGGTGGGGGGGCAGTGAGAGAGGAGTTGGGGAGGTGGGGAGGAAAGGGATGGTAGGGGAAAAACAAAGGAGAGGGTAACAATGCCCTATAGGAAATGTACTCATTACCTTACTCATGTAACTGTAACCCTGCTGTGCAGTATCTTTACAACAAAAAATATATATTAAAAAAGACTAATATCCATTACCCTACATGGGGAAATTTATAGGCTAAAAGGAGAGCATTCATTCTTGCAAGGATAAGACCAGATACATTTCTACTCTATACTTTACCAGTGGCAAATGAACATTATAATCAAGGATGAAAAAGGAAAGGAAAGGAAAGGAAAAGACCTACTGAAAAACAGATGACTTGAGCTAGAAGTAGCAATCACACATCTGCACTAGGGTGTCAAGTGGAAAACACTGGAGAAAAACAATAAAGTACAACATATAAAAATACCAAAGGAGTCATCTGGTTATTTTCAACTGGTAAGAACAAAAACTACTGAGTACAAAAGGATATTTAGAAGACGGTGGTAATGCTTGAAGCCTGAAATAGCTTATGGTTCAGATAAGCCAGGAAAAGGAAGAAATAAAAGAAGGAAAATTAAATGGCTGAATTTAGCTTATCTGCTGGTATTGCAGCCCAAAAGACAATTAGAGTTAACTCAGATTCTCCCACCAACTTCCATCCAGTTGCATCTCTACTGGCACTATCTTTCACTCCAACCTAGTAGCTACACCTTTTGTAACTTGGTCCTTTCAAATTCTCGTGTGTGTGTGTGTGTGTGTGTGTGTGTGTGTGTGTGTGTGTGTGTGTGTGTGTGTGTGTGTATCCTCCACCTATGATGTAATTATATGGAAAGAACACAGGAGTTAGAGTTGAAATATCTGATAACAGATGATTTCTAGAATCTCAGTTGGCCACTTATAAATTAAAAGCAATACTAATTATGTACCTATCCTCATAAGGTTATCCAGAATCAAAGAGGATAACCCACATGCAAGTGTCTCACAAATTTTAGTCCTAGCAATATATTCTCTAAAGGGCAAAGGTTTATCATCCAGTGAAACTAAAAGCTACATTGACTATGCAAGAAATACCTTAAATCGCCTACTCTTACTTTGAATTTGGAGACCAGCTATGTCCCTACACACACACACACACACACACACACACATATATATATATATGTATATGTATATATATATATGTATATGTATATATATATATATGTATATATATACATATATATATGTATATATACATATACATATACATATACATATATATATATACATATACATATATATATACACTCTATTTTAAGTAATATATATACATATATATATATATATACATATATATATATATATATATATTGTGTGTGTGTGTGTGTTGGTACTGGGGCTTGAACTCAAGGCCTGGGTGCTATCCCTGAGCTTTTGTGCTCACGACTAGCCCTCTAACACTTGAAATAGAACCTATATTCTGATTAAAGCTGTCTATCTTTAATTTGAAGTTTGATAATAACATAGTAATATTTTTAAAAAATCAACTTTTAGCTAATAAGTTTGTAATAATATGTTGTTTGTTTTCCATTAAATTCCATACAAAAAAGCATGTATTGGTATACTATCTTAGTTAAACTCAGAAAGGCACAGCCTGAAATCACATAGTCAAAGTATTGCTTACAATATATGTATCACTAGAACATAGCAATTATTCAACCATGAATACAGAGACATTTGTTATCAGGCAAACTCAAAGAGAATGTAGCTGTTTAGTCAAGTTTAGTTTGAGGAAATACCTTATAAATACCGTGTATTCATCCAAAACAGGTATTATGAAATGTGCATGGAATAGTTATTGCATGATATGCCAAGATCATCAAGTCCTGTATCTTGCCCTGACTTCAAAGGCCTCACTATAAAGGAAGGTCATTTAAAAACTAATGTGATGGATATTGAATAAAGAATTGTGGTGGTTAACAGAGAGAGGGGGGGACAGACAGACAGACAGAGATAGAGAGACAGAGACAGAGACCGAGACTGAAACAGAGACAGAGACAGAGAAGAGAAACACAGAGAGACCAAATTTAATGAATCACCCCCACCTCCTCCTAAGACCAAATAGGTCTCCAATAAATGTTTAGCCTGAAATTAATACAGAAAATAATTGAGCCAAACCTTGAAAGATGAGCTAGATTTTCATAAGAAGAAATGGGGAAAACATAACATTAAGAATATGTACAGAGTATGAACAGCAAGTGAAAACTATACTATCCTGTAATCTGTGAAGCAGTGGTAAGAGATAAATCTGGGTGCTAAGGATGCCAAAAGGAAGTGTTTGGGTTTAATGTAGGAGTGTCAGGGAGTTACTGGGGGGAGGGGTGGTCTCCTAATGAGGAGGTAATATGGGAAACACCTTAACTTAAATGCATGAAATCTATATAAACCTTATTATAATTTGGCTATCAAACACCACCTAAAAAGTGAGTCAACTCACTCTCTAGGTAATAAACTTACAATTAGCTCATATGATACTATAATTATTTTCAGTTAACACAATTAAGAACTATTCATTGCAGATTTGCATCTTCGAATATATGTGGTAAAGCTCATTTTTAATAGGACTTGGATTTGGTGGGATGGCTCTCAAAACTAGATAGTTGCATCCATTTTTCATCAAAATATCTTCAAAACCTGAGAAGTTAAATGGGAAACTTTTTTCATAAAGGCTTCATTTACACCATTTGTGGATCACTATGGTACATCACATATATAGCGAAGAAAACATGACAAAAATGTGTTATCAAGACCACCAGTATTCATTGGGTCTTTCAGCTACAATGTTATGTGCTTATACTATGATTAAAAAAGAATCATACTAGGAGCAAAATAAAATAAAGGAAAAGAATAAAACACAAAGATAAATAGTATCAAAGCTAAATGAGATGAGAGAAATCAATCTATTTCAAGTCTGGTTCCTTGCTTTTGAGTTTTCTACTTCTTTCCATTACTAAAACTTTATGACGAATTTCTTTACATAAGTAAATTTCTCTGTTTTTAATGTAAGAAGCATTAAAAATAATAGCATCTGTTTGTGTGTTTGTGTGTGTATGAACCTGTTTTGAAGACATGGTGGAAAGACATTTTCATATTAATAGTCTAACAGTGAAGAAGACACTATCTTTTATAGTGTAAAAGTTAAGAAAACTGAGTACAAAGAGCAAAAGCAATTTATTCCATAGATGCCACCTATATGTCATACTCTAGGACCCATATTGGTCCTTTGATTGCAAATCTACTGCTCCTCCTTCTCCATTCCACATTAGCATACATATTCTGCACCAGATGAAGAACAGAAAGAACAGTTGGTATCTACAACAGTTGCCATTTTGTACAAAAGGGGAAGGGCAACATAAAGTCAGGGCAGAGGGCAGGTTTGTTCCCTCTCTTTCTTCTTCTGTAGCACTCCACTTTCTGTACTGAGAGCTGCATAAAAATAATCAAGTTCACAGAACTCTTGACACCATCTGCTGACACCACACTATACAAACATCAAGTGTGGATGGTAATACAATTAAGTTTTAATCTGCTTCAGGACATTATCCAATTTGTGAACTATCTGGGGACCCTGTGTCCGTTACCTCTGTTCACCTTTGCTGTTCTCCTAGCCCTAGATTAACTTGCTTTTTATGGGGGTAATGAATAAAAACTGGCATTATATTATCTCCTATTTTATTCTTACGGACATTACACAAAACATCTACAGATACTATCTTTACTCAATCACAAGATGCAATTAAAAAGCAAATTATCCATAGACCCAATGCAGTGCACCTGAATCTAGATACAACCCATAATTATGAGAAATAATCAGTTAATACTTGATGGTAAACATGAATAAGTCCCTTCCTTACAAAGAAGAAAGTGTTTTTCCAGTCAGATCTTATCTCCTCTCTCCTTAGAATCAGACCTTGCTCTGGTCGTTAGGTTCCACCTCAGTGTTTGACTGAGAAATTTAATATGATCTACTCCAATACCATATAACTCACGTCACATTTTCTACTCTACCTGTCACTTCAGCCCCCCAATTTAGAAAACTAAGATTCCATCATTTTCCCAGGACTCTTGAAAAATCCATGAAATACTTCACTTGGTTCTTGCCACCTTCCTAGAGTATCTTCAAGGAAAATTAATCCTTGTCTTTGCCACCTTGAATACATATCCCATAACCCTGATTACTCATTAATACCTTTCTTGCCTTCCACAAACATCCTTAAGCAGGAGTAATAAGCCAGGCATTGGTGACTCACCCCTGTAACCCTAGCTACTCAGGAAGCTGATCTAAGGATCCTGGTTCAAAGCCAGCCTAGGCAGAGAATTCCCCATGAGACTCTTATCTCCAATTAACCCCACAAAAACTAGAAATGGACTTGTAGGTCAAAGTGGTAGAGCACTATCCTTGACCAAAAGAGCTCAGGGATAGAGCCTGGGCCCTGAGTTCAAGCCCCACGACTGACAAAAGGAAAAGGGAAGGGAAGGGGAAGTGGAAGGGAAGGGAAGGGAAGGGAAGAGGGAAGGGAAGAAAAGAGTAACAGGTTAAATATAATGCAAGTTCAACATATGTAGGTATGTCATAATGTGCAATTTAATATATGCCAATATGAATAAAAATTCTCTTTGTTATATTGTTCTTGATTTGCCACCAAGATGCCATAATTTCTCAGCAAATGGATCTTCCCAATGCAGAGTATGCCTTACCCAAGAATTGGGCCCTTATAGTACCCAGGTCTGGGCCTCCACTATCATAACTATTACTGCTGATGATTGTGCAGGGTTTATAGTCTAATGAAAGAAATATATATATATGTAAAAAAAACTGGGCCTTGACTTTGTTGTATACCATTAACTTTTATAGGCACATGAAATACCAAAAAAAAGAAGTAGTGTAATTCACAAATTAACAAGCTATGCAGTCATAGTCATAATCACCTTCTTTGACACTGACAGTGTAATGACCATATTAACTAGTCCCCTAGTTAATATGTTAATAGTTAATCCAGGAGCCTGACTTCCTAGATTCAAATCTTCACTTGAACATTTTCCAAATTTGAGCCACTGGAAAACTTTTGCATATTCTTGAATTTATCTAATTTACTATGGAGTGAGAAAAGCCATAATATCTTCTCAAAGAAGTATGATGGTTAAATGTGCTCATATATATATAGATAGATAGATAGATATAGATATAGATATAGATATAGATATAGATAGATAGATATAGATAGATATAGATAGATATAGATAGATAGATAGATATAGATAGATATAGATATAGATATAGATATATAGATATATAGATATATATAGAGAGAGAGACATATATATGTCTATAGAGAAAGAGAGAGTAAGAGAGAGAGAAAGAGAGAGAGAGAGAGAGAGAGAGTGCACAGGATTTAGAGCAGGATTTGCCCAATAATAAATGTAGAGCTAACATATATATGAGTAAGCTAATATATCCAATAAATAAGTCATGGAGTAGATTAAGTAGAAGAATAAATAAATAAATCATATTGAATTCTGCCAGTAATCAAGAAGATTCCTGCCCCCTCTAAAACTAGATGAATTTGCTCCATGTGCATCAGTAAGTGTTCAGCAGGGGCAATAGATCTGATTTTACAGCTTACTACCTATGGAAAAAATCTCTAAGTGAAGAAACATTCTACTTAATCTGATTAGCCTTATTTAATTAAGACAAAACACTTAGAATGATGCCTGTCATATAGAAAAAGATAAATGTTAGCTATTACTATTAGTATTTATAACCTATTCCATAGTTATGGGGATTTTATGATAAAACATAATGTTTCTAAGTGATTAGCCCAGGAGACATAAATATTTTTGACAACACAAAGTTTTTTCATTAGCTCTGACCTCAGTCAGAACTCTTTCGAATCTTGATTCTAATACCCAATAGCACCCATAAAAGAACAATGTTGACATTTTTTAACAGGGTGCTTTATGACACAATATAATAAACATAAATATACTAAACATAAGCATCATGTGTATTATCCTCAGCTCATTTGTGTAAATGAGACAACTTAGTAACTATACTATCCTCATTGGGAAGAATTCAGAATTATCTTCACTTTGCAAATAAGGAAACAAATGAAGAGACTAATTGAGATTTATGTAAAGTTAACTCAAATCTTCACTGAAGCCTCGAAGAAGAAGGAAAACACTCCACATGGGAGAGAACTTGGAGCCCTCAGACCAGAAGGAAGCAATCATATTATCATTCTTCCACACAGAGAAAACAAGCAAAGCAAAGATAACAAGGACCTATAACAACTCACATTTTGCAAAGCTTTTAAAGGATGCAATCTTTGTGGAAAAAAATAAAGCTCAGTGAAAAGCTGTGCTGAAAATTATCAAATGATTAAAAAGACCGTGAAGAAAACCTAAGGACCTTAACCGAGAATGTAGCAATCCAATACATACAGATAGGAGGTACAAATTGTGTAGACACAAAGGAGGACCTGAGAAACCTAAACAAAGAGAATTTCCAAGTGGATGGAGGTAGGTATTTCCAGATTCCTACCACGTTCTAAAAGCAAATACCCAAATATCACTCTATACCATTTATAATAGAGCATAAACATACCTTGCTTGATCACATAATAAATTCAATGTGTATTTTTTTTTATTTCAAAATGTGGATTCATTTATCTTTCATCCTAAGATTCTTTGAATTTCCCCCCCTTCAGGGGAAGTTCAACTACCCTGGGGAGTACAATCTCAGAGATTGTACCATTTTGTACAGCAGCACTGGGTTGGCCTTCATTGCTTCCTTCCTCTGTGACCTTGAGAATGTCACCTGGTCTCTTGTTTCTCTTGTCTCCTAGTCTGAAGGGAGGCGATAATGCTGGACATTACCCAGATTGGGTGGCATGATTATTAAATTAGTGAACATACATGGGCAAATTAGCATGGTACTAACACACAGAAAGCAATATGTGTGTGTGTGTGTGTGTGTGTGTGTGTGTGTGTGTGTGTGTGTGTGTTCTGTTGTCTCATAGGTACCCAGTAAAAAAGTCACCATTGTTGTTTTGTGGATATCTCCAATCAAGATTCTGAAGAGAGAAAAATTCAATGCAGATTCTATAAAATTAAGAAAATTGAGGAAAGAGGGAATATTGGGAGGGATGGAGGAGAATGCTGAAAGGGCTGACATTGATCAAGATTCATTGTATTCATAAATTATTTTGTTGATTGGAAACTCCTTTGTACAACTACTTTACGATCAATATTAAAATGATTAAACATGTTCTTGTTCTTTTATGATTGTTTGGTAGTATAGGATGGCCACTAATATATGT
Organism: Dipodomys merriami; assembly: GCF_024711535.1. NCBI lineage: Eukaryota > Metazoa > Chordata > Mammalia > Rodentia > Heteromyidae > Dipodomys > Dipodomys merriami. The sequence continues at coordinate 24,527,233 of NW_027202271.1, forward strand.
GAAAGATACAAATTTGTTTATATACTGTATATGAATTATTAGTTTTTTAATTATAATACAATGCAGTTAATGCTGCACAAAAAAAGATTCTGGAGACAAGATAAAGCAAGTGGGGCAAATACTGCCTCTTGTAGACTGGGTTCTGCCTTGCTACCTCTTGTTCTGTCCTTATGATATGGCTTTACAGGTTCATTTTTGATGGATTTATCCAACATTGTCATCTGGTTTACTAGGAATGCGCTGCTTGAGAAGCTGGCTTGTTCTTTTAATCCCTTTGTGGTTTGCATTGATCATAATTGCAGGTATAAACTAGGATTTTAAAATAAATGATGAATAAACAATCAACAGATGAAGTACAAACAGGATAAATAGAGCTCTAAATATACAACTATGTAATTAAAATCCATGGACTTTTTAACTCATTAGCAAAATAAAATTTGTTTATTATTTTTAAATATATTTTTAATTAATAAGTTTTTATTGTGAAAATATCATACACAGGGGTTACAATTACATCAGCAAGCTAATGAGTACATTTCTTATCAAGCATTGTTGCCTCCTCCTCTGTTTCCCCTTAGGGTCTCTGCCCTCCCATATCCTCCCCCCTCCCTCCCCCCCACAAAGTTGTAAAGTTTGTTAAATATTTCACAGCTAAAATCCTCCACACTAATTTTTTTTTACAAGCTTTATGTTGGAAATCTTGAAGCACTTTTACCAAATAGTGCCACCATGACTTCTGCCACTTAGAGATTTTTCAGCTTTTCTGTCAGCCCCCAGATGATCTGAGAAGCTTGTGCGGTCTCTCTGCATTGGGCCGCCTACACATAGAAAAATTATCTGCTTCTCTATCAGCCAATGATTTTTCCATTACCCAATGAGAGGCTTTAAAGGCCCACAATGACTAGGATAAATTGCTCCATTTCTTTTACTCTATTAAAGTAGATATTTTATGTTCCACTGCCAAAAAAAATCCAAGATGAATACCAGAAATAGCCTGTGAGTTGAAGACTCTCATTTTAAAATGGCACTACAATTTATCCTATTTCTTACTGTACCACGAATATTACATTATTCATTACAAGTATTTGTTTTGGGTTTTCTCCCCCCTCAGCCACCATTGCACAGCTCTGGCTGAGTGTCCTCATCCAAGTGCAAGCTGATGAGTTAGAGGGCTATCTCCCACAGATAAGGTCACTTTGTGGAATTCCCACCTGTGTGACCTCAGTGTGTTTGCATAAATATAAATTTGCTCTATGACATTCCTGTCATGTTTGCTCAGTGAGCAAGTAATTTGCCACTCTCATTACTCCAGGTACAAGGTACCTTGTGAAAAATCAATCTTCTTTCTGCTTCATACATCATAGCTTCTCCCAGGCACCCAGTGCCTTCTGACTCGAAAATAAAACTGTGAGATAAGAACACAGCTCTGTTTCAGCAGACCACATTGTCCAAAGAGGCTAATGAATGTCACAGCTCACTGGGAAACCCCATCCTAGGATATATTCTATCCTCAAAGCAAAGATGCTGTTTCGTATAAAGCATTTCCTACACCAGAGGAAAGGATGTGCTAATAGTTGAACGAACAGGTAGCTATGGGGGTTTTGTGAGAAGTTCTTCAGAAATATTAATCTACCAGCTCCTCAGGCCATAAATCATTTTCTCCACCTTTTGACAGGTGGAATTTTGACTCTGAAAGACAATCCATCCCAGAATCCTGACTGGTTCTAATACGCTAGCCTTCTCCCCGGGGACAGGACCAACTCACACGAGCAGATGAATCCATTTTCAGTGTTTTCTTTGGTGCTGATTGCTTCTTTTTCATCATTATGTCCACCTCAACACAGTAGCATAAATGTCACAGAGGGAAAAGCAGTGCAAATATACAGAGAAGGATAATATTCTAGAATTTTCATGCTATGGTGTGGCACAAATCTATTTGAAAACACAAACTCAAATGTCAGCAAATATTTATTTAGTCCCTACTGTATTCTATTCTGGAAGCCATAAATAAAGTAACTATCAGAAGAAACAAATTATCTGCCTGCAGGGAAAATGTGTTCCATGAGAGAGAAAACAATTGAATATCTAAATAAGCCAATGTGACAATTTCAAGTACTGATTATTACTGTAAAAATAAATAAATAAAAGAGAAACATATAATAGTGATGGAGGGGTGAAGGAGTAAAACAACACTAGATGGAAATGGGAAGAAAGGTTTAGCCAAAGGAAGCAGCTATACAAAAAAAAAAACTTTTAAAAAGGGAAAGCATATTATAAGCAAAGGAAAGAATAGAAATAGAGAAATGGAGAAATAGAAAGGTTTTGTGGCTGAAGGGTAAATGTGAGGCAGAAAATGGTACTGGCAAAAGTCATTCCATGGAGATCTTGCTGGCTACAATAAGAATCTAGGTCGATTGCCAGGGAAGCAACAAACCACTGGACAGTGGGAATGGAAGCAGCTTTGAAGTAGCCAGAAAACTGATATGTTCTGATTGATAGTTTTCAAATATCCTGTTACAAGGCCTCAGCTGTTTCATGAATCAGGACTTGGAGGGAATGATAGATGTTGGGAGCAATGAAACAGTCAAAAAGCCAGGGCTGCAGATGATGGCTAGAGCTACAGAAGTATTAGAGAAGAAAGATAGACATACTTGTGACATGTTTGGGGTATATGGACTTAGGACTCATTCAAAGACTTGAGGACATAGTAGAAAGGAAAAGAGGAATCAATGATACAATCTAGATTTTTACTTAAGGGATTGAATATATGTTGGTGTGTTGCGTGGCAAGTGGGTGGAAATGAATAATTCTCTTCTGAATATATTAAGCTTGAAAAGACAGATGTTCAAGATATCACTTAGGAAGTGGGGATGACAAACCTAGAGCATAAGAGAGGCAAATTCTGAAGCACATAGAGGATATTGAACAGCAGCCACCTGACTGAGCTCACTCAGGATAGAATGTGCAAAGGAAACACAAGACACTCAGTTAAATTTAGATTTCTGATACAATGAATATCTTTAGTATAAGTGTGTCTACAACACTTCAAATACATGTGCGTATAGAACATGGCGCATATTTTTACTAAAAAAATCCAAATCCAAGATTAATTGAGAATTCTAGTTTTTACTTTCTAACATGCTATAAAAACTTAAACTCAAGAGTGAGATCACCAGTTGAGAAAATCCAAGACCTGAGACAATTCCAACTTCAGCAGTGGAATAGTGGAAGGAAAGGCAGCCAAAGAGACTTAAGGGGGGCCAGTCAGGAGGGTATCAGAAGCACTGAAAGGAAAAGAGTGTTCCAAGAAGGAAATGATAAACGGAGTCTAAAGTTTTGACTGCTGCTCCATGGTTGCATTTGATGTGCTCAAAGAAGTAATCATTACACTTGACAACGCTGGAAGGTCTAAGGGAAACCTGGGAAACAGCGGCTACAGTGAAGTGAGAGGAACAGAGAGCATACGGGAGTGGGAAAGACGTGAAGAATTGAAGGCAGTGATTATAGAAACCTCCTCCAATAAGCTTAACTATGAAAGAAGAGAAGATGTGAGGTGACAGCTTCAGGTGGATATAGAGTTGGTGTGAATGAGAGAGAAAGAGAGAAGAGAGAAGCCTAGGCAATTCAGAAAAGAGAGTGGGAAATATCAGAACAAAAGACAGAGAGAGAATAAAATTTAGACCCTGATGGTAAGATCTATGGCCAGTCTGGGCAAAAATAGTAGGAGACAGAGCTGAAAATAACCTGAAGCAAAAAGGGCTGTGGATATGGCTCAAGTGAGCACTCATCTGTGTGGCTGCCTAGCAAGCCAAGACCCTATGTTCAGTTCCCAAAGTTCGGTTTTCCCTTTTTTAAAAAAAGGCTGCTTATTTATTTACCATAGCTAAGATATGGAACCAACCCAGATGCCCTCAGTAGATGAATGGATCAAGAAAATGTGATATAGATAGATAGATAGATAGATAGATAGATAGATAGATAGATAGATAGATAGATAGATAGATAGATAGATAGATAGAGATATAGATGAATTCTATACCTCCATCAGAAAGAATGACACTGTCCCATTTGTTAGGAAATGGAAAGACTTGGAAAAATAGTATATTAAGTGAAGTAAGCCAGGCCCAAAGAAACATAGGTCCCATGGTTGCCCTTATCTGCAATAACTAGTATATGTCTAGGACAAGCAGAAAAGGTGAAAAATTATGTATATATGACTATATAAGCTGACGCTAAGTAAGATGAGCCCCAAAATAGAGACACAAGTGGTTTTATCTTTCTTGCTGTTGTTTCTAATGGACATATAATGCACTATGTGATTTTTGTTTCTTTTATATGTTCTTCCCCCACGGTATAACCCCTGTTTTCACTGTATTTGATTCCGGTGCCCTGAATCTTGTATATACATTTTTATAATTTGGGAAGGGGAAGGGAAATAACAAAAAGCTGAAATAAGGATACAGGTTGAGTCATTGTAACAACCAGATGTACAAGACACTATGTTGAAACTAACTTTACTACTTCCCAGGGGTAAGGAGAGAGAAGTTGGAGAGGTGGGGAGGGAAAGGATGGTAAGGGAAAAACAAAGGAGGAGGTAACAACGCTTGATAGGAAATGTACTCATTACCTTACTCATGTAACTATAACCCCTCTATACAGTATTTTTACAATAAAAATATATACCAAGAAAAGCTACTTATAGTCAAATACTTTTTTCTTACATTTTAGTTTGAAAAAAACCTGCCAGTTCTTATATATTCATGTAAATAAGTACAGGCAATACATATTTTGTTGTTCCAAGATAATTTAGTAGCAAAATGAATGTTAAACAATTGTTTAAGAAAATGGTTCATTTTAGTTTATTGCTATGGTTCTTCATTTTTCCATAAAGATATAAATCATGAAATAACTGCTAAACTGTTATAACACCCAAACTGAGATTCTTCTAAGTAGCAATTGGGAACTCCTAAATAATATTCCCATAACAACTCCACCATGGCATTCATCATTAAATATAAAAGTTTTGCTAACACCAACTGAAAGCAAATACTGCTGAGCTCTAGAGAAACAAAAGCCTGCTGCCATGGGAACCACACTTTGGACCTCCTGACCTTTGCATATGTTGCATCAATGTGGATATTTGCATTGGATTTACTCTAAAATAAATGTCAAGTATTCAGTGATATAGTTATGAAGGTAATTCAGAAGCAAAAGAGCAGTGCTGTATTTGGTGAAAAGCAAAGAGAAACAGTAAAAATATTTTTTGAAGAGGTAAATAACTTTAGAACATGTTTCTAGGTATAATGAAGTCATCTATCAGTTACCTTAAGGTTTGATAATACTTATAAATGAACATGATCTTTGGCCCACAATGCTTTATGTTCTTATTAACCAACGATGATAGCTTTATAAACAACATTTCCTGTATTATCAAAAAGTAAGCCTTTTGTACATGCTTCCTTTAATTTTCAACTCCAAGTTCATAGCATTTGAACTCAAACAGATACTCCTTTTAGAACCTATAAAATATGGGTGCAGAAAGAACATTCTATTATGATATATGAATAACATTATCTATATTAAACATGAATACTTGGCATAGTTACCACAAGTTAAGTTTTCCACCTTCACTGTCTTTTAGATAGTGTCTGTCATAACCTTGTTATGTGAACAGAGATAGATAGTGTCTGTCATAACCTTGTTATGTGAACAGAGAAAGAGAAAAATCTAAGCTCCACTGAACCAAGAGCCTTATGTGTCTTACAAGTGTTTAGTACTTAACAGGTAGCCGTTAAAATGGATGGATAGATGGACAAATGGAAGATGAAGAAAGGAAGCCATGAAACCCAGTCACATTGTGAAAAGAATCACAAACATACTGTTTTATACGGTGAGAAAAGTAAGACATAGCTAAGATTTTCAACAGCTTGTCACTCTCCTTAAAGCTGTAAATCAATGACAAATACCTTAATGCCCTTTCAAAACCTAGTCTTGATCTATGTCACCCCTTTCAAAAAAGATCAAGATGCATTGTATTCACATACTGCTTTGTTGAATAGCAACTCCACAACTAAAGATAGTGAAATTATCTTTTAAAGCAGTCTTCCTAAATCCTCCTATCCTCTACAAAGAGGGTATTCTTCCTCTTCAAATCTACCCATTCATACACTCACAAGATTAAAGTTACCTCATTGATACAGCCCTGTGGTTAGACTTAAAACCTGATTCTTAGCATTTAAAGGTTCTAAGGCAGGGTCATAAGGGAGCTAGCTCTATGTGGAGTCTTTTGAGGAACCTGCATACTGCTTTCCAAAGTGGTTGAACAAGTTTACACTCCCACCAACAATACAGTAGAGTTCTCTTTTGGCCACATCCCCTCCAGCATCTGTTGTTATCAGACTTCTAGTTTATAGCCATTGTAACTCGGGTGAGGTGGAATCTCAATGTTGTTTTGATTTGCATTTCTTTTATGGTTAGAGAAGTTGAGCATTTCTTCATGTGTCTACTGGCCATTCTTATGGCCTCTTCAGAGAAGTCTCTAAGTTATTAGCCCACTTATTAATCAGGTAGTTGTTTCTTTGAGGACTTGTTGTTGGGGGATTAGAGCACCCCTATGACCCAGAAATCCAGCTTTTGGGCATTTACCCAAACAATAACAAATAAGGCCATAGTAAAGCTACTAGTGCAACTCTGTTTATCGGAGCATTATTCACATAGCTAAGATATGGAACCAGCCCAGATGCCCCTCAAGAGGTGAATGGATCAAGAAAATGTGATATAGATATAGATATAGATATAGATATAGATATAGATATAGATATAGATATAGATATAGATATAATGGAATTCTGTGCTTCCATCAGAAAGAATGATATTGCCCCATTAGTTAGGAAATGGAAAGACTTGAAAACCATCATATTAAGTAAAGTAAGCCAGGCCCAAAGGAACATAGGTCCCATGGTTTCCATTATTTGCAATAACTAGTATATGTCATCTAGGACAAGCAGAAAAGGTCAACAGCTATGTATATATGACAATATAAGCTGATGATGATGCTAAGTGAAATGAACCCCAAGACAGGGACACAAGAAGTTTTATCTTTCTTGCTGTTGCTTTTAATGTACTTATAATGTACTAGGTGATTTTTTTGTTTCTTTTGTATGTTCTTCCCCCCTGGTATAAAACATGTTTGATTCCAGTGCCCTGTACCATGTACACTATGTTGAAAACGACTCTACAGCTTGGGTGCGGGAGAGAGAACTTGGGGAGGTGGAAAGGGAAGGGATGGTAGGGGAAAAACAAAGCAGGGGTAACAATGCTCCATAGGAAATGTACTCATACCTTACTCACGTAACTGTAACTGCTCTGTACAGTATCTTTACAAAAAATATATATTAAAATTTTTAAGGCAAACTCAAATACAACAAAGAAATGAACAGCTCACAGAGGCCAATATTTTAAAAAAATAGCTTCCATGCTTAATATTTTTCTTTTATTTCCTCTCCTTTTCTTTTCTTTCTTTTCTATGGAACTTGAACTGGATCTTGAACTCAGGGCCTCACACTCACTAAGTAAGCACTTTACCACCTAAGCTATACTCCCAGCCATTTTGTTTTTATTATTTTCCAGATAGGATGTAGCTCATTTTCTCTGGACTCACTTCAGCCTGTGATCCTCCAGACTCTATTCCAAAGTAGCCAGGATTACAGACATCCGCCATTGTGCCCAGCCCCCATAATAATTTTTAAACAACACCGAGGGCCCCCAAATAGTTGGCAGTTCAGACTCTTAAATCAGAAATCAGAAAGCAAATGTTGTGGAGGCTGGGACTATTATTCTTGTGAATTTTTTTTTTTTGTATTCCGTGAGTCCATCACACACTGTTATATAGTAAGTATCCAATGTATGTGTTTATTGGATAAATTAAACACATCATGAGGGTGGGCATAACCAGGCATTCTACAATGACATAAAATAAACTTGGTCATATAGTATCCTAATGCAATATATTAGAGAACAGATTATGCAACTTCCTCAGATGCTTGGTGTTATGTAGAAGCTTCCTCTCCCTCAGAAAAAGACTAGTTTGAGTTACTTATTCCATAAGACTAAAAATCTATGCATTCATCAATCAGAGAGAGAGAAGAGAAAGAATGATGAGGGAGAAAGAGAAAGAGAGGAGATGGAGACAGAGCAGGGAGAAGACATGAAGAGAGGCTAAATACAACTACCGAAGTGGGTAGGTGATCAGTACGTTACTTAAATATATACTCATTTACTCATAATGAAAAAATCATCTTTTTTTCTTTTCATTTATTTCCCTTTGTAGATATTTATTTAAATCTTTAAGTCTAGCCAAAGCTAAGTATGAATTGCACCAGGAGAGTTAATGACTGTGGGGCTGAGAGTTAATAAAATTCTGAAATGAACAAAAAATGAACAATGACAGTCAAAAGCAAAAACTAAGCCAAGATCTAATTATATTATACTTCCATGAATATAAAAAACATTATGAAATATTTAATAACCTACCAAACACCACATTTTTCATCTACCCAGGGATTCTATAGACGAGCTTACAATTATCTCTTCAGTTAAATACACAGTCCTTGACAAGTGCTTGGATTCACGCTCACATTATTGTTCCTGATATGACTGGGCCACTTCAAATGCTTAAAGCTCTTCCCTTGCCAATCTCTATGCTTAGTGTGGCTTAGGCTATGAGAACTTCATTCTTCTTGTTTTAATCAGTACTGGGGCACTATTTGTCTATACCTTACATTTGAGACTTCAGGCAGATGATTTATTTGATTTCCTTTATTCTTCTCTAGGCAGCACTTCTAAAATCTAATGAAGAAAGGCAGAAGACTTAGTAGGCACCGAATAGCATGACCCCATTGTCAACCCAAATGTTAAAAGTATATATTCTGATTTCTGAAAGACCACAGGACACAGCTAAGCTCTCTGTGATCTTTCTTTTCTTGCACCTGCTAACAGGTTGTGATACAGATAGCAAACGAGAATGCATAGAGGTATCTGACAATATGGCCTCTACTATCATAGTAGTAGCTTATCTACATTGTCAGTCAAGGTGATTCCAATAATTAATTTCAGGACGTACTACTTTTCTATACTTTCAGAAATGCATAAAATAGGTTTCCTAGTTATCATCAGGAAGTATAATCAGAAAATTAGTGTGAAATACTACCTGCTAAATCCACTAGTTGAAGAGCAAAAACAAAAGCCACTATTTTCTGTTAGTTCCCAGGCCTCCTCCTACTTCTGTTCATTTAAAAATACTTGTTAATTTGTCCTTTGTAAAAATAGCTTTAGCTAACATAGAGAGGTATGTAATGTATGGCTTGAACCATAAAGATATGGTATCACATTGTGTGTTGACTGCTGAAAATTAGTTTTCTCCCCCTATTGGACATTACATTTAAGGATACTTAGGATTGTTCTTTTCAATTGTCATTCCATTGTCACAGCTGTATTCTCACCCAATTCATGTCAGTAGACATGTGGGCTGTTTCCTGATTGGGGTTTCTCTGAACAAAACAGCCTAGAAATATTGTTATACATATTTCATGATTCAAATATATAAGATTTTTCTCTCTTATTTATACATGAGAAATTAGCTATTCATCATAGAGAATGTATGCATTTCACTTTGCAAGATACTGTTAAGTTGTTGTCCAAAGTACTTGTCCCAGTTTACAACCCTAGAAAGAGCTGTGCAAAAATTTCCATTGCTCCATATATTACCAACACTTGATATATAAAGCTTTTCTTTTCTTGGCATTCTGGCAAGCACAAAACATTATCCTTTTGGGGTTTTAATTTTCATTTCACTGATAGTTACTTGTTAATCAGTATTTTGTTATGCTATTTGTTTTCTTCCTTATTAACCTTGTAGTTTTCAATGGTATACATACATTCCTGAGCAACAAATGCATATTCTTTTGTTTTTTCTTTTCTTTTTTTGTTTGGTCAGTTGTGGAGCTTGAACTCTGGGCCTGGATGCTGTCCCTCAGCTCTTCAGCTCAAGGCTAGTACTCTAACACTTGAGCCACAGCACCACTTCTGGCTTTTTCTGCTTATGTGGTGCTGAGGAATTGAACCGAGGGCCTCATGCATGCAAGGCAAGCACTCTACCACCTAGCCACCTTCCCAGCCCCTATTTCTTATACTATAACTTGGTCATTGAGAAAAGTTTTATTAATTTTATTATCATTTGAAAATTGTGCTAGAAAATACAAGAAACTCCTACAGGATGAAAAGTCATACAAACTATGCAGTTACAATGTAAAAACTTCAGTTACCTTTAAAAGGAGTATAAATATGGACCTTTAAAAATTATTTTTTCTGCAAGACAGAGGCTCTATCACTTGAGCCATGCTCCCTGTTTTTATGTTTGTATTTTGTTTTAGAGACAGCGTCTCAGTAACTTTACATGTGGTGGCCTCAAACTCACTGGTCTAAGATCCTCCTGACAAACCCCCTGAATGGCTGGTAACTCCAGCATGAACCACCATAGTTGAATGTTAATTTTTTGTTTAGATAAAGTGGGGAAAGACACAATAGAATTTAAAGTTAGATTAAATGCATGGTATGGATCAAATTTTTGGGGATGCATATAACTTTATTAAATTAATTATCAAGTGCACAGAGCATTGGGAAACAAATTTTTAATTGGTATATCATCTGAGATTAATTATGATGGTGATACAGTTATAGATATATGTATATATAAAAATATATATGTATATATACATAAATACACTGCCACTGATTTCTATGTCCATGGAAATTTCTATTTCCATGGAAATTTGATTGTTGGGTCTCAAGTTTTATTTACTATAGATATCTAGGTTAGTTCTATAGCTTCTATCTAACAGTTTTATGACCTTTATAGTCCTAGCTATAGTAGTAGCGAGGACTTCCAGCTAATAACATCTACCAATTAAACTCTTTCTATTGATTCATTCATGGAACATTAACATTAACAGACTTGTCACAAAAGAAAATTATAATTTTCCTGAAGAACACAGGAACAAAATGTCTCAACAATATTCTCACAAGCCAAACTCAGTAACACATTAAAAATTATCAAGTTGTCTCATATGGGAAATGCAAAGATGGTTCCATGTATATAAATCAATTATCTTAATAGAATACATAAACAGAATAAAGGCTAGAAGTCATGTGATTATCACAACCGAGGCAGCAAAAGCATTTGAAAAAAATTAAAATCACTTATTATAAAACCCTTGAGGAAACTAAGATTATATCAACATAGTAAAGGTTATTTATATATGAGAAACTTATATCTAATGCTGTCCTAAATAGAGAAGACGAGACAATATCCTCTAAAGTCAGTTAAGAGACACTCTCAATATAGTATTTATATAGTTCCATATGGTGCTAAAATTATTAGCCAGAGCAATAAGGCAAAAGAAAGAAATAAAAGTATACAACTAGGCCCTGGTGGCTCATGCTTGTAATCCTAGCTATTCAGGAAGCTAAGATTTGAGGATCATGGTTCAAAGTCATATCAGGCAGGAAAGTCCCTGAGACTCTTTCTCCAGTTAGCCACCGGAAAACCAGAAGTAATGCTGTGGTCCAAAGCGGTAGAGTGTTAACCTTGAATGGAAGGGCTTAGTAACAGCACCCAAGCCCTGAGTTCAAGCCCCAGGACCACCAACAACCAAAAACAAAGTATACAAAGAAGAAGTCAAATCATTTCCATTTGCAGATAATATGAAATAAAACCATGTATTATCTCTGTAACAACCTTACATTTGAAAGATGTGTAGCAAATACTCTTAAAATAAGATGTCAATTCCATGACCACTTTCTATATATGGCCATACAATTCAAAACTGAAAACAGAATCCTATTAATACTCAGATTTAAAATAGCACAAAAACTCTCTCTTATGCAGAGTTAACAACTCTGTGCTTATCTTTCTAACATATGCACAGTTAAGTATTTCCTTCTTTTTGAAACACTTTCCTCTTTTGTAGGAAGGAGGCACCAAACACCTTCACATTGTTGATTCTATTACCTAACCAGCCTCTAATTATCCAAGTTTGCTGGTAGTTGCTCTTCTATTGCATCTCAAAATGGTTACTGTAGTACTTCAGCATCTTTTCCTTTGTCTACAATTTATTCACAGATGAACTCAATCCAGTCTCAAGTCATTACTCTGATCCTTCATTGCACACTTATAAAAATTTTCTCCAGTTTTTACATCTTTCCTGTTCAGACTTGAAAATTCAACTAAGAAGTTAGCGTCCCCTTCATATTCTACTTTAGTACATCACCATCCAGTCAAGCTCAAAATTCACTTATTTGTGAACCATCTCTTTCTGTCACCCCCATTTATAACACTTCGGGGCCCTCCTATGTTCAGTAACTTAGACATGCATTAAATCCATCCAATATGTTCCAACTCTATTCTTGTCCAAGTCTGGCCTTCACTACTCTGATGACTTCCTATATGTTTTGACATTTTTAGTTCAGAGTTTATGTGAACATTATTTATTTGATGTTGCCTACATTTTACATTAGTTAATTCTCCTCGTAACATAGAGAACCATCATTTTCTTCTTGACCTGTAAACCTCATCACCACCTCACTTAAAATTTTCTAGGGTACAACCCATGTACTATATGTAGAATAAAATCCCAACTCCTTATCATGAGCTAGTATACTAATGGTGATAAGTCCACCAACTACCTCTCTTTTATAGACTATTTTTATTATCTTTAAATGATTGTACAAAGGATTCAGATTCATTCATGGATACAGTTAACAAACAGAGCATGTCTTCATTAATGCCACTGCTTTCAACATTTTCAGCCATCTCTCCCAACCTAGCCCTTTCCTCACTTATCTTAATTGTAGGTTAGATATTGAATTTTGCCATTTCACAAAAGTTTGTGTACAAACGCATCTTGATCTGTCTTGCCACTTCCATGTCTTGACCCGTTCCCCTCTCCATGATCCACCCATTCCTTTGTAAATAGTTCCGTGGTATATACAATGAATTACTGCCTGCAATCTCCCTACTTCCCCTCTTCATTCTTCTACCCTTCTCCCATTGGTCCCACCTTCTCCTCTTGCAAGTACTCATTTCCTGGTACTTACTTTGTTGTTGGGCTTTGACTTTGTCTTTTTAAAGAATTACACTCTTTGTGTTCTCTATAATATCTACTACACTTCAGTAAATTCATTTGTAACCCTTTGCTTACCACTCAGTATGTTTACTTGTAGATTTATAGGCACATTCTAACTACCAAAAATGAGGGGAAATGGATGAGTAGCATTCCACTGTGTCGATCACTACCTTTTTCCCTCTTACTTCTGCAAAAATGACAGAATCGAGTCCTTTACACAGCTCATTCTTCCTATCTCTAAATAAGTATTTTTTTGGGGGGTCCAGTCATGGGGCCTGAACTCTGGACCTGGGCGCTGTCCCTCAGCTCTTCAGCTCAAGGCTAGTGCTCTACCACTTGAGCCACAGCGCCACTTCCGGCCTTTTTCTTTTTGCTTATGTGGTGCTGAGGAATCAAACCCAGGGCCTCATGCATGCAAGGCAAGTGCTCTACCACTGAGCCACCTTCCCAGTATTTTTTTAGGAAATAAAATTTTAAAGTCTTCTTTCTGATACCTTGTAAGCACAATAAAAAAAGGCCCTCAATTCTTTTTATTCTCATGTCAAGTTTAATGATCTTGAAGAAATTGCTTGACTAGTGCATGATTTTTTTATTTCAAGAAATCGTCATTTAAAACATCTACAGTTTTGCTGTATGTCAATGACTATCTATAAGTCAAAAATATAATTTCTCTCACAAAGTCAAAAGGTTCACTTTTATTTTTACTTCTGAGGAAATCAAAGAGCAAAATCTTTTTCTCTACAATGTCAGTAGTAATTTATACTCATTAAATTATCGGCCTTTGCAGACAATGAAATAACAATAGTCTAAGAAATCTGAGGAGGGAAAAATGTCTGCCTTTGGCAAGTCCTGCTATTCTTTTCATGATCCATCATCTGAAATTGCTGAAGATTTCTCTATCTTCAAAGCCATGCTGTGGGACACTAAGAGAATGACACTATATCATAGAAGATAGAAGTGAGTGGAAATGTCAAAGACTCCTTCTGTATCCACTGCATTATTAATTTGAGAGGGATAAAATGTATGTTGGATCAGTATCAGTACTCTGGTGGCTAGTGGTGGCATTCTAAAAATAGAAGTGCTAGCTTTGAAGCCACCATGGTAGTTAAAAGGTAAACAATTTCAAATTTTAAAAAAAGTTTGGTGTTTTGATTAAAATATTAGAGGATATTTTTCTGATAGGAAAATTTCCCAATCAAGGTACTCGTTTATTTAAGAGGCAATTCAGAAAAATAGAGAAGAGAAACATTTGGTATACAAGTACAAAATTATTTTACTCCTGAGTATATTACACATTTGCTTCATCAAATCTTGACTGAGCACCTGCTCTATCCAGAATTGTATTAGATATGAATACTATAAAACATAAGATTTTTGTTGTTGTTAGTTATGGGGCCTGAACTCTGGGCCTGGGTGCTGTTCCTCATCTCTTCAGCTCAAGGCTAGCACTCTGCCACTTGAGCCACGGCACCACTTCCAGGTTTTTCTGCTGAGGAATCGAACCCTGGGCATCATGCATGCAAGGCAAGCACTCTACTACTGAGCCACCTTCCCAGCCCAAAAGTTAGATTTTAATGTTTGATTTTAAGTAGTTCACAGTCCTAATTTTTTTTCTCAGATAAAATGGCAATACCAATCCTGATGATGATGCTAAGGCCTGGATATGAAGTCATCTCCAAAAGGCTCTTTATAGAAGGCTCGAACTGTAGCTACTAACGTTGTTTTGGAAGGTTTTGGAAACTTTATGACACAGACTCTAGCTGGAGGGAATAGGTCACAGGAGAATTGTCCATGAAGCTGTATCTTGTCCTAGGACTCTCTCTATTCCTCTTTCCCCCCATGTCTCACTCTTTCCTAACAAGCTATGATGTGAGATTCTCTGTACCACCATATCCTCCCAGACCTGATGGGTTGAAATCCTTAAAACTATGAGTGAAATAAATCCATCCTCTCTTATGCTTATTTTCTCCACTATTTTGTCACATGTACTAGAAAGTGACCAAGATGTTCAACCAAGATAAAGTAAACAATACACTTAAAACAAAATTAAGACTCAATGAATGATCACGTTTTATAATTTTCAACCAGGTTACTCTCATTCATGAGCTAGGTGATTTCTGGTAGCAATTCACAATACTAGTTGAAATGAAAATTTGGACACATTTATTTCCTTGTCAATAATTATATTTATTATCTTGGGCATTAAATGAATGATACTCTTCAAGAAGCAGTATTTGCCCATTTCCAGTGTATTTAAAAGTTTACTGACTCTGGTACAGGGTGATATATAAGGATCTAGCTTTGGTTTTCTACAAGTAGTTAACCAATTTTGCCAGCACCATTTACTGAAGAAGCTGTCTTTCTTCCATTCTATTTTTTTAGCTCCCTTATCGAAGATTAGATGACTATAGGTCTGTAGGTTCATTTCTGGGTTTTCAATTCTATTCCACTGGTCCTGAGGTCTGTTCTTGTGCCAGTACCAAGCTGTTTTGATTACTATGGATTTGTAGTAGAGTTTGAAATTTGGTATTGATATTCCTCCAGCACTGTTCTTTCTGTTAAGGATCATTTTTGCTATTCGGGGTCTTTTATTGTTCCATATGAATTTTTGGATTGCCTTTTCTATTTCCTTGAAGAATGAGGTTGGAATATTGATAAGTATGGCATTGAATTTATAGATAGCCTTGGGAAGTATTGCCATTTTCACGATGTTGATCTTTCCAATCCAGGAGCATGGGAGGTTTTTCCATACCAGAATCAACTCCAAATGGATCAAAGACGTAGGAGTCAAAGCAGACACTCTGAAAATATTACAGGATAGAAGAGGAGAAACCCTAGATCTCCTTGGCACAGGCTGAAATTTTTTAATAGAGACCCAGAAACACAACAAATCAAAGAAAGGTTGGACAAATGGGAGTGCATGAAACTGCAGAGTTTCTGCATGACAAAGGACATAACTAGCAAGATCAATAGAAAGCCCACAGATTGGGAGAAGATCTTCACTAGCCATATAACGGACAAGGGTCTCATATCTAAAATATACCTGGAACTCAAAAAATTAAATCCCCTAACAACAAATCCTCAAAGAAACAACTGTCCAATAACTAAGTGGGCTAAAGTCTTAAAGAGAAACTTCTCTGAAGAAGAAAGAAGGATGGCCAATAGACACATGAAGAAATGCTCAACCTCTCTAGCCATAAAAGAAATGCAAATCAAACAGACATTGAGATACCACCTCACCCCAGTTAGAATGGCTATAATCAAGAACTCTAATGACAACAGATGCTGGAGGGGATGTGGAACAGAAGGGAATCTTACTGCATTGTTGGTGGGAATGTAAACTTGTTCAACCACTTTGGAAAGTAGTATGAAGGTTCCTCAAAAGACTCCACCTAGAGCTCCCCTATGACCCAGCAATCCCACTTTGGGGCAATTACCCAAATGATCACAAACAAGACCACACTAAAGCTACCAGCACAACTATGTTTATCGTAGCATTATTTACCATAGCTAAGATATGGAACCAACCCAGATGTCCCTCAATAGATGAATGGATCAAGAAAATGTGGTATATATACACAGTGGAACTCTATGCCTCCATCAGGAAGAATGACATTGCCCCATTTGTTAGGAAATGGAAAGGCTTGGAAAATATTATATTTAGTGAAGTAAGCCAGGCCCAAAGAAACATAGGTCCCATGGTTTTCCTTATTTACAATTTCTAGTATATGTCTGAGACAAGCAGAAACGGTTAGATAACTTGATGTTAAGTGAAATGAACCCTAAGATAAAGATTCAAATGTTTTTTCATTTTTTGCAATTGTTTCTCACATATTTATAAGATTATTTCTTTGTTGCTTTGTATGTCCCTCCCTCACGGTATAACTCCTGTTTTCACTGTGTTTGAAGTTGGTATAATTTGTGGAGGGGAAGGGAAAAAACCAATTGTTTAAACAGGGATACAGGTGGACCCATTGCAACAATGAGATGTACAAGATGTTATGTTGAAAAACAAACTTTACAACTTTTTTTGTGGGGGGAGGAGGGAGGAGAGGATGGGAAGGGATGAGAAGAGGAAACAAAGGAGGAGGCAACAATGCTTGATAAGAAATGTACTCATTACCTTCCCATGTAATTGTAACTCCTCTGTACGGTATTTTCACACACAAAAAAAGTTTATTGAATAAATCTTTATTGGCTGCAGTTCAATTAAAAGTACAAAGTTACACTGTCAATTTTAATCTCTAACCAAGAATTTTCTTTCTTTTTCTTTCTTTATTGTGCTGCTTGGGTTTGAGCCTTGTACTTTCACTGAGCTTACTTGCTCACTGCTATGGCACTCTACCACCTAAGCTACACCTCCAGTCTGCCTTTTGTTGGTAATTTTGGAGAGAGTCTCAAGAACTTCATATCACAGTCCTCCGGATCTCAGCCTCCTAGGTAAGTGGATTACAGGTGTGAGACAACAGTACCCAGATGAAATACTTTTTAATACAATGTCAGCTATCTATCATTAAATATAAATACTAACAGTCAGAAAACAAGGTACATTCTGCACCCATTTGAGAGTCAAGAAATCATTAATAAGTTTCTGGATCTCCACTTCACAACTTCACAACCGGTTGAATCTAGAAAACTATCCAAATAGCATTGTTCAGCTCCACACAAAATTGCTGAATCTAACTCAGCAGTATATGAGACTCCTATAGTGTAACAGAACGATCTTTAAAGAAATGCATTTTATCTTCACATAATAGTAAAAGATAATATCACTATTCAAAAGTCCTAGGCACTGCCAGCCCACTAATAAGTACACTCCTTACTTGAAATGACATAAAATATATTACAAAGAAAGAGTACCACATGTTCACTTCTGTGAAAACTGTGTAGTTCAGCAACCCAACACTGCAATTAGCATCAAGATTCTGATTTGAAGAATTATAAATAGCTTTAATAATATTCCAAATTAAAGAAAATAAATCAATAATTTCACCTCTCAATAGTTAAGCTGCAACTGATATTATCTCATTAACTTTGAGGATAAAGTTTATTTTTAATGTAAATGAACATATATACTACAAGTACTAAATAAACATACAGAATTGACAACAACATATTAAATCAGTATCATCAATAGATTGTTGCTCCATATACTAGAGACCATGGAGTTCTCTTGGGAAAACAAAAGGACTAATCAAATTAGCATAAAAGTAGAATTTAGTCAGAAGAAAAGTTCTTACCCTGCACAATTACAAAAGCATGGTGATATATATACACATGTCTCTGCATTTGTATATGTGAAAATAGTTTTATTAAAATGAGTAAAAGACAAATATTCATTTTTATTTAGCCCCTGTAACTCTAGCCAGTAGACATTCTCTCTCACACAATCCTCAAACTCTTTTGTTTCTCACTATGTATAACATATATGTAAAGCAAGAACCTAAGTTCTGTAATCATGGTGTTAATGTGCATGTTTACTTACAACTCTTAGTATACCGTAGTGCTCACTCATCCTTAAGGCATTCATTCCAGGTAGCTTACTGGAAATACAAACCATACGGATGTATTTTTCTGCCAACCTACCTACTGTGTAATTAATTCATAAACTAGGAGGAAGGAGTTGGGGAGGTGAGGAGGGAAGGGATGGTAGGGGAAAAACAAAGGAGGGGGTAATAATGCTCTATAGGAAATGTAATCATTACCTTACTCATGTAACTATAAACCCTCTGTACAGTATTTTTACAATAATATATATATAGAATATATATTATATTTACCAGTTAAAGACAAAAACCTTTCTTTAAATTATGACTTGATTATTTATGAAATTTTCCATTTAATACTGTCAAATCATGGTTGACCACGAATTACTGAAACTATGAAAAGCAAAACCTTGGATGGGGAAGAAAGGAAGTACAATTGTAATGTTATTAAAGAACATAAACTTGTTTAGGATAAACTTACTCAAGCCACTTTATGGGCAGCATAACCATTTGCCTGTGTTGAGGAAAGGAAGAATGAGTTTTAAAATATCTCCTGGTTTTTTCCAATTCCTGTATTTTACTGTATGATTAGAATATCATAGTCGTAGAAAACTTAAATCCAATTGAGATTAACTTTTTCCCAAAGTCAGTTCATTCTCTGGTCTGAAGTGTAATTTTTTAATCCTACGGTGAACTGATAGTGCAATTTTAGGAAGGAAGTTTGGCGTGAAGGAGCCTGCATTTCACTGTCAGAGAGTTACAAGAGATGACAGTCTGTAATCCCATGGACACAGTGAAGGATGTTCCTATATCGGGAAATCTGGAGAGAGGTATCTAGGGCCCTGCACAAGATGAGAGGTCAGTCACAAATTCAGAAACTATAACAAGCATTTTGTCCTTGAAATCACAGTGTTCTATTTTTAAATTACTATTAAATATATTCTTTGAAAAAATTATTGCCATTATCATTACTATATTATTCTTATGTAGATGCATAAAGGAATTTCAATTCAGCATGTCAGGTTATGAGTACAATGCATCATGATCAAGGTCACTCCTTTCATTCTTCTCTCCCAATGCCCCCCATCCTCTCAATTTCCCTAGTTTCACTTTCACATTTGTACATTGCATATTATGATCCCAGAAAACAACCACCATAGTTCTTTATTTGTCAAATTGCAATGAGGTCCCAAAGTATAAAGAGAATACAGTAAGTCTGGGGTGTAAGGATACATAAGGCAGAGATTCTTTTGATGTGAGAATGGCCAGCAAGATGTTTTCTATAAAATCCTGAACCTAGAGGAAGATAACAACTAAGTTAGAAAACACACGTTTGAGAACCATGAGCATATCAGAGAGAGTTAAGACTAAGGAGCATGATCATTTTCACCAGAAAGAGTTTGTTGTTAACAAACCTATGGAAGAAAACAAATCCCTATAGAAATGTCAATACTTAAAGGAACAATTTTAAATAATTTTATGAGTTTTTGTCAGTTAAAAATAAATTTAAATTTAAAAGATAAATAAGAACAAGCAAAGGCAAAGGCTATGATAGAGGAGTGTCACTCAGTGTCCTGAGGAGTGACAATATAGTGTGACAGTTAGGCAGACAGTCATGTGGGAAAGAATAATTAGTCCATAGCAGATCGATAAAAATAAATATATAGATAAGCATGGTAGAAAAAAATTCATTAAATGTTTATAAATGCAGAGGAACAATTGAGAATGACCACATTTCTATAAACTATAAAGCATTAGAATAGAGCTCCCTTATGACCCAGCAATCCTACTTCTGGGCATTTACCCAAATGATCACAAACAAATCCATACTAAAGTTACTAGCACAACTATGTTTATCACAGCATTATTCACCATAGCTAAGATATGGAACCAATCCAGATGCCCCTCAGTAGATGAAAGGTATACACACACACACATACACACACACACACACACACACACACACACACACACACACACACACACACACACACTGAATTTTGTGCTTCCATCAAAAAGAATGACACTGCCCTGTTTGTTAGGAAATGGAAAGACTTGGAACAAAATCATATTAAGTGAAGCCAGACCCAAAGAAATATAGGCCCCATGGTTTCCCTTATTTGCAATAATTAGTATACTTCTAGGATAATCTTTTCAGATGAGCAGAAAAGCTCAAAAGCTATGTACATATGACCATATAAGATGATGCTAAACAAAATGAACCCGAAGTATGGGCATAAGAGGTTTGTCTTTGTTGTTGTTGTTTTTAATGTACTATGTTATTTCTTTGGTTTCTTTTGTATGTTCTTCCCCCATGGTATATCCTCTGTTGTCACTATATTTGATTTTGGTACCCTGCATCTTGTATATACATTTATCTAATTTGTGGAGGGGGCAGGGAATAACAAAATGCTGAAACAAGCACACAGGATGACCCAATGCAACAATGATACTCACATGACACTATATTGGAAATGAACTTTACAACTTTGGGGGTGGATAGTGATGGAGGTGGGGGTGGGAAGGATAGTGGGAGAACAACAAAGGAGGGGGTAACAATGTTCAACAAGAAATGTACTCATTACCTTACTCATGTAACTGTAACCCCTCTGTACAGCATCTTTACAATAAAATAAAATTTTATTTTAAAAAAGCATTAGAACCAATGGAAAAATCAAAGTGTAAAAAATGAGTAGAAGCCAGGCACCAGTGGTTCACATTTAACACCCTAGTTATAGAAGAGGCTGAGATCTGAGGTTTGGGGTTCAAAGTTAGCCGGGGAAGGAAAGTCCATGAGATATTTTTTAATCTTCAATTAACCAAAGAAGGTCTGAAGCAGAGCTATATCTCAAGAGCTGTGTCTCAAAGCACCAGCCTTGAGCAAAAAAGCTAAGGGACAACAACCACGACTTGAGTTCAAGCCCCAGTACTGGCATTCATTCACGCACACCTACACACACACATACACACACACTTTGAGTAGAGTCTAAAAAAAGAGTGGTCACAATTTGGAGAAAGGGCTTGAAGAAAAATTGTCTAGGCTACTAAATGAAATATGTTATATACTTACTCTGAACAGCATAAAAAATTTTTCCTTCAGGGGTTGAAGTAGAAATGCTAACCTCTATCTTCAAGGAGTGTCCAACAGAATATAACCATAAGAAAAATTAAATAATAAGATATTTAGTGCTGGTTGTTCCAGAACAACACAGGCCTAGTGTGTGAGGAGCAGCTCTAAAGTGCCATTAGACTAAAGAAGCAAACAGATCTAGAATTACATAGAGTATAACTTTCAGCAAGCTTATTGATGGAAGATTGGTCCTGGGAAGTAGCAAGACCAGTTGGATCCCTGAAATTTGATTTCATCCCAGCTGGAAGGTAACTGGTTTATCCTAAGCTAATATCAAAATAGGCAAGCACATCCCTTTAGTCCACTGACTGGTTATAAAGCTCCTCACCCCACTCTAATGATTTTTGTCTCCTTGCTAGGAAACTGCAAGATAAATCATCTAGGGTTATTCTGGGGGCAGTTATCATGGTGATTATTCAAGATGGCTCCAGTCACTACCAACAATTTATAAAGGTCAAGACAACTAGGGAAGAGCTATCTCCAGGTTCTGGCCTAATTTCTTACCAATGAATTTTATTAAAAGAAGGAATGTACAAGAGAGAAACTGACAGAGGCAGACATTATGGGGGGTCTTTTTGTATTTGTAGAGCAATAATTATTTTTTAAAAATCATTTGTTTTGAGAGAGTATCTTCTTTTTGTAATTTAATTTTATTGTCAAGGTGATATACAGAGGGGTTACAGTTACATATGTAAGGTAATGAGTGCCTTTCTTGCCAAACATTGTTACCCCTTTCCTCCTTTCTCTCCCACTTTCCCTCCCTCCTGATGCCCCCACCAGTTGTAAAGTTCATTTCCAACATGTTACCTGTGAGTATCATTGTTACATTGGTTCACTCATGATTTTGTTGCTCCCCTTCCCTTCCCTAATGGGGGTCTTGAAACAAGATAAAGGTCAAGGCACCTTGCAGCAGAGTAAAAAGACACAACACAACAATAACAAAAAACAGCTGGTCCTACTGTAATTAACTAGCATCCTCTTTGCTATCACTGCTGATAAACTCACCCTGAACAACTCTGAACCATCTGTGTTTCCTCAAAGCCCTGGTGCTGCCAATGATTTGGGCAATTCTATTTTAGAAGGCATTTTGTTTCAAAGATCAGATGTTTGCCTGTTTCTTTGTCTTTAGGGTTTGCAAAAATAAGACAAGTAATTTGCCTACTTGTTTCCTGCATGGCTAGAGGGTTACATCATGTACAGATGTTCACAGAGGTTGTATTTATTGGGATTTTATACTCACAATTTTCAAATGAAAGCAGTCATGTTCACTTTACCCTATCCTTTCTGGGCCAACCATTGAAGACTGGATTGTAGGTTGGGTGTAGATTTTCCATTTTACCCAAAAAAGCAGCAATTTACTATAAGTAGCCCTATTATAATCCCTTAGCAGTGGGAAAAACAGTTCCTTGATTCTTTACTCTGTACTTATATCTCCTGGCACTAATGGAGACTCAGACTGTGTAGCAACATTTCAAGCAAACAGGGAGTGAGATTGGCCTCATCCTTTGAAAATCAAAATCAGATGCTCTACCATTGCTTTACTTATTCCCAGAGCAGTCATGTTACTTGGCCCACCAAGTTAAATTGTGTTTAACTTCACATTTCTGAGATAAGTCATGATATTCCTCAAGCACACGCACGTGCGCGCACACACACACACACACACACACACACACACACACACACACACTTTGAATTAGTTTTGCCATATTAGGAATTAAGTGTCAGGCTGAGGTATAGATTCTAAAGACCACTTCAAATTTTTAAAAGCACACAGTTCTCATATTGAATGAGTAAGGTTGCCTGTCCTAGCTTGTCATCTGGGACAGAGCAGGAATAAAAACCAGAGTCAGTACCAGAGAAGCAGAAAACAAACATCAGGTCTCCACTGAGTGACAAATAGAATTGGGAAGGAGACAACGATTGACAAGACCCTGAGAAGGCAAAACACTAGGATAGCAGCTAGGACACAAGCAAGGCTCAGACAGGAGAAATGAACTATCAAATGAAAACAGCTTAGGATACACAAACTAGGTGTAGAAAGTCTCAAAGAACCAGACCAATGCTGAAAAGTTGATTCTTCCTCCATCTAGCTTACAGTACTCATTCAGCTCTCATTAAGGATGAATTTATAAAGAAAGTTATCTAAACTCCTCAGTAGACCCTAATGATTAAAAAAAAAAAAGGTCAAATGTAATTGTGTTAAACCCGGTACCTGCTCTATCCCATTTAAACCTGGAAACAACTCTCTTGGGAATATTCCAACTCCCTGTGTTATTCAGGAGACATCCAAGGCTCAGAATGTTAAGTAGCTCTCTTAAGATCACCAAACCAATAAGATCCAGAGCTTAGATTCAAAATATTTGCTTTTCTGCAGCATGCAATCTATGCACAAAGCATGCCATCTTCATGTTAGAGCAATGCAGCCTAACACAGTAACCACAAACTGCATGTTGCTTGCAACCACTAGAATTATGAAATGATATGTTGTATGTATTAAGTTACATTTGAAAGATAATCTAACCTGGCATTTATTCAGAAGAAAAGATGTGTTTTATATGTATGGCTTGTATCCTATTTCATGGATCAGCATAATTCTAGACAGTCTTTATTGACGAAGACCTTTTGAAACAAGACACACAACCTCTACAATATTTGACAGCAGAAAAACATTACTCAGTAGGAAAAGCCAACCAAAGGCCTTCACATTGCTTTCTATCCTTTCTTCCTCACTGGTATCATTTCTTGTTGCCACCATCATGCCCACATCTAAGTAGGGAAGCAAACACTCTTTTAATTCCCCTTAGTGCAGCTACAAAGTTTTCATCTCACTAAAAAGAGATCTTATTTTATTTTTTCTAAACAGTCATGACTGGATAGAGGTGAGTCAAAAAAAATACAAGAAACATTAAAACAGACTTGATTATATATCCAAGGTTTCAATTCTGATCTCAGTTAATTTGCAGAAGAGCTTGTAAAAACCTAATGCCATGTTAGAAAAGAAGCAGCCCTCTGAGTCTGGGTCACAAAGTTAAAAGCTTTTAAAATTTACAGTGGTTATAGAAATGAGAGGATCAGTTCTGCTGGAAGCAGAACAGTAAATGTAATAAATAGGTGATTTATGTCTATCTAAAGGCAGCAAACTAAAAAACTAGTAACACTCTAATAATTGCCCAGGAGATGACTGCATAGTCATCTGGTAACTATATATGATATCCTTTCCTATAGTACTCACGAAATAAGCATTTTATGTGTATGTGACTATTCACTATACACAATAACCCTGAAGGTGACTCTACTGCCACAGTGTTTGACCCATGAAAAGACTGAGATAAACTAAGGAGAAGAAATGTACTCAAGGTTATATTATTGATGGTGGCATTTTGACAGCCTCTGTAGAAATCTGGCCTCAGTTTGTGGGTCACATTCCTCTCTGTGTTATAGATAATCCAGGAAGAATGTGAATCACAAGAAGGAATGCTTGGGGAATCACAATTCCTGCCTCCTGAGTACCGCTGGCATTCCTAATTAATATGTGCCGTGTAATTTTTCTTTCTTTATAAGTCTAGTCAGAGAAGAACATATGCCTCAAAGCTATCTCTGCCACACCTGAAAGACTTCAGGACAGTTAGAAGATGGGAGAATCTGGGTGAGATTATTCCACAAATCACAACATATGAGATCCAATGGCCATGTTTGCCCTATATTCAGATAAAGGTGACAAAAGAAACACATATCTAAGTATGAATCTCTATAAGTGGTTATGTGTCATAGTAACAAAAGCTTAGGAACAATTAGAGAATGCTGCTACAGTACCCTCCTGATAACACCTCACTTAACATGAGCCAGGATATTTGCCCTTTCTTTTTTTATTATTAATACTTTTTTATTGTGAAAATACTGTACAGAGGGGTTACAATTACATGACCAAGGTAATGAGTACATTTCTTATCAAGCATTGTTGCCTCCTCCTCTGTTTCCCCTTCCCATCCCTGCCCTCCCAGCCTGGGCGCCCCATCCACCCACCCCTCCCTCTTTGCCCCCCTCCTACCCCCGCACCCGCCAAAGTTGTAAGGTTCGTTTTTCTGACATAACGTCTTGTACATCTCATTGTTGCAATGGATCCATCTGTATCCTTATTTAAACAATTTGGTTTTTTTTCCCTTCCCCTCCACAAATTATACCAACATCAAATACAGTGAAAACAGGGGTTATACCGTGGGAGGACATACAAAGCAACAAAAAAATCATCTTATAAGGGAAACCATGGGACCTAGTTTCTTTGGGCCTGGCTTACTTCATTTAATATAATTTTTTCTTAAACTCAGTGGTCATTCTAACATTCTAGGTCCTGTAATAGAAAAGCCTGATCGCTATATCTACTAAGTGATTATAATGCTATCATTTAAGGACAAATCCTGGCATAATGGTAGACCAAAGAATGATAAAATATCCTAATATCTACTTTTTTTCCCCATTCCTGTCCCTGATGGTTTAAGGACAAAGATCCATGCTTAGAATTTCAAACAGTCTGAGAAAATTATTATAAAAGTTCACCTGGGAAAGCATTGAAAACTTTGCTTCCAAATTTTTCCATCTTTTCCCCAGGATCTCATAGTGAATTTTCATTTGGTGCCTGAAGCTAGTCAGAAGTAGAGAAGAGCTCCAGAACACGGGTTTCACATCCATCACACTGCCTCTGCAGTTGGCTCAGAGGTCCAAGAGTGTGAGAATTTGGCCATCACCTTTAGTGTCCATAAAATTGGAAATGCATTCTGTGGAAAGCACTGTTATTGGATTACTCTAAACCCCATGGAAATGATTAGTGCCATTCTAGTTGAAGACTCTCTTGCCACATCAAAAGGAACAAACAAAATATCAGAAGATATTAGACACTGAAAACTTTTTCCAATGAGATTTTCACAAAAGATAATCGTTGAGCGGTTATAGGATCTGACCTTAGGATCTCGAATTTTCATTTCAAAATGATCATGTCACTCATTCATTCAGTCAGGTCTCACTTCAGTGTTATTGTGAACCAGGATGAAAAATTAGACAGATAGGAGCTTTTATTCTCTAAATGGCTTGTTTTCAAGTTAGAGGGTCAAGCTACTTAAAGAAAAGCCATCATTAATATTTCTCATGCAAGAAAATCCTGTTTAAAGGCTAGGTGTGAATCACACCCTGCTCTAAAATTCCACTTCCTAAATTAATAGGCTTTATGGTTGGAACTGCACCACATACATAAGCAATCCAAACATCCATCTAATGCCTTCAATAAAATCCATACAAAATAGCTGTCCTACATACTTCAGAAATCATCTAATAAAGTAAAACTCCCTCCTTCCTATCTATTATGACAAACTCTTTCTCCAGTAGATCCTTGGTTTAGCTATTACATTATAAAGTTCCTCCAGGGGGAAAAAAAACTAGTAAGTTATGTAAAGAAAAAGAAGAATAGATTTACTGGGCATTAATGGCTCATGTCCATAAACTTAGCTACTCAGGAAACTGAGATCTGAGGACTACATTTTAAATCCAACCTGGGCAGAAAAAAAGGTGAGACTCTTCTCTCCAATGAACTATCTATCAAAAAGTCAAAAATAGAGTGGTGGTCAAGTGGTAGAATATCAGCATTCTGTGGTCGAGATAAGGGATAGTGCCTAGAGTCCTGATTTCAAGCCTCAGTACTGGCACACACACACAAAAAAGAAGGATTTATTAATTGCAGGGATTGGTCTACTTGATTATAGAAACTGAGATGTTCCAGTCAGGATATGCCATCTGGAACTGGAGAACTGTGGGAGACCATGACAATGTTCATTCAATGCTAAATACCAGAAAAATATTTAAGATGGTGGGGCAGAGCTTGATACAAATCAAATATCACAAATGCCCAGAACTTACAACTCCTAAAATAGAAAGAATTGGATATTCCCACTCAGAAACCAAGATAAATTTATCCATCCTCCATCTTTTCACTGGCATATCAATAATGCCCATCCATACTGGTGATAGTACATCTCCTTACTCTACTAATTCAAATGCCAACATCATCTGAAAATACCCACATGGGTATACATCCAAAGCAATGTGCTATCAAATATCTAGGTGTCTGTTAACCTAGCCAAGTTGACACATAAAGTTAACCATCACACCACACCATGTAAATCCTGTCAGAGTCCTCAGAAATCAACAAAAAGCATTCTCAAGCTGGGCATTGGTGACTTATACCTATAATCCTAGCTACTCCAGAGGCTGAGATCTGAGGATCACCATTCAAAACCAGACTTGGCAGGAAAATCCATGAGACTCTTTTTTTTAAATCATATTTTATTGTCAAGGTGATGTACAGAGGGGTTACAGTTACACACATAAGGTAGTAAGTATATTTCTTGTCAAACACTGTTACCCCCTTCCTCATTTTTCTCCCACTTTCCCTCCCCACCAGGCTGTAAAGTTCATTTACATCATGTTATCTTGTGAGTGAGTACTGCTGTTTGCTCACCATTTTGTGGTTCCCCATGAGACTCTTACCTCTAATTAACCACCAGAAAACTGGAAGTGGTGCAGTGGCTCAAGTGGTAGAGCGCTAGCCTTGGATAAAAGAGCTCAGGGACAGTGCTCAAGCCCAGAGTTTAAGTCCCAAGATTAAAAAATAGAGAGAGGATAGGGGGGGGGGAAAGGGCATTCTCAAGGATTAGAAGGCAGTGACCACTTCTGAGTGTTCTGAATGTTCTAATTCATCTCCAGATCTTCAGTCTGTCTCCATATGAAATAGGATGAAAGTCTTTGACATTAAAGTCACTCTTATCTGACCAGGTTCCAGATTTATCTGTGTCCCTCTTAAAATATGCTATAAATATCTAAATATAATAAGGAGAGAATTTATTTCCCAACAGTTAAAACATAGGCTTTGGTTTTGTTTGTGTCTGCTAGTTGTGTGTCAAGTCTTCAGATCCCAAGTTGCTAGCTGTTTAAATTTTTTTTTCAGGTTACCTAAGCCCTCTGGGTCTAAACTTCTACATAGTAGGGAACCATAACATTACATGCCTGAGAGGTTGAGAAAGATTTAAATACAACAGAATCTGTATCCAGTACATGAGCTGATACATACCCCAGGCTTAAGAAAGGAGAGTTATTGCTGTATTATTAATGGTCATCACTTCACACTGTAACCTGACTAGTTCAAATGAATGCATGACTTTTGAGTCATCTTTATAGTTGTTAAACTAACTTGAAAATTCTCTACTGCTTTTTTTCCATTTTTTTTAACCTGGTGGTTACGATTATAAAGTTTTGCTGCTTTTGCATTCTCTGATTTCTTAGTTAATAATTGGCCTGCCTCTGGCTTTTGCTTTCATCCAGTTTTTGCTTAGAAATAAAATTCGAGTAAGGTTACCTGAGCCAGGCAACTCAATAAATCTAAAGTATGAGTTCAAGATAACGATCTTATTCTCAATTGACAGAAGCAGTGAAAAATCTGAATTAATCTAACGTGCTCTCCATTTTTGCTTGGAAAATAATTAAGAAAGGCTATATTTCAGGTTTTATGCTCCCTTATCTAAATTATATACAGATGCTGCATGGAAATGTGTTTTAATAGCTACATTAACTAGGATAAGTTCACTCACATCATTGTCATTCATGTCTAATTAACCTAAATGCCCAACTGGGAGCAGTAAGAACTTGCACAAGTCAAGAAGAGTGAGTTGTGTGGGGCTCCAAGCCCCAGTCCTGCCATCTACTATACAAGGAAAGCAAAGATGAATGTTCACGGTAAAGAGTTACTGTCAGGAAAATCGCCAGCATTACCTCATAGTGGGTTCTTAGGTCACTAGACCTGGACACATACTATTCAAAAGCAAAGCACACTTATAAAACAATTTTTAAAAATTATTTTTAAAAAGCCTAGGATATAAGACTACCCACGGTGAGTTCTGGTCTAGACTGCATTTTGAAAGGAGTATTCAAAATTATTTGCTCGCAATTTTTACTTGTCCAGAAATTAATCATTTCGTTTTCTTTCATAATAAGTTAGAATTATATCTACTTCTTTATGCAAGATTTTTGGCAATTATGCACCCAAGCTTTGCTTGATTGTGTCTATTGATGAAGTCTTTGTGCCTCACAGTGCCCTGGATTCCATTGATTAGATCTTTGGGTTAGCTATTTATTCCTTTTATTTGATTAAACTCTATAGCTCTCCTAAACAACCCATCCCAAAATTAATCGGTGCTCTCTGGAGTGACTTATCAGGAAGCTCAGCAGGTGGGAGATTGAAGGAAAAGAGCAGATAAATTCTAGAAGAAAATATATTTTCCTCATTGACTGTTGAGACAAGATGAGTCACTTATTCCTATCATGAAGGAAACATTCTACGGAGGACCAGAGAAAGACAGGACAAAAATGTTTGTGTTTTACACAGATACAACTCTCTCTCTCTCTCTCTCTCTCTCTCTCTCTCTCTCTCTCTATATATATATATATATATATATCAGCTATAGATCTTAAGGTCCAAGAATCCACATAGTAAGGAAAGGACCTAGCCCACATCCTGGCACAGCCTAACTCCACAGAAGAGAATCAACAACTAAATTCTGGAAACAATGAATGAGACTTTGCCCAGGAGATGTGTGAATCTTGTAAATATATCCAGTCCTATAAAGGCAGTAGTTGGGTGGCTGGAGGGAGTTTTAAATTATCTTGGGCATATGAACCATGCTTGTTTAAAATTGGTCTCTATCCTTGGAACTAATTCAGCGCCTCTGGTGCAAAACACAGAAGTCTCCTTATTTAGATAAGGATGTTCTAGGGCTCTTTGTAAAGTACTGGTACCAGGGTTAAGAGCCCTGAAGTCAGAGAGAATGAGTGAATACCTGACCTATGCCTGTGACAGCTCTTCAGTAAAGTGGATATGATGATCATTGTTCCAGTCTCTTTAGACTGTTACAAAAGTTAAATAAGAACACATGGATAAAGAATGTAGCACAAGGTCTGGGAAGGTGGCTCAGTGGTAGAGCGCTTGCCTTGCATGCATGAGGCCCTGGGTTTGATTCCTCAGCACCACACAAGCAAAAAAGAAAAAAAGCCGGAAGTGGCACTGTGGCTGAGGTGGTAGAGCGCTAGCCTTGAGCTGAAGAGCTGAGGGACAGCGCCCAGGCCCAGAGTTCAGGCCCCACGACCGGACCCCCCCCCCCAAAAAAAAGAATGTAGCATACTTCCTACAATAATGCATTAAGTAACTGTACCAATAATTATTATCTTTTCCATCATTAAAATGAGTTCAACTTTTTCCCCAAGAATTACTTGCCTTATCAAGACAACCTTCCTCTCTCGGTTTCCCTGTCCTTCCAACTTCCTTTCTTGACCACTACGCCCCACATTCTTATGGTCTTATGGCTGTTTTGCTTGTGAAAAATCTTTCACATATTGGTCTTTGTTTCTAGAAACCCCTCCCAATTGTCTTTCTGAATAGCTATTTTCCACATCACTGGAGTCTTCCTGATTGTTATGTTTTATTTCATTGCACTGTATTTTTATATTTCTAATTTATGACATCATTGTATATTTTTGTATTGAGACACTGTATTTTATTTAAAGTGTACAATATTCATTTTCCTCATTTATCTCATTTGGTCATAAGGCTAAGCCAGTAGAGTAGAAGAAGGAAAATGGGCCTTGAGCAATAGCTCATTGCTTAACACCAGCAAGATCTACCACAATTGCTTAATTCAGGAAAATCTGAGGCTAGCTTATTGGTATAATGCCCTCAGTTTTCCACTTCACTTTCTTGATGTTGACTCCAGCTAAAATTCTAAGTCTCATTAGTTCATTACCAGTATGCAATCACTATATACAGAATTTTAAAATAATGTAATGATTGCAATAGCTGTTTTTGCACTTGCAACATTTTCAAGAACTGAAATTAAAATATCTATAGAGTCAGTATACTATATAAGCTATGTAACCCATCAGCACTAATTTAGATGCTAAATGATACAGTAATTATGGGAGACTATCCATTAGTTCCATTGACAACTGAATACATGGTAATAAGGATATTATTGAAAAGGACCAGAATATGTCACTCCACAACTAAAATGTCCCACTTTGATATAAGGATTATTTTGAACAGGAAACAAATAAGAATCAACAGATGCAAAAACAAAGCCTTATTGGAGCTTCCTTTCTCTGACTAAAAGCATAAACCTCTGAGAACTGAGGACTGCCATAAATTCCATCTCCCGAGGAAGTTTTAAGGCCATGAAAAAATTTAAAAAGTTGGTATCAATAAGGGTCAACAAACAAACCTTACTGCAAAAAGAGTCCTTATCTTCCATTGCTACCCTCATATATTTACCTCTCCAGTTTGCTATCCCCGGAAGTCTTAAACTTATCCCTTTGCCTTGTCGCATGTCCAGAGATTTATTGCTTTGTCAAGGTGATATACAGGCCTATGTTCTAACCACCTCCTTGAGTTACTCATTACTGATCTTCGGCAAGTAAGTGTGCTACACATGTTAATAAACTCTGTTTGTTTCCCCCTTGTTAATAGATTTTTTTAACTTTAACTGCCAAAGAAGGCCAATCATGGCAAATGGCAGATGGGTGCTAAGATGCCATGGAGATTCTCTGCAGATCCTTCAACTTTTCCAGTAGAACAAGAAGCAGGAACCATCAGGAAGGAATGAGGGTGAGGAAGAGGGCCTGGGCTTTGTAATCAGCCTCGTGAAATCGGTATGCAGAGAGTGTAAGAGTAAATAAACTAGCAAGGGATAGTGTGATTATAAAGGAGCATCAAGATCCATTTAAAGAGTAGACTGACAAACTTAAAATGACACCAGTAAGCCTGTTCTTTGTAAAGCTCCATAGCTGGCCAAGTGCAGAATACGTGGATTTAAGGAAAGTTGTGCTTGTCTAAGAAAGTGTGAAAGGCAAAATAAGTGCACATGAATCAATAGTACATGTAAAATATTAAATATAATGAGTGACTATTGGATTAATAATAATAGTTGAGAAATACTGCCCATCAAAATTATAGTAACATAATTCACAGTAGTGGGGTTGGGGGCAGGGAACTCATGTAAAAACTCAAAAGACCCTGAATAGTCAAAGTAATCCTGAGCAAAAAGAGCAATTCTGGAGTTATCACAGTATTTGGCTTCAAGTTATACTATAGAGCCGCAGAAAATAAAACATGAAAATAAACAGACATGTATAACAATGGAACAAATAGAAGACCCAGAAATGAACCCACATAGTTACAGTATTCTGATTTGTGACGAACAGGACAAAAACATTCATAGGAAAAAGGATGGATTCTTCAACAAGTAATATTGATAAAAATTGAATGTCTACAAGAAGAATAAAAACCAGACCCCTATAACTCACCTTGTATGAATATAAATTCAAAGTGGATCAAGAACTTTGAAACTCTTAAAGGAAAGAATAGAAAAACACTGTAACATATTGGCATAGGCAGTACATAGTAAATAGAATGTTAATAGTGCTAATAGGTCAAAAAATAAAAGCAAGGATTGACAAATGTATTACATCAAATAAAAATCCTTCAACACAGTCAAAGAAATAAATCACTAAAGAGAGAGCCAATCAAATGTGAGAAAATCCAACTATTCATATGGCAAGGGATTAGAATAAGAAATACAGGAAGCTCAAAAACTAAACTCCCAAGAATCAACAGCCCAATGAATAAATGGACAATGAATACTTGGGCTTGAACTCAGAGTCACTCGACTATTACACTCAAAGCTGCCACTCTACCACTTGAACCACATTTCTGTCTTTTTTAATCTGTTTTTTATTGTAAAGGTGATATACAGAGGTGTTTCGGTTACATAAGTAAGGAAGTGAGTACAATTCTTGTCCAACATTGTTACTCCCTCTCGCATTTTCTCCTGCTTTCCATCTTTGTTGATGGTTGATTGGAGATAAGAATCTCATGGACTTTCTTGCCGGGGCTGGCTTCACATTGTGATTCTTTGACCTCAGTCTCCTAAGTAGCTGGAACGACAGGTGTGAGCCACCAGTACCAGGCTGAATAGATAATTTTTTTTAAATTTTATTTTATTTGTGAACATACTGTACAGAGGGGTTACAATTACATGGGCAGGATAATGCGTACATTTCTTACCAAGCATTGCAGCCTCCTCCTTTTGTTTACCCTTCACGTCCCTTCCCAGCCTCCCCCCTCCCCCCCAATCCCAATCCTTCTCCTTCCCCCCCATTCCCCCCCCACCCCCGCACCGACGTTGTAAAGCTCGTTTTGGACATGACAACTTGTACTTCTCATTGTTGCAACAGGTCCACCTGTATCCTTAAACAACTGGTTTTTCCCCATCTCCTCCTCAAGTTATACTGACATCAAATATAGTGAAAGCAGGGTTATACTGTGGGGGAGGAACATACAAAGCAACAAAGAGATAATCTTATAAATGCGTTAGAAACACATGCATGAAAGAAAAAAAAACATTAAAATACATATTTAAGGGTTCATTTTCCTGACATCACATTATCTGACCTTTTCTGTTTGACTCATGCATATACTAGATATTGCAAATAAGGGAAACCATGGGACCTATGTTTCTTTGGGCCTGGCTTACTTCACTTAATATAATTTTTTCCAAGTTTTTCCATTTCCTAACAAATGGGGCAATGTCATTCTTTCTGATGGAGGCATAGAATTCCATTGTGTATATATACCACATTTTCTTGATCCATTCATCTACTGAGGGGCATCTGGGTTAGTTCCATATCTTAGCTATGGTAAATAATGCTGCAATAAACATTGTTGTGCTGGTAGCTTTAGTGTGGTCTTGTTTGTAAACATTTGGGTAAATGCCCAAAAGTAGGATTGCTGAGTCATAGGGGAGTTCTATGTGAAGTCTTTTGAGGAACCTCCATACTGCTTTCCAAAGTGGTTGAACAAGTTTACATTCCCACCAACAATGAAGTAAGGTTCCTTTCTGTCCACATCCCCTCCAGCATCTGTTGTTGTTAGAGTTCTTGATTTTTGCCGTTCTAACTGGGGTGAGGTAATATCTCAATGTTGTTTTGATTTGCATTTCTTTTATGGCTAGGGATGTTGAACATTTCTTCATGTGTCTATTGGCCATCCTTCTTTCTTCTTCAGAGAAGTTTCTCTTTAAGTCTTTCGCCCACTTATTTATTGGGCAGTTGTTTCTTTGAGGATTTGTTGTTGGGTGGTTTAATTTTTTGAGTTCCAAGTATATTTTAGATATGAGACCCTTGTCCGTTGTATGGCTAGTAAAGATCTTCTCCCAATCCGTGGGTTTTCTATTGATCTTGCCAGCTATGTCATTTGCCATGCAGAAGCTCTGCAACTTTATGCAATCCCATTTGTCCAACCTTTCTTTGATTTGTTGTGTTTCCGGGTCTCTATTCAAAAAATTTCGGCCTGAGCCAAGGAGACCTAGGGTTTCTCCTATTCCATCCTGTAATGTTTTCAGAGTGTCTGCTTTGACTTCAAGGTCTTTGATCCATTTGGAGTTGATTCTGGTGCAGGGTGATATATAAGGATCTAGCTTTAGTTTTCTACATGTCGTTAACCAATTTTGCCAGCACCATTTACTGAAGAGGCTGTCTTTGTTCCATTCTATTGTTTTAGCTTGAATAGATAATTTTTGAAAAAAGAGGTACAAGTATCCAATAAATATATGAAGAAATGTTCAACATCTCTGGCCATAAAGGATATGCAAATCAAAATAGCGTTGAGATTCTACCTCACTCAGTTAGAATGACCATCATCAAGAATACAAACAACAAGCTGAGCACAATCTTAGCTACTCAGGAGGCTGAGAACTGAGGATCATAGTTCAATACAAACCAGAACTGGAAAGCCTGTGAGACTCTTCTCTTCAAGTAAACATCAAAAATCCAGAAGTAGAGCTGTGGCTCAAGTAGTAGAGCAATAGCCTTGAGCAACCATGCCCAGGAACAGTGCCCAGACCCTGAGTTCAAGGCCAGAATTGGCACATACACACACACACACACACACACACACACACACACACACACACACACACACACACACACACACACACACATACACAACAGAAAAATCTTTAAAAAAGAAAGAATACAAACAACAGTAAATGCTGGATAGGATGCAGGTAAAACCTTTTTATATTGTTGGTGGAAATGTCAACTAGTACAATTAGTACAACCAGTATGGAGGTTCTTCGAACAATGAAATTACAACTGCCATACAATACTTTGGTATATACCAAAATAGATCAAAATTTCTTACTTACATGTCCATGTGGACCATGGCATGGTGCACATAACCAAGTTAGATAATCAGCCCAGTGCTCATCAACACAGGAATCAATAAATAAAAACACATACACTAGAATATCAATCAGCCACAAAGAAAAATAAAACTAAAGTCATTTGTACACCCATATTCCTGAAGCACAGGGATGTGAAGTGTAAACCAAAGGAGGAGGCTGCAATGCTTGGTAAGAAATGTACGCTTTATCCTGCCCATGTAATTGTAACCCCTCTGTACAGTATGTTCACAAATAAAATTAAATAAAATTTAAAAAAAACCAAGCCATGAAAACCACTGTTCCATAGTCATTTCCTATAGAAACTGATGAATGAGTCAAGAAAATGTAGTATTTATCACAAAAGAGTATCATTCTCTCATAAAGAAAAATTAAATTATGTCATTAGTACAGGAACAGATGGAAAAGGAATCATCATAGTAGTGAGGTAAACCAGGTTCAGAAAAAATAAAGGTAGCATGATTTCTCTCACATGGTGATACTAGACCTAAACAATAATAATATAGATATATAAAGACATACAGAAAGAGGTACATATCTATCAGCTTATATACATATATAAATATATATGTATATATATACATATATATACATATATATACATATGTATATACATATATACATATATATATACATATATATATACATGAAAACATGTATATATTCCTGTATGTCTTGATATGTATATATAAACATGTATACATTACATAATAAACATGTATATATAAACATGTATTGTATAATAAACATTTGTAATTTGAGATAAACAACTGGATGTTGAGATGATTCAAAGGACAGGAAAAAGAAAAGAGAGCGTTAGAGGGTTAACTGCATCAAAATGCATTGCGTCTGCATAAGATGGCATATAGAAAGTCACTGAAGGCTTTTGAATAGTAGAGTAAGGGGGAATGAGGAAAGTGAGGCATCAGTCAAATTAACACACAGCATATATATTCATAAAATATTGATTAACATACATTTTTAAAAATGAATAACAGGAATGTAAAACATGTCCTGTCTGGGTGTGGGTACGGGGAGAGGGGCAAGCCAATGGAGAGGGTGAAGGAGGGTGAATATGTACACACCTATGAAAATGGAAATATGAAGCTCAGTGACATAGGTTGGGGACCAGGAAAGAGAGATGAAGGAGAGTGCTGGAGGAAGTGAATCTGATCAAGGTGTGTTGTACCCAAAAATGGACATGTCAAAATGAACCCCACTTAAGAAACTAACTGATAAAAATAAGGAAAAAAATCTAATAGAATTAAGAGACTTGAGGAAGGAAAACAGAGGGAGAGGATAGAAAACTCTTAAAGCTATTGACAGCTTCATGAAGGAAACAGAAAAATGTCAGGATAAAAAGAATTAAGTTAAAAGGCCAGAGATGGTGGTCAGAGATCAACACAGCTGTTCAGGCTGCAGTTACTAATAGCGCAAAAGCTAGAGCGTAACCAGGGGAGTATGAGGCAGAAAGCAGGACAAAATTGGTGGAGAGGAAGACTTCAAGGATCTACACTTACAAGGCACTGGGAGAGTTCTATGCACAGACATTTAAAATGCCTTTGATTGAAACTGGTATTGAAATGGGCAATGGAAGAATGTGGAAGCACAATTAAACACTTAAAGGGTCATACAGTGTGTTTACATAACATCCAACAGTAAGACCAGAGAAAATGATTTTAAAATGGCAACAGCAATTAGGAAGCCTCCCTCACATATAGTCCTGATGACAGTAGATTGAGGAAAAGTGCCACCATTTGAGATTCCTGCAAGGGTAACAAGATCCTCTGCAGAACCAGTTGGTGTTTGTTCAAAAGCTCGAGAATGTGTTCAGAGAAGAGGCTGAGTGTAGGAGGGTTGTGGATTACTTGTGAAAGAATGTGAGTGGCCAGAGGAAAGCTTGTAAGAGATGGGTAAGAACAAGGGAGGAAGATAGAATAAGAAACAGGCAAACCTAATGGGACAAGAATGTGGGAGAAATGTGTACTTTCTTGTGGGTAATAATTTTAAAGGAATAAAGGACACTTAAAGAAGAATGTGATAGTGAAGCTGATACTGTTTGGCAGAAATAGCGAAAGAATCTAGAGTTCTTTCATGAAAGACTAGAATCAGGAAAGACTAGAATAATGGATGGGGTCCAGTGTACACATTTCTCTTAACCCCTGATGATCAAGACAGAAGGTTTCATTGAGGTTGTAGTTTCAGCTAACCTGTTGATGGAATGAACACTCAGAGTATATTTTGTTTTATTTATTCTAATAATCTTTAAGTCTTTGCACAAAGGAGTTGCTACTTAACAAAGAAACTTAGGACTACACTGCATCTTGGTCAAGGTCACCCCTTTCAATATTCATCCTCCCTGTCTACCCTTTTCCCTATCTACCTCTCTACTCTTCTTAATTTTGTAGGATACGCATTGAATGCATGACTCTATTCCCTACCTTCTCCTCTTCATTTGTCTAGCCCTTGCTCTTACTGTTTTTAAATATATCATTTTAGAATATCAAGGTGATAATGATGAAAAGAACACTAGATTTGGAAACAAAATTTTTAAGTTTAAATAGCAGAGGTAGTTAATCAGTAATCAAACTAGTTGTTGCCACAGTCTGTTACCAATTACCTATTGGCCAGCATGGCCATGGGTTCATGTACTGTCCATTTTCCATAAGTGGAAATAATGTGGACATTGATCTTGGTGGTATGGTGAGCTTTCTCTGCTGCCTTGGCTTCATCTTGACTCATGATACTGAATTCCCCATCCAGTTTTTATCCCATGTCCTTGAAACCAGTGTACCATGCATTTAGAGTTCATCATGATTATTAACCCTTCTAATACTAAACAAAGGAGGAGGTAACAATGCTTGATAGGAAATGTACTCATTACCTTGCTCATGTAACTGTAACCCCTCTGTACAGTATTTTTACAATAAAAAAACATATTTTTAAAAAAAGAAAAAGAAAATTCTAGAGATCCAGATAACAGAAACCGAGTATGGTGCTAAGCGGGCAGTGTGCAATGGATAGTTAAGACTTGTTTCTTCATCAGAGTTAAGACCTTGGGACAAGTTCAGTTGTTTTGATTTCTTCTTATATGACTCTGCATGAGGTAGGAAGTAACTAATACTCTTAAATTGCAATGTCTGCCATTCAATTTGTCAGCTGCCATGAGGTACAATGGTCCACACAAGAATCACACTTCCTTGATAAAACTTGGTGTTAAGTCCAAGAAGATCCACTGCAGAGGGAATTTATTGCCAACATCTTCATAAATATAATTAAGAAGCTATCTCCCACTGAAGCCTAGAGATTGTTGGTTCCATAAAATAAATGGCCAGAAGGATGGGAGATCATTTATTTCTCCTACTACATGTCAAAACAGCCAAAGAAATTATACTATTTAACGAGATGGTTCTCATGCCCTTAGATGTTTAGACATTATCATAAATAATTATAACTTCTCATGAGGCATTTTGTGATTAAAGTATATTATCACTTTTTTCAATTCTAGGATTATTAGAGACTCTGATTCATTCTGTATGTTGTCTTTGGAATGCTATAAGTGCACGAAAAACATGCTGTATACTTACATTAGATTTGGAATCTTAGATATTTTGGTTCACCCGATACATGAAAATAATTTTACATACCTACATTTCAATGCTCCAATTCAAAGGAAAATAATAAAGAAGATACAATGGCTTATCTTAGGCTGCTGTGAGCACTAAGACCAACTCAGCTTCTGTGAAACTGGATAACTTTAAATGCTCTTCTGTAACAAGCATGTGCTGTGGTAGCCATGAATAAGGAAAGCACACACCTACAGTGTAATCTTTGTTACACCTTACCTGTGGCTCTTTTGTGAAATTCTACACAATGCACAAAATCTTGGATGTGCTTTGCCTTTCCTAGGAGTCTCAAAAACTGAAAGGAAACAATAAACTATTTAAATTTCCAACTTGCAAGATGTAGCTTAACGCTA
Source organism: Dipodomys merriami (assembly GCF_024711535.1). Classification (NCBI taxonomy): domain Eukaryota; kingdom Metazoa; phylum Chordata; class Mammalia; order Rodentia; family Heteromyidae; genus Dipodomys; species Dipodomys merriami. The sequence goes on from NW_027202271.1 coordinate 24,567,339, forward strand.
GCTCCACATGTCCCTTAGGGCCATTACCATTTTGTAATGTTGCATGAATTTTTTGTTTCAAAATGTACAGTGGGCTTGTAGAACAATTTTATCTGATAAACTATCATTTGGGGGAAAATCTTTAAGAACACAAAAAAGGAATGTAGAGTTAGACCATTTTTTGTATCAGGAATGTGTCCGTAAATTTCTATACATAATCAAAATTCTGTATGCAGGGTTCTTGCCTACCCACAAAACATATTAGAAGATAATTCTGTTTAACCAATATTTGCATTCCTTTCAAATTTTGCCTTTTTTCTCCTGAGCTATGTCAGATAACACTGTAAATCACTTACTCTTTTCAAACTAGATTTGGTACTAGAAAAATAATTTCCTTACCCAAGTAATTTCTTTATACTAGAATAATGCATATTAGTATGCATAAGGATAAAGAACCCAAGTGGAATTTTAAAGGGAGAAAGGTAGTTTGTAGGTTTTCCTGGTTGGGTCTTTGAAGAGCCACCAAAATGTGGTCCAGGGGTTTAAAGCCTTTCATGGACAAAGATGCAGTATTGTGCTACACATTCCTTTTCTAGTTGGTTCAGTTATAAAGAGAAACTATAACATGGTGATATTTTTATAAAAGTGATAAGAATTGATGCCCTCAATGCCTCTCAAGGGAGGTAAAAAAGTGAAAAGCAGATTATGAAAACAGTGAGGAGAGGAATGATATCTTCTCTACCCTTAATTCTTTCACTATTTGAGGACACACCCCATAGCTACTTTTCTACTCAGTCTGTGGCTCCATTAACCTTCCCAGGTTTACTTAGTACAACCACAAAATTTTATAATAGGCCAGTGTTGGTGGCGTATGCCTATATTCCTGTATACTAAGGAGGCTGAGATCTATGGATCTTGAAGCTTCATTCAGGCAGAAAACCTCATGATACTTTTATCTCCAAATTAGCCAGTGAAAGAACTGGAATTGGAGCTATGGATAAATTGATAAGAGCACTAGCCTTGAATAGAAAAAGCCAGTTAAGAATGTGAAGCTTTTACTTCAAGCCCCAGTATTGGCAGGCACAAACACAAAACAATGCAAAATTACACACTGTTACCCCCACAAATTTCTGTGTCCTAGGACTCAAAAATTATGAAAGCCAACGTGGATTCAAAGGTAACTACAACAGTAAGTTAAGAAATGAATGAATTTATACAACTGATAGAGTATCAAGTTCCCCAAACTACTTTCATTTACAATGAAAATGACCTATGGAGGTTGAGGTAACAAAAAAGGTACTTTTACACAAGAAGGAACCATCTCATAGTAAATTTCTAGGTGTATCTAAGAATCTTCATGGCCTCACAGAAAGAGTAAGGAAGTTTCAGTTAGACATCTCAAATCCAAGTTCAGTCTCTAAAATTCTTAGCAAAAATATTCTTAACAGTTCTGAGCTATAGTCTCCACTTTTACATAATAAGTAGATAACACATACCATCCTGGATCATCATGAGATAGAAACCGTCCAAATTAGTTTGATAGCAGTAGTGTAACCATAGAAGATGTGGTAAGAATAAGAGCAGATCAGTTGATCTCAACTCTTTCAAATATTTCTCAACTCTTTTCAAATATTTCTCTAGTCTAGGAGTTTCTAGAGGTCCTCCTATAGGTCAGAAGCTGTGTTCAAAGGACTGGAATAGAATGAAAGTTTCTCCAGAGATTTTTCAGCCATCACACTCCACATTGATCACATAGTGAAGACAAGAACTGGCTTAGAGAAAGAATAAGAAAAGCATCTGGACTTGAATTAAACCATATAGAATAGACCTATTTTTTACCTGCATAATTTTTAAAAGTATTTATGTTTAAATAACCATTTTCCTACCACATTTAATATGATTCTATTTACATGGTTAGCACTTTGGGGAAAACATTTAATATAAGAAAGAATACTTAATATGCCTCAAATCAGCTAAGATTTATGAAAGAATGCTATACCCAGTTAGCAGAGTTCACCAACATTAACAAAGCCTGGCATGAGTATGTGCAATAACTAATTATTGACTGTACAGCATCATCAACTGAATCTGGGCGAGAAAAGCATTGCCAAGTACCATATGCAAAGTGCTGGGTTCTACTGATATCTCCACACTCTGAGAAATGTTAATTCTCCAAGAGTTGGTTTTATTTTTAGCATTTCTGGTTCTGACAACAGTACCCAGAAATAATTATTCAATAGTGCAATGCCAAGAAGCTCAAGTACCAAAGTGATAAGAAATATTTTAAGCTACCTTTCCCAGAAATACAATCTGTTTCTCAATTGATAGAAATGCATTATACACACTACTATATCACAGTTGTTCTGAACATTTCACCATGCTCTAATTCATTAAAAGCCACTAAACCAAATGACCATTTAATTCTTGATTCAGGAAATAATTCACCTGACTCAGTCCCTGATGTATTATTCTACACCACTTTCAAGGTCCATACAAGGTATGGATTCTTAATTCATGATACATACTTACTTTCATTATGAGATTTATATAAGTTTAAAAAGAACCACTGGTTTTAAAAAATAACATAAATGCCTCACTATACTTTTTATATGGAAATAGAAAAATGGCTAATATTTCTCAAAAACAAAAATTTGAAAGATTGTCCTATATGTATACTAATAATTGCAAACAATAATTAGTATACATATAGGATAATCTTATCAGATGAGCTTGAAAGCTCAAAAACCATGTACAAATGACCATATAAGATGATACTAAGTGAAGTGAACCCCAAGATATGGATACAAGAGGTCTGTCTTTATTGTTACTGTTTTAAATGTACCATGTGATTTTATTTTGTTGTTGTTGTTTCCTTTGTATGTTCTTTCCCCTATGGCATAGCCCCTGTTGTCACTATACTCGATTTTGATACCCTGAATCTTATATAAACACATATCTAATCTGGAGAGGGGAAGGGGAATAACAAAACTCTGAAACAACAAGGACACAGGATGACCCATTGCAACAAAGATACCCACAGGACAGTATATTGGAAACGAACTTTACAACTTCAAGTGGCAAGGTGGGGAGGAGGGATTAGGAGTATGGGAGCTGGAGGAGGGAAGGGATAGTGGGACAACAACAAGGAAGGGAAGGAGTAACAATGATCAACAAGTAATGTACTCATGTAACTGTAACCCCTCTGTACAACATCTTAACAATAAAATAAAATACGAATAAAAATGAAGGAAAGCAAAGGAATCAGTTTTAAAAGATTTATTTTAAAAAATGCAGAGAGTGATAGAGGCATTTTAAAATGTGGGGTCTCCTAACTAGTGGCATAATCTTAATCAACTTGGATTTTAAATTCCCCATCTATAAAATAAAAGAAAGTACAACCTCTGTCTACTTCATGAACTTATAGTATATACATACCATACACAAAATACTCAATGTTATCATCAAGTATATTTTCAAATGAAAACAGAAATAGGGAGATAAATTTGGTCTTTCTCACATGATTTTTTTACCCACTTAAAGCAGAAGTGCCAAATAAGAAACTTAAGATATGTATTCAAATGTTTTTTTCTTTCATGTAATTGTTTCTAACGTGTTTATAAGATGATTTCTTTGTTGCTTTATATGTCCCTCCCCCATGGTATAATCCCTGCTTTCACTGTATTTGATGTTGGTGTAAATTGTGGAAGGGAGGGGGGAAAACAAATCGTGTAACTAGGGATACAGGTGGACCCATTGCAACAATGAGATGTACAAGACATTATGTCGAAAAACGATCTTTACAACTTTGATGTATATTGATTCATGTATATGATATACTTTGACTTCACAATTATAGAAGCACATAAAAATTCTTTTGTTTACCAAAGCTTTCCAACCTTAAATAAATCTTTCATTTGACCCTTTGGCTTATGTTATTTGGGAAGAGAGGAATCTGGAGTCTAAGTAATTGTTGCAATAAACCGATTTTAATTTTTCTATTGTTCAAGTGACTGAAAAAAATAGAAACAACAGGGACAAAAGACATGTCATGAATTATAGAATTAGGAAGAAAGGCTAGCTTCCTGATGTTTTCTATGAAATCAATACTAAAATTAAGCTTGATAATAGGGAATACTGTAATATTGTTTTTCAGCTAATCAACCAAAGTCTTATAAAGGTTAAAGCAAATTCTTAGTATTCCTCCATAGTTAATGAAAGCCAGAATCTCTGTTTGGTCAAAAATGCCTACAGTGCAGTTACTGGTGGTTCATACATGTAAATCTAACTATTCATAAGGCTGAGACCTGAGGATCAAATGGCAGCTTCAACCGGAACAGGAAGTCCATGAGACTCTTATTTCCAATTAACCACCAAAATTCCAGAAGTGGAGCTGTGGCTCAAGTGGTAGAGCATTAGCATTGAGCAAAAGAAGCTCAAGGGCAGGTTCTGAGTTCTGTTGCACACACACACACACACACACACACACACACACACACACACACACACACACACACACACAAACCTGGCTACATAAAATGAGGAAATTCTAGGACTTCTCCCTCTGTAAATATGACACCATTGTAGGATCCTGATTATATAGACACCATCTCCACTCAAAGTTCCTGAATCATGACCTAAAGCATTCCTGTGCCAAACTAATCAGTATGTATACCTATTCTGGAACTGAACTGTCTTAATGTTCAAGGTTTCCAGAAGTTAAGTGTAGTCTAATACACACTTGAAAAACAAGAAGGCAAGCATTTTAAGCACTGTAATTTCTAAAGAAGGCTGAACTCAGAGTAGCAATTTGACTTCTTCCTTGTGTTACTGATGGAGAGTGGGGAGAAAAATGGGATTGCTAAAGAAATTAATTCTCATCTATTATTCCACATTTGCCCACTTCTTTACTTTCTTTTTGAGGGCACACATGTCTAGCCCCAAGTCTCTGCAAATGCTATTATCTATACTTGATGGTAGACAGTTAGTCAGACAGATGGAATCTAGGTAGAAAAATGTGCCACCCTTTCCTTTACAGATTCCTCAATGTAAAAATGTCCTACCCATCTATCAACATTCCAGTGTTTTCATTATATGATTATTTTTCTGTATCTATTAGGTCATGATGAAGAAGCTGTGAGATTTTGAATAAGAAACCAGGACTAAAAGCTAAATTACTAAGTACCAAATATTCATACCAAATTTTCCACCCTCAGTTCCCCTTGCAAAGCCCCTTCCAGCATTTTCAGAACTTCATTCCTTGTTTTTGTACTCAAGGTTTTGATCTTAAATAAAACTAACACATTATTGCCTTGGTTTCCAGCATTTAAGTATTTATCTCACTAGAATCAGGAGAATAAATGTTGAGAACTGGTATTTATCAGCCCATTGGAAACAGAAAAACTTTCAGAAACACAATACAGCCTTGCATTCTACTATTTACACAAAAGAAAGGAGCAACTGACACTTTTATCTCACTATATATAAGCTTTACATGTGCACACCCTCTTCCAATTTGTTAATCTTTAGGATGCTTTTTATAGCCTTCAAATCACATATCGAAAGCTATAGAAAATTTATGGGATAAATAAAATTTTAAGGGAAAACATTTACATGTCCCAGAATCAGACATTCTCTCTGATCAAATACATGATTGTATTTATGATGATATGTGGGTACCATATAAAGATCCAAGTGCCTGTTTTTGCACTCCAAATGAAATTATTTAGACCATTTCTCCTTTTTGTAGTTTGTAAAAATAAAAAGATAAGTTCTGTTAAAATAGCTCACACAACCAAGACCATTTTTAAAATATGTGATCTTATTCTAGAGCACTTGAGACTATGCCTTCAGAAGTAACTATTTTTCTTGAGATGCAAATTTTGAAAAAAAAAAAAACAAATTAATCTGATGGAAACTTCTGGAACAATTTGAGGAATGAATTTACACAATTTCCACTGAATTAAATGACCATGCCTTTAATATGCTCTTGAATGCAAATATTAATAATAAATGGCTTCTATTTCTGAGAACTTTACAGATATTTCATGTGGAAAAATGAGGCAGAAATAAAAATAAATGTAAGGAAGAATATATATGTTCTTATGAGAGATACAAACAAATTATTTTAGGAACCCAAATGAGTCAGAAAGAATATAGCTGTGAAGCAGATAAGAAAAGGTTTGACGTAGGAAGTGATATTTAACATGGATCTTGAAGGATAGATAAGAATTGTGGCAAGTGGAAAGAGTAGAGGACAGAAAGAAGTTCAATGCTAATGACAATAGAAACAAGGATAAAGAGGAAGCCAGGTGCAAGTGGCTCACACCTGTAATTCCAGCTACACAGGAGGCTGAGATATGAGGGTCACAGTTAGAGGCCAGCCCAGAAAAGATATTTGGTGAGAACTGTATCTCTGATTAGCCAAAAGAACCAGAATTGAACCTGTGACTTAAGTGGTAGAGTGCCATCTTTGAGGAGAACATCTAAGGGACAGCATTCCTTAGATGTTCCTTGTATCCTGAGTTCAAGTCCCAATACAGAAAAAGAGAGAGGGGGAGAGGACGGAGGGAAAGAGAGAGAAAAATTCTATGTGTTGGAAGAGCATATTTTGAACAGCAAAGACTGGGAGGGGCAGTTTAGCAGTAATAAGAAACCACTGCTACATAAAACCAATGTTCAGGTAGATTTTTACATGATTTATAGTCAAAAGAAGTCACAATAACTTTTCTAAGGCAAGACTATGCAGTGTTTTTCATTTTTATCAGTGTTTATCATTTCTTCTGTGAAGCATTGATTCTTTTTGAGAAGCAATAAGGTTTAACCAGTCCAGTGTCATAAGAACCTATCACCACCACCTAAAAGCAGTATATAGAGGTACTGCATGCATTTTCCAAAGGTAAAACAAAAAAGATGCTCTCCTTTAAAAATAAAAAAAAAAACTTAACTTTGTATTATCACCTCTACCTAGTCTATATTTTGAAGCTGGTTATTTCAGTTGGATTATAGATCACTGCAATAAGAAGTTAAATGAAAGCAATATTAATCCACTGCAAACAGATAGAAGCCAGTCAGCCACTAGCTTTCAAGTCAAGAGGATGATCTGACTTACAGCTACTCAAAAAAAATGTGTAATTTCAGTGAAGTTACCTTGTAGGATAAAAACAAGGGAAATACGGCTATGATTCAGCTTTTCTGTGAAATGAATAACTACTGCCAGTCATTCACTGAGAAATTCACCTCTCTCACTACCTTTATCATCTTTTTTCCTACATTTTTGTTGGATTTTTAGCTGATACTTAAAAATTTGTAACTGATGACTGTTGGTTTTAGCAAGAAGATGCTTAATAACACAGAGAACATCCCACTTGCCTATAACTGAAGAAGCCTGACTCAGTCAGCATGTTTCTGACACTGTAAGCATCCCACGCCCCACCCCTAAAACACCAAAACATAGTTGGAGAAACTCAGATCTATAGAAGTCACGAATCACGTTGACACACAGAATGGAGGCAAAGGTAGCAAAATCTGGCTCAGACAAAGGACATTTTTACTTAGCATAAGTCACTGCTCTAACACAGGAATGTTTTTAGAAGGCATATTGAAGTACAAGATTGCTTTCCTTCCAATTCTACCATTGCCTAGATTTCTTTAGAAATGAGCTTCAAAAAAGCCACTAAAGTGAAAATCTGGATACTTAGTGTAACTACAGAGCTACCAATTGCAGTCATTTATCATAAATAATGCAGTTGTTTGGCTTCAACTCCAATTGAGTTTTTAAAGAAAGCTTTTCTTTCTATCTTGAAGGAAGGAGAGCACTATTATGGAGTATTTGGATTTGTTATATATAAATTGAAGCTGTAGTTAACTACTTAGGAAACAAAAGTCATCTCATACTTCATATGGATTTAACTGTCTCCAGTCAATATATTTTTTGTGCATACGGTTCAAACTTTTTTTAAGGTACAGCATTTGGTATCACTGCTGAAAGATGCATTAGTTCATTGAGCCTGAGCTGACAAGGCAATGTGATTTCACTACACAGAGAGAACAGAGCAGATAATCAGCACATTTTATGGAAATTTATCCAAGTGGTGTTTGTGCTACATATTACAGTTTAAAATGCAATCTTAATTTACATGGAAAGTTTAATATGTGAATAATCCTAAGAAACTGTGTTTGAAGCTAGAATAGACAAATATCTCTACCTGTCATAGACTACATAAGGATATTTTTTTATTTTAGCAACCTTTTCTCTTCATAATCCCTATTTCAAAGTTCATTGACCCACAGAAAATCATTAGACCAAGAAAACATTTATTTACCCAAAATCTTCATTTATTTAATAATTCTTAGAAGCTTATTACCAGATAAAATGGTAATACACTCTCAATAACCACAAATCACCATGCCAAGAAAAACAATATTACCTCAAAATAATGTACTCAGATACAGAATTTGAAAATTATATTAATTTCACTAAAAATGGATACATCTTGAGTTCTATACACTATTAAAAAGTAAAATAATATCTGGTATCTCATAGTTAGTGCTTAAAGTGTTAACATGGCTGGGAGCAGACATGCTATGTATACAGTTTAGATGAAATATTACAGCACACTATTATCCTGCATTTATTTTCACACAATAGAGGCTTCTAGAAAATAGCAAGCTTAATCAAAAGGTTGTATAGAAAATTGATTTAAATCTGTGTAAGAACCATTAACTAACAGCAAGTTTTTCTGAAAGAAATCATGAAATTGGAAATCCATGTATCTTAGAAATTTCTTAATTTACAATGGTATGCTGATCACACACTGGCATCAAAGTGGTTTAGTAGGACTCAGACATCAGGTAAGTATAGTAATGTATTGCACCCATATTACTAGTTCTAGAGTTTATATAATGTCCCAATTTCATAAGGTATTATAGCAAATTTTAAAATTAAATAACTGAATAATCTGTGTGAACTTTAAAATTATGTCTGTTTGTAAGATAATTGGGAAACAACAATATATGAGTGAATAACATTGCTCAAAAAAATCTAGGTTCTGGTAGCTTGCTAACTTGTGAATGCAATATACTTAGGTGCTTATTTTTGTTTCTTTGTTTTGTTTTGTTGTCGGTCATGGGGTTTGAACTCTGAGCATAGGCACTGTCTCTGTGTTCTTTAGCTCAAGGACAGCACTCTACCACTGGAGCTATAGTACCACTTCCGATTTTCTGGTGGTTAATTGGAGATAAGAGTCTCACAGATTTTCCTCCCCAGGTTGGCTTTGAACCCTGATCCTCAGATCTCAGCGTCCTGAGAAACTAGGATTACAAGCATGAGCCACCGGCACCCAGCTTGTTGCTTTATTTTTTAAATGCTTTTGGTCCATATTTCAAAAAACATCCAGGTATTCTACACCAACATCAAAGAATGCTTTCTTTGATTTTAAATATATATTTTTATCGTAAAAATACTGTTCAGAGGCATTACAGTTACATGAGCAAGGAATGACCCCATTTCCTATAGAGCATTGTTACACCCTCCTTTATATTTTCTCTACCATCCCTTTCCTCCTCACCTCCGCAACTCCTCCCTCCCCCGGCCCTCCCCTACCTGGACCAAGTTGTCTTGTACATCACATTGTTACAATGGGTCATCCTGTATCCTTATTTCAGCATTTTGTTATTTCCCTTCCCCTCCCCAAATTAGAAAAATGTATATGCAGGGCACCAGAATCAAATACAGTGACAACAGGGGTTGTACCATGGGGGAAGAACATACAGAAGAAACAAAAAAATCCCATAGTATATTTTAAGTACATTAAGAACAGCAACAAAGATAAAAACCTCTTGTGTCCCTATCTTGGGGTTCATTTTGTTAAGCATCACGTTATATGGTCATATGTACATAGCTTTTGACATCTTCCACTTGTCCTAGACATATACTAGTTATTGCAGATAAGGGAAACCATGGGACCTATGTTTCTTTGAGTCTATCTTACTTCACTTAATATAATTTTTTACAAGTCTTTCCATTTCCTAACCAATGGGGCAGTGTCATTCTTTCTGATGGAGGCATAGAATCCCATATATATATCTCATATTTTCTTGATCCATTCATCTACTGAGGGGCATCTGGGTTGGTTCCATATCTTAGCTATAGTAAATAATGCTGCAATAAACATAGTCATGCTGGTAGCTTTAGTGTGGTCTTGTTTGTAATCATTTAGGTAAATGCCCAAAAGTGGGATTGCTGGGTCATAGGGGAGCTCTATGTGGAGTCTTTTGAGGAACCTCCATACTGCTTTCCAAAGTGGTTAAACAAGTTTATATTCCCACCAACAATTCAGTAGGGTTCCCTTTTGGCCACATCCCCTCTAGCATCTGTTGATATTAGATTTCTTGATTATAGCCATTCTAATTGGGGTGAGGTAGAATTTCAATGTTGTTTTGAGTTGCATTTCTTTTATTGCTAGAGAAGTTGAGCATTTCTTCATGTGTCTATTGGCCATCCTTTCCTCTTCAGAGACATTTCTCTTTAAGTCTTTAGTCTACTTATTTATTGGGCAGTTGTTTCATTTGTTGTTGGGGGATTTAGTTTTTTGAGTTCTAAGTATATTTTAGATATGAGAACCTTGTCCATTGTATGGCTAGTGAAAATCTTCTCCCAATCCATGGTCTTTCTATTGGTCTTGCTTGCTATGTCCTTTGCCATGCAGAAGATCTGCAGTTTCATGCAATCCCATTTGTTCAACCTTTCTTTGATTTGCTGTGTCTCTGGGTCTTCATTAAGAAAATTTTAGCCTCTGCCAAGGAGCCCTAGAGTTTCTCCTATTCCTTCCTGTAATGAATATCAATACCAAACTTCAAAGTCTTCTACAAAATCATAGTAATCAAAACAGCTTGGTATTGCACAAGAACAGACCTCAGGACCAATGGAATAGAACTGAAGACCCAGAAATGAACCCACAGACCTATAGCCACCTAATCTTCGATAAGGGATCTTTAAAAAATAGAATGGAAGAAAAACAGCCTCTTCAGTAATTGGTGCTGGAAAAATTGGTTAAACACCTGTAGAAAACTAAAGCTAGAACCTTACATATCACCCTGCACCAGAATCAAATTCAAATGGATCAAAGACTTGGAAGTCAAAACAGGCACCCTGAAAACATTACAGGACAAGCATCAAAGGATTCTGTTACTGCATTTTGTTTCAGTGGATTCTCTGTAAAGAATTGTTTATAATCAACATATTACTTTATTGGCTTGCTATATCATAATTTTCATACATTAAAACCCTTTAAATGAGATAAGTGTGTAATTCTTCTCTTTTATAGATGGATAAAGGAGTCTACTGACCAAGTAAAATGAAACATCTAATTTAAGGTCATGTATTGTCCTTTTTTTAACCTCAAAATCCAAAAACAGAGAAAGCATATAGTTGTATTGACTTAATGCATCTGCCCTCAGATTTTACCTTTTCTAATAATGAAGAGTATTGTACCATGACTGCATTTTCTGTATACAAACTATTATCTAAAAATGTAGTTGAGTTTGTGGGGTTTATTGCATTTTTTCTAGAATATCACTTTGTGCTTGTACAGAAAACCAGATGGCAGTTGTTTTTGTTTATTGTGGGGGTTTTTTTGGTGGGTGGGAACAACAAGTTGGTTGATGGTGATAGTGAAATTTTTTAAGAAAAACAGGTGTGATAATCATTTTCTCTTGCAACTGTATTAGCACATTTAATTGCTAAGTTCATAGGCAGCCATCTCGATTCTTTTCCTAGCAGATGGTGCAAGTGACTTTAAAAGAGGAGTGAGGAATTTTCAAGGGCCATTTCAGAGCAGTCTGAGAGCTCCTCTTTCCTCAATGGGCATGTCAGCCCCTGGCGAACACTAATGCAAGTCACAGAACAGTGTCTCCAGTGCACTTGCCTTTAATTACTTGAAAGTTATCCAGAGTCTGTGAAAGTACTCTCCCATTCTCTAACAAAGCATTATGGGCTTGCAGTAACCTTATTCAAATCACTTTACATTCAATAATTAAATTTTCACCATACTCCTACCAAAGATGTAGGCAGAAAAGCTTTACAAGTTGATTTTACTACGTTCCTGTGTATATCATTCACAAAGATGGAAGTGAAAAATAGGTCCCGAACTCAACAAAGGTTTCTCTTTCATGTCAACAGTTGCTCCTTAAATAGAAACCATAGACTTATAGAATAAGGAGGCTTAGAGTTTATGTTAATATTAGTTGCTTCACCCTATAATAAGGCAGTTTTTCAGGTTTTCACATGATTGCAACTGTGATTATTTGTTTTAGGCTAACATCCTGTCAGGTTTCTGTATTTGCTTCAGTCTTTTTATACTGTCAAACACTTTCTTAGGAAGATTCTCCAAATTTAAATGGTTGTTTACTTCAAACAGGTCGGTCTTGTGTTCTCTTCATAAACAGGAGCTAAGCATGGTTTACTGTTTTACTTCCAAAACACTGAATTCCCCTAATTGGTGAAAAGCTTGGCTACTTATGAGTTGTGTTTTGTTTTTACTAGAACTCATTAATTTTAACTTTGCTGATAGTAAACATTCCAGTTAATAATATCTTATACTGATTTACATTAAAACCAACCAAATATGATATTTATTCTTCCCTCACATACTGTTCTTTAATAAAGGTTATGGGCTTCATAGTTCACACAAAGCTTCCAAGGATTTCTCTTTACTCTTTTATTTTAACTCAAACTCCTGAAAAGTAATTTAACTATCTGCTTTGCAGCCTTGACTCAAAGCAGAATGCAAATAAAGTAAATTATCTCCCTGAAATAATTTTTGTGTTTATGTATAAGTTTAGGACCAATATTTCACTTCCATCTTTGCATAAGGTTGGATCTGGCCATCATTTCCTTCCATGGCATTCTATCCACAATTCATGACATTCAAAAGCAGATAAGTAAGAAAACATAATTCTGAAACATGTAGTTATGAATGGATAGACATCTGAAACAAGATTTTTCTTGTTGCTGTGTTGTTATTTTATTTCAAAATTATTTTAAATCAAAAAGTATGTGATCAGATTCCACTGTGTGCAATTATATCCTCGTGGAAATTCTCTATCAAAAATTTTCTCATTTCTTCAGTATCTATTCCTAACTTAGATTGTCATTTTAACTAGATCCTTTTAAGTCCCCAGATTTTTCTCCCTTTCACCACCTTTTCTCTGTGAGAAATTTCCCTTTCATGACCTCCTCTCTAAATAGTGCAGACACAATTCTCTGAGACCTACATTACTACACTGTTGGCGGGAGTGTAAACTGTTCAACCACTCTGGAAAGCAGTATGGAGATTCCTCAAAGAACTAAGCATAAGAGTTCCCCTATGATCCAGCAATCCCACTCCTGGCCACCTATCCAACTGAACACAAACCAAACTACACTACAGCTACCAGCACAACCATGTTCATTGCAGCATTGATTACCATAACTAAGATATGGAATCAACCAAGATGCCCCTCAGTGGATGAGTGAATCAAAAAAATGTGGTATACATACACAATGGAATTCTATGCTTCCATCAGAAAGAAGGATATTGTCCCATTTGTAAGGAAATGGAAAGACTTGGAAAAATTATACTAAGCAAAGTAAGCCAGACCCCAAAAAGCATAGCCTACAAGGTTTCCTTCATTTGTAATAATTTGAATGTGCCTATAAATGTACAAGTAAACACAATAGATAGTAAAAGACAACTAATTATACCTGGACATGATTAAACAGCAGTCTGACACACAGTGAGAACAAAGGAGGATATTCTTAGAAGAGGATTGTAAAGGCTCAATAGCTATGTACATATAATAATATAAAATGATGCTTATCAAAATGAACTCCAAGAAATGGAAATAAGGTAATTTTTTGCACTTTTTTTCTTCTTTCCTTTGTTGTTTCGTTTATTCCCTTCTGTCAACTGTTTTGTCTTGTGTATAAATTTATCTGATTTGGGAAGGGGAAGAAGAAGGGGAAGCACAAAGGGTGAATTGGTATTCAGCAGTGAAACCCACTAGACACTATGTTGGAAATGAACTACACAACTCGCAGGAGAGGGAAGTCAGGAGGGGAAAAATTGGAAAGAATGAGGGAGGGAGTGATACTGTTGAAAAGGAAACATATTTATTACCTGACTTATGGAACTGTAACCCCTCTGGATATTACCTTTTAATTAAGATTTTTTGTGAAAATATGCTACAGGGGGTTACACTTACATGAGCAAGGCATTGTTGCCTCCTTTGTTTTCCCTTACCCATCCCTGCCCTCCCAACTCCACGACTACGCCCCACCTCCACTGCCCACCCCCTGCCAAAGTTGTAAAGTTCTGTTTTCAACATAGCATCTTTTTTTTTCAATTGTGAAAATACCATACAGAGGGGTTACAATTACATGAGCAAGGTAATGAGTACACCTTTACAATAACATTTTTAAAAGCTAAAAATAAATAATTTTCTGAGTTGGATTAAATGTTTTAAACACCCCAAATCCACCATATGCCAAGTGGCCTCTCTTCTACTCTACGTAGAGCACTCTCCGAGTTTGGATATTATCCATACCCAGTTATCTGAGTTAACAACACTGAATTATCTTGTTCCCTTGAAAATTAAATGCATTTATAATTCACACACAAAAACATAAAAACTGTGCAAATTAATAAGGCAGAGTGTGAGGTTTTAGTACATGTATACACTGTATCTTTTTAAGTTTAAACATGTCTATTTCCTCAAATATTTAACATTTCTTTGCAGTACACTCTTTCAAATTCTTTATTTTAGCTTTTTGAACTGTGCATGACATTGCTATCGTCCTTCTATTAAGCAAAATAGTGTGCCAGAACTTTATATTCCTGTCTGACTGGGACTTAGCACTCTAGGGATTAACCTTTTCCCACCTTCATTAGGGGAATCATCATTTTACTCTCAACTTCTACAAAATGAACTCTTTTCAATCCTACCTGAGATCATGTGATAATTGTTCTTCTCTTCCTGACTTACTTTCCTTACATAATGATCTCAATCCATCTATGTTGTCACAAATGTTGGGATTTCATTATTTTTATGACTGACGAGTATTCTATTGTACATATACATTTTCTTTTCCTTTTTCTTTTCCTTTATTTTTGTGCCAATACTGAGATGGGAAATTTAAGAATGAATATAAAACTTTTCACTTTTACCAGTTAATATAAGTCATTTTCCTATGTAAACTTTTCTATGTATATATTCCATCACATAACAAAGTATATATCTATGCATATATATATATATATGTACCATAGCTGTGTAGAAGAATAATACTCAAAAAATAATACCCAAGAGCCAGATGCTAATGGTTCACATCTGTAATCCTAGCTACATAGGAGGCTGAGATCTGAGGATCACTGTTCAAAAGCCAGCTTGGGCAGCAAAGTCCCTAAGACTATTATCTCCAATAAACTACTTGGATAAAGCTGGAGTGGCACTGTGGCTCAAGTGGTAGAGCAGAAGCTCAGGAATAGCACCCAAGCCCTGATTGCCCTAGGATCAGCAAAAGAGAAAGAAAGAAGGAAAGGAGGAAGGGAGGAAGGGAAGAAAGAAAGGATGGAGAGAAGGAAGGAAAGAAGAAAGGAGGAAGGAAGGAAAGAAGGAAAGAAACCTGAAGAAAATATGTATATTACAAATAAATTTTCAAATTTCTTCAAATTGAAGATGAGAGTGCTGAGAATCTATATCACAGAGAGTCTGGATCCTTTGTGAGTCAGGCTTCAGAGAAGTGACATTTGAGGGTTCTTTTTCCTGAATATTCTATTATGTTAGATATTCAGAGTAATACTTAAACTATTCTGTAACTAGGCAACAATTAATTGAATTAACTGATCACATGCTAAATATAAACATTGTGCTGTGTCCCATGGACTTATAGAAGGATCTAAAGGCTTGACCTGCTCCCAAGACATGAAATAAACATTGGAAATATCCATCCTGACTCAATAGAGGTTTGAAACCAAATAAAGGTCAAATCCCTCAACTGCAAGAATTTTAAAATAAAGAGGAAGTTAAAAACATCTAATAACTATTCATTATGTATCTAGTGAAATGGTTTGATTCTAAAAAGTCATACCATGCTCCTCTTGTTCATTCTATCAGTTTGAAGGAAATATGTCAGCATACCACATCAAAAAGCACTGCAGGCTGGCACAATTCTTTCAATCCATAATAATGTGAGCTGCTGGAAATTGAAGTGAAAGTTGAACCAACTCTGTGAACCATCCAAAATAATGTTCTTAGAAGCATCCCCCTTAGAAGTACCTAATATTTCAGTTTAGAACTTGAAAATCAATCAAGAACAATGACAAGAGAGTAAAAAAAGAATATCAAGAGATAGTAAAGTGATAAGCAGGTATAGTCAGGATTTATGAAGTTCCTGCTTCTGTGTAGTTTTATATCAAAAGAGAAAAAGGTAAAGATGACCTACCTGCCATTCTCTCTCCAATTAACCTCCTATTTAGCACAGATATATTAGACACAAAAACAATGAGCACAGTGGTTAGGGTTGATTACAGTCACATATTTCTTTTTTTTAATTTTGAATGTTTTTATAGTCCCACATTTCTACAACCTTGGCTATGAGGCCATCATGGGCAACCTTCACTTACAGAGATACCTTGTTCAAGGTTCCATGGCTTTTCATTATTAGATAGCCACCACAGCATTCTACCATTCAATACATATGGAAACATGCGAAGGAAATGTGGAGGACAAATACACATACCCAAATAGTGAGGACTACATTCTCCCAAACTTCCAAATTTTTATGACTATTTCACATGTGGAATTTGCAGAGCACATTCTATTGGGGGGGGTCAGTCGGGGGGCCTGAACTCTGGGCCTGAGCGCTGTCCCTCAGCTCTTCAGCTCAAGGCGAGCACTCTACCACTTGAGTGCCACTTCTGGCTTTTTCTGCTTATGTGATGCTGAGGAATCGAACCCAGGGCCTCATGCATGCAAGGCAAGCACTCTACCACTGTGCCACCTTCCCATCCATATTCTATTTTCTTGACCAAACCAAACTGCTATCCTGGCATAAAGGTATTAGAAATGGAAATCCTGAGGATAGAAACTGGAAAAAAAAAAAAAAAAACCTGAGCAGTAACGAGAAAAAAAAAAAAGAAAAAGAAAAATCTGGAAAAAATGAAAAAATGAAGACTGTGTAATTGGAGAAAAATAAGGGGAAAGGATTTTTTAAAAAGAAGAAAAAGAAATGGCATAACCTAAGTGCAAACTGGGCATTGGAATTAAGAATTCATGTTTATAGTAAATGACCTGCAGAAGCAGATAGTGACATGATTCATTTCCATTTCTTGCTTTAGGAGGATTGCCTAACCATTCTACTGGGATTGGTGTGACTAAATTGTTCATATATGTTAGTAAGAAGTAGAGGGTTTGTCTTAAACAAACACTGGGTGAGCCAGATTGAGTAAATAATTGTTTTTTTGTCTGTTTTAATTATTTTTTTATTGTGAAAATGCTGTACAGAGGGGTTACAATTACATGGGCAAGATTCTTATCAAACATTGCCTCCTCATTGTTTCCCCTTCCCATCCCTTCCCGTACTCCTCCCCTGAGTAAATAATTGTTTAAGAAAGTTTTCCTACCTTTCTAAATACCCTACTCAAATGCTGGTACCTGAGGGAAAGAGAGAGAGAAATGAGGGAAGAAGTAACAAGTTTGTGTAGCTGTAACCCCTCTGTACATCACCTACTCAATAATTTTTTTAATGCTGGTATCAGAAATTAGAACACTTACTAAGTTGCCAGATAATATGAAAATATTCTTGGGAATTGTAAAAAGAAGTTTGTTTTTGTTTGTTTGCCTCTCAACCATGTCATTCCTGTTAAAATAAATTTATGCTTTTGGATACTTGTCAAAGTAGATTATAGGCACTCTTCAGTAAAGGTTATTTGGGGCCCATTGTACTACCTAGGACATACCTATGGATCCAAATTGAAACCATGTTACAACATGTTGTAAGATAAACATTTCAAGAGACTCTAGAGTCCTCTCCCTTTCATAATGAAAATATTTGAGGGAGAAAGTATATTTCTGTGCGTGGTTGCTATTCCTGCTGCTATGGTTCTGTTTTGTGTTTCTTTTTTTCTCTGTTTCTTTGAGACAAGATCTTCCTACTTAGCCCAGGCTGGCTCCAAACTTGAAATTCTCCAGCTTCTGCCTGCCTAATGCTGAGATGACACGTATATACCATTACCCGGAGCTTAGAAGAACTCAAATCATATTTTAATCAAGTCCATGGACTCCAAGGTTGACAACAGCTTGCAAACGTGTACAACTTTGGATTTCCTTGGGAAATACCTACTATATTTTTAATTGTAGATGAACACAGTGTCTCCCAAACTTGTCTTTTACAACCACATAGGATCTCTTAAAATTTTCAATTTCCAAGCTCCCACCCAAAGCAACTAAAGAACAACCTCTTGGAGTAGGAATGAGCCACATTATTTTTTTTTTTTTGGAGTTCCTGGGGTGAGTTCAATGTAACACAGACAGGTTGGAAGCCATTGTATCAATATAGAACTCCTTAAGGGAAACCCCATTAGTCCATGAGGGCTTCAATCCTCAAATTCAGCTATACATTACAAACATCTAGAGTGTTGTAATTATCCCCAGACCCCAGAAGCACTGAAGACGAATTAAATCACAATCTTTGGGAAAGGTCACCATTGCCCTTTAAAGTTCCATTTGAGAATCAGAGCTTTAAACTAGAGGAGGATTTTTAATACTAATTACAACCATTAGGTATATAAAAAAATTTCATCGATACAATAAAAATTCCTATTAAAATTCTCCAAAAAAAGAACAAAGGGAAAGAACAAGAATGTGTGTTGTGTTATGTTATGTAAAAATAATGATGCTCTGGTTAGACCAAGTATTACGTAGACTACAATGTTGAAAATTAGGACAGAGGCAGAAAAGAGACTGAAACAAAGAAAGGAAGTATAAGCTAGGGTCATGTTAAGATGTACAATTGAATCTTTAGTCTCTATACAATTAATGAGATATGCAGCAATCCTATTCACTACTGTCTTACCAAATGTGTAAAACATAAGCATTTCTCAAAGGATTTTAGCAGTAGAAAAGTGCTTCCAAATACTCAGGTAGATAAAGTGATTAGATAATTTCAAAGAAACATCGTTCTCTCTTCCCTATCGTTTCCATTCATTCTAATCAGGAGTTTCTGGCCACTCTGGTTCTGTTTGACAATTAGCTCAATATACTGTACATCCAATGAAGCAGAAGGAATGACTGTATTAAGATGACTTGATGGTATAACTTTTTAAATATTTTTTAATCTTTTCTTTTATGTAATTATATTTCAGTGAAAACATAAGTATCATTTGCAGCAGATTTTGTAAAGTATAATTGGATGTGGGATCAGATAAAAAGAGAAATTCACCCTCCCCCACAGTATGACCCCTGCTTTCACTATATTTGATGTCAGTATAACTTGTAGAGGAGATGGGGAAAAACAAGTTGTTTAAGGACACAGGTGGACCTGTTGCAACAATGAGAAGTACAAGTTGTCATGTCCAAAATGAGCTTTACAATGTTGGTGGGGGGGGCGGGGGGGGGAAAGGGAGGATTGGGGGGGGAGGCTGGGAAGGGATGTGAAGGGTAAACAAAGGAGGAGGCTTCAATGCTTGATAAGAAATGTATGCATTAACCTGCCCATGTAATTGTAACCCCTCTGTACAGTGTGTTCACAAAAAATTAAAATTTAAATTTAAAAAAATAAATAAATAAAAATACATTCCTCAAGAAAAAAAAAAAGAGAAATTCAAAGTGCAAGTTCCTGGGCATTGGTGGCTCATGCCTACAATCCTTGTGCCCCAAGAGGCTGAGATCTGAGGATCCTAGTTCAAAGACAGCCTGGGCAGAAAAATTCATGAGACTTTTGTTGCCAATTAGGCCCTCGTTACCCCCATCACCAAAAAAAACAGAAGTAGAGCTGTGGCTCAAGTGGCAGAATTCCATTCTTGGGTAAAAAATCTAAGGAAGAATACTTGGCCCAAGTATCTGCACGCACGCACACACACACACACACACACACACACACACACACAACTCACACTATTACAAGAGCAACACCACTCAGAAAAGCTGAGTGCTCAGAGCATCACACCATGATGCTCATAGCAGAAAGTAATCCAGTCTCCAAAGTAAGCATTATTATAGATTTGCAGGAATACTCGTATTTAAATCATTAATTATTGTAGCCTCTGTTGCAGGAAGAATTTGTGCAGTACATAACTAATGGTCTTTTACAGTTTTTCTAAAGTGCCTGGTAAAAAGCCTTCATGTGACCATGTTATCTATGTTAACAGCTAGGGGAGCACTGCCAATTGGCAACATCTTTCAGTGAAGATAGTGTCCTGCATCCATACAGCCAGTAATTTTGCAAGGATTTTATAGCTTGTTTTTATAAGTGTTAATCTCTGGGTTAAGCCAAAGGAACCAATTACTTTCTTTTTATTGTATATATTCAAAGTGTACCACATACTGTTTTGATGAACGTGTACATAATGCAATGATTTCTACAGTCCAGCCAATTAATATGTCCATCATCTCAATAAACTTCCACGTGTGTTAGCACAAAAAGCTGTCTCTGCAAATTTCCATTATACAACAAAATCGTATTAACTATACTCCATGTGCTGCCCATGAGCTCTCTAGTGTTAATCTTTTGCTAGAGCTGCAGCTATGTCCTCTATGATTTTTCAACTCCTGTGTAGGTTCCAAACTTTGGTAGCTACCATTTCTGTAGTCAGCACATTTTTAACTTTATTCAATATTTATCTCTAGTTTCCACATATAAATAAGACTCTGCATTATTTCTTTTCTGGCTTATTTAATTTAAAATAATGTCTTCTGGGCCTTGATAATATTCCATTCTATATATAGAATATTTACAATATGTATATATGGTATATATATGCAACCTATATACTCAAACAAATCTCCACTCACGTTCTAGGAATAGAAATTTAATTTGCTACCATGTTTTTGCCACTGTGAGTGAGCAATGCTGTAATGAATGTGGTACAAATATGTCTAAATCATCCCAACATTTCTCATGTAAGTTAACTACAACTCTAGCTATTGGTGACTTAACCCTGAGACATAGAAAACCCTGAGATGATTTCCCTTTGGAGATGATAGTTAAAGGGTACAAAGTTCAAGACATCTAATGTACAGCATGGTGAGTAAAGTTATTAATAATGTGTTTTACACTGAATTATTTTAATGTATAGATACAAATGTTCTCATCACAAACCAAGCAAAAAAGTATGTGGGGTGACTGCTGTATTGATTTACTTGATTGTAAAAATCATCTCACTATGTATACAAGTGTCCAAACTTGATCCTGTATAGCTTATACACCAATTTTATTTGCCATCTGTATGGCACTAAAGCTGGAAATAGTCATGTGGCCAAATGAAGAAAGTACACAGTAGGCAACTATCTAACATCAGTTTTAGAGAAGACCACTATTAGACTAATTGGATGTCAATTCAAATTGCAAAGTACTGTTTTTGCTGGTATTAAGGTTTGCATTCAAGGCCTAATCTTTGTTCCACTTGATTTTTAGCTAATGTTCTATAACCTCAGCCATGCCTCTACTCTGCCATTTTACTGGTTGTCATGGAGGAAAAAGTCTTGAGAACTTTTCTGTCTAAGCTGACTTTGAACTGCAATCATCTGATGTCAGCCTCTTGAGTAGCTAGAATTACAGGTATGAGCCATCAGCACCCAGCAAAGGTAGTATACTTTCTATAATAACCTGAGTTACTATAGGACCACCACAAATGCAGCTGAAAATCTTGTTGTTTTTTAATATAAATGTTACTAGATGTTAATACATCTGATAGTTCTGGTGATACATAATCCTCAATGACTAAATGATTTTGAAAATAAAAAATTAGAGAAACAACTTTAAAGCAACACACTGGCAAGTAGAAAGAGGCACACAGAAATAATCTAAGCAACCTTCTGCTTGGAATCTGTCCAACAATCTTGAATATAATTCAAATAGTACAAAGCAAGTGGGATCATTTAAAAATAATTCTAGGCACAAATATTTTGCAACTTTTTGAATGAATTTGCATTATAAACTGAATATACTTTAATCTAAATGAAAGACTCAAGTGCACTTTTGTACCTAAGCCTCATTAAATGGTTGATGTGATCAGCATTTTAAATTCTCCTTTTTAGTGGACCTTTGGATGAATACAACATTTTACCTCCAAATTTTTAAATAGTTCCAAATGGCTAATATTAAATAGCACTTTTAAAGATTAATTATCTAATTCTCTGGGGAAGAAAAAGGTCTATGCTTTTCACATCAACACTGGAAACATTATAAAGAGCTCTAAGAAAACATAAAACAAAGATGTCTAATTGCTTGTTATTTCCTGCATAGCCTTGTTTGCAAGCTCACTCTAAATGTCACTGAAGCTCACTCTGGCTTCCATTGCTAAACCAGATGATGTGTCAACTGCTGTCAGCCAGCCTCCCTGACCAAAACCTTCTCTGCCAACAAATCCTATACTTTGTCAGTAGAATAAAATTGTATTTGTTTCGTCTTACAGTTGGTACACTGAAAACATTCCACTTTTATTTGAAAATATTTTTATTGTAAAGATACTGTAGAGAGGGGTTACAGTTACATGAGTAAGGTAATGAGTACATTTCCTATCAAACATTGTTACCACCTCCTTTGTTTTTCTCCTACCATCCCTGCCCTCCCCATATCTCCTACTGCTTCCTCCACCCCCTGAAATTATAAAGTTCTTTTTCAATATAGTATCTTATACATCTCTTTGTTACAATGGGTCAACCTGTATCCTTGTTTAAGCATTTTGTTATTTCCCTTTCCCTCCCTAAATTAGAAATATATATATATATATATATACATATATATATATATATATATATATATATATATATATATATATAATGTGCAGGGCACAGGAATCAAATACCTTGAAAACAGGGGTTATACAATGGGGGAAGAACAGACAAAAGAAACAGAAAAATCACATAGTACATTATAATTACATTAAACAACAGCAAGAAAGATAAAATGACTTGTGTACCTATCTTGGGGTTTATTTCACTTATCATCTTATATGGTCATATGTCCATAGTTTTTTACTTTTTCTACTTGTCCTACAAATGTACTAGTTAATGCAAATAAGGGAAACCATGAGAGCTATGTTTCTTTGGGTCTGGCTTATTTCACCTAATATAATTTTTTCCAAGTCTTTCCATTTCCTAACAAATGGGGCAATGTCATTCTTTCTGATGGAGGCATTGAATTCCATTGTGTATATATACCACATTTTCTTGATCCATTCACCTACTGAGGGACATCTGGGTTGGTTCCATAGCTTAGCTATGGTAAATAATGCTGCAATAAACATAGTTGTGCTGATAGGTTTGGTATAGCCTTGTTTGTGATCATTTGGGTAAATGCCCAAAAGTGGGATTGCTGGGTCATAGGGGAGCTCTATGTGGAGTCTTTTGAGGAACCTCCATACTGCTTTCCAAAGTGGCTGAACAAGTTTACACTCCCACCAACAATGCAGTAAGGTTCCCTTCTGGCCACATCCCCTCCAGCATCTGTTGTTATTAGAGTTCTTGATTATAGCCATTCTAACTGGGGTGAGGTGGTATCTCAATGTTGTTTTGAGTTGCATTTCTTTTATGGCTCAAGAAGTTGAGCATTTCTTCATGTGTCTATTGGCCATTCTTAATTCATCTTCAGAGAAGTCTAAGTCTTTAACCCACTTATTAATCAGGTGGTTGTTTCTTTGAGGATTTGTTGTTGGGGGATTTAATTTTTTTGAGTTCCAAGTACATTTGAGATGGGACCCTTGTCCATTGTATGGCTAATGAAGATCTTCTCCCAGTCCATGGGCTTTCTATTGATCTTGATAGCTATGTCTTTTGCCATGCAGAAGCTCTGCAATTTCATGCAATCCCATTTATCCAACCTTTCTTTGATTTGTTGTGTTTCTGGGTCTTTATTAAGAAAATTCCAGCCTGTGCCAAGGAGCCTTAGAGTTTCTCCTATTCCTTCCTGTAATGTTTTCAGGGTGTCTGCACTTTGTCTCTCTCAACCTAAGGTAAACCAATGCCACACTGTTGTATATACCAGTCTTTATTTCAGTTGGATTATCACATAATGAATGATACTCTAATACTTCTAATCTCTCTGACATTCTGTGTTATGTAAGGGGAATGATAAATGGAACAAAGAGGAAAGGAAGCTGGTGTAGTAGCTTGATGCTGTAATCCCAGCTACCCAAGAGATCAAGATTAGGAGGATCACAGTTGAAGGCCAGCACAGACAAAAAGTTTGAGAAGTCCTAATCCCAACCAATAGCTTGACAAGTGTTGTACACTTTTCATCCCAGCCATGTGGGAATAGAAGGATTGTAGTTCAAGTTAGTAAAAATTAAAATATCACTCAAAGAAAAAAGTGCTATGGGTATGACTCAAGTGGTAAAGCACCTAGCTAGAAAGTCCATATGACAATACCATGAAAGAACTAAAGGAAAAAATCATGCAAGCAATCAGGAAGGGAGGGAGGGACAGAAAAAGGAGGTGAAAAAAATGAAGAAAATCATTCCATTGATTCCACTGATTCAGTTTTATCTTCTTTTTCATTAAGAATTCTTTTTATAAAAGTCATGAAGGATAGCTGGGCATCCATGACTCATGCTTGTAATCCTGCCTACACAGGAGATCTGAAGATCGCAGTTCAAAGACAGACCTGGCAGGAAAGTCTGTGAGACTCTTATCTCCAATTAACCACCAGAAAACTGAATGTGGCACTGTGGCTCAAGTGGTAGAGTGCTCGCCTTCAGGCAAAGAGCTCAGGGACAGTGCCTAAGGAAAGCCTATAACACTTTACATTATGAAGTTCTCAGAAGTAGATTTTGCTCATCAATGAACACTTAAGGGGCTGTGTGACTATTCAAGTTACTTATGGAAGTGCAAGTTACTTAGCTTCTCTGAGGCACATTTTCCTATCAGAACATAAATACACTAATATTACTTCTCAAAAAGAAATTTGTGGATTAAAAGAGATTATATCATTAATTCACTTATCCAACCAGAGTAAAGATTCAAGAAAACTAATTCTTGCTATTTAAGCAGATTTTAATGAAGATCCTCAAAATGCCTTGGTAAATATCTTATAAAATGAATATAGTAAATATATATTCTAATCAGCATTTATTGTATATTGTGTATTAAATCCCACATTGCAGGGGGTTTACTTATTAATGGTATAATGAAAAATACTTGAATTAGGAGGTTAAAGTCATAAAGAAGGAACCATTCTTGAGGAAGGAAGGATTAACACACACATCAGACAGAGAGATAAGATAGGCACAGGCAATGTAACAGTTCATAGGTTTCCACATATTTGATTCAAATTTCCTTGTGATATTCAAAGGCTCTCAAAGTTGGAGAGACCTCATATTTATAGGGAGAGCATTTAAGTTTGTCTAGTTAAAATACATTTCAAGCCAATGAATAGTAAAAGACAAATAATTTCACTTGAACATGGTGAATTATACAGCACTCTAAGAACACTGAGAACAAAGGAGGATATTCTTAGGAGAGAATCACCATGGCTAAATAGCTATGTGCATATGATCATATAAAGTGATGCTTATCGAATGAACTCCAATAAATGGAAACAAGTGGTTGGTTTTTTGTTTTTTGTTGTTTTTTTTTACATTGTTTGCATTGTTTTACCTTTTTATTCCTGTTGTCACTGTTTTTTTTTTTATTTCTGGACCGTTTGTCTTGTATATGTTTATCTGATTTGGGGATGAAAAGGAATCACAGAGAGGGTGTGACAACAACTCAACAATGATACTCACTATACAATACATTGGAAAGGAACTTTACAACTTGAGGGGGTGGTAGGGAGGGGAAAGAGTGGGAGAAAATGAGGGAAGGTAACATTATTTTAAAAAGAAATGCACTCATTATTTTACTTATGTAACTATAACCACTCTGTACATCACATTTACAATAATTTTTTTTAAGATTTCAAGGATTCTACCTAGACCAACTGAGTTAGAAGCCTTGGAGAGGCCGGAACATAGAAATTGACATTTGAGAGTACAGAGGAAGATGGTGGAAGAGAAGTTGGAAGCTAAACAAGCTCTCGAATAGAAAGTGGAGGTGGGGGGAGATGATAATGGATAGGAAGAGGAAACAAAGGAGGAGGCAACAATGCTTGATAAGAAATGTACTCATTATCTTGCCTATGTAATTGTAACTCCTTTGTATGGTATTTTCACAATTAAAAAAAAAGAAAAAAAGCAGTTTTAGTGTTCCAGTGAACAGTCCTAGGCAAAAGAATCACACCAAGTGTGCCATCACAGTACAGAGAGTTTGGCCAGAGATAGAAAATCCAGGCAGCTTGGTTAAGAAGACAGATCTGAGCACTTGCTATTGTCTGTGGTAGTGGCAGCAGTGGTGGCAGAGGCTGCTACTGAGGCCACCATATCAACAAAGAGAACCTGGGACAAAGGCACCAGATGAAGTGAGCAAGCAGATTCTACTCACCACCATAAAGAACTGACAAGAAACAGAAATCTTCATTCTACTGGACAGCCCAGAAACCAAGAAACTGGCATGAGTTCCCCCAAAACATCCTCACTCCTTCTAACAATCAGCAGTGGGAAGATAGCCCCTCCCCCCCCACACACCACCAGAGAAGAACTTCATCTTTGAAACTGACAAAGGTCCAGCCCTAGCAACTAGCTCCAACTCAGGCCTTGGAAGAAAACAATAGGAGCCATTCAACAGGTCACCAGAACCTGACTTGCCCCGCTCAGCTCCACCCAGGGGAAAATTGCCCCTCCCAGGCAAAGGAACCTCCAGTCCTGGAGGAGTGACTTTCTTCACTGGGTAAACAGAGCCAGAGGCTGCCCCTCCCCACTGCAGCCTAGGCAGCAGACCCAGCAGCTGGAGGGGTAAAAGAAAAACAATTGAAGCTCAGTAAACATAAATCCTGAAAATAGCTCCAGGCTGGGCTGTTAGTATCTCAGGAGCTAGCCCCTCAGGAAAAAGCTACTGATTGTTGATAGGTCTAAAACTTACCCAGAACCTAGCCTCATCACAGCACTCCAAGCTTGAGGAAAGATCCATCTCCCTCATTTGTGATACTCAGAGCAGATCTCCCTCCCATTGAACTAGTCTGGGAGAAAGATCACAAAGTCCTGGGTAAAGCTGCTCAAATAAACTGACTTAAGAAACCAATCAAGCCACAGGAAAACCAAACACACAAGCAAACAAGAAACTCCACCAAGAGACTGGTTATGGACACAGGGGAGATACAAGATCCTCCCACACACACAAAAAAAAAATCAAAGAACTCTTCTTTCTACCTATTTTTTAAATTTTTAAAAAAAGTTTTCTATTTTTTTTCTTAGGTGTATGTGGGGGGCTTTCAATATGTTTTAACCTTTTGGTCCTTTTATTTATTTTTTGCGTGACTTAAATGTTGTTCTGCTAATCCCCGGATATACCTGTCATCAATTATTAGACCTTATCCTTCATTGTGTGCATACTTAATTCAGAAATTGATTACTCATTTCACAACCTCTTAGGCTTAACTCCTTTAATAGTAGTATTACTTCTCTATATTTATATAATTTTTTAGTATTATTTTTTATTTTTTAATTTTTCCTTTTATCTTTTTCCTCTCATTCTATCCTTTTCTTCTATCAATATTACCTCTTTATACCTACATAAAATTTAAGTGTTTCATTTTTTAAATTTAAATTTTTGTTTTTTCAGTTTTTCTAGTTTCTTTATCTCTCTACTTTCATTCTGTTCTATCCATTTCCTCTCTGAAATTAGGGCTTGGTTAAATTCACTCTTCCCTTTTATGTCTCCAGATCCCTCTAATCCTATTTATATCCAAAATTCTCCCTAAACCTATTAATTTCTGGTCGGCTGAATCACTATTTGACATTCTTAGCCCATTAATCCATAGTTGTTTGATGCTTAATTAGATAGTATCTGTTGAACTAGATTGTATCTGCAGCCATTTTGACTGCATCAATCTGTACAACTACAGGAAGCTGGCTGAAGCTTGCATTAATATAGTGTTCTAGCACAAAATTGGTATTACTTTCTTACCAAATGGGCAGAACAAGCGGGAGAAACACAATAAAAATAGCAAGTCCAGGTACTTCAACTCCCTTTCCAGATAATCAGGTGACAGAACAGTTAATGAAGCTTTACAAACATTACTGGTAAACTTGGTGAATGAAAAGATTGGAAGCCTGCAAAGGAATCAGTGTGAGCATGATAGGGAGCCAGACAAGGATAACCAAAGATTAATACAGGAACTTCACGAGCATGATGAAGCTAGCCAAAAATTATTACAGGAATCTCATGAGTGTGAGGAAGCTAATCAAAGAGTAATTGCATGAGCAGGATGAGAATAAACAAAGAACAAGGGAGGCATTCATGGAGTCCATAAATAGACAGCTGAAGGAATCCAAGGAGGCTACAAAGGGAATGCTGAATGGAACCCATCAGAAGTAAAGGGAATCCAATGAAACATAACCAATCAACTAAGGGATTTGAGAATAAACATTGAAAACAAAATTAAGGAAGTAAAGAAATCCAAACAAGATCTAAAACTAAGTTCCAACAAAGAATTTGAAGCCATCAAAGCCGACCAATTAGAAGAAAAGGAAATAAAAAGCAAAGTAGAAGATCTTGACAGTAGGTTAGACCACACAGAAGATCGAATCTCTGGGATTGAAGTCAGCCTAGATATTATAGAGAAAGAATATACAACTATCCAGGACAAATCCAAGAAATATGATAGATCTATTCAACATTTGGAGGACACCATCAGAAGGTCTAATCTGAGGATAATGGGTATAGAGGAGCACCTAGAGACAGAAGTTAATGGTCTAGGAAATTTATTTAACAGGATCCTATCAGAGAACTTCCCAAACATGCAAAAAGATAGGCCTATTCAGATACAAGAAGCTTTTAGAAACCCAAACAGACCAGACCAAAACAGGATATCCCACCATCACATTATAATCCACACAGGATCAATTCAGACCTTAAAGCTGTCAAGGAGAAAAGATCAATCACCTATAAAGGTAAACCAATTAGAATCACCTCAGATTTCTCAGCAGAAATAATTAAAGCAAGAAGAGCCTGGAATGATGTATACCATGCCCTAAAGACAAACAAATATCAACCAAGAATACTGTACCCAGCTAAACTATCCTTCATAACCGAAGGTCAAATAAAAACCTTCCATAGCAAAGAAAAACTGAAACAATATATGTCCACCAAACCAGCCTTACAAAAGATTCTTAAAGATGTCCTACACATAGAAAACCAACAAGACCGCAATAAAGGCCAAGAAACTGCACCCAAACTGAGAATCCAAGAGCCATAGGAAGAACCCAGTTGCCGCAACCCCAAAGAAGGTGGATAAAATGGCAGGAACCCCTAAATACCTCTCAGTCCTATCTCTCAACATTAACGGACTTAACTCTCCAATTAAGCTGCATAGACTATCTAGTTGGATTAAAAAAAAAGATCCTTCTATCTGCTGCCTTCAACAGTCACACCTTGCCCATAAAAACAAACATATTCTGAAAGTGAAAGGCTAGAATAAAATCTTCCAAGCAAACTCCCCCCATAAAACAGGCAGGAGTTGCAATACTAATATCAGATAAAATAGACTTCAAATTAAAATTAGTTAGAAGAGATAAAGAAGGTCGCTACATACTAATTAAGGGATCTCTCCTTAAGGAGGATATTACAATTCTAAATATCTATTCACCAAACAATGGAGCACCCAAATTTATCCAAAAAACACTACTTTCCCTCAAATCTCACATAGATCCAAAGACATTCATTGTTGGGGACTTTAACACACCACTATCCCCACTAGATAGATCAACCAGGCAAAAAACTCAACAGAGATATCCCAGATATAAACAACTGCATAGATCAACTAGATTTAACAGACATCTACCGAATATTTCACCTAACAGCATCAGAATACACGTTCTTCTCAGCAGCACATGGAACATTTTCCAAAATAGACCACATTTTAGGTCACAAAGCCAACTTGTCCAAATTCAGAAACATTGAAATTATGCTCTTCAATTCTCACAAGGGAATAAAATTAGAACTCAACACCAAAAGCCACAAAGAAAGTCCTGTAACACATGGAGGATGAATAAGACACTGTTGAACCACCAGTGGGTCATGGAAGAGATTAGAAAGGAAATTCAAATATTCATGATATTCAACAAAAATGAGCACACAAATTACCAGCTCTTCTGGGACACAGCAAAGGCAGTCCTCAGAGGCAAGTTTATAGCCCTGAGTTCCTACATCAGCAAATTGGAGAGATCTGAAACCAACAATTTAATGAGACATCTGAAGCTCCTAGAAAAAGAGCAGCAAGCTAAACCCCAATCCAGAAGATGAAAACAAATCATTAAAATTAAATCAGAATTGAATGAAGTAGAATCCAAAATAGCATATAAAGAATCAACAAAACAGAGTTGGTTCTTCCAAAACATTAACAAAATTGACAGACCCTTAGCAAATCCTATCAGAAAAAGAAGAGAGCACACCCAAATAAACAAACACAGAGATTAAAATGGAAACATCACCATAGAAACAACCAAGATTCAAAACATTATAAGGGGATACTTCTCAAATATTTATGTAATTAGTTTGAAAATCTGGAAGAAATGGACGATTTCCTAGCAAATATCGATATGCTAAAACTAAACCAAGATGAATTAAATCAACTTAACAGACCCATATCAAGCATTGAAATAGAAACAGCAATAAGAGACCTCCCATCTAAGAAAAGTCCAGGACCGGATGGATTTACAGCTGAATTCTATAAGGCCTTCAAAGCAGAACTCACACAAATACTCCTCCAACTCTTAATGAAATTGAAAGAGAAAGTTCACTACTAAACTCTTTCTATGAAGCCATCGTAACTCTCATCCCAAAACCAGGCAGGGACTCATCAAAGAAAGAGAACTATAGACCCATTTCTTTGATGAACATCAGTGCAAAACTTCTCAACAAAATTTTGGGTAATAGAGTTCAACAACTCATCCAAAAAATCATACACCACGATCAAACAGGATGCAAACAGGGATGCAAAGCTGGTTCAAAATATGCAAATCAATTAATTTAATTCATTACATCAGCAAAAGCAAAGGTAAGAACCACATGATTATCTCTACAGATGCAGAAAAAGCATTTGACAAGATCCAACACCCCTTTATGATGAAGGTTCTGGAAAAATTAGGAATACATGTATATATTAATAGAATTCTATGCCTCCATCAAAAAGAATGACATTGCTCCATTTTTTAGGAAATGGAAAAACTTGGAAAAAATTATATTAAGCCAGACTCAAAGAAACATAGGTCCCATGGTTTCCCTTATTTGCAATAACTAGTACATGTGTAGGACAAGTAGAAAAGGCCCAAATCTATGTACATATGACCATATAAGATGATAATAAGTAAAATGAACCCCAAGATAAGATCACAAATATTTTTTTCTTTCTAGCTATTGTTTCTAACATATTTATAATGTACCATGTGATTTTTTTTGTTTCTTTGTATGTTCCTCTCCCCTGTTTTCACTGTATTTGATGTCGGTGCCCTGCATCTTGTATATACATTTCTCTAATTCGGGGAGGGGAAGGAAAAAAACAAAATTCATAAATAAGGATACAGGCTGACCCATTGTAACAATGGGATGTACAAGACACTATGTTGAAAACAAGCTTCACAACTTTGGCAGGAGGGGCAGTGAGAGGGGTAGTTGTGGAGGTGGGAGGGAAGGGATGGTTGGGGGAAAACAAAGGAGGAGGCAACAATGCTCAATAGGAAGGGTACTCATTACCTTGCTCATGTAACTGTAATCCCTCTGTACAGCATTTTTTCAATAAAAAAGCACAAAAATTTAAAAATATAAAAAAAGAAATTGACATTTAATAAGCTCCTCCTCCCAGGTTCAGAGTCCCTTCACCCATGACCATGAGGTCCACGTCCCTTGTACAAGACGTAAGATACTTTAAGAAGCAACAGTAGTCAGACTCAAGGACTTCAATCCGCTCTTGTCAAGCTTGCTCCTCAAACTAGACATACACGGAGATGATGCATATTTCCTCAATGAACCTTGCAACCAGCATCCATTGAAAGAAACCAAAGTCCTTCGCTAACCATAGAAGTATATGAAATTCATTTTCACTGGAGAATAGACTTTGCTTCATCAGAGCTAAACCATAACAGATTATAATGTAAAAGAAAACAGCATTTACCATTTCCCTGCAAAAAACTTGGTGCCACTCCTTCACTGTTCAGTAAATTACCAAGAAAATGAAATCTGTTCAAAAGTCTCTGAATACCACAGTTACTTTGTAATATTCAGTGCATTGTTTAATTATCCTAGCACTACATGGCACTTACCACATAATTAAGTAAACAGTAATTACCCTTTGAGGAACCAGTAACTAAATGGAACTAGTATATGGTAACTGCCTTGCTGAAGAAATATGTGAAGGAGATTTCCAACCAAGGTTTTAGAAATAAGCCACTGGAGTACATCTCACAGGTCATGAAAATACACACACACACACACACACACACACACACACACACACACACACACATACATACAAATAGCATTTTGTTAAGTAATGGTTAATCCACTGCATCATGGTTTCAGAACATAGAGCTGGAGGCATAAGTAACCCTTTCCTCCTTAAAAATAAATCCAAATAAGCATTGAGCAGAGTATAGGCAGAGTGCAAAAGCAGTAAGATTAAGTTTTTCCGGCAGTTCATTAAAGTGCTACCATAAAATAGCCCACATTGAATAAAGTATCATCAGAATCAGAAAGAAAGTTCTGAATAACAAACAGAACGGAGAAAATAAAAAAGATGAAACAACCCCAAAGAGAAAGACCTAGTGCCACAAAGTAAGAGCACAAGAAGGCCACCTACCCCAAACACAGCTCTATCTCAAGATTGAGAAGGAGGCTGTGTAATGAAGATGGAGATATGGTGAAATCAGATTGGAAGATATGTGTCCCGTATGAAGATTCCAAAGAAATAAAATGGTATATCCTCCTTTGGTCTCACTCTGTGAATGCCTTGAGTCCTGTATTGTTTATCATACCCCAAAGTATTTTTTCCTTTTACTATCCAGTGTGTTTACATTCCAGTTATCACTAATGTAGGAAACCATGCAACCTATGTTTCTCTGGTCTTGTTTACTTGTTTAATATAATTTAACCCAAGACTTTTACATAGGCACAATAGCTATGTGTATCTACCCATATAAAATAAAATAAATCAAAATCCAAGAAATGGCAACAATTGGGTTTTTTCTCTATTATTGGTGCTTTAGTTTTCATTTCCTTATGTCTTGTTTGCTCCCTTATCTGTCCTTAAGAGGGTAAAAGGAAGGCACAGAAATGGTAGGACAAATGCTGAACAAATTCTCAGTGGCATTTACTAGACACCATATTGAAAATGAACTATACAACTTGTGGATGAGGATGGGAGGAAAGAACATGGAGAGAGTGAGAGAAGGGGTGACATTGTTCAAAAAGCAATGGATTCTTTATCTGATTAATGTAACTATAACCCCTCCACATCACCTTTATAATAAATAATTTAAAAAGAAATAAAGAGTGAAACTTAACAGATTTCAATGCCCACCATACCCCAAAGATGAGATTATCAACCTTGCATCTTACAAAACTATGTTTTTAATGCAGCATTAACTAGAAGCACTACTTCTGGTGCTTATTTAGAAAATTATTTTTTACATAAATCAACCTTAAAGAGTATTTTATGCTCATAAACTATTCAGAATGGCTTGCTTCCAGGTACCCTTTCTGCAATAGAAATGTAGTCTTACCTACACATTGAGCTGCCCTATGACCCAGCAATCCCACTTTTGGGCATTTACCCAAATGATCACAAACAAGGCTATATTAAAGCTATCAGAACAACTATGTTTATTAAAGCATTATTCACCATGGCCAAGATATGGAACCAACCCAGATGCCCCTCAGTAGATGAATGGATCAAGAAAATGTGACATACATATGTGTCTCTCTCTCTATATATATATAGAGAGAGAGACACATACATATGAATTCTATGCCTCTATGAGAAAGAATGACATCGCCCCATTTGTTAGGAAATGGAAAGACTTGGAAAAAATTACATTAAGTGAAGTAAGCCAGGCCCAAAGAAACATAGTTCCCAAGGTTTCTCGTATTTGCAATAACTAGTATATGTCTAGGACAAGCAGAAAAGGTCAAAAGCTATGTACAAGGGGAAGGGAAATAACAAAATGCTGAAACAAGGATAAGGATGACCCATTGTAACAATGAGATGTACAAGACACTACCTTGTAAACAAACTTTACAACTTGGAGGGGGAGTTGGGGAGGTGGGGAGGGAAGGATGGTAGGGGAAAAAAAAGGAAGAGGTAACAATGCTCAATAGGAAATGTACTCATTACCTTACTCATGTAACTGTAACTCCTCTGTATACTGTTTTTAACAATAAAAAACATAAAAAGCTATGTACATATGACCATATAAAATGATGCTAAGTGAAATGAACCCCAAGATAGGGACACAAAAGATTTTATCTTTGTTGCTGTTGTTTTTAATGTATTCTGTGATTTTTTTGTTTCTTTTTAGGTGCTTCCCCCACAGTATAACCCCTATTTGCAGTGTATTTGATTACAGTGCCCTGCATCTTGTATATACATTTTTCTAATTTGGGGAGGGGAAGGAAAATAACAAAATGCTTAAACAAAGATACAGGTTGGCCCATTGTAACAATGAGAAGTACAAGACACCACCTTGAAAACGAACTTCACAACTTGGAGGGGGGAGGAGTTGGAAAGGTGGGGAGGGAAGGGATGGTAGGGGAAAAACAAAGGAGGAATGCTCTATAAGAAATGTACTCATTACCTTACTCATGTAACAGTAACCCCTCTATACAGTATCTTTACAATAAAAAAGTATACAAAAACAACAGAAAATAAAATAAAAAAAAGAAATGTAGTCTTGCATCACAACATAAATGAAATAGAAAAGACTGATTTCCAAAAAACAGGCTCATGCCTGATTTTCCTTTATTTTTTTGATCCTAAGAACAAGAAGGCGAGTTATCTTCCTTCCTTCATAACATATTATCATCAGTGTAAAGTCTGTTTCCTTGGCTTAAGTTCCAATTTATTCCTCATCTTCTTTTGTTCCTTAGGCCACCTTTTTCTAAAATGCTTGCTGTATGTCTTTAAATGTGCTTCTATATTTATAAAAGCAGTACATTCATATGAATGTGTTTAATTTAGTGAAGAGATATTACACTTGCTCTCTTGCTCTTTTTGTTTTTCATTATAGCAGGTGCTATTTAAGTTTCAAATATCTACCCATCTGCTCTATTTATATCTAGTTTGTTGCCTTTATATATGTATCATGTTAAGCAAGCATGTTGCAAATTTTACATCTTCAGCCTCTCAATTATAAATACATTTGTTGCCTACATTCTTTATCCATCAATACTCACATAGGTGCATGAAAGATAATCAGCAAGTATTTCCGTTTGCCTTTGTAAGAAGTTCATATAGTGTATTTTAAGGGCAAACTTGAGGAATCATTGACTATATAAACTTGACATCATTAAATGCAACTTGGTTGTTTCCCACAATGACTATATTCTCATCAGCAAGTAAGGCAAAAAGAAAATATTTTTCTCTTAAAAATTCTGATTATGTTCTTTCATACACTTAAGAATGCCTTTCTTCCAGGTGAAATGAACCCAAAGATAAGGACTCAAATGTTTTTTTTTCTTTCATGCAATTGTTTCTAACATATTTATAAGGTGATTTCTTTGTTGCTTTGTATGTCCCTCTCCCACTGTATAACCCCTGCTTTCACTGTATTTGATGTTGGTATAATTTGTGGAGGGGAGGGAAAAAACAAATCGTTTAAATAGGGATACAGGTGGACCCATTGCAACAATGAGATGTATACAAGTCGTTATGTTGAAAACAAACTTTACAACTTTGTCTGGGGGAATGGAGGGGGGATGGGTACGGTGTGAGGGGGGAGCTGGGAAGGGATAGGAAGGGGAAACAGAGGAGGAGGCTACAATGCTTGATAAGAAATGTACTCATTATCTTGCCCATGTAATTGTAACCCCTCTGTACGGTATTTTCACAATAAAAAAATGAATATTAAAATATTTTTAATCTAGATTTTTAAAAAAAGAATTCTTTTGTTCCTTTTCAACAACTTCATCCAAATTCTACTTGAATTTAGGGGTTGTTTTGTTTTTAAAATAAAGATCTTATCTCAGACGGTATGTGTCAACACCTGAGATATAATTGAAGAACCATAGGGGATAAAATACACTGCAGTTTAAAAGGGGTTCAGAGTTTTAAAAGAATTTTAAAGTACACAATGTTGGAATACAATGCTCTTTTAAGTAAAAATCCTAACTTCCTTTTCAATTTGCCACCCTCCCATAAATCTACTGTGCCATTTATACCCAGTGAGACACAGAATAATAAGCTTGAGGCTAGTATCAGGCAGCAGCTCCCATGCAGACTTACTTGACTCTCAGCCTGGGAATTGTGTTATGTCACCAATCAATAAAATCCAGAAAGAGATTGAATGCTAGATCCTGGATCCTTTGTATTATAACCAACATCCTAGAAATCAGTCACCAGTGCCTGCACATTACTAATCAGGGAATTGGATTAATAACCTGGTGAGATGATGAAAACAAGCATAAACGCACTCCTAAACAGATTACCTAAAGCCTTGATTCCTTATACCAATGCTTTTGTGATCTCACACGTGTTCACCTTTGCTTATATTTGCTATTCTTGCTATTCTGCTGCCACATTCTGAATGCCAGAGTCTTGCTTGTCACTCTGCCCTCAACTCTCCAGGCCATATATTCTCATGGCTCATTCTCTCACTGTTTTTTTGGCTTTGTTTAAGTGAGGACTTAGCTTTTCTACCTTATATGGCAATGTGTCCAACACACACACACACACACACACACACACATACACACACACACACACACACACACACACACACACACACACACACACACAGGCTTTACCACCAATATCTTCCTTCTAACTCTGCTACATTATTCCTCAATGCACTTACCATATGTGTTTTCCAACTACAGCAATAATTTTATCTGTTTTTGCATTATGCTGTCTTCAGGAACTGGAACAATACCTAGTACTCAAATATTTGCAAAACAGTATCAAACAAAGAGCTCAGCCTTTGTCCTCTTGAAACTTATACGTCTATGGAGAAATGCACAAGTGGGCAATAAAATTTGCAATAGAAGTTAATTCTCATGACTCACTTTTTTATAGTGTGACATGTATAGCAGTGCATAAAAGATAAGCTTTTATTACTTAGCTACAGTTCAGGAAAGACATTAGTGAGCATGAGCAAAGAAAGAATAAGGCTGAATTCCTTGCTCTTTTTCTTTTTTTTTTTTTTTTGGTCCGGTCGTGGGGCCTGAACTCTGGGCCTGGGAGCTGTCCCTCAGCTCTTCAGGTCAAGGCTAGCGCTCTACCACTTGAGCCACAGCGCCACTCTTGGCTTTTTGCCTTTTGCTTATGGGGTGCTGAGGAATCGAACCCAGGGCCTCATGCATGCAAGGCAAGCGCTCTACCACTGAGCCACCTTCCCAGCCCCTCCTTGCTCTTTTTCATCATGGATCTTGAACAATTCATGCGGGTGTTTAGAGATCCATTCAGATTAAGTTGCAAATGAGGACTTCTAAGGACTCTTCCCTGACTTGTCTTACTAGTCTACAGAACATTATTAATTACATTTTTGTATATGTTTTTGATAGTACTTAAGTTTTGTGTAAATTATGGCAGTAGTAATTTAATCATAGGAACAGGTTAACAATGAAACATATGAACAGCTTGAAAGTAAGTATAGCAACTGAAAATGTTGCTGCAATTCTGTAATTTTGGCCTTTTTAGGTTTTGGCTTATTTTATATCAGAAAACGAGAACAGCATCTAGCAAGTCTTTTTAAATTGTGATGGTGTTCTCTTGGGAAGTAAGTTAGAAAACAAAGCTTCCTGTCCACATGCATTGGAATAGGAATAGCCTGTTTTATATTATACACCAGACTCTCCTTGACTATACTCGAAGACAGGGAAAGGATCTGAAGTTTTAAACACTGCCCTAGAATTTAATTGAGAGAGGTTGAAAGTTGCTTTGAATGTGAAACTCAGCTGATGGTGCAATTTACTGCCTAGAAGCTTCATTTTATATCTGCAGACAGACAAAGCTGTCGAGACACTAAAGGAGACAACCACAATGACTCACTCCAGCACTGAGAGCTAGAGTCTGATATCCAAGACTGGGCAGAATATTGGATGTGGACGTGGTTTGAGTTACTTAATATGGCCTACACACAAGTGTAAGAAAGAAACTAAGAATGCTTTACTAATAATTTCACTAGCAATTTATTTTGCTCGTGTTATGCGCTAGCTCCTAGGAATCACAAGAGAAATTATTGAGGCATGAGTCATCAAATCTAAAACTTCTGAGAAAGAAAGAAAACAACACTGGCTTACTATATGGTGTCCATTGCTACAGAATACATTCAATTGTTGTAGGAATGCTATATGGATAGAGGCTAACTGTAAAATCTCACTTGAAATGGTCTTGGGTAAACTGAAGTCACATTCTCAGGGTTGTATGTATTTGTTAGTGAGTCACAACTCCTTCCCCCTACCCCCTGTTTGAGGACATATTACTATTACAACAAACTGAAGCTTAAAAATTCATGGGAAAAGCAGTAAGTCACTCGCCCTTTTCTTTTTTTTTTTAATTTAATTTTATTTTATTTGTGAACATACTGTACAGAGGAGTTACAATTACGTGGGCAGGATAATGCGTACATTTCTTACCAAACATTGCAGCCTCCTCCTTTGTTTACCCTTCACATCCCTTCCCAGCCTCCCCCCTCCCCCCCAATCCCAATCCTTCTCCTTCCCCCCCTTGTCCCCCCCCACCGACGTTTCAGAAGTTTCCTTGATTTCACTTTCTCATAGCATGTTTCTCTTTCTCTCGGTTGCTATTTTGGCATAATGGTAAATAAGGCTCGATTGAGCTTATTTCCACTGAATTGTGATTCTTCAGAACTACTAAATGAGCCTATTTTTCTTTTGATGATGAGTAAGTTGTATTACTATCTATTAAAATGATGTTCTGATTGCTACATCAAGATATGAACTGCAGGTCTGAATGGTCCTTTCATGTTCGATTTCTGAATGGGGTAGTCATTAGTGATGAGAACACTGGGCCACTCAATCTCCACAGGCCTCCAATGCCACTCAGCCCTCAGCCATCACCCTGGATTCCAAAAGAGCTTCCCCTGGTAAT
This sequence comes from Dipodomys merriami, assembly GCF_024711535.1. NCBI lineage: Eukaryota > Metazoa > Chordata > Mammalia > Rodentia > Heteromyidae > Dipodomys > Dipodomys merriami. Next base: position 24,606,925 of record NW_027202271.1, read on the forward strand.
CCCTAAATAAATAGCATGCTGTGAAGGTGCTGTGCATACTGGCTTTTGTTTCTGGTACAGTACATCTGTACTATAATAGTACATCTGTACTACTAGAACCTAGTCAAATGATCTAAGTTTTAACCACAGGTCTACCACTTATTGACCTTGACACTTGACTTTTTCAATGTGAAATTCACTCTACCTTCCTAAAAGGATTAAGATTTAAAAAGAAAAAAAGGTATCATAGGTATGTATTGCATAATGATATATATGTTTAAAATAAAAAACCCAAATTTTGAGTAATGAGATAAGAATTTGACATTACATAGTACTTAACTTTTTGTACTTAAAATCAGAGAGAGACAAGTAGATCTTTTAGGTCAGAAACTCAAAAACCCACATACTTCAGCTCTAAAGCCATCATCTGCTAGTGATGATTTTTGTCAAAAACAAAATCTCCAGCTGTTCCACATCTTGGGAAGTTATTTAAAATTAAACATAGAAATTATTTCCTCTTATCTTACATAGCTGAATCCCATCTTCCAAATATAAACAAAACTCACTGCAACCAAGTTTCCTATAACTTTTTTTTAATTGTGAAAATACCGTACAGAGGGGTTACAATTACATGGGCAAGGTAATGAGTACATTTCTTATCAAGCACTGTTGCCTCCTCCTTTGTTTCCCCTTCCCATCCCTTTCCATCCTCCCCCTTCTCCGCTCTCCCCTTCTTCCCCTTCCCTCCCCCCGCACCACCCCCACCTCGCCAAAGTTGTAAAGTTCGTTTTTTGACATAACGTCTTGTACATCTCGTTGTTGCAATGGGTCCACCTGTATCCCTATATAAACAATTTGGTTTTTTCCTTTCCCCTCCAACATCAAATACAGTGAAACAGGGGTTATACCATGGAAGAGGGACACAAAGCAACAAAGAAATCATCTTATAAATATGTTAGAAACAATCGCAAGAAAGAAAAAACATTTGAGTCCTTATCTTGGGGTTCACTTCACCTAACTTCAACTTATCTGACCGTTTCTACTTGTCTCAGACATATACTAGTAATTGCAAATAAGGGAAACCATGGGACCTACGTTTCTTTGGGTCTGGCTTACTTCACTAGCAGACACTCTGAAAACATTACAGGATGAAGTTTCCTATAATCTTAAGCATTCAATGTCATACATTTTAGAAGAGACCATGCCTTCCTTTTACCTTCTTGAAATTCAGAAGAAAGATTATAACAATCTTAAGAGTCTTGTTAAGGCACAGGCTCCACACTCATACATCATCATGTACTTCTTTGCAGAATACTTTTTATATATAGCTGAATTTTAAAAAGCATTTAATGGTGAGTAAAAGCACTACTACTTCTGTTGGGACCAGTGCTATATCTCTGCCTGCTTTTCAAGCCAGAAATACATAAGGCCCAGGACAAATAAATAAATGGTTGCTGCCAGCTCATCACTGAGCAAATGTACCAATGTACCTCTCCCTAGGTTTATATGTGCCATTATTGCATTGTCTGAGCATCATGAGCAATCTGTGTTTCTCCTTGTTTAAAATGAAAATCAGCTTTGTTAGAAACTACCAGGAAATATCATCTCCTCAAACTACCAAGAGTTCAAGAAAGTCTGCACCTTTTTGAATAAAAGTTGACCTGTGGATATACTTTTTCTAATTTGGGGAGGGGAAGGGAAATAACAAAATACTGAAACATGGATACAAGTTGACCTATTGTAACAATGAGATATACAAGGCACTATGTTGAAAATGAACTTTACAACTTGTGGGGGAGGGGGGAGTTGGGGAGGTGGGAAGGGAAGGGATGGTAGGGGGAAAAAAGGAGGAGGTAACAATGCTCAATAGGAAATGTACTTATTACCTTACTCATGTAAGTGTAACCCCTTTGTATACTATTTTTACAATAGAAAACATTTTTTTAAAGTTGACCTGTGGAAAGTTATGCATCTGAGAATATTGTCATTTACAAACCAAAAGTAAGCCAGTCTAAAAAGCACTTAAATTATTCAAGCTTCTCCACCTAAACTAGATTGGCAGCAGTGGTAAATAAAATAATAATGTAACATCTTCCAATGGGTGTCTTTTGTGGAAGGAAATGACTTGACAAGGATAAAACCCCATAGCAAAGGCTACTCTAAAGACTCAAGAGAAAACTCCACTGTTCTTGCAAATTGCCTAACTTAAATTGAGTCTCTCAACAAATATTTCTGGAAACAAATTAAAATTGATCAATTCCCCTAAAGCTTAAATCACATAAAGATTACTTAAGTATCATACATAAATCATTACCACAATGAATTAGTGTTCAAGTAGTATTTTTCCATGGCAGATGAATTGTTGTTCCTGAGGGGCTCACTGGGTAAGTGAAGGGTGGAAGGTTGCCCCGGCTCAGCCTACATATTTGGGGGATGGCATGGAATGCATCCATGGCTCAACTCTTAGCTCCTTATGAACTTAGTACCTTATTCCATAGGTCCTAATGGGAAAGTTGTTTTCTTTGGAGGCAGCTGTGTGGGGTGGGCAGATTACCTTGTTGATTTACCTATAATGTATAACCTTAGTGCTTGAAGCATTCAAGAGACAGATAAGAGAGAGAATGATGGAAGGATTGGAACTGATGGAGATGCATTATACTAATAAGTTGACATGTTAAACTGAGACCCCTTTGTTCGACTACTTCAAGGTAATTTTTAAATTAAATAGTAATAATAATACAAGAAACACAAATATTCCTAGTCATAAACCATCGCAATATTTGTTTTTCAAGTAAAATTTCCTGAAGGATGAAGAAATGCTGTCAAGGTATTCAATATACACTATGTGAAAAACAAACTATGCCAACTTGTGGACAGGGACAGTAGGAGGAAAGTGAAGGAAGGAATGATATGTTCCAAATGACATGTACTCATATCTGACTTATGAAATGGTAACCTCTCTATACAACACCTTGATAACAATATAATTATATTTTTTAAAAATAAAATAAAAAAGTATGTCATGTCATCAATCCATTCCATATGCTGAACAGGTGCAGAAATCACCTACCACGTGCACAGCAATTTTGCTTAAGAAACACTCTTCAACTAGCCATTTCTTAACTTGACTTCTAATTAAATTAACTTTCCATAAATACAACACTAGACAAGGAAACTAAGGCTGCAACTTAGATGTGTTATATTCTGATGTCACCTGGCCCAGCAATGAAATTGAAGGGCCATTTAGTCTTTATTAAATTATTAGTGTGTCTTTTGTACAGAACTGTCTCTCAGAATCCTGTTGCAAATGATCTTCAGCAGGAAGCTGTCAATACAGTCTTGGGCTCTCCACTGACTGCTACAGGCTGTGGGATTCTAAGTCATTAATGCATGTCAGGCAGGCAGAATAGACATTTTATTTTGACATTCAGGCATACAACGTTCATCCTTATTTCAATGGAAACAGTACTGTTTCTGTATATGCTCCAACTACAGGGGTGCTTGGAAAAGAACCAATTTTCTTCTCAAATATATTTTCATCCATTCAAATAACTCTCACATCACACAGGATATAGGTAACTTAGACCAGAAAAAAATGTATGTGTTTGTTAATACTCTGCTGTATGGTTCACTTCTCTGAGATAATAAACTTTAAGGAGCACTATATCTTGATGCCCCCACTATGGTAAGTGCCCCCAGGAGTGTCTTCAATAGTGTGCTGTAGTTCAAACCCTGAAGAAGAGCTTTCTGCTTCCCCTTATCCTGAGTTCTTCTTTGGGACTGCCATCTCAATTCCCAAACAAGAGCTTGTGTCTAAGACATACTGAAAACAAGTTAGATCCTCCCCTTACCTCCCAAAGCAAATTATTGACAGTTATACTTTACTTTTCACCACTTTCCAGCAGTTTGGTGGATTCACTCCTGAATGACAAAGGAAAGGAACATATAAACAACTAGTCACCACTCTCTTAACTCCTCTCCAAACTCTTCAGTACTACCCTTACCAAAACCTCCCTCAATCAGAGGGGCTGCTTTCTGTCCTTCTCAGGGGAAAGCATCCAGAACTGGTGTGCTGCTTCTGTTAGAAAATAGATATATGAAGCCGGCATTTCTTTATCCACCCCCAGAACAGACATAGTTCAAGAATGACATCTGGCAGGCATCTAATCTTCTGGAGGAAAAAAAACACACAGAAAGGCTCCAAAATAGGATGTCAGAAAGCATATTGCCCTCACAGACGGTTAAAAATAAATGGACAGAGAGATGTCTAGAGGAAAAGATACCAAGGATTCGGAATTGAGCATGCCCAAGTCATATCAACTAGCAAACTTTAAACATATAATCACCTTCAATATTTTAATGATTTTAGTAATTGAGAATCACCCTTTGTTCATCCATTTCACTTCCAAAAAAAAGCACTCCCTACAATTCAACCTCTATTAGCAATCTGCGGAGACATTAATTGAATATTGACCCAAAGAAATGTCTGCTACCTGTGGCATCCCTAGTGCTCTCCAATCGAAACTCAGCTCTAATTTTGAGATAAGGCAAGTAAGAAATTCCATCTCACCATGTTGATTATATTGGAACTGCTAGTACTTGGAAGCCAATAGATTTTATTTTAAAATAAAGATTAAAAAAATCAAGACAGTTGCAGTATAATGAAATAAAAAAAAATACTTGGACTAGCAGTCAAAAATCTCAGCTTCTTAGTAGTGTTCTATCCTTACAAACCCTATGATCATGACTCTACAACTATGAACTCTTTGCTCATTTATTGTTGTATTCAACTATTTATTTGTCTGCTCTGATCAAAGCCCTGTGCCAGTTTCCAGTAGTCTCTGATTTTTCATTTGTTTAAAGGGCAATGTTTATATCTAGTCTAACACAGAGAATGCTGTTGTGAAAATTGAATGGAATTGCTCATGCTGTAATGCTTACCAAACAATAAAGAACTATGCAATTATGAAGCAATTATTATTAAAAGCATTCTAACTGCTTGAATCTGCACTTGATTACCACAGGGAAAGGGAGAGGGTAGGAAGAGAAAGAGGGAGGGAGGAAGGGAAAAAAGAAGAAAGAGTAAAAGAGAGACAAGCAGATACAGAGAAACAAAATATTTGTATAAATGATATATGAAATATGCACAATGCTGTATTTTATTGTGAGCTATAACAAATGAAATATAATTTGAATAATTAGTGGAAATAAAGAAGCAGGATGTTTAAGTAAGAGAAATAGCTATCTTTTAAGTCTTCATAAAATAAGTGTACATGAGCTTAAAGTAATTTACAATTTAGAAGATAGTAAAGTGAGAGGAAATAGAAAAAAGTGCTTTATTCTGAACACAGATCATCTGAGTCAATTACTAGGTCCACAGCTGTAGCTGTTGTCTGGGGAAAATTGCTTAATTTCTGTGCCTCAATTCCCTATCCTTAACACATAGCAATTATAGCATACACATTTTGGAACAATTAGGAATAAACAAACTAGTGTATAGAAAGTGTTATGGTAGGCTGGGAAGGTGGCTCAGTGGTAGAGCACTTGCCTTGCATGCATGAGGCCCTGGGTTCGATTCCTCAGCACCACATAAGCAGAAAAAGCCAGAAGCAGCACTGTGGCTGAAGTGGTAGAGCGCTAGCCTTGAGCTGAAGAGCTGAGGGACAGCGCCCAGGCCCAGAGTTCAGGCCCCACAACTGACCAAAAAGAAGAAGAAGAAAGAAAGTGTTATGTGAAACTATATGTCATCTAATAATTAATTGTTAGATGGAAGAGTTTTATTTTTTATATTTGAGGAGATTATTAAAAATAATGAAGCTTCGAAATCAATTTTGAGAATATATAGGTTTTTACATATGTAGGTTTTTTTGTATCATTTCTCTATTCAAAAATTGACAATTTGACACATCAAAAATCATCCATTAGCCTTTAAAGCTTCAAGGCTTCTCACATGAATTCTTCGCTGAAACTGAATTATATTCCTATTAGTTCCTTCCCATTATCTTAAATATATACAATGCATCTCTATCTTTTGACTCCCCTTACTTTCACTCCCCTTTTAATGGCAAAGATCCATAAAAGAGGTGTCTGTCTAAACTCCATGTTTAATTCTTCCTTGAACCTATTCTGATTGGTTTTTATTTTCTGGTAGTCTCCCTAAAATAGCTCCTCTCAAAGTCACCAACCATCTTAACATTGTTCAATCCTACCTACTGTCGCCTCTCAGGCTCCTTTTACTGCTCAGTTCAATAGAATCTGTCATCACTGATACTTTCTGCTTTAAAAACAAGAAGCACTTTCTAGCACTCCATTCTTCTGCATCGCTTCTGTCCTTTGGTGGTTTATTCTCATTTTCCTGACCTTCAATCCTTGGTACAACTCAGAACTTGGCCTTTAGATATGGAGATTCTCTTTCTGCTAATTACCTACCTCATCTCATCAAGTGATGGGACTTTAAAATTTACCTAGGTGTTTTGGGCTAGTGATAGGATCCCTTTTTCAGAGGTCTAAATCACTCAGCCTTTATCTCAGAAGCATCCTCTTGATTAACACTTCCTCCTTCTGGATCACTGATATTATCCTTCTCACCATTAGCATTTGGTGTAAGAGCCTGGAGAGTTATCTTTTAAGTTTAAAGGACGTAGATATCCCCCAGGTAGTCATGTTTACTGCCATAGCAATTATTCTTTGGGGTATCTTTGGTTGTTCTGCTTCTAAGCTTCTGCATGATTATAACATTATTCCATGTTTCCCTCCTCTCTCTGTGTCTGTGTCTGTGTCTCTGTTTCTCTCTCTCTAACTGAGTCAAACACATTCTCTCTACCTGTCAATCAAACATATCCCTGCCTTCATAGGATCACAGCATTTTTTTTCATTTGTTCAGGTTTTTATTTGTTCATGAATAATTATGAGAAGACTTTGAAACAATAAAACTCTGTAAGAGATTGTAGAAGCTGAGCAGTAGACATGAACCAAAATGGGTTACACTGTTGTAGGGTCATCAAAGAATATTTGTACAAGAGTTTGACCACCACAGAGAAATTCAGAGAAAGTAAATCATGGTGATTTTCTAAAGGTGATGGTCATTATGGTCACAAATAGGAGTTGTAACAGGGATTTCCTTTGGAGTTCTTTGCTTCCTATTCAATCGAATCTCTCTAGGCTATTGCCTAAAGAGTTTACTCACCATACTCCTCTTCAACTTTAAAAATAGTCAGGGTCCTCCCCAGTCCATGAACTCTAAGATCACCAAGGGATGAACATCCCCTACTTAACTTTAAAAATAGTCAGGGTCCTCCCCAATCCATGAATTCTAAGATCACCAAGGGATGAACATCCCCTACTTACCGACCATCCAGAAAGTTAAACCAATAGATTAATTCAATTGAAATATTTGTTCAATATGTTTTATTTACTGCTATCTTATTCACAATAGATTAATGAAACTCCCAATTCCAGTATTGGTCAGGACATTGAAGAACTAGCCACTAACTTGTAAATGAAGTAATACTGTATGCCTGTTGGTTTCCATTTCTCTTAGCTTGGAGCTTTTGAAAAATACTGTGAATTTGCTATTTTTGTGCAGTATTACTGATGAGTATTTAACCCTTCTGAATTTTGTCTGATGGAATATAAAATTGACCTCTCTGGTTTGACCTTTTCCCTGGTACAATTATCTAGTTCAATTGTATAATTTGCACCAAGGAGGTAAAATGTTTTCTTAGTCTGTTCTGCTGACAGGCAGTCACCCTGTGTAATTTAATTCCAGCTACTCATTGGATGGAACCCATTATCAGAGATAACAGCACAAAATTTACATTTCTTTGCTGCCAAAGTGGGGCTTTTATACTTGGTTTGTATTTCCCCCATTATTTGAAAGATCTAATTATTACTTTAGTTGTGTCAAATTATTGTATTTTTTTAGAAATTTATCATCATTTGCTTAAGCTATAATTTCCTTAGCCACTTGATATGACTTCATTGTTAATGTTATAGTCAACTTAAATAGTGTTAATCTTGGTATATGCCTTTGATTAACAAATAAAGTGTTTTAGATAATAAACACTGCTTTCTCCTGAAATTTTTCAATTGCATAAGTGTGTATTTCAGGTCACTTTTATCTTCTGAAATCCACACAAACATTAAGCTTCTATTATTCCACTTAGAAGTTGATTTATATTATTTTGAATTAGCACACATATGTAGTATGAAGGGGTTTCATTGTGATGGTTCCATTTACACACATAGTGTACTCTGAACAAATTTACCCCTTCTACCATATTTCTATTCTTCCTCTCCATCTTCTCATTCTTTCTGAAACAATATTTGGATTTTGCTTTATTGTATATATGTACTGCTGTATTATTTATATATGAACATAAATGTATATGTATACATATATGTGTGTGTGTGTGTTTCAAAGTAATTATGGCCTGCAGAATTCTTGATTATTTGTCTTATACCTGCTGCAGCTACCATCTTCCTGATTTCATTAAATCATAACTTTTCTCAAAAGAGATCTTCTATGATTCCCCTCCTTCTCCCCAATTCTACATTCAGTACTCTAGTAAATCCTACCAATTCTGTATGGGAAATTCATCCATCATCCAACTAGTTGTCACAGCTTCCATCACAATCTAACCCAATGAACCCTTTGCTTCTCCTCTGGACTTTTGGCAAGACCTTCTGTGCTCTGCTCTCATCTCCAGTAGCCTGCTCTACACAAAAGAAGAAGGCTCTCAGAATGACCACCTCTCTGAATATTTAAGTAAGTTCCTCTTTTACTCAAAATCAAACCTGATGTCTTCATCATAGTCCCCAAAATCCATTGTGCCAGGCCACTACTTCCTCTGTAACTCCATTCATCACTCCTCTCACCTCTTCCCCCAAATACTTCTCTGCTTCAGCCACATGGCTTTCTCTTTCCTTCCAAGACACAGTAGTATAAGTGCCATGAGGGTGGAAACTTGATTGTTTTAAGCTGTTACAGTCTCTGAACAAAGGATAGTACCTAAAGATTTTATACATTCATTAGTAGACTGACTGCACGGTCAATCTCTCTCCATATGGTCTGATAGTAATAGTACCCAGACAGAGTTCCAGGGTCAATATCTAGAAGTCAATCCTTCATAGAAACTATACAGATAAGCACTATTACCTTTATTGTGTAGATTAGGAGGATAAATCCTGGTCAGGTCAGATTTCAGGCCAACCCTACAGAGCTGCAAAGTGACATAACAGATTTTAACTAGGGCCAATGCCCTTTTCCCTGGGCTTCTGTGCTCACTGAACTTCTACACTCACTTTAGTCTCTAATCTGAGTTGATGTTCTTGCCATATCTGAACTGCCACCCTGCTAAATCTAAATCTCAAATGTCTACTATGAATCAATGCTTCTCAGATTTATTTCTATTAACATTCTTCTCATCCTTATGTCAGTATAACTTTCATCACTATCTCCTTTCTCAAAACCAAAGCTCTTGAAGTTTGTAAAGTACTACAATCTCAAGTACACATGCTTTTTCAAGAATTTTCTGCACAACTATGTTTATTGCAGCATTATTAACCATAGCTAAGATATGGAACCAACCCAGATGCCCCTCAGTCAATGAATGGATCAAGAAAATGTGGTATATACACACAATGGAATTCTATGCCTCCATCAGAAAGAATGACATTGCCCCACTTGTTAGGAAATGGAAAGACTCAGAAAAATTATATTAAGTGAAGTAAGCCAGGCCCAAAGAAACATAGGTCCCATGCTTTCCCTTATTTGCAATAACTAATATATGTCTAGGATAAGCAGAAATGGTCAGATAAGCTGATGTTAGGCGAAATGAGCCCCACGATAAGGACTCAAATGGTTTTTGCTTTCATGCAATTGTTTCTAACATATTTATAAGATGAGTTCTTTGTTGCTTTGTATGTCCCTCCCCCACAGTACAACCCCTGTTTTCACTGTATTTGATGTTGGTATAATTTGTGGAGGGAAAGAGAAAAAACAAATCGTTTAAATAGGGATACAGGTGGACCCATTACAACAATGCAATGTACAAGAAGTTATGTTGAAAAAGGAATTTAAAACTTTGGTGTGAGGGGAGGAGATGGGAAAAGATGGTAAGGGGAAACAAAGGAGGAGGCAACAATGCTTGATAAGAAATGTACTCATTACCTTGCTCATGTAATTGTAACCTCTCTGTACAGTATTTTCACAAGAAAGAAAGCAAAGAAAAAAAGAAAGCAAAGAAAGAAAGAAAGAAAAGAAGGAAGAAAGAAAAGGAAGAAAGAAAGAAAGAAGGAAGGAAAGAAGGAAAGAAAGAAAGAAAGAAAGAAAGAAAGAAAGAAAGAAAGAAAGAAAGAAAGAAAGAAAGAAAGAAGGAAGGAAGGAAGGAAGGAAGGAAGGAAGGAAGGAAGGAAGGAAGGAAGGAAGGAAGGAAGGAGAGCAAAAACATGAATTTTCTACTATGTATGTATGACAGTTTTATATGCAGAAGAGCACAAACAATTCAGAGTTTACATTAGAATTTATTCCATTAACCTTTTTTTCTTCCCCATATATTGGCCTACTGAAAATATTCCTCACCAGGGTTAAATGATAATATTAAGCAAAAATACTTGTCTATAAAAGAACTTGAAGATATCAAAATAGAAACTTCATTGTTGATATTCAGAAATTCCTGACATAAGGATAAGAACACAAAGAATTGAAATCCACTGCTCAAAACAATGAGTCACATAGATCAAGATTTTTCTCTCCAGTCTTTCTAGTGCACTTATAAAGAAGAGATACTTCACAAATGCTCACTAGTAGATACAGAAACTAAAATAGATATAAAATATGTTTCTGCAAGAACAAAGGTGTTAGTGTTACTTGGGTGTTTTTTTAACGGTGGCAGTGCCCTGTTTGGGGAGGGGGGGAGTGTCAAGTGTTTTCATTGTTTCTCCCTGACTTTAACTGAAAATAGATGAAGATTTATGTTCTTTGCCTACTACTTTTCTGATATTGCTTCATGCAATAAAGCCATAGACATCACTCCACTACCTACAGATTGAATTGAGAATTGAACTCCAGGTCTCACATTTATTTGGCAAGCATTCTACCACTTGAGTCATATGCCTTGGGCTATCCTGGGACAGCAATCCTATGGCATTAGCCTCTAGAGTAGCTGGGATTGCAGATGTGAATCAACATACCTAAGCCCCAAACTTCAAATACTAAAGGCCAACATTTAGGACATAGTAATCAGTGCATGCTAAATACATTGCAAGTGCTTTACATATATAAATACATTCGGTCTTCACAGCCATATGAGGTATACACTATTATTTGTCTTATTTTATAGCTGAGAAGGCTGATCCTCCAAGAAATTACGCATCTTGACAATGGTCTCACAGCTGGAAGCCAAGATTCAAACCACATCAATCAGGTTTTGTAGTCTTCATCACTATAAATGCCATTTCTTATTCTACTGTACAGAAAGTAGTTTGTTTGGGGAGAAAATAAAATATAAGTGTTGAAAGGATAAACTTGAAGAAAAACAAATGTGGGGGGGGCTGGGAACATTACATCTCATCACACTACCAGCCCCAGGGAAAGTACAAGTGGTATTTTTCTAATCCTGCCAAATATCTCACCTAAAAGTGTGAGAGATTCATCTTCTGTATCTTTAGCAGCTTCGTACATCCTTAAGGATTTTCTTCTAGCTGTGCTAGTCAAGTGCTAACTCTCTCTGTAATAGCACCAGGACATCATCCAAAAGACATTGGATTTTTACTTACCTGCATGAATAAAGTCTAGTTTCAAATACTCGACTACTTTACTTATTGTGTTGCATACTACATTGAATGCTTCAAAAAATGTCTTGGCTATAAAAGTAACTAAATATGAAAGGAAATAGTTCTGTTTAGTTCTAGAAGTTTGCTGATTTTTTTAACTCCAATTTAACAGAATGACAAACTCAAAGAATCATCCAATCAAAGCATTTCTCTTCTTTAAAAGTGATTTCAAGTTCCACAAAATCTATACAATAGTCTTAGCACACAAATACAATGAGCTGAATTTGTTATAAACAAATTTAACAATTTAACCATCTGGGACAGAACTGAATAGCTGGGTGAGATGTGGCAATGTTATGTGGATACAGTTCCCTAAAAGGACAGATCAGGCCATTCACTCATCCGCTACTGCTGGGGAGAACCAGACATAAACTAATAGGTCAAGCTCCATGGTGATTAGTAGACTAGAATTCCACAGAGAATCACTTAAAACCACCAAGCAGTATTTAATCTAATCTCTTTGTGCCTGTTTAATGCTGAACTTCAGCATTTGCTGTATACTGCCTGTGTTGTCTTTTAATACTACATGATTTTTAAGAGAAGCCCAAAGACAAACTATAGCATCTTTTTCTTTTTTTATTCCCTATAACTCTTCCAACACATAACAGGTGTTGAATAACTTGATAAGGCCATAGTAGCTATGAACTAGACTGTATACTAAGGATGTGGAGAACATAGAACCTATGAATTGCAGGAAGAAAACTGATAAGCCATTTTGGACAAATATGTGTAGTATTTTTAGAAACTGTATATGTGCACACTATATGACCTAGAAATTCCACAATGGAAAAAATTCTACAGATATGCATATGTGTGTAAATTACAAACCATGTACAAATATGTGCAAAACAATATTATGTAGAAAAAACAAAAATGAATAAAGATCAAAACAATGTATTTCCCAAGATAGAATAAACAATGATTGCAGTATACTCAAACTATAGAACACTACGCAACAATGAAAATAAACTATTCCTTCATATCATAGTGACTCTCACTAACATAATGATAAAATAAATGAGGGCCAAAACATTGAGATTCCAGTTCACCCCAGTTAGAATGGCCATTATCAAGAAAACTAGTAATATCAGATGCTGGTGGGGGTATGGCCAAAAGGGAACATTACTACACTTTTGGTGGGGATGTAAACTGGCTCAACCACTCTGGAAAGCAGTATGGAGGTTCCTCAAAAGGCTAAACATAGATCTCCCCTATGACTCAGAAATCCCACTCCTGGGAACATATCCAAATGAACATAAACAGGGCCACACTAAAACTAACAGCACAACCGCGTTCATTGCAGCATTATTTACCATAACTAACATAGGGAATCAACCCTAGATAGGTAAATGGATCAAGAAAATTTGGTGTATATATATATATATATATATATATATATATATATATATATATATATCACATTTTCTTTATATGTATATATTATATGTATACATACATATCATGGGATTCTATATTTCCATCAGAAAGAATGGCAATACTTCATTTGTAAGGAAATGGAAAGACTTGGAAAAAATTATATTAAATGAAGTAAGCCAGACCCAAAGAAATATAGGCTGTAATAACTAGAATGTGTCTAGGGTATTCTTAGCTTAATAGCTATGTGCATATGAACATAAAATGATGTTTATTGAAATGAACTCCAAGAAATGGAAACAAGAGGGCTTTTCATTTTACTGCTTACAGTTATTTATTTTTTTCTTTCTTTTTTTCCTTTGGTTTATTCCCTGTTGTCAGTATTTTTTATTCCTGTGCCCTTTGTCTTGTATATAAGTTTATCTGATATGGAGAAGGGAATGAGAACCATGGAAAGGGTAGAACAAAGGATGAACCAATGCAACAGTGATACTAGACACTGTGTTGGAAATGAACTTTAAAACTTGAGGGGAGGGGAGTCGGGGGAAAGCGGGAGAAAATGAGGAAGGGGTTAACACTATTCAAAAAGAAATATACCATTATCTTACTTATGTAACTATAACCCCTCTGTACATCACCTTTAAAATAAAATTTAATTTAATTTAATTTTTAAAAAATAAATGCTAAAATACTGGGGAAAAGACAGGGGAAAGAACATTACAGCAAAAACATCAACTTCTTTGAGATTCTGTAACTGCCTTGAGCTCATATAAAGTTGTGTGAATTGCTAAAATTCCATGTATCCCCTCATTTCTAAAATAAATGCACTGAGCCAACCTTTGATCCACTGATCAACACAATACATACACAATTATGTATAAAAAGGAAAAAAATGGGACCATAGCCAATTAAATACTATGTAAATATAAGGATTAAATTCAGAAGAAATCATGAGTACTATTAATTAGCTGATTGTTGATGGTGTTGAAATAACTTTTAATACAAATAAAGTTTGGAATCAAAAGATCTCATGATGAGATAAACAGGGCAATGTTAGCAGAAAAAATAAAAGCAAATGGAATTATTACCAGCCCAGCGAACCTCAAATCTAACTAGTCCTCCTTCTTGTGAAGAATGACATTACCTGTCTTTTTTGTCCAGCCAATGGGGAAAAACCTTCAGGGATTATAAGTCATTTGATTCATTGTAATGAACTCTTGCAGTGGTTTAGGCTTCATTACACTGGCATAGAACATAAGATATAGTACTTTGAATATGGCAGGTATTATGTAAATATGTGTAGATTCCATCATTTGGATGGGGGTGGGGGAGAAAAAGGTTTGTTGTGGCACATACTTCTGTCACAAAAGATGTTCTTTACTTTCTCCTGTAGATCAGAAGGTAGTCCTTTTGTAAGTTAGCCCCATCTCCAACAGAAATCTAATTCCTCCCTAAGAACCCCACCTCGTTCATTCATTTGCTCTCACAACCTCTGCACAACTGTATCCAGAAGTAAGTGTCCTTGCTTTTCATTCCAGCTTCCTGGACATTTTCCCTATCTCCATAAAATTTCCTACCTTGAAATCTCCTCTGAGTAGATGATACTGACACCAAGTCATCTCCACTCATTGCTTGACAATTTTAGCTCCTGCTTACTACAACTTGCTAAAACTATGCAACACTTACTGAATTTTCAGCTATTTCCATTTGGTTATAGTCTTTCCAATACCACAGCTTCCTTTTCTAATAATCCTATCTTTCACCTTACCCGCAACATTCATTCCCAAATCATGTTCATCTTCATATTAGATGCATTTCTTCCAAAATCCAAACTCCACCCATTCCACCTCTCTGATCACATCCTTTATATTCAAACTCATTCCTTCTAGAACTTCAATTCACCCCAATAATGCTTATATCTCATAAATTCTTACAGTGCAATGGCTCTGCTCATTTTTTACTTTTCACCCTTCTGATATCTCTGCTCTATCGTCTCAGATTAAATTCCTCTACCAATTACTATAATTACTTCTTTGAATATATGTTCTGGAATACCATTTCTCTCTTACCATCATCATGTCTCACTTGGGTTTAATTAATCTCTTCACAGGCCTTTAACTCTACCTCTGTTTACATACATCAGTCAAGGGATCCTTTGAAAAATGTCAGTCAGGTCAAGTCATTCCATTGAATATCCCTGCCTACCATTCTCTTCTGTTCACTGATCAAAAACATTGGCCCAGGGCTCTAGCTGTTCCTTGATACTACCAGCACTCACATCTCAGAGCCTTTTTGGTGTTTCTTTTGAATCCTCTTGTATCTTGCTATCCTATAATCGATCCTCATAACATCTGCCTTTGCCTTGTTCAAGTTGTGTTCCGCTCTCGGCTACCAAATAAAACCTCACTATAAAGCCCTAAACTTTTCCACTTAATATTTAAAATTGCAGCTCATCTGACTCTTCATACACTGCTCTATATTATTATATTATACTTTCAACTATCTGTTATCATTGAGATTTTATTTATAATTGCTAATCGCCTCTCCATCAGTTACCACATTACAATTTGGATTCCCTGAGGAACCATTATCTTGATCTATTTATTTATTTATTCCAAATACCTACAGTCATGCCTAGTACATACATGTGCAATAAACAGCTCAAAACAATTGGAGCCACACTTCTTTGTGGGACTTGCTGAATTTTAATAGAATCAGAATCCAATCTGTGGTAAGAATATTCAAATTCCTATTTGCTATAGTAAATAGGCACAAGAGGAATGGAAAATCCCTAACTGACCCATATGTAATAGTCTAAAAGATAATTTCTACAATTTCCCCCTAGGGAAATAAATATCCTAATTATTATTATCTGACATACTCTATATTATAAATAAATAGCAGTGAATAAATTATCACACTGAAAGTATTAGAAATAGTATATATGAAAAACATTAATTATAGAAGTATTACTAAACTAAATACCAATAAGCCTCTCTTTTTAAAAAGGTATTTTAAAATAATCATTATAAAAGCATTAGTAAAATAAATAGTTTCCATTTTAAAAGTATTAATACAATATTGTTTAGTTTTTGAATGCCAATGCTTAAAAACAGCCATCTTTAATTAAAGAAAATGAAGAAAGATGGAAACTTTTATGACAATTCTGAAAAGGATTTCAAGGCTCTTTCAAAATTCTTAGAAATAGCATCTTTGTTATGTCTATTTTCACTTCAAAGAATGGATTTCTTTATCTCTTTTACAAGTGGATCACCAGCACTGCTCTGATACTTCCAGTCCATGGTTAGGTTCTTTTCAACTCATCAAAATGAAATAAAGAGAGAGCTAGACAAGGTGAAGGAGAGCAGGTGTTTCTGATATTACTAAGCAACAGCTGGAAGAGAGTGGAAGCAAAGAAGTGGTAAAAAGGAGAAAACTTACTTGAGCTGAAAATAGCTGCATTGTAAAAGAGAAGCCAGCATCAAATGTCTGTTCAGATGAGAGTAGAAAGGAAGGGAAAAAATGGTGTCTGAGTCTAGGGAGGAATATGATAGGGTGCAAATTGCCTTTCAGATAAGTGGGATCCGCGAAGTAACTTCCCAATTAGTAAATCAGTGGACATGTGAGTGAATTCGGATGTCATGAGTATGCAATTCAAGAGTCACATTCACTCTGGGAAAGAATATGCTCCAGAAGAACTGTCAGTACTTTTATATTTTCATTCTTTCTTTAAATGTTAGTCATAACAACTGCCTTTTAAGAGTCATTCAAAAACTTAAAAACACAACCCTCATATACTATAGCAGTCCTCTTTCTGGATATGATACCCAAAAGAGTGAATCAGTGCCATGGAGAGATCACTGTGCGTCCACGATTCCTGACACTGCTCACAATAGCCAAGCTATGAAAACAACCTAAGTATCCAGGGACACATAACTGAATACAGAAATTATGCCAGACAGATTATACACACACACACACACACACACACACACACACACACACACACACACACACACATATTATATTTAGCCTTATAGAATGAGGACCTCTTGACATTTAAGAAGGCAAGAATTCTTTCTGACAGAGGCATAAAATTCCATTATATATATATACATATATATATATACACACACACACACACACACACACACACACACACACACACACACACACATTTTCTTGATCCATTCATCTACTGAGGGACATCTGGGTTGGTTCCATATCTTAGATTTGGTAAATAATGCTGCAATAAACATAGACGTGCTGGTAGCTTTAGTATGGTCTTGTTTGTGATCATTTGGGTGAATGCCCAAAAGTGGGATTGCTGGGTCATAGGGGAGCTCTATGTGGAGTCTTTTGAGAAAACTCCATACTGCTTTCCAAAGCGGTTGAACAAGTTTACACTCCCACCAACAATGAAGTAAGGTTCCCTACTGGCCACATCTCCTCCAGCATCTCTTGTTATTAGAGGTCTTGATTATAGCCATTCTAACTGGAGTGAGGTGGTATCTCAATGTTGTTTTGATTTGCATTTCTTTTATGGCTAGAGAAGTTGAGCATTTCTTCATGTGTCTATTGGCCATTCTTATTTCATCTTCAGAGAAGTCTCTCTTTTTTAGCCCACTTGTTTATTGGGCAGTTGTTTCTTTGAGGATTTGTTGTTGGGGGATTTAATTTTTTGAGTTCCAGGTATATTTTAGATATGAGACCCTTGTCCATTGTATGGCTAGTGAAGATCTTCTCCCAATCCGTAGGCTTTCTATAGATCTTGCTAGCTATGTCCTTTGCCATGCAGAAGCTCTGCAGTTTCATGCAATCCCATTTGTCCAACCTTTCTTTGATTTGTTGTATTTCTGGGTCTCTATTAAGAAAATTTTGGCTTGTGCCAAGGAGACCTAGGGTTTCTTCTATTGCTTCCTGTAATGTTTTTAGGGTTTCTGCTTTGACTTCATCTGGAAGATATTATACTAAATAAGCTAAAGCAAATACACAAAAATACAATCTAAATTCACTTATTCATGAAATTTTTAAGGTCAAATACATAGAAATGAGTAGAATGCTTGTTACCACAGGTGAGGATGAAAGGGCAGGGAGTCTACATGGGGTTCAAAGGTCACAAAATCACACTGATAGAGGATAAAAGCTAAATACTGAATGTATAGCATAAAAATACAGATAATAATATATTGATTATCAGAAACTTGTGGAGAGAGTAGTGTTTAGGTGCTCTCATCACACAAAAAAGTAACTATGTAGGTGACAGAAATGTTAATCATGCTCATTATGCTGTACACCTTACATGTGCATAGTATAAATGAATGAATGGATGGATCATTGACTAAATGACTGGGAAGCAATTTCTACATTTATTCATATTGTCTTTAATTTACCTTTCCTGTTTCCCATTTATTTGTGTGTATATGTGTGTGTTCAGTTGCATTGCACTTTCTTGCTTCAACATGAAATCTGTTTTTTAAATTTTAAATATATTTTTTTATTCTAAAGATACTGTACAGAGGGGTTACAGTTATATGAGCAAGGTAATGAGTCCATTTCCTATCGAGCATTCAACATGAAATCTTACCATGAAAGTATTTTAAGGGACCATACACCATGCAAATTATAGATAAACTAGTTTTAAAAAACTGCTTGTTTTGAGAGCATAAAACTGAAATCCAGACATAGGTGTCTGTGTAAGGTTACATGTGTAAATCAGAATGCCAGTTCCCTTTCCACGCAGGGTGCTTCTTTTCTATTAAACCACACAAATAAATCAGGCAGTTGTCCCTACATGAACTTCACAAATAAGCAAAGGAGGTGTAGATACATCATCCGCCCTGTATTGTGCAAATAGTACAACTCAAGCTAATGCTCTTTCAGATATGCCTAACTGTCAATGGAAAAATCACATCTGAGAATCAAATAACTTCAAAATGAATAAACCCTCAATAATCTTCCTTCCAATTGATTAAAATGTTTTATCTCATGACAAAGTAACAGGACTCAAAAAAAGGACAGCCACCCATTTTGTCATATCATTGCTAAATGCCTCCATGTTATTGAATATATATATATATATATATATATAGTAGATATATGCATATAATGGAGGGAAGCTAGGAGGAGGAAGAGAATAAGTAGGAACAGCCTACACTAAGCAAAAGGAAAGAAATGTAAACATCACCTGATGTGGAAAAAATAACTTGTATTGTCAAAGCTCATAGAATTCACAAACTGTATAGACCATGATAATGACAATTTGCCTTGTGAAGGTTAACTAAGTATCACTACTACTCCACAATACTGTGAAATATGTGGAATTTATGTAATCACCTAATCTTTCAAAAAAAAGTGAGAGAAAGGATGGGTTAGGAGAGATGGGTGACAATGTTGTCAGACACTTTGTATTCATATACTGTTTTGTAGAATGGGAACTTCTTTGTACAATTACTAAAGATAATATTTTTTAAAGTGAAAAAATTAAAAAAAAGTTTTATCTCATTCATGACTGTGTGTCAGCCGTGGGTAAGGAGCTAACACATCCTAGCTACTGCAGGATTAAAGTTCAAAGCCATCCCAGAAAGAAAAAATCTGCAAGACTCTTATCTCCAGCAAAAAAGCTGGACAAAACAGAAGGTATGGCTGAGGTGGTAGATCACCAGCTCTGAGTGAAAAAGCAGAGCAAGAGCTCAAGAGATCCTTGCCCTGTATTTGCATACACACACACACACACACACACACACACACACACACACACAGTTTAGTTTTATTATTTTCCTACCTGGTTGTACTAAAATTCCTTTTCCCTCTTTGCAAAACACAATAAACACACAAAACTAGAATTTATTGTATTTTTTTCTTCTCAGTTTATATAAATTACTTTCATATCATCTCTTGGGTTATTTGAAACAATACAAAATCTAGTCCAATAGTAGGAGTTATTGACTAGACAAATTCCCTTTGATTCAGATGCTGTTTTGTTTTGTAAACCATATACAAGTCTGCCATTTTTAAAGGGGTGTGTTGCTGTTGTTGGCTGTTAAACCTTTCTAAATTCATCAGTTCTTTTCGTTAGCTAACAGCGCTGTGAAGCATGCCCTCTGCTGGTAGGAAGAGAAAAATTGCCATTCCTTTTATTTAATTGCTTATTTTATTTTATTGAACTCAGGGCCTATCATTTTCTCTCAGTGTTACTGCTCTACCACTTAAGGTGGCTAGCCTTTTCCTGGCTAATCAGGGATGAGTCTCATGACTTGCCTGCCAAGCCGACTTTGAACTGTAATCCTCAGATCTCAGCTTCCTGAGTACCTAGTATTACAGAGTGGAGCCAATAGCACCCAGCTCAAGCTATTTTTATTAAGGACAAAAAAACTAGAATTCAATTAATATTTGCTTTCCCACTGTGCCTTATCTATCAATCTCTGCAAACCACCATGTTTGGTATTCTACAGGGTCTCTTTAAGGAGGATATACTAGAGGGTTTTTAAATGATGACCACATAGTGTACATAATTAATTTCAAAAATTCCAAGTGCTGTTCTGAAAACTAACCCATGTTATAAATGACCTTCAAGTGTCTTTATAGGTAGGTTACTGATTCTAATGGGAAATTCACCACATTTTTGCTTTTACATGAAAGTTACATTTGTCATGCATTTAGATGGAGAAGCTTTTAATATTTCAGTTGTACTTGATTCTCAAGAGAGAAGTTTGTATTTGTAATTATATTTTATCATATTTAAGTACTTATACAGAGGAGTTGGTGTTCAGTAAAGCAGATTATGAACACAATTCATCTTGATTGATGTCATCCCTTTCATTGTTCTCCTCACGCCTTCTCACTCTATCTCTCCTCTCCATTTTCTTGATTTTGTAGGACCTGTGTTGAATTTTATAACTATATTCTCTCCTCCCTCACTTCATTTATCTACCTCCCCTCTTCTTGATACTACTTCATCCCCACTTTTCAAGAATCCATTTCCTGGTATTTATTATGTTAGACCATAAGTTAGCTTTTCTAAGGAATTATACTGTTTGAATTCTCCCCTGAATATACTATGTCTAATATATATACTATATATACACTATATATTACTACATACTATATATCAATTAACACAATTATGTATACTTGCATACAACTTCAAAATGTTTACTTATACATTTATAAACCTATTCTAGCTTCCACATATGAAAGAGAACCTGCATCGTTTGTCTCTTTGGACCTGATTCACTATACTTAACATGATTTTTTTTCTAGATCCTTCTATTTCTTGGCAAATGATGTAATATCAGTTTTCTAAAGTAAGAGCTCAAAAATTAAACACTCAAGAAACAACAACCCCACCAATAAGTGGGATAAAGACTTAAAGAGAGACTTCTCCAAAGAAGAAATAAGAATGGCCAATAGACACATGAAGAAATGTTCAAAATCCCTGACCACAAAAGCAATGCAAATCAAAACTATATTGAGATTCCACCTCACCCCTGTTAGAATGGCAATTATCAAGATAACTAATAATAACAGATGCTGGTGTGGATGTGGCCAAAAGGGAATGCTAAACTGGCTTAAGCACTCTGGAAAGCAGTATGGAGGTTCCTCAAATGTCTAAAAATAGAGCTTTCCTATAACCCAGCAATCCCACTCCTGGACCATTTACCCAAACGAACACAAGCAAGACCACACTAAAACTACCAGCACAACAATGTTCACTGAAGCATTATTTACCATAGCTAAAGTATGGAATCAACCCAGATTCTTCTCAGTAGATGAATGGAGGAAGAAAATATGGTATATTTACACAATGGAATTCGATATTCTTTTCAGAAAGAATGGCATTGTCTCATTCCTAAGGAAATGGAAAGACTTGTAAAAATTATATTAAGCAAAGTAAGCCAGACCCAAAGAAACAAAGGTTTCATGGTTTCCCTCATTTGTAATAACTAGAATATGTCTACAATATTCTTAGCAGAGGATCACAACGGCTCAATACCTATGTGCATATGATCATATAAAATGATGCTTATTGAAATGAACTCCAAGAAATGGAAACAAGAGGGGTTTTGATTGCAATTATTTCTTTTTTTCTTTCTTTTTTTCCTTTCCTTTTCTTTTCTTTCTTTATTCCCTGTTGTCACCATTTTTTATTTCTCAACCCTTTGTCTTATATATAAGTTTCTCTGATTTGGAGAAGAAAAGGGCTATCACAGAAACGATGGGGCAAAGGGTGAATCAATGCAGCAGTGATACTCAGTTGACACCATGTTGGGATTGAACTTTACAACTTAGGGGGGAGGGAGGAAGTGGAAGAAAATGAGGGAGGGGTAACAGGGTTCAAAAGAAATGTACTCATTACCTTACTTATGTAACTGTAACCTCTCTGTACATCACCTGTACAATAAAATTTAAATTAAAAACTGAAACAAAACAAGAAAACTTTAGCAATATTAATAATATATGTTGCACTTTTAGCATGATACTGGACTAAAGCAAAAATGATTTGGTATGGCCAACTAGCTAGGTGCTGGTGGCAGATGCTTGTAATGCTAGTTAGGATGGTAAGATCTGAGGACCAGAGTTCAAAGATAGCCAGGGGAAGAAAAGCCTGTGAGAGTCTTATCTCAATTTAACCAGCAGTAAACTGGAGGTGGACTTGTAGCTCAAAGTGGTAGAGCACTAGCCTTGACAGAAAAGCTCAGGACAGCACCCAGGCCCTGAGTTCTTCTCCTACTAGGAAAGACATTTTAAAAAGCTACCAAAACTAGCCAAACATGTAGCTAGTTAAAGGAACTAGATCTATAAGTAATGGTATTACAGGGTGTATGTCAGCATTTCAATGAATACCTCGGCACATTCAATCATATTCTTATGAAAAGATGTTATTTGCAATACATTTAGGGAAAAAATGAGAAATACATCTATCTAATATATAAAGCTAAAAATCATTACAATACTTAAGAATTTTCAAAATTTAAAAAAGATGCTAATACTTCTCAAGCCTTTATGCTAATAAGTTTGAGAATCTCAAAGAAATGGTGAATATCTAGCAAATATTGATATGACCAAAGTTAACCAAGATAATTAAACCAACTTATCAGATCCATATCAAGAACGAAATAGAAACAGCATTAAGAGACCTCCCACCCAAGAAAAGCCCAGGACCTGATGGATTTATGGCTGAATTCTACAAAGCCTTCAAAGCAGAACTCACACCAATACTCCTCCAACTCTTCAATGAAATTGAAAGTGAAACTTCACTACCAAACTCTTTCTATGAAGTCATCATACCCTCATCCCAAAACTAGGCAGGGACTCATCAAAGAAAAAGAATTATAGACCCATTTCTTTAATGAACATCAATGCAAAACTTCTCAGCAAAATTTTTACCAGTTGACTTCAACAACTGATAAAAGCAAAGCTGGTTCAATATATACAAATCAATATAATTTATCACATCAACAGGAGCAAGGATAAAAACCACGTGATTATCTCAATAGACACAGAAAAAGCATTTGACAAGATCCAACACCCCTTTATGATGAAAGCTCTGGAAAAACTAGGAACATGGAACAGTCCTCAATATAATATAGGCTGTGTATAACAAACCTACATCATACTTAATGGAGAAAAGCTAACGTCATTTCCTCTAAATTCAAGAACAAGACAAGAATGTCCGGACTTTCCTCTTCAATTTAGTATTAGAATGCGTAACTAGAGCAGTAAGACAAGACGCAAACATATCTAAAATATACTTAGAACTCAAAATATTAAATCCTCAATAACAAATCCTCAAAGAAACAACTGCCCTATAAATAAGTGGGCTATAAAGAGACACTTCTCTGAAGGGGAAATAAGAATGGCCAATAGACACATGAAAAAATGCTCAACTTCTCTAGCCATGGTCAGATAAGTTGATGTTGGGAAAAATAAACCCCAAGATGCTATTGTTTGTAACATTTATAAGATATTTCTTTGTTGCTTTGTATGTCCCTCCCCCATGGTATAACCACTGTTTTCACTGTATTTGATGTAGGTATAATTTGTGGAGAGGGAAGTGGACCCATTGCAACAATGAGATGTACAAGATGTTATGTGGAAAAATGAGCTTTTCAACGTTGGCCCTTGGGGGGAGAGGGGAGGGAAGGGATGGGAAGGGGAAACAAAGGAGGAGGCAACAATGCTTGATAAGAAATGTACTCATTATCTTGCCCATGTAATTGTAACCCCTCTGTGTGGTATTTTCACAAGTTAAAAAAAAATTTAAAAAGAAATGCAAATCAAAACAACATTGAGATTCCACCTCACCCCAGTTAGAATGGCTATAATCAAGAAACTAATAACAACAGATACTGGAGGGGATGTAGCCAAAAGGGAACCCTACTTCATTGTTGGTGGGAGTATAAACTTGTTCAACCACTTTGGAAGCAGTATGGAGGTTCCTCAAAAGACTCCACATAGAGCTCCCCTATAACCCAGCAATCCCACTTTTGGGCATTTACCCAACGATCACAAACAAGGCCATACTAAGGCTACCAGCACAAATATGTTTATCGCAGCATTATTTACCATAAGTAAGATATGGAACCAACCCAGATGTCCCTCAGTAGATGAATGGATCAAGAAAATGTGATATATATATATATATATATATATATATATATATATATATATATGAATTCTATGCCTCCATCAGAAAGAATGGCATTGCCCATTTGTTAGGAAATGGAAAGACTTGGAAAAAATTATACTAAGTGAAGTAAGCCAAGCCCAAAGAAACATAGGTCCCAAGGTTTCTCTTATTTGCAATAACTAGTACATGTATAGGACAAGCAGAAAAGGTCAAAAGCTATGTATATATGACCATATAAGATGATGTTAAGTGAAATGAACCCCAAGATAGGGGCACAAATATTTTTTCTTTCTTGCTATTGTTTCTAATGCGATTTTTTTGTTTCTTTATGTGTTCTTCCCCCATGGTACAACCCCTGTTGTCACTGTATTTGATTCCAGTGTACTGCATCTTGTATATACATTTTTCTAATTTGGGGAGGGAAAGAGAAATAACAAAATTCTGAAATAAGGATACAGGATGACTCATTGTAGCAATGAGATGTACAAGACACTATGTTGAAAACGAACTTTATGACTTCAGCAGGAGGTAGGGAGGTGGGAAGAGGATAGGGATGGTAGGGGAAAAAACAAAAGAGGGGGTAACAATGCTCCAAAGGAAATGGACTCATTACCTTCTCATGTAACTGTAACCCCTCTGTACAGTATCTTTACAATTATATATATATATATGCATATATATATAAAGAAATCTAATAACAACAGATGCTGGAGGGGATGTGACCAGTACGGAACCCTACTGCACTGTTAGTGGGAGTATAAACTGGTTCAAACACTCTGGAAAGCAGTATGGAGGTTCCTCAAAAGACTCCACATAGAGCTCCCCTATGACCCAGCAATCCCATTTCTGGCATTTACCCAAAAGATTACAAACAAAGCCGTAATAAAGCTACCAGCACAAAGCTACCTCACATTGCATCATTATTTACCATAGCCAAGACATGGAACCAACCCAAATGTCTCTCAGTAGATGAATGGAAATGTGACATAGATAGACAGACAGACAACAGACAGACAGACAGACAGATACACACACACACACACACACACACACACACACACACACACACACACACACACACTGGAATTCTATGCTTCCATCAGAAAGAATGACCCCCACCCCATTTGTTAGGAAATGGAAAGACTTGGTAAAAATTATGTTAAGTGAAGTAGCCAGACCCAAAGAAATATAGGTCCCATGGTATACATCTAGGATAATCCTATCAGACAAGCAGAAAAGCTATATACATATAAACATATAAACTGATGCTAAGTGAAATGAACCCCATGATACAGACACAAGAGGATTTTGTCTTTGTTGCTGTTGTTTTTAATGTACTGTGTGATTTTCTTTGTTTCTTTTGTATGTTCTTCCCCCATGGTATAACCCCTGTTGTCAATGTATTTGATTCTGGTGCCCTGCATCTTGCATAGACCCTTTTCTAATTTGGGGAGAGGAATGGAAATAACAAAATGCTGAAACAAGGGTACAGGTTGACTCATCATAACAATTAGACATACAAGACACTATGTTGAAAATGAACTTTACAACTTCCAGGGCAGGGGGGAGGAAAGGAAGGGAGGTGGGGAGAAAAGAGTTAAGGAGGTGGGGAGGGAAGGGATGGTAGGAGAAAATCAAAGGAGGAGGCAACAATGCTGGATAAGAAATGTACTCATTACCTTTCTCATGTAACTGTAACCCCTTTGTACAGTATTTTCACAATAAAAAAATTTAATTTTAAAAAAAGTACTCATTACCTTACTCATGTAACTGTAACCCCTCTGTACAGTATCTTTACAAAAAAATTTTTTTAAGATGCTTATCAAAATCAACTCCAAGGAGTGGAAGCAAATGATTTTTTATTGTACTGTTTATGGTTCTTTTTTCTTTCTTTCTTTTCTTTTCTCCTTCTCTTTTTTCTTTGGTTTATTCCCCTCTGCTCCTGTTTTATATTTTGGTACCTTTTGTCTTGTATATAAGGTTATATTATTTGTGGAGGGGGAAGGGAAGCACAGAAATCTTGGGACAAAGAGTGAACCAATTCAGCAGTGAAACTGAAACCTACTAGGCACTTTGCTGAAAATGAATTGTACAACTTGGGGAGGTGAGGGAAATAAGGGGGGGGGAATACTGAGAGAGAATGAGGGAAGGGTGACACTGTTCAAAAGGAAACGTACTCATTATCTGACATATAACTGGAATCCCTCTGTACATCACCTTTAGAATAAAGCTTAAATTTCAAAAAAAAATAAAAGAAAGAAAGAAAGAAAATGTTTGAATCAGACACTTAATTCCTTTGGTTCACTGCTCTGTTCACAATAAGAGACGGGCCTGATTCATAGTAAGCCACAAATTAGTATTTATTGTCTAACTAAATCAGTGAATCTAACAGACACATTCAGGAGATAATGTCTGCAGAGAGTGAAGGAATGGTCTGATGATTTCTAAAACCCCATGCTATGATTTCATAAAGATTATTGTAAAAAATGTCTTTTTCTGATTATTGGGAGTATATTGTGAGTATATAAATCTTACATATGATCTTACAAGAAAAGAAAGTATAAGTAAAACAAAGAATTTGGAAGACATGATTTTAAAAAAAAGTAATTCGGTTATTTGTTTGGTGAATAGTGGGGCTTGAACTCAGGGCTTTGTTTGGTTAATAGTGGGGCTTGAACTCAGGGCTTTGTTTGGTTAATAGTGGGGCTTGAACTCAGGGCTTCACAGTGGCTCGGCAAGTGTTCTTCCACTTGATTCAGGTCCCAGACTTCTTTGCTAGTCCCATATTTTTGTCCCAGATCAACCTTGGACCACAATCCTCTTGCTTTATGCCTTCCCCATAGCTAAGACAACAGGCTTATACCACTATGATCAGCTTATTTGTTGAGAAGAGATCTCACCAACTTTTGCTCAGGCTTTGAACCATGATCCTCCTGATTTCCACCTACCAAGTAACCAGGATTACAGATGTAGATGTAAACTGCCACCTCACACCCCTCACTCGATGTTTGAATAATTCCATGGAAAAATACGGGTCAAAATATGTTTTTATTGTAAAAATACTGTACAGAGGGGTTACAGTTACATGAGCAAGGTAATGAGTACATTTCCTGTAGAGCATTGTTACCTCCTCCTTTGTTTTCCCCTACCATGCCTTCCCTCCCACCTCCACAACTACCCTCCCTCCTCCCCTGCCAAAGTTGTAAAGTTCGTTTTCAACATAGTGTCTTGTACATCTCATTGTTTCAATGGGTCAATCTGTTTGCCTATTTAAGTATTTTGGTTTTTTCCCTTGCCCTCCCCAAATTAGAGAAGAAAGAAAAAAAAATTTGTGTCCCTATCTTGGGGTTCATTTCACTTAACATCATCTTATATGATCATATCTACATAGCTTTTGACCATTTCTACTTATCCTAAACATGTACTAGTTATTGTAAATAAGGGAAACCATGGGACCAAATATTTCTGAGTTACCGTCATTTCATTTCAACCAAACATCTTAAAACAAGACGTAGTAAGTAAAAACACTCTGAAAAATATATTCCTGAAAAATTGTTAAGTGGTTGAATTGTCAAATGTTTCTATTTGTTATAATATTAAGCTTAAAATAGAGCAATTTTTCTCAAGAACTAAAAAGGAAAAACAGTAATGTAGAAAAACGTTAATTAAGTGAGCATATGCTAGTACCTAGTGTTGTTTTGATTATAACACTGCCAACCTCTATTAAAATAAAAGTAGTTTAACACAGCACCCCATGTGAGAACATCTTCTAAGCCTGATCTAAAAATGGCATACCTCAAACTTCTGGTACTATTATATATACATATATTTAAAATATATAACATTAAATGTTTTATATGACATATATATGATATCCTATGTATAAATGAATGTCATAAAACTGATTCTTGGAGGAACATATTGAAGCTATGCTTGTAGTTACCAAGGAGTTAACAAAACAATACAAATTTTTACTTGGCCAGATAGTTCTGGCTGACTTTCTGGCTTTGCTATCCAAGTTTATCAAGATTATACGAAGGGAAATTATTAAAATCATTGGATATTTTGAAGCTGTCTTACCATATCAATTTTATTGCCAACATTTTAGGCTTCATAGGGAAGAGAATTTTCCTTTAAGAAGAAGTTGTAGGGTTGAAGTGAGAACAACTACATATCAGAAATAGCTAGAAAGAGGACCTTTGTTATAATGATACTTATGCTTTCTTCTCCAATATTAACTTCTCTAAGTAATAAATTTGTATTGTTTGATCATGCTTTTATTGAAATTTTCAATTTAATGGGTCATGGAAGAGATTAGAAATGAAATTCAAGTGTTCATGATATTCAACAAAAATGAGCACACAAACTACCAGCTCCTCTGGAACACAGCAAAGGCAGTACTCAGAGGCAAGTTTATATCTCTGAGTTCCTACATCAACAAATTGGAGAGAGCTGAAACCAACAATTTAATGACACAGCTGAGCCTCCTTGAAAAAGAGCAGCAAGATAAACCCCAATCCAGTAGATGAAAAGAAATAATTAAAATTAAATCAGAATTAAATGAAATAGAATCCAAAAGATACCATAGAAAGAATTAACAAAACAAAGAGTTGGTTCTTCGAAAAAATTAACAAAATAGACAGACCCTTAGCAAATCTTATCAGAAAAAGAAGAGAACACACCCAAATAAATAAACTCAGAGATGAGAATGGAAACATCACCACAGAAACAACCAAGATTCAGAACATTATAAGGGAATATTTCTCAAACCTTTAGGCTAATAAGTTTGAGAACCTGGCAGAAATGGACTTTTTCCTAGCAAATATCAACATGCCGAAACTAAACAAATATGACTTAAACCATCTTAACAGGCCCATATCAAGCATTGAAATAGAAGCAGCAATAAGAGACCTCCCAGCTAAAAAAAGTCCAGGACTGGATGGTTTTATAGCAGAATTCTACAAGGCCTTCAAAGCCAAACTCACACCAATACTCCTTCAACTCTTCAATGAAATTGAAAGAGAAAGTTGACTACCAAATTCATTCTATGAAGCTATAATAACCTTCATCCCAAAACCAGGCAGGGACTCATCAAAGAAAGAGAATTATAGACCCATATCTTTGATGAACATTGATGCAAAACTGCTCAACAAAATTTTGGCTAATCGACTTCAACAATTCATCCAAAAAATCATAAACCATGATCCAACAGGATTCATTTCAGGGATGCAAAGCTGGTTCAATATACGCAAATCAATTAACATAATTCATCACATCAAAAAGAGCAAGGATAAGAACCACCTGGTTTTCTCAATAGATGCAGAAAAAGCATTTGACAAGATCCAACACCCCTTTATGATGAAGGTTCTGGAAAAATTAGGAATCCATGGAACATTCCTCAATACAATAAAGGCTGTATATGACAAACCTACAGCCAGTATTATACTCAATGGTAAAAAAACTAAAGCCATTTCCTCTTAACTCAGGAACAAGACAAGGATGTCCACTCTCTCCATTGCTCTTCAATTTAGTATTAGAATGCCTAGCTACAGCAATAAGACAAGATGCAAACATAAAAGGGATCCAAATAGGGAAAGAAGTAAAACTATCCCTCTTTGCAGATGACATGATCTTGTATTTAAAGAATCCCATAGACTCCACTCCGAAATTACTGAAGCTTATTCAAAACTTTGGCAAAGTACCAGGGTATAAAATTACCCCTCAAAAATCAATGGCTTTTCTATATGCCAACAATGAGAAAAGTGTGGCTGAAATTAGGAAAGCAACTCCATTTGTAATAGCCCCACAAAAAATAATTAACTTAACCAAAGAAGTGAAGGACCTCTATGATGAAAATTTTAAAAACCTGAAAAAGGAAATCAAAACATAACTTAGAAAGTGGCAAAAACTCCCATGCTCCTGGATTGGAAAGATCAACATAGTGAAAATGGCAATACTTTCCAAGGCTATCTACAAATTCAATGTGATTCCTATCAATATTCCAACCTCATTCTTCAAGGAAATAGAAAAGGCAATCCAAAAATTCATACAGAACAATAAAAGACCCTGAATAGCAAAAACGATCCTTAACAGAAAGAACAGTGGAGGAATAGCAATACCAAATTTCAAACTCTATTACAAAGCCATAGTAATCAAAACAGCTTGGGACTGGCACAAGAACAGACCTTAGGACCAATGGAATAGACTTGAAAACCCAGAAATGAACCTACAGACCTATAGCCATCTAATCTTCGATAAGAGAGCTAAAAAAATAGAATGGAAGAAAGACAGCCTCTTCAGTAAATGGTGCTGGCAAAATTGGTTAACTACTTGTAGAAAACTAAATCTAGATCCTTATATATCACCCTGCACCAAAATCAACTCCAAATGGATCAAAGACCTAGGAGTCAAAGCAGACACTCTAAAAACATTACAGGATGGAATAGGAGAAACCCTAAGTCTCCTTGGCACAAGCCGAAATTTTCTTAATAGAGACCCAGAAACACAACAAATCAAAGAAAGGTTGGACAAATGGGATTGCATGAAATTGCAGAGCTTCTGCATGGCAAAGGACATAGCTAGCAAGATCAATAGAAAGCCTGCGGATTGGGAGAAGATCTTCACTAGCCATACAACAGGCAAGGGTCTCTAAAATATACCTGGAACTCAAAAAATTAAATCCCCCAAACAAATCTTCAAAGAAACAACTGCCCAATACATAAGTAGGCTAAAGACTTAAAGAGAAACTTCTCTGAAGAGGAAAGAAGGATGGCCAATAGACACATGAAGAAATGCTCAACCTCTCTAGCCATAAAAGAAATGCAAATCAAAACAACATTGAGATACCACCTCACCCCAGTTAGAATGGCTATAATCAAGAACTCTAATAACAACAGATGCTGGAGGGGATATGGACAGAAGGGAACCTTACTGCAGTGTTGGTGGGAATGTAAACTTGTTCAACCACTTTGGAAAGCAGTATGGAGGTTCCTCAAGACTCCATATAGAGCTCCCCTATGACCCAGCAATCCCACTTTTGGGCATTTACTCAAATGGTTATAAACAAGACCACATTAAAGCTACCAGCATGACTATGTTTATTGCAGCATTATTTACCATAGCTAAGATATGGAACAAACCCAGATGCCCCTCAGTAGATGAATGGATCAAAAAAATGTGGTATATATACACAATGGAATTCTATGCCTCCATCAGAAAGAATGACATTGCCCCATTTGTTAGGAAATGGAAAGACTTGGAAAAAATTATATTAAGTGAAGTAAGATAGGCCCAGAGAAACATAGGTCCCATGGTTTCCCTTATCTGCGATAACTAGTATGTCTGAGTCAAGCAGGAAAGGTCAGATAAGTTGATGTTAGGAAAATGAACCCCAAGATAAGTATTCAAATGTTTTTTTGTTTTTTTTTCCTTTCATTCAATTGTTTCTATCATATATATAAGATGATTTCTATGTTGCTTTGTATGTCCCTCCCCCACAGTATAACCCATACTTTCACTGTATTTGATGTTGGTATATTTTGTGGAGGGGAGGGAAAAAAACAAATCGTTTAACTAGGGATACAGGTGGACCCACTGCAACAATGAGATGTACAAGTCGTTATGTCAAAAAAACGAACTTAACCAATTTGGTGGGGGGGTGGGAGGAGGATCGGGTGGGGGGAGGGGAGGAGTATGGGAAGGGATGGGAAGGGGAAACAATGAGGAGGCAACAATGCTTGATAAGAAATGTACTCGTTACCTTGCCCATGTAATTGTAACTCTTCTCTACAGTATTCTCACAATAAAAAAATTAAATTAAAAAAAGAAATTTTCAAGTTAAGTATCTATGATACAAGGAACAATCCATTAGGATAACTTTGTAAATCCCAGAAAAATCAGGTCATACATAGATACACAGAATATTAGATGCATAATATTTGCAAAACAAATTGTCTAAATAGATGATTTATAAACCCATTAAATAAATTCTGGAGCCATACTAAGATCAAATGATGCCCTATTAATCAAGAAAAAATGTTCCATTGTACCTACTTATAATGTAACAAAGACCAAAGACTTAAGATCCTTATTGTACTTGTTAGTTTTATTTTATTAAAAATACTTTATCAATACAATAAATTTTACTACAAAATCCAATATTTAATAAGAATCTTTTCTTTCTTTTTTATTGTTATAGGAAAGTTGATGTACAGAGGGGTTATAGTTACATAATTCAGGTAAGAGTACATTTCTTTTTGGACAATGTCACCTCTTCCATTGCTTTCTCCATTTTCCCTTCCTGTCTCTATTCACAGTTGTACAGTTCATTTTCAACATAGTAACTAGTGAGTACCACTGCTGCATTTTTAATAAGCATTTCTTGACAGCCTACTATATACCAGGCAAGAACAGCTTCTAGAAAATCAAAGATTACATATAGCCCCAACCCCTTCATAGCTGATAGAAGATATAACATAATAGAGAGAACTTCCTACTTGAGAAATAATATTATCTCCCAGAAAAGCTCTCCAAAATGAAATTTTAAAAAGAGTACTAGATACAGAGAAATTCTGAGACATTTGTTTAGCTTTTCTAAATATTAAAAAATATGATCATGTGAAAGTCTGATATGATTTCAAATGGCTATGCCATCTGAATAACACATTTACTCCATTCATTTATCAGTCCTGGAAAGTACTAAAGAATTATATCTGTAATTTTGCAGATGAGAAAACAAGTGAAATCTAAAGTTAAAGAAAAAGCATATCTCAGAGCTAACCTTTGGCCTGATAGTTCCTAGTTTATCATTTTCTCCCTATTCTATTTTCTCCAGCTATGTACAATGACCTAATCCTTCCCTTTTCATTTTCCAAAAATGATGAGATTGTTTTATGACAACTCAACATCCTTTGAAATTGCCCTCAAATTGCTCTTCCAGTGCCCTTACTTTAGGAAACCAATTGATTGACATCATCTTATTTTAATAAACTTTAATGTTCCTGAGACTCACTCCATTTTCCATTTGTTTGGAGTTTTCTAGTATTTATATTCCAGCATTAAAATATCAATATTAAAACATGCACATGAAACCACAGTGAGAGTTCATTGTCAGTGACCTTCTGGACTTGGGTAACATAAGACTGAAATGAAAACTCTGGCATCTCCAATATTTTCTTTTCTGATGTGTCTCATCTGAGAGACAGTGCGAGGGCTTCGCTGAACCTTCAACACCTAAACATAAATAAATCTTCGTCACCAATAGGGGCTCTATAAAGACGTTCACCTTAGGGAAAATGGCAGTTATTTATTTTTAAGTCTTACACCATCATGTCACAGTACAGGTTCGACATTACAGCTAGGATGTGTAGAACTCTAGAATTTCTAAGGCCTATGTTGTCACATTGATAGATATTAATAAAGCTTATTTTGAGGAGATGATAAGAACTCCAATCAACCCAATAGACACATGGGTTGAGAGTCATCAATAGAGCTAAGTATCTGTCACATTATTAATTGTTTGATAAGCTATATTTCACCTAAGGCAAACACAGAAAACAAAACACATTGTATGCAATAATACCCTTATTCTTATCACTTTTATTTTCCCTTAGGTGATCATACTATAGTGAAGCTAGTGGGAGCCCCATATATCATCTTTCTCATATTTCGGCATTAAAAAAAAAAGGCTTTTGAGTTATAATAGAGTGTTATTGGCGGGGGGGGGGGAGGTTAACCTCTGTAGAGGCTTTTTAAAATGCAAAGATGCCTATGGTTAGAAAAAGCCATTTATCTTTTTTCGTTGGTAAGTACCTTCAAGTACTATGGCTTACATTCTTATTGGATTCTTTTACAGAAAAAAAATCTAAAGGTCTCTACACAAGTGAAATTATCCAAAATGTTCTGTCTTATATTTCTCTGTTTCAGACTACTGAAATAAATATTTGGAAGTTCAATGGGGGAACAATCCAATCTAAAACAAAGTATACCAAATCTATCCTTACCAATAACCAATAGAGCTGGTATGCCATGCTAAAATACTGCTAAGTATTTCACAATAAAATGCATTCTGAAAAGGCAAAGCAAAATCCTCTTTTCCAGATTATTTCAGGGTTAAAAGAAAATCACTTAAACCTTAATACTGGAGGGAAACATAATTTGGAGAAAATAGCGTAAATGTTCTCATGCTGCGGACAAACATCACCCTGAAATTTGCTCAGTTAAAAAAAGAGTTCAGAAACTCAAAGCACACTTATACACCCTCCTTATTAAAGTGCTGAAAAGTAATTCCTTTCCCAAGAGGCATTCATGGCCCCATATTTAAAATCACAAAGGTTTACAGGGGAACATTTGCATTATCTACAGTTGCTATCGGGCAAATTTACCTTATTATTGAGCTTATATAGTTTATGGTTAAAAATAAAGTCAGTAAATTCAGCAGGATACTTTGCTTATGGAGGGTTAGATTACCAGACAATAAATGAGGTTGGAAGTCAGTGAGATAAATTCAAGCTTTGTCCTTTATAAATCTGAGGTGTTTGCCAGAAGGGCAGCACAATAGAAATCAATGCCTGCCACTCCCCACCCACAAATCCCTAATCATAGCAAGTAAGAGGTTGGAATTAATGCAAGAACAAGCAGAACACAATTTTCCTAGTTAACGTATTTTTAAACTAAGTGTGTTAATAAACACACAACAGGAAAAAAGAAAAAGGAGACTTCCTGCTGCTAATGGATGCCATTTGAGACCTAAGTGAATATAAGTCTAAAATTCCAATATCTAATTCTTTAGCAAACACTACACACAGAAATTGAACACCACACACATCATCATCACCCAGCATGGTGGCTCTATTGGACTTAACTCTATTATTTAAAAAAATCACCCTTATTACTTGTCCTATACCACAGAGTGAATAATGAACTGTATTGTGTGCTGTATAGGATCTCTTAATGAACTGCAATAATATGAAATTGCTTTTCAGTGGAATGTGTTGGAATCAGGTTGTTCCACTTAATAACCCATCCTATTCACTCAGCTACATGGTGTTTAAATCATGACCATATATAGATATAAACAGTGGAAGATTCCATATGTAACCATTAAGGGATAATGTAAGGTCACATTCAAATACAGCAACAGTCAAAAGTCAAAAGACTGTTACACTTTTCAATACTAGACATAATTGTCATAGGTTGTAATTTATACACCCAACCTAATTAGTCTCATAACTAAAGTCAGAGTACACAGACATTAGTGGTTTTGAACCAACTATCCATGAGGACTGCCTGAGATATAGCAGATTCTACTTAAATAATAACTGATTGTTGACAGATATCATAGTGGACTAGTATTGAACAGATTCAAATGCTTTAAAGTGTGTATTCTTCCACAAATACACATTAAGTCAAAAAACTCTCCTGGCATCATAATCCTTAATTCTATACTTTAGGGACCAAAAGATAAACATAGAAAAGTCCACAATAAGCCGGGCGCCGGTGGCTCACGCTTGTAATCCTAGCTACTCAGGAGGCTGACATCTGAGCTCATGGTTCAAAGCCAGCCCAGGAAGGAAAGTCTGTGAGACTCTTACCTCCAATAAATCACTAGAAAACCAGAAGTGGCGCTGTGGCTCAAGTGGTAGAGCACTAGCCTTGAGCTGAAGAGCTTAGGTACAGTGTCCAAGCCCAAGCCCAGAGTTCATGCCCCATGACCAAAAAAAAGGGGGGGGGGGCAGGTGTTGCATTTTTTTTGTGACAAGACTTTTATTCAAGCTCAAAGATCCTGACACTTCAATGTTATTTAGAAACTAAGCATCACAGACAAGAAAAATAAACAGAGGATGGCCTTTTCTTTTTTTCTGTTTTTCTCTAGAACTGGGGCTTGAACTCAGAGCCTGGGCGCCGTCCCTGAGCTTTGCCCCTCAAAGGTTCAAGTGTTACATTTTTTAAATGATATTCTCATTCAAACTCAGGACCTTGCAAGTGCTAAACAGATACTCTATCACTGGAATTCGGGGTTGAGATGGTCTTGCAAAAATTTGCTCAGTTTGTCTTAAACCATCATCTCAGTCTCCCAAGTAGGAGACTAGGATCAGATGTGAGCCATCAGCACCAAGTTTATGTATTTCATCTTTGAATAGCTCTATTAGAAAAATATTCTATTATCTTATCTTCTTTAAAGAAAACTGCATCTCAGGTACAAGTCTGTCAAACAAGCTCTCTCCTTGCTTCTAGGAAAGCACAAGTATTCAAAAATGTGAGATGTTATCACATCTTTATTTCCTTGAAATTAAAGTTATCTGCCCCATCGTTGATCTTTCTGCAGCATTGTATCTTTTTTTCTTTCTTAATAGTACAACAACTGTATTTTTGGCTTGGAATCTCCATTCGGATTGGAGTTTAAGGAGTATTTTGGATACCATTACACAGCAATTAATACCATTAATAACATGTACTCAAAACCCCAACTGATGAATAAGTTAAGGAATAAGGATGCATAAGCTTATAATCGTTGGGTTTTAAACACTATAGATTACCTTTACAGAAACAGCCATGGGAAAAGAAGAGTTCTTGGCTGTGGGGAGAGTCATGGAAGGGGTACCCCTGATCAAGATGCATTGAGCAATATGAAAATTAAAATTATTTTTTAGTTAAGAAGACATAAAAAAAGAAGAAGAAAGAGTAGAGTCCTTGTTGCAGCTGGCACGTGCACGTGCGCACACACACACAAAAAAAATTGAAATTACTTTTAAATAATTTAGAAAGCAATTTAACTAATAAAAATCAGCACCATTGCTTATTCCATATTGATTTTTTGCAACGTACAACGCACTTGACACTGGCAATACACAGGTGAGCTGGATACATACAGCTCCTGCCCTCATGATGCACTAATAAAACTTAAGAGGTGGCTATAAACAGACTCATGGTAGACCATTTTATTGCAAAAGAACTACATTAACTTTTCCTCCTTTATAGATTTGGCAGTGAAACATCAGTGCCAATACTCAGATGGTAACTACAACAAGGAATAACAGAAGATAGTAGACCTCAATTTAAGCCAATAAATTATGAGGTATAAAGCTTGGATACAAGTTGTCTCATTCATAAATACAGGAAGTAGAATGATGATTAGTGTGTGCTGGAGGAAGAGGGAATGGGGAGATATAGTTTACTAGGTACATCATTTTATTTGGGGAAGATTAAAAGTTCTGAATATGGATGGTGTTGATGCTTGTACAATGGTGTGAATGTAGTTGATAACAACCAACTGTAGCTCAAAATCATAGAAAGATGGATGATAGATAGATAGATAGATAGATAGATAGATAGATAGATAGATAGATAGATAGATAGATAGATAGATAGAGCTTACCATAATAAGAGAAGAATCTATGAAAATGTTGTCACAGAGAAATCATCCGTTGAAGCAGTAGAATAATGATCTACCATGCACATGCACAGAATGTCTGTGGCTTACCACACTCATGTATGCTATGCACAAGCAAAGACTCTTGGTCCTGAATCTCTCTGAGTTCACATTCAGAAATGTGGAGAAACCCCACCAACAGCATCAACTTCAAGTGAAGGAAGACAACTGCA
This sequence comes from Dipodomys merriami, assembly GCF_024711535.1. Lineage (NCBI taxonomy): Eukaryota > Metazoa > Chordata > Mammalia > Rodentia > Heteromyidae > Dipodomys > Dipodomys merriami. The sequence continues at coordinate 24,645,347 of NW_027202271.1, forward strand.
TTTGACAAATGACATATCATTATGTGACTAGCAAGAAGCCTCAGGGATACTGACAGCTCATTTTTTTACTTAAATTCCCTTTTAAGCAAACTCTCCAGGACTATGACACTGATTTTTTTTAATCCTCTCCCTTCAACACACACACACACACACACACACACACACACACACACACACACACACACACACACACACACACACACACACACACACACACATTTGTTATCCCTCAAGTTAAAAAGCTCAGTTCTGAATCATCTCAGGAAACAATCAGCAGATTGGGAAATACTGGCCAAACTAATTGAAAACATTAACTCTACCTGAATACTCTGCTCAGAATCCCTTCTTCACATAGACACCAGAGAAGCAAAACTTAGAATTATAATTCAGTTGGCATACTATGGGAAGGGGAGGGAGGGAAAGGAAATATGTTCTAATATAAAGTGTCAGGTACACTGTAACAACATTCTTCCATCTCCTTCTTAGAATCAACCATTTCCCAATCATTCAAATAGAGAGCAAACCTAGAAACTGTCAGAGCCAAGCTTGTCAAGTTGTCAACATTGATTATGGCACATATGATAATAACTAACAAATAATACAAATAATACCAAAAAAGGCTTCATCCTTTGCCCTTAAGAAGATCATAATAGGAAGAATAATGACATGTACTCCATATTTTGGCAAAGGGAAGTTGAATAAATGATAAAAAAAAAGAGCATGAGTTGTGGAATGAGACAGATCAGTAACCTAATCCCACCTCTAAAACATTTCAGCTGCATGACCTTAATAAAAATAGTAGAATTATTGAGGGCTTACCATGTACCAGAAAGCCTGCTCCATGACCCATTCCAGTTAATCTTCCTACACACTCAAAAGAAAATACCCACACACATTAATTCAAGCTATTGAATTTTTCTGAACCTCTATTTCATTTGGAGGATAGGGAATTAGTAATACCATCCTCATACCGTTGTTTTGAAAGTTAAATGAGTTAATATGCTAAAAATAACCAAATAAAAGGATATAGGTTACCTTAAAATTAAGGAAGCTAATAAGCAGCCTAGGGGTTGGTGTACATTGTAAGTTTTCCCTATTGGAAAGTATATTCAGCAATATTCTCCACTGCTGGGTTTTCTAATAACCATGAAATGACCTTATCTTCTGAAAAATATGACTTTCAATAAGGTAAATACCAGATAACCTCACTACCGCACCATTGCTCTTGTTTTTCACATTAATATGGCAGGTATTTCATAAACACCTGGATCACCTGAACCCATGCTGATTTCCAATCATCAGGATGTAATTCACTACAGAAAAGAAGGCAAGCAGCTAGCGTTCAGACACTCTTTCTAATCTAAACAACTGCTGAAACTCACTTCTATCTGTTACAATTATATGAATGTATGAAAATAAATAATCAAGTACGGGAAAGCTTCTTACTCACCCCACATAGCAATAGGTTTTCAATTCCAAGTGAGATTTCCCAAGATATTTATGGTTAAAAAAAAAAAACAACTCTACCCAGAACATTGATTTCACTTGAAAATCTTATGGTTTGGGAAAATTCAGGAAATTTCCCCACAGACATAGGAAGAAATATGATATTTTTGAATATTTTCTGCAGCGAAGGAGCATGACACTGTAATTAATATGCATTATAGAAGATATCTTCTGTCTCCCAGGTAAGTCATATCCTCAAAATATACTTTTGTTTTATTTTATTTTATTGTCAAGGTGATGTACAGACGTGTTAGTTACATAAGTAATGTAGTGAGTACATTTCTTGACAAACTTGTTACCTCCCTCCCTCATTTTTAACCACTTTCCCTCCTCCCCAACCCCCCTCAAGTTGTAAAGATCATTTCCAACATATTGTTTTGTGAGTATCACTGTTTCATTGGTTACCCCTTTTGTCCTTTGTCTCACCAATTTTTGTTCCCTTTCCCTTCCCTAATTTTGATAAACATGTATTTAATACCTAAGGAACCAAAATCAAATACAGTGATAACAGGGGATAAACCACAGGGGGGAAAAAGACAAAAGAAAAAAGAAATCATGTATTACATTAAAAACAACAACAAAAAGAAAAATTTCTTGTGTCCATGACTTGGAGTTCCAAATTATGTTTTTGTTTTTTTTTTCCAGACATGGGGCCTGAACTCTGGGCCTGGGCACTGTCCCTCAGCTCTTCAGCTCAAGGGTCGCACTCTACCACTTGAGCCACAGGGCCACTTCTGGCTTTATCTGCTAATGTGGTGCTGAGGCATCGAACCCAGGGCCTCATGCATGCAAGGCAAGCGCTCTACCACTGAGCCACCTTCTCAGCCCCAAAATATATTTTTGAAAGCAGTTAATTTGCTGAACTATTATAATCATTAGGTGAAATTCATTATATTTCAACTTGAAATATCCAGTCAGATCACTATCTTTCCAAGAAAGGATAGCAATACATGAATACAGATAAATGAGATGACTATGTACACAAAACCAAGTAAAGGCTTAAAGACAGTAATTTTTATTTTTTTTATTATCTTCAGGTAATTGTACAAAGGAATTGCCATTTCACAGAATAGTTTATAAATATAATAGATCTTAATCAATGTCATCCTTTTCAATGCTCTCACCCATTCCTCCCTATCCACCTCTTCTCTAACTCTACTTCACTTTGTAGGATATACATTGAATTCTTGACTGCATTCTCCCATCTTCTTCTCTTCATTTATATACCCCTTTCCCCTTGACTCCAGCCCACCTCTTTCTTTTTTTTTTAAATTTAAAATTTTATTTTATTTTATTTGAGAACATACTGTACAGAGGGGTTACAATTACATGGGCAGGACCTCTTTCAAGTACCCACTTCCTGGTGTTTCATTTTGCTGAACTTTGATTTTACTTTTCTAAGGAATTACTCTATTTGAAATCTCCATTGAATCTACCACATTTTAGTTAATACATTTGTAAGACAGTAATTCTCAATGCATCTAGAGACTTCAATTCAACTTGAAATCAAGTCCTAGGATTCACAATTCATACCCCCACATAATGCTTTGACTTTAATTTTAATTTCAATTTAATTTTGGTTTCTTTATACTTTTTTTCCAGTTCTGGGGCTTGAATTCAGGGTCCAGGCATGGTCCCTGAACTTCTTTTGCTCAATGATAGCACTCTACCACTTAAACCATAGTGCCACTTACGGCTTTTTCTGTTTATGTGGTACTAAGCAATTGAACTCAGGGCTCCATGCACATTAGGCAAGAACTTAAGAACACAAAGCCACATTCCCAGCCCCTCTTTATACATTTTTATTCCCTTAATTTTATACTTTCAATACTGAATACTCAGACCACCTCATTATAAATATTGAACGGTAGTCCCTTCATTATAGATAAAACTGGCACCAAAGTATCTCAATAAGATATTGAGAATTACTTTGAAACAAAATATCTTATCCTATATTAAACTGTCACTAAATGACCACCAATGACAAGTTATGTTGACACTAGGCATATAGAAATAACTTCAGAACACAATGGAAAGAGCAACAGCACAGATAGAAACAAAATGCAGTACGATACCCTTCCATTGCCCCAGGACTCACCCAGGCTGCCTATTATGAGCATATCAGTCTGCTGAATACCCTGAGAGGGAGACGGGCAACTCCAACCATCTTCACAGAGCAGTAAAACAGCCCATTCTGAGAAGCTTGGCTCATCCAGGCCTTCTGAAACAGCCAACTGGCCTCACCCTCCTCTCAACCCTGGATAACAGGTAAATAGAGTGCCCAGAGAGATTCATTCCTAGAAAGCAGACAGGCTGCTCCATCCACCCACCCTCAGCTTTGCAAAGAAAGCAGCTTTAGAGTCCATCCAACAGAAGGTCACCTCCATATTCCCATAACCACATCCATGCACCCAGCAGACAGTGGTCAGGCACTCTATCTGTGCTCATTAAGGTGGCCTGGGCCCCAGATGGTTTCAGACTCTCACAGGATCCTCATTCCCATCAATGGATACACTGCATTGCACACACCCAGGCCTGCTTAAGCACTGACCCACGTTGAGCGTGCAATCTGCCAGGCACCCCATATTTGCAACCAAGTACATCAGACTCCAGTCCACCAATGAACCCTCCCTATCTAAGGCCAAGTACTGCACAATCCTCTGCAGAAGCAGTAGCCACTCGGCTGCCCAGAACCAAAGCTCACACAGTCTACTCCAACTACAGCCTAGGAAGGACATCATACCTGGAGAAAGTCTTTTACTGCCAAATCCTCACTACAAAATTGGTAGATACAATGTAGGAAGATACATGGCACACTTAAGTCCTTATGGTTGCAAAGAACTGTGAATAGGAAAAGACTCCAAAAACTGAAGCATAATGAAGGAATGAAGTGTTTCAAGACATCACACTAAAAACTTCAAGCTCATTTTGAAGACAGGGGTGAGCCTCTGTAGGATTTGAAGAAGACCTGTTATATTTTAAAATAGTCAGCCTGGCTGAAATGTGCTCTATTTAATATATTTTCCTGGCACAAGAAACACCACTGCAGAATGCCAGGATTGCTGGCTCCAGGAAGAGCCAATAAGGGCTGGGTGAGGATGGCTCATGTCTGCCTTGCCAAGCAATGAGGGTATAACTTGATAAAGAATCCTAGCTCCAGACTAGCCAGAACAGAAAACGTCTACTAGACTCCAGGAACCTAGACTTAGCGTGTGTGCCTGTGACCACAGCAGTAATGGGAAACCTAAAAGTCGGCAGATCTAAGCCTTGAAGTGTACCTAGGCAGGAAAACTTGGTCCTAAAAACAATCAGTGCAAAACGGTGCTGGAGGTATGGCTCAGTCAGTATAGCATCATCCTAGCAAGTGCAGAGGCCTGAGTGCAAACCCCAGTACAAGCAAAAGAAGCGATCAATTTTCTTATCAGGCAACCATCATTCTTAATCATTCTTTCTCTCTCAGTAACATAACAACAATAATAATAATAGCTAGTACTTACTGAGCAAAGTATTTTAACTGCATTAAATCATCAGTCCTTACTTATATAACCTGTGCGTGTCATTCTTGATAAACTGTATTCTCAAAAATACTGTGACTAGATTGGGAGAAGCCCTTCACTAGCTATACAATAGACATATCTAACATATGTTAGAGCTCAAAAAATCAAACCCCCCAAAAACAAATCCTCAAAGAAACAACCACCCCATTAATAAATGGGCTAAAGAATTAAAAAGAGACTTCTCTGAAGAGGAAATAAGAATGGCCAATAGACACATGAAGAAATGTTCAACATCTCTGGCTATAAAAGACATGCAAGTGAAACAACATTGAGATTCCACCTCACCCCAGTTAGAATGGCTATCATCAAGAAATCTGATAACAGATACTGGAGGGGATGTGGCCAAAATGGAATGCTACAACACTGTTAGTGGGAATGCAAGTTTGTTCAACCACTCTGGAAAGCAGTATGAAGGTTCCTCAAAAGTTTAAACATAGAGCTCTACTATGACCCAGCAATCCCACTCCTGGGCATTTACCCAAATGATTACAAACAAGGCCACACTAAAGCTTCCAGCACAACTATGTTCACTGAATCATTATTTACCATAGCTAAGATATGGAACCAACCCAGATGCCCCTCAGTATATAAATGGGTCAAAAATGCAGTATATATACACAATGGAATTCTATGCTTCCATCCAAAAGAATGGCATCACCCCATTCATAAGGAAATGGAAAGACTTGGAAAAAATCATATAAAGTAAAGTAAGCCAGACCCAAAGAAACATAGGATCCATAGTTTCCCTAATTTGTAATAATTAGTATAAGCCTAGGATAGTTCTAGCAGAGGATCGCAATAACCCAATAGCTATGTACAGTTCATCATATAAAATGATGCTAATCAAAATGAAACAACAGTTTTGGGTGTTTTTTATCCTGTGTGTGTGTGGGCGATGCACGCTCTGTGCTGTTATTTCTTTTTTCTTTCATTTTTTTCCTCTTGTTTATTTCTTGTAGTCACTGTTTTTTATTTCTGTACCCATTGTCTTGTATATAAGTTTAGCTGATCTGGGGAAGGGGAGGGGAATCACAGAAATGATGGGACAAAGGGTAAACCAATTCAGCAGTGAAACCCACTAGACAGTATGCTGGAAATGAACTTTACAACTTGGGAGAGAGAGGAGTCAAGTAGGAGAAGGAACGTGGGAGAAAATGAGGGAAGGGGTAACACTGTTGGAAAAGAAATATACTCAATAGCTTACTTATGTAACTGTAACCCCTCTGTACATCACCTATTCAATAAAATAAAAATAATGTACTGAATTCTTTTCCGCATAGAAACATTTCTTGTATTCAAGTCACATTTTTCTCTGTTTCTGGATGAATATATTGAAAATTTGTGGTATCACTTTACGCCTTTTGTCAAGCAAGCTAGGTTATTGAATAATCACTCATTCATCCATTCATGCCTTTCTTAACTGAGTGTCCATCCTCTATCAGGAACTACCCTGAAAAGACAGCAATACACACCAACATTTAACGCTCATTCTCAGGGGGTCCATGGCTGAGTTAAAGGAAGCAACTTCTGACTTAAAACCAATCCCTAAAACATATTCTATCAGCCCAAGATCGTACCCTTAGATACATCTAATCCATGAAGATCCTATTAAAGCAACTACCTCTTAAGTAGTTTTGTGAATGGGTGTTCTGAAAGGGAGAAGGATGGAAACAAAAGCAGCCAAGAGAACCAATGAAGAGTTCATGAACATTGGTGAGGAGAATGAGACCAAGTAAAACAAACACGTGTTTCACACTTGGCCAAGCAGAGGTATTGGGGGCCCATTTCCCAACAACAAGACAAGAAAGAACAAAGGATGGCTACCTCAAGTAAATAAGGTAGGAGTGGGTTGTAAGGAAGGGAAGGAAAACAGAGCAGTAAACAACATAGTGGATCTTTGTAATGGATAGCATTGGACTTGATTTGTGTCATAAAAGGTACAGGAAATGTGTCAAAGCTCTAAGTATTCTGCAAATATTAAATGAGCTTGCTTTTGACTGCAGATATAGATTTAGTAATTATATATGCACCTAGAATATAGGAGATGATATATTTTTATAGGCTCAATCACTTATCTAGAAATTAGATACATTCAAGCTACAAACAAGGAAATTGTCATTTTACTGGAACTCTGCCCAGAAATTATAAACTCTGAACCATGAATTCACAAGTATTATTTTAATGCAAAAGGTGTATATGAAAATTTTTCAAGTTTTTTCTACAATAGTAATAATGTACATTTGAGATCCACCAGGAAGCAGCTCAGAGAAGAAAGGACAACAGTGTGTACATCTGTGCTTTTTTTTTAAGGTCCTAGACTATAACTTGAACTCGTTACCTGAAGCTTTTGCTCATTAGCTAGCACTTTATCAACTGTGCCAGGCCTCCACCCCCACATCTGTGCTTTTTCAATTCACTGGAGATAAATAGCTTTACTGACACATCAACTCCTTACAAGCTGACCTGTTGCCAAATAAAAAGGGTGAAAAAAGAAGAAAAATTGAGATGTAGGAAAACCCACAGATCTTTTCCAAAAACTACCCTCCTGTCTCTCCCCACCTCAATATTTTTCTTCACTACACAGTATTATTTTATTGCCAGAGGACAACTAACCTCAGTGACCTATTGAAACGTTTAGAGAAGAATTAAGTAGACCTTCGTTAAATTGTGTAAAGTCAGAAGTGTTGATTGGTTCTAATGTGTCTTTTTGGAACTGGATTTAATTAGAAGTTTTCCAATTTCCATGTCTTTCTACTACTGTATGAAAATACAGCTCCCATTCTTCCTACATGCCTGCATCTGGAATATGCAGAGATCTTCCCTCATCTCACTCCAGCATTTTGTGGCATCATCATCTCTGGCTACACTAGGTCAATCAGTAAACTGCTCCATGCTCTTGGTATTCATTCTCTTTGGTTTTATGCAAAAACGAATAGAAATGCAGCCTTCCAAAATCACATTATGTTGATTGACTGCACTGTGTTGGTGGAAAATGAATGGTCCTAGAGTTAGATGAGTAGTTGCCTAGAGAGAGATACGGATGTCGCCATGCATAGCTTGTTCTAAAATGATGTGTTAGTGTTTAAGGTGCCTACTGCTTGATTGGAGCCCAACCTCTGCAGATGGTTTTCACTTTGCAGCTAGAGGAAGTTAATGTGCCATAGGAAGAATCATTTGATTTCTACATAATGACAAACTAATATTTAACAGTCTACTCTCAGTGTGGCATAGATCAAGAAATGTCATTATGTTTTGACTGATAGGAAACAGTTTCTACACAAAATTTATCATCCACACTCAAGCAGAGATGGTAAAATTTAGCCAGAACATTTTGCTGTTGTTATTTTCTATTGACATTATATTTTTAAAAAAAAAAACATTTTAACTTGCTTTGTATTACACCTACTAGAAAACAAAAGGCTTTGCATTTTAAAAGGCATCTAAGAATGAAAAGTATGGTTTATGAGAACAATTATGGCAGTCCAAATTTTACTTTCATTTTAACAAATCAATTGTTCCATCTTCATCACAATACAGTGCCTAATTCAAAAAAAAATGAGCCTAATTCAAAAAAAAAAATGAGCACTAACTATATGGGCCAAGAAAACAAAGTATTTCAGTCAGTCTCAATTAGCTAATAGTAATATACATTAAAATGGCAAACATCAGCCCTGCTTCACTTGCAGGGACTCAAATCAAGGATAATCATAATAATTTATTTCCCAAGAGATTGTTAAAGGCCTACCATAATTCACTAATTGGGAGAGACTTTCACCTCCTCCTTCTGGGATGAATATTAATGTCAACCATGAGGAATATTCATTAAAATTAGCTCATTTCCTTTCTCAAGCTTTCTGGCAAACAACTTGTAAAATGGAACGGGTACTACAGTGTGTGATTTTCACTGTGCACTTGTTTCAGAGGTTCCCTGACTAGACAGGTGTGTCCAGGCATAGGAAAGAGAAGAACAGCAAACTCTTTTAAGGCCCATCCTCCAGGCCTCCCCTCACTGGTCCTTCCCACCAGCTAGATGGATATAACCTATTACGGGTTTGCTTCCATTTTGCTAGTGTACATTTCCAGTCTCTTGGTAAAGTCTAGAAACATCTCCTGTCACTAGAACAGGATCTATTGATCTGGCTTTTCTCTTTCCAGCTCCAGCTCAACTTGACCTTTCATGCTGTACATTACCTTGTTTGTCTCACAAACACCTCTGAGTCCTCTCACTGCAGGCAGAAGGGCTTGTTTTATTTAAATTTCTTTTGCTTTGCAGAGGCTGAGAGATGAGCCATGTTATAAATTTGCTGAATTGTACTACTCAGTTTATTCTGGAATATCTTCTATTTTTATCAAAGGTTTCCATTTCAAAAGACACCCACATTCATGACAAGTCTCTTGGGGACTTACAGCTTAAATGAAATGGTATCAGCAAAGAAAAGCACTTAGAATTATAAATTTGCATTTAAACGGTTGACCATGCTGGTTCACTTCTGTGGCAATATCAAACAGCATGAGATAAATCAGAGCTCAGCTTGAAATTATAGTCCTAACATATTTGATTTCATAATAATTTGAGGGTCTCTCCTTTAAAAATCAATAGCTCAAAGACTTATGTTCCCCCTAGGGAATTCTCCTCTCTTCTTGGACAATGTCTCTCCATGGTTCACAGAATGGCACATATAAGAGTACTATTTCTACAATAATTATTCCTAATTTTTAAATTTAGCCAAACAACATCTGCCACATATTTATAAGTATAAAATTAGACAAAATCATTGAGCTGAAAGCAGACTAATTTAAATATGTAAATGAAACTTTTCTAGGCTGGACCAACAATTTGCATATAAGTTACTATTTCAAACTGCATTTGTGTGACTGCAAGTTAAAGAATTAGCAAGCAACCTATCACCTTTGGTTATGGCCTTAGAAATAGGATGCCAACTAGGTGAATAAGTTTACAAGCAAACAAATTAACAAACTAAAGTGCTGTGCACAAGACACTTTAGTAGTAGTGGGGAAAACTAGTAGAGAAAATTATTTTCGAGAGAAATTGTGTAAATTGTAATTGCAAGAAAACATCAGGTTCATTGTTTTGGTGCTGCTATGAATGACAAGTATCTATATAATGAGGTATCACCTTACTCACTACAATAGCTACTATCAAAAGACAAAAGATAACAGTTGGCCAGGATATGGAGAAAAAGGAGCCCTAGCACATAGGTGGAAATAGAAACTAGTACAACTACTATGAAAGTTGCCAAAAAAAATTTAAAACAGAACTTCCATAAGGATACAGCAATCATACTAGCAGTTATATCTGCAAAGAAAATACAGTATGTTTAAGAGACATGTATACTCTCATGTTTACTGCAGCACTATCCACAGTAGGCAACAAATTAAAACAACCTAAATGTCCATCAACTGATATGAACAGATTTCTTTTTAATGTGGTATATATACATCATAAATAAAATACTGTAATTTGTGTTTTTATGAGATTGTTTTATTTAACTTTAATTGTAAAGGTGATATACAAAGGGATTACAGTTATATAAGTTAGGTAATGAGTGGATTTATTTCTTTTTGTTGTTGTTGTTGTCGGTCGTGGGTCTTGAACTCTGAGCCTGGGCACTGTCCCTGTGCTCTTCAGCTCAAGGTGAGTGCTCTACCGCTTGAGCCACAGTGTCACTTCCATGAGTGGATTTCTTGTCGAACAGTATTACTCCCTCCCTCATTTTCTCCCCTTTTCCCCCCTACTCCCTTCCCTACCCCCAAGGTGTAAAGTTCATTTCCAACATAGTGTCTTCTGAGTATCACTGTTGCATTGGTTCACCCTTTGTCTTTTGTCTCACCATTTTGTTCATTCTCCTTACTTTCCCCAAATCAGGTAAACATATATACAAGACACAGGGTGCCCAAATCAAAAACAGTGACAACAGGGAATAAACCAATGGGGAGGGGGACAAAAGAAAAAAAAAAAGAAAGAAAGAAAGAACTTCATACAATACACTAAAAAAAAACCTCATTTCCATATCTTGGAGTTCATTTCAATTGACATCATTTTATATGGTCTATATACATAGCTATTGAGTTATTGTGATCCTTGTGACCCTCTACTAAGACTATCCTAGACAAAGATATCCTATAAAAAGATAGTGCAGAGCTAGAAAACCTGACTCCATCTGTAGAACTGACCAGCTCAATCACCAGTTTGAGTGTTTCTCTTCCTCCAGCTCTCTTTGGAGAATCACAAGACTAGTTCTGGATTTTTGAGAAGCCACAGGCTAAGATTCTCTTGGTTCCATGTTTTCCAACTTGGCCATCCAACTCAGTTCTATGTTGCAGAACTTTTGAGCCTCTAGTTTAGATGTCTACTTCTGAAATCACCTACCTTAGAGGTGAGCTCCACTGTCAGACTGGTTGAATTCAAATCCCATGAGGCCAAATTATACTTAAAGGAAGATAATGTCCACTGTGTATTGATTTTAAGAATAAATATTCCCTAAATATATGTCTGCTAATACAATATGTTGTCAAGTTCTTGAGGAATGGATCAAAAGGCAGATAAACACATTTGTTTTCTGTGGAATGTGCTGTCCTTTTACTAAGGCAAGCTGAGCTCAATGATCGAATCTACCTATCAAGAAAGACATAAAGCAGAGGCAGATACTTAGCTCCATCACTTCCCTCCTCCCCCTTACACCTTACCTATCTGAAGGGAAACAGAAACAAGAGATGCTACAATAATAATGAATAATAATATTTCTTGTGGCTCAAAGCAGAGATATTTATAAAATAATCCCATTTCTAGCTTACTATGTGATTAATTCTAGCATCCTCAATAAACATGTTAATACAAAATTGAAAAGAAGCCTCCAGAATCCAAGCAAGCTTATACAACTTGTGAAACCTCAGTTAGCTACCTTAAGTTTCCTCTAAACTATCACTTTAATCATAACAGACGGCTCTCAAAGCTCCTGACAGCCAGCAGTTGCAGATATGACTACAGCCTGACTGGCCACCTGGTGTGAGGTAGAAGCCAAGAACAAATGTGAGTAAATCAACTTTGTTTATTAATCAGGAAAAGGGACATCTGCCACAACAGCTAGTACAACCACCCCAAAGGACAAGCTATAGTTGACACTGCTTCCCAGTCCTGCCTGCTTCTTTCCTCCCTTCTTTGTGTCTCATATAGAAGTTTCTGCCATGAAACCAAAATATAATTGCTCTGACTTTTAAAACATAGGCTAAAATATGTGCATTTGATAGGTACTTGATAGATATGCCTTAGAAAATACATAGAAAGGTGATTTTTAAGACTGAGTAATGTGCTACCTACTGAAAATGGAAAATATTCCCAGAATATCTCATTTATAATTGAAACGATAAGAGAATGTAGTGTAAGATTGAATTTAATCAAAGGACACTATAGGTATATAGAGAAATATGACAATGAATCCCTTAATACAATTAATACATGCTAATAAAAAATCGATTGTGAGAGGCATAAAAATTTAGGGAACATTTAATCTCTATAAATAAATCTTGTATGATCTGAATCCTTTCAGATAAAGTATCTCTCACATTCAGTTAAAATTTATAGCCTGTATAGAAAATGTGTAGAAGCATCAGGATTTAGATTGGTAAAATTCACAGGGAGGAAAGAAATCATCGATTATGGGAGACATAGTATGTGGCTGATACTTTCCACAGGCTCGTCTGTATTTTATCCTTTCGACATTAAGATCATGCTCATTAGGAAAGTATTCAGCACATTTTCAAAATAAGAAAATTATATATAAATATATATATAGCTAATAATTAGCAATTATATATATATATATATATATATATATAGCTAATAATTAGCAGGTCATCTGCTTTATAAAGCCACCAACCCTAGTAAATTACAGACTATATAGCTTTCATGTCTCATGGCTAACCAACTTAAATTCGTAAGAAAAAGTGGCTAGCTCTCAGATAAATGGGGCAGAACACCCTGTATTGACACAATAACTGTTCTTTTATGGTGTCAAAATGTTAAGGACAATAAGTTAAGGAAAATGCAATCATCCTGTACCTCTATATTATCTTGTAGGTTAAGTATGCATAGATCAAACTCTCTCTAGAATAACAATGAATTGACCCCAACCCTAATAATCCTGACCACATAGTTAAATCGACCATTGTTGTTTCTCTCCCTCTGATATACACATGCACACAGGCACATACACACATGCATATGAACACATACTATGCAGAACACTGGAAAAGTTCTTAGAGAATCAGGATGAGTAATGCAGCATCATTCATAGCAATGTCTGAAAGAATGATCTCAAAATTAACAGAGTACTATTTTCCAAGCTGCTCTAGCTCCCCATGTAAGAGTAATCACAATTACAATTCCATGAGGTCATTAATGGTATGTTATCAACACAACAGTCCACCATTTAACCCACAGGAAGATTTCCCAGTGGCCATCTCTACCATTCTTACTTTACTCTCATCATCTGCATCTGCAGCTGATAGAACCAAAGGCTACACTGGCATGCTTGGAACCCAAAGATGATGGTCAGATAGAATGCTTTAAATTAAGATAATGATAATGACAACATCTTAGTATGAAGGAGAAAGCGGTTAACTGAGGCTGGAAGATACAATCATGGAGAAATCAATTCTTGGGAACTAAGAGGTTAATGGAAGGACTACCTATATAACATTTAAATGGCCAAAAACTGAGATGGGAGTGTGGGAGAAACTCAAAGTGAGCCACAGAGCAAATTGCTGAAGTGAAAAGAAAAAAATTCAAGGGTTGAGAAGGAAGAGAAAAAAAGAATAGCTTAAGGGAGGCAAAAGTAAGCTGAGGGCTAATGGCTCCTACCTCTAATTTTAACTACTTAGGAAGCCGAGGTCTGAAGGATCATAGCTCAAAAACAGCCTGAGCAGAAAATTTGGGGGGGGAGGCTGTTAGATCTTTAAAATAAGCAGCAAACAAAGCCCAGCTGGAGGTTTGGCTGGAAGTATGGCTTAGAAGTGTTAGAGTGCCAGCAGAACACTCTACGCAAGTCAAGCAAGCACTAGGTCCTGAGTTCAAACTCTGGAATCAGAAAGAGAAAAAAAAAAAAGAGGAAAAAGAGTATCATCTCAAAACAACAATAAAGAACAAGGAAGACCGCTCCGCTATCCCTAAGCTAATTGGTGTAAAGTGTCACTACAGGAGGAAAAAAAAAGAAGCAATCTCTTGCCAGACCTCCAGGAAAAGCCAGCTATCAGAAAAGAAGTGAAGGAAACATGAAAAGTGAAACGGTAGCATTTTTCACTGATAGAATAGGTCCATGAACATGAGCTGTAGAAACGATGAGGAAAACATGATAGGAGTCATAGAGTAGGGGTAAAAAAACAGGCAAGACAGTGTGCAGAGCCTGAAATAATTAGAGTACAGGACACAAAGGGGCATGGCCGGGGAGACTAGTTCTTTACTATGACTGACTTAAAACAAGATTGAAAACACCCTGAGATTTACCAATAAATTCAAAGCAGAGTTCAAGACCCATGAATGACAATAAAACAAACAAAAACTTCAAAGACGTGGTAAAGGTAAGGCCATGCATTTTGGAGGTAGGAGGGATAGGTTTATGGGACAGCCTTGTCACTGTCAGTAATGCAAATGAATGATACAGAGGCGTTGTGGACTTAACCTCAGTGTACACCAGTCCTCACTACAACCATATATAGCAAATACTATTACTATGCCCATCTTTACACACTAGGAATAGGGTAACAGGTAAGTCTGCAGTATATTTAAAGCCACAGAGCAAAGGAGACATGACTATGACTCTGACTGAATGCTCTCCACACAGGAAGATATAGATGTCACAAAAAGGTAATGATCAAGGATCTGGTATGCAGAAGCCCAGACTTTCTTGAATGCCAAGAGAGTCCTTGAGGCTATATAAAGCTACAAAAAAATTATATATACATGTATATGTATATATACATTGACCTATACATATGCACCTTGAAAATCAGAGAAAAATATGTTTAGTAGTCAATGATATTGGAAAATGCTCTTGTTCAACAAAAATGTACGTTACAATATGATACCACTATGGTAATGTATATTTGGAGGATATTTATAGCATATTTTGAATATTTCCATTGTCTTACATTATTGTTAGTCATATTTATTTATTTGATTTATTCTAACAGTCTCAGAATAATATTTCTGTGCCCATTTAGTTAATCCAATAAGAAAAACCCAGCTAGTCTATGATGATGAATATTATGAGGAAATAAAAAGTGAATTCCAATATAATGTTAGCAAAGATCTTAATTATGCCTTGCTTTGCTTCTTACGATCATGGAACATGGAAAAATATAGTTCATAACATGAGTAGCACTAAAAATCTGACTGGAGCATATACTTTAAAAAGCAGTTAATATTGGGTACCCATGGCTCACTACTGTATAATCTTAACTACCTAGGAGGCTGGGACCTGAGAATTACAGTTCAAAGCCAGCCTAGGCAACAAAGTTTATGAGACACATCGCCAATTAGCCACCAAAAAGCTGGAAGTAGAGCTATGGCTCCAGTGGTACAGTACTAGCTTTGAACAAACAAACAAACAAACAACAACAACAAAACAACAGTTCCGGGACAGTGACCTGGCCCTGAGTTCAATCCAAGGACCAGCAAAAAAAAAAAAAAGTAGTTATTGATAACACAATTATCCAACTAGTTATTTATAGCTAGCCCATATCTATATGATCAGTGGTAAATGATGAATAACAAACAACTTTGTTCATTTGTTTTGTTTTGTTCTTTGTCATATTTATTTTTCCCATTTTATTTTTTAATTTTAATTTTATTGTCAAGGTGATGTACAGAGGAATTACAGTTGTATATATGTGATAGTGAATATCTTTGTTGTTGAACTTGTTACCCCCTCCCTCTTTTTTTCTCCCACTTTCCCTCCCTCCAATCCCCCCCAAGTTGTAAAGATGGAAAGGGAACAACAAAATGGTAAGAGGACAAAGGGCAAACCAATACAACAGCAATACTCACAAGACAATATGTTGGAAATCAAATAATCTTTACACTATAATACCACAAAATATGGCTAAGAGGAAGGAAAAATTACACTAAGAGAGGATATAGCATCCTCCTCAATTTCATTCAACACCAAATTTCTCTGCTGGAATGCAGTAATACATCCTAGTGTTAATTGACAGGCACATTGCAATTTAAGCAAACTTTGCCAACATCTCTAACAACAATTCTAAAGACTGTTTTGCACATTGTTTCTGAAAATGTGATAAAGAAAAAATTCCTGTATTAATAATCATATTTGTAATAGTAACTTCTTTATTATTCCTAGTCAGATCAATATGGAGTATTTACAGACTCAGGGTCCTTTGGCTTGATAAACAATGGTAATCCTTTCATTATATGTCTAAATTTTAGAAATTATTTAACTTTCATAGTAACAATGAATGTTGTTCCTCACCCATAAAAAATGAAATACCTTTATATAAGACTTCTTGGTAAAACAAAATGCTTAAATAAGGGTACAGGTTGACCCATTATAACAGTGAGATGTACAAAACACTATGTTGAAAACAAACTTTACAACTTTGGTGGGAGGGAAGGGATGGTAGGGGGAAAACAAAGGAGGAGGCAACAATGCTCATTAGGAAATGTACTCATTGCATTGTGTAACTGTAACCCCTCTGTACAGCATTTTTATAATAAAAATATACAAAAAAGACTTCTTGGTGCATTTAATTTAAAAAAATAAATCTGTGGCCAGGCATCAGGAGCTCATGCCTATAATGCTAGCTATTCAAGAGACAGAGATCTGAGGATTGTGGTTGAAAGCCAGCCTGAGCAGGTAAATTGTGAAAATGTATCCCAAATTAATCACCAAAAATTGAGGTGTGGCTCAAGTGACAGAGCACTAGCATTGAACAAAAAAAGCTAAGGAGAATGCCCAAGCCCTGAGTTCAAGCCCCAATACAGGCAGACACACACACACACACACACACACACACACACACACACACACACACACACACACACACACACACACACACACACACACACAAATTGTGTGGTCTCTTTTTTATCAAGGCAAAAACTGCAAACTCACTTAGACCTACTTAAATTTATGAACATCAAGAGTATCACTAGCTTCTCTTGCTCTATATTAGAGAAAAACATAAGAACGTGTGGAGATTTTCTTGTCTATTTATATGAAAAACAAGATCAGAAAGGAAGCAACATTCTCACCTAAGGATATCCTGTCTCAGTGATAATTCTGATTTCATCAAAGATTTATTATTATTCTCACATGAAATATAGGAAGTAAATAAAAATTTATGAGCCAAATTCAATCTCTTCTTCCCCATCTGTATTTCTGCCCTGCAAGGAAACATGCACTGCCAGCCCCATCCCATAGACAGGTACCTGGGAAGTTATTCTAGCCTGTCTTGAGTCAGGACTGACCTCAAGCCATTGCCCTTGCTTTTTTAATGTTGGAAGTTATGGTGGATTACATCAACCCTTGGCAGAAATAAAACCTTTTCTGCTTCTCTGTAAGAAACATCACCACATGCTCATTCACATCATGAGATTTTTTTTTCATGCACACACATTTATTCCTATGTGTCTGAAGGGCTTTTTGTCCTTAAGATCAAGAACTAGATAATGATGGTGATCTATAATGAATCACAAGAGTAGCACTTAACAGTCCCTAAACTGCAGGGCTTTTTTTTCCTACATATGATCAGATCCCAAAGTCTATTATTCTCTAATGGCAATTCCTTTTCTCATTAAGAATCAATGCTCTAAGGAGAGACAGAGTGCACAACACTGACACTATCATCTAATTCTCTATCCAACCCTAATTGCTTGTCCTAAATCAAATGACTAGCAAAGAAACTTCTATTAAGGAACCTTTCACATTGTATAGATAATTCTAACAGGTGTCATGATTTATGTCACCAACCTATGAGTAAGTTGTATACCAAATGTTCTCAAATTGAGTGCTTGAGGCTTAATGCTTTATTCTACAGAATCACTGGTTTAATTATAGCTAATCTCTCTGACTAGCCTATAAAAATCTGCTTGAACCATTAAGTGTCTAAGAAAAGTAAGTATCATTATTACAAATTTATTTTATTATTCAATAGATCATGATTTCTATGGAAACTTGAATGAAAGGTATAGATTTATAATAGGCTACATGAAATTGCCATTTTTTGTGCCAGTTCTGGTTTTTGAACTCAGGGCCTTGAGCTGTCCCTCAGCATTTTTGCTCAAGGCTTGCTTTCTACCACTTGAGCCACACCTCCATTTCTGGCTTTCTTCCAATTAATTGGAGATGAGTCTCATGAACTTTCTTCTCCAAGACGACTTTGAACCACAATCCTCAGATCTGAGTGTCCTAAGTAGCTGGGGTTATAGGCATGAGCCACTGGTGCCCTGCTGAAAATACTATTTTTACAAGTTAAAAACAGCTGACTATTGCCAGTTTCACATAAATCAACTTCATCCACTCACTAAAGTATTGACTTAATAATATGCACAAGATAGAGCAAGCTTCAGGAAAGGATGTATGCAATGAGGTCTTAAAAGGAAAAAAAAAAGATGAAGTCTTTATGTTTGCAGGTTGTTATATCTGGTTAACAGATAAGTATATGAACTTGACCCTATGAACAACACGTATTTTTGACTCAAGGACATTTGAGCATAGACCAGATATCTTTTAATACTAAACAATATAAAAGAGCAAACAGCTTCAGCTTAACTTCAACCTCTTCATCAACCCTCCATACTAAGCAGAGAATGAAGATCAGGCACTTGCTGGCAGGCCAATCCTTTCAACAGGAGTCAAAGATTGATTAGATTTGTGTATCTCAGGAAAGGTCAACTCGTCAGCTCACTCTCTACATGAACTCACATATAAATGGTCTGCGATTCAAATTCTGTTATTACTCTCTTTAGCTGTAAGGTTTATTCTAATTTGTCTCAGGTAATGCATAGATTAATCAATGTAATAAGGATATTCAGTCTGTTTACTATTTGAAAAATCTAAAGGATGAACACCTCTGCTTTGTGTAGGCTTCCTAATTATACTAACTCTATTTGACTGAGTGTATATTAGACAGGGAGCCAGGCAGGATATTTGGCTCACAATATGATCCCTTATGCTGTGCTCCAAATTGCATCATTAATCTTCTATTTAATTTCTCTCAGATTTTTTTTTCCATCATCAATAGTAGGTATGCCTTATGTTAATATCAAAGTCCTATAAAATGAGAGTTTCGAGAATTGGATAGTAGAATCTTATGAATTCAGTACAATTTCAATGAAATTTTCCATTTTTTAACCACTCTTGTTGATGTAAAAAAAAATAATGCTCAGTAATTTTTCACAAGCAAAAAATGTAAAACTAAAGTAGAAATTGAAATTGAGGTGACAAGAAGAGAATGAGGAGACTAAAAGACAGTAGTGAAAACGAAGAGTAAGTGTATTTGTTGGACCAAACAACCACACCCAATAAAGAGCTAGTAGCTCTGGCCTCTAATCCTAGCTACTCAGGAGGCTACAATCTGAGGATTGAGTTTTGAAGCCAGCTTGGGCAGAAAAGTCAATGAGACACTTTATCACCAATTAACCAGGAAACAGACATGGAGGTGTAGCTTAAGTGGTAGCGTATCAGCCTTCAGTGAAAAAGTCCAAGTGAGAGAGCACAAGGCTCTAAATTCAAGCACACATGCACCACACACACACACACACACACACACACACACACACACACACACAGAGCTACATCAAAAAGTCATGTCACATTCTACTTTTCCTGTACCTACTGTAAAAAAAAAAAAACATGTACAATAAATAATAGACATCGTTTTAAATAGAAATGCCTAGTAGAGTAAGAAGAAAGCAGTCACTTCTTTTTGCCTGTGTCAAAGTAGCAGTTGGTCTAATTCTTTTTAAATGACTACCAGGCACATTATCTTACTGGATGACTCATCCACTGAAAGAGATATTTATTGAGTGACTACCAAGTGCAAAGCAATATGCTGACTACCAGGGTACCACAGAGAATAAATGGGCCCTGCTCTCCTGAGGATTTGCCCTTCTCCTAGTGAGGAAGATAGATGTGGACAAGCAATTGCCGAATGAATTATTTAATGAGAAGTGTTAATAAGATCTAACACACTGGAATGCATGGTGCTCTAAGAGGAAAGGGAACCTAATTCAGAGGGAGACATAGGAAAGGACTCTTTAAGGAACTGCGATTAGCTGAACTCAGAAAAATTCAATTAATTCCTACTGGGCAAATGGAAGAGGTTGGAAAAAGAGACTATATAGGGAAAGTTACACACACAAAAGCTATATAAAACACAAAGGAGCAGCACCAGCAGCTGCTTATCTACTCAAAGAGTAGATAAGGCTAGTGAAGCAGGCAAAGGCCAGATTGCACATGGCAAAATATCAAGTGTGCCACAAGGATTTGATAGATAGAGAGTAGATAGGCATAAATGAAACAAACTAGATGATCAAACATAATGCCCAATAAATATGAAATACTGAGAATGAATACGTTAAAGCCTTGGGGTTGTGCTAATCTGACACCTTTCACTGGTAAGAAAAGAAGTCAGAAGTCAGTCAACCTTTTTTGCTTCCTGTTAACACTTTCCTTCTGCTCTTTAGGCAAAAACAAGTCGTCTTTCACAGTGGATCCTTTGTCTTCCAATTGTATGGTGTTGCCAATTATTTGACTGCTTGGAAGGTTTTATCATTTAATTCAATGGAAATAAATAAGGTAAATCTGGATGAGCTCATAAAAGATTTGCCACATACAGCCTTGTTTGGAAACATTAGAGGAGGTCAAATTTCCTGTAATGATCAGGTGAATGCTTATTTTTTTCTTGATGCCTTTACCTCTACAATTACTCTTTTCCTCTCTCTTACTCATTCTCATTTGTGGGCTCTGCCAGTGAACTTACTGTTCCTTCTCCATCTGTGCTCACAAACTACTGCCCATCTGGACAGCATGAGTCTCATTCAAACCCGTCACCAAGAAGCAAGAGCCAATGTCCTTAAGCCAAATAGGAAAACACTGCCAAAGGAATTCCTCTGACCCAGGAGCCAGGCTAAGTCTGCATTGGCCAATTCTGTCATTCAATAGTTCTCACTTGAACTGTAGCCAAATCTAGGCCAATTCCTCATTTTTGAAAAAGCAGTTGATTCTTAATCCAACCATACCACATCAAGTCTGATTCTCAGAGATGGAGGAACCACAGAGGTTAAGACACCAGAAGGTCCTGTGCTGAGCTTTACTAATGCCTGAGCCCTATTATAAACTTAGGGAATAAGAGTCTACATGACAGAGGAAGACCACCTCTATACTTTTTTCTGGTTGGCTGGGGGCCTTGAACTGGGGACCTGGGTGATATCCCTGAGCACTTTTGTTCAAGGCTAGCACTGTCCCACAGCTGAGCCACAGCTCTACTTCCCCATCATACTTTTAACAGAATGCCCACGGGAACTTTACACACTAAATCTGGGCACACACCAAAATTTAAGAATAACTATTTTTTAGACTAGAGCAATAAACACTAAAGGTGAGGCTATGCACTAATAATGTATCCATGGTAGGTAAATAGGGGACAACATAAGTAATGGTAGCTCAAATGATTAGACAGTTCCTTTACTTAAATGAAATCCCTTTGGAGTGGGGAAGGGGAGTTGGGAGGGAAAAACTAGGAGAAAAGGAAGGGGTGGCACTGTTCTAAAAGAAATATACTCATTACATGACTTATATAAATGAAACCCCTTTGTATATCACTTTTACAATAAAAAATAAAATTTAAACAGCAACAAAAACATTATTTTAACCACAAAACATAAGGTTTTTAATATATTGTATACTTTGAAAATGAAAACAAAAATCAAAAACAAAAATAAGAAATCCTTTTGGCAGAAACAACCTCTCTTTTCTTTTAATTGTGAAAGTGTTGTACAGAGGGATTACAGTTACATAAGTAAGGTAATGAGTACATCCCTTTTTGAACAGGGTTACCTCCTCCTTCGTTTTCTCCCACTGTTCCCTCCCCCCACTCCCCTCCTTAACCAGGTTTGTGAAGTGCATGTCCAACATAGTATCTAGTGAGTGTCACTGTTGCACTGGTTGTATTGCATTGTTGCAGTTCTCCTTTCCTTCCCCAAATCAGATAAACATATATACAAGACAAAAGGTACAGAAATAAACAACAAATAAACAGAATAAATAAACAAATAAACAGAAATAAACAACCAAAGGGGGAGAGAAAGAAAGAAAGACAAGCAGTACAATAAAAAAATTCTTGTTTTAATTTCTTCAAGCTCATTTCAATAAGCATCATTTTATATGGTTACATGCACATAGCTATTGAGCTAGTGTGATCCTCTAAGAATATCCTAAACATATTCTAGTTATTACAAATGAGGGAAAACATGCAGCCTTTGTTTTCTGGGGTCTGGCTTACTTCACTTTATGTGTTTTTCTAAGTCTTTCCATTTTCTTATAAATGAGGCAATGCCATTCTTTCTGATGGAGGCATAGAATTCCATTATATATATATATATATATATATATATATATATATATATATATATATATATAACATTTTCTTGATCCATTCATCTACTGAGAAGCATCTGGGTTGATTCCATATTTTAGCTATGGTAAATAATGCTTCAATGAACATGGTTGTGTTGGTCATTTTAGTTTGACCTTGCTTGTGTTCATTTGGGTAAATGTCTAACAGGGGGATTTCTGGGTGATAGGGAAGCTCTATGTTTAGCCATTTGAGGAACCTCCATTCTGCTTTCCAGAGTGGCTGAACAAGTTTACATTCCCACTAACAGTATAATAGCCTTCCCTTTTGGCCACCTCCCTGCCAGCATCTGTTATTAGTTTTCTTGATAACTGCCATTCTAACTGAGTGAGTGAAATCTCAATGTTGAAACAAGCTCTCTTAATTGCTTGGATTCCGCAGATCTAGTTATTTTAACCAGTGGTCAATAAATGCCCAATAACTGAATAAAAGTGCACATACGTGAATGTCTAATCAGCTCTCACTTTGTATATAAGAAAACTATATTGTGTGATCTCATTTGCATGTGGACTCTAAAATATTAAATACACTGATAAAAAGAATAAAACAGTGGTTTGTCAGATGCTGAGAAGTGGGGAGGGGCCTGGGGTGGGGGGGGAATGTAAAGATTTAAGCTAAAAGATACAAAAAGTGGATCAGATATGCAACATGAAAATTGTAACTAATAATATTGTATTCATGCTGGGTACTGATGACTCCTGACTATAATCCTAGCTACTCAGGAGGATGAGATCTAAGGATTGCCATTCAAGACAGCTAGGGAAGAAAAGTCCATAAGATTATTATCTTATCTCCAATTAACTACCAAAAAGCTGGATATGAAACTGATAGCTCAAGTGATAGAGCACAAACTTTTAGCAAAAATGCTAAGAAACAGTATCCAGGACCTGAGTTCAACCCCAATACTAGCAGAAAAATAAATACTAATAGTAATAACAATAAATAATAATGTTATACTCACAGTTATTGATTTTTAAAAACTACATTTTCGGTGCTGTGCTACAAAAATAAATAGTTGTGCAGGATGATAGATATGTTAACTTGCTTTACTATCATAATTATTTATCTCTATATCAAAATATCAGGTATACTAACCAAGTTTTTCTAGACCTATACAAAGGCAGAGAATGCTTTCACTTCATTTCATTTCATGACTTGGAAATAGTATGACCCAATATATCAGGTTCCCAGGGAGGAGAAGCATGGTCCTCTCACCCACATTCTCTAGTGCAGTTTCCATCTCCATTTTTTAAAGGAATGGAAATAAGGCATGCTGTACATAACTGCCATGCAATGCTCAGGAAGACACCAAATGGCTCCCAAATCTTTCACCTTGTCTTCTCCTTCCTACATCCCATCTGCCTATGAAGAAGTTTTCTTCTTTTCCCAAACAGAAAGACAGTTTGTGGTTTTGCCATTAGTAACCCTTAGCCAGATAAAAATAAATATATTTTGAAAAGTACTGAGCCAAGTGTGTTGGGACACCTTATACTCTCAGCATTGGGAAGGCTAAGGCTAGAGGATTCCACAGGTTTGAAGTCACCCTGGGTGACAAAGTGAGACTCTGTCTCAAAATCCTATGCCAGATCAGGCATCCATCAGTAGATCCAATGCAGGGAAAATGAAATATGGTATGTGTAGGTGAGAATTCAAAGGGTGTAATTCCTTAGAAAAACTAACTCACAGCTCAACAATATGAATACCAGAAGACTAGTACTTAAAAGGTATCAGAGGAGGAAAAGGGGGAAAGGATGGGATCAATGAAGTGAAGAAGGAATGAGGGGATGCAGTCATAATATTCAATGCATGGCCTGTAAAATTAGGGAAATTGAGGGGAATGTTTAGGCTAGAAGGGATGGGGGAGAATGACAACATTGATCAAGATACATTGTATTCCTAAACTGATTTGTTGAATGGTAACTCCTTTGTACACCTACTTGTAAAGAATAAAAAATATAATTTGAAAAAAAAGAACTGCAGAGTTGGAATTATCAGTGTGCAGACACAAAGCATCTATTGGTTTCTAATAATTTATATATATATATATATATATATATATATATATATTCCATGCACATAACATTTGATGTGTTAAACTCTTTGTGCCTTTTACTAGTTCTCCACTTATTTATTCTGAATCTGTCCAAAGATGATAAATGCTTTCCTAATTACAGAGCATTCTGTGAAAACCGCTGAGTAAGGGCACTAGAACAGGTTCTTCGTTCCTAATAAATCACCATAATTTATGTTGCACATGTCCTCCTGAAGAGGATAATAAGAGGCTCCTGTGAATAGCATTTCCTCAAACAAACAAACAAAACTCACCTTTTATTGCACTCCTACTCACTCTGGACAAGCAATCGTTAAGCAAAAACGTGATGCTTTAGCACAGAGCATTAAGTAATTTTGAAAGAGATCAGTTGCCAAATGGAGCTTAGACTAGGGCTTTAAAAGATAACTGAAATGAGATTATGTTACATTGCACACAATAATAATGCTGCTGTCAACCCAATTATGTGTAGTAATGCTGATAAGATCATACCTGGTGTTTAAAACAATCCCTGGATATACCCACACTTGAGCAATCAACTCATAAAACGTTCGTTGTCTCCAAGAAAGTTATCTAAAGTGACCTGGAAATGCCCAATCAAATTCACTTGTTTAGTCTACAGAAAGCTAAAGAATCATCTAGAGAATTTAAAACAGACACCTGAGCTCCAACTCTGGAGCTTCAGAGGCACTAATTTAGGTATGGCCCACCACTTACATTTCTAAAAATCTCCCAGGTAATGATACAGCCAGCCAGTGGACCACATTATGAATAACATTTATCCAGATGATCTATTCTGATTCATTTAATACCTTACAGTTGCTTCAAGAGCAACCTAGTAAACAGAATACAAGAGGGGAAACCTGGAGGGGGAACTTTGCTTGTGTGATATCATTCTGGGCCCTACATAGAAAACCATTGACGATGTGTTGATTGCTATATTTACTCTCAAACGTGAAATAGCCAGTATTCAATGTTTAACAGTATGATTCCAATGACCATATTCTTTCCATTATACTACAGTTGTTACTAAAGTCTCCAAGTGGATAAGATCACCTCAGGAAAAAGGGAAATCAATACTGAAATCAGAATCTTCAGGAATATCATAGTTGTGAGTTGAATTGTGTGTCCTCCAAATATTGATAATGCCAATCCTAATCCTAACCCCACCACCTCAGAGTGTGACCTCCTTTAAAAAATAGTTCTTTCAAAATTAGCCAAAGTAAAGTTAGATCATTAAGGGTGAACCTGAATCCAGTATGGCACCTTAGAGGAAGGAGAAATTTGGACCAAGAGACAGACAAGCAGAAAGGCAATATAAAGGCACACAAGGATAAAATATCCCTTGACCAGAGGCCAAGAAACACCAAGAACTACTAGCAGCTAAGAGAAGCAAAGAAAGATTCTCCCCTAGAGCCTTCCAAAAAAGCATGGCTGGGTGGTCACCTTGATCTCAAACTTCAGGCTTAGACATCTGTGTGACAATGCATTTCTGTTATTTAAAGGTACCCAGCTTGGGGTACATTGTTATAGCAGCCCTGGAAACTAATATACCATTATTTCCAAGAACAAAAGAGAGTACCAGCAAAGGAGGTTAAAAGGCCATGTTTAAATGGAAAGGAGCACTGTGCCATAGGACCAAAGTGGGAAGAGGTGAAACTGAATTTAGATTAAGGAAAGACATGCAAGAACTTCACAGAAAAGTTCTCAACAATTATTTTCACTCTCAAGTGACCTTTCTAATCAGGTGAACTGCATTGGCCCTGTTGATTGAGAAATCTCAGAACACTTTTGAGCATTTGAGATGAACATCTGGAATTGTTAGCAGCAAAGAACAGTAGTGATTGTCCATATAACTAACAGAGCTTTATTACTCAGAGTGCTTTTTATCATTTATTCTCCAGAGTGTAGAGAGGTAGGCAGTATCTCAATTGCTTAAATCAGAAACTGAAGCAGAGAAACAGGTAATCGTTACATGAAATTGTAAATGTCCTTCTCTCGTGTTATTGACTAAATCGGTTCTTCCTTTCAAATCTAAAAGATTGTAGGTAAAGTGGTTTATCCACCTTTTGCAGGTCAGGAAATACAGAAAGTCTATAATATAGAATACATACACAATATATATTAATACATCTATTTATATGTAAAATATATTTCAAATGGTGTTTAAATGATACATATTTGAATCCATGTTCTTTGTATGACCCCCTAGCTGATCTTTATGTGAAGTGCTGAACTTTATGTGATTATTTAAATTAGGTAAGTACTGGAAAATTGAACTATGTAACCATAGCTTTTTAACATCATAGTCAAAAGACATTTATCTGAAAAATCTAGCCCCTAAAGTAGCACACTTATATAAAGGTAATCAGACTTTATCACCACCAAAGTATGTTTTTCCTATAAATTTATTAGTAAATGATTTTTTTCAGGTCAAGTGAACTATAACTAGCTCTATGGATAGGAAACCTCAAGATAGAATGTGGATGTCACAATGTGAGATATATATGTAGATATAGACATACAGATATTCCTCTCCTTACAAGGAGTAATCAAAGATCATCTTGAGGCACAAACCATATGGTATATTACAATATAAAATTTAAGTATTTTTATTAATATCATGTTTTCTTACCACACTTAAGATTAAATAAAGCTTTATGGTTTAATAAAAGTTCCTCATTGGATCTAGATTTCTTTTTCAAGACTGTCTACTTCATCTTAAGGCAATTTCTCATATAGCTTTAAATTCTGAAAGATTTCAATATTGCTTAAAATATAGGAATACAGAAGAGCAAATTATGTGGACTTTCTTTTTATTATTAAATGTTTATTTTCAAAATCACAGATTTATAAAGGATTTTCAAGTGGCATTTAATTTATCCCCATAGTGTTAATATGATATATCAGTGTATTTTATATTACTCATGATGGAAAGTCTGCAAGAAGGCTGTTTCCACCCTGGCATCTGTTTTGTAGCTGAAAGAAATTCTTGAGACAGAGCAAAATTCCTCCATAGAGCATCTTACCTGGTCCCAAGCTCTCTACTTCTACCCCAAACAAAAGCACTTGAAGGCTCAATTCTACTGAATGTCTAGCCAGTTCCTAATTCAAGGTTTTTGTTATTGTTGCTGTGGTGGTGGTTGTTGTTTTAGTTGTTGCTTGGTAGAAGTGTTTTGTTATTTGGCATAGGTTCTTTTGGTAACATGCATAATGTATACATTTCTTCAAAATATATATTTGGCCAGTCTCTTTGTTAGACCAAAGACTTGCTTTGCATGTCTGCTTGAATATTTATTTAAGTACTTGCATATTATTATTTTTCTATCCATGTTTCTATTGTTTTTCTAGTAAAATGCTTATAATTCACCTAGGGTCAGTGGTTCACACCTATAATCTAGCTACTTAGAAGGCTGTAATCTGAGAATTACAATTTGAAACAAGCCGAGGATGAAAAATCCCTGATAGAGTCTTATCCCCAATAATCTAGGACACAGTTAGGGCTGGGACATGGTTCATGTGGTAGAGTACCAGCTTTAGGTGGAAAAGGCCAAGTGGGAATTTGGGCCTCTGATTTCAAGCCCCAGGACACACACACACACACACACACACACACACACACACACACACACACACACACACACACACACACATGTGCATACACCCTGTTACTACATTTTTTGTCATTGTGACCTGCTTATCAGCTACTGTATTATATACTACACACCTCATCTCACTCCTACCCTGTTCCAAAGGAGTACGATTAAAGGTTTCCAGTATACCATTTCTTGCTGAGGTTACATCTAGTATACCCAGATAATTTTAAACACAATCTATAGTGGTAACCTTTTCTTGGATGCACCCCAATACACAGCTGTTAGCACTCTGTTTTTACTTGTCCATCCACTAGGCGTTCATCATCAAAATTTTATAATTTACATAGAGTTCAAACTTTTCATAAAATAGCAACTCGCTCTTCCCAGATACCAGCCATACATGATAAAGGCAGAAGTAACATTCATTCATAGTTACTTTTTGGTCCTAAAACAGAAATAAAAAATATGTAATTTTAATTAACAATGTTGAAATGTATTAGACCCTGCTTCATTTTAGAAGATTTAAGCTCATTTGTGCTGAATTTCAATTATTGTAATTAAATCCTAAGAATTAATAAGATAGTCTGTAAATTTTACTTGTTGCTGTTTTGTTTTGCTTCAAGCAATTTTAGATATGTGCCTTATGGAAATGTACCTTTCAAGAAGCCTAAATCCTTCAATAAAAAGATTGTCATAGAACATGAGATACTTCCAGCTCATATGCAATCCATACATACCTATATGTTGACATCTCACTAAGATTTGTAAATGTTTTTCTGGCATTAGATAAAAGGCTGCATTAACAATTATAAGTACTTTGGAAAATAATATAAACAAGAAAACACAGCAAAGGTACAAGTGACTTGCTCTAGCACTATAAGGCAATTCACAAATCTCCTATTAATTACTCATGAAGCTTACAACTATTCTACATAATTGCAACCATTTTCCATATTTCAAACTCATATGTCAAATGCAGAGGTATTTGAAAACTCACTAACTGAATCACCCGGAGCTTCCTCTGACAAAGACAGCAGGCAAAGAGTATAAAGGAACTATATTATTTTTTTATTTTTACATTCCAAGAAAATTCAGATTCCAGCACCCCCTCCAGTCCTCATGAGTTTCCTTTGCTTTGGATTACTCAAAGCTTTCAAATTCTCAACAGTAGAAAAACTGGCAGTAATATTAGAGTTTTAATATTGTAAAGCTACTATTATTTTGATACACCTTGGACAAGTGTTGCAGACAAAGTGTTAAGAGGAAATGGATCATGAGGATTCCAGGAATCTGAGCCTGGAAATGGGGTAACTATAAAGGAACACACAGGAACCCATTCTAGGGACCAAACATGCACATTTTCCAGAAGTGGAGAAAACCTGGATTGCCTGGGCTCTGGCTTCCACCAGGCAGGCTAAGCTAACAGCACCAAGGACTGACAAGCACGAAGACAGCAAGCAGTTTTCTGAGCTCAGATCCCTGTTCCTTTTATCTAGCCACAACTTCTGCTTCTTACCTTCAGATCAATCAACTACTTTTTAATCAGACATCTTGTGTGCCACACAATATGGAGGCCAATTGGTTTTGGAAACGTGCCTGAGACGGTCATCTTTACCTTTCTTTCTTTTTACATTCTGCTACCCAAATGATGGTTAAACAGCTGGGCTTCAAATCTCTCCCAGGTACAATGGAATAAAGAAGACAAGCAATCAATCTCCTTCAAGCTTCCAAGCCATGAGAGAACAGAGTAAGACCTAGGATGGTCAGGCTAATTTCTATTTCTCAAATTTGGCAGAAAAATATCTCCATCTGTGTTCCTTGGGCACTCTGAAAAATCACTGGGCCCGAAGCCTGACATTTTAAGGCCCTGAATTCTACAGACAACACTCCTACTAAATAGAACAAACAGAACTATCCACTGGACATCGGAATTTGTTTCCTTATAAGAAACCTGACTAGCGGGGCTGGGAAGGTGGCTCAGTGGTAGCGCGCTTGCCTTGCATGTATGAGGCCCTGGGTTCGATTCCTCAGCACCACATAAGCAAAAAGAAAAAAGTTGGGGCTGGGAAGTTGGCTGAGTGGTAGAGCGCTAGCCTTGAGCTGAAAAGCTGAGAGACAGCGCCCAGGCCCAGAGTTCAGGCCTCACAACCAGACCCCCCACCCCCAAAAAAAGAAACCTGACTAGCTACCTTAGGCAGACATCTGAGGCAGATATTCTACACTTAATGTGAACACAGACAAAGTCTTACAGGATAAGAATCAAGAATATAATCTGAAGGAAATATAAGTACCTTTATCTTCAATTTATTTCATTCATGCTCCACTTGCCCTGTTCATTTCCAATGTTTTTTTAATGTTAATAACCATCCTCCCACTCCTTGTTGCATGCTTAGACTTACAGACTCTTAATCTGTTAATTGTCTGTATTAGTTATTCATCAAACATTATATGATTTTGGTTGGAACCTGACCAATCTTTTTCTTTTAAGTTTCATACTCTCCTAGAAAAAAACTTACAGCCATCAAACCTAAATCTCATCATACAAAGAACATACTGTACTCCCTAGAGACATACCACCATTAAACCAAAACTGCTTAGTGTTTCCTTTCAAAAAAGCAAACTAAGGCAGATTCTGAAATCTTAGGTCAAAAGTATTCAAAATTAACAAGATTCTTGTGGCTGTGGATGTTACTGCTTCCAAAATTACGCTCTACCCACTTTTGCTACCTCTTCCAAAAGAAAACATCAACCGAAAGCCAAGCTGCCTGTTATTAATCTGAGACAAGTTTTCAATGATTCTGCTTTAAAATTTGAGAAGGGGAAGTGGCGCTGTAGCTCAAGTGGTAGAGTGCTTGCCTTGAGCTGAAGAGCTGAGGGACAGTGCCCAGGCCCAGAGTTCAAGCCCACGGCCAACAAAAAAAAATTTGAGAAGGATTTCAGGTGGAGACTCTAAGTGGTATTTTTTTTCTTTTTCCCTTACTAAAAAAACAAAATCAATCAAAGCACAATGGCTACCCAGATCAGCATGAAGGAAACATAACATTCACAACACATATATAACAAACAGTAAGGTTATCTTCCTAAACCTGCACGCATGCAAAGTCAACAAAAGCCAAGGAGAAATATAAACTGCCTGCTGTAAAAAATCAGAGCAAGAGAGCTAACAGAGAATTACAAACAGGAGCTGTGATCCAAAGAAAATCAAGAGGGAAAAAAAACATCTTCTCTGATGATATCAGAGAAGAAGCAAGTAGTAAGAGAAATGAGGGGCTGGAGATACAACAGTCACAGTAGCCCATGGACAAAGTGATGGATTCAGAGAGGAATAATTCTACAATTTGCCCTTTACACACACAAAGACTAGATTCAAAAGATTAAAGTATATTTCTCATCGTATTTGACCCCCAAATTCATCCTGCTCTGTGTTTGTTATATACCAGAGCTAGCAAAATGAGTAAAGATAAGTCAGTTCCCACGCTGATTTATTGCTATCCAATTAGGAAACTCTTGGTTCACTGATCAGAAACAAAGATTAAAGGGAAAAAGAGATTCTACAAAGGCTAAAACTACTGCAATCTTCTCTTTCAACCAACTACACAAAAAGATATGCACAACCTAATTTAGTATGGGTTATAAATCACTGTAAGTGCTATAGAAGAAAAAAAAACAGATGTTAACATTTAAAGATGTTTCTTCTGGATTTTGGTATATTACCTCACTGATAAAAATATGCTTTTAATGAAGCTAAAAATGTCCTTAGTTTTACTATCTTCGCAGAACAAACATAGCCAATGCAAAATAATACTCACAAAGAAATTTATTAATATAAAATTCTGTACAAATTTGAATAACTGTTGGTATAATTGTTATTGGCTTGACTTTTTAAAATTGACTAGGCCTTACTAAATCAGTAAAGACATGGGTTAGGATCAATACATGAATAAGTAACACCATGAGGTCAATGGATTTGTCTTAGTCTGATGAATATCTAACAGATTACTGTTTTGTTAATTACATGATTTTAATACTTCAACATACTAGCTACAAACACTCAAAACTTTGACATTTTTAAGCTAATGCACACAGAAAAAGTTTTAGAACAGTTAAAACCATCTTTAAACTAAGGGAATGAAATAGTAATAATAACATTTTTCAGAAACTGAAAAATCTACTAATATACTAATTTATTGATAAATAGTAAACATACTCTTGTCAAGAGACTTATCACTTATGATGTTTATTGAACACCCTGAAAAGCATGAAATCTATTTTAAGGAAGGAGAAGGGAAAGGAGGAGAAAGAGGAAGAAGGAGAAGGAGAAGAAGGAAGAGGAGGCAGAAGAGAGGATAACAACTAGCAAACAAAGGAAAACCAGGTGTTAGGAAACATGGTTTTAGAACCTCAAGCTGTGTGATATTTGGCAAATTATAACCCCTATAAATCTCAATTTTCTCTTGATAAATCAGCTCATATTATGTACCAGGCTCATTATGATTAAATTTTATGATGTAAATAGCATTATTTTATATGATAATATAAATTTATTACTACTATCAATTTACAGCTCAAGAGAGGAAACAATTTCAGAAATAATGAAAAACAAATTTGATTAGGTATTGGGATTATTTTATCACAGAATGCTATTAAGTTTCATTAACTTAATTTCAAATGTATATTTTTAAACATGTTTACCCAGTGTTAACTGGTATTTTTTACAAATTCCAAACAGAAAGTCATAATTTAAATGAAAAAAATTAATGAAATATTTTATTTCCTTCCAATGTACATAGACACAAATGTAAAGGTATGGTCTTCTCAGTAACTTGAGAAAAATTGTAAAAATTGTAGTAACCTGCATCTGTCTGCAAGCTTTCAAGATTGATATAGTCCTGGTTTTCCAAGAAGGCTAGAATATGTCAAAGTGGAGGTTAAAATGGAGAAGTATATACAATTGCATTCTCAATGTGAAAGCTCTTGAAAAGAATTTCCTCACAGGTAGGTCCTACACATATATATTTTTGAAATCTGTTCTTTGAAGCTAATCTTTTGAAGTGAATTTATTATCTGGTGATAGCCTTAAGAAAATTAGAAATTGCTTTCAATCAAAAAGTTATTTCTGAATTGGATAATTGTTTTTGAATTGGATAATTGTGGTAAAACTACAAATAAGGCACTAATCAGAGCCACAAAATGGTGAAAAGTCATTTTTTCCTGATTACATTTTCCAAATTTCTGAAGC
The DNA here is from genome assembly GCF_024711535.1 of Dipodomys merriami. Lineage (NCBI taxonomy): Eukaryota > Metazoa > Chordata > Mammalia > Rodentia > Heteromyidae > Dipodomys > Dipodomys merriami. Next base: position 24,678,968 of record NW_027202271.1, read on the forward strand.
TTCTCTAGTTAGTTTTCTGTTGCCTCTTTGTTTCCTGCTCAATCTTGATCATTTTGTTTTATCAAATTGATGAGTACCTTGGTCTCCACTAGTTTTATTTTATTACTGGGAATAAGCCTTGGTATAAATAAACTATATAATTTCTCCAAATTATTATTATCCAAATAATATTAATTAACAAAACTGAGAACTAAGTGATTCTCCATGACATATGCCATAGACCTTCTTATCATAAATGAGTTATTGCATGATAAATAACAGCACCTACCAGTAAACTAGTGACCACTTCAGATGGACACTACATAGTATTAGATGTACACAAGCCAAAGAGAAGAATATATCATTCAAACTTGATAGATAAAACACATTAAGAGCTGGGCGCTGGTGGCTCACACCTGTAATCCTAGCCACTCAGAAGGCTTAGATCTGAGGATCGCAGTTCAAAGCCAGCCCGGGCAGGAAAGTCCGTGAAACTCTTTATCTCCAATAAAACCACCAGAAGTGGTATTGTAGCTCAAGTGGTAGAGCACTAGCCTTGAGCTGAAGAGCTAAGGGACAGCACTCAGGCCCAGAGTTCAAACCCCATGACTGACCAAACACACACACACACACACACACACACACACACACACACACACACACACACACACACACATATTAAGAGGCAGACAAACCCTGTAATGTGCAAGTTACCAAGAAATTATCAGCAGAAATATAACCAAATGTGGAAAAAATTATATTTACATGAAATGTTCTTGAGGAGAGGCTATATGAAAGACCACGTTCATACATTTCCTGCGGTGGAATACATACATGCAGTAGTGGGTATGGCCACATAGCCTATGATAATATGCCTTCCAGAGAAATTTGTGTGGATTCACTAAAAGAGCCATATAGATTGACAAGCTGCTGTCAGCAACTCTCCTCCAACCTATTCACCTTCCACCCTACTCCTACAAATGTTGAATAAACAAACAGGATTTTTCTTGAAGAGGAATCAAATTATTATGCTACCAAGGCAGCCAGATATCACTTCCTGTGATCAGATCTTTCTTCAAGATGCTGCACTCTGGCAGCACCACGGACTGTAAAGATGACTAGTAAAATCAGAGAGGATGTAAGCTATCACCTAGAAAAGAAGTACACAGCATCTGAAGACAGTAGCTGTGAAAAAAGAAGAAAAGCCCTTGGTTCCATGAATCTAGATGTGAAGACGTAGGGAGATAAGTAAGGTCTTTAAATCAATTATTTTCAGTTGAAAATCAGAAAAAGAAGTCAAACTACATTGAGTTTAGGAAGAAGTGGGAGAATAAGAATATTTACCTTTTCCCTTATTTATGAAGAGTTTTTTTAATGATAGTTTTAATTTTCTTTTCCAACAAGCCATTTGTGGAAAGAGATTGTTATTTTGTCAGGAAGATGTCTCTCCTGTAGACAGCAGATGGATGGGTCTTGCTTTTTGATCCAACTAATCAATCTATGTCATTTAATTGGAAAGTTTAGTCCATTAATTGAAATGTTGGACTGACTGAGAAATGTTTGGTGATTCTTGCCATTTTATCCACTCTCTTAGGGGTTGTGCCTCATCTTTTTTTTACTATATTTATCTGGTTCTCTGGTATGAGCCTTTTGTTTTTTTAATGTTCCATAAGTTCTATGCTACAATTCTGTTAAATGTTTCCTATCAGTTTAGTTTCCTGCTCTTCTCCTTCCTCAATATCTATCAGTCTTACTACATTGAAAACAAACTTTATAACTTGGTGGGGAGGAGTTGGGGAGGTGGGGAGAGAAGGAATAGTAGGGGAAAACAAAGGAGGGGGTAACAATGCTCAATAGGATATATACTCATTTCCTTACTCATGTAACTGTAATCTCTCTGTACAGTATCTTTACAATAAAAAAATTTAAATCTATCAGTCTTAAATTAGGTCTTCTAATTGAGACCTGAAGTTCTTGAAAGATCCTTTGTTTCTTGCATTTGTTCTGGATAACTGTGTCCAATATCTAATCTATCTTTGATTCCTGAAACTCTATCTTCTACATCATCTATTCTAATTTTTGTATTTCTCTGTCTTCTAATTGGTCATTTATCTCACTGTAGAGGTGAATATTTTTACCACAAAAACAATGATGTAAGTGCTAGATTTAAGAGTTGTTTCTACAGAAACTCTGCATCTGAAACAACAGTATCCTAGACATACAGTATCTCTTAGTCATAACTTTCCAGTGTCTCTGAAGGAAATCTACTGTCTGTGATTAGAGATAAAACTTGATGTCACCTAGATAGAGACCCTAGAAATTCACAGACAAGCTGCCTAGTAGGTTCTACAATAGAGGGCAAGACAGAATCTTGCCTGCATTAAGAGGGACAATATTTGTATATCCCTCCCCCACGGTATAACCCCTGCTTTCACTGTATTTGATGTTGGTATAACTTGTGGAGGGGAAGGGAAAAAACAAATCGTTTAACTAGGGATACAGGTGGACCCATTGCAACAATGAGATGTTCAAGTTTTATGTTGAAAAACGAACTTTACAACTTGGGGGGGGGGGAATCGAGTGGAAGGAGGTGGGGGGGATGATGGGAAGGGACGGTAAGGGGAAACAAAGAGGAGGCAACAATGCTTGATAAGAAATGTACTCGTTATCTTGCCCATGTAATTGTAACTCCTCTGTATGGTATTCTCACAATAAAAAAGTTCTCATATAAAAAAAAGAGGGACAATATTTCTAGTAGCAGAAGAAGATATGAAGTCCATCCAGTCCATAGAAAACATAGATGAGGGCTGGGAAGGTGGCTCAGTGGTAGAGTGCTTGCCTTGCATGCCTGAGGCCCTGGGTTCGATTCCTCAGCACCACATAAGCAAAAAGAAAAAAACTGGAAGTGGCGCTGTGGCTCAAGTGGTAGAGTGCTAGCCTTGAGATGAAGAGCTGAGGAACAGCGCCCAGGCCCAGAGTTCAGGAGCCCATGACCGGAACCAAAAAAAAAAAAAAAAAAAGAAAACATACATGATAGATCATCAAAAGAATCTGCTCACCATCTTACCTGAGTAAACTAAGTTTATGCAGGAATGAATGGAATGGTCCTTGGGGCTGTCAAAAGCATTGTCTGGATATCTTCCTAAAAGCTTTGGCAGAAGAACTAAGAGATGTTTCAAATCATGTTAAGGGAAGTTTGTTTGTTTTTTGTTTGTTTGTTTTGGGGGGGTCCTGTCATGGGGCCTGAACTCTGGGCCTGGGTGCTGTCCCTCAGCTCTTCAGCTCAAGGCTAGTGCTCTGCCACTTGAGCCACAGCGCCACTTCCGGCTTTTTTCTTTTTGCTTATGTGGTGCTGAGGAATCAAACCCAGAGCCTCATGCATGCAAGGCAAGTGCTCTACCACTGAGCCACCTTCCCAGCCCTTAAGGGAAGTTTTTAAGTCAAAAATATTCTAAGAAGAAAATCAACATACAAAGGAAAAATAGAAATGTATGAAAACCAGAGAAAAGGACATAAAAATATAAATTTATCAATAATATATGCATACACCTTACCATATTATGTAAATATACCAGTAAGTCTACTGAGTGACATATTAACCAAGTAAAAAGTAGTAGGAATATTGAAATCGCAGTGCAAAGGCAAACTCTATGTCTAGCACAGAAAGAAAATGCTTCCAGGAAAGCATTTTAACCAGATGCCTGAACAGCAAAGGGCTTAGAGAAACTTATGAGTTGCCACTTTAATATTCAAAGTGAATAATTTAAACATGAATTACTCTCAGGAAATAATGTAAGTTTACAAGTTGAAAAGCAGACTGATGGCTAGAAAATTTTACTGAGCTGGCTCATTAGGATATACAGTTTAAAAAAAAATCACCAATGCTGTCTCTTCATTATGCCTTCAAAATAGCTCTTTTCCTGGAAAGATAATTTCAAAATGTCTTTACTGTTACTACATTTGAAGGACAAATTAAGTGCCTGAGAACATGCTTTCTGACCTTTCAGGGGACACAAATGTTGAAAATCACACTTGCCTTTCTTGCTGACACACAAGAGAACAAGAATAAAAACTTCATTATAAGCTTCACATAATTCAACCAATAATTCAACTTACTTTTAAACTGCCATGTGCTAGGGTGTGCTCCTGTTGGCTCCTGGGAGCCATTTTGGTGTATTACTTCCCAACTTCATACAGAAATGCACACAGTAGTTAAATCAGTAGTTTTCATCAGCCACCATGGGAGTGTTACCGCAGACATTAGCGAACACTTCAAATTTGAGCTTTGGTCCCCATTTAGAGAGCTGGTTGCTAAGCCTTACATACCACTAGTATGAGTATCGTTTTGCTAAATGATATACACTTTAGACTTCAATTTTTTCCCTCTCTCAGTCTGGAAGAGTTTTCCAGGATTTCCAAACTAGCAACAGTTTCAAAGTTGATAGTTCATCCTCTTCATGAAAATACACCTTAACAGCATCCTTATTTTGCTAAATTATACCAGAAAGGGAAAAAATGCCTTCTACCTTCTTTGTCGTTGTTGTTGTTTTGTTTTGTCACCTATGGGTATTGATTACTGACGGCTAGGTGTCTAATTACCAGTCTCCCATCCATCCATTCGTCTATTTTTGACTATTGAGATCTTCAGTTCAGTGAGGCATACAGGTTCCTCTTACTCTTCCTCCTGCCTGTACTGTGCAAAACCAAATGCCTATTGTTGTGGTAAAAGTATAGCAATTATAGAACTGCTTTACAACTCTTATTTTAATAATCTTCCAGTAAGAGTAGTAATAGAAAAAAAATGTTCTGAAATTCTGGGAGGTATTTAAAAACATAACACTTTCTCATTAGAAGAAAACTCCAATTTATTCACTTAGTGCTCACAGTCACTATGCATTCTTGTCAACTCCTGTCAGGATATAGATATGGAGTGACAGACAGGAATATATTCATGAAGTTATATGATAGTACCAGCCCCATGCCAAATACCACTCAGCAATAAGGGGAACTTTCATCCTTAGGGCTATATGTCCTATATCATAACAAATGTTTACCTGCATTAAATAAAATCAAATACAATAAAACCAAAACCATGTATCATCTGAAAATCTTTCAAATACCAGACTGTAATCTCCCTTTTAAAATGAACTAATTATGCCAACAAAATATTTCTGTCTAGATGTCAGTGGATATGTTACACATATTAATGTCATAGATAGTTACCAACTAAAGCCAACATCAATTGATATCTTGTACTTTAGTTCCAAGTAAAATCTCTGGTGATCAAGAAAACTGATATCTACTAATTCTATTAATAGGGAAATATCAAAATCAGGAAGAAAAATAGAAGGAAATTATGCTTATAGTCTAGTTTTTAATTAAGGCATGATCAAAATATCCAATATGTAAGAATTAGATCTCCATACAAAATACAAGTATAGGAAGCTATACAATTGCTGTATGACTGTGTTAGGTATAAAATTAATGGATATTTTACTAACTTTAAGATGAAACCCATCAGTAAATAAGCTAAAATTTTGTAGATTAAAAGTTATTGAACAATATGTAACCTAATATAGTTACTATTTACAAAAAATGTTATTTTCATAAAAAAGCAAAACATCTACAATTATTGAAACAAAATAAGTTTCATTAACTCAATTTACTAGAAAATGATTAAGGGGAAGTTCTTAGCTGTTTTTCTTCTTTTGTAAAATGAAAAGCTGTAGCACAAAGTAGCATGAGATTCCCTAAATCAAATTATTGTTCTGTCATTTAGCAGCTGCGTAGATTTGGGCAAATTACTTAACTCCCTTGGGCTTCAATCTCTTTAGCTCATAAAATGGGGACAATGTTAGAAGCTACCAATCATGTGCACTTTCTATGAGATTAAATTGATAATCTGCTAAAAAAAAAAAAAGGAGTTTATTACAAAGATTGTGTTGAAAAATGTTAGCCATTAGTGATATACTTATTTTGTGATTACATATTTTAATTACTATAATTTGACCTCATTATGACAAACCAGAGACTGTAGATACATAGAAAAAATAAGTCCAACAGCTTGGAAAAAAGAAACACAGTGAGCTCAAGTCAATATAAATTATATAGCCATGTGCTTGCAGCGAATAACAACAACTACAGCTGCAGACAGACCAAAGTAGTTTTTCCATAAGTAACATCAACTAGACCAGAAATTCAAAAGACAAAAGTGTTCCCAGAAATAGATTCTGTGGCTTCAGTTATGATTCTACTCTGTGCACAAAATCAGACTTAGATATTATATTGAAAAGTTTGATATTTTGTCTTTTCAACCCTTACATCATTAATACCTTAGGTTTAATATGATTCTTGCTCATTGTATTGTCATCAAAGGAATGTTTCAAACAAATTAAGTTCCAGGACACTAAAATCTAAGTCTCAGAATATGAAAGATCTTGAGTTCACCTGTCTTCAGTCTGAAGGAAATGGATACAAAGTTTAAGATACTATAGGCATTAGTCAACTGAAACCCACTTATTAAAGTAAAGGAAAGTCAATTTTAATGTGAACTGCATTGTAAAGCCAAGCCAATATGATGGTACTTTGGGAATCCTATAAACTTTGAATAAAATTGGAATTATTCATAGTTTTTTATATTAAGTTCTTCCCAAATACTTGAAATGTGAAAGCTGGTAATTTACATAAAACATAAAAGTGCTGTTTTCTAAATATGAAATGGTAGGAGACATTTTATAGATTTTATGGCAGTGTGTGTGTGTGTGTGTGTGTGTGTGTTTGTGTGTGTGTGTGTGTCCTGGGCTTGAACTCAGGGTCTGGGTGCTGCTCTTGAGCTTTTATTGCTCAAGGTTAGTGCTCTATACTTTGAGTCATACCTCTACTCTCAATTTTGTTTCAGTGGTTAATTGGCAATAAAAAGTCCCAGGGACTTTACAGCCCAGGCTGGCTTTGAACTTCAATCCTCAGATCTCAGCTCCATGAATAGCTAGGATTATAGGTATGAGCCACTGTTGTCCAGTTTAGAATAGAATAATATATTTAGTGGAGTCCATAAACTTCTTGATATAAAACTAACAAGTATGCAAGATACGTGCTATTATAAAATACCACAAAATAGAGAAAAACAACAAATTACATTTCTGTATTAAGATACAAAAATCTGTCAATAATACATTATTTTATTTCTTTCACTAAATTTATACTGTGTTGTTATCACCTAAGGATAATTGTCTTTTTTGTGGTTTAAGTCTTTTCCATTTTAAGTCAATCTGAATGGCAAATTTAAACTGCTCTTTGTGATTTCTGAGTACATTTAGTGATTTCCTTTAAAGGATTAGTTTCTTTCTGGGTATTATTTAGTTACTTTAGTGTTCTTATACATGATAGCTGCTTTGTAGAATATAAAACCTGTTATAATCTCTTACTGTTAAAATTTTCTCCTAAATCTTAATATTAAAAATATCCTTCAATTCCTGTTGCTAATCTAAACCAATAACTATAATAATTGGGCCTTTTATGCATCTACATTGTGTTATGAATAAATCCAAGAGCTATATCTTAATCATAAAATTCTTATTCACTTACCTGCAAAAGATAGAAGAAAGAAAAATCTGTGTTTCATTTATAGCTAGAGTTAACCTTTAATCGAAACACCTGGGAACTTTCTATAGCAATGGCATTAGCTCAGTATGCAACTCTAGAAAAAGGCACCTCTGATACAAAGACAGATAGAGAGACATTAAAATGTTCTTATTAATGGTGAACCAAATTATGTTTTTAGTCACTGTATTTGACTAAGGAAGCTATTCACATAAATTCTTCATTGTCCAAATGAACATGTGCAAAGACATATCAAATATTACCGTTAATAGAGGTATACAACATGTAGATTTCCTATCATCAAAAGCCTTAAGACTAATGTTTATTCATGGTTTTTGATATGGATATTTCTAGAAATTAATACAAATACAGGAGAAATCTCACCGCCTCAGGTAAGTTGGCTTAGACACACATTAATAGGACAGATTGGGTGACCTTAATGTTTATGAGCAAGAAAATATGAACAAGTAAATGTAGTCTTGAGATCATGGTAGATGCACCTATGCACTAACACATAGCTTACAACAGCTCCATAATTTAGGTGACATGACCACTCTAGAAATGGGGAAACTCAGGCTCTCAAGAAAATTTCAGAACTTATTTAGGGTCTAATAGCTTTAAAAATGACAGAGTTGGGTTTCTAGCATCTAGGTCTTTCAGAGTTTCAATTTTTTTTAATTTATATTATTGTAAAGATGCTGTACAGAGGGGTTACAGTTACATGAGTAAGGCAATGAGTACATTACTTCCCTTGTTGTTCTCCCACTATCCCTTCCCTCCCCCATCTCCCACACTCCTCCCCACCTGCCCAAGGTTGTAAAGTTCATTTCCAATATATTGTCCTCTGGGTATCATTGTTGCAATGGGTCATCCTATGTCCTTGTTTCAGTGTTTTGTTATTCTTCTTCCCCTCCTCAGATTAGATAAATTTATATATATGATGCAGGATACCAGAATCAAGTACAGTAACAACAGAAGATATGCCATAGGAGGAAGAACATACAAAGGAAACAAGAAATCACATAGTACATTAAAAACAATAAAGACAGACCTCCTATGTCAAAGTTTCAATGTGTTAAAAAAATTTACTAAGATCTCTACTTAATAATTATGAATCACATTATTTTATTCTGTGGAAAATAAAATTTCATTTTGTAGACTTTGGGGACACATAGTTTTGTCATATTGTATCAATGAACATACAGATTTAAAAAATTTTGCCTCAATTTTAAAATGTGTAATTATTAGACAATAAACAAGCACAGGTGTATCAGCACAAGTAGTGTTTCCTTCTAAACATGTGACTAGTACAACAGTAAGAGGGAAGTCAGCTAGTTGGAGAGCCAAAAGATAAAAAGGAAAGGAAAGGACAGGACAGGAAGGGAAAAAGGCAGGCAGGCAGGCAGGCAGGAAGGAAGGGAGGGAGGGAAAGAGAGAGAGAAAGAGAGAGAGAGAAAGAGAGAGAGAAAGAAAGAAAGGAAAGAAAGAAAGAAAGAAAGAAAGAAAGAAAGAAAGAAAGAAAGAAAGAAAGAGAGGGAGGGAGGGAGGGAGGGAGGGAGGGAGGAAGGAAGGAAGGAAGGAAGGAAGGAAGGAAGGAAGGAAGGAAGGAAGGAAGGAAGAAAAAAAGAAGGAAGGAAAAAAAGAAGGAAAGAGCAAAAATATTATATATCACTCAAATCTATTAGATTTTACTTTTGAAGTTTGGCTTTCATAGATTTAACTGCAAGTATGCAAAATCCTAAGATAATTATTCAACTACAAGAACATTCCTGTTGGAATGCAGTGGCTATATTTCTCATCCAACAGAATTTTAGAACAAGAATAACTTACATGACTGTATTGTAGCCCTAATAAATGGTATTAAGGTATACACTGGTTCACTGTATACTAATCCATGTACAACAGCTTGGTGGGTCAATATCAACTTATAAATAAGTATATTGTCTCCACCAGACTTCTAGTATTGTCATTGTAAGAATACCACGGAGAGCTCACCACAAGTCTTCTGTTGAATTTGAAGCACTTTATAAACTAGAAATCCAGCTCTTACTGTCTGTACTTCTCTGCCATAAATATTAGTTTTACTATTTTGACTAACAATCTGAGAGTGCATGCACATATAAGTGTTATGATGTTACTTTATATAGGTTTGTTTTACTATATTCGAACAACATTCTCCCTCAAGATTTTAATCAGGCAGCCCTGTGTTCCTCCAAGGAATTTAGTTTCCAAAACTCAGTCATGGAGCAAACATTTTCTGTAAGCGATTTTCATAATGAGTACAAGCTTTGCGTGAAATCAGAATATAATACACAATTTATGTATTCTACTGAAAAGGAGCTCGTTGAGATGACCTCGTTTTCAGGAAGAATCTGAGCCGCTATCTCCAGAGCAAATGTCAATGGTATTTATATGAGAAGTAAACAGGAACAAGAAATCTCCAAATTACAGATGTGAAACATTCAGCAACCTGTCACAGACTGAAGTTTTGTGAACAGTGGCTGATTAGAGTGAAGAGATTCTTTTTTTAATTTTTTGTTGTAAAGATACTGTTCAGAGGGGTAATAGTTACATGAGCAAGGTAATGAGTCCATTTCCTAACCTTTACCCCCCTCCTTTGTTTTTCCCCTACCATCCCTTTACTCCCCACCTCCCCAACTCCTCCCCCCACCAAAGTTGTAAAGTTCCTTTTCTACATAGTGTCTTGTACATCTCATTGTTACAATGGGTCAACCTGTATCCTTGTTTCAGCATTTTGTTATTTCCCTTCCCCTCCACAAATTAGAAAAATGTATATACAAGATGTAGGGCAGGGGAATCAAATACAGTGAAAACAGGAGTTATACCATGGGGAAGAACATACAAACGAAACAAAAAAAAATCACATAGTACAGTATAAGTATATTAGAAACAACAGCAACAAAGATAAAACCTCTTGTGTCCCTATCTTGAGGTTCATTTCGCTTAGCATTTTCTTATATGGTCATATGTACGTAGCTTTTGACCTCTTCTGCGTGTCCTAGACATATACTAGTTATTGCAGATAAAGGAAACCAGGGAACCTGGCTTACTTCACTTAATATAATTTTTTCCAAGTCTTTGACTCTCATTTCCCTGCCTATTCTTACCAATGGAAATAACAATACCAATATTGAAAAAATGTGCAGTTGAAAACCCAAAAATCACATCTAACCTTGCAAAACCCAACACGGAGACTGATACATGTGACAGAACCTGGGTATAGGAACAGAGCTTCATATATTGTAACTATTTTTATTTATTCTTAGCATATTTATGTACCTACAAATGATGATGAACATTTATTACAATCATGAGATTTATTAACAAAGAAATGTCACATATACTGATAAAACTTCTAATCAGGTATTCGTGGCTCACTTTTGTAAGCCTAGCTATTTAGAATGCTGAGGTCTAAAAAGTCTTGATTCCAAGTCAGCCTGAGCGGAGAAGTCTATGAGACTCTCATCTCCAATTGACCAGCAAAAGGCTGGTAGTGGAGCTGTGGTTCAAGTGGTGAATGTGTGTGCATGTGTTCAATGACTAATGGAGGTAGGATTAAAACTCAAGTTCTACACATAGGACATTTCACTTCAAAAATAATATTTATACCTGTTCTCAGCCTTAACATCTACAAAATCATAAAGGGAAAAATCAAGTCCTTTCCTGTATGTGAGTTACAGAACATACCAAGAGTCTCCAGAACCATACACCACTTTAGAAAACAGCTGGCTACAATTATTCCTGGCAGTATAATCTAAAAAGGACCAGTACATGGAAGAAATGTTCTGATAAACTCTGCCATTTGGGGAACTAGAAACAGTGATATCTTTTATAACAAAAGGATTATGGCCCAAGAAAACTGAGAAGTATATATGTTACCAAAATAAGCACAAGATTAGCTAAAAAGCAAAAATAGGAATCTTCATTCAAATAAAAGGCCAGATCATCCTACTTTCCATTCTCTGAAAGAGCTTAATTTTTTTAATGTTAAAGTACCAGACAAAATTTTACTCTCCTTTACGATGCTAAAAGTAACTTTCAAGAAATATCTAGGTACCTTTGAATATTCAGGTAACAATGGAAGCCCTTACAGAATATCAGATTTCACAGCTGGGTTTGCATTTTCATATTACTTAAATGATTTGTTTCAACTCCACTCTGTGACGCATTATTTTCTTTCTTTCTTTCTAATAACCTTGGTTTTACTGTTTGTTTCCTTCCTGTCCAACAAGATGGAAGATTATTAATTTCATGTCTTCAGTTCAATAATTCCATTCTACAATTCTGCAGTGGCTCAGTTTCATAGACAGTGGCCTATGATTTCTTTCACACAAATACAGTGAAGTCTTATTTACCTCTCACACTTTGACAATTTAACTCCAGTGCAACTCATGTCATCCCTCTTCATATTTTTTAATATAGGAAACATTGTGATGAATGTTTTCACAGATAACAAATGGAAAGCAGAAGCCAGATCTACAAAATTAACCTTAAAGGAAATTTAAATTACAAATATCCACAGAAGCTGCCCACAGAAGCTGCCCTTTGCTTCTGTGGTCCCTCTTCATCCACAATGGCACAATCCTCATTACCTAGGCAAATCAACCACCCAGGCTTCGTGACACCGACAAAGTTGCAGGACGGATTTGTGAGAGAAACATATGAGAGGGATTCTCTTTTTATAACCTTGCTTCTGCACCCTTTTGCAAAGCTGAAAAATATCAAAGCTAAGCTATTTTCCCTGCTGGTACCCAAAGAGCAATTAGCTTGTCTTCCTCAGCCTCTTTGGAATAGGTCTTACAATTGTTAAACAAGGGGCTCACATATCTTTCTCAATCAAACCATCAAATGGTCTTACTCTCTACTAGAATATGAAAATGAAAGAACTTGTACACACAACATATCTTCACCAAGCCAAACATACTATCTTTAAGTTCATATGAAGGAATTAAAATATTTTGTACTACTCGATCATCATGGGAAAACATGAACCAGCAGCCTACTTGATTAAATTCACCAGAAATATTTATAATTATAGATAACCATTTAAGAGCAGAAATAATGAATTCCTCATGATTGAATGCACCATTGCTGTCAACACCAGTGCCCATACAAACAGGCAGATGCTACAGTGATCATAAATCTTTCCCATATTTGAGAAGTTTCATCGGTCAGAACATCACAAAACATGTACTTCACTGAACTAAACAAAGCCTCCTTGAAAATCTCACCACAAAGGAAGCAGAGGAGATTAGTTTATGCCATCTACAGAGTCACCGATAAACACCTTCTGGGCTTCATACTAGTCTCATTCTCCAGGCTGGCTCTTTTCTTATTGCTCCCTGGCAGCCTGTTGCCCTTTTTCATTTTATCTGTGACCATAATGGCAAGTCTCTAATGGCACAGGGGCAGGAAGGAATAAATCAGGGATTTCTTTAAAGGTTTGCTTTGTTTATTTTCTGGAGCTCACTAATCTGGTGTTCTCACTGAACCTAGGGGGACAGGGATAACACATAATCCTTTACCCTAGTCACACCTAGAATGATCTCAAATGAACAGTATGCTGAACTACAGCATTCAGGGCTGAAGTTTACATCTGACATAGCTCACCACCCTACTAATACACACAAATTATATTTTAGCAATATGAACTTCCAGGGTTTCCTGAAGAGTAATGACACAGACTCACACGTTGAGTAGTTTGTAATTGTCATGATCTATAGGAATAAGTTCCTTCACATGTGTGTTGTATTCAAGTGCTTATTTATTTTACGACAAGACCAACAAGTAAAAGTTGCAACTCAGAACTCAATGGCTTCTATAATAAAATTAAAAACAAAAACAAAGGTGATTGTTGTGTTTGCAAGGTTAACGATAATTTAACCAGAAAATCCATGGGCAGAGAATCTATCCCTTGGACTTCGGTTGTTTGAAGTTAGTTGTATTTTTTCTTTTTTCTTTTTTTTTAATTTGGCATATCATTTCTAGATGACCCCATGTTCTTTTTTTTAACCTTTGTTTTTATCCTCGGAGTGATAGCCCACTTTTCTAAATTTGGGATTAACTATGTATATATGGCTAGAAATTAAGTATAATTAGCAAATACCACTTAGTATTTCCTGATTAATGTAAGTTTTTACTGCACAATTCACATAATTCTGTGCATTTATCTTAATTATAGTTAGGAGTTACAAATTTAAACCCCAATTGATTGGCAACATGCAAGAAGGCAAACCCAATGCTGTTAGATTTTCCAATTTTCTCAAAAAAGCCAGAAATGTGCATGTTTATTTGAAATTGTTCTAATGCTAAGAATTATAACTCATTAGAAAACTTTCACTAGTTATATAAGTGCAATGAAATAGTTTGTATGATCAGGCTCATGGACAGTTTATTTAGGATGTCTGGTAGGACAAGTCAGTTATGACACATGTCCACCTGATTTTTGTAATTTATCTCCTGATCCTGAACAAGTACACAGCAATGTGCTCCCACATGGCTGTCTTCACTGTGTAACTGTACATTTCTGAAGCAGTATGTTTTGCTGAGAAATGCACTGATGTAGACATCTGCAAAGTTTGATTCTTAAAAAGAAAAAGAAAAGAAAAGAACTCAATGGCTGCCCAAGGTTGTTTAAATTTTAGGAGTCCCACATAAGATCGGTGACCAATCATATTGCTTCAGCTTCAGGATGCTTGTTCATTTACATTGTAAAGATTTGCTAACACATTTTAAAATAAAATCACTTTGGGGTGGGTTAAGCACTTTTGGGGGTTCTTGTTATGACCAATGTGCATATGTGCAGTTCTTTCTAGTATTTTCGGTGTTGCAAGGTGGCTGTACTTCCTGAGTACTTACATAGTTGCTTGCTAGTTTAGGGAGAAATATTTGTTCATCTATCCCTTCATTCTTTCACAAGTTGAAACAAGTTCCCAACAAGTAACTAGAGGAGACTCCAAAGGTCTAGAACTCAGTTTCCTTTTTAGAATATTTACTGCTTATTCTGCTTTATTTTTAGAGCATTAATGGGAAATTTGAGTTGAAGAAGTATATTGAACGAGGTTTAATAATAGCTGTGGACAGCTGAGGGTTTTTTTTAATCTTTTATACTGACATAACTGGAAACTGTTTTTAAGCAAACCTCAAATAATATAGACAAGAAATAGTGGGGAGAGAAAGGAGGAGAGAAAGAATAAATACGCTACATAATTCATCAACCATACATTGAAAAAGAACAAAATGGTAATTACCCAATAAAGATAGGCTAATAACAAATTCAGAAATAATTTGCTATTCAAAAAGAACAACATTCCAGCTACCTACTGTAAATTCCCCAGATTGCCTAGGATTCTAAATACCTCACCTAAAGGTTAAATAGTCTTGGTACTTTTGTGTATAAATTCTCCTCCTACTCATTTCTTTGTTCTCATTTTTGTTCTTCATGTTTATGTTGCCAGGGAAAAATTTATTTTACTCTCATTGTTCAGCCTTGGTTCATAAAGCATAAATGTCTGAGGCACACCAAATTTGAAATAGAATACATGACACAACCCAGACATCACATAATGGCCCCATATAATTAATATGCAGGTAACTTTTCCTTAAGATGCAAATTGCAAGAGTGTTACTCCATTCAAAGGTGAGTTTTGATTATCTCAATAAATATTTGTTTAACATATTAGAGAGAGACACCATTTAAGTTCCATAGAATGAGGGATAAAGGGAGCTTGTGGAGTTTCTCTCATGTATTTTATACCCTAAAGTTGCCTAACTTTATCACCTTCTGAGGCAGTAAGTAGTAAAAGATTAAAGCTAACAATGTAATAGAAAGCAACAAGGTGGGCTTTAACTTTGATCTACTTCAAAATTTGTGTGCATGTCTCCCAAGTTTTTTTATATAATTTGCTGGGTATGATTCTGATCATACAGTAAGTTCTAGGTGCAATTTTCCTTTTCTGCCCTTGTAAAGTGAGTCATCTGCCTGAGTCTGGACCCATGGGACAGTGAGAGCTTCCTGTGCTGTAACTATTTGGATAGAAATAAGTCCTTGCACAGAATAGCAAGAGATTGTGTCTAATGAAATGAAACAGCTCTCCTATATCCTTCTGTCTTGATCCTATTGTTGTTGACAGTAGAAGCGTTACAGCTTATAGGAGGAGTGCAGGCTGGTAAAAGTGAAACAAGCCAGATGCATAAGACAAATATTTCACATTTTCTCACAAATGAAATCTAAATTTAAAAAAAAACCTGGGAAAATCCTGGGGATGACTATATGTGAGGAGGTGGGAATAGAAGAGGGGAGGGTGAGAAAAAAGAGGGTGATAAGAGAGGATTATGATTGTGTATATTGTATACATGTATAAAATTGTCATAGTGAAATCCATTATTTTGTATGATTACAATAGGCTAAAATACATAGTGTATCTGCTGAATTTGAGGTTGGATACCAAACTTCTTACCAGAGTATTAAACAGCAATTAAACAGTTCCCCATTGAATGTATAATTGGTACAGCACAGTGATTTAAGTTTTATATGTATTAACTTTTTCCTTCCCAGAGTTAACATATACATACATAACAACTAAAACATCTCTCTCTCTGTCTCTCTCTCTGTCTCTCTCTCTCTCTCTCTCTCTCTCTCTCTCACACACACACACACACACACACACACACACACACACACACACACACACACACGAAGAAAACACCATGTGTGGCAAATCCTGCATTGGTTTTAGGTTTCTGTGCCCAGAAAGTATATACACCACCAGCCACCGTAGCACTGCATCCAAGAAGGTAGCATAGGCATGGAGATTTACCAGCAAATGTTATTAAGCAATTATTTTTGCATTCCAACAATGCTAATACTTAATCTTGCCTAGTTTTATAAAGCGCAAGGTTCATTTATAAGAAAGAATCTCTTTAGCCCCTTGAATATCAGACTCTAATGCAATTTAATTGTTTGGGAAGTGATATATCTTATAACATAATTCAGAATTCATAGAAGTTTTTAAGTTGCGATAAATTTGCTCATTTCTGAGATATTGCAGTAAGGTATAATATATTTCAAAGGTTTTTTTTCAAAATTAACAAATCCATAAAGGAAGAATGCTTTGAAATAAGAAAACTTATTGTACTCTTGTTTCTGAAGCCACATCCTTCAATGACCATGTATTTTCTTTTTTTAATATTTTATTTATTTTAAGTAGTTGTACAAAGGAGTTGCCAATTCAACAAAGCAGTTTATGAATATAACGTGTCTGGATCAATGAGATGATATATTCCTACAACAGATAACATGAATGATGATAAATGCAATATCCATATCTAGTACATCCAGAAGAGTTTTTGTGTTGTTTAAACATTTAATGACTGAGGAAATGCATCCCCTTGAAAGATGGACATGAGTATTCCTATACCTTCAGAAACCAAGCATTATACCAAGAATATAACATACTTGTTCATTATTATTAAATGAATTGTTAATGTGATAATAGCAGCTATCACTTGAGGACTTGCTATGTGCCAGACACATGGACCTGGTATCTTATGTGATATGGAAATTATCCAGCATACTATGTCTTCCATTGATAGAAAACTGAGGAAAACAAATGCTTATCATACTGGACACTCTAGCTGTCCACAAATTCTGTTCTTCTGATAGCAAAAACTTTGTAGGTAGAATACAGATACCAAGCCAGAGGCTATTTGTCCTCAGTTCCTAGCGAGCAAGTGAGGGCATGTGTTGAAGCTCTTGACATTAGATTAGGAATAAAACAGCCAGCCTGAGTAAAAAAAATCCAGGAGATTTCATCTCCAGTTAACAAAGCCAGAAGGGAAGTTGTGGCTCAAGTGGTAGAATACCAGTATTGATCAAAACAAAAAAACAAAAAAAACAATGGACAGTATCCAGGTCTTGTGTTCAAGCCCCAGTACCAGCACACACATATACAAACACACACGCGCGCGCGCGCGCACACACACACACACACACACACACACACACACACACACACACACACAAATCTACCTAAGTTGCTTGAAACCATGGCCCCAAATTAGACTTTTTTCCTAGCTCATAATTAGAATGGCCAGTTCAGCTACGTTCCTGGATAACACACGGAACAGAGCAGACAGCCAGATAACAGTTAGGACTGTTGTGTCTACTATTTAAATATTTGGTGCTTATTTGTTGTAACAGATTTCTTACTTTAATTAATAGATCATAGATCATGGATGTACACACACAAACATATAGAGAGAGTGAAACACATACATATATGTTATTATAGTCTATTACAAGTACAGGCTTTGTTTTTATTTTTATAGCTTTGTTAATCCATTAAATTCTTTAAGAGTAAGTACAAACCAAGGCACTAAGAACGGTAAGAGCTGTAAATGAAATTAAATGACCTTTCAATTATATTGTATTGATTCTTTACGGTTCATATGACATTTCTGGAAATATTCTCAATTGATTTTAATTGCATTCCTTTGGCTTTATAAGTGCTAATCTAAAATCAGAGCAGTTAAGTGATTTGCCAAATAGCACACCACTGACTACAAGCATAAAAGAGACTAAACCAAAATCTCTGCTCTTTATCTGCTCTTTGTAGTAAATATAATGTACATTATACTCCTCTTTGTGGCCGTTTCTTTAATGTTTCACTAGGCACCTTACACTGATTTAAACTGTACATTTCAAGAAACAAAATATCAAGGCCATACTAAAGCTACCAGTACAACTATGTTTATCACAGCATTATTCACCATAGCTAAGATAGGGAACCAACACAGATGCCCCTCAGTAGACAAATTGATCAAGAAAATGATATACATACAATGGAATTCTATACCTTCAAAGAATAACATTGCCCCATTTGTTAGAAAATGGAAAGACTTGGAAAAAATCATATTAAGTAAAGTAAGCCAGGCCCAAAGAAACATAGGTCCCATGGTTTCCCTTACTAGTGTATGTCAAAGCAGAAAAGGTCAAAAGCTATGTACAAATGCCAATCTAAGATGATGCTAAGCAAAATGGACCCCAAGATAGGGACACTAGAGGTTTTATCTTTGTCACCGTTGTTTTTAATGTACTTATAAGGTACTATGTGATTTTTTTGTTTCTTTTGTATGTTCTTCCCCCATGGTATAACATACCCTGTTTTCACTGTATTTAATTCTGGTGCCCTACCGTTTTGTATATACATTTTTCTAATTTGGGGAGAGGAAGGGAAATAACAAAATGCTGAAACAAGGATACAGGTTGACCCCTTGTAACAATGAGATGTACAAGACACTATGTTGAAAACGAACTTTACAACTTGGAGGGGGGGAAGAGTTGGGGAGGTGGGAAGGGATGATAGGGGAAAAACAAAGGAAGTGTTAACAGTGCTTGACAGGAAATGTACTCATTACCTTACTCATGTAACTGTAACCCCTCTGTACAGTATCTTTACAATAAAAATATATATTAAAACTATAAGCAAAATATATTTTGCTTGGTTTTGTTATGTTAAAATTAGTGAAAAGTCAGACTTTCCTCTTCCTATATGTTTGAGCATGTCAGGTGTAATCTAATATTCTCAAAAATCAGGTAGGCCTATATGAAAAAAAATATGAGAAGAAAAATAAAATGACCAAAGTTTAAATTCCCTTAGAGAAAAGCTTCCAAATTATATTTTGGTTTTCATTAGCACAGTAACTCTGACTTAAAGTATTGTAAGTAGAAATTGACTGACTGTCAATTTTATTGATTCTTTTCTACAATGTTTATATAAGTGAAAACAGCACATTGTAACCCACAAACATCTGTAAATAATAAAAAAGATAATTATCATCTCTAATAAAATCTAATGTTTTCCTCACAACACTTCTAACATTCTTTTTCTAAGGTGAGATATGCCCAATTCTACATTTGACCAAGAGCCTTCAGGGACAATCCTTGTAGACGTAATGCTGTATTTACCTAAAGCTTCTCCTGTGCCCCAGAAAATGAGTAAAACATATTTCCAATAATTATTTAAAGAAGAAATAGAGACATAATTTATTTCTTATTCCCATAAACTTATATGTTCGTATTCAGATACGGTAGTTTTTTCTAAAAAGCCATTAACCCTTCAGTTGCTACGCGGGGTGTTTACTCCAGGGTGGGGAGGAGTGAGATGAACAGTATGAAACCAAAATTTCTATAAAGGAGAAAAAAGTAGAAAGCTAAAAGCAATGAAAGATCATTGACTTTTAGGTTCTTCAATATATTAGTCTAGTTTAAGGTGATTCAACTTCTGAGATATTTAATGTAAATGAAAATATTGCATATCTCTTAATCATAGACAATTACTTATAGACCTATTTACTAGATAAATCACTTGATTAAATACTCACCAACCTAGCAAGTTATTATTGGACTCTGGTGGATCTTTCCTTAAAACACATTCAATTAATTGGACAGTAGTGATTTCAGAAGGTGAAACATACATGAAGATGGTGTGGGAAATGGATCCTGTGTGTGTGCATGTGTGTGCACGTGTGTGTCCTTGAGCTTTTATACTCAATGTTAGTGCTCTACCACTTGCACCACAGAACAACTTCTGGCTTTTTCTGGTTCATTGGAAACAATGACTTTCCTGCCTGGGCTGGTTTTAAACTATGATTCTCAGATCTCAGCTCATGCTGGTGAGCATGAGCCACTGAAACCTGGGAAGGAGCCTTAATTCTGTCATCCATTTCCATGAATGGACAAAGAAATATTCACTGATAGTCTGGCTCAAAGTCATTACGTAAGTGATCTTTCACATGAGAGCAAATTAAAAATTAAAGTTCCTTCTTAAATTAGTAAGTAATGATTATTTAATTAGAAAGTGGAAATGCTTGGTTACTTCTTTCTGGACCATTAAAGGGGAAGTAAGATCACTGGTGAAGCAATGAGGATGGACATTGAGTGTGGCTGCTTTCCAGGAAGAAATTAATGGCTGGATCATTAAATCTCTCTAAAGCCATGCAACAGCTACTTTAAAACATGCAATATCCTTATGAAAACATAAAATCTATTTTCCTTTTTGACTGTCACTATGCCACATTGTCCCAATTCTCTCCCAAACTTCTCTGACAATTTATCACTATTTTCCAAAGTTGTTTGTCTGCAGAGCTTTTTTCATCCTATGTCCCTCCTCAAGATGATCTCATCCATGTCATGCATTCAATTGGTGGCAAAATAACATTAATCAAAATGCATATGCTCACCACAAATGCAATTTTATCCCAACAGGTGTTTAACACTTCTGTTTATATATATCCCAAGGGCCTCTAAATCAATATTCCTAATTTGCTTCCTACCCTATACCAAGTAATCTGACAGCCCTCCTCCTTCATTCTCGACATGAAGAATTCCAGTGTTCTCCTTCAGCATTTTGTCCATGGTTTTCTGGTTACCTCCATTATTACCCATAGAATTCATACTAATCACCAGACGAGGAAGAAGAAAGAACATTAAATCCTCCACTTACTCTGTCCTCTGAAGATCCACAACCAAACTGATAGACATGTTTCACAATGTTTTCCTTTAAAACAATGATCTCTTCCCCTACCACTTCCTTCTCAATCAGTGTCCACAAAGTCAGACTGTTTTCATGATGGCAAGATACATTCTCTGCAACTAACCCCTCTCCAGCCTCAGCTCTATGAAAACCGTATACAAACATCTCCTTTGAAAACTGCTTTCCCCCAAATAGGTTTGTCTGTGCAAACAAAAGTCTAAAGAAATTGTTGATCTCTCTGTTTAGTTCCAATAGTTACACACATATAAATACACACACAAACACCAAGAGAAAGAGAAAGTGACATACACACACATTCAGAGAGACAAAAATAGAGAGATGTTCGCACATGTACACAGAGACATACACATACACACACACATACACACACACACACACACACACACACACAAACTTGCCTTTCACCTATCATTCATCTTCATCCAGCTCACAAGGATAGTACTACAAATTGGCATAAGAAGGAGCATGAATTTAAATTGGTGAATATAAAAGCATTTTATCAATTACTTTCAAAGTATTTAATATTTCTGATATGCCTGTGGGGATGAAGACAACAATGTGACTTACTAAAGATTTAGTGCCCTGTTGTTACTAAGTCTTTGATCCAAAGTCTATATTCCTGACTTGAAATAATTGGGGGATATTCAAGGTAATCTGGTCCAACCAGATTCTCTTTCATTAAATGAAATCCCTTGCAGAAAATAAATCAAGTAGCATACTCATCAGTAATTCTCTTTAATAATTTTCTGCTGCATAGTAAATTAGTACAGACTTGGTAACTTACAACAATAGTGACTGACTAGCTCAGTTCTAAGGCTTAGAAAAAAGCCCAGGAGCAGAGTCTAGTTACTGTGCTCAGTTCACACAGGTGGCAGTTAAGGTGTCATCCAGGCTGCATTCTCATCGGGAGGTCAGGACCTCTTCCCAAGGCCATGTCCTCATGACAGAATTCCTTCTCTCCACTCTAGAGCTGTGGGTCCCTCCATTCAGAGCTGTCTGTCCACACAGGGTGGTCTCTGCCTCCAGAGCTAGCCACAATTCTTGACATGTGGCTCCCTACATATTCAAGCAAGGCACAGAGATTATTCGTGATGACATTTACTTTGAATCTCTTTCTCCAGGGAATCCAGTCCCCTTTAAACGTTCAACTGATTGGGCCAAGATCATTAAGGTAAATTTAACCACCTTAAAAATGTCGTATTTTGGATCTTGCTTGAAGACAGAAAATTATATAAGTATGTCTTAACAGGCAAGGCACCTTTAACCCCAGCTACTCAAGAGGCTCACAGTTTGAAGCCAGTCTAGACAAAAAAGTTAGAAATATTCAATTTTTCAAAATAACCCGCAAAAAAATTGGACTGGAAGTGTGTCTCCAGTGATAGAGTTCCATACACACATGCACATAAACACATATGTATGTATGTATATATACATATACATGGAATATACATAAAAATATATGGAAGATATATATGAAGCATATCTAAGACATGGAATACATATGAAATATATAGAGAATCCACATAAATAATCTGGGGTTTCAATCTTAAAATTTGCTTCTGAAGCACCTTTCCTACTAATAATAGTTCTTTCCTACTACTCAACAATGCAATAAATTAAACTATACCCTGGGCAGGAAAATGGAGACAGACATGGTGGCACATTCCTAGAGGCCCAGTCTGTGGGAGATTGAAATAGAAGAGGCAAGAAGGTTGAAGAGAAAGATGTGAAAAAGGATCCATAGATTCATTTTTTTGTCTCTATATTTCTTTGGCCTTCATTTTAATAATTTATAAGCCCATGATTTCTAGTTTGTATGACCTTACATTCCTCTATGTCATATTTATATTATAAGATTTATAAGGCAACATAAATAAAACAACAGGCTTTAATCTCATGTGCTGTTAATGCCCATCAAGGATAATCTATACCACCAGTTCATGAAAAATCAGCTATAAAACCTTTGACAAGTATGATACTTGTGCTTAAAATAGCATAAAACATTAAAACATCCTCCTAAATATTTCATATATGAATAGAAATATAGTAGCATCTTTTAGAGTGGTGGGACACTGATTGGTTTTGTTCACTTCACAGGTGGAGAAATCCATGCACCTGAGGAAAGTTAAATGTTTTTCACCTCAAGTTAGAAACAGAAGCAAGGGACAATTTCAGCTGTCTTCTCGTCTGGCAGAGGTCCTTCCTAGGCCACTGCTATTCCTATCGCCTTTAGTAATAAGCAGCTACATTGTTCAGTGTACAAGCATCCAATCTTGGTTTCTTGCTCAGTTCTTGCTGCTGTCATGATGTTGGGCACTCAGTGCCAGAGGGACCCAGCTGGGCACAGAGACACAGGAGTTGCTCAGACCCAGAAGACACAGCCTGCCCCTCAAGGAGCTTATCATGCTCAGATCTTACTTCTAAAGGAGAGTGGCTTATGACTCAGCCTCTATGCATTGTAACAAAATTCTTAGGCTAAAGGCCCGATTCTGAGATTCCAACATGTTAGAAGCACATCACTGTATTTGATGTTGGTATAATTGTTTAAATAGAGATACAGGGATCTGCAGAGATGCCACACTTCTAATCTGTTTTTGTTACCTTGTGGGACCAAGTAAAGAGTCAGCACTTTTTAGTGAAAGCAATTCCTAAGGACCTATCATAGGAACACTGGTACATTCCAGCCATTAAGCATGCTTTGATGTGTGATGGCAAGTCAACTAAAGGAGATATAATAATTATATCATGTCTGGAAATAAAACCAGTCACCAACTCATTACAGCAGGATATTGCCACTGAATTCTGGAGAAAATTCTATGTAGATTTAAAAAACAATCTCTAAGAATAGTATATTAACAGCAATAGCAATTAACAGCATCATAACAGCAACTACAGGTCCTCCATACTGGATAGTAATTTTTTTCATTTGATCCTTATAACAACCTTTCAAGCATAGGTGCTACTACCAACTTCCTTTGACAGATGAAGTTAAGTCAAGCAAAAAATAAAAATTAAAAAACAAACCTCAGTCTCACGCCTGTAATCCTAGTTACTCAGGAGGCTGAGATCTGAGGATCATGGTTCAAAGCCAGCCTGGGCAGGAAAGTCTGTGAGACTCTTATCTCCAATAAACCACTAGAAAACCAGAAGTGGCGCTATGGCTCAAGTGGTAGAGTGCTCGCCTTAAGCTGAAGAGCACAGGGAGAGCACCAGGGCCAGAGTTCAAGCCCCACAACCAGCCAAAAAAAAAAAAAACCCACCATTTTTCAAGACTTCAGAGCTAGAAGATGGAGATTTGAATCCTGACAATCTGATTCTAAAACCCAGGCTCTGCACCAGTGATCTCTGATGCCTAACCATAAGTTGAATGTCCTTTAAATTCCAGGAACTGTAATTTTTTAATTGGTTTGTTTTATTAATGAGATTGAAAACTGAAGTAGCAATCCAATCTGGTCTGAATCTGTCATCATCTCATACAACAACCATCTGACCTGAACTTCCTTGTCTTTTAGAGGAAAATGCACCGTTAGCATTTCTACAACTTTCAGAATGACATTGTTTCTTCCTTTTATACTTTCCTGCTATTAGAAGATAATAAAGGAATTTTCAGACAGTATAAAATGCATGCTGGACTGTCCCCAAGGCTCAGCTAAACATTGCTAAACATGTACCAGATTTTATCTTTGAAATAGGTCTATCTTTCAATAACATCTCTGTCCTGTAGACATCAAAGCAAAACAAAATAGAAGGAAATTTTCATCAATCTAAGTGTCAACTAAAGTTTTATAGTGCCAACCCAAACTAAATTTCTCCACAAAGATATGGGAACCATGAACTTCACTTTGTTTCCCAAAGTATTAATGTAAGACAAAGAAGTGTATCTCCGTTTTTTAAAAATATTCTTTTCTTATAGCAATAGTTGGATAAATAGGAGAGAAACAAGTCTGGAAGGATCATTTGTGTATGGAATTTTCACAGATTATCCTTCATTAAAATATCTAGGATGTTTACATTGCATTACTAGCTTTAGCATTGGTATGATTGTTTTTATTTTCATCCACTTATTTGAATTCTGTTCACAACTGCTGACTGATACATGGGAAATATTTTATTCTCATTGCATGTGTGAGTTCCAAAGGACAAAGACAAGAAGAAATACATCAGTATTCCCAGGGCATTTTTTAACTGAACTCCACAGTTCAAGAGATTTATGCTTTAAGTATGAGTATACAGTACCTTTCCCAAAAAGAGCCAACCTTTCATCAAAGTCTGTAATTGGTATGCAATGAGAGACAAAAATCATGTGGCAACCACATTCTATTTTTCTAATATTTTCCCTCACCTTCTTATGATCCTTTTCCTCCAACCGTTTTCAAATCCAAGTTTACAGGAAAGCTTTTTGAGACCACAAAACCACTTCCTAATTATATGCTTAATACTTAAATACCTAACAGCTTATCTAAGACTTGTTTAAATAATGAGCCCAATTATGACAATCATTAACATTTTTCTATTTGCTGGTCTCTAATTATAAGTGCAGTACAAAGGTACAAATGTAATACAAAGGCTGCGGAGGAGAGCAAGGTAAAGGCCTGTTCAAGAAGTGGCAAAGGATTTCTGGTTTACTCACCGATGCCAAGTTGGAAATATTTGCCAAAACCCAAGCGTAATATTTTGACATGAGCCCTCTTTGCTCCCCAAAAAGAAAGGAAGGAGAATAGAAAACAAGCCAGTTATCCCTCCTGTGGCTTATTTCATGCCATTGAATTTTTCTTTACTAATTAGCAGGATTATCTTGATTAGCTTGAATAATCATGAACACTCATGATGAAAGGTAAAGACAGCAAAGTAGAAAGTTAGCACACAAATACCCAAATAATAGAAGCTGTACAGAACTACTCTAAAGCCCACACAGGATTTATTAGCAAATTTCAAACTGGGGTGTTATATTTTCTTAAAAGATCAGTGTAAGAAAAAAAAAAAACCTTGTACTCAGGACATGTTGATACAAATTAAAACCATTTCCTGGTATAATGTCTCCTCACATGAACATATCTTCATACCACATGAACAAGAGGGTACACTAAGTTCTTTTGGTGAAAATGAATTTTTTTATTTTAAGAAAAGATTATAGTCTCTTTACATACACTTTTAGGTAATTATTAAAGTCTCTTTTTCATAAAGAAAAAAACAGAGCCTGTTTGAGGTGCCTCAAAAATCACTGGCTCTAATTATATTAAGTGAAGTAGGCCAGGCCCAAAGAAACATAGGTCCCATGGTTTCCCTTATTTGTCCTACATGTGTAGGACAAGCAGAAAAGGCCAAAAGCCATGTACATATGATCATATAAGATGATGTTAAGTGAAATGAACCCAAGATAGGGACACAAATATCTTTTTTCTTTCTTGCTATTGTTCTAACATATTTATAATGTACTATGTAATTTTTTGTTGCTTTGTATGTTCCTCCCCATGATATAATCCCTTTCACTGTATTTCATGCCAATGCCCTGCATCTTGTATATTTAGTTCTCTAATTCAGGGAGAGGAAGGGAAAAAATAAAATGCTTA
Organism: Dipodomys merriami; assembly: GCF_024711535.1. Lineage (NCBI taxonomy): Eukaryota > Metazoa > Chordata > Mammalia > Rodentia > Heteromyidae > Dipodomys > Dipodomys merriami. The sequence goes on from NW_027202271.1 coordinate 24,705,693, forward strand.
AATAAGGATATAGGCTGACCCATTGTAACAATGAGATGTACAAAACACTATGTTGAAAGCAAACTTTACAACTTCTGTTGGGGGGGAGGGTATTGTGGAGGTGGGAAGGAAGGGATGGTAGGGAAAACAAAGGAGGAGGCAACAATGCTCAATAGGAAATGTACTCATCACCGTGCTCATGTAACTTTAACCCCTCTGTACAGTATTTTTACAATAAAAAAACATACAAAAAAATCACTGGCTCCATCATACATGGCCTCAAGTTTTAGGATTCATCAGGGATTCCTCCAGTGTTACGTACACTATGAATTAAATTCAGTTACTGTTTGTCTTGTCAGATCTGCTGTAAGGTACTATGCTTCTCTTCTTCCACTCCACAGCCAACCAGAATGGATATCGATCCCCACACCAAGTTAAGACAATGCAAGGCTGCTTCCTGCACACAGTCCAGTCCATTCTGCTCTATACTCATCCTTCAGTCCTCCCAACCTTTTCATCAAGGAAATCACATTTGTTTGTTTTTTTATCAGATCCTTCTTTCAATCGAATCTTTCACAAATACTAAAAGCATAATCATTGTCCCATTTTCTCCTTCCATAAGTAGGAATAGCTCTTTGGGTTTCCCTAGTCTTCTGCTCAGAAACAAGTTCTAGCCAGGCTGTGATAGAATAAACTCTGTCCTGGAACCTATAAACAGAATGATTTACATCACTGTTTGAAAGAAAAGGCTCAGGAAAAGGTGCTCTATACAAACACTGCTTGGACCCTGGAAATGACCCTCGCAATCAATGAATAGGTTAGTGGGGAACAAATCACAAATGAAGAACTAAGGCTATTTGAAAATTCTTTCTCAGGAAGACAATTACTGGGGACTGATAACATAATAACTCAAATGTATATGGCTTGTCTAGTATGAACAAGGCCCTGGTTTTCAATCCCAGTACCACAAAAACATGAGGGAGGGAATACAGCACAGGAATATATAACATCTAAATAAAAGGGGCTGAGGTGATCTTATGTAAAATTAGAGGCTATTATTTTGGAGCTAGAAGTTCTCATTTCTTAAGATATTCTCAAGAAGTATATCCATTTTATTGTTATTTTCCTTTTTATTTAAATTTATTGTCAAGGTGATATACAGAAGAGTTACAGTTACATAGGTCAGGTAATGAGTACATTTCTTTTTAACAATCTTACCCCTCCCTCATTATTTTCTCCTATTTTTCCCCTCCCAATCCTCCTACCCCCCAAGTTGTATAGTTCATTTCCAACATAGTGCCTAGAGAGTACAATTGCTGAATTGGTTCAGCCTGTTTCCGTGATTCCCCTTCCCCTGCCCAAATCAGATAAACTTACATACAAGACAAAGTGTACAGAAATCATAAACATGGACAAAAGGAAATAAACCAAAGGAAAAAACTACAAATACTACAATTAAAAAAGCCTCTTGTTATTTGATTTTGGTACCCTTGGTATTGTATATGCATTTAACTGAATTAGGGAAGGGAAGGGAAACAACAAAATGGTGAGACAAAGGACAAAGGGGAACCAATGCAACAGTGATACTCACAAGACAATATGTTGGAAATGATCTGTACAAGTTGGGGGGGATTGGGTGGGAGGGAAAGTGGGAGAAAAAATGAGGGAAAGGGTAACAAGTTCAATGAGAAAAGTACTCACTACCATACTTATGTAACTGTAACCCCTCTGTACATCACCTTGACAATAAATTTAAACTATAATAATAATAATAATAATAATAATAATAAACTTCTTGTTCCCATTTCCTGGATTTAATTTTGATAAGCCTCATTTTATATGGTCATATGTACATAGCTATAAAGCCATTGTACCCCTCTCCTAAGAATATCCTCCTTGGTTCTCATTGTGTGAATGCTTAAAGTGCTATTTAATTAATCATGTCCAAGTGTAATTATTTGTCTTTCACTATCTATTGGATTTACTTGTAGATTTATAGACATATTCTAGTTACTACAAATGAGAGAAACCATACTGCTTATGTTTCTTTGAGTCCAGCTTACTTCGCTTAATGTAATTTTTCCAAGTATTTCCATTTCCTTATGAAGAGGCTAATGTAGAAATAGCTGATATGGGGGAGGGGAGTAGTAGGGAGGTGGGAAAGGAAGGGATGGTAGGGGAAAAACAAAGGAGGAGGCAACAATGCTCGATAGGAAATGTACTCATTACCTTACTCATGTAACTGTAACCCCTCTGTACAGTATTTTTACAACAAAAAAGTACTAAAAAAGAAATAGCTGATTTATGTTCCTTTCATAAACCTGTGCATGAACACACACATACACATAGGCCTTATCGTATGCACATTATTGCTTTCTCTTTCCCTTTTTCCAAAGGAGAATTAATAGAAATTTTTAAAAATCTTCAAGCAATTTTTTTCTTAATTCTGGAGTTCAACAGATCAAAAATATGATTTGGGGCCATACAATGAGCCAATATATTTTAAAGTTAGTGATTGACAATTGACTATGGACTGTCTGTAAATGTGACCTGGGTAAAGTAGCAAATATTTCTATGGAATTGTTAAATTCACTGCTATCCATATTTCCCAAGCTTATTTAAGTCTCCATTTTGTGAGCCGTCTACATACAATGGTTTCCAGTGTTGCCCTCAGTAGAAGAACTATAGCAGTGCCCAAGGACTCTGTGCTGATTTTTTTTTTCATTCCAGAAATCGGTTTTGTCAGTTGTTAGCCTTTGGATGTACCAGACAAGATGTGAAGAGCAACAGGATTCACTGGAGTCTAAATTAAACTATAATGTCTTGACAGATGGAGGGTGTAGGCCTCTTCAGGCCAATCAAATCTATGTTTCTGTTAACCTGGTCCAGTCTTTTAAATATGTATATCTAATAAAAGCATTTGAATGATCTTTTTAAAATTCACAGAGATAAAATAGGCAATTGCTGGCTGTTGGAATAGAGGGCCAGGTGAAGTCCACTACTCACTTTTTCAGATTGTCAAGATCAACAACTGCTTTTGCCTAGGCAAATATCATCCATCATGCCACAATCCTTTGCTTTATTCCTCTAACAGAGTTCTTTAATTACAGTTATTTCCATGGATCCATCAAACCTCCCTCAACGTGCATCCTGTATTTGAGCTTAATCTATAGACCATTTCAATGTTATACTTCCAGATTTATATGCTACCTAAATATGTTTGATTCTCACAAGACTGTCTGAATAATGTGGTCCACACATAATTACCTTCAGGCCACTTCAGTGATTGTTCATTTTTACTAAACATTAGTCTCCTTTGGCTTCTACTCACATTCAGATCTGGACTTTTTCAGTGGATAAAATTCAACATGATTTTTAAATAGTCTCTAACCTCTAGTCCAATAGAGTTAAACTCTCAGGGACTTTCCTAGAGAATTTCAATTAATAGACTGAACTGGAAAGCCCTTCCTGCAAATAAATGATGAGCTATGTAGGCAATTGGACTTTGAACAAATTCTCCTGGCAGTCATTTACACATCCATAATCTAATAGAAAAAAATTTCAAACTCTACCACAAATCAAAATTATACTGTAAAACCAAAGAAAATGTTTCTACTTTGAAAAAAAGAAATGTACTTTTACAGTTTGAAGAATAATTAGGTTTCCAAAAAACAGGTAGTATGAAGAAGAGTTAGGTTTCCAAAAAAAACAGGTGGTATGATTTTAAACAAACTGCTGATTTGAAAAAGGGTTTGCCTGGGGACTATGAATATATTGTCCTCTGGTATTTGAGGACTAGTTGGAAACTGAAATAGAATCACTACCTACTAATAGAGCCTCAAAGTCAACTGAAGAACCAATCTATTCTTTACAACTTTTTTAGTCATTTAATCATTCCCTTTTCATTCTTGCAGAATATAACAAGTATTTTTTCTAAAGACCATATAATCCCAATTGCAACACTCATTTTCCAAGGAAAATACTCTCTGATCAAAATAAATAAGCAAAAGTGTCTCTGCTTTGATTATTCAGTCTTTTCCAGAAATCCATCATGATTTATTTGAATATTTCACAAATCCTTTAGTTTATAGTTGTTTGGATCAAAATTAAATTTCTAATAATTAAGACTAGAGAGCTGGGAATGTGGTTCAGTGGTAGAGCGCTTGCCTTGCATGGCTGAGGCCCTGGGTTCGATTACTCAGCACCACATAAGCAAAAAAAGAAAAAAACTGGAGGTGGCACCGTGGCTCAAGTGGTAGAGTGCTAGCCTTAAGCTGAAGAGCTGAGGGACAGTGCCCAGGCCCAGAGTTCAGGCCCCACGACCGGACCCAAAAAAAAAAAAAAAAAAAGACTAGATAATGATGGCAAAACTAAGCTACAGAGAGACAGACAGACAGACAGACAGACAGACAGACAGACAGACAGACAGACAGACAGACAGACAGACGGATAGATAGATAGATAGATAGATAGATAGATAGATAGATAGATAGATAGATAGATAGATAGATAGATAGATAGATAGATAGATAGATAGATAGATAGATTGATTGATTGATTGATTGATTGATTGATTGATATGCTTATTTTCCCTTGGTTAGCCACTTCAGAGAATTTGAACAAACTGTTTTAAGACTTGTGCATGCTATAAAGTAGAATTAATCTGATATTCATGGAGTGTTCAAAACGCACCTGGCATTTTGCTCAATGCATATAAATTCATTTCTTAACATTCAAGGCAAAGGCTTGGCTTGAATTCTCAGCCCAAGTTCCTTCTTTATGACCAAAATGTTTTCTGCAAATATTTCCAGTACATGGTGTTTTTTTCTAAGCAACTATAGAATCTATGTCTATATTACTCATTTTACTTCAATGCAATGAGTTCTATTTGAAATTAACATTATTAGAGACTTGCAAGTTTTACATGTAGTAGATATATATCTACTGTATTAAGTGAAATTAATACTTGCATCTTTTCACTAAATTAATATTTGCATGTTTTCACATGATGGATATTTGAACATAAATACAAGAAAATACATTATGCTATGCTTCATGTAGGACCATGAAGCTGGATTGAGAAGGTATAAATTACTATCGGTATCTATTTGATAGTCTACACAGTAACTCAGACTTCAAACACCTATTTTCTACCTATTGTTATTATTATTATTAAATTATTGGAATATTCTATGTTAACAGCCATACCTAGGTGATCCTAGTTTTTACATACTCATTCAATGATTTGTCAAACTACAGTGCAAACTCATCCATACCACCATTCACCACCTGTTTCATACCCATTCTCAGAAGGCAATTTTACAGAACCTTTGTAAGATTTGCTATTAAGTGATTTTAATGAGTTTCCAAAGAATAAAACATTCTAATGACTGTTGACATATTGTTTTCAGGCAACCATTTTATGTGATACTAAACAACAATGCTGAACCTTTTGAACATTTAAAATTACTGTCTAAAAGGACAAATTGTATCTACTTCTAAATCTACTTCATTTTGGCATCTGTGACATACATGCCATCTTTTCTTGAGAATATGGGGTAAGGTGTCTGGGCTCCTGACTAGGACAAACTCCCAATTTATACCCTAGATTCCACCCATCCCTTTCATGCTGAGTGGAGACATTACCCCAGCTCTTCACTTGCTTTCATGTGAAAACATTGTACCGCTGGGACTCTCTACTAGAACAAGCTACTTTTGTTTACTGTCTCTCTGATTCTCCCCCCTCTCTCTCTCACACACACACACATGCCACTACTGGGGTTTGAACTCAGGGCCTTGCTCTCTTGCATGTTTTGTTGTTGTTGTTGTTGTTGTTGTTCAAGGCTGATGCTTTACCAAGTGAGCCATGCCTTCACTCCACCATCACATTGCCTTTCAATACTTTCTAGCAAACTTCCTTAAAGAAGCTGTTTAAACACTAATCTCTAATTTTTAACCTCCCAGTCCCTCTAGTCAGAATTTCCCTCTCACCAGCCACTCCATAAATGCCACAGATGACCCTTACTCTGCTAATTCCATTGTTGGTTTTTAGCTTTGCTATGATCCAACATAAGCGGTTCAAATTTCTTCCATTCTTGACTTCAAGGACATCAAATTCACCTGGTCTTCCTTTCTATTCTTTCTCTCAGCCACCTTTACTGAAATCTGCTCTCATTCTCAATGTCCAATAACTCAAAGGTCTAAAACAGTACCTAAGACAGGATATATATGTAGGATTTATTTTGTAACCAAATTGAGCACCTGTCAAAATAAGCTAGAAGATGGCTCTGAGGCTAATGGTATGAATTTTTTAACATATCTGCCTGCAAATTGCAACATAACTTTAACAGATGGTTCCAGAGACATGGACCCAGCAAATCATCTTTCAAATCCCACTTTAAAAAATCTTATCATTAAATAATACCACTGATTATTTATCATGTATTAGTTTTCAATTAAATTTATGAGTAGAGGGTTTTTAGCACTTATTGTTCATTGACACCCTCTTTTTGTATTTTATTTATATCCTCTTTATAATCAATATGTCCAGGATATTTATAGATATTTTATAAAACATGGGACAACTTTATTATTTGGACAAGAGAACTTGGTTGTTACAATTTTTTACACTGCACTATTATTGTCTTTCAAAATTATTTCATTTTTGAATCATTATTTGGGAGCAAATCTCCAATGATATTTTTCCTTTGGGAAACACTAACTGCTTTGTAGAATCCTTTTCAGGAACATATTTGGCTACAAAACAATGACTGCTGTTACTTCCATGTGCTTACCATAAGCCATTATTATATGCATTCTTTGAGTTTACCCAAGTAGGAATAATGACAGAAATGAAGCTTTTGAATACGCATGATTAAAATGAACCATGTTTAAAGAAATATGTAACAGTGACAAAAATAAATTATGTACTAGTACTGTTAGAAATTTTATTTTGACTAATAGAAATCACAGGTTCAAATGAACTTGGACTTCAAACTAGTTATAAATCTTAAAAGATTGGCAGACTTAGTTCTAAAGATAATAACCATTAGAATTTATACATTCAAATTGATTTTGCTCTGCTGGGCAAGGCTGCACTGTACCTGTGCCATATACTCAGAACATTTCTTAATATCTACCTTCAAAACTCTCACCAACGCCTGCACACTCTCTTTATTGTCCTTAGAGGGCTATGTGCTCATACTTTGTGGGTGGATTTTTTGAAAGAACCAAAATTATTCAGTATCCAGCCCAATAAATCAGGTAAATGGTAAGACCGAGTACTACAATCTTGAATCTAAAATGAGATTTAACTACAAAATAAAAAAAGGGCTGATGTCCTTCTAAAGATTATAAAGTTGCTCTGAAGGCAAGTCCAAAAGCAGAGGAGATTTAAACATGTTATTGAGCAATTGCAGCAGAGCTGAAATGTATGCAGCCTCCAGGGGTAACTACTGTGAAGGTTTTCAATCACTTTGATTATAAATTCAGGAAACTATGTGTTTTCCAGCTTCAATCCAGTATATATTTTGTGACCTTCAGCATCTAAGACACTAGAAGCCAGTTTTCCCTACTTTCCTCGCCATTATGCATGCCAACTTTAAAAATATCTGCATCGTTGACTTAGGCAACTACTGGGTCTTTACTATGAAAAAAGTTTAGAAAGAAACTTATTTACTTTAAAATTTTCCAAATGTATGGATAGCATGGGAAAAATAGAACAAAAGTACTCTTTCATTTTCCCCAGAATCATGCAATATATTTATTTTGGCTAACAGAATACTTACTCTCTCTCAGATCTTGTTCTAAACATGTTAAGCACATTTATTCATTTTTAGCTTCATAAAAACTTTATAAGATACCTTGTAACAGAAGCTTCATTTTATGAATAAAAAAAAAGTAAAAATCCGAGAAATTCAGAACACCCAAAGTCACATAGCTGAGAAGGAGCGGATTCCAAACAATGCTCGATAGGAAATGTACTCATTACCTTATTCATGTAACTGTAACCCCTCTGTATACTATTTTTACAATTTAAAAACATTAAAAAGTCATGTTTCAAAAGTAATGATATATGGAAATGAGAAAAAAAGAATAATTCCCTGATTGCCTAATTTTCCAAACAGTAAAAATACTTGTAATTAAATAATTAAACTCACTTATCTATGCCCCCGTGCCCTCTCCACCCCGTGACAGATCTTAGGTATAAGCATCTTAGATAAGGCGTTGTAAAAGTGTCCTCACAATACATACAATCCTGACAATACCATAAGTGAGACACTACTGGAGTGAAAAACCACAAGCATCTGACACTGTGTTAGGCCTTAAAGCTACACCTGAGATGAGAGAATAAATATAACTGCCACCCTGCTAGAAATACTATCCTGGGGAGGGGAAGGCCACCAACAAACAATAAAACAAAACACATTTCACAACATAATTGTGAATGTTTTTCTTGCCATTAGAAATGTCCACAAGTGAGGCCAATGCACTGGAACTCTTTAAGGCCAAAGGGCACAGTAATCAATAATAGGTAAAAATGATCCAGCAAAAGATGATGAGCACTATATGCATAGCTGAATGTGCAGCTCCAAAGAAATCCTTTTCCTAAGATAGAACCCCATGATACAACGTGCCAATGCTCCTATGCCTAAAAAGGGTCAAGTAGCAAAAAGCCCTCTTCCTTGAAGCATCCATTGCCTTATTCTACTAAATTTTAGCTGAGCCTTAAAAAGCACAGAGATTCCAAGAATCTATCTCAATTCCCACCATCATACTGTTAAATCTCAGCTAGAGTCCTTGCATTGATTTTTTTTCTTTTTTTTTTTTAATTGTGAAAATACCGTACGGAGGGGTTACAATTACATGGGCAAGGTAATGAGTACAATTCTTATCAAGCATTGTTGCCTCCTCCTTTGTTTCCCCTTACCATTCCTTCCAATCCCCCCATTCCTCTCCCCCTCCCTGCCCCGCCCAAGTTGTAAAGTTCTGTTTTTCGACATAAGGTCTTGTACATCTCCTTGTTGCAATGGGTCCACCTGTATCCCTATTTAAACAATTTGTTTTTTCCCTTCCCCTCCACAAAGTATACCAACATCAAATACAGTGAAAACAGGGGTTATACTGTGGGGGAGGGACATACAAAGCAACAATGAAATCATCTTATAAATATGTTAGAAGCAATTTTTGAGACACCTGTAGTATGAAGGAAAACTTACATTGTTCATCTTTATCTTAAGGAATCTTATTCCTCAACCTGGAGCCAGTCTTTGTGCACTAATCTACCTCAGACAGCTTCTCTTTTAAAAAATGTGATGTTGATTTTGAAATCTAAGAGTGAGAAAGACTTGGTTATACAAATCTCAAAAGAAAAAACTTCTATTTGTAAGAGACTGAGGTTTTCACTTTTGTCAGTGCTGACAAATTTGGATGAAATTTTGGCCAGCTAGTATCTTACTGGGCCAAATACTCTATAGTGGGGGGGAAAATGAGGGAGAGAGTAACAATATTTGACAAGAAATGCACTCCTGACCTTACATATGTAACTGTAAACCTTTTGTATATCATCTTGACAATAAAATTAAATTAAAAATAAAAAAAAACCTCTTTGATTCAAAGAGTAAACTTGAGATACTGGCTTGGCTCCAGTGGTATAGTACCACCACCCAAAAAAAAAAAATGAACAACTTTTTCCAAAGACCTATATATGAATGAGGAAAATGTCTAACAAAATGTATCTCCAGATTGCCATATCTTTGATAGTACTTTTTTATGTTACTGTTTGCCATTGCCCTAAAAGCAAAATCCCATGAAAAGATGTAGAGGCTACCATCAAAAGAAGTAGTGGGCAATTTTTGTTTCTCTTCTTTGGGAATCTTATCAAGGTGTGATCCTTTTTTTTCAACTACATTCTGCTTTTTATTTTTTATCTTCTTACATTTCTCTTCTTTTAATTTTATTTTTGTTATTGTAGAGTTGATATACAGAGGGGTCACAGGTAATGAGTAATAAGTACAATTCCTTTTTAACCATGTCTTCCCTTCCATCACTCTCTCCCAATCTTTCCCTCCCATCCTCACCCACAAGATATCCAGTTCATAGTCTACATTGTATCTAGTATTACTTTTGTATTTGTTCATCTTTGTTCCATGATCTATATTTTATGTGCCCTATTTACCCTCCCAAAAATAAATAAACTAACAAACAAGACAAAAGGAAAATAAAACAAAAACAGCAGCATGGCAGCTCAGGAATGTCTCTTGTTTCCTTGTCTTGGCACTCATTTCATAGAATATTATTTTATATTATCATCTGTGCATAGCTCTTGAATCTTTGTCCTTCACTCATATGCATAGCCTCCTTTGGCCTCTGTATGTTAATGACTAAGGTCCTATAAAATTTACAATGTTCTAGTGTGTGCATATTTTTTTATCTATTTAAGTCAGTTAGTGTGTTTACTTATAGATTTTATGCACATTCTAGTTACCACAAATGAGGGAAAACATGCAGCCTTTGTTTCTTTAGCTATGGCTTACTTCAATTAATACAATTCCTTACAAATTGTAATATATCATTCCATTGTATATATATATATGTATATATATATATATATATATATATATATATATATATATATATATGATCCATTAATGTGAGATCTCTTCATGGTTAAACACAGCCCAACTGTTCAGATGGATCTGAGATTCCCATCTGTGTTAAAAATGCTACTTAGATTGAGAGATGACCTTTCAAAGATCAAGCATCCACACATCATTGTTAATTTAAAAAAACACTCAAACCACACAAATACTATAGAGAATAAAGGGGAAAAGCAAGATAGTTCTATAGTACCATGAAGAAAAAAAAAAAGCAAAACAGGTTGCGATTGTTTTCTTTAAAGCTAAGACAAAGCCAGGCACCGGTGGCTCATGCCTATAAATCCTAACCACTCGGGAACTGAGATCTAATGATCATGATTAAAAACCAGTCCTATTTGAAAAATAACAATTCAGAATATCAGCTGAAAGGGCAGAGAAATAAAACCCAGGCCTCAGATTTCTTTTTAATAAACATTTAGTCTGGGCTATTTTTAAGAATGTACTAAATTTGGGTGTGCAGAATTATAAATCTGAATTACAACCTGTGTCTTCTCAAAAGAATAAAATAACCAAATTTTGGCCTTGGATTATTCCAATGATAATTCAGTGTTAAAAATGAAGCTACAATGATGCTAAGCTAAATGAACTCCAAGACAAGGACACAAGAGGTTTTATCTTTATTGCTGTTGTTTTTAATGTACTTATAATGTACTGTGTGATTTTTTGTTTCTTTTGTATGTTCTTCCCCATAGTATAACCCCTGTTTTCACTGTATTTGATTCCTGTGCCCTGCATCTTGTACATCTTGGGGAGGGGAAGGGAAATAACAAAATACTGAATTAAGGGTACAAGTTGACCTATTGTAACAATGAGATGTACAAGACACTATGTTGAAAATGAACTTTGCAACTTGAGGGGGGAGGGAGGAGTTGAGGAAGTGGGAAGGAAAGGGATGATAAGGGAAAAACAAAGGAGGGGGTAACAATGCTGGACAGGAAATGTACTTATTGCCTTACTCACATAACTTAACCCTTGTACAGTATCTTTACAATATAAAATATATTTTTTAATGAAGCTATACCTGCCAGTAGAGCTTGGTTTTGAAACACAGGCACAAAAGACTTAGCTTGTCACATGCAGACAATATGCAAACCCTTCCCCAGGCTGCTGAACTGTACTGATTTCCTAGCCTCCAGAATGTCACAGCAATTCACTCAGGGACTGTTAAACAGCAGGCACATGTGCTTGCACATGTCCTCATGAGGCACATACTTGAAATCACCCAGCTCCATGCCTAGGTTGCACAATGGTCTATGGGCTGTTTACACAGAAACCTGCCTTTGACTCTGCCATCAGACTATACTCCTCTTTACTACTCCCTGGCTGTTTCTAATCTATACAGACAGCTGTTGCAGCTGCGTCTGTTTGACACTTCTCTTCCCATTTCTACACTGATAATTCAAAAAAAAGCAATTATTGAGTAAGAATTATGTCCCAAGCACTGTAGTAGGCACCAAGCAAACAAAATAGACATGATCAAAAAAAAATGCAGGCCATTTATAATCCAATGGGGATAAACAAATAGGTCATTACACCAATGCTACAATGCAATGCTACAATACTGTTATAGTGCAGAACCTAAAGGGGTTTCATATGGACTCTGATTTCAGAATGCCTCTTGAAGAAGCAATCACTGAGCCAAGGTCTAAAAGGTAAACAGAAGAGAAACAGGAGCCAAGGAAAGGAGTCATTCAAAGCCTAAGGTGAACTAAGAGCAAAAGGCTGAAAACCAGGAGAGCTTGGCCCATCAAGAAGAGAATGTAGGCTCATCAGTGGTGAGAGGGAAATTGGCATTTGAAAAAAAGAGAACAAAGATAGGTGTTCAATCTTACGTGGTAGATCATGTTAAATATTTTTCACATCAAGGTTGCCTCTCCAAGTTATTTGTGTCCTACTTTGATTTCTCATTGAAAAGCTTGACATAGTGATACTGTCTTTTATTCCAAGATGTCTCTCTTTTCTGCCATGTAGAAAAATCAAATAACATAAGAAAAGTTTCAGATTTTCTCAGCTGTATTCACTGTCCTAAGAAGCTGTTTTGTCATAAAAGTGAGCAGTTGATCCTAGATCTCTAACATCTTTAAAGCCCCCTGTATTACAAGAAGACGTTTCTTTGAATTTTATTGGACAAGCTGTTTACTATTTGGAAGTGAAAACACATCTTCCAAAACTTGATCTCCATGATGAATGATGCTGACTTAACATTTTATCACAGTCTATAAGCCACTATGGAAAGACCATGAACTCCTCAAACAGTATGCAAATACTAGGTACATTTGAGCTTGGAGACTTTCCTGCAGAGGATCAAAATCGTCACCAGATTTTCTCCAGGATTCCAGAGGCAATGACAAAGACCAACCTTCCCATCGTGGCCTGTAAGCTTTCTTACTATTCTCTTGTGTAGATGACCAAGTCCTTGGGCAGTTAGAGGTGAAGGGTAGATACAAAGAGAAAGTAGCTGTTTTTCCTTTGGAATTGTTAAGCTTGGGCTACAGTTCCCAGGTTCATTTCCATACGGAAATAAATAGGACAAATACAAAAAGAAATAAAAAATACAAGTAAATAGCAGGAAGAGACAGATTTTGGTCATCATTGAATTCAATTCTGTCATTATGGGATTCCAGATTCTACTCGACCACACTCCAGTTTTTACATCTCTTATTCCAAGGATGGAGTCTAACACAGTATTTTTTTTTAATTTATTTATTTTTGTCAGTCATGGGGCTTCAACTCTGGGCCTAGGTGCTGTCCCTCAGCTCTTCAGCTCAAGGCAAACGCTCTACCACTTGAGCCACAGAGCCACTTCTGGTTTTCTGAGGGGTTTATTGGAGATAAGAGTCTCACCCACCTTTCCTGCCCAGGGTTGGCTTTGAACTGCGATCCTCAGATCTCAGCCTCTTGGATAGCTAGGATTACAGGCATGAGCCACCAGCACCCGGCTAACCCAGTATTTGTTCCAGCTCTGTGAGTTGATTAATTCTCTTTTTGTTACACTATTTAAGTTGGAGCTCTCTGTTATTTGCAACAGAATTACAGAATTGGTCCTTGTAATTCCAGAATTGCAGGAGCTTATGGGTAACCTCTTTAATATGATGATCTGATGCCAGGATGAATCTATCAGAGGACTAAAGACACTGTTAAAATTGAACAAAAATAATAATTCATACTTTGATTAGCTAACACTCAAAGATATTTCTATGGCTTAGAGAATTTTATACATTTTTACCGCATTTAGTCCTAGCAGTAGAAATTAAAGCCTAATTAGACACCTGTGGGAAGCTTATTAAATTATATTTACACATTAAATGTCTTCTTAATAAATCTAATAAACCATAAGATCACTTGAGGTTATAAAGCAGATGGCATATTATAGATAAATTTAAGAGAATCAGCTCTCATAAAATTATTCAATACAGTATATATCACAAATGACACTAAAAATTCCATGATAGCAAAGGACTTTCAATGTGATTCTAGTGGTAATAATGATAGAAACAGCAAAAGCTGGTAAATCACAAAACACAGAAACACGATCTAATCAATCATGTCTCCACAACATCCCCCAAATCAATAAGATATAGAATAATGACAAGAAGTCCCTAACAGCAAATGAGGGGAAAAAAAGAATAACCAAGAGTAGATTGTAGCATAACCCACACCATTAGCTCAACTTATTGAAAATGCATTTAATACAAGGATGTGATTCCTCTTCTTAACTATTAGCACTGGGATGAATAAAGCTTATCTTTTTCACACCTTATCCAAAAATGTTACAAAATTCCAAAACCCTCAAAAAACTAGAAAACAAATCTTTTTGGAAGTCTCATACATCTAGAACTTTATGATACACCCATACCTAAAAGCTTTTAGCAGTACCTAGATCATCCAATGTTTATTATTAGAGAATTCAATAACCAGTTCTTAATTGAAATGTGCATTAGAAATTTAATTTCTAGGGCAGAGGGGAGTAATAGTTGGGGAGGTGGGGAAGGAAGGGATGGTAAGGAAAAAACAAAGGAGGAGATAACAATGCTCGATAGGAAATGTACTCATTACCTTACTCATGTAACTGTAACCCCTCTGTACAGTATTTTTACAATAACAAACATACAAAAAAGAAATTTAATTTCTGATCACAGAAAAAGCAATACAATAAAATCTCATTGGGAATGGGGTGTTAAATACAAGCAAATAGTATATAAATATACAGTGAAAGCAATGAGCCAGGGCCTGGATGTTTATGATGTCATCTCTGCCCCCAACGGATGCTGACATGGTGGGAAATATGATCTCCACTTTACCAGACCAGAAAATCAAACTCCACAGCATTGATTAACTTGTTCACATGAGTTATATGTTAAGGGATAGAATGCTAACAGTCTGATTCAAGCCTGACATTTTCATCATATCATATTGTCTCTTCTTAGTTACCATACCTTTTTTTATTTTTTTATTTAGACCATGCTTTAGCCAACAAATGCTTTAAAACTCAGAAAACCATTTACATATTACCATCCTCCTAAACTAGAAAATATTTAATATATGTTTTAGTATCTCAGGGACAATTATCAGTAAGAATGTTTGTTTCTACTTTTCCCTGTTATCCTTCCAGCCCAAGATTTTGACTATTCTATTTGCTATCAATATGCATTGTGACTGATGAAAACATGGCCTTTTTTTATTTTTTTATTGTGAAAATGCCATACACAGGGGTTACAATTACATGAGCAAGGTAATAAGTACATTTCTTTTTTTTTTTAATTGTGAAAATACCGTATAGAGGGGTTACAATTACATGAGCAAGATAATGAGTACATTTCTTATCAAGCATTGTAGCCTCCTCCTTTGTTTCTCTTTCCCATCCCTTCCCATCTCTCACCCCTCCACCCCCTCTCAACCCCTGGCCAAAGTTGAAAAGTTTGTTTTTTGACATAACGTCTTGTACATCTCATTGTTGCAATGGGTCCACCTGTAACCCTATTTAAACGATTGTTTTTTCCTTTCCCCTCCACAAATTATACCAAAATCAAATACAGTGAAAACAAGGGTTATACCGTGGGGGAGGGCATACAAAGCGACAAAGAAATCATCTTATAAATATGTTAGAAACAATCGCATGAAAGGAAAAACATTTGAATACTTATCTTGGGGTCCATTTTACCTAACATCAACTTATCTGACCTTTTCTGCTTGTCTCAGACATATACTAGTTAATACAAATAAGAGAAACCATGGAACCAACC
Organism: Dipodomys merriami; assembly: GCF_024711535.1. Classification (NCBI taxonomy): domain Eukaryota; kingdom Metazoa; phylum Chordata; class Mammalia; order Rodentia; family Heteromyidae; genus Dipodomys; species Dipodomys merriami. The sequence continues at coordinate 24,721,573 of NW_027202271.1, forward strand.
CAGTTGCCCCTCAGTAGATGGATGGATGAAGAAAATGTGGCATATATACACAATGGAATTCTATGCCTCCATCAGAAAGAATGACATTGCCCCATTTGTTAGGAAATGGAAGGACTTGGAAAAAATTATATTAAGTGAAGTAAACATGGCCTCTTTATAGTAGCATCTCTATGCAGGCCCACACACATACAGGTGTATACACACATACACACAACTTCAAGTGTGTCCTTCCAATGTTGTATGAATGGGAAATAAGGTGTGAAACATGCTTTTTTAGGTAATATATGTGTAACAAGCTTCACTACATTTCTGGAAGAACTGAAATCTGTATCCCAGGACACCAGGTCTCGGAAACCAGGCTTGACCCTCAAATCCACCAGCAACCCCCCCCCCACCGCCAGGCATATTTCCCTACTTCCAATATTCTAAAGGACTGAAGTTTCAGAAAGAAGGACTGGAGACAGAAAATTGCTTCCAAATATATGAAAAGTGTAATTATGCATTTACACAGTGTTTTTGGTTCCGATTTCTAGTAAACTAGTCGACTTCTAAACATAAACTACAGTAATGATTTGCAGAATATATTGCACATTCTACTCTTTACCCACCTCTTAGCCTAATTTGAAAATATTATCCATTATAAGCCATATTATAACTCTTTTTTCCTTCTCACTATCTAAAAAGGACAGTGTAAAGCTTCCAATAATAATGAAGGTCATCATTTGTGCAACTTCTGAATGCCAACTACTATGCTAACACTCTGTGTGTAATGAGAGACTCATTAAGTCTCATAATCAAGCAGATCTGTGGCTGTGTATTTTGTCTTCTTAAAACCTCTGGGGTGCCAGTCACATAGACTACAATGTGAATAGAGCTTCTTGAAGATGGCAAATGTACAATCTACAAAGAAACGTAGAGCTAGGAAGTATTTAATCCCTGTATGAGGAAAATCAGAGAAAATGAAAGCTTACAAAGTTTAAGTAGCAGAAAAGCATCAGGAAAAGAAGTCTTAAATCATTATGATGATCTTAATCCTATATTTTCCCAAAGAATATTTTTGAATTATGACACCTTAAAACATACCCATACAGGCAAACACTTTGGATGGGAATGCAAAAACACTCAGTTCAGAACTGTCTTAGGTCAGTAGTAGATTACCCAATAACAATTATAAACCAAAGTTTATTTTTTTCTCAAGAGTGCTTCAGAATGTATCAAGACCCAAGGGAGCTGTGAGGCTCCAAGAAATCCAGATGGCTCAAGCACTAGGGCAGCACAGGGAGCCAGTTCTCCATAGACTAAGTTCCATGCTCATGTGAGACCATCAAGACCCACTTGACTAATGGATCTGACCCACACAGTGCCATGATTGACACCAAATTACCAAGTCATCTCCTAACCATTGGATGCCAAGCACTGACATAATCACTTTCTTTTGTTTTTTTATTGTGAAAACCCTACATAGGAGTTACAATTACATGGGCAAGGTAATGAGTACATTTCTTATCAAGCATTGTTGCCTCCTCCTTTGTTTCCCCTTCCCATCCCTTCCCATCTCCCCCCAACACACCCCATGCCAAAGTTGTAAAGTTCGTTTTTCGACATAACGTCTTGTACATCTCATTGTTGCAATGGGTCCACCTGTATCCCTATTTAAACAATTTGTTTTTTCCCTTTCCCTCCACAAATTATACCAACATCAAATACAGTGAGAGAAAAAAAAATAAATTCTAGAGCAGATAAATTCTAGATAAGTTCTAGAGCAATTATAGCAAAATAAGAACCAACCGCTGAAAGAGGAATTAGGTATGCCTATGGATGGACAAAGGGCTGAGGAGAGATTCAGAGATAAAAGCAACAACCCTAAGGGGTCTTGAAGGTCAAGTAGGAGTTTGCTTGGTTAAAAAGCTGAGGTGTAGCGCTGGGGACAGCAGGAGCTGTTTCTTGCTGCATAATTAACTACAAATGTATAAGAGGAAATTGGCTTCCAGCTCTCATTATACTTCTGCTTTGTCCTTTCTTGATTATATTTTCTTTGAGCTTAAATTAAGTAATCAGGAAAGATTCACTGGGCTATTACCTGGATGGAAGCAGATTTCAAGTTTCAGGTAAAAGCAACTGCTATTTTTAAAATATATTTCTGGATCCATAAAAAAAAATCATCCACAGTATCTTGACTTTTCAACGGTTCACGTGAACCCATGAGATGCTTTCCTTCAAAAAGTGTAATTTAAAGGTCACAATTAAATTAAACATCAACATTTATTAGTATCAAGTTAATACTCCCCCAAAAATTAGATTACTTTCCCTAGTGTGTATTTAAATTGGCAGCTGGTGAGTAACTTAACGTGTTCCACATTGTTGAACCACTGAAGCCATTACAGAATACAAAATTACTGCTGAGCCAGTTACCCCTCGGATCTTTCCCAGAAAAATCCAAGACCTGAAACTAACTATTAAACAGCAGTGTCAGAAGAATTTTAAATTGCCATGGCATTGCAGAACTCAGATCATCCCCCAAAATCTGAACTGTTCCTTATGATAGTACAATGGTATACTCAGGAGCTAATTTTTTCATCAGCTTAAAAGTCAGTTAAAGAGGGCTGGGAATGTGGCTTAGTGGTAGAGTGCTTGCCTAGCATGCATGAAGCCCTAGGTTCGATTCCTCAGTACCACATACACAGAAAAAGCTGGAAATGCTGCTGTGGCTCAAGTGGTAGAGTGCTAGTCTTGAGCAAAAGCAGCTCAGGGACAGTGTCCAGGCCCTGAGTTAAAGCCTCAGGATTGGCAAAAAAAAAAAAAAGTCAGTTAAAGATAATGAATGACATGCTGCTACAGGAAAATAAAGGTAGCAATGGTTCTTAGGTAAACCACAAAGCTACAATGTACAGCAGTCACCGACTTCCCCAGAGAAGATGCTCCGGTTGCATGGAGTGATCATGGTCTCTCCATCATCTTTTTCTTTTCCTTATCAACAATCAACAGCAGTAAGTCCATCAAGGAAAGAAACTTGCACTTCTCATATGTATTCTAGATGGTGTGAGCCTTGAGTTCTCTTTCTGTAGTCCATCCTTCCACTCCTTCAACCTCTAGCCCTGTTGACAATAGATGTGTGAACTCAATTACATGAGTTCCAGCCATCTGATCAGAGTTCCCACTCAGAACAGTTGACAGAAAGCATCTTTTGACACTGCCACCTCACGCTCATTATAGCTGAAATCAGAAGCATCACACCAGAAGAAATATTGACCAAAGTTCCTGCTTGCTGTTCATCAAAGAGGCTACTTCTCCAACACAGATGGCACCCACCTTGCTAACAGGAACCCCTTCTTGTAATGTGTAATATTTGCTGTATGTCTAACTGGACACTTTCATATTGTCTGATCTCAAGCTAAGGTCAGTCCTTACTTCTTACTCCACCAGGATCTAGCTAGTAGTGATCTCTTCTTATCTAATCCAATCTCTTCAGATCAAAACAGTCATTTGGTTCTTGTGCCAAATGGATATTTACAGACGATGTGCTTCCTCCTAAATCACCCAGGAGCTGGTAAAACAAGATGGTAGGCACTGATATGATGCACTGGCAGGAAATGATCCGAACAACAAAGCAGCAATGTCTAATTATTTCAGTGTGGCTCAGACTCAGAGATAAATGCAAGAAAACTGAGACTTGTGGATGAAACTCCATCCTCCTGTAACCCTATTGTGCGTGTGTATTGCAGTACATATTAATGTAATATCAAGCCCTATTTTTAGACTTCTGCAGTTCCACGGGCATAAATCACTGCTGTACCACAAGTCACCTTTGAGTTAGCAATGCCAAGTTTAACATTTTGCAGGATCCCACAACAATATAATTGGAAGGCAGTGATATTTTAAAATGAATAGTGATAACTCTCATAGAATAAAATTAGGCTAAAAATAGGTTGTTTGAGCGAGTTGGTTAAGTACTAATTAAAAGAAAAAGTGACAAACGTGCCACTTAGCTAATCCTATCTTCACAATAGCTTTCACAGTTGAATTTGGGATGCTGTTCTTCTGCAAAGAAAAAAAAAGCTACTGAAATAAGTCTTGTTTTCTTTTTACATAATACTGACTAATCCTTGGTGATTTTAGTCACCAGGTTTCTCTCTGAATTTGACTAAACAAGGAAAGGCACAGCAAAACCAGAGGCACAAGCAAGTCAATGTATTATTTTTATAGTAATCCATACACACTGTTGAGGAAATAGGAAAACAAAAATCTTCCCCCAACCTAGAAATCGTCTCCACAAAGACAGTAAGAAAGAAAACATATTTTATTATTGAATAAACACTAAAATACAATGTGATGTGTATCATAAGCAATGCCCTTAAGAGATGGCAAAGACTGGGAGAAATCTCACCCTATTATTTAAGAACCAGGCAGATAAAAATAATTACAGGTTTTCATGACAAACAATAACTAGCCTCAAGACCTGCCAGTACCATTTGTCACACACAGTTCATCTTAAATTTACCAGATAATTGAGGTGACCATCTGCATTAGCTAACTGGCTATCCAGAACAGAAACAAATATCTCATATCTCCATGGCAAGAGACAGTGATGCTCATTTGAGCATCTGGGCTCAGGTTAGGCTCCAAACCTCTCCAGAGAAACTGGGAACTAGGGCTGTTTTCTCCCTTAATGCATATACTTCAAAGACATGGCTACCAAGCCCTAGAGAATGACATTCCTGGGTCCTAAAACTACCAGAAATGCTGTCTAGTTTTTCAAGAGGATTTTTAGACAGTTCAAAGGGAGCAAAAAGTACTTACAAGTTTCTTGAGGTAAATAAGAAAAAAGGAAAGGAGAAGTGTTGTTCTTTATTTTCAATAGGGAAAACTAAATGTCTTCTTTTACTTTTTATGGCTCCTACAGCATACAGGTTCACCATAATGCAAACTCATTTATAAAAGACATATGACTACTGCAAGTTCCTAGGAGAGAAAAATCAGACACAAAAAGAGAAAAACAAAAAAAATGGGTGGGTTTTTTTCATCCATTTAATCAACATAGACTAATATGTCATGGCAAACCACATATATTATGGACTGAAATGACTATTAATAATCCAGTCCAGCAAAGGAAAAGCAAATTCTTAATAAGCCTTTGTTTTCCTGGCCATTTTCTGACAGGGGTAATGATTTCATTTTTAATTTGTTCAGAAGTAAATTTATAATGATAACCAAAGGGAAACAATTTACTACTCTGTATGGGATTATCTATACAATCATTATCCATTAAAAATGTATTACTATATTGAGCACAATGGGGAGTTTGACAATTCATCTAAATAATGCATGTCACCCTACCAAATACAAAATGTAGGTCTGGGAATGTGACTTAATGGTAGAGTGCTTGCTAGCATGCATGAAGCCCTGGGTTCAATTCCTCAATACCACATAAATAGAATAAAGCCAGAACTGGAGATGTGGCTCAAAATGGTAAAGTACTAGCCTTGAGCAAAAGAAGCTCAGGGACAGTGTCCAGGCCCTGAGTTCAAGCCTCAGGACTGACAAAAAATGCATACAGAGAGAAGTTAAATGAGTCGACTTTCCAAATCTCCCAATCCTTTCTTCAGCTATACATATATTTGGCTGATGATTCATCCCAGACACTAGTGCAAACTATTTAATGAACTTTTTACCTATAGACAGTAATTTTTTTCCACTAAGTGCTATGATAAAGCATCATCTAAAGTTAGCATTAAGAGGGATGTGTAATACCAATCAATAGCCAAATAAAACAAAACCACCAGAAGTCAGAAGAGGATAATGCAGAGAGTAATGCTTTCTGATGAGAACTTTAGAGGATAACATCAAAAGGAATCATTCAGAGGTTGCTACCCATTAGTAGATCTGAGGTTTGCAATGTCACTAACAGAGTTCTTACTTCTAAGGAAAAATAGGTGCAGTCTTGCTTCATGCTAAATGCACTTTAATACATCTAGACAAAAAAATTGCTAAAAGAAAAATATCATAAAGAAAAGAATAAAGGTTTAAGGAAAAAACCAAGTCTCAAATTCATACATAATGCTCGAAAGTTTTCTGGCTTCTAAGATCTAGGAGATGATGGAGGGAATTTCAAGGAGGGAAGGGATGCTTCAGAGTCTTGGCTTGAATTTCAGTGCTGTCAACTGTGAAATCTGCCCTCCAATCTAAGGTGTTTGGCAAAGGAAAAGAAAATAGAAGAGAATCACTAAAGATGACACTCTGGCCTGCTTGCTGAGAATCTGTGGAATAACAGTCAACTTTCCTTCAGTGTACTCTCCCTCGTTTACAGGAGGAGAGAAGCTGTTTCTTCAGCACTCACCCCTAACATTACACCATGAAACAGCTGCCTTGTTTGCCTTTCAGCAAATTAAAAGTTAAAATAGCTTCTCTGTTAGGATGAGCAGCAACAGCAAGAGCAACACTTTTGAAAGAGCTTTATTTGACTGCAGTAGGCTGTTCTTTTTCCACAGGTTCATAGCTACCTTTTGACTTCAGCAAAAAGTCAAGAAATTATACTTTACTTTCCCAACCCTGGGTCAGCCTCTCTGCTGATTCTCTAGTTACACAGAGGTCAAGACGAAAGTTCTGCTTTCTCAGTGTTCTTCATGTATTGACATCAGCTTTCACTTTGCTTTTGTGGCAGCAATGGGATTTGAACAAAGGCACTTGTTAGATATGCACTCTACCATTTAAGCCACATCTCCAGCCTCTTTTCTGCAGTAGTTATAGGGTCTCCCTTTTTTGTCTAGGGAAGAGTATGATCCTCCTCCCTGTCTCCCTCCCACATAGGTGGGATCACAGCCATGTGATACTATTACTGGCTTGTTGGTTGAGATGTGTCTTACTAACCTTTTACCTAGACTGGACTTCAACTTTGAGCTTCCCAATCTTCTCCTCCTGAGAACATGGGAATAGAGGAATGAGCCAATGTACTCAGCCCTGCTAATATTTTTAACCTGTTCAAATGTACCTCCATCTGTCCCCAGTAATAAAAGTAATTAACAAAAATTAAAAGCAGCCAGGCACCGGTGCCTCACACCTATAATCCTAGTTTCTCAGGAGGCTGAGATCTAAGGATCACAGTTCAAAGCCAGCCCAGGCAGGAAAGTCCATGAGATTCTTATCTCCAATAAACCACTAGAAAAAAGGAAGTGGTGCTATGGCTCAAGTTAGAACCCTCGCCTTGAGCTGAAGAGCGCAGGGACAGTGCCCAAGCCCAGAGATCAAGCCCCACGACCAACAGAAAAATGTAAAAGCAAAGCCAAACTATAAGTCATTCTCCTGGTTGAGCAAAAGTATAAAATATCACATATACTTTCAAACATAAAAATGAAAATGTTGAGAATGAGGACCAATTGTAATCAATGAAATATTAGGACAGGAAAAATAAAGCAGAGATACACACCAAAGACTTGCCAAAGGAAAGAACAAATAAATGCTATTAGAGTCCCAAGTTTGACTTGCTCTTGATTTTCCTAAGTAAACTAAATCCTATGTCAAAAATAGAATAATAAGTGCTGAAAGATTTTTAAAGTCATGTTTTCTTAATGTTGTTCATTTTGTTCTAGTGCCCTCAAGTCTAAAGTTTTCACTAAATATTTCCCAGGATTCTGTCTTACGGAAATCCACTAAGATTATTTTCTTACCTTCCTTTTCACCAAAAAAAATAATTTTCTTCAAATATGAATACATACCTTAAATATATATACATATTATTATTTATGCTGGTTATGGGGCTTGAACTCTCGGCCTGGGTGCTGTCCCTCAGCTCTTCAGCTCAAGGCTAGTGCTCTACCACTTGAGCCATTGTGCCACTTCCAGCTTTTTCTGTCTATATGATGCTGAGGAATTGAATCCAGGGCTTCATGCATGCAAAGCAAGCACTCTACCACTGAGCCACCTTCCCAGCCCCTTAAAAATATTTTAATATAATTAACATATATTTTTCTCATTCCCTCTTCATTTTAACTTCAAATGGTTGTACAGGGAGTAATCATTTAATCTGTCCATTTATGTGTCCAGTGTTTCTTGGTCACAGTTTATTTTCTTAAGCAAGGCTAGCATTCAGAAAGGAGAGCAATCTAGAGATCTGGAAGACAAGGCATTTCTTCAGGATGATATTTCTAGACTTCTCAACTCTACTACATTCATATTTTCTTCAGTATAAATTCCTAATACCCTCCCCCTTCCTCATTCCTTGTGTAAAAGCTTACTCTGTCTTTCCAGTTGCAAAATACTTAGACGAATAAAACAATGAGACTACTAGCTAGAATCCAAATATCTGTAGTATCTATTATTTTAATATTAGAATTAGTATCATCTCTTTTACCAGTTTGCTTAACAAGCCATAAAAGACTTGGTCTTGGCTGGGGTGTATCTCAGTGAAAGTCCAAACGAGGTATAGAAGGCCCTGGCTTCATTCTCCAGCCACTCATCCAGAGAAGGAATTGATTATTTCGTTCATTAACTTTTCAGAACTTCTCTTTTTTTCTTGCCATCTTTGTCATTTACATATGAGAGCTTTATACCATTTTGCCATGTACTCATGATTTCTTTTTTTGTTGTTGGTGGTGGTGGTGGTAGTGGTGAACTCTGGGCCTGGGCACTGTCCCTCAGCTCTTCAGCTTAAGCTAGCACTCTATCACTTAAGCCACTGTGCCACTTCTGGTTTTCTGGTGGTTTATTGGAGATAAGGGCCTCACAGACTTTCCTGCTTTGAACCGCAATCTTCAGATCTCAGCCTCCTGAATAGCTAGGATTACAGGCGTGAGCCACCAGCACCTGGCTACCCATGATTTCTAATGCACAACAAAATTAAATTGTTTAGGAGTGTAAAATGCATGATATCCCAATAATGGGTGATAATTTGCTAGACTAACCTGGAACAACATTTTAGATCATGGATTAGACTACTTAAAGCCTCCATTTTAGGCAAACATTTGATAATAAAAATTAATACGATTGCCAGACATATTGTGTAATTAGATTTAATGTCTACAAACAGATTATGAAATGGTGCTTCTATTGTTCCACTGCAGATAGGCAAAGTACTTTGCCCAAGCTTGAAGAACTACTACAAATCACAGTTCACCAGCATTGTAAATCCCAGGCTTCTCATCATAACTTAGCTGTTCTCAGGCATGCATATGTGAAGTGTCACTGTTGTAATTGCACAAGTTGATTTTCTCAAAATAATTTGCAACACTAAGAATCTCCAAAGATTTCTGTACAAATGTCATTTTTATTAGTAGTTTTTATTATAGTTTCAGTATGAGCCATATGGTAATTTAAGGGCTTCTTTTAATTAAAAATGGGTTGACCCAATTGTGGGTTAGTTGAAATACTGTCTGATTTTGGTGATTTAAGCCAAAGCTAATTTTTAAAACCAATACATATCTTTTTAAATGTTTTCTCAAAACATTGTCATCTGCAGGAAAATGGAGGAAACTAGATATCATCATGGTAAGTGACATAAGCCAAGTTCAGGGAGAGAAATATTTAATATTTTCTTTCATCTGTGGAATTTATACTTAAAAGAAATAATCATAATATGACATGGTTATAAAAGGGTGATTGGTAGGAGGGAACCAGTAGGTGGGGTGGGAAAAGGGAAAGAAAAGAGCGATAAGGAGTGAGTGCTATAAAAGTATATTGAATATATGAAAATAGCACAATGAACCCCACACCAAAAAGAAAAGGAAAGTAACCTAGGGAATCCAAAATAAGAGTCATTTTCTTAGAATGATATTCCTGGATTTCTCAACTCCACTATATTCATATTTTCCTCAGTATAAATCCCTAACAATGATAGAGGGGTTAAAAAAATAGTAATAGAGACATGTGGATTTGATCAAAGTACATTATATGCATGTTATAAATATTACAATGAAACCCCTTTGCATAAATGGTTTATGATGACATTTTTAATATTGACATTAAGTAAGTCTTCCCCTATATTTTGTCTGTGTCCTATTTTACTTACAAACTGACAAGAGAAATTAATTAGCTCATCATGACCAGAACATGATCACACTGAAAACATCTGAGCGTTACTTTCCTGTGTACACCAACATTGCATATGCCTCCTTCTGTGGCCTCCCATCTCCAGAGTTATAGCTCAGATTATCTCCCTGCAGCTGCAGAAAGCCCCTATTTCACATTGAACTGATTTACTTTTTTTCCATTTATGACAGCATGTTACAAGAACTACGGTAAGATTTTTACAGTTCATGAGTCTCTAGCCTTGGATCAAGCCATGCTGTAACTCTTTTTTCAGTCCTTGTTAGCAGAAGCTATTCTGAAATACACTGACGCCACAGACAATGAACCCTAGTGCTCAAGAAACAGCACTCTTTTTCCATTTGTGTTTCTGTAACTATGTGTTGGGAAATCACAACTCAGGACATTTAGAGATGCAGCTCTTCCATCCCTCACACCTGACTAACCTCACCTGTCCTTCTATCCAATATCAGCCACAAAGGGCTTCATTGTACAAAGACCAAAAAAAAGTAGGTGTGAACATTATCATCAAACTCCATGTATCTGCACTGGTATGCACTCAGACATCCAGCCTCCCATCTTGTCCTTGCTCGCTGGCCCCAGGGGATTATGATGTTTCTCACACCCAACCACAAGTAGCCCATCATGTCTACTGGCTTGTCATCAGTAAAATGAGCTGACTCTTGTTCTCTGTATCCTGTGCGGTAACTTCCCACAAAGGGACAGTCGAGGGAGTAACAGAGAACACCATGCAGACAGCAAGAATCGGTAACTAGATCTAGGAAAATAATATATTTGACTAAAATTATATTAGTTTTCTTGGCTATTACTGAAAAAAAAGCTGATAATACAGGTAATATATACTTAAGACTCTTCAAATGGGTCCTGTGTAAATTACCCAAATTTTACCTTGGAGGACTTCAGAAATGCCCTCAAAGGGAGGTTAGATTGCCAACTAGAGCAGCTAACACAAAGGGGCCTGAGACCCAGACACACTCCAGGCATTAAGACCTCATGGCTAGGTCTTAACACCCAGAGGTTCCAGTCCCACACCCAAATGCCACAGTAACAGTTGCTTCCATTGCTCAATCTAATACAAAAAGTTCTAGCCTGGAGGATCAAGGCAGAGTTGTTCATTCCTCCACAGTAATTAATTCTCTCAAATGATTTAAATAGCACTAATAGGAGCATCTCGTGCATGTTTCCATTATACACATAAATGAGTTTTGTTGGATACCAAGGAGCAGAATTTCTGGGTTATACATTGGCCAGTATTCTCCAAAATGGCCAGTGTTCTCTTTTTTTAAAAAAAATGATCTCACAAGCTTATACTGTGTATAAACTATACTCCATGACTGAACAAAACTGCTTTCATTTCCATTTTTGCATTCTTGCTAATTTTATTTTTACAATCTCTTTATATCAGTTGTTTTGAATTCTGCTTTAAAATGAAATTGAGTGGGTCTCTACCTCAGAGATAAGCAAGCCACAAATGAGTAAGTGACGCACAAAGAAGTAAATTTGTGATCAAATATCCACTTCCTCAGAGGAGCTCTTGCTTTTCTGTTCCTGCCCATCACCCTAGTCCTTCCCACTGCTGTAAAGGAAAAAAATGCTTAACTTCCAAATAATTTAATAAGTATCAATTAAGCATCTATTATAGGCAAAGCGTTGCACTCAATACAATCTGAACAAAACTTTGTTCTACAGGATAATCAGATAGCCATACATCAGAACCATAAATCAATCTAAATCAGGCCCAACTGTAGTACAGTTAAATTAGGTGGACACATCTAAGAGCATATGGGATTGTACATTTTAGTGGTCTCATTAAATGGGCATTTTTAACTTCTTGTAAAGAGTTCATTTAGTAATGGTAAGAAAATTATATAGTAAAATTATATAGCAATTTGTGGGAAATCCAGCATAGAAACATTAGTAAAAGTTTTTGTTAGGTAAAAATCCATTAGCAGACATGTTTCAATAAATACTGGCCTAAAAAAATGATTTAGACTGTTCAGCATGATAGTAAATGCCTGTAATCCCAAAATCTCAAGAGGCTGAATCATGAGGATCACAAGTTCCAGGACAGCCAGGGCTACAGAGAGAGAGATCCTGTGTCAAAACCAAAGGAGAAAATAAAGAAGAAAATATACACAATACATTTTATGAAGGCCTTTCTCTAAAACCAAGAGCAAAGGGAGAGAACACAAGATCTTGTAACTTTCTTTCCCTCTAACACATTCAGTCAGAAACAATTCTAACCTCCACAGTGTCTTGACCCTAGGTTTCTAGCTAATCCTACACCATGACAAACCACATGAAGAGCTGAAGATTTCTGGTTTGGTTTGGTTTGGATTTTTTGAGACAGGGTCTCATTAGGAACCTCATATTATCAAGGACTGCCCAGTAATACAGGCTGGCCTGAAACTCTTTATCCTCCCAACTCTATTTCCTAAATGCTGGAGTTACAGGCAGACACTACTGCACCCAGCTAAGTTCTGAACCTTCCAATGCACACTCTAGGTCCTCTGCATTGAAGTCTTCCCTTCTTGTCTGCTTTTTGCCCTCTTGTTGTTATTGAGAAGCAACAGCCCCAGGAGTATCTATCCAGGTTTTCCCTTCCCATCATGATTTTTATAAACTCGCAGTGGAGTTCCTCCACCCCATCTCAAAGATTTGTTCAGAGTCATATCCCCTGTGAACCTCTGGGTGCCTTCCAACATAACCCTTAATCTCATAAACTAATGTATACTACTATGAGAAAGTTAGAGTTCTTGTCCTTTACTGAGTGGTGGTATAATGTGTGAATATATTCATGAGGCTCTCATGTTAAAAATCAAAAGGGATAGTGCAGCTGGGCATCAGTGGCTCACGCCTGTAATCCTAGCTACTGAGGAGGCTGAGATCTGAGGATCACGGTTCAAAGCCAACCTGGGCAGAAAAGTCCATGAGATTGTATCTCCAATTAACCACCAGAAAACCAGAAGTGGTGCTGTGGTTCAAGCGGTAGAGTGCTCACTTTGAGCTGAAGAGTGCAGGGATAGCGCCCAAGCCCAGAGTTCAAGCCCCACGACTGACAAAAATTAAAATTTAAAAAAAAGATAGTGCCACAAACACTAATAGAAAATGCTTTGTGCTTGTAGTCACTCCCACATGTAATCATGGGTACTCAGGAGGCTGGGACCTCAGGATCATGGTTCAAAGCTAGCCTGGACAGGAAAGTCAGTGAGACTGTTATCTCCAAGAACTACTCAGAAAAAGCCAGAAGTGCCGGGCGCTGGTGGCTCACGCCTGTAATCCTAGCTACTCAGGAGGCTGAGATCTGAGGATCGCGGTTCAAAGCCAGCCCAGGCAGGAGAAACCATGAGACTCCTATCTCCAATAAACCACCAGAAAACCGGAAGTGGCACTGTAGCTCAAGTGGTAGAGTGCTCGCCTTGAGCTGAAGAGCTAAGGGACAACGCCCAGGCCCAGAGTTCAAGCCCCACGACCGACAAAAAAAAAAAAAAAAAAAAAAAGAAAGAAAGAAAAAAGAAAAAGCCAGAAGTGGCATTGTGGAATCAAGTGGTAGAGTGCTAGCCTTGACCAATAGAAGTGCAGGGACAGTGCCCAGGCCCAAATTTCAAGCCCCAGGACCAGCAAGAGAGAGACAGAGACAGAAACAGAAAGAGAGACAAGAGAGACAGAGAGTGAAAGAAAGCGAGATCTCAGATCTAAAGTCCACAATAATCCTACACAGAGCCAGTCAATTAACTTTACTGAACACAGAACCAATCGATTAACTACTGGTACCCAATGACTGCAACTATTGACTGGAAGACGTAACAATTATCTTGCCTGAGTGCTGTAGGAAATTACATGAGCAGTGAGAGAGTACTTTTAAACTGTAAACCATCTGACATGCAAGTGATTTTCATCTCATGGCAATGAAAGAGCCCTGGGGCAGATATCTAATTAGACATCTCTCAAGACATTCTGTGGTAAGGTTTACTGCACCAAAGCTAGAGAGAAGACATCCAACAATGTTTCTAGGAAAAAACAGAGATGATGTGGAAAATCAAATATTCCTTCATTCATTGACCTAACCATTTGAAACACAGTGAATGATGGACATAGGAGACAGAAGAGGAACTAAAGGCAGCCATGGCCTTCAGCCTCCTGGAACACATACTCTGTCCCTGGTCAAAGTAATGAGGAAATGTGGGGCACTATTAACACAAGAAGAGCTGCTGCCTTTCAGCTAAGCCTCACTCCTGCTGAACTGAATGTGGTCTTTACTTTCTGTGAGAGAAAAGAGGCCACTCTCTATGATCCATTTCTTTTTCTTTTTGTATATTGTCTTATTGTAAAGATACTATACAGAGGGGTTACAGTCACAGGAGTAAGGTAGTGAGTACATTTCTTATCAAACATTGTTACCTCCTCCTTTGTTTTTCCCCTACCATCCCTTCTCTCCCCACCTCCCCAACTCCTCCCTCCCCCTCAAAGTTGTAAAGTTCGTTTTCAACATAGTGTCTTGGACATCTCATCTATGATTCATTTCAATAACCAGTTAAAAATCCAGTCAAACATGCAAGTATACTGTTTCTAACATATTTAAAAGGTGATTGTTTTGTTGCTTTGTATGACCCTCCCCCACGGTGTAACCCCTGTTTTCACTGTATTTGATGTTGGTATAATTTGGGGAGGGGAAGGAAAAAAAGCATATTGTTTAAATAGGGATACAGGTGGACCCATTGCAACAAGGAGATGTACAAAATGCTATGTTAAAAAACGAACTTTACAACTTTGGGGGGAAGGGGGGACAGGGGTAAGGAGATGGGAAGGCTAGGATGGTAGGGGAAAAACAAAGGAGGAAGCGACAATGCTTGATAAGAAATGTACTCATTACCTTGCTCATGTAACTGTAACCCTTCTGTACAGTATTTTCACAATAAAAAAACATTAAAAAAAAACATGCAAGCATGTGATCAGTTGCATCCTTCTCCTTTAATCATTGTGATGTTATTTAACCATGAGTATAAACATTATTAGGCCACTGTATAGATAAGGGAAATAAGACATAAAGAGGTGATGACCTAGGTCACACAGCTGTTTCAAATCTAGACTGCTTTATTGTACAGCCCCAGCTGCACCCTGTGCTCACCACCCCTGCATTCATTCCTCTCCGTAGCGTGGCCAAGGGTTATAATGTTCAAAGGCTCAGAAACCACTATTCTACCTAAGTGCAGTCACGACAGAAATCCTTCTAGGTCCACAGATATGTCCAGGATCACCATTCACATCAGCTTGATATAAGCAACCCCACACGCAAGGGGAGGTAGCATGTGAATGGCATATGCCCACAGGGCAACCACTGTACTCCCATCCTGAGCCAAGCTGGAACCCTCTCCGCCTTTCCATGTCACCTCTCCACATTAAAAGCCTTTCTTGCCTTCTCTCCTCTCCTCTCCCTCCCTTTATTCTCTTCTGCTCTCTTCTCCTTCCCCTCCCCTCCCCTTCCCCTCTCTTTCCCTTCTCTCTCCTCTCCTCTCATCCCTTCTCTCTTTTTGTCACTTTATCGGACTTCTCTTTGCCATGTGTGTCCAAACCTTAGGCCATTTAGCACATATTATCCTTACAGCCTTTCCAGGCCTTTCTAACTACAAGGCTCTATCTACATACCTATACTTCTTATCCACTTGGTTGACACCTAAAGCTGCTGCTTAGCATTTGATTCCATTTACCTATTCAGTGAGAGTTAAGTTTGTGGAAGACAGGAAATAGTTTTGCTTCTTTCTCTCTGCGCACACTCCCTCTCATCCCACACACTGCATCTCCTGTAATATGAAAAGTTCAATACATACTGTTTGGACAGTAAATAGACTAATTGATTAACATAATGAATAAATATTTACCTACCCTGAAATAGCCTCCATCTCAGACCTGGCTGCACATGAGAATGTGGGCCTGTGTGGTACTGGACAGGGTATGAATATCTAAAAAGTTCCCACTGAGGCAATCAACCAAAATAAGAAAGCCTAAGAGCGGGAAATATATTAAGATTCAATCTGCAAAATTTTAAAGGGAGAACTAGATACCCAGGAAACTAAGAAAGAAAAGTAGTCTTATGTATTAAAGCATTAAAGTACCTTCCCAGGATCCGAAAATCAAATGTGTTCCTCCATCCAGTCTGTCATTTTCCTCCAGGAGAGGTAATTTATCTTCCCATTTCAACTATACTTTAAATTTTTGAGTGGCTAGTATCTCCTACTGTACCTTTTTCTTCTACTCTTTTTCTCCTGCATACACTTACCATATACCTTGACCTCGGACCCATCCTAAAAAGCTTCTTCTGACAAAGAATTTCAATTCAAGTCATCTAAACAGCTATTGAGATTTGTTCATGAACTTGGGCTCCCTCTGCTGGGTCTAAAGCAACACAACATGCATTGCTGTAAGAACGGAGTTTAGGAACTAATTTGTTCTCCGCCAGAATTTTCTCCTGTTGAAACCAAAATTTAAACTCAATAGCCAGCTAAATGAAACATTTTAAAAGCAGTGACAGAATTGAGATAAATTAGTAATAGTTGATTGAGACAAGAGTTTTTTTTTAATTAGTCCTACACAAATCTGTTTATTTCCATTGCTGGGAGGATAGAACTCAGCAGTGTAACACTAGAACACTGCTGAAAAGAAAATATAGGATTGCATATGTGATTTCCAGAAGCAAATGGAGATGAATATGACCACAGGTCCTCTAAGTTCTTCAAGCAAGTTTCTTAAATAAACTACTCAGCATTTCTGAAGAAATACAAACCAAAACTGCTGATAACATCATTGAAATACGTTAGCCAACTGGGTGACATAGAGTATATTGTGCCCACACATTCTCACATGCATAAAAAGATAAAGAAAAGTCATATCTCCAAGTGTATTCCATATTTTCTAAAGATACCAGAAATGTAACTTATTCATCAAAGAGGAAATGATAGGTATCGATTCCAGCTAAAAAGGAAATGTTATTTGTCATTTAATTGATTCATTTCTTATTATACAAGAGAATGGTTAAATTGATCCACAAGAAACCATACGACCAAGGGAAAAAATGAAAATAGATCTAAGAACTTTAAAAATCTAGAAATTATATATTATGATCCACAGTTTTCTCCTTGAGATCAGCTGATACTCAGCAGTAAGTTTCTGTTACAGCCAGTCCACTTCCCTTCTCTATTGTAAAACAATTAGCTGCTACCCCCCCCCACACACACACAGACACACAAATAACCAAAAGGCCAACCTATGATTAGATGATGGTTCAAAATGTAAATGGAGGGTCCCTTATTCAATCAGGATTAAGTCAGAGACAGAAGAGCAGGACACTTAGCAAGTAAATCTCTGAAACATGGGTCTTCCAAGCATGAGGTCCTGGATAACCCCGTACTTAGGTCATGTGACCATGAACCTGACCTGCTACACCCCTGCAATTGTTGAAGGTTAGTAACAAGGATCGTGGGTCACTATTGTGAACATACATAAAGACACTAGATAGTCTTGTCTTGCCATCCTTAAATAATTTCCTTTGCAACAGAAACATGATGACTATAGCAAAATGATTCTGTTAAGTCCCTAAAGTGAGTATCGGATCCTGTTAGTAGGGTATGTTTATGATCTGTTCATCAAAGCTTGGTATTAGATACTAAGCATGTATTTATAGAACCTAATATAACTCCTTCCTGTGAAAAACTATACAATTTAAGTGGTTAAGAATCTACTTCCAGAATCAAACTCCCTAGATTTAAATCCTATCCTATCACTGACCACTGGCATAACTTTGAACAAGTTACTTCAACCTTCTGCTAAAGTACTTTTTTTAGTAGACCAGTGATTTTGGTCGTTGAACTCAGAAAATCCACTTAATTAACACATTGTAAGGCATACTGGTAGTGTGTTACTATTTCATGGAGTCAGCAATTTACTGGATTTGGCTTTTTTTTTTTTAAGTCTGAGTATCTAATGGAATGCATGTGAATTAAGCATCACTCCCCACCCTGATGAACCTAAAGCTTTTCTGAGAGGAAGAGAACGCACACAAGCAACGGCTTCATGATAGTTCATGTATTAGTTGTGGCTCAGGGTTAGCCCTTATTTGGTTCTAATGGAATTGTGATCCATTATAAAGTGAAATTTGAATGCTAGACCACCATAAATTCAAAAAGGCTGAAAAGACGGTGAAGAGGTCTAGATGGTATCTTGCAAAGATCAATTCTATTACATCTATACCCACACCTTTTCCCAGGTCCTTCCTTCCTCCTTTGGTAAGTAAAATAAACTTTTACTTTATGTAGAAATTATCTTCTTTGTTTTCAAATTGTTGCTTATTACTTTGAACTGCTCTCTTTTCTACCAATGAAGTTGTTTAGACATCTCAAGTTGAGATGGAGTCCATTATAGTTTTCCTCATTAAAATTAATGGACTTAGCAATAGGTTGCCCAAAAATGAATTAAAGTCATGACAAGAGTGATTGTTGTGCCCTCAATTTTGTGATAGACTCTGGAGAGGCAAGGAAGGTCTTACAAAGAAAACTGATTTTTTGAGTTGCAGTCACTAGTTATAAGCCAGTGTTGCCTAGCCCAGGTGATTGGAGTTCAAACCTGACTCTCTCATGTATTAGATGCCATCTACAGTAAGTATCTCTCAGTGTCTGTTTTCTTGTCTTTAAATAAAGTGATAAAGGTTTTACATTATCTGCTAGTATTTCGATTCTTTCCACATGTGTAATTTCTATGGCTTACTCTGACAATAGGAAGATAGGCTTTAGCATATCAAAATGGATAGGAGAGAAATCTATAAGGGACAACATCAAGGCAGGGGAAAAATGGGTAGAGAATAAGAAACAAGCCTGCGGTAGAAAATAAGGTTTTCTACTTTAGGAAGAATCTCTTCGTGAAGATTAACAAGGACTGACTCTGTGGCATTTTTGTTTTCTTCCATCTCAGCAGTTTGTTGGGGATTACTGTAGTACTACTTCATGGAACTAGAAACATTCAAAGTTAAATTAGGTTTTTACCCTTTGAAATAGAAACTAAAAAGACATAAACTGAAGAGGTACCATTGGCGGTTGTGGGAGGAAAAGTAGGAGAAAACTGAAGGAGTAACAAGTTCGACAAGAAATGTACTTACTACCTTACTTACATAACTGGAACTCCTTTGTACATCACCTTGACAATTTTTTTTTAAAAAAATGGTAATTTGGGGGCTGGGATGTAGCTCAGTGGCAAAGCGCTTGCCTAGCAAGTGCAACGTCCTGGGTTCGATCCCCAGTACCAAAAAAGAAAAGACAAAAAAAATACAGTTAAAAATGGTAATTTGGTTAAGATAATAAAAAAAGAGGTACCATTGTTTATCCCATGTTCAGCCATTTAGAAAAGCAAACCTCCAAGCCAAATACGTGGTGTGTGTGGTTGTCAGTGACAAAAACCAATGCACTGGTTTTTTTTTTGCTCAAGTAATTCATTCCTTTGGAAACTCAAAGGTTATTAGAGGAATACAAACTTCTGCTTACCCTGTCCTTCCAAAGGGTGTTACTCAACAAATGTTTCTCGGAAGAAGAAATCATTGCATATATAAGTGGTAGAATGGTAGAGTCTGTTGTTTTCATGATTGGTTTATCTTCTCCACCTGTTAAACCCTCACTATTCAGAAAGCACTCCCTCCCCCCCCCCCTCTCACTCTGTAGGTAGATGGATAGACAGACAGTTGGAGAGAGAGAGAGGGAGAAAGAGACAGAGAGAGAGAGGCAGTGCTGGGGCTTGAATTCTGGGCCTGGGTGCTGACACTGAGCTGCTTTTGCTCAAGGCTAGCCCTCTACACTTGAGCCACAGAACCACTTTTGGCTTTTTTGAGTAGTTTATTGGAGATAAGAATTTCATAGACTGTCTTGCCCCTTCTGGTTTCGAACCACGATCCTTAGATCTCAGTCTCCTGAGTAGCTATGACTACAGGCATGAGCCACTGGTGCCCAGCTCCACTCAATATTTTTAATGCTCTACCCTCCACTTCTCCCTTCCCTAACCCCAGTTGTTCCCCATAAATTATACAGGATGGTAAGACTACTCCTCATTGATGTTTATACTCCCTTGTTCCCAGAATACCAATGCATGTCTTAGGTATTTAATATGTACTTAATAAAAAAGGAATCATTGATTATATAGCCTAACTTCCTTGTGATAATCTTCTTAATTACCTCATAACTGGAAGAGTGGATCTGTGGGTAAGTTCAGGGACACACAATTGGCAGTTTCTATTCAGTCTCTGGTTGTAAATACTATACATTGTTTCTGAATCTATGTATGCAAGCAGTTACCACAGACACAAATTAATTTCAGTCTCATGCTTTAAACTTTTATTATTTCCCAAATAATTCTGTAAGCAGCATGATAAAAAAAATCCTATCTTATTTACTGCCCTAACCCAAATGTGAGCAAGACAGTCCTCAATAAATATTTAATTCACTGACTAATAAATAGATTCCTTCAGTTTTTTTTCTACCCAGAAGCAGATATTTTTCTTTTACATATTCTGATATTTTGCACAGCAATAAATTTTTCCCAAAAGGTGGGAAGAATTATTTTCCTCGCTCTTAGGTTCTCCCAGGAAGTGAAAAATAAAAGCATAGAGCATTGTAACAACACTTGGCCAACAGAAATCTTCCATGACTATGCCACTCATTATTTTCAAAGTAGATTAAAAACTCATTAATAAAGATCAAGCTATATTTCAGTTTTGTTGTAATGTGAAAAGTAAATAATCTTCTCCATAAGAAAGAAGTGGGTAGCCCTTACAACTCAAATAGCTGTTACGAATGGCGTAAGCAGTAATGAGCCTCCTCAGATAACTATACCCAGCCTAACACCTGGAACTTTCTAGCAACTAGAAATCTTTATAAACCAATATGTATGTCTGGTGTCGATAAGACTCCAACATTGTAAGACAAATTTATCCCCTTAGTCTGATTTTTTTTTAAATAGGGGAAGGCTATCCTCATCTTATATTTTTATTTTCTCCTACTCCACCCACCACATTCAAAAATGTTCCAAGGCATTGCTATAAAAGTCCGCTTTCATGCAAAATCCCCTACTTGACAGCAAAAGGTGTAGAGGGGGTAACATTTGGCAAATCTTAAAGATCCAAAAGACCATAGTATTCTATTTCCCAACCATTCCAAGCAAATGAGTATTTTTTACGTTATGATTTAGTAACATGCCATTAAACAGCATATTAAATTAGCTCATAAATCCCACATTTCAGTTATAACAGATGATCCACATAAATCAAAACATTCTACTCATGAACTTAGCTCTCTTACATTTTTAGTGGTTATTTTTTGGCAGTAAATTAGAGGAGGGGGGGAGTTCTTATAGTAAATTGCCTCTCTCTTCACAAGTGACTGGGGCCCACAGAGATCTGGCACACAATCTTCCCCCTTAGCATTTTCCTTTACTCTCAGTAAACAAGTAGTTCAGGTCTTTCAACTGTATGAGGAAGCCTTTAGAGGTTCTCCTGCTGTTGCTGAGTCTCACCCCCAAGGAATGAAATTTGAAGGGGAGGGAAATCATTACATCTTAGCTCAAAATGAAAGTCATAGAAACTAAAAAATGGATGGGGGAGAATTACAAAAGAATTACATTGATCAAGATGCATGGTACTCATATTTTAGAGAAACTATGTTTTTCTTAAGGAGGACATAATTCTTCCTAGGAGAAGACCAAGAAAGAATGAGAGAAAATGTTAGTGCATTGGTTAACATACTATTAAATTAGAAAAGTCCCTGTCTGAACAAGGAAGTAGAGCTTGTGTCCGTGGTAAGCAAACTGAGAGCCTGACAAATGATAAGCATCAACAAATTGCTTAACAAAATGTGAGCTACTGATTACAGTGTTGATGCAAAATGGAAAAAACCAGCTGACATGAAATACCATGTTAACACAGAGAACTACACTAATGAAAAAGGACAAGGCTCTACAGCTCATTGGCTTTTGTAGAAAGAATGCACACACAGAACAATGCCAAAAAGAAAAAAAAAACACCTACTGCAGCTTACTAGACTGACAAAACATTTAGGACACAAGAGTAAAATATGAAAGCCAGTTAACTGCACAATAATTAAAAAATAAACCATCTTTGAGCATTTAACTTGTAAGGATTCTGGGTGGTTTCAGCACACAGAGAGAAAGAAAAAGAACCAACATTCCCAAGTCATAGACGTACGCTTACACAACTGCAAGTAGTTAGCACTTCATATTAACAATGGAAATCAACTATTTTAATAAACTTCACCCTGTAGTGAAGAGCTTTGGGAATATTACCTGAGGAGCACTCCACAAATCCTTATGTAAAATTCAAATGACTCTCTATTGTGCTTTGGGGACACCCTGGCAGGCTTCTTAAGCTCTTTCCAGAAATACTTTTGGCTTTTATGTATACTGCACCAGAAACATGACAACCAACACGATAGGAACACGGTTTTAGTTTTGAATTTAATGCAAAGGCAGCAGATAAGAGATTCACTTTAGTGTGAATTTTTCTGCAGTAGGAAACTCTATTTCCACTATCTAAAATGCCAATTTTCAAATGTTCTTTTTAAAACCATGCTCTAAAAGAATCAGATAAGTTGGTATAATTCCAATCTCAGTTATTATCCTACTCCTTCAGTTTACTCAATAAACCAAACCACTATTCTCCATTTTTGTATTTGTTGCCAAACAAATACAAAAACCACATACATATTCAAAAACACAATTAGTTCACAACAGCAAAATGAGAAACAATGTGTTCAAGCATAAACAAATGAGAGGTGGCCAAACAAATCTGAATTAACTCTTAAGAGATTATTTGAAATCTACATCAAAGAGCTTAGCTTGAAGTTCAAGTGGCAGAGTACATGCTTAGTAGGGCCCTAGATTTTAAGCTCCAGCACCAAACACAAAGTAAACAAAAGAAAAATCTACATGGATAATGTCTTCAACCTGAAACCAAATTTGTACCATATTTCATCCCAAATTCACTTGCCTTTCAAGATAAATCATGTGGACTAATGTTCTTTCTTTTTTCTTTTTTGTCAGTCATGGGGCTTGAACTCTGGGCCTGAGAGCTTGCCCTCAGCTCTTCAGCTCAAGGCAAACGCTATAGCACTTGAGCCACAGCACCACTTCCAGCTTTCTGGTGGTTAATTGGAGTCTCACAGACTTTCCTGCTCGAGCTGGCTTTGAATGGTAATCCTTAGATCTCAGCCTCTTGAGTAGCTAGGACAACAGGTATGAGCCACTGGTGCCCGGCGACTGATATTATCTTAATCTGGACTTTCCTTCAGAATACAGGTCATCAAAATATTTTAAGCTCTAGTCACTTCTATCTGAGGGTGGAACTCGAAGCCAGACAGTCAGAAAAATCCAAAATCTGTCTATCCCATACAAGACAGTAGAGGGGTAGGTCAAGTTGTAGAACACCAGCATTGAGTGGGGAAAAAAAAAAAAAGCAAGAGCATAAGGCCCTGGGTTCAAGTACATGTGCTGACACCAAGAAAAAAAAATTTCAAGAGAAAAAGAAAAAGGAAGAGGAAAATGTTCTATAGGACTGGATAGTTCAATAAATTTCTCAGCACTCCCAGTGACAGGCATCATAAGATTGCCATCAGATTTATGACTCGGAAACTCAACCACTCAACAAAAGTAAAAATCTCTTCATCCCAAGGTTATCAAGTCAGCTGAGCATATCTTCTACAAGATGAGAAAAGTTTTATAAAATGCATGACAGAATTGAAGTAAAGGGTTATTTGAAAATGAAATTCAACACCAAAAAAAAAAAAACCACCCTACAAAACATGTAATGGAAACTAGATTTTATCTACCATGTTAAAACAAATTAATTTTTAAAAAATAAGCCTTTCTGTGGAAAGCAAATCCAGAGCCAGATTTACTCCCTCTGAATTATTCCACTTATGAATATTATTAGCCTGATTAGGTTACCAACAAGGCTTGCACATAGAGTGTGTGATAAAGTGTAAAATCATGTAAAGAGTTATTAGGAACATTTACCTTTTGCCTGGTCAGTAGCCAGTTAAAGAATGACAATTTACTTATGCTGTGATGTGCACTGATAAACAATGTAAACCCCAAGAGAAATAATGTATGTATGGAAAGAATGTATGACTTCTTCACCTGAGTGACTTTGCTGTCCTCTTCCCAGGCGTCAGGAGAAAAGGGCTCATGCCAGACGCATCATGGATAAATGATGATGAAACAATATTCGATTCATCACTACTTAGATGGTTATTTTGCAGGTAGTCTTTCAACTTCTCCATCAATTTATTGGCTGACACACACAGCTGTATTTGGAGTATGATTCCTAGTTAGCAAGTGGACAAGTTTTTGCTTTTAATTTCTAAAGACCTTGCTAGGAAAAAAAATAATAATAAAGCATGCTCATTTTCATGAACTTGGATATAATCGACCCAAAAAAACCAGCTAGAAAATCCAACAATGTTAAATTCTTTTATTGAATACAGTGATCCACCAACGTTATGAATCCTATCATGTTTCTAGGCCCACAGATGAGCTAGACACAAATCCAGAATCCTACAGAAAGTGATCATTTTATCTCCTTTGTGACTCTCTGTCAATTTCAATAATTTTCAAAGAAGAGATTTGCATTTTTTCCTTTGATGACACTATTTCATTCTAATCTTCAGTCAACACACAGAGCTGAGGACAAACCTTATCAGAAAATAATTTCCTCCCAGGTTTTTTTTTTCTGGGGAGGGACACTATATAGTAAAACAAAATAAACTGTCTTTGTAATTCACAATAAAGACAAGAAATAATGTCATCCTAAGCATTTTCTATAAACAGTATATATGTAGCAAGGTTTATAATTAGCAGTGGCTAGGGAGTCAAAGACAAGGGATATTGACAACCAGAGAAATATAAGAAACCAAGATAACATCTTCTAACCACAAAGTGTTTTGTGGTGAAATATTTGTGAAGATCATTAGCAAAAGTAGGCAGGAGCTTCCCTCACAGGTGGGAAATAGAAGTTAAGGATACAGCCACTGGCGAAGTAAAGTGCTACAAAATAGCATTCAGTAATATTATGGGATCCATGGACCCCCTTTTTTTAAAATACTTTTTTATTGTGAAAATACTGTACAGAGGGGTTACAATCACATGAGCAAAGTAATGAGTACATTTCTTTTCAAGCATTGTTGTCTCCTCCTTTGTTTTTCCCCTATCAGCCCTCCCTTTTGAGAAAAGAATATTATTTTCAATTTACTAGATAAACACACGTAGGCACAAAATCTTCCCCTAAAACTTCACATCCCCTGAGGCTCATAGGTCTAGGCTTTGGACCGCCTGTCACTCTTCTACTCTGCTCCAAAAGAAATCTCTGCTTGGCAGAGGATTCTTACCTTAAACAGGGGGGCTGATGTTTACAAGGAGAAACAACGAGACACTGTGCTAAGAGTTTGTCCTCAGTACAACTACAACTAATTAGTCAGGACAATTGCAATTTCTTAGTCCTGCTACCCCAAGGACAGCTATCCTAGGAAGATACCTTGCATAGATTCTGCCCAAAGAGTCAAAGAGACATGAGCAAATAAGTCATGATCTGTTGAACTTACACTGTAATTGACCACAGTTGAGCTAATGAAGAATTGGAGGAAATTAATATTTATGAAGCACTTAGGTATGCTAAATCCTCTAGAAGTAACTTTCACACCTTTCCCACATTAAGTCTTCACAGGAACCCTAGGAGGTAATTGTTATCATTCTAACTTAAAAACAGAACAAGTAGCTCTGAGAGGTTCACTGATTTGTCCCAGATTACAGAATTTGGGTTCTAACTCTGAAGTCTCCAATTCCAACCTTCTTTCCATTCTATATATTACCTTACTCTCAGTTCATGCTATAGACACCACCACATTGGGAATATATATCATGACCAAGGGGTCTACTTTGGGTGCACCTGCCTAACCTAGCTGAAAGAGTGCAAAGTATCCCAAATATCTTGGCCCATGTCTGTAATCCCAGCTACAAGGGAAGCAGAGGTAGGAAGATCATGGTCCAAGTCCAGCAATGAGGAGAAGCAAGTGAGATCCTACCTGGTAAAGTAAAAGTAAAAAAGCCTAGGGATGTGGCTCAAGTGATAAAGCACCTGCTAAGCAAGTATGAGACTAAATTCAAAACTCTAGTATTGCCTCCCCCACCAAAAAAAGTCCCAAATGTTTCTTACTACCTCTACTGCAGCCATCCTGGTATAAAGAATCATTGTCTCCATCTGGATTATTGTAAGAGCTTTCTCATTACTGACCTAAGCCCCTGGCTGGTCCATAAACAGCAGAAGTGATCGTTACTTGCATAAGTTACAGCACAGCATCTTTCCCGTGCTCAAACTAGCACTACACCTAGAACAACTTTAGTTCCCTATAAGGGCCAGTAAAAGCCAACTCTAGCTTTGAAATCCCTGGAATCTTTGAAATCCCTCCCTGTCAATCAGTCTAATCTAGCTACACAGCCTCCTTGACTTGATCTATCCCTTGATTTCTTTGCTGCTTGGTCCCTATGTCTGGAAGCTTCTCCAGATTTCTCTATTGCAATTTCCTTCATAGTTTTTATGTCTTTTTCCCACAGGCCACTTCTGAGGTCTTTCCTGCCCAGGCTATTGTAAACTGCACATCAACAGTCCTAGCCTATACCTTTCTTTATTTTCCCCATAGTGTACATTGCCTTTGGACATACCTTTAAATATCACTTTTTATCTCCTATTTCCTGCCACAGAACATTCCACAAGAGCAGGAAAATTGCTGCCTGATTGTTGACTGCTGTCAATTCATTTCTTAAGATAATGCCAGGCACTTAGAAGATACACAATCTGCATTTGTTGGTTAAATGAATAAACCAGAAAGTTCAAGAAGCAGGGGTGATAGCACACACCTGTAATACTAATTGAGAGGTGATTTCTGGAGGATCTTTGTTGGAAGCCAGCTTGGGCAAAAGTTCTTGAGACCCCATTCTTTACCAATGGCCTTAAGTATGAAAGCTCAGGGATAGTGCTCAAGCCATGAGTACAAGACCCATGACTGACAAAAAATAAATAAATAAATGAAAAGGAAGAAGCTAGGTATGATAGCTTGCACTTGTTATCCCAACTGTGGCAGGAATAATAAAATAGGAAGATTGTGGTCCAGGAATAGCCCTAGCAAAAGGGGAGACCCTATCTCAAAATAACTATGTGCAATATATTCCAAATCTTTCCATTTCCTTATTAATAGTACAATATCATTCTTTCTGGTGAATGAGTAGAATTCCATTGTGTATATATATACTACATTTTCCTGACCCATGCAAACACTGAGGAACATCTAGGTTGATTTCCATATCTTGGCTATTGTAAATAATGCTGCAATGATCATGGTTGTGCTGGTACCTTTAATGTGGCCTGGTTTCTGGTCATTTGGATAAATGCCCAGGAGCGGGATTGCTGGGTCATAGGGAAGCTCTATGTTTACTTTTTGAGGAACCTTCATACTACTTTCCGGAGTGGTTGAACAAGTTTACATTCCCATCAACAGCGTAGTAGAGTTCCTGTTTGGCCACATCCCCATGAGCATTTGTTATTGTTAGTTTTCTTGATATTGGCCATTCTAACTGGGGTGAGGTAGAAACTCAGTGTTGTCTTCTGGAACCAGAGAAACATAGGTCGCATGGTTTCCCCATTTGTGGCAGCTAGAATATGCCAAAAATTTATAAGTAAAAACCCTGGGTGTTAAGAAGGAGGTTATAAATGAATTAACTGAAGTGTAATAGACTATAAGGAAGAGTGCAAATCATACAATTCTTTTTCTTTTTCTTTTTCTTTTTCTTTTTTTTTTTTGTCAGTCGTGAGTCTTGAACTCTGGGCTTGTATGCTGTCCCTCAGCTCTTCCGCTCAAGGTGAGAGCTCTACCACTTGAGCCACAGCACCACTTCCGGTTTTCTAGTGGTTTATTGGAGATAAGAGTCTCACCGACTTTCCTGCCTGGGCTGGCTTTGAACCGTGATCCTCAGATCTCAGCCTCCTGAGTAACTAGAATTACAGGCATGAGCCACCAGCGCCTGGCCCTCATACAATTCTTTAAGAAGACTAAGTTAAAGTCCAACAAAGTAAGTACCAAGAATCTAGCAATTGCAAGAAGGGTAGGTAGAGTCAAGGGGGGAAGGATAGAAGAATGAAAGGGAGGAAAGGGAAGAATGCAGGCAAGAATTCATTGTGTATACTACAGGACTGAAAACTATAAAAGAAGGGAGGTAAAAGGGGGATGAAAATGTTGAAGTGGTGACACCGATTAAGATGCATTGTTCACATAAACTTGTGTGCTAAATGGCAAAAAAAAATCAATACATAACCTAAAATTAAGATAAGTGAAGAAAGAAATAGGCTGGGAGGGAGTGGGTGAGAACGTTGAAAGGCATGACATTGATCAAGATGCACTGTATTCATACACTGCTTTGGTGAATGGTAACTCCTCTGTAGAACTACTTAAAGATAATTTTTTAAAATATTCAAAAATAACTGCAAAAAGAAGTGGGAACATGGCATAGAGCTCAAGATAGAGGGCCTACCTAGGAAGTACAAGTGGAAGGCCCTGAGTTCAAGCCCAGCACCACCGCAATAAAGAGAAAAAAAACCACTGAGCTGTGCTGTCTTCCTTAGCCTACTTGCGTGGTAGCTGCTGTAACCAGGGGTCTGCCTTGCAACACTGCACTGCACACCAATTAAATGCTGCCCTTGAGTATGTGTGCAGCCCTCAGCAGAATGCGGCCTCCCCTGGCACAACCAAATAGTTGCTTCGCTTCTCCTTTTCAGCTCAGTGCACCACTTAAGACATCTAAAACAATGGAAACAGAAACATTCATTTTAATTTAAAATCGCTTTTTTTTTTCAGAAGCGATGTGAGCTTCACATCTTAAACAGAATTGCTGACTTTATCCTTCATTCAATAGTAAATGCCACAGAATTCATAGATTTTTATGCCATGTAGAAACCAAAAATAGAGTGAACAACAATCATGTCCTCCCTTTCTCAGGGAGTTAATTAAATAAACACATGAAGAATATGGCTGCATGTGGTTAAATGGTAGAAGGCAAGGGAGGAGAGAGCCTCATGAGTTGTTTACCTTTAAGACCAACCAGGTGACTATGTTGTCAACCAATTATGAACAGGTGTGTTGGGGGAAATTAAATGAAGCAAGTATGTGTTAATACTTTAGAAACAAGTGTGCCTTAGTACTCCTGGAAAAAAAAACTAATGATAAGGTAATTATTATAATTCCTTGTGGTTTTCGCAACCACTGTATCCAATGCTGAAAAATAAGTCCCCTTACAGAATTACTGAGTGCCATAAAAAGTTTGCAAGTATTTCTGTGCTATTTGTTTCCCCCATTTAGGAACTGTAATTTACAAAGTGGAATAAACTGCCACATACCATCCCAGAGTTATTCTTAATGGGAAAGCAAAGTACAAATGTTCTGGCTGAGTATAATTGGGCCTACTTGTTTAGAGTTTACACATTGATCTAATTTAAAAGCAAAGGAATATAAAGAAATATTAGGAATTCATTAAGACCTCCTCGCCTGGCTAGAAATGGGAAGAGGGATTCTTTTACCAATGCCTGAACCAGAAAAAAAAATTTTCTCCCTTTAGCAGTCTGTGTGATGCAGCACTTACTAATAAGTGCTGCTTGAGCCACAGCACGGAATAAAAAGCCTACAGAGCCAGCACTTCAGGAAGAGGCTTTCATATTATTCAAAAGTCTCAAAAGTCATTACAGATTAGAGCTGGAAGAAATCTAGTCCGATTTCCTTACTATCCCAACAAGAAAACTGAGGTTTGATTTTGAAAAGTGACTTACCTAGGGTCACACAATGACTGAGTCAGAATAAAAATAGTACCCCAACTCCCAGTTCAATCATTTTTTAAGACATTGTTGGAACTCAATAAATATTGGCTTCTCTTTCTTTTAAGGAACAGGAGGATAGACAAAAAGAAAGAACAGTGTCATTTATTACTGTTTGCTTCTGTTTTTTTTAATATAAAGACTTTAGAAAAGATAATACCAGAGTAGCAATGAGTATTTTATTTCCCTAGAGCATGATGTGCTCTTGGGCAAATGTATTTTATGAAGAGATTTGTCCTGGGAACTTGGCAGATTTTGCTGTAAATATTTTAACAGTTTCCTATTATTTAGTTGTGGGATTAAATTTTTATCCTAGCCTTCCCAGACTGATATCTGCAGATTATAAGTGTCCTTGTGCCTACAACAAAAAGCACGGCTTTCTTCACTGAAGGATGAGGTGACAGATATTCAAGGAAGGACTTTAACCTGGTCCTCAAGAAATCAGTTATCCAGTCTCTCAGATCCCCTATTCACTGCAGAGACTGGTCTTTCTGAAGGTCAAGGCTTCCTATGGTACTCTTATCTGGTGACCCATCAAGATGGAAGCATAAAGTCCTTCACATTCTGATCAATAGAGGCTAACTCTGATTAGCACAAACCAATACCTAGTCAACTAAGAAAGATGGACAGAGCCATATTCATCACTGATCCTAGTAATTTAGGAGACTCATAAATTGAATGTTTCTATGGAAATGCATTGGAACTATCAACACTATAAATTATCATTGTTTCTATGGTTGTTAGCAACCATAGAAACTTACTGGGTTCCCCAAAATGGAGCATTTTTAATCAACATGTTTGCTAGCTACTGGAGTATTTTCATCCTTTTACAAATAAAGAAACAGGAGCTTATAAAGGTTTTTTATGAGTTTATCTCTTAATGTTCTAGATTTGTGGTGGGGGAGGGTATTTCTTAATGTAAAAAAGATTTTTTAAAAAATCACAACCTCTCAGGAGGCTGAACTCTGAGGATTGCAGTTAGAAGCCAACCAGGGCAGGAAAGTCTGTAAGAGTCTTATCTCCAATTAATTACCAGAAAACTGGAAGTGACACTGTGGCTCTAAATGGTAGAGCACTAGCCTTGAGCAAAAGAGCTCAGGGACAGTGTCCAAGCCCAAGTTCAAGCCCCATGACTGACAAAAATAATAATAATAATAAAAAGATAGAAAAGTGACTAAACAAGAGTCACTCTTAATATTTGACATGCATTAAAAGCAATATCACATTGAAAAGAATGTCCTCAGTGGAGACCCCTGATTTGAGACTGAGGTCTAAGTTGATCCTCAGCTTTCTTTCCTAATACATATGCAGTGGAAATCCCAGGCCCTTGCCCGTCTGATCTATCACCCCCCCCCCTTACATCTTAATGCAAAGTCTCTATCCTTATGGGAGGATGCTGGAATGTCTTTTCATTGACATAGGTCAGATTGAGTTCTAATCATACTGGAAATGGACTTTGTCCAACCCACTGATAAAAATAGACTTAGCCAACATGTCACTTATTTTTGTGCCATTGAGATGAAGATTTTTTTTTTCAGGGTATGGTCTAGCACATTGTAGAACACCTGCCAACTTTGTGTCTAAACTTCCTATTGTTAAATTTTCTGCAATGATCCAGTTCTTCATGCGCTGAAATTTTATACCCAAATAAAATTTAACATTAAAAAATAAAGTAAAGCCATATCCCAGGCCATTAAGTAGAATCTCACCTATAGCTGACATGAGAAGATGCCACCACCCCAGGCAAACCGATTTGTTTTATTAAGCCCTTGCCCTCCCAAGAGGGACTGCTCAAGGAAGCCAGTCATAAGAAATCAATCTGGTAGTGATGCACCAGCCAGATGGACTTGACCTTGAACTTGAAAGTAGTTAATATAACATCATTTTTTCTCCAAAGCCTCTTAAGTTGACTCTTGATTTCCAAATAGTAGGTCATTCACTACCATGTTGGAAAGATTTCCCAATCATTTCTTTTATTATTTTATACTTTCAATTTTACTTTTGCAGCATAAAACTGAAGAATACTACTGGATGCTGGTGCCTCACACCTGTAATCCTAGCTACTGGGGAGGCTGAGGTCTGAGGATCGCAGTTCAAAATCAGTCCAGGCAGGAAAATCCATGAGACTCTTATCTCCAGTTAACCACCAGAAAACTCAGAAGTAGCTCAAGTGATAAGAGTGTCAGCCTTGAGCAAAAAAGCTCAGGGAGAGTGCCCAGGCCTGGAGTTCAAACTTTAGGCCCCATATAAAAACAAATAAACAAATAATAACAAAAAAACTTTTGGAATCTTTAGCCTTCCCAATTAGCTGATTCACCTTTTGTTTTAATGTGGATCACTACTTCATTTGTGCTATAGAAGACGTAAATGGAATGGAGTGAAAAGCAGTGGGCTTCCTATGGAACATCCCTCTTCTTCAGGTGAAAGGCACGTGCATTGCCAACCAGTGGCTCACCATGGATGCCCAATCTGGAGAGAATGTCTAACTTCTCATATACCCATGAAACATTTGTGTAAATTCTTTAGGTGGTTCTCGAAGTGTCCCCACTGCACAACCCCTTGACTTGATGATACCTAGTTGTGGCCTTACCCCTTTGCTCTTTGCTCAGTGTACTATCTTCAGATCTTGCTGTAGAGGTGCCTTTCTCATTAAAACAATTTAAGCCTGGAATCCTTTGGTACCCATGTGACCAACAGAAAATTCATGCGTCCTTCTTTGTCATGCCAAATGACAGGAATAGTGGCTACTGTCCCTTTAGTTCTAACTGGACCCATGCTTTCACTTTGATCCTCCTTCCCCCTGCTAAGATAAAGCCAGCCACATCTAACCTCTACCCTAGAGTTTCCCCTTCCTTTCCCTAAGTCTCTGATGTGTTTTCTCAAAGTCTCCCTTACTTCAAATTGAGATGGGGAAACACCTTCTTTAGTCTTGGCATCATTTTCCCCACAATTTCTCACAATTTTGCACCTAAGCATGCTACTTTCTTGGGCCACAAAGTTCCTCCTTCTTATAGAATATTCTATAAGCGGGGAGGGGGGAGGCTTGAGCAAGGTTTGGGCTTAGCAAGTTTTTCTTCTCTTAGCCTTGAGTGAACTATCTACCTCCCCATGATGACAACTTTCTTAAAAATGGGAGGTACTTAACCTCTCTGTCCTAGCATTAAAATCAAGTCCCCAAATCCCAAACTATATGAAAAGTGCTACTCAGCATCCTACTTTAACTAGAAGCATGATCCAGCTTTTATGGGGAAAAGGGCTGCCTTTCTGCGACTCTTGAGAGTTCTTTAAAATATCTCTTGTAAGGACTGATATTTGTTAGGTTATGACAGGATAAAAAAAAATCAAATACAGACCCCAGCCTAATATTCTTCCTTAAGGAGATATTAAACTACTGTCTAGACAGAGCCTGGGATCCTAGAAGATAATGATCTCTCGGTAAAAAATGAGTTCTTTATTAAAATATAACTACCCGAATAGGTAAAAGCAAGAAGGCTTTTTAACATTAGTCCTGATCAACCTTACACAAACTTACATACATTAGTATGTGCTGTTACATTCAGTTGGAACTCAGCTCTTCTAATGCCAAAATGTCCCCCTATTGACTAGGGAGTGGCATAGCTATCAGATAGGCATGATAGGTTCACTTTGTTGGGTTATTTATTAATATTTTTAGACATCCCAACTTAAAAGTTTTTGGAAATTTATGTACTTTCTATTATTCTGTTACCTCACATTGTTGGCACAGATTCACTGAAGGTTATTTTCTAGGTCATTCCTAATCTGCTGGTATGGACCCACACCTCAGCCTAATCCTGAACCAAGCCTGAGCTAAACCCTAATGTTTGTTAACATAAGATTTACTTTTAATTCCAAGTCAAAAAGATTCCTGGTCCCATTGTGTGTTCTCCATATAAATCTTAGTCCATTCCTAAAAATGGTTTATTATAATTTCTCAGGAATCATCATAGACAGGAATTGGCTCTTGGGAGTTAAAGCTTAGGCCCTATTAAATAGTGAAGAACAACACAATCTAGAAAGCACTGTAGACTTTAGGAAGAGGTTTTTAAACTATTGTAAAAAAGACCTGATGCTCTTTAGAGATATCATTCTCACTGATGGAATCTCATTGGAGATTTTCTTCATTCTTTCTGTCCCTCTCACATTGTCCATTAAAACAGATATAATTTTGTCTGCATTAAATTTTTTCATAATTTTCTTTTTATTGCATTATTAAAGTTTGACCTTTATGTTTTGGCTAAGAAACAAATGGCGATTTTTAACAACTATGTTAATTTCATGCATTTGGTATTAAAGTTAGAAAAAATATTTCCCTTGCATATTCATCTGAGTCATATACTAGGTTTCCACATAAAACTGCTTATACAAAAAAGGTTGGCTTCAAAAAATAAACATTTGCTGTATGAATTTCCTCTTAAATGAAATGTATACCCTCTTCATTTATTGAGTGAGAAAAAAAATAAAATTGGTGGGCACCAGCGGCTTACACCTGTAATCCTAGCTACTCAAGAGGCTGAGATCTTAGGATCACAATTCAAATCAGCCCAGGCAGGAAAATCCATGAGACTCTTATCTCCAATAAACTACTCAGAAAAAAGCTGGAAGTAGTACTGTGATCAAGTGGTTCAGCATTAGCCTTGAATGAACAAGCTCAGGGACAGCACCCAGCTCCTGACTTCAAGCCCCATGACCAACAACAACAACAACAAAAGCCTACCTTCAGAAGAGACTGAATTTGCTTATCAAATCCTCTGATAAAACAATATTAGTAAATTCAATTCATGGTAAGATTCAACATTCAGCTATAATCAATAACTTCCTCTAACTCTTGTTTGCCCACACAAAAACTGTCTCTCATAGAACTATAATTTAATATTATGCCTTGGCCTTTATCAGGGATCAATATGAAATACTGCAATATGGCAAACACTTTGGACTTAGTTGTGAAATTACTGTTGAAATATACTGCCCATGATCCTTAAATGATGATCTTAAATGATGATCTCCCTTTACAACTGAGAAAAGAGAAATCATCTGTTTCTCCTTTTTCTTATGCTGAGGAACTTGTAATTCCCTGTGTTTGCCTTTGGCTGCTGCCAAACTAAGAATAAAATTTACTGTTCAAGGTAGGAGCAGGGAATCTATATTAAGAGGCTGTGTTTTCTGACCCAATTATCACCCAGTTCTCCTTTAATTTTGCCAATATTAATTGGGTCTTCAGGTGCTAAAAACTATGATAGGAAGCAAAGATTATTCCAACGTGATACTTTCCTTAAAAGATCTCAATTCCTGGCTCCTGTTCTTTTATTTTATTCTTATGACTTTTCTATCTATGCACATTTATTCATGTTACCTCGTGTGTTTTTGAAAACAGATATAATGCTATTGACAAATACAAATAAGTAAATGAGTATGTTATGAAATGAGAAGAATTACACTTGCCTGGAGAAGTAGATACAACTACTAAGTTTTCACTTATTTGTCTAAATCAGTTCATAAACTGAACCTCTCATCCAAACTATCCTACAATCACCAAGCCTATTCTGATCATGTAACTCATCTCTACTCAAAAACAAAAACAAAAAGAAACATTGCTAGCCAGGTGCTGGTGGCTCATGGCTGTACTCCTAGCTACTCAGAAGGCTGAGATCTAAAGATCGAGATTCAAAGCCAGCCCAGGCAGGAAAAATCTGTGAAACTCTTATCTCCAGTTAATTACCAATAACCAAAAGTAAATGATAACACCTCTAGCCTTGAGAAAAAATGCTGAGTCGGCACCCAGGCCCTGAGTTCAAGCCCCATAAAAGGCACAAATGAAAAAGAAGAAAAAATTATTAACTGCTTCCACCACACACACTGCCACATAAAGCTAATAAAACTACAACAAATCAGAACCAGTGTTGACAAAAAGAGTATAGAACCTGCCTGAGTGCTCCCTGCCCCATCTACTTGACAGTGGATGGGACTGAAATAGCATGGACATAAATATCAAGAGAAATCTCTTTGTACAATTAAATGATGCTAATAACACTTCTTAAGAAATGACTCAACAAAAGATAGTCACCATAAACCTGTAAGGTCCACTCCTGGATGGCTAGCAGACTCCACCCTCCTCGCAGCAAAGTCTCCACCCAGTACCTGCGTTACCTAGGCAACTGGGACACCTGGAAGAGGTCACATCTGCATCCGCTGAGGTCACATCTGAATTTGATGTGGCCACACCTTTCTCTGCCCATACCGTAGATAAGGCCTAGCCCAGGCCCAGACGCTCTCTTTTCTAGCTCTTTCTCAGCTCTTTCCTTCTCTTCTCTTTCCCAGCTCTCTCTTTCCCAGATCTCCCAGCTCTCTTTCCCAGGACTTTCCCCACCACGTGGAGGACCAAGATGGCCTGGTGCCAGCCGGAATGATGAATAAACCTACTCCTTACCTGAATACCACATGCGTGGTGCTGTTCTTACTCAGCTACCACTTTTTAAAAACCTAACAAAACCTATATACAAATTCCCCTTAAACATTCATTCATTTTTTTTTAGACAATTATGGGCATTCTACAGGTTGTTCACATTCATAGCACCAACATCACCAATTGTCAGTCTCTGACTTCAACTATGCCCCAAATCTGAGCCCTACAGCTAGGGAAGCTGCAAAAGGATCCTTGAGATAATGAGTAGTTTCTTTTCAGCAGAAAGGATAGTCTATATTCACTATGTATAAATGCAACTCCACAGCAAACCAAGACTCAAGGTCAATCCAAGGTCATAACTGGCACCTGTCTCGTTGGCTTCAGCTTCCTCCTGAGGTACAGAGTGCAGCCAGGGTTGAAAAGTGCCTGATGGTGGCTCCCACTGGCCACTGCTGCCTTCTTCTCCCTAATCCCTGGCCATTGAGACCTTCATGGAAAGCCCTTCTCCACAGAGAAAAAAATGGTGTTCCTAGATTTTACCACTGGCTGAGAGGCATCACATGTGTTCTCTATAACAAGGGAAAATCTTCTCTACTTTAAATGCAGAAAATGCTCAAAACAACAATATGTATGGTTGACTTGCAGCATCTGAATGTCTATAAAGTTATTAAGCATCATACAGACGAGACTTGATATCTTATGATAAGATATTAGTACCCATTTAGTAAGATAAATGTACATTAGCACTGAGAGGGAAATGCTTTTTTCTAGTTTACTCTGACTTCAATTGCATTTTTTCCACTTTTATATTCAGAAAAGTACTAATTAGCTAAGTCCTTTCTCTTCTAGATTTGTGTATCTCCTACATAAGACAGAAATCTCTACTTCTACATGTCCTTCAGCCCCAAAGGGCTTCTAAGTCATATATCACAATAGGCTTGTATTATTTTTTAATGACTTTTCCCCCACATTTTTATTAACGTCGATTAGTTATACAACAGGGTTTCATTTGACATATTTGTATATACAGTGTCCCTTGATGGGACTCAACTATTCCATCACTCTCCCTCAGCCCTCTTCCCCCTCCCCCATATGTGGTGATGAGGAATCGAACCCAGGGCCTCATGCATGCAAGGTAAGCGCTCTGCCACTGAGCCACTGAGCCCTAGGCTTGTATTATTTAGCGAAGTATATTAGAAGCACCAACATGACTCTTAGAAGTAAATTGTTCAGTTATGTTTCATTTAGTGATCAGATAAACTAGTGAAACAAAATAATGCTAGCCTTTAGATGTCCATGGTTTGATGAGGGAATAGGGAAACAGTGTAAGACAGTAGTGCAAAATATTTTCAATAAAGCAGACATTTCTGATTTAGTGCATTCCTCTAGAACAGCAGGCCCATTTGTAAAACACACAAAATGATATTGCTTTGGAAAATATGTGCTCCCTTACACAATGGTCAACTCTATCCAAAAAGGGGGAAAAGCATATCTGGAAGGCTTTTGTTGAGCTCATTGTAGAACATTGTTTAATTGCATTCCAAATCTCAGATAGTGTTTTGTATGCATAGTGAACAATGAGCAGAGAAAAAGCAAAATACATATGATTTCTTACCAACTACCAGGAGAAGCATGAATCAATGTCAGTTCCTTATACAGGCAAAGCAGTTTAGTAGTAAGAAGTCCCCCAAGGAAAATAATGCATTCCAAACTTAGGAATCAACTCGATACTACTACAATATGATGAATCATTCACCCATAAAGGAGTCCGTCCCTTCCCACCCC
This sequence comes from Dipodomys merriami, assembly GCF_024711535.1. Classification (NCBI taxonomy): domain Eukaryota; kingdom Metazoa; phylum Chordata; class Mammalia; order Rodentia; family Heteromyidae; genus Dipodomys; species Dipodomys merriami. Next base: position 24,759,768 of record NW_027202271.1, read on the forward strand.
CATCCAAGTCCTCCGAGGTTTGGAAGCCAAAATTTATCACCATAGAGCTGAAGGATAGACCAGACCATTCTGACAGGGTTCTCCTTTACATGCTAATTTGTCTTCCATTGAAAGATCTGTGGTATGCTATTCTGAAACTCAGGGTTGCTTCTCCCATAGAAATGAGGCATGGAGCTCTGATGGGGGCAGAGAATAATTTTAGCCTAGCTGTACACAGCTGCAACTACTTGCATGGGTAATTGCTCTTTCCCAAATCACCAATATAACTGTGGATCTAGACAGAGATTTAAAAGCCACTGAAGTGTCAGCCAGTTCTCCAGAAATATATTTATAATTTAACTCAACCTCCAAAAATGTGTAGAACCCTTATTTTAGGGCAAAAAAAAGTCAAAATGTGATAGTGATCTTTACCATGAGAGAGCAGGGATCTAACTACATACACTATAGACTTTAAGACCATGTGATGGAAAGAATCTGTTAATGAACTAGTATCACCCACCTCATCCAGTTATTGTCATAAAGCAAACTCAGTAACTTCTTCAGATAACAAATGCAACTAATTTCCACAATGAAATTAGAAATCCACAGTTTGGAGGTACAAGGACTAGCTATAGTTCTTCTGAGAGATAGCTAGTGGTAGCGGTCCAAACCAAGATGGTGACTGCAACAAGTAGGATTTATCTTCATCCTCTGGTATGTGTTTGGCCACTGCTCCCTGACCTGTCACAATACTGTATAGATAATATGGGAAATACAAGACACAAGGTTCTGTACCACTCTGGAAAATGTCTTAATTAATTGACAAGATCTCTAAGAATAATCACAGAAATACAAAACCAAAATACCAAGCCAAATGAAAAGATACATTTAAGTCCTGTATATTGCCATTTACATGCTCTGAGGTCTAAAGCGAATCACTGAAATTGTCACCTGAGATGCAAATAAGTTTTTATTAATAATAGAATGCATACAGACAAAGATAGAGAGCTTCTGCTCCCATGTAAGAAGTTCAGGAGTAGTCAGGCACCTGTGGCTCATGCTTGTAATCCTACCTACTAAGGAGGCTGAGATCTGAAGATCATGGATCAAAGCCAGCCTGGGCAAAAATGTCCATGACTCTTATCTCCAATAAACTATTTAGAAAAAGCCAGAAGTGGCGGTGTGGCTCAAGTGGCTCAAGTGGTAGAGTGCCAGCCTTGAGCACAAAGAGGCTCAGGGACAGCACCCAGGCCCTGAGTGCAAGCCCCAGGACCAAAAAAAAAAGTCCATGATTGAGGGGTTGCTAGAGTTGGTTTGGGAGATTAAGAACACCTTGATCATGTTTTCTAGGGCTCTTTCTACCTTCCCTCCATCCTAAGAAGTCTAACATCTCTAAATACCATGTCTATGATGCAACAAGAAAGAAGAGAACAGGAGAATAGAGCACAGGTATAACTGGAAGATTCAAAGCTTTGCATATCTAAGCAGGACTTTCACTTTTACCTGATTCACTAGAATTGGGTGACAATCCCCTACTGATAGCAAGAGCGATTAGAAAAAATGTATGTATTAAACCTGGGCATATGGAGCTGGGAAGATGGCTCAGTGGTAGTGTGCTTGCCTTGCATGCATGAGGCCCTCAGCACCACATAAGCAGAAAAAGCCAGAAGTGGTGCTGTGGCTCAAGTGGTAGAGCACTAGCCTGGAGCTGAAGATCGCAGGGACAGCACTCAGGGACAAACCCAGAGTTCAGACCCCACGACAGACAAAAAAAAAAAAAAAAAAAAGCTGGGCTCGTGAAAGATTAAAAATTAGAGTTACATTTTACAATTGCTAACTGCTGATTTTGCTTCTGTAAACTTGCTTGTGCTAGCACCCCCTCCCCTCCCTGAAAATAAGGAATTGAGTAAAAAGTTTCAGAGTCCAGATGCCGGCCTGGGACAAGGTCTGTGGTCATAGATAAAGAACAAATGAGTATGTTCTTCTAAGTCCCTGTTTGGAAATTCCCCAAATGGGACCCAAGATAAGGACCTTGTGGTGAGTCCAGCAAACTAGGCCAAATGTCAACCAATCACAAGCCTGTAACTATGTGAACTCCCCTCTAGGGTGACCGCTCCCCCTAGACTTGCCCCGAGCCAACCATTTTACGAAGAGTGTTACAAAATTTCCTGCGTAGCAAAATGATTGCTGGAGTGCACAGTGACTTTTAAATGGGCCAATCCCGGGACACCTGGTGTCCTATGCTAATCTTGGGGTTTTTGCCTTTAAAAATGCCTGTAACCACTGGTCGGGGCTCTCTGACTGACCCGGGCAGAGAGTCCTTTGCACAAGCTGAATGAATTCCTCTTGCTTGTTGCATCTGCTGGTTTGGAGTCTTGGTTTCTGGGGCACCTTCCCGCAGACGAAAGTATCCCAGGAGTCTGGGGTCTTCCACACGTATTTCTAACCTAGTTAAAGCTAGAGTTATGTTAGTAAAGAAGAACAGAAACCGTGAGTATATACCAAGATTTTTTTTTATTTTGCTGGGGGAGGGGGGGCGGGGGGGGGGGGTCTGGTCATGGGGCCTGAACTCTGGGCCTGGGCGCTGTCCCTCAGCTCTTCAGCTCAAGGCTAGTGCTCTACCACTTGAGCCACAGCGCCACTTCCGGCTTTTTTTTTGTGCTTGTGTGGTGCTGAGGAATCGAACCCAGGGCTTCATGCATGCAAGGCAAGCGCTCTACCACTCAGCCACCTTCCCAGTCCTATACCAAGATTCTTTACAGACTTGTTTTTAAGGATTACATATTTGAAAATGCATTGATAACCATGAAGCTAACAAAGTTGTTTTGTGCTAAGTCCAAAAAATGCTGTACTACTTTGTTAAGTGAAGTATTGCAGAAAAAGACCTTTAGATAAAATGTATTTTTTAATTTTTCTAGTGGGTAGACATATTATCTAATATGCAAATTCCTTAAATCATACTATACACATACTCACAGATGTCTGAAGGAATTCAAAAATGTGAATTTCTCTCAACTGTATTTTAGATAATGTAAGTTAAAAACATATGTGATTCAGGTATAGTCAAATGCAATGTTAAAGCAAAGTATAAATATTTTATTTACATTTTTGCATTATTTCATTTTTAATTTAATTTAGTTATTTCTTTACATAATAGAATAATTTACCTTTGTTGATTCTTTTTTGTCTAAAAATATGGTATCTCTGACCTTTGACCTCACTAACTTGGGATAAAATTAAACTGTAATTATAAGGTCTATGAATTAAAATACCTTAAGGTATTACGCTCTGTTCTGAAAAATAAAGAAATGACAACTATAAAAAATTACTCTAAGCATAAAATTTGTATTTATTATTATCATCCAAGAACATGTAATTAACTAGCTATATTTTTTCTTACAAAAAGTCTATCATTTTTATCATGTGCCAGAAGATGGTTTAAAAAAAAAAAAGATGATTCTTTTTTACATAAAAAAGTCAACCCAAAGAAAGAAGAAACTAGGAAAATATTCTGTCTTCATGACAATATAATTACAGTGTGCTAGAAAGATGCAGTTGCCACAGAAATCTCATTTCTATTGAATATCAGAGTACATGTGGACATTAAAGTGTAATTTGAACATGTGTGGGTTAGATCAGCCAGCGATATTATGGAGCACACTGTTTGGGAAACATCTGAAAACACCTTCCCTACATCCACACCTCACCACAGCTCATCGCTCACAAGACCCTCAGCTGTCAAACCTAATTTCTTCATTGGGCCTCTGCCACACCATCCACACCAGCTCAAAACCACTTCCCACAGCAGGGATTGCACAAGTACCATCCTCTACCCAGCTTTCCATGTGCTGTCTCCTCTTTTAACCCAGTCACCTCACAGAGAACTCCTCTGACCACTCTGACAAAAGTAGCTGACCTCCTCTGATCCTGTCCTAAAATAACCAGGCACTATCCCTTATTTTTGGTTCTTTACAGCATGTACATCACTAGACACCTGACACTTCTTATTAAGCCCCTACACCCATACTTTCCTGCTGCAGAAAATATGAGTAGCAAAAAAAGCAGGGACTCTGATCCCCTGATTCAGGGTCTTATTTCCAATAGAACAAGAGCCATCACAAGTGACGTGTTTCCTATTTATTTGTTGAGTGAGTGAGTGAGTGTGTGTGTGTGTGTGTGTGTGTGTGTGTGTGTGTGTGTGTGTGTGTGTGTGTGTGTTGTGTTGTGTTGGTCACTTGTGGGGCTTGAACTCAGGGCTTGAGCATTGTTCCTGAGCTCTTTTGTTCAAGGTTAGCACTCTACCACTTTGAGCCAGAGCACTTCTTCCAGTTTTCTGGTGGTTATTGGAGATGAGTCTCACAGACTTTCCTGCCCAGGCCGGCTTTGAACAGTGACCCTCAGTTTTCAGTCTCCTAAGTAGCTAGGATTACAGATGTGAGTCATAAGTGACCCAGTTGCTTTTGTGTATCTTATATGGATCTCATTGCCCTGTAAGTTAAACTATGTAGTTTTATTAGGGGGGTAAAAATCGATATATTAGTAGCATATAATAAATCATTTATTCTGAAGAATATATTTATAAAAGAATATATTTAATAATAATAAATATATTATCCAAAATGAATTATTCATTCCACAATCAGCTTTTCTACACGTTTTACAGAGACAGAGCCTAACCCATGGAGGATCCCAATATTCATTTGATTAATCAAGTTATTCAAATTCTATTTACATTTATTTAGTCTTTCAATAAAACAAAATAGTATGAAAATACTGCCAAATGACTAGATTGCTGCCTATAGGTGTCCATAATATCTCAAACCATAAATATACTTCTTCCCCATGTAACATTTCATTTTAAAAAAATACATCCTGTTAGTACTACTCTATGGAGGGAATTATTCTAAATACTTCAAAAAAGAAAAGAAGGCTAAAATGATGACCCAGACCTTCTCCTGGTGAGTTCAAGATTAGCATATAAGAAGATATATTTTCAATGTTGTCAAGTATCCATGGAAACAGCTATGTGTTTCAGACCCATTTGCTAAATCCCTTCGACCAAGGGCTCAAATTGCTATCTCCTTAAAGCTACATCTTGCCTCTTAAGTAGGTTTATTTTCTATTCTGACTCAGTTCCTACCCCACCCATTTATGAAGAGATAGTTAAGAAAATATGACTGGCATTACTTTGGATACACTGAGTTTTTAAAAGAAAGTATCTATTCCCATCTCCACCTTTAGTTTGCAAGCAGCCTGATGAAGACCCCTTATTAAAAGCAAAATAGGACATTAATTCCTATACTGACTCCATCTTTTAAAGAGGACTCATGCTCTTATAAACCCAGTACACCTGGTAAAGAAGAAAGTAAGAAGTGTCTAGTACCTCCTGGAACTCATTTGAAACAATGAAAAGAAAGTTTTCACATTTATTGGAAATACTCTGGTTAAGAAAGAAATGATATGAATTTTACCTATAATATTGGCATGATAATTATTTCTCCATCATCATTAATTTTTAGTTGTAGATACTGATGGGAGATAGTGGGTTAATTTGGTACATGTATACAACGTGTAATAATCAGGCAGTTAGCATTTCTATCTCTTTTGAGAACCAAATTCTTAACTCAACATGGAATTTTTAAAAAGTCGTTAAATTCAGGCTGTCAAAAGACTCATTACAGAGAAAACATAATTTCTTCCTGTCCCCAGTTGTAACTTGACATGGCACTAAAGAACTCTTCTGTTTCTGTTTCTGTTAGATATAGCTAAAAGACAGATTTTTAAAAAGCTCAAGTTGTTCTCAGAAAGTACTGCCTTATGCAATGCTATAGCTAATCACTTGCTAAAAGGTGGGTGCAGGGGAGAATAAAACAAAAACAAATAACTAACCAAAGCAATTCAATAATTTAACGAAACTAACATTCACTGTAATGGCCATTAATAAAAATATCCATGCTATCATTACCAGCAGCACTGCCACCATAAACTGAGTCAACTATGCTAAATTACTGAGTATCATAAAATTCTTAAGTATCTTGTAAGATGCACTTCCCTCATTTAAGAATTATAACTCAAGAAAGAAGTATTCTAAAAGGAATGGCCCATTCCTTAGAGTGTCAGAGAACCAAGTTGTTCTAATGGTAAAGCATGACAGACACTTTTATGGCAGAATCTAAATAATATGCTGGCATTATCCATCAAGTTTCATATTTTGAACTAAGCTCAGCATAATCAAGATAAAGTAGTGCAGTTGACTGTGCTCCTGCAATCTGGGGGTACCTTGCGCCAAACTCTCCTGTCTTTGAGCCCTGCCCTTTCCCCTCTGTCACTCATTTTACCCGTATCATCCAGCTCATCAAACCTGTGCCAGGTCCTATATAGAGCACTCAGGGAGACAAGGTAGTGCTTGGTTAAAGATAAATTTGAGACTTCCTCTTTGACAAATTTCTTGAGTACCTAGCCATGCAATGTCTAGGCAGCTACTAGAAGAGATGTCTACCAAGGTCTAAGGTGACCTCCTGAGATTTTCCAAATGCTCCATGTACTTTCTCATTCACTCTTTTGAGCTCTCTGAACATTCTGTTCATCCTTGTACTAATAGATCAGTTACACATTGCAATTAAGTGGTTTCTCCTAATGAACTGTGATCTCTCTTCATATTCATCTTCATGGCCCTGTCCCTTAATGCAGGGACTGAGTCATAATGAGTAATGACTAAATGACTAACATAATGAATAAATGTGGTGAAACATGAAAGACTTGTCAGCCTTCTCAGGGTTCTGGGTCATGCAAAGGAGATGAGACATACATGTAACCTGAGTATATGACAGAAAGGGATGTGTTCACAAGAGAAAAAAACAGACAATTGCTGTCAATCTCCAGCTTCTGCACTATGATCCATTGTGATTGTAGAAATGACCTTAAGAAAGTCCTGTGTCCTTATACCTTGTGTTATGTGATATCTGGATAAGAAAGTTTCAGATTAGTCTTACTCTTCTTGGAGTAGAATTGTAAGAGCAAATATGCAAGTTTAAAAGACTTAATTATCTTTAGAAATGTACTCATTATCTTGCCCATGTAATTGTAACCCCTCTGTACAGTATTTTCACAATAAATAAAAAATAAATAAATAAAATAAGACTTAATTATCTTTAGAAAATAAGCAAAGGACTACTCCCTACCTTCTCCCCACATCTCCTTTCTTAGAATATTTGCATGAGAAAGCTATTCAATATAAGTTCTTTCTCAGTCCCTTTGAAATACATGTGATTTTTTTAAGTTAAACAAGGCCTTTGGTTGTTTATTAGGACCTGGAAACTGTCTCTTAGAAATGAAACTTCAAGGAAGTTGACTAGGACTTTTCTAGTTTATATAGGAGGGTATAGAACCTATGTAGGCAAGCTTCTCAGTCTAAACTTGTAAAACTATTATCATAAAGATATGAGACATTTTCCTTTCATTTATATAAAGCCAATTAGCTAGACCAGGTACACTTAGGACAAATTATAGTGATAAATGATGTAGTCAAGTCCCCTTACTTGAGAACTAGTTCTTGTTTCTCTTGAAAATATACATATAAGGAGTTGTGCCTGCTGGACCATATGTAAGGATGAGATCTAGCTAGTCTTTACAGTCTCTTGGCAGTTTGCCTATGAAGTAATCCACTTATAGGTTTAATATTTACTCAATAATAAAACTGCTTTATTTCTCCTCTACCTTTATGGAGAAGTTTTCTGATCTATAAGGAGATTTTATTTTTAATTATGTTTCTCTAGCAGCATCTCTGGTGAATGCAGTCTACTGCAGCCTTTCTTTGGCCCTCCGAAAATTTGCCTTGTCTTCTTCATTGAGATACCTCAACTTCTAATACCACAGAATAGGAAAATTGTATAATTTAAAAGAAATTAGAATCATCAAAGATTAACTATGACAATTCTTTATCTACTATATGAACATATTCCCCATGAGACATTCCACTGAAGTAAAAAACGCTTCCCACTCCAGGCATGGTAGCTCACACTGGTAATCCCAGCTACTCTGGAGGCAGAAATGGAAAAGACTACAATTCAAGAGCAGCCTTGGCAAGACCCCATCTCAGTAAAACGAGCTACAGTTGATGATGTAGACTGGTGATCCTAGCTATACTGAAGGCACAGGTAGGAGGATCGTGGTCTGGGGCTGGCCTCAGGAAAAAGCAAGACCCAAAAGGACTGGAAGTCAGGGTTCAAATGACAGAGTGAGCTCCTGCCTGGCAAGCACAAGACCCTGAGTTCAAAGCTCCAATACTGGAAGGAAAACAACCACAATGAAGCTCAGCTTCTGCTAACTTCCAGGGCTGATGGAAGAAATGCCATCAAAAGTCTGAAGGATGTGGAAGATTTCTACAATGGCAAATATAAATGAAGGTGATGTTGCAAATCCAAGATTCTGTGTAAATAAAGCACAAAGGAGAGGCTTGAAGGACGTTTGGGGAATACAGAATAGTGTAATCAAATTAAAATGTCCCATGTGCATAGGAGTTTAGAAGACAGAGCCAGTAATAGAGTTCTGAGTGCACTGCAGAGATCCAAACGCCAAGATGAAGAGTGGTTCTGCCTGGTTACCAAAATTCTCTGTCACCTTGCTTGTCCCTGGAGGGAGCAACACATGATTTAACAGTATCTTTCCTGTGACATGTGAAAGGGTAAGTCCAAGGCTCCACTTCCTTCACAAAACTCAAGAAATGAGCCTCAATTCCAGCCAAAATCTCCCCTGAAAGAAAACATTAATAACTTTTCTTTGTCCTTAGGAGCTGGGGGGGTTTTATCTGACCACAGTTATCTGTTTTATCTTCATAACAGCTAAGAACAACTTGAGGTATTTTACAAAGGTCGCATGGATGTTTAAAATGGAAATATTTCTAGCAGGGTGCTGGTGACCCATACCTGTAATCCTAGCTACCCCAGGAGCTCGATCTGAGGATGGCAGTTCAAAGCCAGCTAGGGAAGAAAAGTCCTTGACACTTTTATCACCAATTAACCAGTATCCAACTGGAGGGAGAGGTGTGGCTCAAGTGGTAGCATACCAATCTATACTGAAAAAAAAAACAACAAATGAATGTAAGAAGCCCTGAATTCAAGCCCCACTCCTGGCACCAAAACACACACACACACACACACACACACACACACACACACACACACACACACACACGCATATGCACATACACACACACACATATGCACATACAGGCTTGTATGTAAGTATACACAAATGTATTCATTAAAATATGGTATTTTCATGGGAGAATTCAAATGGTATAATTCTCTAGAAAAACACCCACAGTCAACAAAATGAAGACCAAGAAATTGGTCTTTGAATGATGCGGGTGAGAGGAAGCCAAGGAGAGAGAAGAGGAGACAAATGAAGAGAAGAAGGGGGAAGAATGCGATCATAACATTCAATGCCTGTCCTACAAAATTAAGACAACTGAGGGAGAGGTTGGGTTAGGAGGGAAGGGAGAGAATGATGATGACAGGGTAACATTGATCAAGGTGCATTCTGTGCATAAACTGATTTGTTCAATAGTAACTGCCTTGTAGAACTCCTTAAATAAAAACAGAGTTTTAAGAAAACCCGTTTCTTTATTCTCTAGTTCTTATCTTTTGAGCCTCAAGCAGTCACTGCTGGCACCTTTCTTAGGCTGTCTCTCTCCCACGTGGCTAAGGCGAGTGGTTTTAGTTTTTCTTTGACCTTCCTTCTCATTTTCAGGAAGGTGTCTTACCTATTTAAAGATGATTTGTTGAAATCGAATGAGCAGTCACGGAAATGTAACAGCCCACAGAATGTCCTCTTTGATTTGTAAAATCTGCATTCTACGACAGATGCTTTTAGAGAGAAGCTGTATTTAAAATATGGCAAATATATCAATTTGTCTTCAAAGTCATGGAAATCCCCTAGTGGTTTTTCATACGTGCAACAGATCTTCAAAACTCTGGACCACATGAAAAAAGGCCATCAATAATAACCATTCGTACCAATAGGTTAGATTCCTGTTGATGGGTACACTTTAAAAAATAATTAACATTCCAGGTCAGGGAGAAGTAAGTGGGGAGTAGTATTTTCACTTTTTTTCAGAATTTCATTAAAAGGATTTCACTTCAACAGAGACTTCTATAAACATGGCTGAGATCTAATTTATTTCGGGAAAACAGAGAAACTGAAGATGTTATGAATAGTCTTATTTCAGGCAATCAAAGACAGTGGAACAAGAAATCTAGTATTTGATTTGTTTTCACAAGCACGATTCAAAGAACATCTGTGCTTATTCCATGGATATCTTTCTGTATAGACCTGTCTCCTGAAAGTTTTAGTAAACGCTGATTCTACAAAGTAGCAAACGAGGGTTTTTGAAGGGAAGCTGCCAAAGTTTCACTTCATTTCTTAACAACTCTCTTCTCTCTCCTGAATCTAAGAACACCTATATTGTTCCTTGAGAATTTCAGATACATTTTTTGTTGTTGTTCTCAGGACATCCAGGTGCTAGAGTTTGCCAACAAAGCCAGGCCAACATTACTGAGACGTAGAGTTCCTTTTTCAGAAATATTTCATTTAGATTCTTATAATGAACATCTTCTGGCTTCAGTAGAAGAAATATGCCTAGAAACACAAGTGCTGCTGCTTCCCATGGGCATTACAAGTTTAGAATCTCGCCAGAGTCCAGGGCTTAGACATCAACACAAATATGATTCACTGAAAGTTTGAGTTAACTAATGTTTTATAAATTCACACAGCAACTAATCAAAATAGAAATATTCTCAGACATAATTTTTTTAATTCAGAGTAGCTCTCAATGATTAGTGCCTCTGATGCATTCAAGAATGAATCATAACATTTTAGATAGATCATAAACAAAAAAAGTAGACATAAAATAACTGTCACAAGGCCTGGCCCAACGGGCCAATAGCTAGTAATTAGGCAATAGCTAGGAATTAGACAATAGCTCGTAATTAGTGGTAAATTTTGATAACAATAGTAGTAGTTGTGCATAACCTCCTCCTCCAACAATCCATCTTAACAGAGAAGTCAAATGATTTGCCCAAGGTCACAAAACTAGTTAGATGAAGAGCTGAAACAGGAGTACAAATCCCTTTACTAAGCTAATACTGTATCACTTGATATCATTGGGGGAAAGACTTTTTTCTAATTATGATGAATTAATTCTTCATATAAAATAGCCTTAAAGAGAAGAACTAGATTTCCTTTCTATCTTCGGGGAGCAAGCTTCTTTAGTTTGTATTTTTATTAGCTTGTAACTTCAGAATCTGCTTGAAGCAGGACAGACAGATGAGGAGACAGAGGAATTATAGTTAATATTTAAAAGGTCAGATTCAAGACATTAAAACCAGGAAATAAAAAACTGAACAACCCAAGTACCCCTCCCATCACTCCTACTTTTTATGTTAAGATAGGAAATTTGAATGGGCTATCTCATCTACCTTCTCCTTGGAGATGTTGTAAACTCTTTACAGTGGATAAAGACAAAGAATTAAAAGGCTTGTCCGAGCAAGAGGACACTTAAAATCACCTATTGTCCCTGTGTTTTTGCTAGGCTAAAATCACATCTCCATTTTATAGAATAAATAGCACCTATCTTACCCATTAGAAAAATCTAGAACAATTGTTAAGGATTCTGGTGTATTGGGTATATCCAAAGATGAGAGCCATTTTCCTGAGAGGGGAGCAGATATTTTTCTTTTTTGTTTTTTGGGTGATCTTTCTCTGTTTCTCCATAGTTTATTCTGCTATGCTAAAATAAAATCTTGCTAAAGTTTCCACCTTAAGAGACTCTCCTTTCTTTGAGACACAATGAAAAGACAATTATTTTTTAAGACAATTATTTTTATGTGTTGATCTCAAACTCGTAAGTTCTGCATGGAAATTGGGAAGCTAGGGAAGTCCTCATAAGCCCCTTATCTGGAGACATGATGACCTTTTCCATGGTCCTCTCCTTTGAACATTTAACACCAATTTCTTACCTGTTCTATAGCCTAAGCAACACTACACTAAGCTAATTCCTGCCTTTGTGGCTCCTTACTCCTTTTCTGTTTTCTCTTCCTCCTAACACAAAGCATAGGTTTTCCAAAGTTCTACCCTTGAATCTTTCTACCGTGTCCCTTCAGAGAACATGTATATTCTCAATTAATGCTAATATGCTTGTAACTTCAAAACACTTATCTTCACTCCTAATCTTTCATCACACTTACCAATACATCCAATTTCCTAGCAGACAATGCCACCTAAATATTGCCAATATTTTCTCTAAATGGCCATGCCCAGAATCAATCTTATTATATTTCCCTCAAAAGCAGCCCAAAAGCCTGACTGTCAAAATGTAGTCATTCCATAATTCTTCCAGTTTTGAAACCATACAGACATCTCTGATTCCCTCACTCTTTCTAAATAACTCACCCCAATTATATCTTTTCATTTTTCTTCCTTTCCTTGCCCTCTGAAATCACAGAGACCAAACACCAGGACCAGAAATATTGCATTCTTCTTGTCATTCTTTCTAATACTTGAGTAAAATACCATTGTTTATATAAACCGTGTGTATATAAATGTTCTTTATCTATTCATCCACTGAGGGACATTGAAGGCTGTTTCCATATCTTGGCTATGGAGAATAGTGCAGCAATGAACATGGTTGCAATGGTGGCTTTAATGTTCATGGATTGTAATCTGGATAAATGCCCAAATGGTATTGCTAGATCATAAACTTTTAAAAATATTTCTTCTAACTTTTTTAAATTACCATAAAACAGTATGTCCAGCTATGCTGCAGCAACAAATCTGAATTACATCAAGAACTATACCAAGCAATTGACCTATACCATCTAAGCTTGTATAAGGATAGGCTATGAAGTTTGTACAACAAAATTACCTAATGGTGCCTTTCTTTCAATACATCTCATCACTAACCAATACATGACTATGACAGCCATATTTGTAGATGTGTCTGTATGCACCAGGTAAGCAGAAATTTGCCTGTATAAAGTTATATATGAGCATAAAAATGGGGGGGGGGTTTCAATACTAGCTACTTGATGATGCTTACAAATCATTGTAAGTTTTTTATTTGTGATAACATTATTGTGATTAAATACTTTTAAGTCACTAATTTTAGAGAAATACTAAGGTATTTACAGAAGAATGTTAGATTTGTTAGACCTACAAAATAATGTGTGGGAGCCGGGCACCAGTGGCTCACGCCTGTAATCCTAGCTACTCAGGAGACTGAGATCTGAGGATCATGGTTCAAAGCCAGCCCGGGCAGGAAAGTCCATGAGACTCTTATCTCCAATAAACCACTAGAAAAACTGGAAGTGCCGCTGTAGCTCAAGCAGTACAGCACTCACCTTGAGCTGAAGAGCTGAGGGACAGCACTCAGGGCCAGAGTTCAAGCCCCACATCTGACAAAAAAAAAAAATGTATGGGAAGAAGAGTAATAAGCAAATTACACATGAAACAAAGCGCCCACTGCTTTAGTTTTGTGTGAGAGTGGAATGATTTGGCCTTTATCACACAACTAACAATAGAGCTAGAGCTAGAATTCCAATCCTGTTTGCCTGGCTCCAGGTTCTAGACTCTCTTCAATACATTTAATGCTTATGAAGTGTACATCTACAGCCACCCAGCAAACAATTCTATCTAAATTGATGAGTACTAAATTGATGAGCCATGCATTTTGTAAATGTGTATAGATTATAATAATGAGGCTACTTACATGTGTTGGACCTAGAATATCAGCATAGAAAAACCAATCTTTTGTAAAAATATTCCATTCAGAACTGATAGTACCCATAGACAAGAAATGCGACTGAGGTATATAATGAAAATGAGATTATGGTAAAGGTTTATATCTAAAAAATAAATTAATAGTCTAAGACCATTTATATATTATATATCTTTCCAAGTTCTTTAAAGGCATTGTAACCGTCCTCTTCTAATTTATCTTGTTGTGCCAGTGATTTATGGAAACCAGAAGAGAAAATTGCATTCCTCAAGACCCTAGGGCAAGAATTAAGCATACCACTGAGACTTACTATAATTGATATCTCTTTTAGAAATGCAGAACAAAGGAAACTATATGTCAGATCCATGTGCTATTGTCACAATGATAAGTAAAAATATTAAATCAGGGTGACTCTGGTATTAAATCATTAGCATCACATTGGGTGGGTACTTAATCTCTAAAGAAAAAAAATCTCCTAGTCATGTGACTTATGTCATGATACAACTTCTTCTGAAACATTGCCAAAAGATGCAAGAAACACTAATTTTGAAGCTTTTCTAGCAAGCAAACCATGATCCCGAGACAGATAAATCTGTTTTTATGCTCTTCCTTTTCACATTTGCTTATTAACTACACCAGAATTATATATGTGTTTGTTACATCTCTAAAGGATTTACACCTAAACCTATAAAGCTCAACTACAATATGTGTCTTATCAGAACACAGCCACTTTGGCTGTTAATTTGTTCCTATAGCTCTAGCTAAGAATATTTGGTGTCTACAATTTTTAAAACAATATTTATTTTAATTGTACTCTCAGACTGTTGTGGTATATCTTGATTAATCCATAACTTAAACAAATGGCTTACAATCTATTATCATTTAATTTTTCATGATTCACAATATTTTTTCACATATCCTGGTTTGAACTCATGGCCTGGGTACTGTCCCTGAGCCTCTTTGTGCTCAAAACTAGCACTCTACCACCTTAGCCACAGAGCCACTTTTGGATTTTGGTAGTTTATTGGAGATAAGTGTCTCACAGACTTTCCTACCCAGGCTGGCTTTGAACTTTGATCTTCAGATCTCAGCCTCTTGAGTAGCTAAGACTAGAGGTGTGAGCCCCTGGCACCTGCCGACTCACAATATTTAAAGTACTACATGGTCTCTCTAATAAAATATTTTATCATTATCATGGTATAATCATTGTTATTGTTTCACTATCAATCCTCACCTCTCTAATAAAAGACATCTAAGATAATATATCATATTTGAAGAGAAAAGAAGAAACATAAAGAAGAAAGTCCTCTATGCACCACTTTTTGAGCTTCATGGTGCTGAAATTTTATAGTACAAAACAATTCCAGATTTGGAAACACAGGCCTCACACTTTGACAGTATTAAAAGAAAATGACAGCCATGATTAGAACAAAGTTGAAACAATAACCAGAAACTTCTGCCATATGACATTCCCTTTGGTAACTGCATCTGAATATGTCCCCCAAACTCTTACATTTCAGAGACCTAGCTCACAAGGTGATAGCTTGAGGAAGTGGGAACTTTGGAAAGGACTATTTGCTCTTTCCACCATAGAATGCACTATCTATGCTTAAAATGATGAGAAAATACTGGGTAAGGCCCATACTAGGCATTAAATCTATCATACCTTCATCTCGGACTTCTCAGCTTCCATAACCTGAGAAGAAATAGAAATAAATTTCTATTGCTTATTGAGATAGTATGAGATATTGAGGAAATGTATTCCCCAACAAGTGAAAATTTTTACAGGATGTTTAAAAGGCAGCTTTTTTTTTCCACTTTGATACACTGCATACAGATAATACTAGCATCATGGAAGAATGTGTGTGTGTGTGTGTGTGTGTGTGTGTGTGTGTGTGTGTGTGTGTGTGTGTGTATATATATATATATATATATATATATATATACTGCAATACTAAGAAATTTTTTTAAAAACCCACAGTCTAATATTTTGAAAAATTCTTGAAGGATTAGTGAAGTAGTCTGAGTGTAACTGTGTTGCCTGTAGATTACCCACTGAATCAAATGATCATGAAACATTGTTCATTGTCAATAAAGACAAAGTGTAGAGCTTGTAATTCTTCAAAAACTGAAAACATTTTAGACAAACTTAATATTCTTCTTTAACAAAATCATAGGTGTAGGCAATGGAAAATCATATGCTTTTCTCTCTCTTCATTTTCCCTCCCTTCCTTTCCTCTTTCCCTTCTTCCTTCATCAAATGTCAGTTCAAATAAAACAAGAACTAAATAAAATCCACTGGATAAATTATTTAATTGGCCCATAAGAAAGTTCAGATAAAGATAATTTTATAATGGGCCCAACTAACATTTAAATGCCCTTAAAATAATGCTCTCCTGGGAGCTGTCCAGTCGTACTTCCATAAACAATCCCAATGTTAAAACTTCAGTGTTTTATTTCTACTAATCTTTGGAAAACTCTAAATACTCTAATACTCTAAATACTCTAAAACACTCTACATCCAACTTTCTTATTTTGAATTGAAAGTCTTTCTCTTTGAATATCTGTTCAGTGATGCAATACTATTTGTTTTCCAAATATTTGAAGGTAACTTTTAACATTGACCCAATTTTAAAATACATATGCATGTGTGCACACACACAAAACTTATTATCAACTCTTTTCTCTACTTGAATACAAACTCCAAGAGAGTAAGGACATTCTCCATTTCACTTAATAAATGTATACATCACAGTGCCTAACACGGAAGATCTATAAGCAATGACTGAAGTAAGGACTCACTAATTGAAGCAAGGTTATAAACTACAGAATGTTACTGAAGGAAATTTTAGCAATTCTTTCTTTGTAGCTTTTTAAAATTGAATCAATGTATATGTAACTTCTAAGTCAGGGTAAGAAAGCAGAATACATTGGGTGTCCTCTTAAGCTCCTTTCCAGAACTTTGAATCAATGAAAAAATGATTTTATGTAGTAAAAACACCCCATTGGGAAACTGGGGGACCAGGGTTCCAGAACCAAGTCTACCAGTATTTCTGTAACCTTTTAATAGCCTGGGTGTTTTTCTGTGCCTTAAAATCTCAATTATAAAATAGGGATTTGAATTTTATATAATCTTGATCTTGTGAAAGATTGTGAAAAATCACATGTAAATATAATAAAATTTATAATATGGGATAGGTCTATTCACTGTGCTGATTATATCCTCACACTTCTCATGTTTCTTTTTTTCTAAAGTGATTGTATATCCCTAATTAGCACCATTTATACTTCAATTTGCCATATTCCAAGGCAATTGAAATGAAACTGTCCTATCATCTTCATCAAAGTAGCTTTTCAGATGAAATTATGCTGTTGTATGCTGTGATTCTGAATCTCAAAGTGCATCTTAACTCTAGCTAGAAATTTCTGCTATGATTTATAATTGTAGACTACAGTGTATAGGATACTTACTAATAACTAATACAAGTTATCTCCAACTTCTATTTGTTTCTATAAGCAATATTTCCAAGTCAGACCAAGAAAGTAAATTGAACATACAAAGTACATATGATACACACATCCTAAAATTTTTCAGAGAAACTTGAATAATACCTCTCATTTTAAAAAGCAAGGAAAGAGATTCAATATGTTCCCATCTTTTACAACATCTAGCCCCAAAGACAGTCAAAAAGAAAACACAATATAGAATCTAAAACATTACTCCTCCTTTAATGTTGACAATGTATTAAAAACATCCATAATCTTCAAGAATACAAACCTACTTACTCATATTACATACAACATCTGCTGCCTGCATTATCATATTATTAGAAAAATCCATTTACATATATATTTTCTGCTTTACTCTGCCGTTTGTTACAAATAAAATTAATTTTAAAAAGATTTGCTCAGAAAAGGGCTGCCTGTATTATTCTAATATAATTAATGTTTTCATGAGACTCTGTCATTAATCTGAAAATTAGAAAACTTCGTTATTCAATAGCCACCAAGCATTTAGCATCTAATTATTCTTATATTGATGTTCTATAAACGCAACCAAGTTCTGCAACTAGAGCTGCTGAGTAGGCTGTTCACAGCCTACTCTTAAGATGCCCACACCAAAGGGCCCAAGAGACATTTCTGTAAGATAAATAGGATAGAGCATTTCAACTTGGATTTAAATTCCAGGGGGGAAAAGCACACTGACTCACATTTGTTTATGAGTTGGGCTTTTCTTTTTCAATTCAAAGGAATAAATGTTTGATTATATAACATCAGCTATTCAAATTTCCTTGAATGTTAGTTCTTTTTATCTCATTATTTAAGAGCTTAAAGCTTTTCATCAAATAAAATGGGGGGTGTAGAATGCTATTATAGGAAATCTGAAACTTATTTAAAGAATGCTTTGGCTATTTCAGTATTATTCTAATGAATAATCAAATTCTAAACTCTGTGTGTGTGTGTGTGTGTGTGTGTGTGTGTGTGTGTGTGTGTGTGTGTGTGTGTGTGTGTGTGTGTGTGTGTGTGCCTTTCCTTAGGCTTGAATTCATAGATTGGGCACTGCCTCTGAGCTATTTTGCTCAAGGCTAAGACTCTACCCCTTGAGCCACAGCTCCATTTCCAGCTTTTTATTTATTTATTTTTTTGGTATTTAATTGGAGATAAGGGTCTCACAGACCTTCCTGCTTGAGCTGACTTCAAACCACAATCCTCAAATCTCAGTCTCCTACATATCTAGGATTACAGGCATGAGCCATCAGCACCCAGCACAATTCTACACTTTATATTTTTAAAAGTCCTTTATAGGATTTCCAAATGTAAATAACTTGGGCTAAGAAATTTCTCTAACTAGCATTCTGTTAATAAGAATAAACCTCACTTTTCAGATCATGATTGACATGCACGTTTATATGGTTTAAAAACTCAGTTCTGAAGAATGTATCTAATTTATTATTCAACTCTGCTTCTTATATATTGTATGGCCTTGCTCAAATCACTTAGTTATATAAAACAGAGATAGCAGAAGCACTTTCCTCTAGAATTACCATGTAAACCTAGACAAGTAATTCATATAAAGAGTTTAGCAGGGGCTAAGAAGGTGGCTCAGTGGTAAGAGTGCTTGCCTTTCATGCATGAGGCCCTGGCTTCGATTCCTTAGCACCACATAAGCAGAAAAAGCCAGACGTGGTGCTGTGGATTAAGTGGTAGAGTGCTAGTCTTGAGCTGAAGAGCTCAGGGACAGTGCCCAGGCCCAGAGTTCAAGCCCTGTGACCAGGGAAAACAGAGTTTAGCACAGTGCCTGGCTAAGAGCAACTGCTCAGCTTTAAAGCACTGAAGAGTTCTGTGTGGCAAAGGACATAGCTAAGAAGATAAATAGAAAGCCCACAGAATGGGAGAAAATCTTTATTAGCTATGCATCAGACAAGGGTCTCATATTTAAAATATACTTAGAACTCAAAAATTAAACCCCCAAAAAAGAAATTCTCAAAAACTCAATAACTCAACCAATAAATGGACTAAAGACTTACAGACTTCTCAAAGGAAGAAAAAAGAATGGTCAATAGACACAGGAAGAACAACTATGTTTATCACAGCATGAGTTCACCATAGCTAAGATATGGAACCAACCCAGATGCTCCTAGGGAGATGAATGGATCAAGAAAATGTGATATATATGTATGTATGTATGTATGTATGTATGTATGTATGTATGTATGTATGTATGTACATACACAATGGAATTCTATGCCTTCATCAGAAAGAATGATGTCTAGAACAAGCAAAAGAAGTCAAAAACTATGCACATATGACCATATAATCTGATGCTAAGTAAAATGAACCCCAAGATAGAGACACAAGAGATTTTATCTTTCTTGTTGTTCTTTTTAATGTACTTATAATGTACTATGTGGGGGTTTTTTTGTTTCTTTGTATGTTCTTCCCCCATGGTACAACCCCTGTTGTCACTGTATTTGATTCTGGTGTCCTGCATCTTGTAAATACATTTTTCTAATTTGGGGAGGGGAAGGGAAGCAACAAATGCTTAAATAAGGATACAGGATGACCCATTGTCACAATGAGAGTTGTACAAGACACTATGTTGAAAACAAACTTTACAACTTCAGGGGTGGGTGGGAAAGTGGGAGGAGGGAGGAGTTGGGGAGGTGGAAAGGAAAGGTATGGTAGGGGCAAAACAAAGGAGGGGATAACAATGCTCAATAAGAAATGGACTCATTATCTTGCTCATGTAACTGTAATCCCTCTGTACAGTATCTTAAGAATAAATATAGATATTTAATTTTTAAAAAAAAGAAGTGTTCAACATCTCTGGCCATAAAAGAAATGCAAATCAAAACAAAATTGAGATTCCACCTCACTCCAGTTAGAATAGCCATTAACAGCCAGGTGCCAGTGGCTCATGCCTGTTATACTAGCTACTCAGGAGGCTGAGATCTGAGGATCATGGTTCAAAGCCAGCCCAGGCAGGAAAGTCCGTGATACTCTTATATCCAATTAATCACCAGAAAACCAAAAGTGGCACTGTAGCTCAAGTGGTAGAGTGTTAGGAAAACTAACAATAACAAATGCTGGCAGGGATATGGCCAAAAGGGAACTCTATTACACTGTTGGAATGTAATGCATTCAACCACTTTGGAAAGCAGTATGGAGGTTCCTTAAAAGACTAAACATAGAGCTTCCCTATGACCCAGCAATCTACTCCTGGCCATTTATCCAAGAGACCACAAACCAGGCCACACTAAAGCCACCAGTACAATCATGTTCATTGCACCATTGTTTACCATAGCCAAGATATAGAATCAACCCAGTTGTCCCTCATAGCCAAGATATAGAATCAACCCAGTTGTCCCTCAATGAATGAATGGATTAAGAAAATGTGATATATATATAGACAATGGAATTCTACTCATCCATCAGAAAGAACAATATAATACCATTTGTAAGGAAATGGAAAGACTTAGAAAAAATTATATTAAGTGAAGTAAACCAAAGCCAAAGAAACAAGGCTGCATGGTTTCCCTCATTTGTGGTAACTAGAATGTGCCTATAAATCTACAATAAATACACTGAAATCAATAGATAGATAGATAGATAGATAGATAGATAGATAGATAGATAGATAGATAGATAGATAGATAGATTCACTCACTCTGGCACATGATAAATTATATAGGACTCTAGATATTCACATACTGAGGCCAAAGGAGGATATGTATAGGAATGGTTGACAAAGGCTCAATAGCTATGTGCATGTGATCATATAAATTAATATTCTATGAAATGCACCCCAAGAAAAGTAAACAAGAGACATTTTTAGTTGCCATTGTTGCTGTTTTTGTTTTGTTTTCCTTCTGTCTTGTTAGTTTGTTTGTATTTTGGGGGGTTAGGTACAGCACAAAAGAGGTAGAACAAGGGTGAACAAATACAACAGTGGTAACTCACTAGACACTATATGGAAAATGAACTGTACATCTAGTGGATAGGGATGGGAGGGACAACCCTGGAAAGATCTACAGAACGGGGGAGATGGTTCAAAAATAATTGCACTCACTACTTATTACCTGATTCATGTAACTGTAACTTCTCTGTTTATCAACTTTACAATAACAATTTTTTTTGAAAAATACTGTTTATAGCTTTCATAGTGAGAAAAAAACCACAGGAAATTCTTTACTCTCTCTCAGTGTGGCTATACATGAAAACTATGAACTGTCCTCAATGCCTAAGGATATTCAAGGGGCTGAGCACTGGTCAGTCATATCTGTAATCCACTCAAGAGGCTGAGAATCCTGCTTCAAAGTCTGTGAGACTCTTATCTCCAATGAATAGCCAAAAGTAGAGCTGTGTCTCAAGTGGTGGAGTGAAAAAGATAAGGGCTAGTACCTAGATTCTGACTTCAAGTCCCAGTGTTGGCACACACACACACACACACACACACACACACACACACACACACACACACACACACACACACACACACACACACACACACACACACACACACGCTCTCCTCTCTGGCTGTCCTCTGCTGTCCTCTATGACTCTCTTTTTGTGCTACCATCCACTTCTATAGGAAGCAGCTCATTGCCACAAAAGTGGACAGTGTGGGTTTTAAGACCAGGTTGGATGATTTTTCAAACCAAGGTTCTTTTATTCCCACTACTGTTCCCCAAGGCTCTCTTGGTATTTTTAAATGCTTTCTAGAAGATTTTATCCATTTTGATGATTGTAAATGATGACTTCCAGACTTGCTAAACCATAATTCTGTCCTGAACTCCAGATCGACTTTACACTACTCATTTACATTTCTTCTTGGCTATCCCCAGGAGGAAAAACTCAAACTCAAAATGCTTTAAATTCATACAATTACCTTCATCAAGGTGGAATACAGTTGCTTTGAAGATCTCACTCTCATCTTTACAATAAAATAAAATTTAAGAAAGAGCTGACTCTCTGCCTGTCACCTAACTCAGGATTCATTCTTGATTCTTTTTCCTCCCATCCCCACACATTCAGTCTCCAAAATCGCTCTATTTCCTGCCTACTCCTTCTTTTCCTCCTTTCTTCTAGTTGGTTATCATCAGAATTCTAGTTGGTTATCATCAGAATAACTGCCATCACTCTCTAGCTGGTCTCCTTGGCTTCGTATTCTAACCTCCACCATGGCAACTGTGCTGTGCATTGTTACCAAATGGGTTACCAAAGGAGGATGAACCTTGAGAGGGACCACGGTAAGAAGGTCTCTAAAAACCCGACAGCAATATTTGTATCGCTATTGTTTATATATTTAGATAATAACTTTAGTGGCCATTAAAATGAACATAAATGAATATAGCAAAGAAATACAGATTTTCTTTGATATGATACAGATACTACCAAGAACTATGATAGGTCTGAGATTTTTTTTTCACCCTACTTGCAAATTCACAAATTTGCCAGTCATATTGCAGAGATGCTGACAAAAGAAAATGAGACTCCTGGGTTAGAGACAAAGGATATTGTGCATGCACAAAAGTGTTTTGTAAATAATGCAGTACTCCGCAAATATATTCTTCCTGCTTCTGGAAATATATTGCTACTCAGAGAAATGAAAGGAAAATAAGCAATAATGTACAGTAGAAAAATTAAGCATCAATTATTAAAATATTTACTAAATTATATATTAAAAGTTAGTTTGGGGTTGGTATAAAGTGAAGAATAAGTCACATTCATTGACCTCAAGAATTTCAGTCTAGGGCTGGGAAGGTGGCTCAGTGGTAGACTGCTTGCCTTGCATGCATGAGGCCCTGGGTTCGATTCCTCAGCACCACATAAGCAGAAAAAGCTGGTCAAGTGGTAGAGTGCTAGCCTTGAGCTGAAGAGCTGAGGGACAGCACCCAGGCCCAGAGTTCAGGCCCCACAACCGGCAAAAAAAAAAAAAAAAAAAAATTCAGTCTAACAGGACATAATGACTTTAATGCTGCATTCCTAACTACTTCAGAGGCAGAGATTAAAGGATTGCAGTTTGAAGGCAGACTGAGGATTTAAATAGTGAGACTTCATCTAATCAAATGGCTAGGTTAAGTGAGATGCAGCTGACATTCTAGCAACAAAGGGAAGATCAAAGTAGGAGGACTGCATTTCAAGCCAGCTAAGGCATAAAGCAAGCTATTACCCTGAAAATAATCAAGGTAAAAGGGGCTGACAAAATGATTCAAACATAATGTTTCAACTTAGTAAACATGAGATCCTGAGTTCAAAAACCTAACGTTCCCTTAAACAAAACCTGACCTGATTAACAGTAAGGCAGGAAAACTGAATCGGTATTTCTTGAAAAGAAGATAGACAAATGGCCAACAGAGATGTAAATAAATGCTCAGTATCACTTATTTTCTGGGAAATGCAAGTCAAAACCAATGAGATACCATTTTACTCTATTTGGAATGGCTATAATTGTTTTTTAGATGTTGACAAGTATGTGGAGAAAGAGAAATCTTATATACTCCTATGGGTGGGAATGCAAATTATTTCAGCCATTGTGTAAAACAATATGGAAGTTACTCAAAAACTTAAAACTAGAACTATTCTATGACCCAGCAATCCCCTACTGGGTACATCTCTAAAGAAAATTATGTTGGTGACATCTGTTCTCCCACACTGATTGCAGCAGCATCATTCATAGTGGCCAAGAGCTAGACTCAACCAAAGCATGCATCCATGAATAAATTGAGTTTTAGAATGTGGTATGAATATACCCTGGACTATTACTCGTTATTTTACAGATGAGTTCTGTCATTTGCAACAACATGAATGAATATGGAGATTCAAACCACGTATAGCATGGAATGTAGACATCAACTTCAATGTGTAGCCTATAAAATTAAGAAAATTGAGGGAAGAAGGTAGTTAGGAGGGATGGGGAAAATGATTAAATGGGAGACATAAGATGCATTACATTCATAAACTGCTTTGCTGAATGGCAACTCCTTTGGACAGCTACCTAAAAATAATAAAAATATGCTTTTTAAAAAAGATATAGCGTATGTGCCATCAGTCTTAAAGGAAGAAGAGGGAACAATTGATCTCAAAAAAATTTATAAAGGATTGATCAGTAGGAGCTAAATAGGAGAATGTACATTTCAAAATAACTGAAATGATTTTCAATATTCTCCACACACACAAAATTATATGTGAGCAATACTAGATATGTTAATTGCTCTGACTCAACCATTATACAACATACACACTGTAATGTACTCCATCAACATGCAAAATAATGTCAATTAAATTTATTTTAAAACTAATTTCACAATGTATAAAGGAGGTAGACAGATTAGAAATATGAAATCATATGGTCTTCACTAATTTATTTTTTTATTGTGAAAATACCATACAGAGGGGTTACAACTACATGGGCAAGACAATGAGTACATTTCTTATCAAGCATTGTTGCCTCCTCCTTTGTTTCCCCTTCCTATCCCTTCCCATCTCCCCACCACCACCCCGCACTTCCCCTCCCCTTCCAAAGTTGTAAAGTTCGTTTTTCGACATAACGTCTTGTACATCTCATTGTTGCAATAGGACTACTTGTATCCCTATTTAAACAATTTGTTTTTTCCCTTCCCCTCCACAAAGTATACCAACAAATACTACAGTGAAACATAACGTCTTGTACATCTCATTGTTGCAATAGGTCTACTTGTATCCCTATTTAAACAATTTGTTTTTTCCCTTCCCCTCCACAAAGTATACCAACAAATACTACAGTGAAAACAGTAGTTATACTGTGGAAGAGGGACATACAAAGCAACAAAGAAATCATCTTATAAATAGGTCATCACTAATTTATAGAGACTGGAAAATCTACATAATCATTTGGATTCAATCCTCATGTTTGTCAGAGAGAACATAGATGGTGAAAATATTTGGTAACTATCAAGACTGACAATTATCTGGTCAGGAGTACAACCCATTATTTCTGACTTTTAATTTAGTAAAAGACATTGATAAAAATTTATTTTACTCAAAGAAAGGTTGGACAAATGGGATTGCATAAAGTTGCAGAGCTTCTGCAGGGCAAATGACATAGCTAGCAAGATCAATAGAAAACCCACGGATTGGGAGAAGATCTTTACTAGCCATACAACGGACAAGGGTCTAAAATATGCTTGGAACTCAAAAAATTAAACCCCCCAACAACAAATCCTCAAAGAAATAACTGCCCAATAAATAAGTGGGCGAAAGACTTAAAGAGAAACTTCTCTGAAGAAGAAAGAAGGATGGCCAATAGACACATGAAGAAATGTTCAACATCCCTAGCCATAAAAGAAATGCAAATCAAAACAACATTGAGATATCACCTCACTCCAGTTAGAACGGCAAAAATCAAGAATTCTAACAACAACAGATGCTGGAGGGGATGTGGACAGAAAGGAACTTTACTTCATTGTTGGTGGGAATGTAAACTTGTTCAACCACTTTGGAAAGCAGTACGGAGGTTCCTCAAAAGACTTCACATAGAACTCCCCTATGACCCAGCAATCCCACTTTTGGGCATTTACCCAAATGTTTACAAACAAGACCACACTAAAGCTACCAGCACAACTATGTTTATTGCAGCATTATTTACCATAGCTAAGATATGGAACCAACCCAGATGCCCCTCAGTAGATGAATGGATCAAGAAAATGTGGTATAGATACACAATGGAATTCTATGCCTCCATCAGAAAGAATGACATTGCCCCATTTGTTAGGAAATGGAAAGACTTGGAAAAAATTATATTAAGTGAAGTAAGCCAGGCCCAAAGAAACATAGGTCCCATGGTTTCCCTTATTTGTAATATCTAGTATATGTATGAGTCAAGCAGAAAAGGTCAGATAATGTGATGTCAGGAAAATGAACCCTTAGATGTGTATTTTAATGTTTTTTTCTTTCACACATGTGTTTCTAACGCATTTATAAGATTATCTCTTTGTTGCTTTGTATGTCCCTCCCCCACAGTATAACCCCTGCTTTCACTATATTTGATGTCAGTATAACTTGTGGAGGAGATGGGGAAAAACCAGTTGTTTAAGGATACAGGTGGACCTGTTGCAACAATGAGAAGTACAAGTTGTCATGTCCAAAACAAGCTTTACAATGTCGGTGCGGGGGGGGGGGGGGGGGGGCCGCGGGTGGAGGGGTAGGAAGGAGAAGGATTGGGATGGGGGAGGGGGGAGGCTGGGAAGGGATGTGAAGGGTAAACAAAGGAGTAGGCTGCAATGCTTGGTAAGAAATGTACGCATTATCCTGCCCATGTAATTGTAACTCCTCTGTACAGTATGTTCACAAATAAAATAAAATAAAATTTTAAAAAAAATGGGATTGCATGAAGTTGCAGAACTTCTGCATGGCAAAGGACATAGCTAGCAAGATCAATAGAAAGC
Source organism: Dipodomys merriami (assembly GCF_024711535.1). NCBI lineage: Eukaryota > Metazoa > Chordata > Mammalia > Rodentia > Heteromyidae > Dipodomys > Dipodomys merriami. Next base: position 24,786,447 of record NW_027202271.1, read on the forward strand.
CCACGGATTGAGAGAACATCTTCACTAACCATACAACAGACAAGGGTCTCATATCTAAAATATACTTGGAACTCAAAAAATTAAATCCTCCAACAACAAATCCTCAAAGAAACTGCCCAATAAATAAGTGGGCTAATGACTTAAAGAGAAACTTCTCTGAAGAAGAAAGAAGGATGGCCAATAGACACATAAAGAAATGCTCAACCTCCCTAGCCATAAAAGAAATGCAAATCAAAACAACATTGAGATACCACCTCACCCCAGTTAGAATGGCTATAATCAAGAACTCTAATAACAACAGATGCTGGAGGGGATGTGGACAGAAGGGAACCTTACTTCATTGTTGGTGGGAGTGTAAACTTGTTCAACCACTTTGGAAAGTAGTATGGAGGTTCCTCAAAAGACTCCACATAGAGCTCCCCTATGACCCAGCAATCCCACTTTTGGGCATTTACCCAAATGTTTACTAACAAGACCACACTAAAGCTACCAGCACAACTATGTTTATTGCAGCATTATTTACCATAGCTAAGATATGGAACCAACCCAGATGCCCTTCAGTAGATGAATGGATCAAGAAAATGTGGTATATATACACAATGGAATTCAATGCCTCCATCAGAAAGAATGACATTGCCCCATTTGTTAGGAAATGGAAAGACTTGGAAAAAATTATATTAAGTGAAGTAAGCCAAGCCCAAAGAAACATAGGTCCCATGATTTCCCTTATTTGCAATATCTAGTATATGTCTGAGACAAGCAGAAAAGGTCAGATAAGGTAATGTTAGGAAAATGAACTCTAAGATATGTATTTTAAATGTTTTTTTCTTTCATGCATTTGTTTCTAACACAACTATAAGATTATCTCTTTGTTGCTTTGTATGTCCCTCCCCCACAGTATAACCCCTGCTTTCACTGTATTTGATGTCGGTATAATTTGTGGAGGGGAAGGGGAAAAACAAGTCGTTTAAATAAGGATACAGGTGGACCTGTTACAACAATGAGAAGTACAAGTTGTCATGTCAAAAACGAACTTTACAACTTGGGGGTGGGGGAGGATTGGGTTGGGGGGGAGGGAGGATGGGAAGGGATGGGAAGGGTAAACAAAGGAGGAGGCTACAATGCTTGATAAGAAATGTACTCATTATCTTGCCCATGTAATTGTAACCCCTCTGTACAGTATTTTCACAATAAAAAAAAATTATTTTACCTAATGTTTTCTAGATCAAAAGGGAATTTTGGTCAGGCCCTATGTGTGCTTCTCTCCTCTCTAGTCTTACGTCAGTTGCCATTTTACCTCTGTTTCCAGTGAATTATTTTTTGTCTAACTTCTTACCTCCTTGAAGGTCAATTTTTTTTCTTTTCTTTTATAACAAAAAATGCTAACTAGAACAAGTTTTCCCTCTGACCTCTATTTTTTCCCTCTGTCTTTCCCTCCATCTGGCTCTCTCCCTCATATTTCTCCCTCATCATATCATATCCTACAGATGCTAACCCTTGCCACCCTGTCCATCCCTAGTTGCCAGTTATTCAGTCTGCTTTTTTACTCTCTGTTCACTCCAGTCTGCCACCCCATCTGCCCTGAGAACCTGAAGCAGATTTCACAAAACATAAAGTGAAATATTAGCCACGAACCCTGAAGTCCACTTAAACACCAGATGTAATGAAGTGCAAGGAAAAGATAATAGGCAAGGAAAACTATCACTTCTTCAACCTCCTGTGGGCACAACTCAGACTCTGCTCCAAGATAAAAATCACTAACGTACAGTAAGCTTGATTTTTACTGCTACTTACTGATTTTGAAAATCTTTCTAAATTTTTCATTAATCTCATAATGGAAGTATTAGAAAGAAGAGTTGGTACATGTTTTCCAATAACTTCTTTGGTAGCTTTTACTCAATAATCTCAGATTTTAGTTATACAGGTCTAAACGGTTTTAAACAATATAGTAAAAATGGGTTAATTCCATTTTAATCGCAAAAATATGCATTATACTCCAGAGTAAATACATCATATTAAGGAGTTTTAAATCATGTAAGAATGCTAATACTAGTTCTAATGTAAACCTTTAGCACGAAGCAACAATCTTCAGCTAAATTCTTTTATAGTGAAATCAATTAACTTCTGTGTGTTAATGAATTAGCACACAAGTTTTCTCAATAATCAAATATAGTTAAATAGTGTGAATCTTGTGAAATCTTCTATGGTAATATTTAGAAGCTTTATTTAACCCAGAAGGATTAAATCAATAAACATTTGCATGAATACTGTCTGTACTAACTGGCATCTGGAATTATGCTAGCACAAATTTTCAATATCATTGAAGCCAAGAACAATGGTATCACCATCAACAGTGTTACTGAAGTTTTGTTTTTTCTATTTAAAGAAAATCTGGCACATGATAGATTATGAAAATGCTAATTATGTAGATAAGAATAAATGGATTTAAATTCCCTAATGAATGATGAGTCAAGTTACTGACAAGAGCAATCAAAATACATTCCATATGTGATTAACAACACTTAAATTTGACATTGACAAATGTTATTTAATTTATACAAGAGCAGAAATCACAACATATGTAATCTCTAAGTCCCCAGGTTACAATAAATTATGGAAAGAATGGGAACTTTAGCCAGCATGATTATTTGTCTTCCTCTTTGACCTTTTGCCTACAATGTATACATTTTTAAATTTAGCTTAGTGATGGAAAGCATAGTCATTATAAATGCATCACACACACAATTAGAATAAATGAAATTTCTTCACTGTGTACTTCCTCACACTTTGAATAAACATACAAAAATACACACTATCAATAAGTAGCAATTGATCGCTTTTCCCATAACTTTCCTAAGTGCCTGACACTATGCTAAGTTATAAGAATCAACAGAAATAAAACATAGGTTTTATTCCTCATAGAGCTTATCGTCCAATAGATTCAACAAATTAATTCACCTCATTACTGAGCTATAAGCAGGACTATTCTAGATATTAGAAACTTCTAACCTCTTGTTAGAGAAAAGCGGAATCAAATTTAATGATGTGAATATCACAAGCTATATTAATCACCTAACTTAAGACAAAAGAAACTGCTTCACTCCCTCAGGCTGACATGTCCAAATCTAATCTGTGTTTATAATTACTATATCACCATGGTAAACATAGAAATTTCCATCTTGGTCTACGGCCATACCACCCTGAATGCGCCCGATCTCGTCTGATCTTGGAAGCTAAGCAGGGTCGGGCCTGGTTAGTACTTGGATGGGAGAAATTTCCATCCTGTTGAGACAACAGATAATAAAATATTCTCCTTAGTGAACTAGCTTGTGACATGACAACCATCTCTCACCACAGTCCCCCATCTTAAGCCATAAAACTTGCTGACATTAACAAAACTGATTTAGGGAACAAAATGCTACTAGTGTAGGAAGATAAAAACTTCAAACTCCCTAAATCATAAAGTATTATGCTTCTCATCCAAAAGAAACCACTTTGAGAAGTTCCTTAAGATTAACAAGTCAAAATAAAAACTGTTTAAGAAATTCACTTCAGGTTGCAAGTCCAATAAGCCCACAAGGGCACATTTCACCTTTTCCAAGTTTATCCTCCCGTCTACCCAGGATGCTACTCAAGTAGAACAAAATCTGATCATTGTAACCAAAACTTTGACATCTAAGCTTTAAAAGTTAACAGCTCTTGAAATTCCAAAAAATAAAAAACAAAATCTGGGGCTGAAAGTATTTTGTATGCTAGAACATGTCTCTTGACAATATAATACGTTAGATATGAAATAAGTAAACTTACTGGGGAAAAGTAAACCAGATAAGTAAACTTACTGGGGAAAAGTAAACCAAACTCGAATTGCTATGTGAAGGACAAGATCGTTTAAGTTTGGGAGAAAATACATTCTCTAAATAGAAATCTAGAAAATAAACAGGAATCTACAAATTCTGTACTCAGTTTTGAAAACTTTTCAGAAAAACATCTAAGCCTGCTTACTATGCGGGAAGGGGAAGGAGGGTAAAGGGTTGGGGGGAGGCAGCAGTCTATGGAAGAGGTAAAAGTTGAAGCCCTCCTGCTTGTCTGGATGTGTGAAATAGTAGCGATAAAACGCTATCTAAAGCTTCATGACTTAAAATTTCCACCATTAAACAATAGTATTGGCTTTGCCTTGGAAGTTCAGAATGCAGAATCTCAGGCCCAATTCCAAAACCTGCATTTCAGCAAGATCTGCCAAGTGATCTGTGCATACTCATAAAAGTTTTGTGCATACTCATAAAAGTTTGAAAGGCACAGCTCCACACAAGAGGGCATTAGGAAACTACAGAGCCCATTCCAGATATTTGGCATGAATTTCAACTTCTGCTTTCCTAGGACATCTCTTAACACTTCGAGGGTACCACAGTTTCAAAGTGAGCTCAGCATCCAATACATACGAGTCATCAGAAGAAATGAAATCAAATACGGTGGTCAGATTGCGCCATTCATCTTTCTCTCTGACTTACAACTGAATCCATCAGGCCAAACTACTCAGCTCCAGATATAAGCAAGGTCGCAGGATTATGGCTCGAGATGACAAAGGGCCAGCAGACATATCTCAGTGCCTAGCTCACTATATATACCCCTCTCTCATCAGTGACACACTTACGGTCTTACCCTCGATATGGCCCACAGATACATTGACCTGCAGAGGATTTTAAATTTAAATTCATTGCCCTCATTTGAAAATTTGGAACTTCTACACATTTAAGTTGGGTCCTACAAATCAGAGAATCTGTCAACACTAGGCCCACATTCCAAATCATGACAACATGTCAAGCGCCAAGGCTCAGCTGTCTCAATTAGATGTTGGCCAGAATCTCCACCACTCCCTGTGATCTCTCCAATGCTATTGCCTAGCTTGTCAGTGGCCATTCATCATCTACACTCTGTCTGCTTCACTTACTCACATTCGTAGCCCAACTTCTGGAAACGTTTGAATCTGCACTTCCTTAAAGAGATCCTAGGTTCCATTGTGTCTCTGATATGAACTCATTACACACACACACACACACACACACACACACACACACACACACACACACACACACATACACATACATATATATGTATGTATGGTTTGTATAAGTGTATGTGTGTATAATATATATATGTATGTATATATGGAGAGTGAGAGAGAAAGACTTGTTCCAGGCCAGCCCAGGCAAAAAATTCACATGACTACATCACAACCAATAAAAAAAAACTGGCCACAGTTGTACATGCCTGTCATCCCAGCTATGTGAGAAATATCAATAGGATCATGGTCCAGGTAGGCCCAAGCATAAACATAAGATCCTATTCAAAACCTAACAAAAGTAAAAAGGGCTTGGGGTATGGCTCAAATGGGTAGAAAGCCTACCTGGCAAGCACAGGTATCTGAATTCAAACACTAATACTGCCAAATAAAAAGGAAGGAAGGAAGGAAGGAAGGAAGGAAGGAAGGAAGGAAGGAAGGAAGGAAGGAAGGAAGGAAGGAAGGAGGAAGGAAAGAAGGAAGGAAGGAAGGGAGGGAGGGAGGGAGAGAGGACGGGAGGGGGGGAGGAAGGGAGAGAGGGAGGGAGGGAGGGGAGGGAGGAAGAGAAAGAGGAAAATAGGAAAGGATAGGATCTTGGAATTCCAAGTGTCTGTGTACAACCCCATACCAGTCGCTCATTCTTGTAATCCTAGCTACTCCTGAGGCTGGGATATGAAGATTGAAATTCATATGAAGATTGCAATTCAAAGCCAGCTTGGGAAGTAAAGTTCATGAAACTATCTCCAGTTTACCACCAAAAAAAAAACAAAAAAACAGTACTGCAGCTGTGGCTCAAGTTGTAGAGTGTTAGCCTTAAGCAAAATAAGCTCAAAGGAAGAGCCCAAGCTTGAGTTCAGCCCCAGAACCCACAACAAAAACAAAAATAAAGTGTTTGTGTATAAGCCCTCTACTCTACGGTATTTTTACAGTAGCAAAACCAACAACGCCAAGTAAATACTTTTTGGATAAGTAAAGTCTTCTAAGGATTATAAAATTTTAAAAATCCATACACAGATTCTGAATGAATGCATTCCGTGGTCATAAAAATATATAAAAATTAGCTGTTTTCTTGTGTGGTCATACTGAGACTGACCAAGTCAAACTATTTCATTTCGGTGACTATGAAAATGAGCAAGTATAGTAACCCTAACAAACCTGAGGCCCATGGCCTATTCCAACTAGTTTTGCAAGGAAACAACACTGTGCAAACCAAGCAGCATCATTAAACTGAAGTACAAAGTTTAGTCTGATTCAGTTTTATAGTCTCTGTTCCTTAGTCATTTCTATCATCATCACCACTACCACCACCACCATCATCATTATCATTCTATCTTTTAAAGTCAGAGAATGATAACAGATTATTTAGTCAATGAAAATTTTACAGGGTCTTTCAAGGTATCCCTGGAACCATTTGCTAGATCTTCACTGGCTTTAGGAAACTAAAAGATATGCTCCTTAAAGCATACAACATCACTGTACCTCAATATGATGATAGTATGTCTGGACACATGGAAAAAAAATCACATTCTCAGTTGTCTCAGAAACCCTAGTGAAGAACTCTGTTGCTGAGAAATTGAGGCCCCCAGAATAGAGTGACTGGCTTGTGGTTCCTTAGCTATTTATTGAGAGCTCCATAAACAGTCTCCAGAGTTCCTGTCCCTACTTCACACTGTTGTTTTTTTTTTGTAACAGTCCTTTTCAAAGCTTATATGCTAACCAAACTAGAAAGCTATGAAATTTGACCATTCACTAATGTCATGGGTAAAATATATGCTCAAATAACCAAGTCTAAATTTCAACCCATATATTTTAGACGTATATTTTGTAACACTTTAACTAGCACTCTAATCTAAAAGGGTTTGTGCATTGTGTTGATAAACTGAGATGTGGAATTGAAACCCCTTTGTACAACTATTAGATAATTTTAGAATATATGAATACACAAGTAAGTAAAATAAAAATGAAATGGGGTTCTAATAATTATAGTTATTTTATCAGGAAATTACTATCGTGTAACATTTCAAGAAATAACACTGGGAAAAAAATGCTTAGGTTAAATGTTTTCCTTGAACTGAAAGCTTCCCCAAACAGTGCCTGTGTTTTATGAAGTATGAGATCTCCGTGCCCTATGTCTCTCCTATTGGCTTTGGGATCACTGCTCTGAAATGTAGACCATCTATTTTCTATCTTCTTGTACAACATAAAAGAGAAAATCTAAAGTTAAAGCTATTTCATTCAATTCAACTTCCCAAAGAAAACTACAAACAAAACCACATCTAGATTACTGGTATTATGTCTGCTACATATTTACTATCTTGAATATTCAGATGCATTCTTACTAGGATCTCTAAGAAGGACGTGGTTAAAAGAGAGAGAGAGAGAGAGAGAGAGAGAGAGAGAGAGAGAGAGAGAGAGCTCAAGTTTCTTAAAAGCTGAATTTGTATATATAGGTAATAATGTCAAATTATAGGTTATCTTTTGCTTCAGAAAGAATGTCTTGTCTCCTCATGGCCCACACCATTCTGATTGGAAACTTAAATTCCAAGTAAAATCCTTTCCAAAACTCTTCTGTCGAGTATCTACTAAGGATATTTTCATAGACTTGTTTATAGAGAGCTACCTAATTCACATAAGAAAGGCAAAGTGTTCTGTATTATTAAGCTCAATAGAAAGCTCCATAGGTAGCTATAGGAGGCCATAGACAATTAACACTGCAAATTGGAAGGTTTAGAGTCTTTGCATGACCTTTAAAGGGCAACACAGTGGCCCATTCACATGTATGCAATTACACAGTGACTAGTTCATAGCAGAAACAAACACAGGGAAATATAAAAATATTTAGTAAAAACAAACCTGGCCTTCATCAAAAGCTACTTTGAACTCTCTGGACTTCAGGGAGTTAGGTTGACATAGCCTAAGGAGATTGGAACACAAAGGAGACTTATTTGGCTTGTTGTGTACATTTCGTCCAAGTATTAAATCCCACCTGTCATTGTAGTTGCTACAATACAACATTATCACATTATTGAATCTCATTGTAAGAAGTTTCCAAAGTCTACTGCACAAAAGAAACAATATAAATATAAATTTAAGTGAATGACTGTTTTTGTGATTGCTAGAGGAAAAGGAAATGTACCTTTGCTAACTGGCCATTCAGGGGAAATCATAAAGCAATTATAGCCACTGTGGAGTAATTTGGGAGACTGGAGGAAGTGAATAACAATGAATTAGCAAATATGTTCTGACTCCTTAGTTATACCCCGAACCACATATGAACCATTGTGAACCAAATGGAATAGTCTTCTCATAGCTCATATATTCATTTTTAATAAGTGTTTTATTGTGAGAATACTGTACAGAAGAGGGGTTACAAATTACATAAGTAAGGTAATGAGTACATTTCTTATAAGCATTCTTGTCCCCTCCTTTGTTTTTCCTCTACCATCCCTGCCCTCCATAAGAAGTCTTATCATTTCCAATGACAATACAAATCAGTTGTCTAACTAGGCCAGATTTAAAGATTTCAGCCACTAGCCTATCATTACAGCTCCTGAAAAAAAATCCAGCATATATGCATATGTATGTATGTATATATATATATATATATATGTGTGTGTGTGTGTGTGTGTGTGTGTGTGTATGTATGTATGTATGTATGTATGTATGTATGTATGTATGTATATGCACATTGGAACTAGGTGGGTTTTGGAAACCTAGCATAAATAGCAAATTTTGTAGACAATATTTGAAAATCACAATAGTAAGCTCCAAGGTCATGTGTGGCTTGTGTTTTGATGGTGTAAGGCAATATATAAATATATTCAGTATTTTAAGTGTGCTATAACTCCCACTTGTACTGTCAAGGAACACATCCCAAAATGTCCCTACAAACAGAGCAAAATTCATACATTCATTCTTTTTTGCATTTGTAGCCTAACCAATGAAAGTATCTCAGAAAGAAAACTGAAGGAAAAAATTGCAATGTCTGAAACAGTGCCTCAAAGAGTAAAACTCAATTATAAACGACCTTGTTAAACCGGATGCAGTCATGATGTAGGTCAAATCATGTAAAATAGTGCAAAATTTATTCCCTAAAAATATAGTCTTTCTAAAGCTTTACTTGCTATCTTTAAGACAAAATCAGTACTTTACATGGGTCCCATTAAAAACATTTGTGTGGGGCCATAAACAGGTATAGATATAGGGATTATGTAGATATTTCAGAGAAATGTATTTAAATTCTGCTTTCTTCATTCTAGTGAGCCTAATCATTCTGCTTAAAACTTCTATAAGAAGACAGTTATTAGTTTTATTAGTTTATTGATAGAGGCAAGTGAATCACTACATTGAATGAATAGAATCAGCCCTTTGGAAAAATACCCGAGAAGTCCGGGGCCAATGATAACTAAAACAATGAAATTAACTGGCAAGTTTCAGTTTTTTAGGCCTATCTGTCACCCATTTCAGAATGTGCTCCAAATCTCTAGTGAAACTGTTTTCTAAACAGAGTCATGGTGAGTCACTGTAAAATGACTCCCTTTCTAATGAAATAGTTAATAGTTCAATATGCTCCACACAGCTCACAATCTGATTAACCAAAGAATTTTCAAGTAAGACAGCAATTCATCATATTACATAGCATTACCAAATCAATGACTCCAAAGTAAGTTATATCGTATGAAATACTGTGCAAGTGCATGGGCCAGACAGGAGGTTGGTTCAGCTAACTTGGCCTTCATAATTTAGCAGCAGTCCATATTAATGCTTTTCTTCTCTTTGTTTTGATGGAAGTCTGCTAATAACAGATTGATGAATTGTGTTCCAAAATGGCAGGCATAGAGCAAAGGGGACTAATATTGAATGCATATTTTACTTCAGCCTATGAGTTTTCACCAAGAAAACAAAACTGCAGTGCATGGTAAAGTTCCTTTTTTTTTTTTTTTACTTGAAGTTTCCATGAACGAAGCAGCTGCAGAATAATGTGACTTAATGAGGCATCCCTAATAAAATACTGCAGAATTAAAAGCAGGGGCTCTGAACTGTTTGCACTGTGGTTGTTTCATCTCCTCAAATACGGTAGAGATGAGTACTGACACTTTGGATCATGGGACACGCATTACAGAGCCATCAGTAAATGCCCATCAGTTTTCAGTTAACAGCTGAACTTGGAAACAATCTGATACACTTTTTTTTTTGGAGGCCAAGATAATAAATGCCTGGGAAATACTAGAGAGATATTGCTTATCCTTCCTGTACAGGGTAACTCATAAAATGTAATCCATGATAAATCAACCTGTACATTTCAATATAGGAAAATACACTGGGAGATGAGCATCGAAACGCTATATTGCAAATATTAGATTCAACACTATGAAATTCTTTTGATAGGAAAAAACAATTTCTCTAAAAATTTTTCTATCAACCCTTAAGTTTCATCATCATATAAATTTTTAAAAGGGGAAAATGGCCATGTCTAAAAACAGATCTCTTTAGAGCCATGTCATCATATTTTGTAACTTGGTGGTTAGTAAACATTGTAATGCAATCTCTAAGCAATACATATGCATTTGACACAGATCTATGAGCAGTTCAAGGAATCTTTATTCTCCCATCTGTCATTGTTAAGTAGCTAATACTTTTCCAATTCAAAACCACACACACTCAGAAACCTTAGCTTTCCCCTCTAGCTTAACTTGGAGCCTTAGATAGGTATTTATTCTCATGTTAAGGGATTTGACTCTCTCTTAAGAAGCACGTATCATAGCACTATATATAAATATGAGACCCAGAATCCTAAAAAACTAAATGGTTTTAAAGGCAAGAAATAATCAAATGTTAATCTCTAAAAACATCTGCTTTGAAGAAAAACAGTCTAAAACAGTTTTTCCCTCTTGAAAAGACTCCTTTTGCTTAAGTGCCCAATGAGCAGTGATATTGTTCTCAAAGTCTTATATCTACAAATAATACAACCCACTTGCTTTCATTGAAAATTAGGAAAATGCAAGTAAAAGAGGCTTTGGTGTGGTTTTGTTGGCCCTTCAAGGGCTACTGATGGCTTTAAAAATTAGGATTCCAAGAATGTCAAGATCCAATCAACTGAATTAGGATGAGACCCAAAACAAAACAGAGGAAAGAGACAAACATTTCTGATCTTTCCTTTTAAATATAAGATGCCAATTTTGGAACTGTGAGTGATTCACCAGTATAAGAATACTTGTGTAAACACTGTAAATACAAATAACCCTAAAGCTGACCATTAAAAGTATTTGTCATCTCCTTTGCAACTAATTTCAGCATATGACTTTATGTAGAACTCTTAATTACTCATTTTTCTTAACTTATGTCACCTAATAGAATAGTGTTAGAGTATTAATTGGCAACAGTCTGAACGTTGATGTCTAGAACAATCCAGTAGGGATGACAGGAACCAATCTGTCAATACTCCTTGAAATTCACCCTGTCTCAGGGCAAGACCCTCACAACCCTGAATGTTTTCGGGGTACACAGAGTAAAGGAAAGGTTTGGAAGTAGGGTAAGGTTATACACACACACACACACACACACACAGATGGTTTTGTAAAATCCAAGAGCTTTCACACTCACAAAATGAAGGTGTTTTCTTTTCTGTCTCATGCCACAAGGCACACTCACCCAGCACAAGATGAGCCGAGGCCAGCTGCTGCCCTAACTATACATTTGATTGCAAATGCTCCACGGGAAATAGGGAATAGGAAAGCAGCCTCTAGCCAAGGGTTCTTAGAGAGAGCCGGGGGTTGTCCTATTCAAGTAGAGACTAGCTAGTTCCACCTGCAGTTCTAAGAGAAATAGGGCAATGGCTCTCAAACTTTCCCTGGCTGAAGCAGCTTCTGGCAATCCCATGTTCCTGGCTGATCAGTAAATAACAGAAGCCTCAAGAAAAATCGCTCCTGGTAGACACCCCGCGTTTTAGAAGGGGGAAGGAACCACAAAGCAACTGGGCGGGAACAACCGTGTACTATGGGCAAGATTCTGGAGCTACAAATCTAGGAAGAAATGGAAAGGCATTTACTCTGAGCGGAAAGCGGTGCCTTTTTCTGCACACTACTTAAAAAAAAAAAAAAAAAAAGTCCTTCGCTGATGCTCTCTCGTCGTAGCCTCTGCAAAAGCTAGCGTTCATTCTGGAATAAAGTATCTGCTCGGAATAAAGTATCTTCAGATAGGCGAGATTCAGGAACTTAGGCGCGTGGTTCTTCCTGACAATCGTTAAAGGTGGAAATCGCCATCGCCTCCCTGAAACGCCCACCCCACCGCAGGCAGACCCCAGAATGAACTAATCAGAAGTGGACGGGAAAGTAGGGGCTGTCAGAAAGGCGAGCTGACACAATCCATTGATCATGAATGCCCTCTTGAGCCCGACCCCACACCACCCCCCCCCCAACACACACACCCCTCAACTCCACATTAGGACTCCAAAATGGTTACGGGCCGGGATGAGCGACGGATGGAACGCGATCCCCTGTTCCGTGCTCAGCCCGGCCGGCCGCTCGGCCACGGGAGGAGAAATGGGGCTGAGAAGGGGAAGGCGCCTACCCCCTCTCCTCGCCACCCTGTGCCCACTCCTTGGCCCTTGCCAGCTGCCTAGGAGAGACCAGACCCCGCGGCCAGGCTAGCCCCTGGCCCTCGCCTCTCGCCTCTCGGGGCGAGCCTCCCTCCTCTCTCCCCCTCCCCTTCTCCCCACGCCCAAGTTGTCCCGGACCCAAGGGAAAGCCCAGGACGGTCCGAGTGCCCAGCGCAGGGGTTCGGGTTGGCACCGGGACCCCCGGAGCGGACCGGGGATGGAGCTCTGGGTCCAGGCGTGGAGTGGGGGGTGGCCAGCGGGACTCGCACCTACCTGCAGCCCGGCTCCCCGGTGGCGGCAACACCTAGCGATGTCCCTGCAGCTCCCTCGGGCCGGCGCCAGCCTCACCGCTCTCGCATCGCTTCCGAGATGCCAATCCGCCGTCAGCATCCAGGGGCATAGGGAAGCCACGTCTGGTGGGGCGAGCTGGTGGAGGGCGTGCGTGTGCCTTCGGAGCGGGTGTGTGTGTGCGTGCGTGTGCGCGCGGGGGGGGGGGGCGATGGCACGGAGGGTCCCGCAGTCTCCCAACCTGGAAATACCCCGCACCCCGGACAGCAAGTGGCCTGGCGCGAGGCGGGTCTCGCTCTCGCTCTCTCTCGCTCTCTCTCTCTCTCTCTCTCTCTCTCAGCGTCAAAGTAATCCAAAGGTGTGTTCACAGGGGTGGGGAAGGGAGTGTGGCGGGTCCGCGCCCAGCCCCGCAGCCCTCGGCGGCACGCACGCAGCCCGCCCGCCCCGCAGTCGGCCCCGCCGGTCCCCGCCCGAGGCGCTGCGCCCGCGCTCCCAGTGCAGGCCGCCGGCCGCGATCACCGCCCGCCTTCCATCCCCGCGGCCGCAGCGCCGAGCGCCGGCCCCAGACTTGTCCTCTCGCCTGCCCGTCGGCTCTGCCTGGCACAGCCGCGCGCGTCCGCGCTCCCTCTCCCTCCTCCCTCCCTCCCTCTCTCCCGCCCGCCCTCTGCTCCTGGGGAGGCGAGGGGGGAGTGCGGGGTGGGGGGGAAGGCAATTGGACAGACTGATTCACCTTCAGGAAGGCAGGCTCGGCCACGCACTTCTGGGGGGTCCCTGGTCCTCGCAGATCGCGGGGCTCCGAAGACTATATCCTAGTGAGAGTTCAGCCGGGGCTCTCCCCGCCCCACACCCTCCTCCTCCCCTTCCGACCCCAGTCACCCCCCCCCCACGCCGCCCCGGGACCAACCTCCACCCGGGGGTCGCTAATCCCCGCGGGGTCCCCTGCGGGTCGCCCCGCTCCGAGGTCCCGCCGCGTCCGCCAACGCCCAGACTTCGCGCCGCCCCGCCGTTCCACTCCCCCGGCCACTTAGCAACCCCAACTCGCGGCCAGCCGCGTTCCCTCCATCCCGCCGCCCAGCTAACGCCCGGCGGGCTCGGAAGGAAGGGAGACCCAGACACCCCCCCCCGCGACCCCCTTCCCACCCGCTCTCCCCTCCGCCGCCCCCCCACCCCGTCCCCTGCGCGCTGTCACCAGCGCGAACACGGGCGGGCAAGGTGTCGCCGGTGTGCCCCCCCCCCCTTTCACTAAAGGCGGGAGGAGGTGGAGAAAAGCCGGGAGATGGAGGGGCGGGGGGGGGGGGGGGCGAAGAAACGAATCCAGAGGAAAAAAGAAGGGAGCGAAAGGCCACCAAAGCCAGCCTGGTCTCCCAGCGCCCCCCCCCGCCCCCCGCGCGCGCGGGCTTGGTTGCACTTTGTCCAAATTCACTCGTGGCAATCTTTTAGAAAGTCACCCTAAAAGGGCCGGGCCCCGGGCTCCACCCTCCCACCCTGCACCCCTGCTCCACGCAGCCTGCCTGCCCACGACACCGTGCAGAGGCGCGGCCCTGACACCCCAAGTTGACTTAAGCAGTGGGGGGAAATAATAGGTGGTGGCGAGACCAGCCGGCGTGGCCTCCCTCCCTCCGCCCGCCTTCCAGCAACCAGTTTTCCCTGCAGCCGCAGCTGTCAGTGCCAGCCGAGAGGGTCCGGCGGACCAGAATAGAGATGGAGATCCGTATAACTGTTGGGCTATGTCTCCCTCTAGAGGCAAAACCGGATTACGACGCTTTGCTGATTGTAACTAGGAATCCCAATTTCTCCAGATCAAAAGGGAAGGAGAAGGAGGGAGGGGGAAGGAAGGAAGGAAGGAAGGAAGGAAGGAAGGAAGGAAGGAAGGAAGGAAGGAAGGAAGGAAGGAAGGAAGGAAGGAAGGAAGGAAGGAAGGAAGGAAGGAAGGAAGGAAGGAAGGAAGGAAGGAAGGAAGGAAGGAAGGAAGGAAGGAAGGAAGGAAGGAAGGAAGGAAGGAAGGAAGGAAGGAGCATCTGGTTTTAGACAAATTCCAACCTCTGAAGGATTTAGGAGGGTTTTCTCTCAGTAAGCATATGCAAAGGAACTTAGTGATGTTTACAGAAATTAAATAGCTCGTTCTTGGAAGGCGATATCTTTATATGTTTGGACAATTGGGGTGTCAGTTTAAGCAGTGGGTATATGAGCTCCGTGAAAGTTGTGATTAGGCTCAGTTTACCTCAATCGTGTTTGGTAGTGAGCAAAACGTTAGTCTAGTGATTAGAATATTATGCCAAATGAGTATATAAGAATAAACTAAGGGAGAGGTCGCACGGAGGGGAGTAAACAAAGGAAGACAGGAAGTGCTGGGAGAATTCAGTCACATTCGATGTGACTGTGTGAATCTAGGAAATTGTGTGAATCTAGGAAAACAGGTGAGGAGTTGGGTTGGGAGGGATGATGAAAGGAGTGATACTGATCAAGATGCCTTGTACTTAGAAGTTGATTTGTGCAAATGGTAACCCCTTTGTAACTACTTAAAGATAAACTGAGTATAATTTTAAAAATAGTAATAATAGATTGAAAAAAGACAAGATAATCTGGAACAAAATAAGAATGCTGACACGCGACATATGATAAGACCCTTACCACACAGGATAACTGACTCAAGGATCTGGTTCTGGGACAAATATTCATAACCCCTTGCTACACTAACCCAGTAACTGTCAAAGACAAGTAATTCCTACCAGCTGTAAAGTTTTGTGCTTTTATATCTCTGAATCGTGAAACCATTGCTAAAGTAGATATCATATGCTTCTCTGCCAGCTATAAAAGTAATTTAGTTACCATATGTACAAAGAATCATAATATAAATATATAAATATCGCTTAGTGATATTATAGAAACATGTTTTGTAAGTCAATCGTATTTTCTATCTAAATGAGGTCAAATAATTAGATTAGGTCAGTGGAATGTTTTCGTAGATGTTCTACTGATTTTATACAAAGGTTTTGTTACTTCAGCTAAGTTCTAGGCTAGGTCCAATGTTACTTTAATACTTACATTTTTATGAATAATTTGAATGGAGAGCTTTGCTTCAAAATGTTTCTGTGTCTTTAAAATTATAGAATATGTCAAAAAGGTTGGAGCAGGGTGGATTGACTCAAGTGGTAGGGATTTTTGCCTACCAAACACCAGGCCTCCAGTTCAAACTCCAGCACCACACAAAAATTTAAAAATTATGACTAACTACATTTCTATTCCTTCAATCCTCAGAGCCATTCTATTTTAACTTGATAATCAAACTTCGCATAGTCTTTATTTGTTAACTTTTTATTGTTATTATGAATGTGATGTACAGAGGGATTATAATTACATAAGTCAGGTAAAGAGTACATTCCTTTTTTTTTTTTTTTTGGTCGGTAGTGGGACTTGAACTCTGGGCCTGGGCGCTGTCCCTCAGCTCTTCCGCTCAAGGCGAGCGCTCTACCACTTGAGCTACAGCGCCACTTCCGGTTTTCTGGTGGTTTATTGGAGATAGGAGTCTCACAGTCTCTCCTGCCCGGGCTGGCTTTGAACCGCGATCCTCAGATCTCAGCCTCCTGAGTAGCTAGGATTACAGGCGTGAGCCACCAGCGCCCGGCTAAGAGTACATTCCTTTTGAACAAGATCACCCCTCCCCTCACTTTCTCCCAGTTCTTCCTTCCCATCCCCATCCACGAGTTGTATAGTTAATTTTCAATAGATCTAATGAGTATCACTGCTGCATTTGTTTACCCTTTATACCTCCATTGAAGTTTAGTGTAAAAAATAGCCAGGCACCAGTGGCTCACACTTGTAATCCTAGCTAATCAGGAGGCTAAGATCTGAGTGAGGATCATGGTTCAAAGCCAACTCTGGCAGGAAAGTCCACAAGACCCTTATCTCCAATAAAGTACTCAGAAAAAGCTGGACGTAGCTTTATGGTTCAAGTGGTAGAGTGCTAGCCTTGAGCAAAGAAGCTCAGTGACAGCGTCCAGGCCCTGAGTTCAAGCTCCAGGATGGTAAAGGAAGAAATAAAGAAAGGAAGGAAGGGAGGGAAGGAAGGAAGGGAGGGAAGGAAGGAAGGAAGGAAGGAAGGAAGGAAGGAAGGAAGGAAGGAAGGAAGGAAGGAAGGAAGGAAGGAAGGAAGGAGGGAGAGGGAGAGGGAGGAAAGAAGGAGTAATTAAAGGCATTTCAAACAAGCAACAAAAACTAAATCAGTTTACTCTTTTAACAGTGATACTTTCAATTAATAATACTCTAACTGATTTAGGGTGATCTAGCACATAAGTCATTTGTTTCTGTAGCACCCTCAAATGGCCTATTTCAATAGATTCATGTCTGAGCAATTAAAGATCTCTACTTCATTCTACTTGCATAGTAACATATTTCCACAGAAAACAAAGTTTACATTTAAAACAACTGGCATTTTTTCATTGCAAATGTTGCAGTAATTTCATGTCTATTGTCTTATGGAACTAAAAATGGCAGTGAAAACCCAAGCTTTACTAGAAGGAAAAGTCATTTACAACATCACATTAGAACATCGGGCTTCTTTTTCCTATAAGAAACACAGGTTGCCGTGAGCTGGTGGCTCACACCTGTAATCCTAGCTACCCAAAAAGCTGAGATCTTGTGGACTGTGATTCAAAGCCAGGGCAGACAGGATAGTCCATGAGACTCTCATTTCCAATAAACTACTCAGAAAAAAACAGAAGTGGCACTGTGGCTCAAGTGGCAGAGCACTCGCCTTGAGAAGAAGAGCTCAGGGACAGTGCTCAGGCCCAGAGTTCAACCCAGATGAACAACAACAACAAAAAAAAAAAAAAGGTATTGTTCTTCTAGTTATTAATTCCTTAGGTTGTTCATGGTTACTAAATCTTTATTCCTAACTGATATATTAAATTGAAACTCCTTTACACCACTAAAAAATAATTTTTTAATTTAATTAAAAAACTTTATTCCCAAGGGAGAGTTACAGAGGAAGAGACACCATAAATGTGTGGAAATGTAACAATAAAATCTCCCCCTATATAATTAATGCATGCAAATTTTTTTAAAAAGCAACTTTGTTTCCAGGGTTCAATGGAGGATTTGTCCTTTATCCTTATTGTCTGAATTAAATCCACCATACTTTTACAAACTCGTGAAAAAGTAAGAAGAATAAATGTGTAATTACAAACACAATAGTAGAGTCTCACAGACTTTTCTGCCTGGGCTGGCTTTGAACCGTGATCCTCAGATCTCCACCTCCTGAGTAGCTAGGGTAATAGGCGTGAACCACCGGCGCCTGGCTAGATTTTTTTTCCTTTTCAAGTAGATGCTTAAATTTCTCTTTACAAAATTTGGAAAATAGTATCTACATTTAAATGTTCTTTCTCACTTATTATGGTTAAAATGTTTCCTAAAGTCATTAAATATTATTTAAAACTAAATACACACACACAAACATTTTTGTATCCAAGGCTTTGCCATGTTAAAGTTTTTCTGTGAATCTCCACAAAAAAACATTTCTAATAATTTTTACATCAAGTTTCTCTTGTCAGAGCTTCCTAGACTTTAAAACAAAATCTTTTTCATTCCCTCCAAAAGGAATGAAATGACAAATTATCCCCTGAGTTTAATGGACACCTTCAGTTGACATTTTTAGCATTTATTTATTTAAACTGCCTACCATCTCTAATATAAGCAGTAAAACATGATTTCTTTAAATTTCCTTAAACTTAGGATTGTGACTCCATCATAGCTCTCTATATATTTGGAACCTGCTGAAAACATCAACCATGATGCCCTATGAGTTTTTTTTTTTTCTCCTTAAAACTATGTTTTAAGTCACACAATAATGGCTTACACTTGGAATCCTAGCTACTCAGGAGGATGAGATCTGAGGATCGAGGTTCAAAGCCAGATCAGGCAGGAAGCCCATGAGATTCTTACCTCTAATTACTAGAAAATCAGAAGTAGCACTGTAACTCAAAGTGGTAGAGAACTAGCACTGAACAAAAGAGCTCAGGCCCTGAGTTCAAGCTCCACAACCGAAAGGAAAAAAAAAAACTACTTTAAGTACAATTGGCAGGCAATTACCTGAATATCTTTGAAGTCTACAATCTGATGAGTGCTGGAATCTGGGCTTTTCATGAAACTATCAACACAATTGAAAAACATTTCTGTTCCTCACACGATGTTACCAGCTTCTTTCCTCATTCCAACATCGCCTGGTCTGGTTCTATCCCTATAAATTAGTTGGCATTTTCTAGAATTTGTACAAATTGAATTATGTATCATATGCTTTCTTTCCACCATGATAATTGCACTGAGATTTACTCAACGTGCTCTTTCTATTGATAGGTCATTCCTTCTTAAATCTCTAAGTAGTATTCCCCATACCTGTGTATATACCACAAGTGATTTGCATCTTGGGTTATTTTTTTCTTATTTAGAGAGATGCATATAAAACCAAAATGAACATTTACTTTTTAAAAAACTCTTTCAGTAAACGTATGTTTATATTGCTCTTAAGTAAATATCTAGGAATGGAATGACTGGATCAAATGGTAGTGTATAATTAAAGAATTAAAATGTTTTTCAGAGAGTTTATACTACCTTCCCTTCCCACAAGTTTGGGAAGGGAGCTTGGGGGAAGGGCATCTCAAGCTTTCTAATAGGAGCTTTAGGAGTTATCTCACTTCCTTCCCTCAAATCCTAACAACATTCCATAAAGTAGATTATATAAAGCTTCCCAGATTCAAGGGGTGCAGCTTCCATATCTTCACAGGAAAAATAGCAAACACCTGGCACAGGTAATGGAAGAAAGCATCACCCACACCTGTTATCTAGTACAATAGCTATCTCAGAGGCTAATATTTTGCATCATAGATTAGATTGGGTGTCTTAAGTGCTGATGTGGAGAATACAGAATATTCTCATGGCAGTCAACAGGACACCACAGGACATCTATCCTGGGAAAGAGCAAAACATTTGTCCAGAATATTAACTCTGTGGATTTGCCCCTATTATCAGCTTAAGTAACAGTTGCAACACAGTTTTCACCATACAATGAAACATGACTCCACAATTTGCTGTCTCTCTAGAAAACACAATTTTTGAAGATGTAATGTATATTTCAAACTTTATATAGATACATCCAAAAACTTTAATTTAAAATTCAAATTTATCTATTATCTGTCTTGTTAAACTAGAAATCAGTTACATCTTTGATATGTAAAAGTGCATGGATCTAATATCTACCTGGATAGTTCAGATTCATATTTATCTCTTCTTGTGAGAGTTATATTAGACAGATACTGTCTCATGACAAAAAACCAAAAGCTCACAGATTAAGCAATTTATCCAAGAAATTCAGTTAGAAAGTAGGGCAGCCAGAATTATAGTTAGGTTTTGTTTTTTTTTTTAACTCAAGACCATGAATAAGAATTCAAATGTCCTCATTTCCAGGCCAGTGTTCTTTTCAGTAAAGTTATCACTATGATTTTATTTCCAGAAAATGCAAGCACAAAATCTGAAATTTCCCCTTGCAGATTCTCTTTAACCTCCTCTACAAAATTTCCTCCCATTTCTAGTATGATGTAATAAGATCATTCCTGCCAGGCAACATGATCAAAACTTTGCCTGCAAAACCCCAGCGTTCAAATACCTATCCGGGCTGGCCACCCAGCGTCAAAACAGAGCAATTGCAGGCAGAGACTAATGTTTCCACAGGTGGGTGTGATAGCACAAAGTGCTGTTTGATGGTAGAAAAAATAAATTACGTTAGAGGGTGAGCAATGCCAAAATACACTGCATCTGTGAATGAAGATAACAAACAGAACTCACTGAATAAATAATAGGGGGTTGAGGGGATGGAGAGCTGTGAGTAAGCAAGAGGGTGTATCTGCTTAAAGTCCTGTAAACACGTGTGAAATACCATGCTGAAACCCCTTTGAACAATTAAAAGACTTTTTTTTTAATGAATGACCAGACATTAAAATGGGTTCTGTCTTGGATATTAGTTGTAATAGGAGGGGGGAACAAAGGGTAGAGGTTGCATATGGTTAAAAAGTGTGAAAATGGGACAATGAAGCTAGTGGAGAACAGTTTGGGAAGTGGGCAAGGGATGAGTCTGACCAAGATACATTGTATATGTTTGGAGGTATGTCAAGATGAAACCCATCTACAAGTACTAGAAAGAATAACCAAGTGCTGGTGGTTCATGCCTCAGCTACTCAGAAGGCTGTGATCTGAGGATCAAGCCAGGCCAAGCAGAAAACTCCCTAAGACTCTTACCTGCAATTAAACAGTAAAAAGCCAGAAGTTGACATTTGGGTCAAGTGGTAGAGCACCAGCCTAGAATGAAAAGCCAATGTGAGTACAAAGCTCTGAATTCAAGCCCCAGTACCCAACCCAAAATAATAATAATAATAATAATAATAATAATAATAATAATAATAGGAAGAAAGGGAGGAGAGGGAGAGAGAAAGAAAGAAGGGAGGAAGGAAGAGATGAAGAAAGGAAGGAAGGAAAGAAATGTGGTTTATACTTACTAACAACTAATAGAAATAGTTTCAAAATGTATTCAGTATTCACTTTTTCTTCCATAAGTTTGTCTTCAAACTATCCCACCCAAAACCAAAGCTAAGGGATATATATTTTATTACATATAATTTTATTATATGTATTTTATTGTATGTAATTTTAGTATATACATTTTATTACATATAATTTTATTATTGATTGCATTACATGTATACAAAGTAAAATAAATCATGGCAGAAGTTCTGAAGTCTGAATAGTAGGATATATACATTATAAATATTGAACATACTATCACAAAAGAAACTATCAAAATAAACAAATGAAAAATTTAAGTCACATCACTGAAGAGGAGGTACCCATTCCAAATTTCTAGGCAAATTCAGAAGAGTAAAAAAGAACTAGGGAGTTAAAAAATGATATAAAATTTAATAGTTTGTGAGGAAGCAGCCAAAAAATGAAGGGAGTTATATTTAGTCTTTTAATGTGGAGGTTAATTAGATGGTGTAATGAGCCACAAAAAGAATTAGTGGAATTGCCAATATTAATGGTATTCAGAGAAATATCTAGGTAGACAGCTGATGGGAAACCTATAGGAATCAAGTTCTACCAAGTATTGACAAACGCAAGTGAACCACATACAGCAAGACACCCCTTGCACTAATACCAGGACACTGTCATCTATGTGGATTTACTACACACTTGGCTGTTCATAGATAACATGTTCCCTTTGAGAAACACAAGCTACTTGAACAAAAAATGACAGAAGCAAAAATGAAGCTATTAACTTCATTTAGCCAGTTATGTGAGTTACAGAGAAGTATATTTTAGAGATGGATTCAGAGTAAGTGTTTATTTTGAATTGAAAAGTAGAAAGAAAAATAGCTGTAGAACTCTCAATATGATGAAGAAAGAAAGGGCCTTTTATTTTTGGTAGTACTGGTGTACAGGATCTCAAGCTTGCTAAGGCTGGTGCTCTACAATTGTGCCATTCCTCCAGCCCAGCCTTTTGCAAAGGATTTTAGAGATGCAGTCTAGTGAACTCTTCTGCCAGAGTTGGCCTAGAATCATGATCCTCTAGATCTCAGCTTCTTAAGTAGCTATCATTATAGGAACAAGTCTGTGGTGCCTGGCTAGGAAAGGATATTTTTTAATAGTCAGGTGCCTTCTTTCCTAATTATTTGGAGTTTTGGCAAGATTCTCTGGGTCAACCTCTGTGATAAAATCTCTCTCTGCAAAAATCCAGTAAACTAGTGCATACAGGATGTAGGCCAAAACAAGTCATTCAGTTTATTTGTTTTCATATGTGGGATAGACAGTCTTCTCATAACTGTTCAGCATCTTCTAGCTCTTTCCAAGTAAGTCCTTTCTCTCCCAATAAGAAAGCACAGTTAATGAATTTGTATTAAAGAAGAACTATAACTGTCCTAAGTTTATACCTCAAAGTAAAAAGTTCATAAATTTCAGTACTTTACTGTAAACCTACCTACTCAGGAGGCTGAGATCTGAGGATTGCAATTTGAAGCTAGCCCAGGCAGGAAACTCCATGAGACTCTTCAATTAACGATGAAAAGTGGAGCTGTAGCTCAAGTGATAGAGTACACTAGCTTTGTACAAAAAAAAAAAAAATCCGTACTTTGTTAGCCCATAATCACATAATAGTGTTAAGTACTTTAATTATTCGTTGTAATTCAAGTCATATGATAAGCTATTGAAATTTGGAGTCAGTGGCGCCTGCTATAAATCTAGCTACTCAGAAGACTGAGATCTGAGGATTACAGTTCGATGCCAGCCCCAGCAGAAAAGTCTTTAAGACTCTTATCTCCAATTAACCAGCAAAAGACTGGAGGTATGGTTCAAGTGGTAGAGTGCCAGCTTTGAGCAAAACTGCCAAGGAAAGCACAATGCCCAGAGTTCAACCTGAACCAAAAAAGAAAATATGGTCTATAATTACCATTAACCAATAGAAATAGCTTCAAAGTATATTCCATTTTCCTTTAGTTCCATAAGTTTGTTTTCAAACTACCCCACCAAAATCTCACTGACCCTTTAAAAATACTTAGCTATGGAAACTCAACAACCTCACTAAGAAGCCACCTGTAAGGAGGCCATGTGTTGAGATTTTTATCTCATAATCAGCCCATTTGGTCAGATGATGTTCTTTGTGGACTTTGAACGACCAATACAGTCTCCTAATTATCATACTTGCTATTCTCCAATTATATCCTTTAGGAATAACTCCTCTCTGTCACCATTCAATACATTGTAAGTTCACAAATAATTATAGTGTTGCCTTCCAATGGCCTCTGGCATTCTCAAATACCAGTCCTCTGTCATTGTCAAAGAAACTTGTTTTCCTTTAAGTTTGTTAAGGTTGTTGAGATTGCCATATGCTCTACCAAAACGTGTAAGTAAAAACAGGATATTTGAAAATACTTTCTTTTTGTTCAGTTGACATTCAAAATTATCTAAAATTGATAACCCAGTTCTTAAGAGAAAAAATAGTCTGTCTACCAATAGAGCAGATTTCTTTACTATTACATTATTTTTAAGAATAAGAAATATACAACTAATACATGATTCCAAGAAATACAAATTTCAGGGTAGAAATTATTTGCAAAAGATTAGAATAACTAAAACTGCCTGAAAAAAAAAGAGCCAAAAATATTTCTCTTCCAAGATTTTTTCCCCAATATTCTACTCCTAATTTTAAAGCAAAAAAAAAAAAAAGGAACTTATACAAAATACTGGCTACATAGCCAAGAAATGTAGTTTGTTCTTCTCAGTGTAAGTGATAATATTAAAGATTATGAACTAGCTACATTAGCAGTACTTATAGCAGCAGATTAGGAAGCTCAGAGGCTACAAATTTTTGTCCATCTCTGAATGACTTCAGACCCAGGATCCTCTATAAAAGCTGGTATTTTCTTCTAGATTCAGACCAGGTAGTTTCTCCTTGAGCCCTCTTACTTATGTGGGGGGCACAGTCAGAAATGTAGTAAGAAGGAATGAAATTTGCTAAAGCCGTTTTAAGAATTCATGCTTTAGAAATCCTTAGCTGTACAAGCTATCCAGTTTTCAGGATGATTATTTGAACCGCTTAAATAAGCTCTATTTGTTTCATAATTACCATAAAATACAAATTGCTATTAGGTATCCCTGCATATATTATTGTGCTAGTAAACATTAATAGTCTTCTAGAAGTAATCATCCAAGCTAAGGAATAAAATTGCTAATTAGCTACTGAAATCCACAAAATACTATTCTTTATTCCAGCAGTAGTTAGCTCAAGTTTAAGAATGGGATGTCTTTCAAAAGATTTTTTATGCCATTTAGAACTCAAATGTTATCATCCTGTTAAAATGGAGATTAGGATCCTAGACTGATATCATAAAAAGAATCTATACATGAAAATGCTAAATCAAGCTCCCAGTTTATAATTACCAATGTGTAAATATCATTGGGACTTTTCACTAGTTGGGGGGAAATGGAAAAGCTGATGAATGTACATACTTCTAAAATTTCATTTACTGTCCCAAGGAATCCAGAGGTTTCTTAAGCTACCCAGACACACCAAATTCAAATGGGCTGATTTGATGCATTGTTAACAACCAAGGTAAGACACAATCCTGATGATTAAAGACTGAATTGTGCCACCATACCTCCCTCTGAAAATTTCATATGTTGAACTCCTAACCTCAATATCTCAGAATATAACCACATTTTAAAATATGGTCTTTCCAAAAAGTAGCTAAGTTAAAATAAGGTTTGAGAGTGGATTCTAATTTAATATAACTGGTACTTTTGTAAGAAAAGCAATGTGGGGTTATTGAAGCACTGTTCACAATAGCCAAATGATAAACTCAGACAGGGTACTCAACAACAAATTAATAAAGAAGATGTGATTATATATGGATATAGATAGCTAGGTATACACTGTAAACTACTACACAGCCATAAATGAAAATAAAATCATATAATCTTCATGAAAATGGATGCAATTAGAAGATAGCATATTAAATGAGACAAGTTCAAAAACTAAAATATCATGTTTTCACTCATATGTGAGAGCTAGACCTAAAATACATTCATATTCATGGTCATGCATGTATCTATAAATTAACTTACATAATTATATATACAAGTAAACATAGATCATAAATTTAACTAAGGGACTGCCTCAAAGGAGATGGGGGAAGGAAAATGGAAAAAGAAAATGCATAATTTGGAAATGCATTTTTAAAGAGAATGAATATGGTCTAAATAGATTGCTTGCAACTATAAAAAACAGAACAAAAAACACAGCTGAACTTGTTCTGGAAATGGAGGAAAGGGAGAGCGATAGAAGGGATGAGATTGCTTAGAGCATATTTAAACATATGTGGAAATGTAAAAATGAAATCTCTGCGTATGTAACTAATGGAGCTAATTTTAAAATGCTAAATAAAAGAAACTTTGACATAGATATATGCATATACAGAAGACCATAGGAAGACATGGTCTTCATGCCACAAAAAGGGGCCTTAGAAGAACATCAACCTTGCCCATACCTTGATCTCAGAGTTCCAGGCTCCAGAACTATAAGAAAGTACTGTTTCTGTTGTTCAAATTTGTTATGGCATGCCCCACAAACTAATATATGCCTATCAGCACCATACTCTAATAATAATATAATATGTATCAAAGCAGAAACCAGAAAGACCATTCAAAAAATGCTACCTTAAAAATCTCCGTATATGGGGTTGGGAAGGTGGCTCAATGGTAGAGTGCTTGCCTTGCATGCATGAAGTCCTGGATTCAATTCCTCAGCACCACATAAGCAGAAAAAGCCAGAAGTGGCGCTATGGCTCAAGTGGTGGAGCGCCAGCCTTGAGCTGAAGAGCTGAGGGACAGCACCCAGGCCCAGAGTTCAGGTCCCATGATCGACAAAAAAAAAAAATCTCCATTTATGTTGTTGATAATCAACCCTATGCACACCCCTGCATCAGACCCTCTCTCCTGACTCAAAGTGAAAGGAAATATATATAGAAAGAGGGGGGGAGGGAAGTTATGGGATGTTCAGCATGGGGCTACTTTTACTTAAGATGTCTTTGCATATCCAAATCAGGCATCAAAACTTAAGGTTGGATATGTAGTGTCTCCCAAAAGGACTCAAGTATTTATAGACCTGATCTCTCATGCAAGCAGTGTTCAGTGATGGATTTAGGGGGGGGAGTGATTGGATCCTGTGGCTTTGTCTTCATCAATGGATTAATCAGTGATGGATTCCACATCTGAATTGGAAGCTGATGGAACTGTAGAAGGTGGGATCTAGCTGGAGGAAGTAGGTGGCTGGGAGTGTATCACTGTGGCTGGGTCTTCTCCCAGTCCCATCTACTCTGCATTCCCACTTCCTGACCACCATGAGGTGAACTCCTCCATGAGTTCTACTTTACCACAGCCCTTAATATCATGGAGAGGGCTAGTGGAGTAGAGATACTCACCTCATGGGAGCTAGGATGTAGAAAGAGCTGGAGAGAAAGTTTCAAAGATTAAGAATCCCTCACAGGCCTCCTTCCTAACACTCAGCCTTCAAATGAGTCTGACCTCCTAACAGTCCATTCAATAGCGGGGTAATCCCACTGATGAGGTGAGCACCTCCTCTTGCTCCAATCACTTGTCAATAACAACCACAGCTGGGAATCAAGCACTCAACACAAGAATCATTTGGGAGGGCACTTCATAACTAAAGCACGATACTATCTCTAGACCTCCAGCCTTCTGAACTTGAGCATCAAACACTGTTTCTACTTGTTCACATTTGGGTTATCAATACGAGAGAAATGTTTCTACATAAACTATGACTTACATTCAGTTGTACAGTCATCAAAAGCTGCCTTTGAGTCCTATATATAGATGATTTAGGTTTTCCTTTCTCAGTAGTTTCACTAACCATGTGAACAACTTGAAATGGAAAAAGACCAAATAACAGATGATAAGAACAAGATATTTTCTAGAACATCCTACAAGTCTAGGAAAGCACTGACATTTTCACTTTTTTGCCATTCATCTCTGTCTTTCAGATACAAACAGTTATCTGAACATAACCTTACTCAGGGCAAATTTCTGCAGCTGCAGTCTCTCCAGGATAATATTTGACTTAAGAGAAGAAACATTGTTTCTCGATACATACATATATGTGTATATATATAAATAAAACTATATATACACATACATATATATAGCTGCAAATGTAGGTTTTTCAACTTACTTTTTACATAACCTAAAATCCTTACCTTGGTTTATGACCTATGGAGGAAGGGTATTTATGTGATAATAGCTATTCTAATTATAAGAGTTATGGTGAGCATCAAACAATATTTTATAAGAAGTGTTACTTGTAAAGACCAGTGGGTTTCACCCAATGAAAGGAGGGCCCAACCTTGCAAGTTAAATAAGGAAACAAATTCCATCATTACAAAAATCCTTTCTAAAGCTGTTCTCTGAACCAAGTATCTCAAAGACTTTGAGGCAAGAATACTCAGGACCCTGTGCATCACCATGTTTCCTCTATTATATGGGCGTGAGATAAACAACGTAATTAGTGCTGGGATCCCTCCCATCCATAACAGTGATCACAACTCATGTCCCTGAATGTATAATTGTAATCAAAATATTTTGCAATTAGCAGAACCCACTACCTATATTTGTTCTTTGGACTGTAATATGAAACTTAATGCAAAAGCTAATTTAAAACCTCTGAAACCACATCTTCCCCAAGATAGTACTTTTTTTAAAAACAACTATTTTATTCCTGACTGTAATGGTGATAGAGATTAACATCACCCTTAAAGACTTAGAAGATGCACTGTCACTACTTCTCATCACATCTCCTTGTATTTGTCTAGCCTGGACCCTATAACAAAAACGTGTCCTGTAGATAGACTGACAGTAAGGAAAGCACCCTCCATCAGAAAACTAGTCCCTACTGCAACTACTGTGACAGATGTGGTTTCTTGCTAGAGCAAATCCTCATGGCCTTGGGTAGACAGTATGCTATCATTCTGAACAGTTTATTTTCCACCTCTACGAAAACGGCCAAAAATAGTTTGAATTAACTTTAAGCA
The DNA here is from genome assembly GCF_024711535.1 of Dipodomys merriami. Classification (NCBI taxonomy): domain Eukaryota; kingdom Metazoa; phylum Chordata; class Mammalia; order Rodentia; family Heteromyidae; genus Dipodomys; species Dipodomys merriami. Next base: position 24,815,029 of record NW_027202271.1, read on the forward strand.
GATAACTCCTCAACAGAACTAGGTTAATTTTGACCTCTAATATTATATAGCTCAAAAAAATAAAAGATCTAGACTGGTTATTTAGCAAAACTACATGAATTCACGTTTTGACAGTAGCATGCTAATTGAACTCTAGGAGCAAGATGTAGCATACACATTACAAGGATTGCTATAGCATATGCTTTCCAGAAGTGGGAGTCAAACCCTATAAATATGTAAGACAATATTATTTAAGTAGCATGTAGTACAGTAGTTGGTGACAAGACACAACATCCTTTCTAAACAAAAGAACAAATTATTCCCTTGTATCTCCCTTGTATACAATCCATAGTATTCTTGTTTGGCTTCTGGAAGCAGCATATTACACATTAGCAAATCATACTCCGAGCTGCTTACCAGAGAGCATGAAAGTCTGTAAGTTTTAAGTGGGCTCCGAAGCAGAGAAGAGCTCTGTAACAGAACCAGGTATACATATATGGACTTGTGATGGGCAGACCCTTGGTATTAAAGGATTCAGTGGTGGAAAATTTCACCATAGTGGGGATTAGTAGGGGTACATCCCAGTCCTATGCCATTGATTATCTCACCCTCATACAAAAGGGGGGCAGATTACATCACTAGTGAATGGAAACTATTATGCAGTAAACTCTATAAAATCCACAGAAGTTAGCTAAAAAGAGCCCCGGCACCAGATTAAACCCCATTCCTTGGTGCAATCAACCTGTGGTGACTAATCCAAGTATGAGGGGTTAGCCTTTCCTTCAGAGTAGAACAGTTCTATAAGTCCATGCCATTTCCAGGCTCCTCTGCAAATAATGGAGTCATTTTTATAGTTATAAGACAGTTTTACTTCCAGCCACTCTTACTTGCTGTTCCCACAAAGATCTAAGGGTTTTGTTTTGTTTTGTTTTTAATGAATTTCTCACAAGCAAATCTGCATCCTGGAGCTTCTTTTCCACACAAACCTACCTAAGATAAATACATACCCAAAACTCTATTAAGCTTAATAAGTGCAATTGGGAGTGAGCAGCTTTAGTTGTAAATTTTTCATAATAAATCCTAATAAAATTGATTTTCAATGTAAAAAAGTGAAAGAAAGGAAGAGAGGGAAGGAAAAAAAAACAGGAAACTAGGGACCTCTCTTCTATTGTTCTGTAACTAGCCGGGCTGGCTTTGAAACCTAAGCACAGAGAAATATCATTTCCTACTCAACAAAGATGCTAATCATTTGAACCGCACTCTATTCTTCTTTAATTCCTTTGAAAATTCTACACATCTTTTAAGATACTGTTTTTTTCATACCTATAAATGCATCTGCATGTTGTAATACAATACCACTATATGCGTTCTCTTAAATCCCTGAATAAAGTATATGTCTCGAATATTCTTGGATATACAGTTTGACATTTATTTTCTTTCTCTTTTACATTTTACTGCTTCCTCATTGCAAGTCACAAAGTCAATAAAGCAATGATAATCAGAGTAGATATCAAAAGGACATTTAAATTGGAATCGCTTTCTATTTACCAAAGATACTCTGAAGGACATTTTTTTCCGGCAGTAACACATTTACATAGGAGATTTAATAATATCATACTTGCAAAATAGCTAGACATTTTGGCATTTGAGATTTGAGATGATAGGATTAATAAAAATTGTGATATATAGTAAATGAGAAAAGGTTAAGGACAAAATATGATTTTAATTACCAACAATGAGTATGTCAAGGTGAATATTGGAAAAGGGAAAGCTTTAAGTGGGAAAATTTTTTTGAAAAAATAGACAAATCCACTTAAAGATTCCTCTCATTAATCCTCTACCTTTGCAACCTGAAAATAAAATGGTGTCCCAACTCTAAAAATAAATGCCTAGGTAAACTTGCAATAAGAATTCAGAACTAAATGAAACTAATTTGGTTATTTAAGTAGATGCGAACACAAAGCTAGCTTGGTTAAATTTATAACTAAAACCAGGGGTCACAATTTATATTTAATAGAAAACTTGAAATGATGAGGCCACTCACCCAAATGCTTTTGGGAATACAAAACATTGGCAGGTACTGGAGAAGGTTAGAGACTATTTACATACAGCAGCCACAAAACTTAAATCAAATCTACACACAGTCAAGATCAATATAAGCCTGAATTTCTGCATGTCAAGGACAAAGAATTGTTCTGAAATATTAAAAAGTTAATTTCTATGGCAAAATTACAAGAGCTATTGACCTGAGGCATTGCGATTATATGTTCATTTTGATAGATATTTATTTGCTAAAGGAACTTTGTTCATTTAATGTTATAAGCAAATATTTGAATGTTCCCACTAAAGTATACCTTAACCACTGATTATAACCTAAGTGTTCCTATTATAAATGATTTGTCTAACACCCAGAAGTTGTGCCTCCTATTAGTTAGGACTAAAAATGCTCATCCCTGAACAGTTGATTACAATAAACAGATGAGTTTCAAACATTACATTTAACATACAACATGCAATCTTCTTCACAAGGAGTATTTAACAGACTAAGCGATAGACCTGGAATTTTTCATTTAAGCCTAGTACGCAAACAGATAAGACACAATATGAAGAAAAAATTGAAAGTACTTAGTAAAACTTAGATAGTGGGAAAATCTAAATTATGGCACATTTTTAATCAACTAAATGGCTGAAATGTCACCAAAAAGAAAACAGCTGCTCATTATTTTCGTAAAGGCAAAGCCTTACTATAAGCCGAAAACAACTACCAGAAGTTTAAAAAAGAAAACCTGGAGAACTTGAAAATAGAACAAAGTAAAAGTCAAATGTAAAAACTGGAAACAACAAATAAACACAATTTGTTTCCTGTGCCAGTCAGGGCCTGTGTGCTGTCCCTGAGCTTCTTTTACTCAAGGCTAGGACTCTACCACTTGAGCCACAGTGCCACTTTCAGTTTTGTTTTGTTCTGTTTTGTTTTTTGACAGTCCTAGGGCTTGAACTCAGTGCCTGGGCACTGTCCCTGAGCTTCTTTTGCTCAAGGCCAGCACTCTACCACTTGAGCCACAGTGCTATTTCCAGCTTTTTCTGTTTATGTGGTACTGAGGAATCGAACCCAGGGTTTCATGTGTGCTAGGCAAGCACTGTACCATTAAGCCATAATCCCAGCCCATATAATTTTCAGGTTTGTTTTTTTGGTCAGTTGTGGGGCTCAAACTAAGGGCCTGGGCACTGTCCCTGAGCCTTTTTGAGTTCAAGGTTAGCGCTCTACCACTTGAGCCAGTGCCACTTCCCATTTTCAGCTTTTTCTGAGTAGTTGGTTGAAGATAAGAATCTCATGGACTTTCCTGCTGGGAGGCTTTGAACTGTGATCCTCAGATCTCAGCCTCCAGAGTAGCTAGAATTATAGGCATGAGCCACCAGTGCCCAACCGAACACAATTTTTAAGAACTAACCTTTGGAAATACATCCACAATCTTAAGCCCACTCACTAAAAAGAAATACACAAATTAGCAAAATAAAAAAAAAAAAAAAAAGAGCCAGGGGCTGGGAAGTTGGCCCAGTGGTAGAGTAGTTGCCTTGCATGCCTGAGGCCCTGGGTTTGATTCCTCAGCACCACATAAGCAAAAAGAAAAAAGCCAGAAGTGGCACTGTGGCTCAAGTGGTAGAGTACTAGCCTTGAGCTGAAGAGCTGAGGGACAGCGCCCAGGCCCAGAGTTCAGGCCCCACGACCGACCCCCCCCCCAAAAAAATGAGCCAATATAAAAGAGTTTTTTCAATCTAATTAAAAAGAATAAGAATAATGCAATTTCACCACATATACTAGAATGGGCAAACTAAAACTTTTATAACACCATGGCTACAAAACACCTTGCTGGTGATAAGCAAATTGGCACAGCCATTTTGGAAGAAAGTTCTATAATTTCTTACAAAATTAAATAACCTCTTACCAGAGAATTCTACAATTATACTGCTCAGTATTTATTCAAAAAATATTGGGCTACTCAGGAGGCTGAGATCTGAGGATCGCGGTTCAAAGCCAGCCCGGGCAGGAAAGAGAGGCCATGAGACTCCTATCTCCAATAAACCACCAGAAAACCGGAAGTGGCGCTGTAGCTCAAGTGGTAGAGCGCTCACCTTGAGCTGAAGAGCTGAGGGACAACGCCCAGGCCCAGAGTTCAAGCCCCACAACCGACCAAAAAAAAAAATATATATTGGAAACTCTTTGGGCTGGGAAGGTGGCTCAGTGGTAGAGCGCTTGCCTTGCAAGCCTGAGGCTCCTGGGTTCGATTCCTCAGCACCATATAAGCAAAAAGAAAAAAAGCCGGAAGTGGCGCTGTGGCTCAAGTGGTAGAGCATTAGCCTTGAGCTGAAGAGCTGAGGGACAGTGCCCAGGCCCAGAGTTCAGGCCCCACAACCGGAACCCAAAAAAAAAAAAAAAAATATTGGAAACTCTTGCCCATGCAAAACCTGTACTCTAATGTTTATAGCAGTTTTGCTCAAAACTGCCAAAACTTGTGGGGCAGCCAAGACATCCTTCAGTAAGTGAATGGGTAAACTGTGGCACATCCAGACAGTAGAGTATTATAACAGATAAATAAGCTATTAAGACATGAAAAAAACCATGTAGGAAACAAGTGTAAGTTGGGCTGGGAAGGTGGCTCAGTGGTAGAATGCTTGTCTTTTATGCATGAGGCTCTGGGTTCAATTCCTCAGCACCAAATAAGCAGAAAAGGCTGGAAGTGGTGCTATGGCTCAAGTGGTAGAGTGCTAGCCTTGAGCTGAAGAGCTCAGGGACAGTGCCCAGGCCCAGAGTTCAGGTCACATTACTGGCAAAAAATAAAAAGTGTAAGTTAGTGAGGGAAAGAAGTCAATCTGAAAAGGCTAGGCACTGTATACTCTAATCACATATTATTCTAGAGAAGACAAAATAATGCAGATGGCGCAAAAACCAAGGATTGCTAAATATTACAGGGAAGAAAGGATGGGCAGGTAAAAATACAAAGAAATTTTCATGCAGTGAAACTACTATGTATATTACAACAGTAACATGTTGTTATAAATTTGTCGGTACCCATAGAATATACAGCACCAGGAATGAACCCTAATATGAACTCTGTACTTTGAGTGATAATGATATGACAGTTTTAATACATGTACCTCTGCAAGGAGGAGGGTGTGGAAGAAGGAGGCTGTAAATGTGTCAGGTTAGGAGAATATGTGAACTCTCCATTCTTTCCACTCCATTTATACTAAGAGCTGCTCTAGAAGAGAAAGCCTACAGAGGAAAGAGGAAGAGATTATACAAGGGGAGGGAGAAGGGAAAAGGAAGAGAGAGAGGGAAGGAAGGAGAGATGGAAGGAGGAAGGAAGGAAGGAAGGAAGGAAGGAAGGAAGGAAGGAAGGAAGGAAGGAAGGAAGGAAGGAAGGAAGGAAGAAGGGAAGGAAAAGAAATTAATACATACTCAAATATATCACAGTAACTATCTCTAAATAACTGGAACATAGGTAATTTTTATTCTGTGTATTAGACATTATTTTAAAAATATTTAACCAGGTATCAATGGCTCACGCCTGTAATCCTAGCTACTCAGGAGGCTGAGATCTGAGGATCATGGTTCAAAGCCAGACCAAGCAGGAAAGTCTGTTAACTCTTTTTTTTAATTTTATTTTATTGTAAAGATGCTGTACAGTGGGGTTACAGTTACATGAGTAAGGTAATAAATACATTTCTTTTTTTTTAAAGAAATAATCTTTTTTTCATTTTATTTTATTTTATTTTATTTTTGTGAACATACTGTACAGAGGGGTTACAATTACATGGGCAGGATAATGCGTACATTTCTTATCAAGCATTGCAGCCTCCTCCTTTGTTTACCCTTCACATCCCTTCCCAGCCCCCCCAATACTCTCCCCCCCCCCCCGCACCAACGTTGTAAAGCTCGTTTTTGACATGACAACTTGTACTTCTCATTGTATGAGTACATTTCTTGTCAAACATTGTTACTCCTTCCTATGTTTGGAAAGTCTGTTAACTCTTATCTCCAACTGATCACAGAGAAAGCTGTAAGTGTCACTGTGGCTCAAGTGGTAGAGCACTAAGCCTTGCACAAAAAAAGCCCAGAGTTTGAGCCCCAGGACCAGCAAAAAAATAAAAGCAAAAACAAAGTCACTTATAATAGTAATAAAACACAAAACAACTGAAAAAGTATGTGACACCTATGTAAAGGCAATTTTTAAATGGTACTAAAAGATAAAAAAGAAAAATTAATCAAATGGAGAAACATTATGCTCTTGATTAGAAAGACATTATTAAGATATAAATTCTTTAAAAATTAGTCTATAAATTTAATACATTCTCAATAAAAGAACTAATGGTCTTTTTTAATTAGGCAAGCTGGTTTGAAACTTTTTATATAAAAAAATTAAGTAATGAATGTAGTCAAATACTTTCAATAGTGTTTCCAAGACCATTCAATCAGTACAGTCTTTCCAACAAATAATGTTGGGAAAACTGTATATTCACAAGCAAAATAATTAAGTTGGACCCTTATCTTACTCTACATGCAAAAATTAACATAGACTAATACTAAAACACAAGAGCTAAACTACAAAACACTTAGAAGAAAAGAGGAGAACAAAACGTTTGTGATATTGGATTTGACAATGGTTTCTTGGATATGACATTTTTTAAAAAGCCAACACAAGAAAGAATAAATTGAGCTTTGTAAAATTAAAAATCTGTGTGCTTAAAAATCTGTGTGCATCAAAGGACACAACAACAGAGTAAAAAGGAAATGCAAAAAGGTACGTCTGTTGAGAGGATAATATAAAAATGTGAACATACACCTGGTGCATGGTACCTAGCTGATCTTTTACTACTCAAGAGTCAGAGGCAGGCCAGGGGCTAGTGGCTCATGGTGGTAATCCTAGCTACTCAGGAGGCTGAGATCAGAGGATCATGGTTCAAAGCCAGCCCAGGCACAAAAGGCCATATAACAACTATCTCCAATTAATCACAGAAAAAGCTGCAAGTGTGGCTCAAGAGGTAGAGCGCTCACCTTGAGCAAAAGTTTCTCAGGGACAGCACCCAGGCCCAGAGTTCAAACCCCAGGACCAGCAAAAAAAAAAAAAAAAAGAGTCAGAGGCAGGAGAATTTTGAGTTTGAGTTTGACACTTGACTCAGTCTCAAAACAAAACAAAAATAGAATTAACATGTGATTCATTATTCACACACACACACACACACACACACACACACACAAATACACAGTTATGTAAAAGAAGTTACAGATTTGAACAGACACCTGTGTCCACAGCAGAATTGTTCACCATTGTCAAAAGATGAAAGCAACCCAAGTGTTCACCAGCAAATGAATTGGATAAAACAAAATATGGAATACCACATAAAGAAAGGAAATTCTGACAAGCAATGCAACATGGATCCACCTGATGGCATTATGCTAGGTGAAATAAGCCAGTCACCAATAGACAAATGCCACTATGAGAAGTACCTTGGTGTTTTGGTATAACAAAATATCATCAACTGGGTGGCTTATAAATAACAAAAAATGTATTTTTTACAGTTCTGAAAATCTGATGAAGGCCTTGCTTTCTGTTTTTTTTTGTTTGTTTGTTTTTTGTTTTTTTGGGTCCAGTCATGGGGCCTGAACTCTGGGCCTGGGTGCTGTCCCTAAGCTCTTCAGCTCAAGGCTAGCGCTTTACCACTTGAGCCACAGCGCCACTTCCGGCTTTTTTCTTTTTGCTTATGTGGTGCTGAGGAATCGAACCCAGGGCCTCATGTATGCAAGGCAAGCGCTCTACCACTGAGCCACCTTCCCAGCCATGCTTTCTGTCTTTTATAAGACCACCTTTTCCTTGTGCACTCATATAACCAATGGGACCAATGATATCCTCTGGAATCACCATAATACAGACTTATGAATATCAGGGCAGAGCCCCAAAGTTCCCACCTCATAATATCACCAGACTAGGCCATAGGACATATATACCTGTACTTGGCTTAATGCTTGAAGCCATAGTAAATTTTCCCCAAACCCCCATTTTTTACGTACTTAAGGATTAGCTAGGCCCTTTAAGTGCCCATCCTTATAGAATCTTGTGTAGCTTTATGTTTTTTTATGCTTACCTTTTTTTTTTGTCGGTCATGGGGCTTGAACTCTGGGCTTGGGCACTGACTGTCCCTGTGCTCTTCAGCTCAAGGTGAGCACTCTACCGCTTGAGCCATAGAACCAGTTCCGGTTTTCTAGTGGCTTATTGGAGATAAGAGTCTCACAGAGGACTTTCCTGCCTGGGCTGGCTTTGAACCATGATCTTCAGCTCTCAGCCTCCTGTATAGCTAGTAATCCTAGCTATACAGGCGTGAGCCACCGGTGCTCAGCTTTATGCTTACCATTTATACTGCATTTATACATGACAACCGTTCATTTTGTAACCACTTTCCAGCTTCAGGGGACTGTGCTAAGTATTTTATTTACATTACCTCATTTATCACCCTGTAATTCTCTGAGATGGGAATTATAAATGATAAGGTTGAGGCTTAGAGATATAAGTAACTTTTCCACAGTTAAACATTTTGACTTCACAATCCAAACCCTTCAGTCTCAGAGATTTTAATCAAAATTCCTAATTTATAAATCTGGCTATCCTGCTACATTAGAGAAGGAATTACGGTTTACTTATCCAGTACTTAATGTTACCAGCATCACCAACCAAAAACACTCTAAGGACCTACTAGGTACTTGTTGAATTAAAGTTTATCTTGTATAATGGGAGTCCATGAGTAGAACTATATTTGGATATTTTGGTTATTTTTATACCTATCCTAAATGTGACTGGGTAACCCTTGGCCAATTTGCTCTATTCCTGAAAGTTCCTTTAAGACAATTAGAATATGCCTGTGTAGTCCCAGAAACAAAAGTCCCATCTCAGAGGCACTGTTCAAGTTGTAGATTGTTTAAAAAAAAAACAAAACAGAAAAGCACAATTTCTAATTCCCTTTGAAGATCTCATGTGTTCACTTTCCACAGCAGCCCGACTCCCTCTTTCCTATGTACCCATTGCAGCCATCTCACCCCTAGGGTCCTTCCCTAATCCACAGTGAAGATGTTTCAACTTACATCCTCACTGTAGCAGATTTTCCAGAAATGGCCATCGCAATGTGTCCCACCTCACCAGCCTATCACCTAAGTGCTGTTCTGTTTTTAGGATCTCGTTCTTGGTTCATTGATGCATTCTAAGAAACCCCATTTCTCTCTGGGTGCTAACCACTATCAGTATATTAATGGTTCTCATATCTTTGGCACAGATCACAATCCTCAGACGTTAATGCAAATGGAAGTAAAAATGTTACTGCAGAATGATAGTGGCAGTCCTCTTCTGAAATGATAGCTCTTCTCTTTAATTGGAATGTCAGTTATAATTGCTTCAACCAGTGCAATATGAAGACTAGCTCTTGGAAATGTCATGTGCTTCCACTTTGCTCTTTTGGGTAACTCTTGAACCCACCAGCATGCTAGGAGGAAGCCAAGAAGCCATGTGAACAGGACATGTGTAAATGAGCTACCCGGTCAAGGGGCCCAGTTTAGCTCCCAGAAAACAGTCAGTATTAATTACCAGTTGGGTGTGTGAGTATGTCTTGAAATGTTTCCAGTTAACCTGCCAGCCCACCTGATGACACATGAAGCAAAAATGACCTGTCCTCACTGATTTCTGCTCAAATTGCAGGGTTGTGAGTAAATAATTGCAGTTGGCTTAAACCATTAAATTTGAGTAAGCTGTAAAACAGAAAGGATAACTCAATAGTTATTCAATGTTTCCCTCAACAACACTAAAGCTCTACTCCCCACAGAAGATTTTTTCCAGTCATAGTTATGTTAGACAAACATATTTCATATAAACATATTTCATATAAAGTGATAGTGTTAATAAAAATTACATTACTAGCTCAGTACAGTAGTTCCTGCCTCTAATCCTAGTTACTCAGGAGGATCAAGATCTGAGGATCATAGTTCAAAGCCAGCTAGAAACTCTTAACTGCAATTAACCATTAAAAAGCCAGAAGTGGAGGTGTGGCTCAGTGGTAGAGCACTAGTGTTTAGCATAAAGGTCAAGGAAAATGACCAGGCCTTGAGTTCAAGCCCCATAACTGGCACCAAAAGAAAAAATTATATTACTAAATGTAAAACAGTATACTTACCCCTTAGTAAATTTAATATTGTTTACTCTGTCATTCACAAAATGCTATGAAATTATTAAAATGAGGAGATAGCTCAGTGCCAGCATACCTTCTCAGCCGTATGAGAGCACAGGTCCAATCCTCAGAACTGGAAGAAAAAAAAAATACATATATATATATATATATATATATATATATAATTGCAATACTGTTGGTGGTTATATTTGTATTATGTTATCTTTTTGTTGGTGGTGGTGGTTGGATGCTGCTGTCCCTCAGCTCAAGGCTAGTGCTTTACCACTTGAGCCACAGCACCACTTCCAGTTTTCTGGTGGTTAATTGGAGATAAGAGTCTCATGGACTTTCCTGCCTGGACTGGCTTTGAACCCCAGTCCTCAGATCTCAGCCTCCTGAGTAGCTAGGATTAAGGGCGTGAGCCACCGGCACCCTGTGTTACTTTTTTTTTTTTAATTTTTCTTTTTCGGTACTGGTGATCAAACCCAGGAATTTGAACTTGCTAGGCAAGTGTTTTGCAACTAAGCTACATCCCAGCCCTATATGTTATCTTTAATTCCAAAGATAAAATATGATAAATTACTAGGCACTAGTGGCTCACTTATCTAATCCTAGCTATTCCCAATCAAGGTACAATGCTAGCCTAGGCAGGAAAACCCATGAGACTAATTAACCAGAAAAAAAGGTGAAAGTGGAGCTGTAGCTCAAATGATAAATCTCTAACCTGGAGCACAAAAGCTAGAGGACAGAATCCAGGTCCTGAGTCCAGACAGACAGACAGACAGACAGACAGACAGACAGACCCTGAGTCCAGACAGACAGACAGACAGACAGACAGACAGACAGACACACACACACACACACACACACACACACACACCACAGACAAATAGTAAGGGATATGGATAGAGCCTATTTGAACTTTTTTCTTTTTTCTTTTTGGTCCAGTTGTGGGGCCTGAACTCTGGGCCTGAGCGCTGTCCCTCAGCTCTTCAGCTCAAGGCTAGCGCTCTACCACTTGAGCCACAGTACCACTTCTGGCTTTTTTCTTTTTGCTTATGTGGTGCTGAGGAATCGAACCCAGGGCCTCAGGCATGCAAGGCAAGCGCTCTACCACTGAGCCAACTTCCCAGCCCCCTGAACTTTTTTTCTTTTTCAAATTTAAACAGTTCAGAAAGAAAAGTACTCATTGCCCGACTTGGTAACTATAACACTTCTGTACACCACTTTTACAATAAAATTTAAATTAAAAATATATAAATATATATAACCTTTGAAGAGAAATAAATGAAATTGATCTAAAAAAAATTGGGGTTATCCTAGAATAGTGGACCACAAAATCAATATCCATTACAAAATTTCCCTATAAATACTTACTCTGTCTGCCTACAAAACATGTTCATAAACTCCAGGAAGAAATATGTCTAATCTGGGTTTTGATCTTTTCTAGCACCAAGCAGTCTACAGTAGAATTGACTCATTTCTAATTGCCTCTCTCTCTTTTTCCCTCTCTCTCTCCCTCTCTCTCTCTCTTTCTCTCTGTCTCTGTCTCTGTCTCTCTCCGTCTCTCTTTCTCTGTCTCTCTGTCTCGCTCTCTCCATCCCTCCCTACCACTCTCTCTTTCTGTGAAGCATATGATGATTGGATATTTAAGGCCCAGAATCAATAGTGTTTAAGCAGTAGGAGAACATGCTGGTACTTGTTATTTGGACTGTAATTGTCCCTTTTTTCCTTCTGTATTATGTAACTGATTTTTCTTGGCTGATAATCAAAGAGAAATATGACTCTTATAGCAGCCAAATATTTCTCCAGTAGAGCCAAACATAATTCTCATGTTTACAAAGTTTTAAGTCAACCCCAGTCTGAGTGGACTCACCATGCAAAGACTGACTAAATTAATGTTTGAATTTATAAGCACTGTTGATTTTATTCAATATATTATTTCTTTTATTGTGAAATTTTTTTAGCCAGCAAACACATTTACTAATTATCAGGTATAGGGAGCTATAATCATTAGAATTGACTCTCATATCAGAATTGTTTTTTTTAATTTTTTATTGAGATTAGGTGATTACATAAATTTCACATATTTCACAGTATTATGGAATAATGATATTTAAAGTCACAAACACATTAAAGTTTGCAGATTCTGTGAGCTTTGACAATAAAACTATTTCTTCCACATCAGGTGGTATTTACATTTCTTTCCTTTTGCTTAGTGTAAGCTGTTCCCTCTTTCCCTCTCATTCTCTCCCTCCCATCTCTGCCTTTGAATTGCTTAGTTCATTTTCATCTATGTCCAGTGCAGCTGATGGGCCCCTCTGTTGTATGTTTTTCCGTTTCCCTCTGATTCTGTGTCCTCCTCCTAGCTTCCCTTAGATGTGCACATATATATACCATATATGTGGTCAAGAACATGGACTCATTTAGCAATGATAGGACAAAATGAGTAGAAGTCCTTTGTTTCTTGAGTCCTGTTTACTTTGTCATATCTCCTTGCCTTTTGGCTTTAGCATCCACATATCAGGGAGAATATATGCCATTTATCTCTTTGCTCTTGGCTTACCTCATTCAAAATTATTTTCTGTAGTTCCATCCATTTCCCTGCAAATGCCATTATTTTGTCCTTTCTAATGGCTGCATAATATTCCATTGTATAAAGGTACTACAATTTTTTGATCCACTCATCAGAGGTGGGGCATATATCTTGTGTTTCCATATCTTGGCTATTGTGAACAGTGCTGCAATGAACATGAAGGTGCATGTGTCTTTGCATACTGGTTACTGTTGTTCAGGGTAGATGCCTAGGAGTAGTGTGGCTGGATAATAGGGAAGGTCTATATTTAGCTTTCTGAGTTACCTCCAGACTGCTTTCCAAAGTGGTTGTATTAGTATACATTCCCACCAGCAATGCAGTAGGGTTCCTCTTTCTCTGCATCCCCTCCAGTAATTATCATTGGTTGACTTGAGGATCTGAGCCATTCTGACTGGGGTAAGGTGGTATCTCAGTGTTATTTTTATTTGCTTTTCCTTTACAGTCAGGGGTGATGAACATTCTCTCATGTGTTTCTTTGCTATTTTTATCTCTTCTTCTGAGAAGTCTCTCTTTAGCTCTCTTGCCCATTTAACGTTTGGTTTGTTAGATTTGGGAGGTGTTAGTTTCTTGAGTTTCCTGTATATAATGGATATCAGGCCCTTGTCTGATCTATTGATGATAAATATTTCTTCCCAATTAGTTGGCTGTCTTTCTAGTTTGGTTGCTAGTTCTTAAGCTGTGTGGAAACTTTTTATTTTAAGGTAGTCCCATTTATCGAGTCTCTCCCCAATTTGTTGTGACCCTGGGATTCTCATATTAAAGTTGTTTTATAATGTAGGAAATTACAGATTATAGGCATGTGTAAACAATTTAAGATTGTATGTTATTTATCTTTGGAATATTATAGCTATTATGGGTTTAATGTTTTAAACTAGGCAATCAAATATGGGAAAAAATCAATAATCCTGACTTACCACTGAATGAGCTTGTATCTTCAAATCTTAGACTTCAAATCAGTTTATCAGTCGATAACAACTCATTAAAGGAACTTACTTAAACAACTCATTAAAGGAACTTATTGAATATCCACTTGTAGAAGTATCTTGATAGATGTTAGCTCAGCTGATGCTGTGTCACTTGAGTCACTTCTCCAGCCCAACTTTTTGCTGGAGTCTCACAGACTTTTCTGCCAGGACTGGCTTTAAACATCAATCCACTAGTCTTAACTTAGAGGATCAGTCTGAGTAGCTAGAATGACCCACAGACACTCAACTTCTTTTTCCCCCCACTGCTTTTCTCCATTCATCTCCAGAAAGAAGACAGAAAAAAAGCAATGGATCTCTAAGAATATAGAAAAGGCAAGTTTCATGATAATAGCAAGTATCAAGGCAAAGAAAAAAAAAAGTAACCAATTCAAAACAGAAAAATATAGAGACAGGTGTAGTGTTCACATTCCCACGGGAGAAAACAGAACTAAGAAATTATCTTAAGTTCTTTTTTTTTTGGGGGGGTGTCCAGTCGTGGGGCCTGAACTCTGGGCCTGGGCGCTGTCCCTCAGCTCTTCAGCTCAAGGATAGTACTCTACCACTTGAGCTACAGCGCCACTTCTGGCTTTTTTCTTTTTGCTTATGTGGTGCTGAGGAATCGAACCCAGGGCTTCAGGCATGCAAGGCAAGCATTCTACCACTGAGCCACCTTCCCAGCCCAAGAAATTACCTTAAGTTCTAAGCCTAATGAAAATTGCATTGAGATATATTTTATAGAACTTGTAGAGCCACAGAATCATTTCTGCCAATTTTTTAATAAAATCTTAAATGAAAAATTTAAAACAAATGAAAATTTAAAAATAAAATATTATCTTAGAAAGAAAGGAATAATATAGGAAGTAAAATCATGCACATATCATATAACTCATATTTGTGCTACTTGACACATAAAAATAAGCACCTATCTGGAAAAACTCTGTTGCTGTTTGTAGGACCAATATATTCACCAAAATTAAAATGCCCATCAAGAGTAAAATAAATACATTCTGGTGTGTTTAAATGACATACAGCAGATAAAAGGGAATCCATAGTAGTATAGACATCAACATAGGTATAAATAGTGATGCTAGTAAACACCAAAAAAATCACATCATTTGTGCAAAATGAATTCAGCTAAAGTTTAAAACACAAAACTGAAATGTATTTAATTTTCAGGGGTTTTTTTCCTACTCAACATTGTTCATAATTGTATTCAATAGCCAGTGAACATAATGCAATAGAATCTTTCTCCACCAAATGAAGAGCCATATGAAGATTTCTGGAAATTTCTGCTTGCCTGATTGCTGCTGAAAAAGAGTACCTATCAGTGATGAGTTCCTCACAAGAGAGGTGGATAAAATAATAGCAAATGAATCGGAAAAGGAACTAAGGCTGTAAACTCACTTATTCTCCAGCAGGTATAAAGTCTGGGTGTTTACTAGGAAGGGTTGTGATCTGCATGCGTCAAAGCTTTCCATGAAAAGGAGAGGTAACACCTCTCTTTTCTTCCCTAATTTGGACATGGTTGGATCTGTGCGTGTGTGTGTGTGTGTGTGTGTGTGTGTGTGTGATCATCACACTGAAATTATAAGCTCAAAGTTGTTTGGCATGTCAACCCAGTGTCCAGGCCTGAAGGAGCCAGTCAGTCCACCCCACCCCCACCCCATAATTGTGCTAGCAACTGGCTGCTAGCAGCTGGGAACATGTACTTATCAGCATGCAGACTTTAACTTTGGCCAGCAAGCAACAGAGCTGGCAGTACAAGAGGCTATCAGTAATTTCAGGGTTCATCCCTGAAATTCAGCAATGCTGTGAACTTTGTCTGCATGTATATTTAAATGTGTAAAGGGATATAATTTGAGTGGAAGATAGACCACATATTAAATTTAGGGGGAGGGGAAGGAAAAAAGAGGACTAGGTGGAGAGCACAAAGATGCCAACTCATCTTTAATATTTTATTTCACTGCATGTCAGAAAAATAAAAGAAATATGATCAAAACTTAATCGATGAGAGCTCTTGGGGCTTTTTCATAGGTATGTGTTTTATTACTTGATGTAATTTTATTTTTTAATATATTTTAATCTTTTTCAGATTGTAAAATTTAATAGCACACAGTTTTGTGATCATATGCACAATGTGCTCAAGGATTAAAAGCAAAGCATTGTAGTTTGAGAAAGTCTAGTACTTAGAGTATAATTAACATAAGTTAAAATGTACATTATCGTTAAGAACATAATCCATAAGTAAAAGGAACTAGCTCATAAAATTGTCATTAAAAAAAAAAACATTTAAAAATAAGTACCCATCTAAAAAGGACAGTGAGGGTCCTTTTAAATGAGCCCTCACCTGAGAAGTGGGAAACAATGTCTCACATAATTGTGTTGAAAACTGTAGACAAAATTATTAATATTTTAAGCTCTTTATGATTTCTATATAATGTAAGGTACTAAGAAAATGAAAAATCCTTCAACTCTGAAACATTTTATAATAACAAAGGCCATATGCTAGCCTGTTTTCTATTATATCTTTTCATATAGAGACCATGTTTGAATACCATGCCTGCCCCACTTAATAGCCTCACTAATATAGGAAAGATGATAGGAGAACATTTTGGTACTTAGGATGCTGAGGCTGCAATGTCACCCTAGCAAAAATGGCCTTAAGAACAGCCTAATTACATATTTATAAATGTGTATCATGTATCTTGTAGTCTGGAATGAAGTCTTATGGCCATTTCAGTTTATCAAGTAAAGGAAGTCATTTTTTAAAATGCAGTCAGTTAAACCAAGCAATAGTATGTACTCATGATTATTTTTGTAAAGGCTACCATTTATGGACTTCTTTTTCTATTTTATTGTATGCTTAAATGCCAGGGACTTGAGCCAGCAGAAACTATACTGTGTGAATCCAAAAGACTAAGAGGATGGCCCTGTAAAAATGTCTTCTTATCATGCAGTATTTAACATTCATTGCACATTGCTAGCATTCTCATTGTTTGATATAACATCCCTGCCTGGTAGATTTACCTAGTTAACCCACAAAAGTAAGACATTACATATCACTCAACCATCAGAATATATGCTTTTTATTTCCTTTCCAAATACCTCAACATTCTCATTTTTCCCATTAGGAAGTGTATTACAAGTTCACTAGGAAAACTGTGTGCACGCGCAAGAAGGGGGGGGAGGGAGGGAAGGAAGGAAGGAAGGAAGGAAGGAAGGAAGGAAGGAAGGAAGGAAGGAAGGAAGGAAGGAAGGAAGGAAAGAAGGCAAACCAAAAAACCTAAAAAGATTTAAAAAAAAATGTGTATAGTATACTCAAAGCCAACCACCATTCTTTAGGGATTCCTCATCTTCTTTTTTTCTCCTCTTTCTCTTCTACCTCCTCCTCCTCCTCTTTTTCTATTTTCTCCTATGGATAAAGTCATATTGGGGAGATGGGGATAAGTAAAAATGTAAATATATATATAATCATGCTGCATATTTCATGCACATATAAGGATTTAGACGGGCAGATAGATAGATCGATTTTCTAAAATCTTTTTCTATCCAATTGTTACTAAAGCTAATTCAAAGGCCTGGTTCTAGGGGTCCAACAGGCATGAGCTGGCCATCCCCAAATTCCAGTCAAAGTGACCATAAGGAGAAAGCAGGAAAGGCATTTATTCTCAATGTATCTGCACTGGGAAGATGAGAGCAGAATTGACCTCCATGCTAACAGTTTGGGGAGTATACAGGAAAGGAACAAGGACAAAGGTCATGGGTTTGCATAACTGGCAATCTTGGTCAAGCCTGGTCTGACCGGTCATTACCTCATGATAGGTCATGTGGAGCCTTGTTGTTGATAAGCAAAAGCCTTTACTGCCGGGGGGATAGTTTTGACTCCTCTTACACAATGTTTATCGAGCAGATCTGTTGCTCCTACAATCCCAATGATGGCAGGAAAGAATGATTCAGAAAATTAACTGGAGAGGAAAAGTAGAAAGAGTCAATGTTTGAGCTCATTTTCAAAATGTATCAAGGATTTTCCCATTCATGATATTTCTTCCTGGGGGGGGGAGGTTGTTTTGGGGTTTTTTTGTCGGTTGTGGGGCTTGAACTGTAGGCCTGGGCGCTGTCCCTCAGCTCTTCCCTCAGCTCTTCAGCTCAAGGCTAGCGCTCTTAGCACTTGAGCCACAGTGCCATTTCCAGCTTTTTCTGTTCATGTGGTGCTGAGGAATCAAACACTGGGCTTCATGCCCACTGAGTCACATTCCCAGCCCCATGACATAACTTTTTTAATGTGACAATTTGTTGACTGGATATCCAATGTTTTGTTAAGAATGGGTTGTGGTGTATTTGGGTTTTTTATTCATTTTTCTATAGTAAATACTATAAATATATTTGGAGGATATGTCTCCCTGTCCATACTTAAAGATGTTCCACTAAGATACCAAGATGTAAAATTTCTAAGGCATAGGATATCAATATCTACTAATTATTGGTATTTCTCATCCTCCTTAACACTTGATATTGTCAAACTTTTGACAAGTTTTCCAAACTAATGAACTGCATTGTGCTCTATTTAGTTTTGATGCTGTAATGGTTAATAATTTTGTGTGTGTGTCAGCACTGAGGCTTGAAACAAGGGCCCAGTTGCTGTCCCTTAGTTTTTTTCACTCAAGGGTAGCACTCAACTAATTAAGCCACAGCTTCATTTTTGGTGATTAATTGGAGATTAGGGCCTCAAGGATTTTCCTGCTAGGGCTGGCTTTGAACCAAGATCCTCAGATCACAGCTTCCTGAGGAACAAGGATTACAGGTATGAGCCACTCAAGCCCAGCAATAATTTTCTGTCAAGTGTTTATTATTTCTTGAATCAAAAGAATTTTCAAATGATTTGGCAAGTCAAAACTTTGGAATAACATATAATAGACAGTGCTAGACATTAAGCTCATACAAATATATCATTCATTTTGGAACGTGCTTGAGTTTATTACTTAGAAATACCAAAATACATTTACCTTTAACATAAATTAAGTGCTGGCACATTTTTATGATACTCAATTAGAAAGACATTATTCTTTATCTTTGCCCTAGGAGATCTATTGACTCCAAAATGAAGTTGAGAAATTAATATAAGTGAAATTTCTTAAAGAAAATTACCAGTATGGTGTGTCACATTCTTACTATCAATTTTTGTTCTACAAGATTTAGTTCTCTGTATGGGAAAGTAACGAACAGAGATGTATAGAAGATAATTAGGGTCGTAAGAAACAGAAAAATTTTATTTGCCATTCACTATTCTCCATAGCAATAAGCATTACTTCTCTCACATAAATTCAAGTAAACATGGCTAGATTATTATAATACAAATAAACAACTGCACCATTGCAGTGGTATCTAAGTCTCCCTCTTGCCAGTCTATGCTTGCTGAGCATGACATTGAAGTTCAAGGGCCCTAGCTGCCTGAACTGTTAAATAAAGATAAACACAATTTGTTCTCCATGCATCAGAAAGCAGATATTTAGTATCTTTTTTTGGGGGGGTGTCCGGTCGTGGGGCCTGAACTCTGGGCCTGGGCGCTGTCCCTCAGCTCTTCAGCTCAAGGCTAGCGTTCTACCACTTGAGCCACAGCGCCATTTCCAGCTTTTTTCTTTTTGCTTATGTGGTGCTGAGGAATCGAACCCAGGGCCTCAGGCATCTAGGCAAGCGCTCTACCACTGAGCCACCTTCCCAGCCCAAGTTAGTATCTTTGAACTTATTTTTGGACGAATAAAATACAAGTAGCATGGACTATAAAAGTTACTTCACTACCTGAAACTTTGAGTCGCTGGCACCTAGCTCCTTCTTACTTCAAATGTGGGTATTTTACATCTCATAACAAACTTTTCCCTATCCAGAGTTCATAAATATAGTGTTTAGCTTCTAATATTTGTAAGTTCTGTTTCTCACATCTGGAGTTGAATTGGCTTTTGATGGGAGATCAAAATCTTACTTATTTTCCCAACGGATATCTAGTTGTCCCTTGTAGCACACAATGCAACATTTTTTCCCATAATGTAATATCAATCATATATGAAATAGCTATGCATGTGTTTGATTCCCAGATTTCAGTTTTTTTCCTTGTTTACCTACATATCTGCAATACCACTATACTTTATTTAGTAGATAATAAGTTTTGATGCAATGTAACACAATCCTCCCCTGCTTTTTTATTCCTTTTTTTCCCCTATTTTTACTTGGCAATTTTTGAACAAATACTCTTTGGTTTGCAGATCATTTCATGAAATTGTATGGAAGACAGTAAAAGAGAATTACACTAAAAATTTTAATTTAATTTGTTGAAATTATAGAGTGCAATCTGTTGTAATTATAGAGTGCTTGGTATACCAATTGTTCTATCCAGAACTGATGACCTAGTTTTGAAGCTACAATACAATTCGGCTGTTGCTGTGTCTGGTATTTCCTCCCACTTCTCTGCCTGCCAATTTCAAATAATGGGATTTACAGTCTGATGTGGTTAGAGGAGGTAGGACCTTTGAGAAGTGGTTAAGTCATGAGGTATCCTCCCTCACAAATGGAGTTAGAGCCTCCATACAAGAGGCTAAAGGATCTTCCGTGCCTCTTTTGCCATGTAATGGTATAGAAAGAAGTTTCCAGCTCTGAAGCACAGACTGAGTCTTTGTTTGGCACTAAATCTTCTGGCAACTTGATCTTCCCTTTTTCACCCTTCAGAAACGTAAGTATATTTCTGCTGTTTATAAATCACAATCTACTTTGTTATAGAAGTCCCTGACAGACTAAGGCATCCTTTATCACTGGGTCTAGGATTATTGTCTCAATCTGGGAATGACACAATTGAAAAAGTTGACCAATACTTCCCAAACTTCAGAGAGCATAAGACTCACTATGAGTTTTTGAAAATGATATATCTTAAACAGTACATATAGGTTGGGTCTAATATTTTGAAATGTACTGAAAGACCCCCTCCCTAACCAACCAGGCCCTGAGCCTCCTTTTTTTTAGGGGAACAGAGTTTTGTATCTAACCACGCTATTTCTGGCTTCTGTAACATGCTTTGCTAAGAAAATTATATTACCCCCATATTCCCCCTTTTGATAACTAACCTCACCAGTTAATCAATAAGCCCACACCCTACTAACTAACCCCACCCCGCAGTCAGCCCCCTGGTGTGAGCGAACGATTTTACTCGGACAAAGGTCACTTCCTCATACCAAGGGCCGGAGACACACAACTCGGCACGTACACCGAGGGACCCCCTCAAACAGTGATTGGCCAAAACACATGATTTGTTTTAAAAGGATTGGCTGCCTGCGTGCAGACCAGGTTGTAATACTTTAAATTTACTGGCTGAAAAAGCGCGGGCACTCCTGTAACGGACAGAGGGGTCCCATAAAAGGACCATCCCCGGGACTGCTCGGGGTTCCCAGCCACTGACCCGAACCTTGCGGATCTCGAGGTCACGTGCACCTGGGAACCTGGGCATGCCCAAATAAAACCCTCTTGCCTTTTGCATCTGGTGTCGTCTGACTGGTGCTTGGGGCAGGGAGGTCCTGATATGGGGGACACCCGAAGTCGGGGGTCTTTCATCTTGGGGGCTCGTCCGGGATCGCCCCCTGACCCACTCCAGCTCGGACCCACCAGGAGGTAAGCCGGCCTTTGTCTTTGTCTCTGTCTGTCTGGTGTTTGTCTCCGCGCAGCGTCTGTACTATTACGCGTAATAGCTCTGTATCTGGGCGGCTTGAGAAGGAGCTGACGAGCTCGGACTTCTCCCCCGCCACCCTGGGGGACGCCTCAGGGATTAGAGGGGCTCGATTTTTCGGAGCTCATGTCTGGAGGAAGGAGGGAACGTGGAATCTCTCTCCTTCCCGGGGAAAGGAGGGAACGTGGAATCTCTCTCCTTCCCGGGGATTTTGCTTCCCCGTCTGAAAATCTGCTTTCGGTTTGTGACCGGAGCCGCGCAGCGTTTGTCTTAACCTGTCCGTTTTTGGTTCTTTTTGTGTTCAGGGTTGGTTTAACTCTTGTTCTTTCTAACATGGGTCAGGCTGTTGTTACTCCTCTGTCTTTAACCCTACACCACTGGAGAAGTAATCTCTCTCTTCCTGGCCCCGCCCTGGAGTCCTACTCCAGGGTGACCTGGAGGAAGGAGGGAACGTGGAATCTCTCTCCTTCTCGGGGGAAGGAGGGAACGTGGAATCTCTCTCCTTCCCGGGGAGTTTAGCCGTGGTCGGCCACTCCCATCTGAAGTTGCTTTTTCTGTTTGGCGCCTGTCTGTTTTTGTCTGTTTCTGTTTAGTGTTAATTGTCTCTGTTGTCTGTTTTGTTGCCCTTAAAGGGATGGGGCAGCAACTAACAACCCCCCTTAAGTCTGACTATAGATCACTGGAAGTTACAGCCTGAGCCGAGATTGTCAGGTTTTGGGAACTTGCTTGTTTGTCAATTATGAAATTGCCACTGACCACCTGCGAGTGGCCCCAGTTAGATCTCAGCCTCAGGCCTTGGCTTAGGGGGTCTGAGCGTGGGGGAGAACCTGTCAGTCTGAGGGGACGGCCGCTATGGGACTTCTTTCCCTTGCCCCAAGATGACTGGGAATTCTCCTCTGCCTTGGAAGGCCCCTGGGTCAACGTCTGCAGGAATCTAATAGAAAAATTTCTCTGGAATGAGTAGAGGGGGTGTTGAGTCCCCTGGTAAGTGGTGAGATGTCGCCCCATTCACTGAGACCTGATTTTGTCTTGTGGCCACTTGTTTGTCTTGTTAACTTTAGTGTGTTTGTTTTATGTTTTCTGGGGTAGGAAAGTTCTGGGTGAGTGTGGCAGGCTCACCCAGCAGACTCTGGATTCAGCTTGCTGAGTGAGAACAGCACAGAGTTCCGGTAGGGATAAACTGGGGCCCATTAGTCCCCAACTCAGCCTTTGGTTCTTGTCTAGTTCTGTTTTAAAATTGGTACCAGTTTTAAATGTGGATCCTTGGTTTTTGTGTGTATCTGTGTTTTTGTTATTTATCTATTTAAACATCTCTGAGGGAATAAAAGTTCCAACTGGGCTTGGTCACAGACCTGCTATGCCCACCCTCCCTGCGAGGCATGGAAGGTTACTGGGCTAGTTTGGTTCCCTTCAAGCCTCAGGCTGCACCTTCTCCCAGTGGAGGCTGCTGGAGGACAGGCGAGGGCGTAAATTGGGTAAAATAAATAAATAAATAAATCAGGCCAGTTTTGTTTTAGGTGACTCCCTCCCCCAGCCCTCCTCCAACTCAGAAGAGATTCAAAAGCCTTGCTAACAAGCAAGCTCTGTGAAAATGAAGCCCAACAAAGGTACCTAGTTCTAAAAGAAATACTGTCTTAAATTTTTGTTTAAAAACTTTAGAAGGCGTACATACAACTGATTTTGATTTTTGCGCACTTTAAGATCTGTGTGAGTGTTTTGTGTGTGTCTGTGAACGTGTTCAAAGATGAAAATTGTCAGCATACTGTAACAATTGGGTGAGTTTAAATTTAAAATTCAAAAGATTATGAGGTTTGGACATTACCAAAAATTTTAAAGAATCTTCACATTGTTTTAAATGGCTTTTTAAAGATTCTTTAACTTGCAAATTAGAAAATCTGGTATTTTAAAAGCTAATATTTTAAAATGCATAAGTCTGTTTATACTGTAATCAAGTTATCTGGCTTAACAAAATGCATTGGCAGTTTGGCATTTAATTCCTTGGCTAAAATTTGGGGAAAAATAATAAAAATTTAAATGTAAAAGTTAGTTTAACACTGTCAAAGATGTTACCTGTTCTGTCTGTCTAAAACTGTGTATTTCATTCGAGAACCAAGAGAAGAGACAGGGGGAAAAACTTAGAAGCCAACAGAAGACCTATCTTTAGGGGTAAGGGGTGAACAAGCAGAAGTGCAGCTCAGCTGGTCATGCATGGTGGGACAGGCCCTGGGAGGAGTCCACCCATGGTGAGGCAAGCTGGCACAAACGCAGTTCATCTAACCCTAAAGAGTCGGATTGGGTGTGTGCCTGCCTATTTCATAGGAGGGGCCAAGTGGCCCATCGTTGTTCTGTCTCTTTTCCCTGTGGATAGCCACTGAAAACATGATTAAAATGAGTGATGTGATGATCTGATTAGTATTGCTAAAACTTCCCCTTGGATGTGTTAACATTAAAATTAGGAAGGCCTTAAAAAGAGGGTTAAAAAGTTATTTGTATAATGTGACTTGCTTTTAATGTTTACAATTAGGATGTTTTTAAAAGTCATAAAGACACTAAGTCTAACTTTTTGGTTCAGTTATGATAATTGTTATTTTCTCATTAAGGAAAAATTGTCATCTGAGTTTAAAAATCTTAATGTATGTCTGTTTTAAAACGAGCCAAGAGGCAATGAGTGACACTTGGCCTCAAGATTTCAAGGGATCTTTTCAAAACGCAAATAATAACTAAAGTATAAAATATTAAAGGTGGTTAATAAGAGGTTAAAAAAAATAGGGAATGGATTTTTGGATATAAAGTTTAAATGTAAAATTGTTCTTGACATTGGCCTCAATGTGCACAAAGGAAAAATTAGGATTACCAAAATAATTGCTATTCTAGTTTGCTCTTATAGGTTTTTCAAGTTTCCAGCAAAGTCCAGAGCAAAGCACAGAGGATTCCTACAGTTTGTCAGATATAACTTTGACTCTTAATAAGTTTCAGGTAAGAGCATGCTTAAAAGCTACTTCTATGTTGACCACCTTGTTGCTTTCAATTGGAATAAAGTGGCCTTTTATAAGACTCATTGATCTGCAAACTGGTTCAAAGCCAGCCCGGGCAGAAAAAGGTCCCTGTGAGACTGTCACCTCTACTCAGCCAGCAGAGTGCTGAAAGAGCAAGCAGAGATGCTTTGGGACTCACAGTGGCAGAGTACTAGCCCTGGACTGAAGAGTTAAGGGACAGCATTCAAGCCCCGAGTCTGGGACTCAAAGTGGCAGAGTGCTAGCCTTGAGCTGTAGAGCTGAGGGACAGTGCTCAGGCCCCGAGTTCAAGTCCAGCAACCAGCTAAGGAAAATGCCAATGAGGCATTTATCCAGTGTAGAGAAGACACTCCTGGGACAAAAAAACAATGGAGGAACATCCAGAGGCAGTAAGCCACTGCTTGGATGGCAGAAATGTCAGATCCTAGAGTCATTTGTGCGTGGCCCTTCAAAACTGATCAGAGCCGGGAGGTCATAGGAAGATAGTTTGGAAGCATGCCTAATGTTCATGACTACCTTGTAAGGGACAGGAACTTGCCAGTCCTCTGTGATAGTAAAAAAGCTAATGTTATAAAATATGGGGGGTAGTTTAAATCTTAACCCCTTTATGTGCCAAAAGCTCTAATTGGCAGTAATATTGAGCTGACACCAGTTACATGAAATTCATCTTCTCAGGAAAAAGTTTGTAAACCTGAGAGTGTGTTTCTATTGATATCTGTCTAAAGGCCTGCAAAGGTAACTCAGGCATTGTGTTAGGGTCACTAGAGATCACATTCCTAAGTCATCCAGAAAGATGCTTTTACAAACCAGAGTGCTAAACAAGCTACACTGCTATAGCTGGAGAAAAGGTCTGTGCAGTTGTCAAAAGTTAAATATTGTTCTTAATGACATCTAACCCTGATGGCCTCTTTGTAAAATAGGCTAAGGTTATAGGCTCCTGGCTAGGTAAGATCAACGCCCCTAAAGTCAGCTTGAAGAAGTTACAGAAGATGGACCTTCGCCCTTCTACCCCCATTTTAAGATCAAGGGTCCAGAGTCAGTTTTGGAAAAATGAGGCAAAATAGATAAAATAATTTTAAAAAAGGGCATAAAAAATAGTGTTAACTCTTGTAGGTGTGCAAGGTGTGGAGACTGCATTTGTCAGAGATGATTACAAGACTAAGCCTTCTGTGTCTATTTACTAAAATATCTGGTTAGTAAAAAGTTGTGATTTTGGTAAATTGTCCTCAACTATTGTTTAAAAGATCTTAAAAACCAACAGGATCAAAGCCTGCCAAGCCTATGCAATGTATCCTTAACCAGTCTGTGTAGGAATTTACAGCCGAGCATGAGGTGTGACAGTCCCTTGGAGCCACTGAGAGATCCTGCTGTTACGGTTGCTGCTGCTGCTGCTACGGTTGCTGCTGCTGCTGCATACCTTAATGGGTAAAGTTCAACGACGGCCTGACAGTCACTTGGAGGAACTCCTGCTTGATTCCATCACCTGAGTCTGCTTCCTGGTTGACTGCTGCTAAATCTAAGATCTTGTGGGACATTCTTTTGGGTGATATCCAGAAACCCTCTCTTCCCACAGTGGATATTGGGGACAAGGATATCACTGGCTTGCTTGTCTTAGGCACTTCAGTGCATAATGACTGGAAATCCACTCTATGGTCACAGCCTAGTTTGGCTCTGGTATGGTAATAACCTGAGTGTGTTATCAATGGAGGTAATACTCTTAGCCTTAAAATCTAGCAAGCTTCTGCATCACAGTGGTGCCTTAAGGCTGTTCTAAGATAAAGGTTCTGCAAGCCAAAGGAAAATTGGGCTTGTAACACTGGAATTACCCCGTGTGTGTCAACAGCCGTTTTTAACCCAACTAGGGATTATTGTGTACTAGTGCAAATTTGGCCCCCCATCACCTACCATCCCGATGAATTTGTCCTCCAGTATTTCGAGAACCCTGTATACAGGGACAACAGAGAACCTAGCTGTTCTTTTGGGCCTTGGAGGAATAATGGCCGGAATTGCCACAGGAACCACAGCCCTGATGAAGGCAGATCAATACATGCTCCTACATCAGGCTGTAAATAAAGACTTAAAGACCCTAAAAAAGTCTGTCCGGGCGTTGACAGACTCCGTAAGCTTCTTAGCTGAGGTAGTCCTCCAAAATCGAAGGGGGTTAGACTTGCTTTTTCTAAAGGAAGGGGGCCTATGTGCAGCCTTAAAAGAAGAGTGTTGTTTTTACGCTAACAAAACAGGAGTAATAATCGAGACCCTAGACAAACTCAAAGAGAGGCTAGATAAAAGAAAGCGGGAATTTGAGTCCCAACAGAGCTGGTATGAAGGATTATGGAACAAGTCTCCTGGTTCACTACCCTATTATCCTCCTTGATGGGACCACTTATACTACTGATGCTAATCCTTACCTTAGGCCCTTGCATTGTGAACCGCTTGATACAATTTGTAAAAGACTGCCTATCGGTAGTACAGGCCCTAGTTTTGACCCAACAATATCAAGCCCTCAGACAACAGGGAACTGGTAGTTAAAATAAAAAAAAAGGACAAAGCCTCTAAGGTTAGAGGCACTAACAAAAGAAATGGGGGAATGAAAGACCCCCTCCCTAACCAACCAGGCCCTGAGCCTCCTTTTTTTTAGGGGAACAGAGTTTTGTATCTAACCACGCTATTTCTGGCTTCT
Source organism: Dipodomys merriami (assembly GCF_024711535.1). NCBI lineage: Eukaryota > Metazoa > Chordata > Mammalia > Rodentia > Heteromyidae > Dipodomys > Dipodomys merriami. The sequence continues at coordinate 24,842,174 of NW_027202271.1, forward strand.
GTAACATGCTTTGCTAAGAAAATTATATTACCCCCATATTCCCCCTTTTGATAACTAACCTCACCAGTTAATCAATAAGCCCACACCCTACTAACTAACCCCACCCCGCAGTCAGCCCCCTGGTGTGAGCGAACGATTTTACTCGGACAAAGGTCACTTCCTCATACCAAGGGCCGGAGACACACAACTCGGCACGTACACCGAGGGACCCCCTCAAACAGTGATTGGCCAAAACACATGATTTGTTTTAAAAGGATTGGCTGCCTGCGTGCAGACCAGGTTGTAATACTTTAAATTTACTGGCTGAAAAAGCGCGGGCACTCCTGTAACGGACAGAGGGGTCCCATAAAAGGACCATCCCCGGGACTGCTCGGGGTTCCCAGCCACTGACCCGAACCTTGCGGATCTCGAGGTCACGTGCACCTGGGAACCTGGGCATGCCCAAATAAAACCCTCTTGCCTTTTGCATCTGGTGTCGTCTGACTGGTGCTTGGGGCAGGGAGGTCCTGATATGGGGGACACCCGAAGTCGGGGGTCTTTCAGTACAATGCATATGATATAGATAAAACACAGACCACATTTTTTAGAAAGGCTCATTGGTTTCCTTTTTAAACTACAAGTTATTAACAGTTCTACAGGAGACTAAAAGGAAGAGCAAATTGCAAATGCACTTCATCATCTTCATATGAAGTTCTTTTAAAAAAAATTACATTCTCAGGGCTGGGAATGTGGCTTAGTGGTAGAGTACTTGCCTGGCATGTATGAAGCCCTGGGTTCAATTCTTCAGTACCACATATACAGAAAAAGCTGGAGGTGGCACTGTGGCTCAAGTGGTAGAGTGCTAGCCTTGAGCAAAAGAAGCACAGGGACAGTGCCCAGGCCCAGAGTTCAAGCCCAGGACCGGCCAAATAAAAAGAAAAATTACATTCTTTGCTAGGATATCTTGCTGTCTGACTTAACAATGCTTTAGGAGAGAGAAGAACTTCAATGTTTAGATTATAGTATATACATGTATTCATAGAGAACAATGTTCCTGTAGCTTTTAAAAGAAATACTTAAAGTAACCTGATTGATTTTCTCATAAATTTTCTTCCATGCCATCCATACCAAATATATTTTTAATCAATATTGGTAAGGATTTCCTTTCTAGCAAATTGTCAGTTCCCTTGGTGACTCTTTCTACATTTAACAAAAATATATAAATAAATAAAATTAAAAAAAACTTATTTATGATGTGGACACTGAGATGGGGTCCAAGCTGGTATGATTCCACTTTGAGCTTTGCCTTTGTTTTAGGGATTTTAGACTTGGTGGGCCAAGTTCCTGGAATGAAAAAAAAAATACATCTGGTTCCCCTCCCCTTAACAACCTAACACACCCTTGATTGTTGAGTTAAAGACTGACCCATAAAACAGATAGGTTGTAATCTGGCTCCAACTGGCTTACAATAAACCCTAATTTTTGCACATGCTTACTGTAAACTCCACCTTTGCCCACCAAAAGCTAGATCTCGCCTTACCCACTAAATATGCGTGCCATTTTAAACCAAGGTGATAAGCTGGTTTAAACAGCCATTACAAACTGTAACCTCATTGGCCACCTGTGTGTGGTCAGGTATGGCTGTACAATGCTTTGTGTGTGTTATGATCCCATCAGTTACCTGCGCGTGACCAGGCTCGACCTCATGGATTTTGTCTTTAAAAACTAAAGAATGGGGGCGCTCGGGGGCGCTGTATCGGCTCCCAAGCCTGTTCTGCAGCCCTGACTGGTCAGTGTAGGAACCTTCTCAATAAACTTGCTTCTTTGTTAACAACTCTTTTGTGGTGGGCTCTGTCACTCCAGACAACTAGGTGGGCTTGCCTGCCTGAGCAGGGGTCTTCCTACTACAATTTATACTAGTAGAGTTTAAATTTTCTTCCAGACTTGAAAAACCTATTCACACATTTACCAGATGATTTTTTTTCTTTTCTGGATTAGTTTAACAATATAAAAATAGAGTTTGCAAATGCAACTCTTGTCATCAGTAGAATAAACTTTGGAAAACTTTATGTTGAAAGTCTGACTGTTCCAAACTGACTTAATTTTATAGTTCCTTTTCCCCCGAGGAAAAAACTTTCAAATTCATTTTTCTTCTGAAAGGGTTAAAGGAAATTTACTATACTTCACACCACTTAGACAAGCCATTCAAAAGCAGTTAGAGCCCTGCAGAGTCCAAAGGGCACTACTTAACCACTCCACCCTTGCCTGGTAATAGCATAGGTTTCTTTCCCCCCTCTTACCTCAATCCACTTCCCATTAACCATTCTAAGTAGTCAGTAGACTTGTTTTATTTTCAGTTTTAACTTCCCTGAAAAATCATTTCATTCAGTTACTATCAAGAAACCAAAGCCTGCATTGAGATTGAACCAAATGTATTTTGAGTATAAAAGGAGGGAGAGAAAAGAAGGAAAGGAACTTTTCCTGGATTTCTAATCCATTTTTTTCTAACAGTGGTGGGTATTATCCATGTCTCTACATGTTTATGGCTTTTCCTCTCATATGTCACCTGACTCAGTTCCCTCTGACCATAATACATGAGTGCAATGGTTGATTTTTTTTTTTTTGGTCTTAATTGACTGGATTAATGAATCCATGAATAGCTAGTAAAATGTTATTTCTAGGTAAAGATGCTTTCAGAGGAAGTTAGCATTTCTATCTATTTACTGAGTAGAGAAGATTCCCCCTCACCAACACAAGTGCACAGCTTCCAATACTTCAAGGGCTCTGTCAAAAGTAAAGTATAAACTCACTGTCTCTCTTGGTCTCTGTCTCTGTATCTTTCCCTTTCCCTCTCCTGCTCCCTATCTCTTTCTCCCTCTCCCTGTCCCTCTCCCTCCCTCCCTCTCTCTATCTCTCATTTCCTTTATCTTGGCCTGGGGTAGAACATCCAGCTCTTTTTTGTCTTCAGACATTAGTACTCTTAGGTTTTGAGTCTTGAGTTTCAGAGTGGGCCTTATTGGCCCCTCTGGTTCTCAGGCATTCAGGTTTGGATAGAACTACACCACTGTCTTTACTGAAGACAGCAAAGATGGATTTTGTAGCCTCTACAATTATAGCAACCAATCTCCCATACTAAATCTCTATTTATCTACTTATCTATATCTACAAATACAATGAGGTCTTAAGTTCAGTGGCTGTTCCTACTTCCCTGCAGCCTCTGATCAGCAATCTTGATAGTGTTTCTTCTACTTGGTGGGACTATTATTCTTATCCAACTTGTCAAGAAGCAGTATAGCTTTCTACTGTCACATATTCTTAGGTTATATCTGGGCCAGGGGAGTGAAATATACATACTTTATAAGCTTCACATCCTCACTGTTGATGGATATTCAATGTAATGTCTTTTGATAGTACTAGAATTTTGAACTCAAGGCCCCTGGATTGCTAGGTAGGTAGTGTATCACTTGAGTCACACCTCCAGCTCATATTCCATATAATTTCATGTTAAGAATTTGGTGACTTTACCAAAAAGGTTTCATTTTTTTTTTTTTTTGTAGGTCGTGGGGCTTGAACTCTGGGCCTGGGCGCTGTCCCTCAGCTCTTCAGCTCAAGGCGAGCGCTCTACCACTTGAGCTACAGCGCCACTTCCGGTTTTCTGGTGGTTTATTGGAGATAGGAGTCTCACGGTCCCTCCTGCCCAGGCTGGCTTTGAACCGTGATCCTCAGATCTCAGTCTCCTGAGTAGCTAGGATTACAGGCGTGAGCCACCAGCTTCTGGCTAAGGTTTCATTTTTTTAAATCTCATAACCATTGAAGACAGATTTCTCATAGAGCTCTTTGCCAAAAATTTCCATACTTGTGCCAAATAGTAGTTCACAAATATTATCTTATTTCTTATTATTGTTACCCATGAATATTTCTTGCTTTGTCTTAATTTCCTTAAGACAGGCTGTTCTAGTTTGCTATTGCTAGGCTGTTCTACTACTTGTCTGTATCAACTATTATACCATATTAAATTACCAGAAACCTATAGTAAGAACTCTGATGTAAAATCTTATTGGGCTGAAATCAAGGGGCTCAGCAAGGCAGCTCCTTGTTGGAGGTTTTAGAAAATTCATTTCCTTGAAATTCACATTCATTGGCTTATGACCTATTATCCCATTTTCAATACTATTCTCCCATACTCATACATCACCTTCTATAGAAAGCCAGGAAAGTTTCTTGTATCTTTAAAGGATTCATGTGATTATACTGGACTCAATAGGAGCATGTCATCTCAAGATCTCTTACCTAAATAACATCGACAGGTTTTGGTATTACAACATGGAGGTCTTTGGAAAGCCATTAGTCTGCTTTCCATACTATCAGTATACAGGTAAGACAACTCCAAATGATGTCTTTGACCTGTTATATACTGTGTTCACAGTTACATAAATTTATAAGCATTTATAAGACATTTATAAAATGTCTTTCTTCTATCATATTCTTCTAAGTAGGCTTCTAAGTACTTTATTCTATCCTTAAAAACCCTTCTGACAAAAGACTTTGAGAAAAGGTAGGCTTTTAATTTACTAGTAGTACTTGAGTTGGTTTTTGTTGTGGTTGTGGTGGTGGTGGTGGCTGTTGTTTTGAGCTGGAGACCTACTAATTTTTAACTAAACTGATGACTATTGCACAACAACTTGTGATCTTAATATATTTACTTAAATTTTCAAATTTAGTGCTGTCTCAGGCTACAATGTTTTGTTAACAATATTTGTACTTTATGCTGAGCTCCATTATTACTTTCATATTCATTGTTTGTTTCACTTTTGAGTGAATTTTAAGAAATAAGGCTATTATCCTCCCTATTTTACAGATGAGGAAACTAAAACTTTCGATATCACAGAATTAGTAATTAGGATAATAGGGACATTTATCTTAAGCATGCATTATTTCCTGCATATCTCAGAAACTCCTCATGTTATAGCACTGGTGTTCAATGTTTACAGAGTAGACCTCTTGACAGTTTTAGAAATGTGCAATCCACATAATTCAAGAAGTCATAAAATAGGAGCATACTAGCTAACATCAAAGAGCAGTGGTAAATATTTTATTAAATCATTAAACTTGTTTTTCTTCATTGTTACTGTCTCATGACTTGACCTAAACCTAGTAGGTGATCTGCAGTGTCCTGTTGCATAGATACTGGAAGATGATATTATGAAGAATGCCCTATCCAATGTTTTCATCAGCCCTGGAGCATAGATATTCTGTAAGACCTGATATTATATTTTTTCTAAAATCTTTGTAAGCAGTTTAAGTTTTTTTGCTCTTTTAGGCAAAGTGAAGAGCATTGTCCAACTCCCCACCCATAAAAAATCTAAATAATTCAGTCCTTCCTTGGAAGAAATAAATGTTAATCTCTTAGAATTACATAGTTATAGAATCAGTAGATTATTGTACAATTCCCTTATTCATATTGCAGGTACACATGTGTGAGACTCATTGGCATAAAATAATTTCTTAAACTTTGGTAAGGAAATACAAATAATCAAATATATAAGGCTGATTAAAATTTTAGTTAATTTGTCTATTTAATAAAAAAGATCAATATTTTTAAATGACTTCTTTTTTGAAAGCCTAGCAATTATTATGAACTTGGGAAAGGACACAGGCTCCTGCTTAAACATTTCTATTATTTTTTCAAGAAGTAGTTCATCAACCTGAAGTCTGTCAATAAAAGTAAATACCAAAAATATATGAAATAGGTTTTTCCTAATATTACCTTGGTTTGATCTACATCACTCTTGGCTGGATAAGATAAGTCAACTCTCCTTGGTACAGTTTCCTTCCATACACAAATAGTGATTTTAATATATGTAGTATCCATACAGTAGACTTTCTATGAAGGTATTTTTTTTTGTTGTTGAGACTTATTTGACTAGGTCTAATTTGTTTATTGACTTAAATCATTTTAGTTCTTAATGAGAACTGACTGTGTTCCTGGGATGATGAGTCTCATGCTTCAAGGTATTGTCAATTTTCATCTGTTTGTACGTATTTTTTAAAAAAGAGAATATAAATAGCATCCCAGATTAATCAATTTGTAGATTTCATTCCCATATATAAATTAAACTTGCCAGATCCTATAGGGCAGGAGAAAAGAAATATTTGTTTCCTTTCATTTAAATACCTTCAGTTTAGTACCATTCAATGCAGTTCCCTAAATGCTTTAGTATTTGAAAGCAGATTTGCTTCACCCATTTACATAAGTTATATCTAAGCCTTGCAAGCATTTGAGTTTTAGCCTGTGAAGTTTTTAATCACCTTATTTTTTGAAATGAGAAAATGAATGCTCTCAGAGATTAAACAACTTGGCCAAGGTTACCCAGGAAGTTAGTGGCACTGAGCCACAGTTAAAATCCAAATATACTGGTTCTTTGTAAAAGGTACTGTATTCGTTTCACTACTTTTTCATTCCCTTTATCAGAGCCTCATATTTGTCTGAGGAGACTCTGTACTTTTTAAGCTTTAAAAGCTGCATTGAGGCACTTGCAATTTTTATTCACACTCCAAGTTTCAAAATACCATTAACAGATTAAGCATTTTACTACATGCTATTTTGGTGTTTGCATTACTCCTCCGTCTTTCCACTGCCTTTGAGCTGTTCAGAGCTGGTAAAGGGAGAAGGGAATTCTAATATTACATAAGAGGAAAAAAGGGTTTTGAGTGGTGAATAAAAATAGTGGGTGGTGGGGTTATCAGAGGCAACAATTACAGAGGGATGGGGAGAAGGGGAAAAAAGTGATACAGTACTGTTTCCTAAAGATCAAAGATAGAGTTGAGAAATAAAGCCAGTCAGAACATCAAACACTGACCTTTTAGGGGCTGTACTCATTCTGTACATGCATGGGATTTGCAAAATTAACTCAATACTTGGGTTCATGAAGTCAGCACCATATAAAATTGTGAAGTCATACTTTCTTCCATTCAATTTTATTATGGAACACAATGTCTTTTCTTCTTTCTCTAATTCATATATGCTGAAAACCAGCACTTGCTTGACCTTAGTTTAAGCCTTTCTCTCTCCCATTATTACATCATGAAGTCATATCTCCTAATTGTTGAATACAGAAACCTCTCCAGGCTAAATAATTATTCAAACATCAGTGAGCAGGATGGCCAATTATTAGAAGATCAAAGAATCCCTATTAAAGTGTCTGTAACTTCATAATCAACCCTGATTCTGCATGAGGTCCACTTCACTCATATCAAACATTTCTTCTAAAGTACTCAGCATTCTATATTCCTGTCCCATATTCAAGTCCCTAGATTCTTTTCATAGATAAGCAAAAAAAAGAGAGAAGCTGAGAATGTATGTAATACTATTCAGATAGTAAAACTGCAATAAGTTAACTTATGGAACCATCAGACTCTTCTTCTAAAATCAGATTTAACCCCTAGCTTTATATCCAATTATTTGTGTGATTCAAGGTAATATAGCTTTTCATATAATCTATTTAACTAATAATAGGGATGTGGATCTTCACCACTTTAATATTTATAAATAACTTATTTCTATTTATAATTTAAAGGATCAGTAAAGAAGCAAATGTTACTGAGAAGTGGGTTGCTATTAAAAAAAAAGTCCACAAAGGCTGATAGAAAAATAAAAAATTTCCCAACTCTTCTAGATTTTTGGAGCCAGTCATCTTGATTTCAAATTTGAGTTCAGTCATCCTTTTACATCAACTCTTCATCAATTGAAATAAGACTAATGTTGCCATGGGAATGGTTAATACTTCAAAGAATCAGATCAGGCACTTTACAAATGTTTGTTACATTATAACCTTTCTTTCCTTACTCTATAACTAGTTAGGTCTACAAAATGACCTTTTATATCTCATGCGTAACTTAAATGGCATTGAATTCACTGCCTTCCACATTAATATAAATGAAGAAAAGAGTATTTTCTTGCAGGACTATAGATATTGGGTGAGAGTAATTAATAAGGCTCTTCTTGGTTATGTTTATGAGAGAAAGCATGATTTTGAATTTCAAGTCTCCAACGCTTAAAAAAAACTTTACTGATATAATTTCACATACCGTACAATTTATCCTACTATCAGTCCAAGTGTGTATTGATGAGCTTGTAGTCTTAGGCAAAAAAAAACCATACTGTGTCATTTAATCTTCAGGCAGAAACAAGCAGTTGCCATGATGATATACAAAAAGCATTGACACTAAAATATATAACTTTCACCTGGAAGGGGTCATTGCTTTACTTACTACATCCATCCTTACGCATTCCTCCTGAGTTTCCATAGGCATTAACATGGAAAGAAGTGAGAAGGATTCTTATCCATCTCTTTGCTTCTTTCGTCATCATATTAAGTTAAAAGTCAAATCTCTGGGTATCTTCAGTTTTAGAAATGCTAAATAAGTTTTGCCACAATTGTTTTTGAAACTACTTGTGATTTTTTTTTACATGTCACTCATTGTGCTGTGTAAGACACCAGAAGTTACAGAAATTAAAAATTAAGCAAACAAACAAAAAAAAACCCCAAAATCAGATCCAGTTGTTGTGGAGTTAACATTTTAGCTCAAGCTTTCTTAAGAATGGTACTTGGGCTCCGGAACCTGGGTTATTCACTTTCATCTCCAACCACTTGCTTTGAGACCTTGGTTGATTTCCGAAGGACTCAATCTCCCCACTTCTCAAATAATCGTTGGTTCCAAATAAGCCTGGTATGATCTCGTTTTATTTCAAGTGTACCTACTACCAGATGAGCCCAAGGAAATGTTACTTTAACACACAGGAAGGAGGTTTCTCACCTTTTCTTCCCCCCCTCCAGTACCTGTCCTTATTTGGTACATGTTTTACTCCTGGCTCACTGAGGAACTGGGACATACTTTTCCTTGCAGCTCACTGGCCAGGGTGTGCCTGGAGGGGAGAGGCGTCTCATTAAGCCTGTTAAAAGGTCTCTACCTACTGCAAGAGTAGGAGGGCCCTGGAGGAGCCTGGGAACGACGTTACACACAAACATTCGGTTTCAGATTGATCTTTGAGCTTGGGTTCTGCGGCCCGCGAACGAAAAGCCCAAAGTCACGCACCATGTCCAACCCTTCCATATCTGATACCATCCCCTTACTTCCCCGCCCCACCCCAGCCCTCCAGAGGGACTGAATGCGCAAATAAGGGTTCTCTGCAGGAAAAAAAGGCGGGGTAGCAAGTCAGGATGGGCAAAATCAGGATGGACCAGCTGTGGCTTGGCTCAAGCCAGAGAGCAAGGAGAGTTAAAACCTGGAGGTCCGGGGAGAGGCAGGGGGAGGGGGCGAGGAGGTCAAACTGAGATGCTGGGACGGGCGCAGGCCGATGCGGGGGGCGGGGAGGGGGGAAGTCCGCAGCCCGAGCACCTGGTCCGCCCGGGAGGCCCTGTTGTGGTCCCAAGCATTTCCTCCTAACCACCCCCCACACCCCCCGCCCTCATGACTGTTTTGGTTTCGACCAGCCGATTGGGCGGGGCCGAGGAGGAGGAAGCGGGGCGGGGGGTGGAGAGGAGGACGCCATTTCCCACAATGCTCTGGGGCGTGCCGCCGCCGTCGCCGCCGCCTCCGCTACGGCTAGTGGAAGAAGATGGCGGAAGGCGGAGCGGCGGATCTGGACACTCAGCGTTCTGACATCGCGGCGCTGCTCAAGACCTCGCTGCGGAAAGGGGACACTTGGTAGGGAGATGAGGGTCGTGGCGAGGGGTGTGTGTGTGGGGGGGAGGGAGAGCGGTGACCCGAGACGGGTGTGGAGGCCGGGGCGGGAACTGCGGGGTGGGTGTCTCGGGCTGGTGACAGGTGCGGGCAGGTCCGGCTGCGGCGGCCGCTCGGCGGGGCTCTGAGGGCCAAGGTTGGGCCGGGAGAGGACGAGGGGCCGGGGCGCCGGGGCGGGCTGGGGGCGTGCGCGGCGCGGCGGGGGCGCGGGCGGCGGCGGGCCGGCTTCCCGGCTTCCCGCGGTCCTCCTCCCCGCCCGGAGAGCCGCTCCCACCTCCGAGGCCTTTTCTCCCCGCCGGAGGATCTGGGTTACCCGCACCCGCGCGGGAGCGCTTGACACTTGGTGCGGACGCGTCCTGCCCGTCCCCCCCCCTCCCTCCGCCCCACCGGCCGCTTCGCTTTGTTTGGACATTATTTTGATTTTTCCCACCCTGGGTCTCCATTCGCTTGCCTCCTCCCCATCATCGCCGGATTCCCCTCGGGCATGGTCGAACCTCCCAAGTTGCCTGCTTCCTACCGCCTTGGTGTCACCCATCCTGGGCTGTCGGATTTATTGTGTGTGTGTGGACCCGTGGTGGTGGGGGGCTTGGGCGATGCGGTTCGAACGCGGGGCAGAGGGGGGGGCCCGTGTCAGGGCTCCACGGAAGGGCAGAGAACCCCACCACGTTCTCCGGTTCCTTGTCGGAAGGAAGGGGGAGAAGTAGTGGAGAATCTTGGGCTGCTGAGAGGTACCACGTGGTCCCGTGCTGTTTAAGGGGAGGCTGGAGGCCAGCCGGGCTGCGCCGCGGCTCCGAAGTGGCCGCCCTGCCCGCCCGCTGGTGGGAGGGCACGAAGGCCTGCAAAAAGTAGATAAGTCCACCGGAGGCCCTGCGAGTGCTGGGAGCAAACTTGTGCGCGACCCCAAGGGCGGACGACGCGCTCAGAATCTTAAAGGAAGTAGTAGATGGAGGTGTGAATTCGTCGGCAAGCGCTCTCCGAGAGTAACTGAAAACCGGCGAATCTACGACGTCCGGAGGAAGCACTTGTCGGAGGATAAGGTTGATGAGTCTTGAGTTGGAATACAACGTGGTGTCTCACCCACCACCGTCATCCTCACCGTGTCGTTCCTCCAGTAGGGCTCGGGGAAGGGAGGGTAAGAGTTAACCACTGAGTTAACCACACGGGTTGATCACTTCCACTCGCAAGGTGGCAAGTCCATTTAAATACTGCACCCCAGTGTCTTCGTAAAACGGTCAGCTGTCTTCTTTTAGAGGTTTCACCTTGATTCAATTAGCTAATTCTAATGTGTTTGATACTTACACTAGATTTTTTATTTATTTTTTGTTTTTACTTTCTGCCAGATACAGTGGTGTGTAACATGTTGGAATGATTTTTAAGTAAGCTGGTAGGTGGCAGACTTGGACTCGAATTAAGTACTTTGGTCTAAGCTTTGGTACTTTGTTCCCTATTTCATTAGTTGTTTCTGTAAGTCCGTAAATACGTACTTTATTGCATCATAGCAAGCAATAAGACGTTGGAAACTGACTAAATATTCTCATTTCCCCTCAGCTGTTCATTACTGAGGAGAAATTTGAGCATTTCTTAGGACACCTGTGTTTATCATGGCTTGTAAAACTTTTAATATGATTTAATGTCAAATTTAGTATCAAGATTTGCTCTTTATATTTAACTATTTATATATACCTAATCTTTATATGATTTTTAAAAATTTACTCAGCCTAGTACTACCACATGGAAATATTAATGTGGATGTCCATGAAGTAGAACTCTGAATTTCAGTACGAATATTGTTTCTTTTTAGTGTTGTCATGTTTTGGTATATTGAACAATACTTGGTATAGACCCTGCAGTATGATAGAAATATGTGCATATTAAACATTTTAAATTTTGGTATTTTACAGATGATTATATTTTTGCTTCTTAGCAAGGTTACTGTAAATCGTGCTAAAGAGTAGTATAAAATAGAACAATAAATCCTCTAGAAATTGTACCAGGAAGGGTTTTGGAAAGGGGAAAACATGATGGGAGAATTGATTGGAATGTGTTGTGTACATGTGTGAAAACATGTTGAAATTCCCCCTGTGTAACTAATGTGTACTAATGAAAAATAAATAGGAAGTGAATGTGCATTACTTCAGTGCTTTTATTTCTAAGAAAAGGAAACTCAATATCAGATATTTAGGCAACAGCGGGGAATGACATGTTTCTTTGCACTAATATTTTCTTAAAGTAAAAAACTTAAGACACAAAAAAACTTTAAGACACAAAATAGTACTGAGCAGTTGCATAAAAATACTTCAGATGTGCAAACTGGCAGGTCTAACCTTTCCTCCCCCCCCAAAAAAAAAAAAAAAAAGAAATGTTGAAGAACAAGGCTTTGATTCAGAGTTTTAAGGAGAATAAATTAGTAAGTATAGATGTAATAAAGAATTTATGAGTTCAGATCTGGTCGATATATTGATGATGATAATTCAGTTGTCAAACTCCTTTTTGAGACTCAGTTAAAAGTTTTTAGTATTTCAAATATATGATTTAGCCTTTTGTGGGTACTTGGGAAAATACTGGTATTTTGTAGCTAAAATTGGTCATACCCAAATGAAAAAGTGTCTTGCATATTCATTATTATCATTTCAGAAAGACAAGTTGAGCTACTGAGAAAAAGATGGTAGATTTTCCTTAAGTTCATTATTTTTAATTTATTTTATTTTATATTTTTATGTTATTGTAAAGGTGATGTGCAGAGAGGTTACAATTATTTAAGTTAGATAAAGAGTACATTTCTTTTTGAACAATGTCACCCTTTCCCTCAGTGTCTTCTAGTTTTTCCCTCCCATCTCAACCAAAAGTTGTATGGTTCATTTTTAACCTAGTATCTAGTATCACTTCTGCATTTATTCACTCTTTGTCCCACCCTTTCTATGCCCTTGCTTACCCTCTCAAACACATATTTAAAAAAAAAACAGCAGCAAAGAAAAAACTCGTTTCCACTTCCTGGAGTTAATTTTGATAAATATTATTTTATATGATCAGATGCATATAGGTAATACATCTTTGTATTCCTCTCCTAAGAATATTCTCCTTTGGTTTCACTGTGTGTGCATACCTAGAGAGTTGTATAATTTATCATGTCGCAGTGTTTATTTTTTTTTAACCATTTAGTGTGTTTACTTGTAGATTATAGAGGCACATTCTAGCTACCACAAATGAGGGGAACCATGCAACTTATTCAGTGAAGTAGAGAAAGCAACCTCAGAATTCGTATGGAAAAACCAAAGACCCTGAATAGCAGGAACAATCCTTAGCAGGAAGAACAGTGTTGGAGAAATATCAATATCAAACTTCAAACTCTATTACAAAGCCATAATAATCAAAACAGCTTGGTACTGGCAGAAGTATAGGCCTGAGGACCAATGGAACAAAATAGGAGACCCAGAAATGAACCCACAGATCACCTAATATTTGTTAAAGGAGTCTTAAGTTCATTCTTGAAAGCCTAAGTCTTTGAATTTATATAAAATGCATAAGAGTACTTTGTAGACAAGGATTTTCTCATAATATGCCGGTAAATGACTCATACCTAGGCAAGTATAAATTTTACTTGTTTCTAGGTGAATACTGCAATTACTGTCTGTACCTAGATTCATAGAATAACCTGAATACTAACATACTATTTGTAAGCAATGATTGATTTTTATCTACAAGGTGATTTCCTAGAGATGAAGATAAGTTACAAAGTCTTAGAAGGAACAGAACATACTTTGTATTTGTACTAGATTTTATAGTGAGAAGTAAATCAAAGTTAATTCAACAGTTATACTTCTTAAAAAGATGAGATAGGAAAGTAACACTAATCTGCATTAGGAATAAAGAATAGCACTTGTTGATCTGTGTTTCCATTCTGACTAAAGACTCAGAACTGTAAGTTAGCATTAAGGAAGTATAGAAAAAGAATTAAGAGACTGAAGATATTTACAATTTAAAGACACCTTTTGACACATGATTGTTTCTCCTGATGAGACAAAAATAAAATTTGCTTGATTTTCATGCTTTATTGCATGTATTTTAGGACTTTAATGAATGATAGTTAAATGAATGAAAAGAAAGTTGTATGGGTTGTAGACTGTTTACTTTGGAAAATTTTTTTTATTGTGAAAATACTGTACAGAGGGGTTACAAGTACATGGGCAAGATAATGAGTACATTTCTTATCAAGCAATGTAGCCTCCTTTGTTTCCCCTTCCCATCCTCCCTTTGGAAACTTTTTTTGGGGGTACCCATCCTGGGGCTTGAATTCAGGGCATGGGTGCTGTCCCTGAACTGTCCCTGAGCTTTTGTGCTCAAGTCTACTGCCCTACCACTTTAAGTCACAGCTCCATTTCTGGCTATTGTGAATAAATACGTGACTATAAACCATCAAATTAACTATTTTCTCCTTTTTTTTTTTTTTTTTTTTTTTTTGGGTCCGGTCGTGGGGCCTGAACTCTGGGCCTGGGTGCTGTCCCTCAGCTCTTCAGCTCAAGGCTAGCGTTCTACCACTTGAGCCACAGCGCCACTTCCGGCTTTTTTCTTATATGGTGCTGAGGAATTGAACCCAGGGCCTCAGGCATGCAAGGCAAGCACTCTACCACTGAGCCAACTTCCTTATTATTCCACTCCCAATCATTTTCCTAATTTTTCTGTGTCGTGGTAAGTGATGTGAGCTACCTTTACAGAATAGCTGAATATTGAATGTCAACAACCTTAATAACTCTAGTAGGCTGATGGTAACTTGGAAGTGCAACCTTAATTTATGTTTAGAGATGTTTAAAATGTCAATATCTTCATTTCAGTAAGTTTACAAATGATCAGGATTGATTTCAGGTTTTAGATCTTGCCCTTCAGTACTACCATTTGATTTAGAAATCTTTGAGGCTTTTTTTGATCCCTTACATTTGTGCAACTTTGAGTAACACTAACAAACATAATCACAAATAGTTAATAATGTGAAGTGACTATTCACATCATTTTCAAGTCATTTAGTATACATTTTCTGGAAAAAAATTACTGAGAATTTTAGTTGTGCCAGGGTAGTGATTACCAAATAAGGTGTGTATTGTATCATTTACAGGAAATGAAACCAAAAGTAAACTCTTAAGACTAGAAATAATAACATTAAAGTGTATGTTTTTGGGTGGAAGTAGGGATGAGGGTGGGACATGTAGTTGAGTGATAGAGTGCCTACCTAGTAGGCCGTAGATTTCAGTATCAATGGGAGAGAACCACTTATTTGTCACTTGTTAGTTGCTTAAAAGTCTACAAAAGCAACTTTTCTTATTTTAAGCCTTTTTGTAAATGTGTTAGTGATTCTAGGATTAATGTACCCTAATTGGCCAAGAAAATCCAGACCTACTCAGTGTCATTTATCTATCTATTTCATAACATTAAGGCTTTAGTTTTTCCAAATTACACCATTTTTGTAGTATACATGAGATTTTAAGTGATTTTTTTTTTTTTTGTTTTTGGTTTTTACAAAATGGCTTTGTGGCTTCTTTTTTTTTTTTTTGTCGATCGTGGGGCTTGAACTCTGGGCCTGGGCGCTGTACCCCAGCTCTTCAGCTCAAGGCTAGCGCTCTACCACTTGAGCCACAGCGCCACTTCCAGCTTTTTCTCTTTATGTGGCACTGAGGAATTGAACCCAGGGCTTCATGCATGTGAGGTAAGCATTCTACCACTGAGCCACTTTCCCATCCCATTGTGGCAATTCTTAATTCTTGCTTGCATATAAGTATACTTTAAAAATTAGTGTTTCAGTGTTTCAGACCATTGCCTATAGCATTACATTTTTTTAAATGTGTCAGATATTGTTGTAAGTACATATTAACTTATTTCAGGGACTGGTAGAATTCATATCTGACAGAGTAGGAATTCTAGTCTCAAAGAGGTATTCACACAGTGGTAGAGCTAGAATTTGACCATTAAGCTATCTGGTTCTGTAGTTTATGCCTTTAATTGATTTTACTAAAAGACCTCTTATTTTAAAGATTCATTTAAAATGGTTCCACTTGAAAAAGGAAAGGACTTCTTTTCCTCTTTAAATGGAGTCTATTTTATATTTAGCTGCAGATTCTACCATTTTATCCCACACTTGTCTCTTGTGACTGTTCAATTTAGATATGATGGAATATGAAAAATCTTATTAAAACCTCTGGAAAATAAACCATGGTTAAAGATGGGTAGATGAGTAACTGAATATATAGAATAAATGTCATTTTGATCCAAAATTGCATTCCATATGTGGGATCTCTTTCTTGTGAGCTTTTGAGTTTTAATTGGGTATAGTAATTGTAAAGAAGTTTTTTTGGTTGTGGGACCTGAACTTGGCCTGGGCACTGTCCCTACACTCTTCAGCTCAAAGCTAGCGCTCTACCACTTGAGCCACAGCCCCACTTCCAGCTTTTTCTGCTTATGTGCTGCTGAGGAATCGAACCTAGGGCCTCATGCATACAAGGCAAGCACTCTACCACTGAGCCACCTTCCCAGCCCCTGTAAACTTTTATTAAAGACAATATTGCCTATCCTCATATTATGTTAAAGGTAGTAAGATCTTGTAAGGTATAAAGTATTTGGTTTATTGTATGCCACAGTTACATAAAGCTCTTTTTGGATTATGAAGCCATAGGAAAAGGCCAGCTTAAAACACACACAGGCTCATGCCTGTAATCCTAGCTACTCAGGAGGCTGAGATCTGAGGATCGCAGTTGAAAGCCAAGCGGGCAGAAAAGTCCGTGAGACTCTTACCTCCAGTAAACCACTAGAAAACTGGAAGTGGTGGTGTGGCTCAAGTGGTAGAGGACTCACTTTGAGCTGAAGAGCGCAGAGACAGTGCCCAAGCCTAAGGTTCGAGCCCTACGACTGACCCTCCCCCCCCAACACCTGTTACTATGTTTAAATGTAGTTCATTTAGCTACATATATGATTAAAAGAGTGAATATTACATTTCCATGTTTTTTTTTTCAGAAGTAATACCTTTAATGATATTTTTTAAGGTCAAAGACAGGAAGGTCAGCCAGGTAGCGTAGTGCATCATACCTAAAATTCTAGCACTCTGGAAACTGGAGCAGGTTTGTGAGTTCAAGGTGAGTTTGGACTAAATAGTGAGACCTTATTTAAAAAAAAAAAAAGACGAGAAAACAGTGGAAGGCACAGGTATAATCATTGATGTATCTACCGCCCGCCTAGAAACCTGACATTCCTTATAACATCACTTTGATAACACAGTTTTACTGTCTTAATTATTGTATCTGCCATTTAATTGTGCCAGTTAAAAGTGATTCTTCTTATCTTTACCATCAGATAATGTTTTATTAAACATCTTCACCTTGAGATAATTTTATTAAACATCATAATTATTGATTTTGAATTTTAAAGCCTGGGTGTTTTGGCAAAGAAATGAGAAGAAGGTTGTCAACAACTGAAAAAGGTTCATTAGACACTTCTGATTTGATCCTAAAGATCAAAATATATTACTTATATTTATTTCTTGTAGATGAGGAGTCTAAGAGAAATCAGTAGGCTTAACTGTGATGCACATGTGTTTGTATCACTACCAGTGAACATTTACTGTATTAGTCACAATGCTAAATGCTTTATCCTTATTTCTGTTGTTTGGGGGTTGTTTTTGTGTGTGTGTGCTGTACTGGGGTTTGAACTGATTTTGTTTGTTTTATGCTGTATTGGGGCTTGAACTAAGAGTTTGATTACTGTCTCTTTGCTTTTTTTGCTCAAAGTTAGCCCTCTACCACTTCAGCTCCACTTCTGGCTTTTTGATGATTAATTGAGGATAACAATCTCATGGACTTTATTGCCCAGGCTGGTTTCAAACCTTAGTTCTCCTATCTGATTCTCCTGAGTAGCCAGGATTACAGATGTGAACTACTGGTGCTGGTTTATACTTATGTATTCTTTAAAGTATATTTCATTTTGTACTTGATCATTTCAGAGCTGGCTTAAATGCCTGGCTATTAATTTTCATATAATAGACAATATATCTCCTTGATATTAAAACAATTTTATGCTCAAATGCAATTCAATACATTTCATTAAAACCTGGAGCTGCCTTTGCTTCCTAGTCTCCAGTACTTTTATAGTTAGTAGTTTATTCTTCCTTGAGTAATGTCATTTGAGTTTGTGCCCTTTATTTTCATGTCCTTAGTTACCATTATGACATTCTCCCCCCCCCCTTTATTGTTGTTATAAAGGTGGTATACAGAGAGGTTACATAAGTCAGGTAATGATAGTACATTTCTTTTTGGACAATGTCATTTCTTCCCTCCCTCCCAGGTTTTCCTCCCGCCCTACATACAAGTTCATTTTCAACAGTATCTAATGAGAACCACTGCTGCATTTGTTCACCTTTTGTTCCTCTGTTTCTGTGGCTGCCCTACCCTCCCAAAGACAGATAAAGGAACAACAAGGCAAAAAGAAAAGAAAACAAAAATGTAGCATTCTTTATCTTGTTTGTTCCCCCAAAGTCATTCCTCCCAATCTTTCCCATGTACTTTTTAAATATTTTTCATCCGGTTTAAACAAGTTACTGTTAGAGAAATCTAGAATAATACTGACAGTAGGTGGCCTCAATTTTGACTACAGATTAAAATTACATGTTCAAAAAAAGATGAATGCTTTAAAAAAGGAGGAAAAAAATCAGGTTGTGATATAAGGTGGAAAATCCCCCTAGGGTTTAACCTGTATTTGGTTTTGTGGAGACTGTTTTTACTTAAAAGAAAGGAAAGTACTGCCTACTTTTTTTTTTCTCTAGAAGAGTTAAAAAATGCTGTTCTATTTAGTTCTGAGAAGACCCAGATAGTAGTGTGAAAACCTTTTTTTTTTTTTTGTCGGTTGTGGGCCTGAACTCTGGGCCTAGGCTCTGTCCCTCAGCTGTTCGGCTCAAGGCTAGAGCTCTACCACTTGAGGCATAGCACCATTTCCAGCTTTTTCTGCTTATATGGTGCTGAGGAATCGAACCCAGGGCCTCATGCATGCAAGGCAAGCACTCTACCACTGAGCCACCTTCCAGCCCTAGTGTAAAAATTCTTTACTGTTAGAGAAATTTCTTTCCCAGAAGTAGCCCAGAATGGACCCGATGTGAAAGAAGTCAAAGGAGCTTACAAAAATGAGTGTTCTGAAGCCTTGCCATTCTCAGTTCTATGGAGCCAGTTAAAACCTGAGAGCAGTACAGACAAACTTATTTGCATGGAACGAGCATCAAGTTCATTATGGTCAAAGATAGTTTGATAATTTTGTTTTCTATTATTTAACTGTGTTTTTACAGCTTAATAAAGTAACAGCTTAGTTAAGAGATTTATCTTTGATAAAATGGAAAGATTTATATTTATAGATTTGAATGTGTTTCATGCCAGAGTACTTTTTTATTCTGAGGAGGTATAGATAAGCATATATTACACATTATATATTATATATCATATATATCATACAACTATACTTAAAGTTCACAAACTCTTAGTTTACAGATACAGAAACAGGTTACAG
Organism: Dipodomys merriami; assembly: GCF_024711535.1. Taxonomy (NCBI): domain Eukaryota; kingdom Metazoa; phylum Chordata; class Mammalia; order Rodentia; family Heteromyidae; genus Dipodomys; species Dipodomys merriami. The sequence goes on from NW_027202271.1 coordinate 24,861,425, forward strand.
AGCTAAAGGTAGATGGTAGGAATGCAAAGATTCCATCACAGACATTCTAACCCCTTAAAGTCTGCATTTTATAGTAAATTCTAATTCTATTCTCTGTCTGTGGTGATAGAGCCATATGCAGATTACGGAGGCAGTTCTGAGAGATCAATACTTAAAAGTATTAAAATCATGAAACAGTAGCCATGTCATACCACTTAATCATTGTTTTAATCAATTATCCATATGAAAATGCTATAGAATCTTTTGGCTCCAGTCTTAGCAGTCTTTTGACCCCTGTATCTCTATCTTCATATTGGTGGGATTCTCATGTAACCATCAGTTTTAGTATGTTTTCAAAAAAAGAAACCATGGTCTGGGAAGGTGGCTCAGTGGTAGAGTGCTTGCCTCGTATGCCTGAGACCTTGGGTTTGATTCCTCAGCACCACATGAACCAAAAAAAAAAAAAAAAGAAATCACATGTTCATTAGCAGTGACCTCCCATTTCTGCCCAAACTCCCCTGCTCTTGATACCCTGTTGTAGATTTTTTTTGGGGGGGGGGGTCAGTTGTAGCGCCTGAACTCTGGGCCTGGGCGCTGTCCCTCAGCTCTTCAGCTCAAGACTAGAGCTCTACCACTTGGGCCACAGTGCCACTTCCAGCTTTTTCTGCTTATGTGGTGCTGAGTAATCGAACCCAGGGCCTCATGCACGTGAGGCAAGCACTCTACCACTGAGCCAACTTTCCAGCCCTAGGTATTTTGTATAAATGAAATCATATATGTGATGTCTAGATTCTTTCACTTAGCATAATGTTTTCTAGGTTCATCCCCTTGTGATGTGTGTATATACTTCATTTCTTTGTATTGCTGATCACTAATTATAAAGCTATAACACTATCTAATAATCAGTCAGTGGACATTTTGGTTCCCAAATTTCGCTATTATGAATAGCTATAAATGTTCATATGTAAGTTTTCATTTCCCTGGGTCTATATTGAAATGGAATTTCTAGATGTCTTACCTTTTGGAAGAACTACTAAACTGTTCTCCAGACTGTTGTACTGTTCTACATTGCCATTGGTAATGCATGAAGGCTCCACTTTTTCCACATCCTTGTTAGCACTTGTTACTGTCTATCCCTTGTATGGTCCTAGTGGATATCAAGTAGTATCTCACGGCCGGGCGCTGGTGGCTCACGCCTGTAATCCTAGCTACTCAGGAGGCTGAGATATGAGGATCGCGGTTCAAAGCCAGCCCTGGCAGGAGAGACTGTGAGACTCCTACCTCTAATAAACCACCAGAAAACCGGAAGTGGCGCTGTAGCTCAAGTGGTAGAGCGCTCGCTTTGAGCTGAAGAGCTGAGGGACAGCGCCCAGGCCCAGAGTTCAAGCCCCATGGCCGACAAAAAAAAAAAAAGTAGTATCTCACGATAGTTTGATTTACATTTGTCTAATTTTTATTCCAGTTGATAAGTGTTTTCACCACCTATTGGCCATTTGTATATCTTTGTGTATCTGACCAGATCCTTTGCCTGTTTTTCAAATTTGGTTATTTATTTTTTTCATTATTGAACTATAAGAATTGTTTGTATATTATGAAATACAAGTCATTTATCAAATAGGTGATTTGTAAAATTGCTTCTTTTCACTTTCTTGCAAGTACTGAAGTATACAAGTTTTTATTTTAATAGAAACCAAGTTTCAATCTGTTTTTTCTTTTGTCACTTTTGCTCTGTTTATTATAAATAAGAAAGCTTTGCTTAACTCAAGGTCATGAAAATTTACTCCTGTATATTCCTTATAAGTGTTATAACTGTAACTCATATTTAGGCCTGTGATCAACTGATGTAACTTTTTTGGGGGTATGGTATAAGGAAGCAGTCCTGCTTCATTCTTTTGCATATGGATATCCATTTGTCCCAGCTTTAGTTATCAAAAACTATTCTTTCATTCAGCATTGTCCTGGCACCATGTTTTAGAACCAATTGTCTGTAAAGCAAAAGTTTATTTCTAGACTTTCAAGTTTCATTAATATATATGTCTATCCTTATAAGTGCTTAATTAAGCCCTGCAGTCTTAATTACTGAAGTTGTATAGTAAATTTTGAAATCTGATTAGAATTCTTCCAATGTCTTCTTGTTTGCTTTCGCTTCCTTTTTATTAATTTATGTTAACATTGAAATGTTATTTTGTGTATTCTTCAGTTCTTATTATATTAGTCCTGTTTATGATACACTCTTCTCTCTAGTAGATTCGTTTAAATCACTTCCCACTTTCCTATTTAAAGGTACTTGCTACAGTAGTATTCACATAGTGAATGTTGTGTCACATTTGACTAAGAGACCTCTTTCCTCCAAAGTACTCCAAATAGTTATGTGTGCTAAAAGCATTGATTAGCAAAAAGACATTAACAGTATTTCTATGGAAGGAGGTTGGACAGCAACCAGAAGCTGGAAAATAGATTAACCTCTTTATAAGGGTACTAAACCCACCTTAACTCTTTAATGAAAAAGAAGACATACCATTTCATTTTTTAAGCATGCAAAACAATATTTACTGCAATTGGAAATACAGTTAGTAAGAAATAGATAAAATTCACAAAATACTGAATGATACAGTGCACAAAAAGGGATTTTTTTTTTTTTTTTTTTTTGTCGGTCGTGGGGCTTGAACTCTGGGCCTGGGCGCTGTCCCTCAGCTCTTCAGCTCAAGGCGAGCGCTCTACCACTTGAGCTACAGTGCCACTTCCGGTTTTCTGGTGGTTTATTGGAGATAGGAGTCTCACGGTCTTTCTGCCCGGGCTGGCTTTGAACCGCGATCCTCATATCTCAGCCTCCTGAGTAGCTAGGATTACAGGCGTGAGCCACCAGTGCCTGGCCCAAAAGGGATTTGTAAGGGGACTATATGTTATTCTCTGTAGTTATGTGGTTTGATATGTCTGAGCTTCCTTTCCTTAAGGCTAGCACTCTGCCACTTAAGCTACAGAACCACTTCCGGCTTTTTCTGTTTATGTAGTACTGAGGAATCAAACCCAGGGCTTCATCTATGCTAGGCAAGCACTCTACTACTAAGCCATATTCGCAGCCCTGCTAAGTAACTCTTCTACAACTTCATAGTAATTAATGTCAAGATCTATTTAAGTCCTTTTTTTGAGAGATAAAAATGTAAACAAAAACCATTGAAATGGAAATAGTTTGAAAAGTTTATTCACAATTTAATGTTTATCACATTCTGAAAAACCCTTTGAAAGGAAGATAGTGCTTTTATGTATGTGAACTTACTTGATGTGAAAGCTTGACTCCTACATAGGGACAGAATTGCACTGAGGTTTTTTCTAAGTTCCTAATAGATAAAGATACAATATTTTGCCCTAAAAAAGTTGCCCTACTTTGACAATACAGTACTTCCTTTTGGATAGAATTTATCTTTTAAGTGTTTGTTTTTTAATTTATAGCTTGGCAGCAGTTTCATTTCTTCTAGTACCTTTTAAAAAAGAACCTGAATTGTTTCATAAGGAGGGAAAATGATATGTGATCTTATCCAGTATTTATTATATGTTTAGGTCTTTATTAAATTACTGAGATTTAAAATAGAGCTCAGTGTAGTAGGAAAAAAAAATTGAACTGTAAAGTCTGAAAACTAGATTGCTAGGCGTTCCTTATATACTTAGTGGTGGTGTATGATTTTCTTTTCTTTTTTTATTTTTTTTTGTCAGTCATTGGGCTTGAACTCTGGGCCTGAGTGCTGTCCCTCAGCTCTTCAGCTCAAGGCTAGTGCTCTACCACTTGAGCTACAGCACCACTTCCGGTTTTCTGGTGGTTTATTGGAGATAATAGTTTCACAGACTTTCCTGCCCGAGCTGGCTTTGAACCGTGATCCTCAGATCTCAGCCTCCTGAGTAGCTAGGATTACAGATGTGAGCTGCCAGCAAGTTACATAACTTTTCTATAATAATTTTCTCCTCAATTAGATTATAAAAAGCAAGAGGAAAAGTGATTACTCTAACAATTAAATTGAAACAATAGCCAAACCTTATTTAACAAATAAAGCATTTTAAATGACTTTAAAAGACTTTAAAATGAGTGATAAGATCCTATTTATGCTTTTAAATCTTTATAGCCAGCAGAATAGAGAATGTATTGGAAGTTAGTAAAACTTGAAGCAAATTGAAAAGTTGAGCAGCTATTTCAGTAATCTATGCCATCAAAAATGATGTGGCTGGAAGTACACACTAAGATACTTTTCTGAGAATAAAGAAGACAGACTCAGAAATGTGTTGACAGTACTTGGTTCTTGGATGATACGGAGTTGTAGTTTTCTGGCTTAGAAAATTAAGTTACTGATGAAAAGGTTTATTAAAAGAGTACTATATAGTTGGGTACTGATGGCTTGTGCCTGTAATTCTATTTACTTACAAAGATCTGAGCATCACAGTTTGCCAGCCCAGCAAGAGAAGTCTGTGTGATTGTTGTCTCCAATTAAACAGTAAAAAGTCAGAAGTGTAGGTGTGTTTCAAGTGGTAATGTACCCCTCTTAAGCAAAAAAGCCAAGTGAGAGTTCAAGGTCCTAAGTTCAAGCCCAAGTACCAGAACAAAAAAGAAAAAAAAGCAATGTTAGAAAATGAGTAAAAATAGAGGTAAAGTATTTGGAGACCAGAGGTTCAATTATCTGTGGAAAACCTAATTGACACAGACAGAGAATTGGAAATGTAACTCAAGAACTGGATAGCTAGTCCTGTGATCTATTTTGGAATCATGTGTATGAATTATATTATAGATAAGTATGAACAGTGAGAGAAGAAATCTGCAAGCAGTTCTTTATAATACTACTATATAAGCCAAGAAGAGGCTTTTGGAAAAAAAAAAGTATTTTCATTTTCCCACAAAATAAGTAGAACGACAGAGTTGTTTAAAAAAAAAAACAAACAGCATTGACAGTTACATGCAATTATGAGTCCATTGAATTTCCTTAAAGGTGATTCTTGATGATTATAACAGGGTCAGTGAGATAAAGGCCAGGTAGTACTCAGTTGGAAAATAAATGACTTTGGGCGAAGCAGAGATCAAAGAAAAGATTGAAAACCAAGAACTGAGAAGTGGAGTAGGAGGAAGGGGGAAAAAAAAAGAGGTGGAGATTTTATATATGCTAATTGGCAAAGGCCAGAAGAGAAAGAGTAGGAACTATGTGTGAAAGTCTTCAAGGAGGCAGAAGGAAATTGCATGCAGAGCACAGGAGCAAGAACAACTGGCCTAGTATTTAAGAAGAGTTGGTCTACTGGCAGATCATGATAGCAGGGAAGATAAAGTTGTAATTCAGTGAAATTGGACCATCAAGGCTTCTAACTTCCTCATCCAGAAGGTACTAAAGTACCAAAGTTGTCTATTCAACCTAATGACTTAGAAACTGACAAAGAGCAGAATTAATTACTGGAAATACAGAAAGTCATGCTAAGCACAGCAGAAGGATTTTACTTGAGAGTTTGAAAACCTTCTTTAATATCCATGAGATTTTCTTTAGTAATTTTGTTTCATACTGTTAAACAAATTTCTTATTATTGTTGGTAGTAAAATTGAACTCAAGGACTTGCTCTACAGATGCTCTATACTCTTTACCACTAGAGCCTCCTCACCCCCCCCCTCCCCCCCCCCCCCCCCCCCCCCGCTCCTTTTGCTTTTCTGTTTTTGAGATAAGGTCTCAAATTTTTGCCTAGGCCAGACTGGACTATGATCCTTCTACCTATGTGCAGCCTCTGACATAGCTGAGATGACAGGTGCATTATATCCAGCATTTTAAGGTTGAGATTGGAATCTTTCTTAGCTTGGTGGAGATGCTTCTGGTCTCCTCCTTCTGCATAGATGGAATTCCAGGCATGAAGCACAGTGCCTGGCTATGATAAACAAATTTTTTTTTCCAAATTATCTATGAATTATAAACTCCTGTGTAAGAAATCTAAATTAGTCTGTTACTCTATAGTTTGGCCTATTCTAGATGTTTGATTCTTAATATTTGGATTTATTTTAGATACTTGTAAGGAGTATATTGTAATATAATATTTGGCACCTAGGTTTTGATCACCTTAAAGCCATTAACAAATATGTCAACTATGATTTTTTAAATTATTTTGTTTCTATAATAAGATATCTAGGGTAGTAATCTGTGTTTTTTCTTATGAGATGTTATTACATCATTTAAAAAAATTTTCTGTCTGATTTATTGGCTAATCCAGTTACCAAAGAGAGATACATTTTATGAAACTAATTATTGTACATCAGTCACATTTAGAAATGTAATTTACAAATAATTCTAGTGAGTTATGATTATCAAAAAAGATCCTCAAGGTTTATTTTGACTTTTTTGTGGTAGGCTAATGTAATTTGAACTATTTGGAAAAAAAATTAAAAATATAAGATCTAATATAAAATTCTTAGTTAGGCTAAGATGATACCCACTTATGAATTTTGCTATATTTTTATCTTAACTAAAAAGAACTAAATTATATTTATGGTTTTTCATATTTTTCTGCTTTAATTTCATTTAACTGAACTTGTCAGTTTTCCTGGTTTCAAAATATTCATTCTATACGTTTAACTGTAGTTTATTTTATATGTGTAAATATGAAGATGTATGTATATCTACATGTATACATGTGTGCTATATATATTTACGTTAGTCTTTTATAGTTTACAAAGTTTTACTGAGAATGTGTGCATCTGTGTTTATAAAAGAAATTATGGTTTTGTAGTTGTTCTGTCTTTGTCCAGTTTTATTTATTTATTTTTTGGGTCGGGTCATGGGGCCTGAACTCTGGGCCTGGGCGCTGTCCCTCAGCTCTTCAGCTCAGGGCTAGCGCTTTTACCACTTGAGCCACAACGCCACTTCCGGCTTTTTTCTTTTTGCTTATGTGGTGCTGAGGAATCGAACCCAGGGCCTCAGGCATGCAAGGCAAGCGCTCTACCACTGAGCCATCTTCTCAGCCCTTTTTTCTGGCCCGGTCATGGGGCCTGAACTCTGGGCCTGGGCGCTGTCCCTCAGCTCTTCAGCTCAAGGATAGCACTCTACCACTTGAGCCACAGCGCCACTTCTGGCTTTTTTTTCTTTTTTGCTTATGTGGTACTGAGGAATCGAACCCAGGGCCTCAGGCATGCAAGGCAAGCACTCTACCACTGAGCCACCTTCCCAGCCTGTCCAGTTTTAGGTTGAGTGAAATACTGGCTTCATAGAATGTTTGGTAGTATTCCTTCCATTTTAATCTCATGTTTGACAAAGAAAGGTTTATGCAATTAGTTAGTGAATCCTTTGTTTATCACAAAGCAATAACAAGAACAACAAAAACATAAACTAATAAAAATGGTAGCATAGTTTTTGTGTATCGTGCTGCTATTGATGCTTAAACTCAGCCTCTTGCTCTTACTTGGCTTTTTCTCTCAAGACGCACTCTACCACTTTTGCCATACCTCTACTTCTGACCTTTTGCTGGTTAATTTGAGAGAAAAGTCTCTTGGATTTGTCTTCCCGGGCTGAATTTGAGCCAAGATCTTTGCATCTTAGCCTCTTGAGTAGGTAGGATTACAGACATGAGTCATTAGTTCCTGGCTTGGTAGTATGCTGTTACATTAATGTTAAATGATTGAGAAATACATAAATACCACAGCAAATATTACCTTTTATCCTGAAAGATGAAGTTTGCCTGTGGGAAGAATTTAGAAAGTAGGTTGATAAATGAAAATTTATAGAAATTAATTAGATGCTTTAGTCTGTTCAGCTATTACAAAGAACTAAACTAATAGGTGGCTTCAAAAACAACAGTTACTTCTCACAGTTCTGGTGGCTGGGAAATCTAAGCTGGCAAGAATCTGACAGATTTGGGATATGGTAAGGGCTCACTTGCTGATTCAAAGATGGCATCTTCTACTATGTTCTTCCTGGACAGAAAGGATAAAGGATCTCTTTGGGACCTCTTTTATAAAGGCAAGAGTCACAGCTTCATTATCTAATCACTTTCCTGATGCCATGAGCTTGAGGGTTAGGATTTTGACTTCTAGATTTTTGACTTGCAACTTTGATTTTTGAGGCAATATTAAGAATTTTTGTTTGATCCTAAAGTCATAATTATTCAAAAAAGAAATTCAAAAGCTAAGTTGGACTCATCTATACCCAAGTAGTATATTAAGTATTAAAGGTTTTGTTTACTTATTGTAATTTGCTTACTTATAATTTGTTTATTGATTCAGTTCTAGGTTTTTATCAGTGTATATTGGGGAATATTGGGATTGTGGCAGATTTCATAGATTTAGGAATAGAGTTTATTGTATAATGAGGTTAGGTAAAGATTTTGAAATAAAATCTGTGTAAATGCATTCCTATTCCTATTAATTCTACATTATTCCTAGAATAGATGCATATATTATGTCTGTTTCCCTGAGGTTTCATTGCTACAAAGTCCTATGTCTAAGACATATGTGCCTGTAACAGAAATGTGAAATATTTTCAAATAGGAAAGGCTCCTATCTATAAAACTATAGGATGTTGATCTAGAAATGTTATAGTGGTAAAAGCTCATTTTTAACTATCTCCTAGGTAAATAAAAATTGAATTTTGATATTTTTCTACAAATAGTTTTATATTTTTATAAATGATAATTTATAAATGCTCATTTTAGTGTTATCTCATTTGTATTTTATTTTAATGGATACAACATTAGCTATTTAAGAAAACTAATTGGAAAATATGTTTCCATTTTAAGGATAAATGCTAGTAACTATTTGAGAAAATAAATTGGAAACCAAAAAATGCACCCTCCTGTACAATATCAGAGATCAACATATATAAGTACTATCAAATCATTAAGGAACAGATAATTCTTGCCTGTAAAACTAAATTTTAGATATTTATTTAAAAGGGAAAGTTGTCTTAATTTAATTTGGAAAAGTTAAGGAAAAAATCTTTATTAAGAGCAGAAATTTTCATACAATCAGCACTTAAATGTAATAAACTAAATGTGTTAGAGAGAACAAATAATGTTTATCACAAACCTGTAACAGATTGTCTTACTTAGTGGTAAAACTTTAGATACTCCTGTTAAAGTAAAGACAAAGATACCTGTCTCTTCTGTAGTCTTAATGATTAGGTAAGAAAAGTAAGAATGGAATTTAAAAAGAGGTAAAACATGTTATTTTCAACAGTAATATGAACTTTTTATGTAAAAAACTTAAGAGAATCTCCAACAAAAGAGAAATGTTAAGAGTTTAAGAAGTTGATGGATATGAGATTATTCACTTAATAAGTAACTATTTCAGCTGGGCACCAGGGGCTCACACCTGTAATCATCACTACTGAGGAGGCTGAGATCTGAGGATTACAGTTGAAGAGCATCTGGGGCAGGAAAGCCCAAGAGTCTTTATCTCTAGTTAACCCCCAGAAAACTGGAGTGGCGCTGTAGCTCAAAGTGGTAGTGCTCTAGCCTCGAGCTCAAAAGGCTCAAAAGCTCTGGATAGAGTCCAGGCCCTGAGTTCAGCACCCTCCCCCCCAAAAAGGTAACTCTTTCCTAGAAATAACCTCAGTATTCATCAACTGATGAATGAATTAAAGAAAATATGGGGGCTGGGAAGGTAGAGCGCTGGTAGAGCGCTTGCCTTGCATGCCTGAGGCCCTGGGTTCGATTCCTCAGCAGCACATAAGCAAAAAGAAAAAAGCCGCAAGTGGTGCTGTGGCTCAAGTTGTAGAGCGCTAGCCCTGAGCTGAAGAGCTGAGGGACAGCGCCCAGACCCAGAGTTCAGGCCCCACGACCGGACCCCCCCCCCCCAAAAAAAAAGAAAACATGGACATAACATGATGAAATACTCTTATCCATCAAAAAGTGACAAAGTACTGTTCTTTATGACAACATGGATGGAACCAGAGGTCATTAAGTGAAATAAGCCAGATACATAAAGACAAATAGAACATGAGCTCATTGATGATTTCCAAAAACTAGAAAGGGTTTTGAATATTTCTATTGTAATGAAATGATGCTTGAGGAAGTAAATTTGCCTTGCCTTAAACATTTTACAATTGTGATTTGTGTCCAAAATGTGTGTGTTTATGTATCAGTTGAAAAATAAATTTAAAGCCAGGTACCAGTGGCTCACACTGTAACACTGAGTAACTAATCCTATTTACTCAAGATTCTGAGAGCCAAAGATTGTAGTTCAAAACCCAGCTTGGGCAGAAAAATCTGTGAGACTCACTGAATCCAATTAACCACCAAAAAACCAAGGGTGGAGCTATGGTAGTACAGTGCTAGTTGTGAGCAAAAAAAGCTCAGGAACAGTGCCCAGTCCCTGAGTTCAAGCCTCAAGACCAACACAAAAGAAATTAAAATTTTATATGTATCAGTTATATGCATTTATAAAATGTAGCTGACTGGAAAAGTAAAACTCACATAGAAAAACTGAGATTTCTAAGACTAAAACCAACAAATTAAGTTAGATCATTATGGGAAAATATTATATCTATTGAAAGACATTAGTAGTACCTGAATAATAGAGAAATATGCTTTTACTGTGGACCAGTAAACTCAGTTTTATAAAGGTGGCAGTTCCCCCAAACTTACCTATAAGTTTAATGTAATCTAAAACCTTTAGATCATTTTGTGGAACACAGTATACTTATTCTAAAATTTATATGAAAAAGCAAATGGCAATAAATAGTAAAATAAATACTAAGTCAACTAGTAAGAACAAGCTGAGGAACTTGCCCTCAACAATAACAAGATAAAAGTAATTTGTACAATGGTATCGCTATGAGCACAATGATAGCTACCTGGTGAATGAAATAGGGGAAATACCTGTTTGACATCTGTTTGCAAAGAAAGCAAATCAAATGTCTATGTTCTTACTTAAATTAGGAGGAAGGAGTCTAAATTTCTTAGTGATTTTTTTTCAACCAAGTATAATTTTAGCAAATGAGTTTCTTTAAATGTACTGCCTCAGTTCTAGATTTCTCCCATCTTCAATTCCACAATGTGAAGGCTTTTAGTTATATAACTCAAACAGTGGGTTTAAAATACTGCTACATGATAATTCTAAATACCTACTTTTAGGGAATTAAATCGCACATGAATATTCTTGAAGAATTGTGAGGTTACGTGAGTGCCTTTGATGTATTTTCAGACACAACTGTGGATTTTTATTTCCCAGTCCTATATGTGGTAAGCCCTGAAAACATTAGACTGGTGGTCTCCTGAGAAATCTATATTATACATACATATCATTAACCTTTACTTTGGATTTTACTTACAATTCAACTTTGTTTAAATATGTCCCAGTCCATTTTACCACCAGATGAGGAACGATCAGTGACAAAATTATTGTTAAAAACTTTTGGTGATATAGGAACAATAATTAAGAATTTTTAAGTCAATTATAATTGAATAACTGTTGCAAATCTTTAATAACAACCTTTTTAATTCAAAACCAAATTGCACTAAAACATGAAATAAAAAACATACAATGTAACTTTTTAGTAAAGATACTTTTTATATTGTATTTTACCATGTTGCAAAACTTAAAACGTTTTGGTTGATTCTTGTAATTATTTGAATTTTTGTTCTATTGACATATTACTATGCTTAGTAAAGCGCTACAAGGTATTATGGTTTTTTTTAAAACACTTATATCAATGCTTGTGCTCAAGTAGTAGACACTATGGAACAATAAAAATAATGCTTTATATTATTTATACTCTTACTTATTCTCAGTAACCTTTTTAGTTAGACATGATCCTTAGACAAAATGAAATATCAAAATATCAAAAATTACTTTTTTTGTATTTCCTGCTAATTTTCTTAATCAATTTCTTTTCTTTTTTAGGTATCTGGTAGATAGTCGTTGGTTTAAACAGTGGAAAAAATATGTTGGCTTTGACAGTTGGGACAAATACCAGATGGGAGAGCAAAATGTATATCCTGGACCCATTGATAACTCTGGACTTCTCAAAGGTCATTATTTTCTTACTTTACTAACATTGTAAATATATTAAATTTCAGTGTGTAAATATCAGTGAATGTACTATGGAAAAGGTTAATGTGAATAAATATATAAATCAGAAATTTCTTTAGGTGCCTGGTATGGTGAAACAACAACAATCTCAGCCTATGGGAGGCTGAGACAGGAGAATTGAGAGAGAGAGGAAAGAAGAGAAGAGGGAAAGGGAAGAGGAATGGGAAAGAAAAAGCTAAGTGCCAGTGGCTTTTACCTGTAATCCTACCTATTTAGAAGGCTTAAAACTAGAGGATCTTCATTTGAACCCAATCCTAGGCAGAGAGGTCACAAAACTCTTATCTCTAAAATAATCAACAAAATATTAAGCCAGAGCCATGGCTCCAGTGGCAGAACACAACCAGTCAAGTAGGCCTAGCAAATGTGAGGCCCTGAGTTCAAACCCAATAGCAGCAAAGCAAACCAAAAACATTTACATAATAGATTTGACCTGATTAATCCAGGTTATTCCATTCTGATTATATACTGTTATATATTATGACGAATTTTCTTTTTATTTATGGTGTAATGGATTATTTAAATCTGGAGGTAAAGAATGTAAGTTACAAAGCACTGTATTAATGTTTGGAAAAAATGCTGTGTTACCTGTTTTTTTTCCCTTAATAGACATATGGTATGGTTAAAAGTTGTGGAATACCAACATATGCTTGTAGTTTTCTATTTTTGCATTATTCTTACAAAACTCTCAGTGCTTGCCAACTTCACTTTACCTCTGATTATATCCAAAGAGAATAAAATGTAAATACTTTGTTCTCAATTTCTGGCCAAGATGGAATAAGAAGGATCACGTTTACCCTTGTACCCGAAATAGCTTGAATTCTAACAAAATAGATGAAATAATGGTTATCAAGAGCACTGGATATCAAGCAGCATAAAGCAGTAGTCCCTGAGAGATGAGGAAAAATGAAGCGAGTTCTAATTGTTTTCAGCTTACTGTAATAGAATTTCCCATATACAACACAGGAAGGAGACGTCCCTGTAGACTCTGGCAGGGTTGAGGAAACAAACTTTGAAGTCCAGGAAGACCAGGTATCAGTGAATAGCTAAAAAAGAGACTTTGAGCTCTGCAAAGAAGAGTTTCTCTCAAGTCTTTAAGTCTGTTCTTTCTTTTTTTCTTTCTTTCTTTCTTTCTTTCTTTCTTTCTCTGTGTGTGTGTGTGTGTGTGTGTGTGTGTGTGTGTGTGTGTGTGTGTGTGTGTGTGTGTGTGTGTGTGTGTGTGTGTGTGTGTGTGTGTGTGTGTGTGTGTACACACTGGAGATTTAACTCAAGCCTTGTATTCTCTAGGCAAGTGCTCTACTGCTTGAGCTATATATACATTCAGTATCTCCTTGTATTGGATATTTGTGATAGAAAGCTTTACTTTATTCCTAAGCCCAGCCTGAGCTGTGGTCTTCCTTCTTGTGCTACCCTTTTTCACTGGCAGTGACAAACATGTGCCACTATACCCAGCCACTGTGCTTCCTTATAGCTGGAGTAACAGAAGAGCTCCATCATACCCAGCCATTGCTTGAGATGCAACCTCATGAACTTTTATGCTGTGACTGGCTTTGAGCTGCGATCCTCCAGTTGGTACCTTTGAAGTAGCTTGACCCAGTTTCTCTTAAGTCTTTAAGTGATCAGCAAATACATGTGAGGATGCTGCCTAAGAGCTGGGAAAGAACTGCCTACAAAATCTTGATGGATAGACGCTCAAATGACAGAATGCTTGCCTAGTATATGCAAGGCCCTGGATATAGTTTTTGTGAGATTCACGTAAGAATGGCAATAATTAATATTCCCAGTAGCCAGATTGGAAAACTTAATTAAGTTAAAAGATTTCAAATTATATAAAGTATGTTGTTACTATACTACAATAAAACCTACTTTGAAGAAAAAAAAGTCTAGTGAAAAAAGCAGGCAAAAGTTTGATCAAACACTATCAGAAAAGAGAATACTTATTTAAAAGCATATAGGGGCTAGGAAGGTGGTTTAGTGGTAGAGCGCTTGCTTTGCATGCATAAAGCACTGGGTTTGATTCCTCAGTACCACATAAACAGAAAAAGCTGGAAGTGGTGCTGTGGCTCAGGTGGTAGAGTGCTAACCTTGAGCTGAAGAGCTGAGGAATGGTGCCCAGGGCCAGAGTTCAAGCCCCATGACAAAAAAAAAGCACATGTAAAGACAGTCTCACAAGTACTAAAGCTCAGAACTATATAATGAGAGATACTGAGGAAGAGCTCAGCAGTAGAGTTCCTGCTTAGCACAGATTAGGCTCTGGGTTTAACCCCTACCCCACAGAGCAAATGAACAAAATCACAGTATGTTTGCAAACCATTGTTATTGAAATGATTAAGACTTAAAAGACATGCCTACCATATGTTGTCAAAGATGCTGAAGAAGTGGAATTCAAGAAACATCATGGTACCCAATCGTTCTATATGTAGATACTCAAAAGAAATTAAAGCATTTATCCATATGAAAAGTTGTACATGACTTATACAGGTTTTTTTTAATGTTAGAAAAATTATTAGCATCCCAAATGCCCATCAACACCTGAATGAATAAATATATGCTAATATATTTATATAAATAAAAGCCAGTTCATCATCTAAAGATAGGTAATTCTAGAAAATGAAATTTGTCTATAATACTATGGTACAAGTACTATTTTCATATCAAATTCTAAAAAGCACAAATTATCCTAGAGCTGCAAACACTGACTGTTGGTTTTACTTCTGGGCGTGGTGGATATCCTCATTTTGTTAATGTTTATACTTGGTATGTCAAAACTTAATCAAGTTGTATAACTTAAATATGTACAATTGATTATATACAATATATACAGAAATAATGCCAATTCTTTGTTTGAGTGTGTTCTAAAAAATGAATTGATCATCTTATACCATCTAAACTCAACTAAAACAGAAATTAGCGTGTAAGCCTTGATTTTTAAACTTTCTAAGGGTTGTTTTTGTTTTTGTTTTTTTTTTAATACTGTGTTACAGAGCAAATGAGTTTTAAAAAAAGTCATGTGGAATTCAAACTCTGCAAGTCTCTGTACATGTGATCTTGGGCAGGTTTCAACATATCTATTTTCTTTGTAGTTTAAATGGAGTGACTGAAGAGACCTATTTCATAGTGTCACTTGGAAAATTAACTGAGCTAACATGGTTTTCTAAAATAAAGCATTTCATAGTTCCAATAATTTTCTATTACCACCTTGGACAAATTATTCACTACCCCAATACATTCTAATCTACAATGGAAATTATAGTTTAGGGGAGAGAGAGAGAGAGAGAGAGAGAGAGAGAGAGAGAGAGAGAGTGTGTATGTGTGTGTGTATGTATGTGTGTGTGTGTGTATTTATGCTAGTATCAGGGCTTGAAGTTAAGACCTTGTGCTTTCAGTCAACTTTTCCTCATAGCTACTGCTCTACCACTTGAGCTATACCTCTAGTTCAGCATTTTGTGATTAATTGGGGATAAGAGTCTCAGGGACTTTTCTGCCTGGGCTAGCTTTGAACCACCATCCTCAGGTCTCAGCCTCATGAGTAGCTAGAATTACAGGCATATAATACCACTTGATTAGAATTCTTTTGAAAATAGTTAACTGCTATAGGATATCTCTCATAGTATGGGCTACTTAGTGAAGAATTACAATATGTAATTTTCTTTTATCTTCATGATTTCTGAAAATTATTTCAAATTGTATCAACAATTTAAAAGTTAAAACTAATATTTAAAAGATTGAGCTTAGCTAGGTGCTGGTAGTTCTTACCTGTAATCCTATCTACTCTGAGGATTGCAGTTCAGAGCCAGCCAGCACAGGAAAGTCCATAAGACTCTTATCACCAGTGAATGATCAGAAAGTCAGAAGTGGAGCCTGTAGTTCATATGGTGAAGTGCTAGCTTTGAGCACAAAAGCTCAGAAACAGTGCCCAGGCCCTAAGTTAGAGCTCCAGGACCATCTCTCTCTCTCTCTTTCTCTCTCTCTCTCTCTCTCTCTCTCTCTCTCTCTCTCTCTCTCTCTCTAACACACACACACACACACACACACACACACACAAGATTGCACTTAAAAGTTATTAGTTTATACTGCTATTGAAATTAGTAATGAATTCAGACTTTTCCCATTTCCTTCTATATAAAAATAGCTTCCTCAGAGTTTAGAAACCTTGTGACCACGTACTGATTCTAGAATGCATATCAGTTAATCTCTTCTGTTAATCTCTTCAGCTTTTTTTCTCTTTGATTATAGTTATATCTTATTAGAAATAGTACATTAAAACTATTGAAATGCTGCAAAGAACAGTTTTGCTTCCTGTGTCTATTAATTAGGTTAACTCGGGCCTGTTACCCCACCTGCTCGAGAAGTGGAGATCGGGAAGATCAAGGTTTGAGGCCCTCATCAAAAAGTTAGTAAGACCCCATCCTAACAAAACAAGCCAGACATGATGGCATGTGTCTGACAGGAGACTATAAATAGGAGGATCAAAATCTGAGGCCAGCATCAGGGTCAACAGTAAGACCCTATCTCAAAAGGAGGCTTTGGCTTAAGGGCACCTATTTAGCAAGGTGTAAAAAGTTCTAAGCTCAAACTGTAAGACTTAGAAGGGCTCATCTTGGTGGTGTACCTCTATAATCCCAATACTCAGAAGGTTGAAGCTAGAGGATTTCAAGTTCAAAGACAGCCTAGTCCACATTGTGATATCCTATCTTTCAAAAAACAAAGCCTAGACTCAAACCAACAACAAACTTAGAACAAAAAGATACTCTTTAGGTTACACATAACTTAATGAGCTATTTGTTTCCATACTTTAGAAATTCAAATGATTAATTAACAAGTGAGTTCAGATTAAGACTGTGATGTAGCTATTACTCACATCAGGAAATTACTTCTACTCAGGAAATTTCTTCTAGATCTCTGATATGTCCTGTACTAAACTTTTTAACTAAAAATTTGAAAGAGATTATAGAATTAAAATCATATCTCAGAGGGATCCAGATCATGTGCCTTTTCAAATAATGATACGGTTTATCAGATACCTTTTTGTGATTTTGCCATGGTTTCCAGCCTGTGTACATCTTGGAATTACTGTTAAAGTTAGTTGATATCCTTCACTTATGGTGTAATAAGCACTAATATGTGGGAAGAGAGAACTTTAATATTAAAATATTTGGGAAAAACTCTCCTGTTAGGTATCTGGCTAACATTTACATATTAGTATTTTTTTTGGGGGGGGGGGTCCGGTCGTGGGGCCTGAACTCTGGGCCTGAGCACTGTCCCTCAGCTCTTCAGCTCAAGGCTAGCACTCTACCACCTGAGCCACAGCGCCACTTCTGGCTTTTTTCTTTTTGCTTATGTGGTGTTGAAGAATTGAACCCAGGGCCTCATGCATGTAAGGCAAGCACTCTACCACTGAGCCACCTTCCCAGCCCCAAAAGTTACAGTTTTTTAAAAAAAGACTAATTGTATACTTTCAAACAAGTTTGTTTTGAAATATTTAGATTTGATTCTTGCTAGAGCTTTTTCCTTAGAACTATCTTCATGAACTTAAATAATTTATAGTGTTCTATAACTAACATATTTAGAGATAATATGCTACTATTTCATTTTATGGATTCAGTTTGTTTTTTCCTTGCAGATGGTGATGCCCAGTCACTTAAAGAGCATCTTATTGATGAATTGGATTACATACTATTGCCAACCGAAGGCTGGAATAAACTTGTCAGCTGGTATACATTGATGGAAGGTCAGGAGCCAATAGCAAGAAAGGTATATCTGAGAATAACTGAATATGAATATATATTTTTCTTGTAGTTCATATTCTATTGTTAATTAAATGAATTATGAAGCCTACTTATTTTGGAAGAAAGGCCAGCAAAATACTGCTATAGACTGTATCATAATAGCACAGATAGAGGGTTTACAGTCTGCCATACAACTTCTGAAGGGCATTATGCTATTTCCATGCTGCACTGCTTTTTATTTAAAATTATTAGAAAACAAGCTAAAAATTAAACTCTTTGCAATCAATTTTTTTTTTTTTTGGTCGGTTGTGGGGGCTAAACTTTGGGCCTGTGCGCTATGCTATCCCTCAGCTCTTCAGCTCAAGGTTAGCACTCTACCCTTTGAGCCACAGCGCCACTTTGGGATTTTTCTGCTTATGTAGTGCTGAGGAATCGAACCCATGCATGCAAGGCAAGTACTCTACCACTGAGCCACCTTCCCAGTCCACAACCAATTTTTTTTTAACTGGAAAAAGAATGAAGACTTTTCATTTCTTTTTTAAGTTTTTAAGGGGTAGAGATATGCTCAAATGCTAAGAGTACCTGTCTAGCAAGGGCAAATCTCTGAGTTAAAAAATCCCAGTTTACACCCACAAATGAAGTTTTATATAATCTAGAAACAGGTGGGGGGTGGGAGAAGATGGGAAGGGGAAACAAAGGAGGAGACAACAATGCTTGATAAGAAATGTACTCATTACTTTGCCCATGTAATTATAACCCCTCTGTATGGTATTTTCACAATAAAAAATTTAAAAAATCTAGAAACACTAAAAATGATTGTTTCCTAATTGTTGTGACTGAAGAATAAGTTATGAAAGTCAGGATGTAGCTCATTTTCCATGTTTGCAATCTCAAATTTTGAAGTAAATCAGCCAGCTTACCATAAATAGTTAATAGTTGATACAAATATAATTTAGTTCTATATCAATGCAAGAGATCTTACTAACATTTCTTGAAACCTATGTCTGGTAAGCAAATTAATGGGGAAAGGAAATGAGAAGTCTTTTAGGAGACTGTACAGTTTTTTCTAATCACGTAAATGGAATTTACCTAACTTATCAAATAGTTTTCAAACTTTATATGCATCAAGCTGCTTGGAATCCTTATTATCTTTCTCCAAAAAAAAAAAAAAATAGATTAAGTGAGCAGTTCTTTAAATTTGTGTTTTTACTAGGTAACACATGACCCATGCAGGTAAAATTCACTTCAAGGCTGGGTGTGGTGCTCAAACCCATAATCTCAGCTGCTTTGGAGGTATAAACCAAGAAGATTAAGGTTCAGGACTAGCTAAAGCAAAGAGTTAGTGATACCTTCATCAACAAATAGTCCAACAGCAGTCATACACATCTGTACTATTTATTGGTGCTGATAACAGGCTAGCCTAAGTGAAAAATGCTATTCCATAGTTAACCCAGGTAAAAAATGCTACAAAATACCTGAAAAATGAGTAAAACAAAAATATTGAAGGCCCAGCTTGAGCACTCCAGCAAGTGCCCAGCTCCTTGCTTGTTTTTGTCATTATTTGCATTTACCCTAATTCCAGGAACTCTAACGTATCTGCACTTATAAAGTGTTTAAAGAAATGAACATAGCTACTTTCTTCAAAATAATGTATATGTCCCATAGGCCTAGTGTTATCAAATGTTTTTGCAGTATTAAGTTTCTTTAGGAATTATATTTGTTTCTCTCCATTTTTGGAGTAGGGAAATACTTGGAATGAAGTAAAGTTTCTATAAAGCTTACACATGTACATATAAAGAGTAGACTGAATTAGGTTTATCATGTATATGTAATTGACTTTGTACAAAATTTCTTCTAATCACAAGAAAGAGTAAAGAAAGATATTTTTAAATTGTGCATAAACATATGTTGTAGACATTGCTTTCATTGTGATTGAATTAAAGTATTTTTACATATCCATAGATCTTATACTTAAGAAGGCAAATTTCATCTTATGTTCTCTTCTTTTTATAGCTATATAACATTATAATTTTTACCTGTAATTCTGAAATATCATTTTTGAGTATTTGCTTCCAATATTTTCTGAAATGTACATTTTTATTATTTTAACAGCTAGGCACATAGAACTTCGTACTTTATTTTTTATGTTTTTTTTTTCTGTTACATAGTCTTCAAAACATCTCCAATGGTTATTTTCAGTGCAAATTTTTTTATTAAAGGAGATGAACTGTATGTAAACAAATAATAAGTATAAATGACCACAACAGATTCATGAATATATTCATTTTTTTTGCAATGACTTTAGTTTTCCACATTTAGTAAGATCTTTTAACTAGAAATAGCTTGAGAATAATCTTAAAGAAAGGGACAATTATTAATATGTTGCTTTTGGAAGTAGGAAGATATAGTAATAGTATTTTAAGTGTTGATGAGGTTTTTAACAACAATATAAAATATGGTAAGAGAGAAGGAATTTTTTTTTGAGTCCTAATGTGGATTTTTTAAGTGAACTTGTTTGTATAGAGTCCATACTGCATTTTGAGATTTCAATTTCCAGTTTTTTCCAGAAAAATATTAATATTTGGAAAGTTGAATTTCATTTTAAAAGACTACTTATTTAGACAATATGTAGCTTCCTAAATCATAGTGAGAGGTTTTCTTATTTTATTCTGTTCCTTTTCTTGGTCATTATATTTGCCTTTTCCCCATATAAATGAGACCTGCAGTCTATCTCAGTTTTAGCAACCTACCAATAATTACTCAGTACCTTAATGTAATGTTATTTTAGGATATTACTTAATTATTGAAATCCAAAGTTGAAATTTCTATTTAAGAATATTTGATCGCTAGTTTTTTTAATTATATAAAACATAAAATATTGTTAAATTTTCTTAACCTGAGCAAAACTCAGCATAAGAATCTAAAAACAATCTTGTTGGAATCATTATTTATTAGTCTTACAAAGTAAATTAATTTTATTAAACAGGAGAGAATACAGACTTACCTGTTTTAGAAACTTGCTAAAACATAATTAAGAATATATATTGACAACGTATAATAATTCATGTTGGCTTATTCAGTAGATATCAGATAAACTGTATTTTAAAATGCTGAAATAATTTTTCCTGCAAGTGAAAGACCAGTTTATAAGTGCCATATTAAATTGATGTAAACCTGTGAGTACATCTGAGCTGTCTGGAGCTTCCCTTTCACCATATTTGTCTGGGGTATCATATATCAGACCAGTTGCTATTTTCAGAAACAGTATTCATGACTGAAATCCTACAGTTAACCTTTAGAAGATCAAAAGGAAATATATGCATTTAAAAGGTGACCCTAATATATAAGTGTTTTCTTTTTATACTTTATTGCTTGCATGTTTTAACAGCTTTTTCTGTCATTTGTTACATAGAATTGCCAAGTATGCCTCTAAAGGTCAAGCAAAGTCATTTAAAATGAAACTAACCTCTTCGCTTCAGGGACATAGGCAAATATTTTGGCAGCAGTAATTTGAAGTTGTCGTAAAATATTTTTAACACAAAGTTATCTTACTATTGTAAAATTATATAAAACTTTTAAAAGTTTTTTTTTTTTTAATTTGGGATCACAACTAAGAATTGGACGAATGTATTTTTAATTATACTTAGAAATTATGTATTGTATACAGAAAAAAACTATTTGAGTAGCTTCATAGTTATAAAATGTATTTATTATTTGTATTGTTTCACGGTATCTTTATAGATCAATAGAATGCCTTTCCAGATTGACATTTAATATTTTAAATCTGATTTTTTCCCCTAGAACTTCTTTAGGGAAATATGCTAAGAATCAAAAATATTGTTATAGCTGACACTGATTTCTTTCATTTTTAGGTGGTTGAACAGGGTATGTTTGTGAAACATTGCAAAGTAGAAGTATACCTCACAGAATTGAAGCTGTGTGAAAATGGAAATATGAACAATGTTGTAACTCGAAGATTTAGCAAAGCTGACACCATAGGTAATGCAAGATCCAGTTTCTGAACCATTTTAGTTATAGTTCACCTTGATAAATACTACTCTGCTAGGAGGATAACCATTCTAAAGGTTTATTAATAAACAGTACAGATTCTTAACTTTGATGCCATGTATTAGCTTAGAGGTTAATTACTTGTTTATCACTGTTTTTGCATTTAGTAAAATGAATTTAACATTTGTGCCATTTTACTTTAGAAAGCAAATACTGTTTTAATTTAGCATTTGAAAAATGTATGTCGTATACTAACAGCATAGATTAAACTGGCAATAAAAACTGGCTTAAATAAAACAGTCAGATATTGTGGAAAATACCAGCTGATTATTTCCTTTTGGGTCAAATAAAATTAAAATAGCTAAGGCATTAGATACAGCATTATGATTGCAATATTAGTTTTTTTGTTGTTAATGAGTAACTTACAAAATTGTTTGCTAAAAATCAAACTCTTATAGTCTTAAGTATCAGATCTTATTTTTTAAATACATATTTATTAAAGCTATTTTAATTTAAAATAAAGAATATATTGTTTAAAATAAATTATTTTGGATAAATATCACAGTATTTGTATAAAACATGGCTCAAGAAACTAAAAGTACTATTTTCAAATGAGATTTTTATAAAACAAGAATAATGATAATAACATTGATCTTGTTGGAGAATACCAGTGGTCAGTAGAAAATGAGACATGGGGCTAGGAAGGTGGCTCAGTGGTAGAGTGCTTGCCTCCCATGCATGAGGCCTGGGTTCAGTTCCTTAGCACCACATAAACAGAAAAGGTTGGAAGTGGCACTGTGGCTCAAGTGGTAGAGCACTAGCCTTGAGCTGAAGAGCTGAGGCGCAGAGTTCAAGCCCTGGGACTTAACCCTCCCCCCCCCAAAAAAATGAGACATGACCTGTAGAATTTTAACATGGAAAAGAAATTCTCTAATTTATAAATACCCTTGAGACTTCATCTCAGTGAAAGAGGTGGTACAAAAACCAAGACACTAGCTCAATAAAATAAATCGCATAGCAAAATGGGCTGGAGATGTAGCTCAACCTGCAGAGTGCTTACCTAGTGTGGCAGTACTACTCAACCCCCCAGAAAATGATGAAGAGAATATTTCCATATATGTTTGCTTTTAGTGTATACATAACTATTTTTTGTTAATAGAAAAAATGTCTAGAAGAAATATCAAAATGTTAACATATTATCTCTTGGTAGATAGTTTATACTGTCTATTTTTTCTGTATCTCTGCCTTGACCAAAACACATTTCTGCAGCTGGGAAAATTGTAGTCACTTTTACAGATAGTCCTAGCTTCCTCCTCTGACCTCTCTTTTTTTTTGTTGGTTGTGGGGCTTGAACTCTGGGCCGAAGTGCTGTCCCTCAGCTCTTCAGCTCAAGGGCGAGCCCTCTACTAATTGAGCTACAGCGCCACTTCACTCTGCCCTCTTGTTAAGGTAGATCTGTTTCTTGCTATGAATGCTATTTACGTGAGTATGTCCACTTTGGAAACATCACAGTATACTGCTGATTAATAATCTTTTTTTTTTTTGCTTTGATAAAATAAGAAAATACAACCTTGCCAAGATAGAAACTAATGCTATTTTATGTAATTATTTACATACTCTGGTTAATTCAGTTTGTTTTGATATACATTGAGATTTAATATTCATTTAATGTCCAATTTAAAATTAATTGATTACAAGACTTATAGAACTTCTGCTAATTAGAATATAAACATTGGGCTAGATTCATAGAGAGTGAGTATACCTTTTAAAATTACTTCAGAGAACATATTATTTAGTATCTTATTAATATTTTTCTGCAATTAGTCGACGCTAAAGTGTTTTATATTTCTTCACTTGTCATAAAATATTTAATTAGTTTAATTGTATCTGTTAGAAAAGTTATTGACCAGAATTAGATATTACAGCATTATCTAATACATCTTAATATTCATTTGGCAATAACTACTGAACAATTACATCTGTATTCTCAAATATATAGACAGTCTTATATTAATATGTAGCTGTATTTTGAATGTAATAAATTTTATACAAACATCCCATCAGATAAGTCATTTTCCTTTTCACTGTATATTCATACAGTGTACTTAACTATTCATACTAAACTTTTATTTGCAGTTTACTTACTATTCATGCTGTAAATTATATATATATACACATATATAGTCCAATAAAATTTTTTAAACTGGTAATGTTTAAAGTTTTCTATCCATATTCTCATATTATTTCAAAATCCTACATATCTTCAATATATTATCTTACGTGTCAAAAGTGAAAGTCTATCCTGTATAACCAATATTAGTGTTGTAATTAAACACTTAACTTTTGAGGTCTTATTTCCTTAAATTACTTATTTCATCTTCCAAAGTTGTCATTCTGTCTAAAAACATACCTGGCTTAAAACTTTCATACAGAGTTTTATACAGAGTCTTAGGTTATTTCTTAATCTATTCTTGGTATTTCTAGATTAAATGTAGGATTTTTACTCAATACATACTTCGTGATATTTTAAATTTTTATTTACATATCTTTCCTCCTTCAATCTCAGATACGATTGAAAAGGAAATAAGAAAAATCTTCAATATTCCAGATGAAAAGGAGACTAGATTGTGGAACAAATACATGAGTAATACATTTGAACCACTGAATAAACCAGACAGCACCATTCAAGATGCTGGCCTATACCAAGGACAGGTATTGTTTAGCAATAATGTTTATTTTTCGCCTAGTGTACTTGAAGCTTGTTGAATTCACAAACTTTAATGAGCTCTCTGCAATATAAAATAAGTTCTGTTGTCATTGCTTCCTCTCTCTAACTCATCTCTTCTTTTTCCCTGCTGGTCAATACTGTAACTTCTGATTCTGTGCTTGAGCTTAGTAATAATCTACTTAAGTAGATTAAGAAGAAACTAGTTTAAGGAAAACATAATAATTTTTTAAGATAACTTACTAGAATTCCTAAGAAGGATCAAATAGAAAAAATTTTTGTCTAGAAGCTATAAAGTCACTCTTGCAGCTATAACTTGTAGTAGTGTGGAAGCAGCCATAGAGCAGATACATATTAGTGGTATGACTGTGTTATAATCAAAGCATTCTTAGCAGGGAAGCACCACAAGTAGACAATGGTTTGCCAGCTCCTATTAGCAGGTATTAGCCCACAATTTAATCGTTATGTTAGAATCAAAAAAATTTTTTTTTCAACATACTGAAAGAGCTGTTTAGTTACAATGACAGACTGATTCTGCCTTCTAGTTGTCCCATGAGGTAATCTATTGTGTTCCCAGCCCTTGTCTTTGTATCCTCTTAACAAATCCTGCTACCTCCCAATTTATTAGATGCCTATTCAGTCTTATTTGTACCATAATATTTCTTCTAAAATTAAAACCTGAGTATTCTCCTTTCATAATAACCCTTTCCTAGCTCCTCAGTAACCAATGAAAGTCATGTTTAGCCTCTATCTGCCAGCATCTGTAAATTACCCTTGTGTTATAGTTTACTCTTTAGCACTACCAAACTGAATAATATATAGTTTTCTGAATACCAGCCTATTCCATACTTTCGCATTGTTCATCTATCTGCCTGGTATATCCTTCCTTCTCTGCAATCATCTAGCAAAAAAATTCCTTTTAACCACTCAGATATTCAAACTGTTCATCCCATCTTATCATATCATTAGGCATAACAGATCTGATCATTCTTCAGATTCCAATCCAAATATCACATCATCTTTTCAGCATTCACATTTCTCAGTATCCATTGATTTTTTTTAAGAGAATAATTTCTCCCTTAATTTTCATAATTATTTATGAATTTATCTTTTGTATATTATACTTAGATAATGAGTTTCTTTATTTAGATAGAGTTTGGGTTTGTTATATTTTATTTTTTTAATTTTTAGTACCTAGCACAGCAACTGATGATTCAGTATGTGGATTTTTTTTTTTTTTTTTTTTTTGGGTCCAGTCGTGGGGCCTGAACTCTGGGCCTGGGCGCTGTCCCTCAGCTCTTCAGCTCAAGGCTAGCGCTCTACCTCTAGAGCCACAGCGCCACTTCCGGCTTTTTTCTTTTTGCTCATGTGGTGCTGAGGAATCGAACCCAGGGCCTCATGCATGCAAGGCAAGCGCTCTACCACTGAGCCACCTTCCCAGCCCAGTATGTGGATGCTTTTTAGTCTAGTTTATTTTAAAAATTTGCTCTTAATGCTAATAATGTAATACTAAGATGTAAAAAAACTGCGAAAAACTCATAGTAAATGCCTACTATAAGTCGGATAATATAATAGGCTATTAAGAAATACTGATGGGGCTGGCAAGTTGGCTTAGTGGTAGAATGCTTGCCCTCGCTTGCATGACGCCCTGGGTTCTATTCCTCAGCATCACATAAGCAGAAAAAGCCAGAAGTGGTGCTGTGGTGCAAGTGGTAGAACCACTAGCCTTTAGCTGAAGAGCTGAGGGACAGTGCCCAGGCCCAGAGTTCAGGCCCCACGACCGACAAAAAAAAAAAAACAACAAAAAAACATTGATTTTTGAACATTATTTTAACTATTATATACTTAGGTGAAATCTTACCAAGTCCCATATACTGTACATTACAATTTAAAGGAAAGTTACACTCTAGCCACAATGGTTTATCCCTGTAATCCTAGCTATTCAGAAGGCTGAGATCTAGAGGATCAGGTTTCCAGCCCAGGAAGAAAAGTCTTCAAGACTCCATCTAAAAGTAAACAGCAAATGCTGAAGTGGTGGAACACGAGCTGTGAGCAAGAAAGTCAAGTGACAGCTCAAGACCCTGTGTACAAGCACTGGACTGGCACCAAAAGAAAAAAGAATATTATCTAGATATTTCTTTAAATGTTTTGAGTGTTCCTCTGAAATGGTTCACAATTTAATATCTGTTGTTTATATTAGAAATATTCTAAAAGACATTTATCTTTTAGAATAGGAATGTTTCCAGGAATATGCTTTCAAATTTCCAGATTATAGAGTAGTTCTTATTTTATTATTTTTTGGTGTCAGTACTGGGGCTTGAACAGGGACTGTGTGCTTCCCTTTATCTTTTTTGCTGCTCAAGGCTAGTGCTTTACCTCTTTAGCCACCTTTCTATTTCTGGTATTCTGGTGGTTAATTGGAGATAAGAGTCTTGCAGACTGTTTCTGCCCCATGCTGGTTCTGAACCATGATCCTCAGAATTCATACTCCTGAGTAGCTGAGATTACACACACAGACACACACAGGCTTCTGGCTAGAATAGTTATTTTTTGACTATAATAAATAACTGTAGCTTTTTTTTTTCATAATGAAATTAATGGTATCTTCATTAGAAAGTAAGGTAATGATAAATTACTAAAAAGTATCAATCCTAAATTGAAGTTTTAAATGTAAATTTTTATTCAGAAAATGAAATGTTTGAATAAAGGAGTGAATTTTATCATTCTTGTTAAAAACAATACACTTAAAAACAAAATAGGAATTTTAAGGACAGATGCCATTAGAAATTAAGGTGGTATGGCCAAACTACATGAAATGACTGAATGAAATTTTCTGTTTCTAAAATCTCTTATCTTACAGATGATAAAATGCCCTAAAATGACCATCATGTTATGTGTATCAGTAGCAAATTTATATATCACTGTACCTATATGTTGCAGAAAAAAAAACCTTCAGAAGTTATGTTACTAAGTAAATTCTATTTTTTTAATCTTAAAGATTCCTTGGAATGATAACTAAAAATTGAGGGTATCTGGTAAATGAGAAGATACCACATCATATAAATTTTCTGTTGTATGAAATGCTACATTTTTGGTTTTTTTTTTAAAGCAGATTTTAGCTTTTTAATTTCCACAATTTTTCAACAAGCTTCCATGAACTTTTTGGGTCAATACTTCATTATTCATTCATGTATTCTGAAACAAGCCCACATTTTATGTAGCTAGAATTGAAATACCAATTATATATGGCCTGGATACACAGTTTACAAAAGCCTAGTGCCTAGAAAAGGTAGAACAGATTACACACAATTACAAGTGTAAAAGAAAGAGTTAATGAAACTGAACATATAGAATGTATGTGGATTTGTATCGCAATGTAGTTTTTTCAGGTTGCATTGTTTATATGATATTTTTCTGATGGAAAACTAGATATTGATATCACTAATTTCCTTTACTAACTTAATTTTTTTAGACCTACAGATATAAGGAAGCTTTAAGGATGGCTTTGCTTTGGTCTATACTTTTCACTTACTATAAGCATTTTTTTGGGGGGGGGGTTGTGAGGCTTGAACTCTGGACCTGGGCGCTGTCCCTCAGGTGTTCAGCTCAAGGTTTGTGCTCTACCATTGAGCCACAGTGCCACTTCCGATTTTCTAGTGGTTAATTGGAGATAAGAGTCTCATGGACTTTCCTGCCCGGGCTGGCTTTGAACCGTGATCCTCAGATCTCAGCCTACTGAGTAGTTAGGACTACAGGTGTGAGCCACCAGCGCCCGGCTAACTTTTTCATATTTTTAATTAGCATCAATGCATACAGTGTACCTTGATTAGACCTCACTTCCTCTGTCATCCCTTCTACCTACTACCTCCCTTATCCCTTCTACCTACTTCCCAAGCCAATCTCAACAGTCTTCAGTGTTCCATTTTCACATATGTACAGAAGCATTTTGGCCATATTCACTCTCCTTTGCCTTTACCAGTCTCCCTCTGCCTCCCACTAGTATCCCCACCCTAGTCAGGATATGTTTTACCTTCCTGTCTATCACTTGTTGTAAAGAGTGCATTAATTGTTCATCAGAGTGACCCCTTGCTTACTCTGTTTCCCTATCCTACCCTATTATTCACCAGCTTCCAGTGAGTTTTATTTTGCTATTTTCATCCACAAATACAATCTGTTCTTAGATTGTTTACCTTCTCTACTAAAGGCAATCTCTTCCTCTCCCTCTCCTTCCCCCTCTCCCCCTATTCCCTCTCTCTCTCTTCCCTTCCCCCTTTTTCTCTACCCCTACCTTCTCCCTCTCCCTCTCCTTCTCCCCTTCCCTCTCCTCTAGTGCCTTATTGCCACTTGCTTGCTAGGCAGGAGCAGTAGCATTGCCTCTTGTTTGCTAGGCAGGAGCAGTACCATTTAAGCTATACCTCCAGTCCCTTGAGGCAGTTTTTTTTTTTTGTCTACTTCAAATATGTTGTACCAAAGAACAGCCTAATTCTCATAAATGTGACTCTTACCAATTACATATAAGATTGTATAGTTTACATGGTGACAAGGTAAATGAGTACTAATTTCAAAGCCCCACCTACATTGTGTAAATTTTAAATGTGGAATTAGCTGTGCCAGTGTTACTCAGTTACATTTGCAAAATGATAACTGATAACTATGTATGTCTGGTGGGCATCTGTTAATTTGTAGTCTTTGACATTAAGCTGCCAGTACACATGTAAAGCTGTGTGTGTGTGTGTGTGTGTGTGTGTGTGTGTGTGTGTGTGTGTGTGTGTGTGTGTGTGTGTGTGTGTGTGTGTGTGTGTGTGTGTGTGTGTGTGTGTGTGTGTGTGTGTGTGTGTGTGTTCTAGGGCTTGAACTCAGAGTCTGGACACTGTCTCTGAACTTTTTTCTCAAGGCTAGTGCTCTACCACTTAAGCCACAACTTCACTTCCAGCTTCCAGACTTGCCTCCAACCCTGATCCTTAGATCTTAGCCTCCTGAGTAACTAGTATTTACTACAGGCATGAGCCACTGACACCTGGTAGAAACTGTATTCTTTAAGTTCTAGGAATTTTTATTCTGTTTACTTAGTTTAAACTTTTTTAAATTACAGAATGTATTATTTTTATCTTCTTTCCTTTTAAAATGCAGTTTTTGAGATGGGGGTCTTACTAAGGTGACCCATGCTGGCCTTGAATTTATACTCCTACTCAGTCTCCAGATTGATAGGATTATAGGTACATGCACCACATACCTATCTTCTTTCCTTTTCACTATTGCTAACTCTTATTTGAAGTCTTCTTGTTTCCCTTACACAGCTTTGGAACTAAAATACAAAAACTTCTTTATTTTGTCTATTGTATCCTTTAAGTAATCTTTTTGTTTATTAGTGTATTCAGCTTATCTTCTAAAGCTATTTTACAACTTCATAGTTAAGGGAAAACACCCTTTATTGTGTCATATTTGCAGGTGTTAGTGATAGAACAAAAAAATGAAGATGGAACGTGGCCAAGGGGTCCTTCTACTCCTAAGTAAGTGCTCTGCTTCTTATGGCTTGATGCATGATTTTGAAGCCTTTAATTACAGATAATGAAATTCAGAATGATAGAAAACCTAGTGCATGTTGGTAACAATGCATTCTGGATATTGTGCAGTTTATTCTTGGAGAAGTTATCCAATGTAAGTTATCACTTACATTAGTATGTTACAGTTTTTTAAACTTGTTTTGTGCTGGTCCTGGGGCTTGAATTAAGGGCCTGGGCACTGTCTCCCCAAACTTTTTAGCTCAAGGCTAGCACTCTTCCACTTGAGCCACACCTCTACTTTCTGCTTGGTACTGGTTAGTTGGAGATGAGTCTCTTGGATTTTCTTGTCTGGGCTGACTTCAAACAAGATCCTCAGATTTCAGCCTCCTGAGTAGCTAGAGTTACAGATATAAACCACCAGTACCCATCCAGGTTTTTTTTTAAATTTTTTTATTCAAATCTATTAGTATTAAGAACTGTATAAATGTTATAAATGTGAAAGTTGAATTAATCTATTCAATGAAATCACTGAGCACTTTATTTACTTTTACTGGCATTTAAAAAAGTATCCTAACAAAATGCTTGTGAAAATGAAATCTGAAAATAAAGGTAATGTTTTTACTTATTTGAATAAATGTTTTAGAATATAAAAGCACAAGTGGAGTTAGGGTCCTGAATGTTACAAGTTGCTTTTGTTCATAAATGTGAGAGAAATTAAATCTCTTTGTTAAATTACCAGATCCATACTGCATTGTCTAAAACAAATCCAACAGTTGTATATCAGTATTTGTACTTTTCAGGAACATGAGAAGTAATAAGGTAAATGTACCTATCTGCTTTGGAACCTTAAACCAATATTAGAGTCAAGCATGTTAACTTTCCTTCAATAAATATTCATGACAAGTGAGATTGACAAATAACTTCATGTCAGTTAAGACTAGGATGCAACTAAATGAATTGTGAAAACAACTTTAAATTTTCAGAGCTTTAGAATTTATGTGATGAAGAATTATGAATCTATGAAATCCTTCAAATAATGAATTTTGATTAAATAATTTAGTAGATAACAGCAAATTAAAACCTTATTTTTTTTACTTAATTTTTTACTTAATTTCCCTCAAAACTGAAATGTATCTTCAGTAAGTGACTATCTTTTATATTTTATGTAAAGCTTTTTTTGGTAGTTTTAATTTGTTGTTAGAAAACACCTCAATATGATAATTATATGAGTGTGATTTTTTTATTTTATCTTACTTAGCTGGACATGATAGGAAGGCAGAACTGAGTATTGCTAAAAGCATATGGGCTGAATCATGGAAATTTGGAAATTGTAAATAGATTTTTTGTGAATGCTCACTTTTTATCTTTACACCAGAAACACTGGGATTTTTTACCTTATATATGTTTAGGTTGCTGTATACTTCCTGTGTCTTTAAGTAATTTTTGAAATTATAAAGTTGATTGGATTAATATGAAACTACCATGCGTTCTAAAGATTGGAAATCTTTTCTATCTATAATTGCTGGTGTGCAATTATAGATAATTATAGGCGCTGGTGGCTCACACCTGTAGTCCTAGCTAGTCAGAAGGCTGAGATCTGGGGATCACAGTTTAAAGCCAGCCCAGGCAGGAAAGTCCTCAGTGAGACTCTTATCTCCAATAAACCACTCAGAAAACCAGAAGTGGTACTGTGGCTCAAGTATGGTAGAGCAGTAGCCTGGAACTGAAGAGCTAAGGGACAGCACCTAGGCCCAGAGTTCAAGCCCCATGACCAATCCCTCCCTCCCCCCCCAAAAAAGGTCTTCTCTGAGTCTGCCAGTATAAATAAGGATCCCAAATATTGAAGCATGAAAAGGTAATTCTCCAGTATAAAATGTGACAAATACTATACAACAGTGTGACTCATATTACCAAATGTTAGTGTACCAGTTTACAAAAAATGATTTAACTATTTGCACTTGTAGATGAAAAAGACATAAAAACTGAAAATGAAAACAAAGAATAGCTAGGTGCCAGTGGCTCACACCTTTAATCCTAGGGGATTGAAATCTGAGGATTGGGTTTGAAACCAGCTTGGGCAATTGTAGTCTGTGAGACACTCCAAGTAATCACCAAAAATCTCAGAGTAGAACTGTGTCTCAAGTAAAGCCTTGAGCAAAAAAAAATTTAGGACAGTGTTCAGGCTCTGAGTTCAAGCCACAGGCCTTGCACAAAATAAATAAATATAAAAGCAGCCTCAGATATTATGTAAGATTTTAATAAACAGGCAAAAAGCTTGAATTTGGCTTGTGAACTATTTCTAATTCTAGCTGTATACTAGTAGTAAATCATGAAAATAGTATAAAAAATTTAATTATGAATACACAAAATCTTATGGGGGAAAATGTAAACTGTATTAAAAGGCAAGACATGAATCATGTAACATGTGGCTTAAATTACACTGCTTGTTTTCTCTCATACAGAATTCTATTCTCTTTTATATTTTTAATTCTTTTTGAAAAATAGTTTTTTTCAAATTAGTAAAGAACAATTCAAGTCCAATTCCTACTAGAGTATCAAGGAAAGTTACCTTCAAGTTTGTTAAAAAGTTTCCTGGGCTCCCTCCCCAATTTCTGAGATAGTGAATATGGGTATGCTCGTGTTCTAGTGAGCCAACAAGGTGTTGCTAATGCTATATTGGTGTGAGAACTACACATGAAAAGTTGTGTAGGTAATATCTTGTGATACATACTGAATCTTTATGTTGAGCCTAGGAATTTGAATTTTAGAGGCTTCTTATGACAGGAAATGTAAGAATCCTGTTATAGACACATGTGAAAAACATGTTAGTATCTTACTTGTATCTGACTCTTCTAATACCATTGTAAACAGAAGTAATAGTAGTACTGAAGGCACTAAAATTGTGTTAGGCCCATTTGCTTCAAAAGTGAAGCTGTGTCTGTGTTACGATGTATTTAAAGGCTGAGATAGTGTGTGTATGTATATGTATTTTAATTGTCATGTGAAACAACACAAAATTTATATTATGAACCCATATGAGCACCACTGAGAAGCTTTCATCCTGGCTTTTTCTGCTAACTATGAATACATGATATGTATTAAAAATAGTGCTCATTTGTTTCTTCAGAACTTGCATTTCTAATCTAGTTTTTAAGAATTGCTACTACTCTAAAACATAGTCTTTTCTGATATTTTATAAAAGGCTTTCCCACTGTTTTTATTCTGTTAAAGTTGACCATTTCCAAGGGCATTAGCATTGGATGAGTAGTCTTTTCTGTAGATGTGTAGCTAGATAAAGTGGAGTAACTGTAGAAGTCTGGGGGTTTCTGAAGAGAGGAGAAACCTGTATCAGGTAAAGTTACTTTACCAGAAACTTTTAAGATTAACACCTTATTTCCTAGCTGCCAATTCTAAGGTATAAATTCACTGATTTTTGATAATATTGTACTATTAACTTTTTTTACTGTTTTGTTTCATGTAGTTATCATTACATCAGTAAATGCTGAAGTAATGAACACTATATAAAGAAATTAACATTCTACAAAGAAAAAGTTATAAACTTTGATTTTTCTGAATTAAGTAAAATTTTCTCTTAGGATAGCATTAAATTTCATTACTTCATTTGCATTAAGTTCTCAAAAACATTACAAAAACATAAAATTAGGTATATAGGAAAACAAATTAGTTAATGAAGATTCTGCAGAGTCCATTTTCATGGACAAGAAAAGGTCGAGAGATTTACCATCCAGATATGACAGAAGTGGCTAAATAAAATCAAATGAAACCCATACATTGTCTGCCATTGTGGTAATAAAATATCAAATTGATGGCTGCAATTCTAAGTATAAATTTAATCTATTTCCATACTGCTATACCATCTGTATCCAATATTTCAGTGTTTTGGAGAGTAAGCTCATAACTTGTATATATAATTACCTTGTACAATTTGTTACCTATATAACTGTAAAGCTAAATGGATTTGTAAATAGTATGTAAACTTATTTGGTTAAAAAAAAGTATTAGGAAACATCACATAAAGAGTTGATCTGCTGAGACTCTCACACTTTAAAATCTTGTTCTTGTTGTCTAGGAAAGAGACATGAAATGGCTTTTTCTCAGATTTAAAAGTATGAGATAGTGAGAAAAACAAAAGTACCTAGGATACAATTAAAGAATCAGGTTTGAAGAGTAATGAGGACTACAGGCATGGTTTCAGAAGTGACAAATAATTAAAACTATAGAGAGCAATATGCTAAGCCTTAAAGCATCTGCATCCCTGAGTAGTAATATAAACAAAAGAATAGAAGTCGGGCACTAGTGCCCTAGATACTCAGCAGACTGAGACCTGGGGGATCATGGTTCTAAGCCATCCCTGGCAAAAAAAGTTCCTTAGACTAGCTATAATTAACCAGCAAAATGCTGGACTGAAGGCATGACTCTCAAGTATTAGAGCACTAGCCTTGGCCTCATCCTCCCCTCCTTTTCACTCTTTCCCCCCCCCCCCAAAAAAAAAAGGGGCTAAGCAGTAGCATGAAGCCCTGAGTTCATGATCAGTTCACAAGAGAGCAGGAAAGAAAGATGAGATTTTGGAAAACTTGAATCGTATTTTGTGATAAAAGCCAAGGAAAAAGGACTTCTTAAAGCTACGTGTTACAGAAATGAGGGGATAGAGAGCAGAGAGGATTGATATACTTGCCAGAAGAGATCTTTGTTTAAATTACCATGTACTATTCCAACAGCGTATTGAGAATGGAAAATAGAAAACAGGGAAAGGCTGTATAAAGACTCATCAGAAAATGAAAGCTAACCTAAGGTGGGACTTGGTTGGAAAGACATGATTAGTATTTTGTCACCTAAAGACAAAAGTGCCATAAATTATTATGACAAAAGTGTCATCATATTAGAATGAACGGTTATTTACCATTTACTTACTTTTTTGTTACTTCATTTTACTTCAAATCCTTTGTGGATATTCTTTGGGGTGTATAAAAACACTACTTAGAAGTTACTTAATTTAATATTTTTTAGGATTTTAAATATGTACTTAAGTTTTCATCTAGAATGCTTAATATGTATATAGATTGAACAGATGTTTTCTATATCTAAAATGTCTTTCTTTCTGTATTCTACTGACTTTCTATTGTATAAAGATAATGTATAATGTAGTACTAGTTCTCCTAGTTTTATCAAACCACATTGTCACAAAGTTAGAAATTGTAGTATTTGCATATGCAGATGAATGTGCTTTAAAATATAATTTTCATATAGATGCTTGATGTTTATTACCCACAAACAGTTACAAGTTGAATATTCCTTATCTGAAATATTTGGGACCCCAAGTCCTAAACTTCACATGTTCACACTTTGAAATAAGGCATTTGGATTTCAAATTGTGAAATATTGGAAGATTGGGCATCACTAGTTCAGAATTCTGAAAAACTCTGAAGTTCAAAACTTTTCAAATATTATATCAGTACTCAAATGCTTTGTTTTTTAGAGTACTTCAGATTTTGAATTTTCAATTAAGAATGCTCAACTTGGATGTTTTCTCTTAGTTCTTCAAAAGAATTGAGCAAGTTTTAATAACACATACATATTAGAATTAACTGTCATTAGATCAGGAATCAGGACAAATAGAAAATGATTTAGTCACAGTATAAGATGAAAGTAAAGAATAGAGACTAGCTGGTGGAAACTTGTACAGATATTAAAATTGATGTGCAAATATATGAGTTTGTTTTGAATCTGGTTCCAAACTAACCAACTAGACAATAAAAGTTACATTTGAGATAGTTGAGTGAAAAATTGAACATAAATTACATATTAGATCAATTTTCATAACTGATTAAAACAGAAAAGATCCCTTGCCTGTTAGAAGATGCATGCTGTATTCATTGTAGGTAAAATTTTGAATATTTGGAACTTATTTAAACTAACTCAGCAGAAAACTAGAGGAGGTAAGGGAATAGACTGAGGGGATTATAAATAAAGCATGAATGGTAGAATATTGATTGGTGAAGCTCAGATATTGATGATATGTGAGAGTTTGCATATCTGATTTTTTATAATAAAAAAGAGGTTAAAAGTTTGGTGCTGGATTCATAATAACTGAGAAAATGAGTGCAATATGAGATGTTATGTTATATACGTTATGTTATAAATACATGAAGTTAAGCAGTTTACATATAAAGCAAGCATTACAATGCATGCCTTTAATCCCAGCACTTACATAGCAGAAACGGGAAGACCATAAGGGTGAATAGCCAAATAGCCATTTGGACTATGTAGAATCTCAGTGTAAATTTGATTTGTACCTCTCTTAAATCTAAGATACTAAATTTTATCATATACCTATTATAATTATTAATATTTATATACTTCATTATTTTGTACTTTTTAGTTCATTTGCACTCATAGTTTTATAGAATGAACTTGGAAATGTTGCTTACCCTTGTATTTTGTGGAATAGTTTGAGAAACATGGGTGTAGTTCTTTAAAGGTCAGGTAGCATTCAGCAGTGAATCCATCTGGTCCTGGCTTTGCATTGTTAGGAGGATTGTTATTGATCTGTTTATCATCTTCTTGGGTCAGTTTATTAGATTTGTCTAAAAACTTATTCATTCTTTGGGATTTCCAAATTAACTCAGGTATTCATTTTCAAATTATGACCTAATGAACCTCTGAATTTCATTGGTACCTATTATAATGTCACTTTTTAAAATCTGTAATTTGAATCTCTAATTTGGTCAGTTTGGTTAAGGGTTTATGTATTCTCTCAAAGAGGGCAATCTCTGTCTCTCTCTCTCTTATCTCTTTTCTCTCTCTTTTCCTGGTCGTGGGGCTTGAACTCTGGGCCTGGGCGCTGTCCCTCAGATCTTCAGCCCAAGGCTAGTGCTCTACTACTTGAGCCACAGCACCATTTCTGGTTTTCTGGTGGTTTGTTGGAGATAAGAGTCTCATGGACTTTCCTGCCCAGGATGGCTTTGAACGGGGATCCTCATACCTCAGCTGAGTAACTAGGATTACGGTGTGAGCCACCAACACCCAGCAAAGCAACCTCTTTTTTTTTTTGGTCCTGGGACTTGGAACTGGGCCTGGGCACTGTCCCTCAGCTCTTCAGCTCAAGGTCAGTGCTCTACTGCATGAACCACAGCACCACTTCCAGTTTTCTAGTGGTTTATCGGAGATAAGAGTCTCATGGCCTTTCCTGCTCTGGCTGGCTTTGAACCTTGATCCTCAGATCTCAGCTTCCTGAGTAGCTGGGATTACAGGTGTGAACCACCAGTGCCCAGCACAACCTCTTTATTTCATTGATCCATTGTAATTTCTTTTACATTCTATTTTGTTAATTTGAGCTCTGATCTTTATTTTGTTTTACTGATTTTAGAATGGGCTTGATATTTTTCTAAGATTTTTATTTTATTTTTTATTTTGTCTTTCAGTGCTGGGGGGTTTGAACCCGGGCTCACACTAGCTAGGCTGGCCAAGTACTCCTGAGCCATGTCTCCAGCTTTGTTTTTTCTTAGTCATTTTTAGGATAGAGTCTTTATTTTCACATAACTTCCTGCCTGAGCTGTAGCCCACCTACTTTGTTTCCTGTCATTGCTGGAAGCAGACACATGCCACCACATTCAGTTTTCCTTCATGGTGATAGAATCTCATGTGCATTTCTGCCTTGGCTGGCCTAGAACTACAGTCCTCCCCTTCTCAGCCTCTCCTGTAGCTTGATGTGACAGATTGGCCACTGAGTCCTCTTATAAATTGAAAAAAGGGACTTATTAGCCATTCTTTTATCATCAGTTTTGTCTGACTTACCTAGTAATTATGATTTTTGATTCTTTTCACCTCATGGGGAATCTTGGCTGAACTATTTCTTTCTTTTATCTGTGATATCTTCCTATTTTTCCATGCTTTTTAATGTCCTGTTAGCACTTGTGTGGTTTCGGATGTTTCCTTTCTTTCTTTGGAATATAATACCTCCTTTTTTACCCTGACTCATTTTAGTCAAAATCACAGAGGAATCTTCTAAACTAATGTTGGAAATTTGTGTTAGATATTTTAAATAACTATCAATTTTACATGCATATAATTTTCCTAAGAGCAAAATACTAAAAAAATTGTACTATACAGTATTATTTTACATTTTTGCAAATTATACTGGCTAAATAGAAGACAGCCAAATTCTCACAGTTTTGCCTATGACTTACAGTGATAAATTGTTTGAACTACATGAAGGAAATTCAGCTTTATATAATGACAAAAGGGATGAGTATTTTCAGATAATAGCTACTATATCAGAATTTGACATACAGTGGTATAAATTTATGTTTGTGTGTGTGTGTATCTGTGTGTGTGTGTCCGTCTCCCAGTACGGGGGCACTGGATGCTGTCCTGAGCTCAAGATCAGTACTCAACCACTTGAGCTACAGCTTGACTTCCATGGCCAAGCTGGCTTTGAACCATGCTCCTTAGATCTCAGCTTCTTGAGTAGTGAAGATTAGAGGTGTGAGCCACTAGTGCCTGCACAGGTGGTCTAAAGTTTAAAGGTTCAGTGCACTATGGCATCTGAAACCATGTCAGTGAACTGTTTATATTTTTATATTAAAATCTTCCACATGAAACCATGCATTTCAGTCATTTAAAAACTATTCAGTGAGCTATACAGACCTTTCAGATTTTGATGTATTTTATTATGTAATCTTTTATCACAGTTTTATGAGTAAAATCTTTGGAAAATGTATCAACTTCGTGGTGGGAGAGTCAAAGTTGTACTGTTTGACAGCTCATTTTGTCGTTGGCAATATATACTCTGTTTTCTTTGACTTGG
The DNA here is from genome assembly GCF_024711535.1 of Dipodomys merriami. Taxonomy (NCBI): domain Eukaryota; kingdom Metazoa; phylum Chordata; class Mammalia; order Rodentia; family Heteromyidae; genus Dipodomys; species Dipodomys merriami. The sequence goes on from NW_027202271.1 coordinate 24,900,228, forward strand.
TACGCTTCTTTAATTGATTCTTTGAGAAAATGCCTGCTAGGTACCTATAATCAATAACAACAAGAAGTTGTTTTATGGAAGAGTGTGAAAAGCAGGGCTGTGAAAAGAATGAATTTCACTGGTAATTCATGCCATGTTATTTCAGTATGCAGCATATGTGCTTTATGCAAACTTCCCAATTTATCAGACAATATACTAAAATGATTGTAATTAGGGGTGAAATTTTAATATACAAAAAACAAATAATATTTATTTTCAACATGAGCTTCTTAAGTGAAATGTTTTTTTTTTCCTTTGGAGTGATAAAGAATGCAGTGGCACTGCCACTCAGATGATTCAAGCTAGTGTGCCAGAAGTCTTATCTACCATTCCATTTCCACTATCTGTACACATAAGAGAAGCTTTCAGATAGCACTTAAATGACATGTTCTTGTTACTATAAAGGAATTTTAACCTCACAGGCACCATAAAACAGTTCCAGAGACTCCCAGGATTCATATCTATACTTTGAGAACTGCTTCCTGTCAAACAGAGGTTGCTTTTGCCATTTCCCTTAAAAGTTAGCTTTTAGTCTCACTGATTTTATCTTTATAATCACCTAAATGATCTCATGATCTTGTCTTTTTCTCTTTGAAAGTTACCTACCAGAATGTAAGTCTGGTTTTGTTGGTATTCTGTTAAGTCTTTTAGAATGTCCCAGCACATTTGTGTAAAGTCTGAATTCCTTCATGGAAAAATAAAGGCATTTTATTACAATGCCTACTTTACTAACTTCTGTTCTTACCACTATACTAATACCGTTTTGTCAAAATGGGCTTCCTGGTAGTTCCCATTTAAACACATCAGACTTTCTACAGTTCCAGACAATTGCATGAGCTATTGTTTTTACTTAGAATTGTCCCAGTTCCCACTGTTTTCTCTAGCTATATATCATTTGTAAATCAACCCCATTACTATTACCAGTTTTTATATTACAATTTGTTATAATACATTGTTTTATGTGTCATTTTTCTTTTTGATATTGTGAGCTACTTGAATCAGGAACTGTGTATTTTTCTATTACTAGTACTTAAATGTGAGCAAAGAGTATAGTAATCATTTAATGAATATTTGAGTGTTCGAATGAATTTCATAGTAATTATTATCAAATGCAAATTAACTCACTGATATATCATTGTGTTTCCTTTCTAATACAGTCCCTAGTTAGATTTGTTATTGAAAACCCACAGCTGGGCAGAAAAAAGAATGAATAAATAAATAACTATATTACACACATAAGATAGAGTGGAAATTTTACTTTATGTGTTCTGAGAAGTAATATTCAATCACATTTGGAAAGTTAAAGTCCTTAATTCGTTATAATTATATCTATTCATTTAAAGTTTAATACTCATAAATTCATAGCAAGGTGCTGGGGGCTTATGCCTATTATCCTAATTACTCAGGAGGCTGAGATCCGAGGATTGCTGTTTGAAGCCATCCCAGGCAAGAAAAGTCCATGAAACTCTTATCTCCAGTTGACCACCAAAAATCTGGAAGTGGATCTGTGGCTCAAATGCTAGAGGCCAACCTGGAGTGAAACAGCTAAAGGACAGTGCTCAGATTCTGAATTCAAGCCCCAGTACTAGCACCAAAAGAAAAAAAAAATTAATGTGCAAATCAAAATGCTATGATATTCCTCATATATGAAAACCATTGTCCAAAAATATTAAGATTATTAAAACAATTCATAAAATAGTCTACATACTTTTCTGTTAAACCTTGAATGATTATAGTTTTCTATTTTAGTTTAGTACAGTAAATCAATAGCTTGTTAAGAGTATTTCAGTCAGAAAGGCACCTAAATAGAAGTCTCACCCAAGTACCTTTATCAGCTCAAAATGGAAAAAGAATACCAATATTTTATAATATATACAACCTCAAAATTTTGAATTTTTCTTATTTATGCAATTTTTTAGCCTTTACTTGTTCTGTTTTGTGTACTGTTATATATATAATGCTGATAATATATTGCTAAATCTAAGTTACCTAAAAATAAGTCCTTCCTTTAAAGTATAATGATTGTTTAAAAAACAATAGTAGCCAGGTGCCAGTGGCTCGTGGCTATTATCCTAGGTAATCAAGAGGCTGAGTTGAGGATCATGGTTCGAAGCCAGCCTGGGCAGAAAAGTCCTCGTGGAGACTCTTATCTCCAATTAACCACTCAAAACCAGAAGTAGTGCTGTGGCTTAAGTGGTAGAGTGCTGGCCTTGAGCCCAAAGAGGCTCAAGGACATTGCTCAGGCTCTGAGTTCAAGCCCCACAACAGAAAAGAAGAAAAGAAAAAAAACAGTAGTAGAGATTTTTTCTAAAAGACAGATTCTGAATTAATGAGGCATATATTATATAGTCATATTTACAGATTTATATAGTCAGTTTTTGAGATAGTTTCAACCAAATATTACTTCTTCAAATTATATTCAGAAATCATTTTGCTCTTCTGTCCCCATTACCTACATTTTTATGAATTGTTAACTTAATTTCTCTGAATTGTATGTGGATATTATATATAATTAAAATGTGGCAGTGTATCTTACTGAGAAAGAATCTTTTCGTTTCTCTGATTTGTATATTTAATGTATATTTAATTCACTAACTTGTATATTTAATTAGAAAAATATTATTTGAAACTACTTCCCTTTGTACTGTTTTAAAAGGAAAAAATACAGTGGAAATTTAAAAACCAAAGGATAGTGATTTTTCTCATGAATCTGTTTTCCAGCATTCATTTACTACAACATTGTCATCTGTTCTTTTCTTTATTTCATAATTCAAAATTCTTCATTTTTTATCTAATTTAACATTTTCATATTTTTAAAGGTCCCCAGGTGCATCCAATTTTTCAACTTTACCAAAGATCTCTCCTTCATCTCTATCAAATAATTATAACAACATCAACAACAGAAAGTAAGCACTGAATCTTAAAAACTTTGTTTAATTGGTCGCCCTATTATGTGTGCAAGAGAAAAAATCTTGTATCTAAAATTTAGGTTAATAATCATAATGCATTAAAATTGGTTTTCTTTTAAATTACTGGTTAGTTTTTCATGAGTTAACTTCATAAGAAAGAAGGCACAATTTACATAACACCTCTTGATTTAATATAAAATGAATAAGTTTCTGGAGGAAATAAAATACTTCCAGAATTTTTATTCTAAACACTATTGAAATATATCTATATAGGAAATTGTTAGGATTCCAGTTTGTAGGACAAATATAAACCTCAGATGTCATTTTGGAACTAGGTATGTTGTTTACCCATGTATTAGAGATTCTCAGCTTGAAAGCAATACATATTTTTATGTTTGTAAAAAGACAATTTTTTGAGGGTTGGGAAAAAAACTTCCTGTCCCCAGAATAATTAAACATTAGGATTATGTGTATGTTATTGTAAGAAAAAAAAGTTTGGAGGTAACTTGGGCTTCACTATAACTTCTATGGGTATATTACCTTGAAATTTTGGATTTTTATTTTTACTAGAAAAGATAAATACAGGGCTGGGAAGGTGGCTCAGTGGTAGAGTGCTTGCCTTGCATGTATGAGGCCCTGAGTTCGATTACTCAGCACCACATAAGCAAAAAGAAAAAAAAAGCCGCAAGTGGCGCTGTGGCTCAAGTGGTACAGCGCTAGCCTTGAGCTGAAGAGCTGAGGGACAGCACCCAGGCCCAGAGTTCAGGCCCCATGACCAGACCCCCCCAAAACAAACAAACAAAAAGATAAATACAAAGCCTTATTATGTGTAATGAAGCCAGCCAGCTTATGAGAAGAACTTTGATTGAGAGATGATTAACATCCTTTTTTTTCCCCACCCTCCCCGTTTTGGATTTTTCTTTTACTAGAAAAGATAAATACAAAGCCTTATTATATGTAATGAACCCAGCCAGCTTATGAGAAGAACTTCGATTCAGAGATGATTAACATCCTTTTTTTTCCCCACCCTCCCCGTGGGTATTTACATTGTTATATATTAGATTAACAATTTAGGTAGCTAACTCTTTGTACTATTTTTTTTTGCAGTTCATAAATGGCATCTGATTATTCCAATTTGTAAATTTAAAAAGCTAAAAACTATTTGTGAAATCTGTTTAAATAATACTGGTAATTATAATTTTAATTTTCCTAAAACTTGGCAAAATATTTGGTAAAACATGCATCTGAATTACAAATAACAATAGCGAACAATTTTAGAAGAAAAATGAGAAAAGACTAGTTCTGATAAATTTATACAACATAGTATAAAGATATAAAGATTTAAGCAGCATAATGTTGTCTAAAGCTACACTTTCAAGTCAGTAGAATCAGAAAACTCTGAAGCAGATATTTGTGTATAAAATAATTCAGTGTACCTGCCCATGTAATTGTAACCCCTCTGTACAGTATGTTCACAAATAAAAAAAAATAAAAAATAAAAAAAAGACCTCTACTGCCAAAAAAAAAAATTAATAATTCAGTGTGGCCAGGCATTCATGGCTCACACCTAATCTTAGCTACTCAGGAGTATGAGATCTACTCAGGAGTATGAGATTTGAGGATCATGGTTTAAAGCTAACCTGGGCAGGAAAGTCCATGAGACTCTTACCTCCAGTTAAAAACGCCAAAAAGCTGTGGCTCAAGTGGTAGAGAACTAGGCTTGAGAACAAAAGCTCAGGAACAAGTGCTCAGCTTCCCCCCTCTCCCAAAGAAAGAATTTAATGTGATAAGAAAGTATTCTATATTAATGAAGAATGATAAGATTATCTGGAAAATATCATTTAAAAACTTGGGTTGCTGTGACTAGTTTATAACTTTCAATTCAAGATAATTATCAGGGCATATACATATATATATGTACATATGTGCATATATATATAGCAAATAAATGAAAAACAGTACTTAACTACAATTTTTTAATGAAGATTAACATTTTAAGTGTTCAAATGCACTACTAATTACAATTTTATAAATTAAAACCATAAGAAACTGCCCATTTTCCCCTACCTCAAGCATACTGGGGAAAAAAATTAAACATCGTTTTCCATTGTTACAAGAATTTATTAGTACAACTATTTCAGAAGTTTGCTAGTACTAAAGTAGATTTAAAACATTCACTCCTCTACTTCAGCAATTCATAAAGAATGTGTACTCTATTAACATTACCATTACATTGCTATCATGTAATAGTAACGTATTGAAGACATCATGAAAAATACACAATACTTTTCTATTTTAAAATGCTATATTCAGAAGCAAAAAGATAGAAAAGGCACATCATCCTGTAACTCAGGTTGTATCTTGTATGTTATCTTTTAAATTCATCAGAAATAATTTTTGTGGGGACACTGGTTTCCTGCACCTGTAACCCTAGCTACTTAGGAATTTGAGATATGAAGATCAAGGTTCGAAGCCAGCCAGGGCAGGAAAGTTAGTGAGGCTCTTATCTTCAATAAATTATTATTTTTTTAAAAGCCAGAAGTGGAGCAACAGATCAAAAGGTAGAGTGCTAGCCTCGAGCAAAAGCAGCTCAGGGACAGCGTTCAGACCCAAATTCAAATCCCAGGACCAACACAGTAATAATAATAATAATTTTTGTAGTTTACAAAACATTACTGTGTTCCTGTCAACTGCAGGTGGCTCTCACATTTACCATTAACTTAATTTATAGGTGTAATGTGTATTTATAAATCATTTTTTGGAGAGATTGTAAGCATTGTATATAAGCAATATTAAATATAGACTGTACTTTGACAAGTCACTACATTAGTATAATTGGTCTGGTGTGTTTTTTTTGTCTTATTATTTTCTTCCCATAATAAAAAATTTGATAGTGCAATCTAATCTCCAAACTTCTTACCAAAGAAACTACTGAAAGAAATTGCAGGGTTTTTTTGTTACTATGTTTTATAGCAGATTTTAATTATTCAACTTCTATATCTTTATTATGTATCTGTCTAATTTACATATGAAAATCCTTTTGTATTAAGGAATTTTTATAGGAAACTGTTGGGTTACTATGCTATAATCTTTTGGAGCTTAAATTTTTTATGTGTGAATTACTTTTCTTAGTAAGAGCAGACTTTCATTATTCAGAGAGTGGAAGTAATTTTTTCCATTTTACCTTAAAAATTTGTATGAATATGTTTAAATAAGTATTTTATATAAAACTTGTTTCTTGACCTTTCATTGTACTTATTGGAAATAAGTAATGGCTTAAGACTTCAAGTAGAAATAGCATAGCTTTATTTAAAATATGTAAGTATGATTTAAAAGGTACTTTAAAATTGTGGTACTGGGGATTCGACTCACGCATTCAAGTTTGCTCGGCAGGCATTCTACTTCTAGAGCCACTCCTCAGCCCTAAGACTAAGTGTATTTTTGAAACTTCAGGCATGTGGAAATATTCTACAAATATAAGTGTATATTAAAATCAATAGTTTTAATACAAGCTCAAATGAAACATATTTACAAATCCAAGGCTTGAACCATTCTGCTGTGACCCATTTACTAAGATTTAAAGTTTTCTTTCCAGAAATAACAGTATTGTTTTAAAGTATCATAGCATACTTAAAATTATTTCATTTGTTTAATAAAGATTTTACTAAAAACTAGTTTTGTAAACAATCTGTTGCTATAGTTTTGTTTCCCTGTGTAGTCTATAGAATAATTGGTGATTTCAGTTATTTATGTGTGTTTTTAATATCTGTAAAATTCATTGTATGGGTCAGTTTTATTAACAGTATTTTCTGCCCAGCTACAGTAGGAACACTGCCACTAAAAAAAAGAAAATACTTTTAATGTACTTATTTCCTGGACTTTGGCAGTCCACATCAGAGCACATTTTATTTAAATCTCTTTTGCTTGAAATGGAAATGATTCTCACTATGGAATTAAGCAGGAACTGTGGATTCTACGACTACCAGAGCTAGCCATCTGGCTCTTGATAAGTTACTTAGCTGAAAACATTTAACTACAAAATGAACATGATGATAGCCATGATGATTAAATTATATTTTAATGCCACATATCAATACTGAAAAGTATATTTGAGATTTTTGTGAACAGGTAAAATTTGCTATTTTAAAATAACCTTGCATTTTTTAATATAACTATTTTCAAGAGAAGGTATTTCTAATACAGAATTGATCTAGTGTTGTATTAAAATTACTATTAGTAATTCACTTTACAGAGTGGCATAAGCATCTTAAAAGCTGAAAAATAGCTTAAGATCTTTAGGGAAAATTTAGCAGTCATGAAAGATAGTAAGAGCTTTTCTTTTTTTTTTTTTAAGGCTTACTTTGGTTTAGAGCTTTGAGTTCCATGTATTTTGTTAGCATTTCCCATGATTTTAACATATGGTATGAAGTGCTTATAATTTGGATTATAAATTACTTCTCACTAGAATTATTATTATTATTATTATTATTATTATTATTATTATTATTATTATTACTATTTGGGAGCCAGGTGTGGTGGTTCAAAACTATAATCCAACTACATGGGAGGCAAAGGTAGGAGGACTGAATATCCAAGGTGGCCTGGCTCAAAGCTTCCAGCATCTATTGTTACCTGTGAACAAAGACATACAAGTAAATATCTCTATGTTTGGAATGACCATGTAAATGTGCTTTTAGTCTTTGTGTGTGTGTTGTGTGCATGCGTGCGTGCATGCATGCATGCCTGTGTGTGCGTGTGCGTGCGTGCGTGTGTGTGTGTGTGTGTGTGTGTGTGTGTGTGTGTGTGTGTGTGTGTGTGTGTGTGTGTGTGTGTGTGTGTCTAGGCACCAGCAAGTAATAGGGCATCCTTTATATCTGGTTACTTAAATTTTATTCTAATTTTACAGCCAGAATATATACTTTTTTTCTTCTCCAAGATGTGAAGTATCACAAGCTTTATTTAAAAAAATGTTTAGATCTCATTTTTAGCACTACCTAATAGTTTTTAAAAAAAACACCTTTTTCATGTTTTAGCCTTTTTTCTCATATACTCAGTTAGATTTCATAATCTAATCATAGATGAACATACTAAGTGCTTTACTTGATTCATTACTGGAAATGTAAAGTGAGATATGAAGCGCAATATTAGTATTCTGCAAAGAAAAAAAATCCTTTAGTACTGTTTTTACTGCTTTTAACTTTTTTTTTTTTTTTTTTTTTTTTTTGTCAGTCGTGGGGGCTGAACTGGGGCTGGGCGTTGTCCCTCAGCCACACCATCACTTCTGGCTTTTTTCTGTTTATGTGGTGCTGAGGAATCAAACCCAGGGCTTCATGTATGTGAGGCAAGCACTCTACCTCTGAGCCAACTTCCCAGCCCTGCGTTTAACTTTTAAGTTTAAAACAAGTAGCTACAAGTCTAGCAGCTTTGAATTTGAATTGATCAAGACTGCCTTTTTTTGCTTCCCAATACAGATATTTTTTATTTTTGTTGTTGTTTTTTTTGTGGGGAGGAGAGTTGGTCTGGGGCTTGAACTCTGGGCCTGGGTCCTGTCCCTGAGCTCTTTTCGTTCAAACGCTCTACCCCTTAAGCTACCCAGTTTTTTCTGTGATTTACTGGAGATCAGGAGTCTCTCAGACCTTACTGCCTGAGCTTGCTTTGAAGTGCAATCCTCAGAGTTCAGCTTTTTGACTAGCAAGGATTACTGGCCTGAGCCATCAGTCTCTCGCATGTTTTGTCTTTTGAAATGAGTTTTCCCTTTTTGGTTGTTTTGTAAGGAAAAGGAAATATTTATACCTTAGTTAAAAAAATGTTAAAGGACTAGTTTTGTATGTAATTGTGGGTTGATTTGATTTTACCTATGCAGTTTGTTGTGTGTATAGTAATACAGTTCATTTAAACTGTTATACGGAAGTAAGAGTATAATATGTATAATGATAGCATGAAGTATTTGAAATTATAATAAAAGTATTTTAAGTAATTCTAGGAATAAAATATGGCCACTTAAAATTATTGGATTTACTGATTTTCATGTTTATATTTGTAAAATTGTATTTTATTTGTTTTACCATTTGCTTTTATCAGATGCCTTTGATTTCCATTCAAGTTTTTTCTAATCTTTTAAGTGAATGAAAACATGTTTTTGTTTTAAATTATATCCAAAGCATCTATCATGAGTATTTTATAAAAGTTAGGCTATTAAAAATTAAGGAAAAGCTTATCCTTTTCCCCAAAATTATTTTATTATATATAAAAAGGATCATATAACTTACTGATTTCTTAATTCCTTCTAAAGTTATTCCAGTTTTCTATATTTTAGATTATGGCTTTTTAAGGTTAATATTCATTACACTGACAGTAAAAATTATCTTGAGGTTTTCTAGCTAAATAAGTATGTCATTTTAATAAACCAGAAGAAACAAAAAGCAAGTTGTACTAGATATACTTATTTTAGCTCATTTTTGTATTTTTGGATCCCGCAGGCTTTTTTCTGCATGTGAATACCAGATATTGCTGGTCTAGCTTAGAAACTAAAAATAGAATCTCCAGTGCGTTAGACCAGTGATGTCACAGTGGCCTTGTGGCTCTCTGCTCTCACCTGTAACTCAAGTCCAACTCTGTCTGTTTCTACGGTAGCAGGATGCAAAAGGGACATAAATGAGATGATTTATTGCTGCCGGTGGTGTTTAAAATCTGAATGCTTTTAAGTTTGATGCCACAATAAAAAACAGCAAGTTGTGATGCTGCTCCAGTTACTCAAGGGTAGAAAGATATAATAATGTTTGTACTGGTTGGTGTGATGTATGAGGTAGTAATTTTGTGAGTGGTAAAAGAATACCTTCATTAAAGGGGTTACTTTGTTTAAGGATAATGTTTTAAAAAAACTTAAGTGTTTTATTAAAAAACTTCATAACCCCCCTGTCATAACTAAGCTTACAGTACTCTGTTCTTTGTAACAATGTTATTGTATAATTGGCCACATTTTGATAAACACGTTTCTCTTCCAGTGTGAAAAACTCAAATTATTGTCTCCCATCATATACTGCTTATAAGAATTATGATTATTCAGAACCTGGAAGAAACAATGAACAGCCAGGCCTTTGTGGCCTAAGTAACTTGGGAAATACATGTTTCATGAATTCAGCTATTCAGGTAGGTCTTTCTAAATAAGGTAAAATTCCTGTTTTGTGGAAGACATTTAATGGAAGAAGACTGAAGCTGGGTTATTCATGTCATTACACAAATATTGTATTGCATTGACAGGTTATATTTTATGATTGATTTAATCATACACATTTGGCCTGATACCAGTACATCAGTAATATAAAGAATATTCTCATGTTCCTCAATTAGATAAAATGATTATTTATCTTACTATAGACTAGACTACTATTTAACTCAAAATTGTTGATTCTAAGCAAGAAACTTAGCTAAACTAGGGGGGGAAATCATGATATATCTCTTTTCTTGGTTAGAATCTTTTTTAGTTCTTTTCCTGTAATGAGAAATTAAGATTTAAAATTCATGTTTTAATCACTTTCCCTTCAAGATCTTTTAATGTGAGACCTCATTGCTTCTTGTTTCTCTCATGAAGCTTTCCTTATCTTTCTGATTTGGTTTATAAACTCTTTCCACATTAAACATTTATGTCTTTGATTCTGAGTCATGAAAGAGATATGTATTTTAGTATCACTGTCACTATATAGGAAAATTAGACCTGTGGATTTTGTTTCCCTTTTACAGATAAAATGTTATGTTTAAAAAGAACCCCACGTACTGCTAATATTCATTTTTAAACATCATATTATTGGTTTAATTTAATTGTACTAAAAGGTTTCATTTTGATACATGTATGCATATAATCTACTTTGGTCAAAATCACCTGATCTGTATTTATTTCTTAGCTTTCCTTCCTCTTCACCCTCAGTGTTAGACTATTCTTGATATTTGAACTTTGACTCCTTTGGGAAGTATTTTGTGAATTTCTGAATTGTTTAAAATCTTACTTTTTTATTCTCTAAGCAAGTTTTAATATTGAATCCCTTGTTCACAGAAGGCAACCTCCAAATATATAGATTAATTGCAGACTATGAATTGGTGAGAACATGTTTTTAACTGAGAAAAGAATGATTCTTACCATTCAGTGTTCCAAGTAGATGTTTTCTACACTATCATTAATCCATCTACCTCCTAGATTAATCCTTATTTTGCTAGCATTCTTGGCCAAAGAAAATTTACTTATCCTAATTTCTAGGTTAAGAGTTGGCATCCCTTATGAAACTTGGATAGCAGGTACATAGTCAGTTTCTGATTTCTTCGTTTAAAATCAAAACTTTCACTAAATAGCCTTATCTGCTCAAATAGATGCCTATCAATTTAATAAATTCATATTAATCTTTTAGTGAGTAGTACTTGTTCATTGTAATTATTACTATGTTCAAAATTATTTTTCTAGGATTCTGGAATTAAGATAATGCAACTTTATACTTTGTTTTTCTGAAAGGAGAAAAGAGTATCATCTGAGAGCAAGTTAAAATGTATTATTATTTAGATAGTTCTTCAGATAAAGTAATGGGTGCTGAGGTTTTAGAGATACAGATGAGCTAGGAAATTGTGTTTTAATATGATGGATGGCTATTGGACTGTCATTTTTGGTCACTAAAAGATCTCTAGTAAATGGTTGTTTACTAGTACCAAAAACCCTGCCTCTAATCAACATATTGTATAATTTTTATGCAACATTTTATACTTGTACTGCCAAGGCTATTTGGTTCCAGAGCTTGTTATTAGTCCATTTTTTTGCTTCATTTTAATATCCTAAAATAGAAAATCAGACTTGGTGCTTTTTTTATAAAGATGAAGGAAATATTTTAATAAGATAGGCATTACAAATCTGTCAGGTGATGACAAGAGTTAGTGTTTAATTATTCATTGGAAGTCTAGCCCGCATTTGGACCAGATTTCTTCTAATGTAATGCAACATTCTGGTTTCTTATACATTTGATAATTCTGTGTAAAAATTTTCTCTGAATGAATGACTATAATTTCTCAGAAATGGGTATTAAAGTTAAATCTTTGAACTAGCTGGGCCGAGCTAGACTTTGCATTTGTTTAGCATTCTTATATGACATTTAACATGTTAAAAAAAAAAACCAACTTCATTCGATTGTACTCCTATTCCAAGCCATTATATTACAGTACTTTGGGTGTCACTGACCCTATTCTTTGTTCCAATTGAATTGAGACATATCTGTGAGGGTAATTCGTTTGTGATTTTATGGGAGTAATGACTTTTAAATTTTTTAAATAAAATTTTCATCAATGAATTTTTTAAGCAGTGAATATTATTTCATATCTAAACCAAACAAAAGTCTTAGCCCAGCGCCAGTAGCTCACACCCATAATCTTAGCTACTCAAGAGGCTAAGATCTGAGGCTCTCTGTTCAAAGCCTACCTGAGCAGAAAAGTTTGAGAGATTCCTATCTTTAACCAGAAAAGGCCGAACTTGAATTATGGATCAAGTGGTAGAGTATAAGCCATGAGCAAGAAAGCTCAGGGAGAGCACGAGGTCCTGAGTTCAGTCCCCATAATAACCCTAAAATATGTGTGTATGTATGCGCGCGTGTGTGTGTGTGTGCGTGCGTGTGTGTGTGTGTGTGTGTGTGTACACAAGACAGAAGGTTCCAAGTCCATAGATAACAAAGCTAGGACTTTAGTTTCATTTTTTTTTAATTTTTGTGATTTCTAGTTGGTTCAAAGGTCACTTCTCAAGATGGGAATTCAGAATACTGACAGTAGCCTCTTACGAATATTCATGAAATTTATTCATCCACAGATGAAAAGATCAATATATAATATTTTTGTCAGATACTGTGTCCATAGTCTTCCTTATAACTTCTTTAAAATCAAAGGCATTTTATCAGCTTCCAAAAATACACTTAGATAATGAATTTTAATGTAACTTCTTAATTCAGTGATCTTAAAAACTGTGTGATCATCTTAGTTTAACGTAACTTAATTCAGTGATCTTAAAAACTGTGTGATCATCTTAGTTTAACATAATTATTGAAATATCTACATAAAATATACGTGTGAAAAGCATACCAATGCTTTTCATGAGAATGGGTTATGTTTAGTGTAACATTGAGATAGTGAAATCTTTGATCAAGCAGTATTGAGAACTAAGTGGCTCAGTCACGCTTAGTGACTCAGACTGTAATACCAATTACTTGGGAGGCAGATATTAGGAAGATCAGTGTTCAAGCCAGCCCAGACAAAAAAGTTTACAAGAACCCATCTCAAAACATAAAGCTCACTGTGGTGGCATGCACTGTCACTCCAGTTACTTGGGAAGTGTAATAAGAAGATAGTTGTCCAAGTCAGTCCAGGCATAAATGTGGAATAACAGTGAAAAGCAAAAAAAATAAAAATAAAAAACTAAGTAGCATTCATTTAAATCATTAAATGTCAATACTATTATTACTGGTAGTATTATCTTCATTTTTAAGTTAATATGTACTTAATGATAGACATTTGTAAGATATTTCTATTTTGACCTTTAGGACTACTATGGTCTAGATATTTAAACCTTTAATTATTATAATTTAGTGTTATTAAAGTGCCCTGCTCTTTTAAGATCCTTACAGGCTCAGAAATATTTTTTCTTATGGAATCCCAGGAGGAACAATTTGAATACCAAAGTATGGCTTAAAAACACAAACCCACATAAATCCAAAATTAATATATAGGTTAAAAGTATAACCTATGGAGTTAAATTACCAGGACTGGGGACATAGCTCTCCTGCCTATCTACTTTTTTCCCAGAAAAGTTATTTGCCTAATTCTCATTTATTGAGAAAAGAGATAGTGGCCAGCAAATATTTCATGAATACTACATATATGTTAGGTTGATGTTATTTTGTCTTTTCTTACTCAAAAAATTAAACAGAATGACTCTGGAAAGACTACTCTTCCATTCCTCTTTCCTCTTCTTTCCTACTAGTTTTATTTTTCTTTCACTGGTCCTAGTATGTGAAGAGAATTTGAATATACTTTCTTTTTCGTTTAGTATTATTGCAACCATGGTATTTATCATCTGCTCCAACTTGAACTGTGCTGGTGTAGTTTTTCCTAGGTAAACTTGTGGATGAGAGAGATACTAAATTATAAATGCTTATGTATATTAAATTTGCAGAGTACTTTGAAACACAAGTATTTTGGTTATCCTAGGCCTCAACCTCATGAGTAGTTAGATTACAGGCTTACCTTACCACGTCCTGATAGTACAAATAGTATGATAGAATAGTTTCCTACTACCACTAATCTATTAATCCATTTATAGAACGTCCAGTTTTAAAATTAAGTTATTGGAGGTAATTAGGGTTAGTTCAGTAGTTTCAGGAGCACTCCAACCCTTGTCTTTTTCATTGTCAAGGCCTACCTAGGAGGCTCATGATTGGCTTCCTGGAAGAAGCAACTCTTCAGATGGATTTGAAGGAGGGGAGTGATATGGTCTTGTCCACTGGAAAGCAGCACAGCGTAAGATGGTTGTTTTCAAACTCTTTACTTGATTATTACAGGGCTCCTTAGAGTCTAGAAAATCACTGGAAAATGAATACTTCTAATCAAATCTTACTTGATAGTCTTATGGAATATAAAACAGGTTGAAATTCCAAGCATTTTTTCCCCTCAACTTCTTTTCTATGATCTGTTGAATTAGGAAAAAGTTATTAAATTTAGAAGAACGTTAAGGAGAAAGTTGAAAGATTTTTTTTAAAGATGTAATTGAAGAGAATAAGGTATACTACACAGAAGTGACATTGTTTCAAGAAACTAGATCTTCATTATATTGTAAGCAACATAAAAGTCATTACGGAAGCAGTTATTTCTGTTCTGTTATTTACTTCATAGCTTTAAATACAGTTAAATACAACAATGCTATAATGCCTTCCTTTTTTTTTTTTTTTTTTCCTTTTCTGATCATGGGACTTAAACTTGAGGCCTGGGTGCTGTCCCTGAGCTCTTTTTGCCCAAGGCTAGTGCTCAACCACTTTGAGCCATAGCTCCACTTTCAGTTTTCTTGTGGCTAATTGGAGATAAGAGTCTCACAGACTTTCATGCCATGGCTGGTTCTGAACCATGAACCTCAGATTTTTGCCTCGAGTAGCTAGTATTACAGGCTAGTGTACCAGCACCCAGTTAGTACCTTCTTTTTGTATATATTGAAATCCAAATTCTCAGAATCACATTTTAACATGAAGCTTTCGAATTTTACTCAGATTTCCAGCCTCATATTTCAGTAAATACAGTTTTCATTAAAAAAAAAAGTCATCCCTAAGAATAAGACATAGTTAAGATAGCTTAAAACATAATACAAGCTAAGCTTGTTCTGATAAACTGAGAGTATAGCTAAAATTTCAATCTACTTTTTAGGGCAGGTATTTAACCCAGAATGTTCATCTCAATTATTTGAGTTCCTTACACCTTGTGAACCAAAATTTATATAGCAAACTATCACTAAAAATATATTTAAACTTCTTTCCATTTCAATAACTGCTGTCCCCCAAAGAAGAAAACAACCTTACTTGAAGTAGAGCCATGTTACCTCTTAACTTGGATACTGTTATTTTATATTTCCTTCTGCTTAGACTAGGGTGAGGTGCAAATATTCCTCCCTTTTAGAAAGACATGGACTGAGGAATGAGAGCCCCTATTCTCAGCTGGTTTAGGAAAAAGTAAAGTAAATATTTAGTGTTTACAACTGGACGGACAAATTATATTCCTGCAAAAATGCCCAGAAATTGTATAACTTCCTTTTCTTTTTGTTTCTTTCCTATGCTTTTCTTTTGCCATTACCAAGCTTTGAACTCAGAGCCTCATTACTTGCTAGGCTTTCTTGTTCAGCTGGCACACATTTGAGCTATGCTTCCAGCCCACCTTCTCCTAGAGTCTGAGACACTAGGCTCGCTATGAACCACCATCTCAGCCCTCTCAGTTGCTAGAATAACAGATGTGAGACACTGATTTCCAGCATAGTCAATAAAAAATATAGTAGATTGGACTGACAGATATTTTAAAGAATAAAAGCCATTTCAGGGTTTTAATTTGATGTCTGCTATTTCTTTTAAATATATACATTTAAGTTCCAATCAGTTAAAACTAGTGTACTGAAAGATCCTTACCTGTTAGATTTTATCTTTTAATATATCTGCTTGCAAAACCATATTTGTTTTTTAGGTAAAATAAAAATAGTTTTGTGTTGCTTTTTACATATAACTGTTATTACTTGACAGTAGTCCAGTGTTCTTTTAGTATAGTATACATGGAAACCAATTACAAAAACATTATCAATCACTTCTCTACACTGAGTTATACCATTTGTGGCAGGAAGAGTAGTGTGTTGGTTGCTGAAACATTGTTCAGTGAATAGTATATATCCAAAATAAATTGCTAGTCTTCAACCCCACATTAAAACATTAACAGCCCAATAGTGAACTTTCAGCCTCCAATAACACTGTCCTCTATATATAGTACAGGTTGTATTTTTTGTTGTTTTTCTGCCTTCTCATTTCTTCTTTACAGAGAACAGTGAATTAGGGTCTAGATAGCCTATTTCACTAATGAGAAGACTAAGACTAGGAAAGTATTAAGTCACTTCCCAGTTACTGCAATAAAAGTAAATTAGCTGAATCGTTATATTGAAAATATTCTGATAATGAATTTTTTAATTATATTAATCAACCACTTAAGTAGTTTTTATAGTAAAATATACCTAACAAAATTTATAATTTAACCATAAAGTATAATGTTCAGAAGCAAGTCACTAATGGTCATTTATTTTTTAAGTGGTCTAAAAATTACTTTTAAATAAATAGTCCCCATATAATTCATGAAATTTACTACAAGGTCGTATTGTTGTTTTAGTATTCAGAGCAGTTTTTCTAGAGGTTATAGCTACTCATTTGAAGTAAGTGTTCACATTAAGTCAAGCACTCTTCATGGAATTTCTTTATTCTTCTGATATCACTTAAAGTTTTTCCACCTTTAATGATAAATTTTCAGAACAAGAAGTTATTCAGAGCATTATCTTCAAAATGGATATTCAAATACGTGGTGACTCATAAAACATTTGTTGAGAGCCTATTAAATGTCTTTCATTCAGATAAGCACTAATATAAACAACACAAATTTTGTGTCTGTGGAGTTTACACCAAAGAATAGGTAGGCCACTATGTGTTGACATTAAATAGAGCAAAGACATGCACAAAGTTCCTAAAACACACAAGTTTGAGAAACCAGAAGAGTAAATTGAGGAATAATAAATGAAGTAGTGTGGGAGGACAAGATGAATTTGAAGAAGTAAGCAAAAGCCAGATCATTCAAGAAGAGTTCATTTTATTGTGTTACAGATATTGAAAACTTCAAGCCAACATATCACCTAAATTTTTGCACTTCTTTCTTAGCGATTTTGTTGTCATTAAATGCCTTTTATTTCTCTCAAAAGAAATCAAAGACCTTAAAACAGCATAAGATCCTATATAATCTAGCCTTAGATAGCCTATTTCCTATTAATGTCCATCAAGATAACTTTACTTCATCCTTGTTCCATTCACATGCCAAAAATATTTCTGCATCTAAGTCTCTGAACTTAGACTTTTTTCCCCCTGTGATTGTCTTGCTCCAAATGTTACATCTTTGCCTCTTTGTTGGAATCAGGTCCTTCCCCAATTATCCTCTATAAACAGCAGCTGCCCTCCCCATATTTCATTCAGCACTCATGACCAACTGGTGTGCTATTTATATTTGACTTGTTACCTCCTATCCTTACATGAAAACCATGTACCTATATCACTCCTATGCATATAAAGCATACAAATAAGAGATCCATGAGTACAGGACTTTTAGTAACTTTTGTAGTGCCATTACCTAGAATAGCATCTAGCATATAGAAGGCACTTAATTTAATAGAATATGAAGGAAGTCATGTGTCTATAGATTCTATTTTGTGTATCATAATGATTAATATACCTAATGAGATCAGAGGGAAAAAGGGACACAGTAAGGGGGTACAAAATTTAGTTTGGGAGAAGGTTATGAATTTTAATCATGTTTGTTTTATGATACTTGTTCAATCTCCATATAAGTAGTTCAGAGGCCTACACTAGAAAACAAAATGTAGGTGTGGAAGATGGTACTTAAAATCATGGGAATTATTGCATCTAAATGAAGGCATCTATAAAAATGAAGTCCCAAAACTAAACTCTATAGTAAACATATGTAGGAGAGACATTTATTATTGGAATAAGATAGATGCAGATAATTACCAGCTTAAATGATGACTTCCAGTATTTCCAAAACACAATGCCCTATCACTAGCTAAAAGAGTATAGGACTGAACAAAAGTACTGAGATCTCATTTGTATTTACCCCTCTTAATCTTAGCATGGTACAGATTGGTTCACTTGAGATTTTCCCCATTAATATTGGTTACATGATTATAGTCACATGATCAACAGCATGTCATGGACAAAAAGGGATGAGAGAACCATTTGGGAAGTAAGTGAAGCTGCATCAAGAAGATGACATTTGAGTAGGGTTTCAGTTCACTTACTAGAGTATATTCCTGTTCATTACAATTTATAGTTTGTTCATCTGGTTATAAAATAGCAGACAAGTACCGGAAATAAACTGTAACGTTATATTTTAAGTAAATTCCTACATTATTTTTTTACAACACAAGTCCTTATCATAAATGTATTTTACTAGAGCAAAACTAACACTATCCATACACTCATTACATAAATTTTGGAATTTTCACTGTTTACTGTCTTTTCTCATGTGTGCAAGCTCTAAAAGGAGGAGTGCCTAAAATACCTTAACCAGTCTACAGTGATTATTTATGGTGCTTCAGTTATGTACCAGATTTGGTATGTGCCAGTTTCATATGTAATAGAAGCATTAACAATAATTCCTAAGACTTTTATAAGTATTATGTAGGCATCTGTGTTTTTACTATAATACATTACTAGTTGTTTATAAGAAATCCATGATAGTAAAATGAATAACACTTTCAGATTACACTTGCATTGTGTCATTGAATGCTATCCCCAGAATATATACTTTGTCTTTGTTATACCACCTTTCTGGAACCTCCATTACTTTCTCTGACAATTACTCTGTTTTTGTGTGTCTTAACTCCATCTTTCTTCACTGTTCATTATATATTTATACACACGTGTGTGCATGCACACACACACAGTTTATAGAAGAGTCAGATGAGAGGGACCAATGATTTAAAAAAGAACAGTTGTACTTTTTCCTTTCTTCTTTTCAGTAGTCCTAATCTCACTACATCCTTTCAGTAATGTAATGTAGCATGATAGCTAAAAAGCATGGATTTTACAAACAGTAACTCTGCTGACCTTAACCAGTAACTCTGTGACCTTAAATAAGAAGTGAAATGGTGATAAAGTTTTTAAGTAGTGCTTAGCAAATAGTAGGCAGTATATAAGTATCAACTGATGTTATAATTATCATTGATAATCAGATTACATAGAATTTGCTTTTCTATCTTGATACTCTTAGCCTCAAACTCAACATGTCTACTAAGATCTTTTTTTGAGGGGGGAGGTCCAGTCATGGGGCCTGAACTCTGGGCCTGGGCACTGTCCCTCAGCTCTTCAGCTCAAGGCTAGCACTCTACCACTTGAGCCACAGCACCACTTCTGGCTTTTTTTTTTTTGCTTATGTGGTGCTGAGGAATGGAACCCAGGGCCTCATGGCCTCATGCATGCAAGGCAAGCGCTCTACCACTGAGCCACCTTCCCAGCCCCAAGATCCTTTTTATTTCTTATACTTCCTTTTGGATACAACCATCTACCTGAATAACACACGTCAAAAACCTGAGACCCTCACCTTCTGTCACTCTTATGTATCATTTATCAATTTCCATCAGCACATTATTTTAATACTCAGCATCTTTATTATATCATTTATCTTCTCCTACTGCACTTAATCTTCTGTATGATAATGATATATGCTTTAAATTTAACTTCTGGGTATACTGTTACCTCTTTCCTGGTTGCCTTTCTCATTCTGCCTACTCACCCTCCTTGTTCTTATTTTTCATCTGGAAAGATTCTCTGTACACAGTAAGAATCATGAAAAAAATAGAGGCTGGTTTTCTTTTGTAGCATCAATATTTGGTATAATGCATGACAATAAGTACTTCTGGAATAATGTTTTTTGTAATTTGTCCATGGCTGTCTCTGTGTTGGTCAACAATGAAATAGGAGGAGTTGGAAGTCATAGCAATTTGATTGGGAATATGTATGTCTTTTAACACCAATAATTAAAAATAAGGTTTGGTTTTTGCATTTTTTTAAAATTTTACCTTTAGTGTTTTTTTTTGTTTTTTTTTTTTTTCAGAGAGTGCCTGTCCTGGGGCTTGAACTTGGGGCCTAGGCACTGCCCATGAGCTTTCTTTTGTCAAGGCTAGTACTCTATTGCTGAGTAGCTAGGATTACAAGCATGAGCCGTCAATGCTCAGCTGTAGTGATTTATTTTTATATCTTACAAAAGTGCCAGTCTGTAATGGCTTAGTTTTTTTTTTTTTAAACAAGCTGATTTGTTTCATACAGATGATTTGAGAACCTCTGTATTAGAAAAATCATTTACCACAAAAACCAAGCATAGTAGTAGGTGGAGACTCTAGAGGATCATGGTTTGAGGCCAGTCCTAGTAAGAGTTTCAGAGAGTCCATCTGAAAAACAAAAAACTAAAGTAAAATAACTTGGGACTATGGTTTGGGTGGTGGCACAAGACCCTCTTTCAACCCCTAGCACTATTTTGTTTGCACCCTAAGTCACACATATAGTTTCCCACCAGAGTTTAGAATTTGATCTGTACTAGTAATAATTCTAAAGATGTCTGAACTACACAAAACTTTTAAAAGAATTATAGCGCATAATATCTACTTCTTGCAGTTGAAAAATGGAAGAACTATGAACATTTATAAAATCCAAGAAATGATCTAGCTTATGCTCCACAAATGTAACCAGTCTGATAGTATGTGGAGTGCACTGTTGGAAGTGGCACTATGGCTCAAGTAACACTAGCCTTGAGCACAAAGAGGCTCAGGAATAGTGCCCAGGCCCTGAATTCAAACCCTACAACTGCCCAATAAAAAAAAGTAAATTATGAATTATGAATTGTACTGCCATGTCAGTTATAGCTTGGAAGATCATGCTTGCGCTACAATTGAAATAGTTCCTTAAAGGCTTTTACAGTGAGGGATGTGATTTGGTATACTTTATGGACTCTTGAAATAGTGATCTTTCCATAATATTTGTTAAGTGATTATTTAGATAAACATGTTTTGTAATTATGAAAATAGTTAACCTTCATAGTTCATGTTATTATATGATGTTTACATTTCTATTTCAAGTTGGCTTAAATATTTGTCAGTTGTGGGCCTGGTATAATGAAGTAATATAGAGAAGGATATGACTTGTTTGTTTCTCTTAAAGAAAATATTAATTGCTGGGCGTTGGTGGCTCTCGCCTGTAATCCTAGCTACATAGGAGGCTGAGATCTGAAGACCATGGTTCAAAGCCAGTCTGGGCAGGAAAGTCTGCAAGACTTTTATCTCCAATAAACCACTCAGAAAATGGAAAGTGGAGCTGTGGCTCAAGTGGTAGAGTGCTCATTTTGAGTTGAAGAGCTGAAGGATAGCACCCATGCCCAGAGTTCAAGCCCCAAGATCAACACCCCCCCCAAAAAAAAAAAAAAGATTTTAATTAAATTCTTTGACTATCTTGTTTGCCAAAAGTTAAAACTGACATTCATTTCCTTGTAAATCAGTTTGGAATTTTTAATAGATTAGATGTTATTTAACATTAAAATTTTATTCATAAGCTACATCTATATCTTACACTGTTAGTGTTTTTAGAACATTTAGCATTCTGTCCATAGAGTGAATACCAAAACGTTTTTTAAATCACTCAGAAATATTCTCTTGTTAAAAAAAAATTAAATTAGACCATTTCTGTCATAGTCCAGTAGTTTTTAAGCCTCCTTTAATTACACATCTGAACTTTATAACCTTGGTAATATAATAACCATTATTATCACTGAGACTTTCAAAATTATTTGTATCACACAGGGAATCTTTCAATATGAAAATCAATGGTCAACATAATCATGACTGCTAAATGGTGAAATCTGGTCTTACATTAATACAGCGTTCATTTTTTGACATGCAGTTATCTTTCAAAAGACAAAATAAGTTGACATTTCTTTGTTAGCAAACAATTTATATATCCTATCAGTTCTCAGACTTTCTAGAGGTTTTTTTGGTGTTTTGGTTTTTGTTACTTTTTGTTGGTTGTGGGCTAGAATTTGGGGCCTTGGTGCACTATCCCTAAGCTCTTTGGCTCAATCAAATGCTCTACCACTTGCCGTAGTGCCACTTCCATTTTCTGGTGATTAATTGGAGATAAAGAATGTCACAGACTTTCTGCCCAGGCTGGCTTTGAATGGTGATCCTCAGATCTCAGCCTCCTGAGTAGCTAGGATTACAAGTATGAGCCACCAGTTAGTTGACCAATCTTTCTAGAGTTGTAGTAATAATATTTTATTGATGTTAAGTAAGTGTATAAAGAAGCAACACAATGAAATTTGAAGGAAGGTACAACAGTGCCACTTTTCAGTGAAATTTAATTTTGTCCATGTCATCAGACTAGGAACCACAGGTTATAATAATAAAGTATCAGAACATCATGCTTCCCCAACTCAGCAGTCTTGCCTTTAGGAACATGTTTACATCATGAAAATTTCAGTATTTTAAATAAATACTCTGCTAACTAATATGGTGGGGGAAGTACTAAAATTTTTTAAATAGGAAGAAAATTAATAGCTATTTTACATCTTTAAATTTACTTTTTTAGTCTTGAAGAAAAATGTAAAACTAAATGGCCAGTACTTGTATTTACTCTTACAAAATATGGGGAGATCCTCGGAGTTGATCTCTCAAATCTAATCAGATTTGACATTCCTAGAAGAAATTTAACAAAGAAATAAGAATATCAATTAATTTTAAGCAAAACATTTTTTAATCTAGTTGACAAAAAGACTTCTGCTTATGACTCCGCATTGTAAAAGTTTACATTATACTTTCCAGTTTCATCCTGTTTCGTTACAGAACTAGAGCCTACATCCTAGAATTAACAGAATGCTTTGGAATTAAACAGTACCTTTTCATAATACTGTGGTCATGACAATTTGGAAAACAATTGACATTTAAATCTGAAAATTCTGTATCTATCATTAAAATCCAGAAAAAAATATTGGAAGGTATTCTAAAAGTGCTTTAAACATGGATTAACATGGATTACTTCATTTTATTTTTTTTTAATCATTAAGAAAATAAGAACAAATCCCTTAGTTTAGATTTTATTTTTATTTTTAGTATTGATCAGTTTGAAGGTGTAGTTGTTTTATAAAAGGGTGTCTAGTGGCATTACATTTTGCTCAGTTATAAAATGAATTACACAACTCAGAAGCTTTAGGTAATCAAAAATTAAGTTTGTTTTCTTTCCTGTTCTAGTTACCGGTTTACTAAAATAGTGAGCATACATGATCACTTGAGAATTGGGCTTCTGGAGCACCTGAACAGAAAGGGAGTGGTTCATATTCAGCATTACAAAAGACAACTTTCTCTTTTTGAAGGGGATTACTTTGGCTATTTTCCAGGTACTGGGGAAATTCCAGTTTTATTACAAGTTATGGGATGGCTATTTATTTCCTAAAATGTTGATTACAGACTTGAGATTTGGTTATATGGTAGGACTTTATTTGACTATTTCTATATAGTAGAAGTTTATAGTGAAATACAAATTGAAACTTCTACATGTGTCACTTTTTTCAGAAAATTCTAGAAAATTTAGTGTTACTAATCAGAATATAATTAGCAAAATATTTTTACTTTCAAATAATAATGTAAAAACAAATAATGTATAAACAATAGGTTTTATGCATATATCTATATATACACTCCATCTTTCTAGTAAATAATGAAAGAAAACCAAATTTTATATACTACTCTAGTTGTAGTATATTGGGTAAAGGAAGGAAGTTTATAATGAGTAAGTTTTTTATAGATAATACTTTTTCAATATTTGGATATTTAATACAGTTCTTTATAGACAGTGTATAAAGGTCTGTGTATATTCAACATGTAGCAGAATATCCTTTGGATGAGAAGTGTATTTGGAAGGTTTTTATTTAGAAGTTTTGTATCTGATTTCAGGGAAAACATTCATAAAAATGTATTTGCTTCACATGTCTTAGACTTCTATAGATATACCTTGATACTTATTGAGGTAATTTCCTTAAGAAAACTTACTTCAGGCAGTATGTATTTGTTGATGTTATTTTGGATAGGTTAGAGTATAACAGAATGTAGTTTAGATATTCTTTTCAGTTTACTTTCCCATTGTTGTGAGTCTCTTTAAGGACGACTTCCAGTCTTTTTTATGATACAAGTTTTGTTTGCTTATTTTTGAATTATGTAGTAGGCATTGCTTTAAATCCTCCAAGGTACAAAGAGGAATAAGAGATTTATCTGTACTATAAATTAGTTAAAGGTATATAGCCTAGAGGAAGGAAGACTTAAGTCTTTCCTTGAGGTGCTGGAGAAGATATAACATTAAGCAGATGATATAGAATGTTAAAGAATAAATAGGGATTACTTATAGGAGAAGAAGATTCTAAGGAGAAGAGTATATGTCAAAGGCTCAATTCAATATATTAAGTTAAGGATATCTTCAGGATACTAATTCAAATTTAAGAATAATCTTATTTTTTTCAGTTTTCAATAAAAGATGTATATGCTATAACATCTAAGTGCCACAAAAGTATTTTGAGGAACAGATATTTATTAATCATATCTCATTAAATAATTGGCTTATTCATATACCAAACACTCTTCCCATTCTACCTGAATCAACACATTCTCATGGTAGTTTATTTCTTGAAATTTCATTTTAAATCCTTAAATTTCAAGGTTGTTGCCAATTTTATACACTATTAACTTGAATAAAGATCTTTTAAAAATTAAATATAAGCGGGAGCCAGTAGTTCATGCCTGTAATCCTAGCTTCTCAGGAGGCTGAGATCTGAGGATCGCGGTTCAAAGCCAGCCCGGGCAGGAAAGGCGGTGAGACTCTTACCTCCAATAAATCACTAGAAAACCGGAAGTGGCACTGTGGCTCAAGCGGTATAGCGTTCACCTTGAGCTGAAGAGTACAGGGACAGTGCCCAAGCCCAGAGTTCAAGCCCCATGACCAAACCAAAAAAAAAAAAATTAAATATAAACATTTAATATTTAAAAAGTGCATTTATTACCTCTTTATTAGAAGTTTCCTTAGTTTTTCTGTGTATTGAGTGGGAGTTAAGTACAGAATCTTTTTCTTCTGGTTATTTAGCATAATAGTGAAGACATTTTACTTAATTTTAGGAGCAACTCTCAAGCACAGTTATGATAGAAACAAAATGTGGCCTAAGATATATATATGTGTTATTCTCAGTATTCAGAAAGTGGAGGCAGGAGGATCATGTGTTTTAGGCCAGCATAGACTACAGAGTGAAAGGCTGTCTGGAAAAAAAAATGAATACTTTCTGATTGCTACATATTTGGGCCTTGTGCTGAAGATGAGTGTAAGATCTAATTCTCCTGACACTTGTCAGTGGTAGGTAGTTGAACTTCAATAAATTAGCAAGTGCATAATAGCTCCATATAACATGAGACTAGTCAAGATGTCACAAAACACAACAGTGTCTTAGTCTCAGTTTTTTGCTGAAATATCATAAACCATTGAGTCTTGCTGGGCGCTGGTGGCTCACGCATGTTATCCTAGCTACTCAGGAGGCTGAGATCTGAGGGTCGAGGTTCCAAGCCAGCCCAGGTGGGAAAATCCATGAGACTCTTATCTCCAATAGACAACCAGAAACCTGGAAGTGGTGCTGTGGCTCAAGCGGCAGAGTGCTTGCTTTGAACTGAAATGCTGAGGAACAGCGCCCAGGCCCAGAGTTCAAGCCCCATGACCAATACCCCTTCCCCCCCACCCCCCCCCAAATTGAGTCTTGTTCCATTTTACATTCCCAGAAGCCAGTGAAAGTAAGAAGTATGTATGCACAAAAGTACAATCCATGTTGTGTGACTTAGTCCAGAGCAGATTATTCAGACTTCCAGGTTGAAAGGGGAATTTCATGTTTTTAATATTATATCTTTAAAAAAGGAATTGTTTGCCGGGTGCCAGTGGCTCACACTTGCAATCCTAGCTACTGGGAAGGCTGAGATCTGAGGATTGGGGTTGGTTCAAAGCCAGCCAGGGTAGGAAAGTACATGAGACTCATCCTCCAATTAACAACTAGAAAACTGGAAGTGGCACTGTGATTCAAGTGGTAGAGCGCTTGCCTTGAGCTGACAAGCTGAGGGACAGCGCCCAGGCCCAGAGTTCAAGCCCCACGACCGACAGAAAAAAAAAAAAAAAGGAATTGAGTTAGGATAGTTCAGTAGGAAAATGATACTTTCATATCAGAAGAATCTTGAACATAAATACTTAAAAACTCTGATCAAATAATGAAAGTCTTTAAAACATGAACATTAATGGCAACCAGTACAAGTGTCCAGTTTCTTCACAAGTGTCAACGATACCTCTTTCTCTAAGATAGTTTCATATGAAAAGGTTGAAGGAAGCCGGGCGCCATATAATGTTTCAAAACTAGTTAACTCCTATCCTTTTTTTTTTTTTTTTTTCTGTCAGTCTTGGGGCTTGAACTCTGGGCCTGGGCACTGTCCCTGAGCTCTTCAGCTCAACTCAAGGCTAGCACTCTCCCAATTGAGCCACAGTGCCACTGACTCCTATCCTGTTTTTAAGATTAGGAAGAAAAGTGTAGCATACATTTTTAACTATTAACAATTATACTGGACTGAATTTGTGTTTATATGTGTCTGTACAGATTATTTAAAGAAAGGTAGCTTGAGAGTTTGTTTCTTAATAGGACTTAGTAGGACTTTTGTCTTTCTTAGGACCAGATAGCTTTCACTTAAGTACCTTCAGAGATGATAGTCATATCAAAACTATTGATTAGTTAGTTGATACTCAATTATAATCTGTTTCAAATTAGCATTTCTCTGGATAGATATAAGTGCTCGGAGCCAGCACGATTACTATTGTAATCGTAGGTAGACAAGAAGCAAAGAGGGCAGAATTATGGTTGGAGGCCAGCCTAGGAAAAGAAGTTTGAAGAAAAGTCAGCAAAACCCAGTCACAAAAAAAATAAGCCACCTGCTGGTTACTGATGGCTCATGCCTGTAATCCTAACTACTCTTAAATCTGAGGATAGAGGTTCAAAGCCATACCAGACAGGAAAGATAGGGAGATTCTTATTTCCAATTAACAACCAAGAAAGGAAAGCCAGAAGTGGAGCTGTGACTCAGTGGTAAAACCCCAGCCTTGAGCTAAAAAGCTGAGGGATCCAGGACCTGGGTTCAAGGCCCAGGACCAGTACACATACAAAAAAGCTGGTATGGAGATAATAATCCTAACTACTCAGGAGACTGAGATCTGAGAATTGAGGTTTGAAGTTTGAAGCCAGCCCAGGTAGACCATTCTGAGAGACTCTTATCTCCAATTAACCAACAAAAAGCTGAAAGTGGAAATGTGGCTCAAGTAGTAAAGTACCAGCCTTGGGCACAAAAAGCCAAGAAAGAGCACAAGGCCCTGAGCTCAAGTCTCTGTCATTACCAGTACATGCATGCACACACACATGCCCATGCACGCACACACACACACACACACACACACACACACACAGAGCTAGGTATCGTAATACATGCCTGTCATCTCTGCTGTGCCAGAGGCAGAGGTAAATGGATCAAATACAACATGTGTCTGTCTGAAATAAACAGGTGTAATGGTGTGTTTGGTGCAGTAGAGTGCAAGTCCCTGAGTACAAATGCCAATTCCTTTAAAAAAAGAAAAAAAGAGAAAAAAAGGATGCTAAGAGCAGTCTAGGCTAGGCACTGGTGGTTCATGACTATAATCCTAGTTACTCAGGAGGCTAAGATATGAGGATCGAGATCCAAAGACAGCCTGGGCAGGAAAGTCCATGATACTCTTTTTTTTGTTGTTCATGGGGCTTGAACTCTGGGCCTGGGCACTGTCCCTCAGCTCTTAAGCTCAAGGGTATTGCTCTACCACTTGAGCCACAGTGCCACTTCCGGTTTTCTGGTGGCTAATTAGAGATAAGAGACTCTTACCTCCAATAAAACCACCAGAAAATCGGAAGTGGCTCTGAGACTCAAGTGATAGAATGGCTCAACTGGAGGTGAAGAACTCAGGGACAGTGCTCAGACCCAGAGTTCAAGCCCCACAACCAACCAAAAAGAAAAAGAGTTGGTCTAAAACATCAACTCAGAGGCTCTACAAAGCCAGATAAGTAGATAAATGAAAACCAAAGAAAGAAAATGGAAAAGTTTCTAACATATACTGCCCTTCTTGTGATTTTGTATTTTCACTACTTGAAGATACTTCTGAAAGTATTCATTTCAAGCAAATGTATTTTGCCTCATTTAGTAATACTTCATTTGACAAAAGTTATTACTCTATTAAGCATTTAAGGAAAAGAATAAAACACTGGGAGAATAAATGCATTAATAAATACAGGCAAAAGCAGTTTTTATTGTATATGTACTAAGTGCCCAATGATATGGAAATATATAGAAATATGATATGGAAATATAAAAAGATATGAGACCTCATTGAGGTCTGTTTCACAAGACAAACTATCTAGATGTTGCAGTATGTTATAAAATTGATGGTGTAATAAAAGTGAACAGTAAGCATAGTAGAAATATAGAACTGGAAACATTAAGAGATTCTAGGGAAAAGTAAGGTAACAAAGATAAATTTTGAGGGGCTGGGAAGGTGGCTCAGTGGTAGAGCGCTTGCCTTGCATGCATGAGGCCCTGGTTTTGATTCCTCAGCACCACATAAGTAAAAAGAAAAAAGCTGGAAGTGGCGCTGTGGCTCAAGTGGTAGAGCGCTAGCCTTGAGCTGAAGAGCTGAGGGACAGCGCCCAGGCCCCGAATTCAGGCCCCATGACTGGGAACCCCCCCCCCCCCAAGATAAATTTTGAGTAGAAAGTTGCAACTTATAGAATGTGAGAATGCATGGAAAGTAAAAAGGACAAAGGATGAGATATAAACAAAATCAGATCCATGTAAGGATTTGGCATTCTAATCTGGTAACAAGGCAAATATTAAAGGGTGGACAAGTATGGGGGAACATTTCCCATGTCAGCTGGATGCTGCTGTCTGCCTGTGTTGTTAGTTTTGGTATAGCCTATAAATATGTTATAAATATCCAAATACCCCTGCCGTAAAAGGTTCTCACCCCTGGTACAACAAGGAAGTAACATGATCAGACATACATATTGAAAGATCTCTGGTTGCTGTTGGAAAACTAACCTTTTTTCCATTTGTACTTGGAAGCACTTTGCAAGATAAGGATGTATTTGAATATTTAAGTGTGGCAGGGCACTGGTGGCTCACACCTGTCATCCTAGCTATTCAGGAGGCTGAGATCTGAGGATCACGGTTCAGAGGTTCAGAGCCAGCCCAGGCAGGAAAGTTTGTGAGACTCTTATCTCCAATTAACCACCAGAGAACCGGAACTGGCACTGTTGCTCAAGTGGTAGAGTACTCACCTTGAGCTAAAGAGCTCCAGGTCAGTGTCAACACCCAGGCCCAGAGTTCAAACCCCACAACTGACCAAAAAAAAAAAAAAAAAAAATAAGTAAGTGTGAATGAAGCTCAAAACTTATTCATAATTGCACAGCTTGATTCTTTGAGATATTTTGGTAGAGCTATAAATTAGTCTTTATGTAACTATGTTAAAAGACTGTAGTAGAATGTTATATTTTTAGTTAGAACTCTGAGCTGATTAGACATAAAAGATTTGAGGTCTAATGGATAGAAATTATTTCCTGACTTTCTGCTTAATCAATACTATTCAGGCTAAATCAGATGACACTGGTGATGGTGTTTCTACTCTGTGTAACCAACGTATATTTTAACTGCATTTCCTATCCTCAAGTGCTGGGTTTATAATTAAAATGACATATATTTTTTTTTAAAAAGCAAGAAAAAATGAGATTCAAAAGGACTGTAAAGCTGGGTGCCAGTGGCTTACGCCTATAATCCTAGCTAATCAAGAGGCTGAGATCTGAGGGTTGCTGTTCAAAGCCAGCCCAGGAAGGAATGTCCATGAAACTCTTTATCTCCAATAAACCACTGAAAACACTGGAAGTGACACTATGGCTCAAATGGTAGAGCACTAGCCTTGAGCTGAAGAGCTAAGGGATAGCGCCCAAGCCCAGAAGTCAAGTCCTACAACCAACAACAACAAAAAAAAAGAAATTTAAAAACAAAAAGGAATGTAAGATTATAAGATGAATGTAAGATTATAAAATGAAAAAGAAAGGTAAAGAACAATCTTTCCCCTCTCTTGCTTCACATAGATTGTTTTTATATTGGGAACCATATATTAAAAGACTCAAGGCTTGTATGGATAACCCTAAACATTTTAAACTTTGTAAGAATTGCTTAGTAACAAATTTCATGATACAGGGAAAACACTGTATCATCTTCAGAGTAGCAGCCAGACTACCAGTTTAGAAAGCATTATAGAAAAACTGCTAAGTAGATATTATAATTGATTAATAAACCTAAGTTGATTTGTAATTGAAACCACAAAATAAAGCATCATAATTTAGTTGAAAAATTAAGAAATATGCTTGTTCTGGAATTTTATCTAAATGACATGACTTATAGACAAATTTTATATCTAAGATAACCTGTATAAAACCAGCAGAGCTGAACTTGTTTTATGTTTTTGTTTTTGTTTTGGTCACTAAGGGCTGAACTTTTTAATCACTATAAATCTGTTTAAGCAGTGGAAAGTAAGCTTCAACATAGCTTTACTTTCCAAGATCGCATAAGAGTGGGTTTTTAATATGTTAAATGCAAGCAGCTTGCTTCTCATTCTATTACTTTGTCACTTGACTCCAAGGCAGGTATCTTCTGCATAATAAGAGTGGTTACCCATATGACTTTTTGTCAGACATTATATATTCTAGGCTTTTTATTAATAAAATAGTATTGGTACATATCAAAATAAAATTATATAGTATCATTGACTTAAAATTATTCCATCCTGAAATAAAATATTATGGATACACTATACTACCATGTATTTTATTTTAAATATTAAATTACTGATTCAGAATGGAAAAGATCTTTCTTGGAGTACTGATATATTCGTTGTTTTTATTTTTGCCATAAGTTAAGAGCTGGAAAAAGTAAAAAGACAACACAGTTCATGTTACTAAAGTTTTCTCGGGCTCAGCTAGTCTGTACTATCTCATGCTAAAGCTGGATTACCAAAAGGAAGGTTATCATAAGGAATTGACACTGGAAGCAGTAATACTGTCATCTTTGTGTATCCATGTATTTTAACATTCCATGAAGAGAAAAAGCTAAAGCATTTGTTATTATTTTAATAATAATTTTTACCTTTAAGAATATATATCAATGCAGACAACAGTTTTTTTCCAAATATTTTTCTATCTGCAGTTGAGTCCATGCATAGCAAAAGCTAATTGCATCTATTTCAAGTTAAGTTGTTGCACTGTATTTCAGTTTTTACCTACTCAGGTTAATTTACAGGTGCCTGCATACAGATAATCCATAATTTCTAGCAGTCAGCTAAAAGGAGAAAATAAATTTCTCTCACAGTTAACAGTTTGTATGCATATTCATATTTTTTAGTACAAATAGCAGCTTTTTACTTCTTGTAAGTAACATTGCAAATATAGGAAGTGATTAGCTAATTGCATCAATTGAGTGTTTGACTACATACTTAATATAATAGTCCATTTATATATTTTTATATATTATGACTGATCAACTTGTTTTTTTCATCATAACATGTTTTAAGGAATATATTTTATTTTTTGCAGTGTTTGAGCAACACACCTCCACTTACTGAATATTTCCTCAATGATAAGTATCAAGAAGAACTGAATTTTGACAATCCCTTAGGAATGAGAGGTGAAATAGCTAAATCATATGCTGAACTGATCAAGCAAATGTGGTCTGGAAAGTTTAGCTACGTCACTCCAAGAGCATTTAAGGTTAGTGTGGTTAATGAATTCTCAATGAGGGAGATATCATTCTCAAAGGATGAAAGTTCATTCTTAGGTAGAAGGGATGAAAGCTAGTTTTATATGGTTTGTGGTCCTCCAAAAGAATATAGTACATAAAAATATAGCACATTCTGTGGTATTAAAAATTCAGGGCAGGGGATTAACATAGGTGATCAATTTACAAAAATGTTGTAATAGGATATGGGGCAAAGGGAAGCAAATGGGAAAAGACAAAACTGCCTCATCTCTGCCTGTATGTTTTTTTTTTAAATTTAATTTAATTTTATTTGTGAACATACTGTACAGAGGAGTTACAATTACATGGGCAGGATAATGCGTACATTTCTTACCAAGCATTGCAGCCTCCTCCTTTGTTTACCCTTCACATTGCCTGTATGTTTTATATGAATGTAAAAAATCTAAACTTGGGCATATCATAGAAGTCTAAGAACAAAATTTATTTTGGTAGTCCTTGCAACTTTTAAAATTTATTGAAATGAAGCGTTTGCAAAACAACTACTGAATAATAATTAAATGTATTGTCAATATAGTTCTTAAGCTTGTAAGTTTATCCATATTTGTGAATTAGTTGCTTCATAGAACAAAACCCAAAATAATTTAATCATTCAAATTAAGAATTAACCTGAAGTGTAGCTTTATAATGTTAGGGTTTTCCTTATGATATCATTGACTAATTTGAAAATTTTAAACTTAAATAAGGAATTGGCTTTCATTTAGTCCATCTACTATGCAACATTTTGTTATCAGTATACTAGTTCTTACAAAATAAAAAGCAACCGATAAATCAAAGTACCTCTGCATTTGCTTTCTTTTTCATTCTTACTCATCTCTCAACCCTGATCCCTCAGCCCAATTATTTTTGCTAGATTTTTATCCCTTTAAATTTTGCATAAATATGCAGCACTTCACTGTGATTTATATAATTCCACTTCAATATTATTTAAAAAATACTTGGTGAGACAATGACTAGAGGAAACATATATGAATATGTTATCTCTGAGATTTATCCTGTTTGTATACACACAACTAAATGGGAGTTTGGTGATTTGTTTCTAGTGATCCAGAGCAAAGTGTACCTGAACTTTAAGTCTCAAGTGTACAATATTTTCACAATATTCTCTTCATTTATCAAGTCAACATTTTTACATCTTATTTCATAATGCTTTTAGATATGTAATTATGTATATATGTGTGATAATATAATATATATAGTAATATAGTAAAAGAGAACCTGTCTTTATTTTCTACTTGCTGGACTTTTTCAAGAGGAGACAATAGGAAGACATAGAGCTAAGAATAAAGAAGGTCAGAGGCCAGTTACAGTGGTTCATACATGTAATCCCAGCTACTTGGAAGGCAGAGATGGTTATAGGCCAGCCTAGACAAAAAGCAAGTCCCCATCTCACTCATTAAGCTACTGCACATAACTGTCACCCCAGCTATGTGATGTGCTATAAATAGGAGGATATTGGTCCAGGTCAATCTCTGGAGAAAAACAAAACAAAAAACATGAGACCCTACTAAACACCTGTAATACTAGCTACTCATGAGGCTGAGATTTGAGGATCACATTTCAAAGCCAGCCCAGCCAGGATCATCCATGGGACTCTTATCTCCAATAAACCACCAGAAAACTGGAGTGGCACTGTGGCTCAAGTGGTAGAACGCTTGCCTTGAGCTGAAGAGTGCAGGGACAGGGCCCAGGCCCAGAGTTCAAGCCCCACGACTGACAAAAAAAATAATAACTAAAACAAAAAGGGTTGGGTGTGTGGCTCAGTTGGTAGAGTGCCTGCCTAGTAAGTACAAAGCTGAGTTCAAACTCTATTATCACATACAAAAAAAAAAAAAAAAGAAAGTTGAAAAACAGGGAAACAGCAAATAATGAGAAGGAAATATACTAAACCCAAGTAGTGATTAACACATTTTATTTATAGATAATAAATATCTATCAGTGTAGTTGTGTTTGAGAGGGATCTTGTTTTGTTATACAGTCTGGTCTCAATTCTTGGGTTCAAGCAATTCCTGCCCTTCTAGCATCCCAAATGCTAGAACTATAGTCATGTGCCACTGCACCAGCTGTAGTTTAAGAATTCTGTGTGTTGATCTATTTTGTCCCAGTTATGATCCACTGAATGCTTATTGGGCATACAAAACAAAAGAAAACATATGTTTATATTTTGTATATAATTAGTGTCTTTTGTGGGGTTTGTTAGTATTTTTGTCAGTCATAGGGCTTGGACTCAGGGCCTAGGCACTGTCCCTGGGATATTTTGCTAAAGGCTAGTGCTCTACCACTTTGAACCACAGCACTACTTCAGTTTTTTCTGGTGGTTAATTGGAAATAAGAGTGTCATGGACTTTCCTGTCCTTGCTGGTTTTGAATGGTGATCCTTAGATCTCAACTTTCTGAATAGCTAGAGTTACAGGTGTGAGCCATCAGTACATGGCTTATATAGTCAGTTTTTATTGTTCACAATAGTTTTATTCCTTAAAAATTTAAAAATACTGAACAGTTGCACCTAAGGAAAATACAAGGTTTGATCCCACCAAGCCTTTGGTCACATTTTCATCATCCAGTCAATGTATAACTTCATGTGTTTTTCTGTTCAGAGATCCTTTACTTCATATGTATTTTACATTCATTAACACTGAATTCACAGCTAGCCGCATTGTGACTCGTGCTTGATCTAACTTTCCCAGGTGAAGTATATTTAAACTAGTCACTTCAACACTATGTGTGGGGGGCCATTTTGAATACTGAAATAATCAACCTAAAACAGAAAAAAAAAAATGTGTGGAGGAAAAAAAAAAGAATAGTACTAAATAAATCATAAAAGCCACTTGTTGAGCTGGGAAGTTGGCCTGTAGTAGAATGCTTGCCTCACGTGCATGAGGCCCTGGGTTCAATCCCTCAGCACCGCATAAGCAGAAAGAAGCCAGAAGTGGCACCGTGGCTCAAGTGGTATGGCACTATAGCCTTGAGCTGAAGAGCTGAGGCACAGTGCCCAGGCCGAGTTCAGCCCCCAAGACCGACCAAAAAAAAAAAAAAAGCCATTTGTTTTTACAGCAGTGTCACCTTGTTACTCAGATGGGAATGTGCACATCAGATGACTCAATTTTTTGCCACTCAGAATATCTACAAATGACTGTAAAAATATCAAAATTTCATTTGAAGCTTACAAATAGACCTTAGTAAGGGGGCAAATTCTCAAATGTACAGTCCACGACAATGAAGGATCAAGTAAATACTACTTAAGACACCGTGTCTCTGATTTTATAGTTTTGCTTTTCTTACAGACGCAAGTAGGACGTTTTGCACCTCAGTTCTCTGGATATCAGCAGCAAGACTGTCAAGAACTATTAGCTTTCCTATTGGACGGACTACATGAAGATTTAAATAGAATTAGGAAAAAACCATATATCCAGTTAAAAGATGCTGATGGAAGGCCAGATAAGGTATATTTCATGATACTATTGTTACCATTGTTAAAATTCTCTAATACTTCTTTGTAATTGTTGTCTTATTTTCCTTATAGGTAGTTGCTGAAGAAGCCTGGGAAAACCATTTAAAAAGAAATGATTCTATCATTGTGGACATATTTCATGGCCTTTTTAAGTCAACTTTAGTTTGTCCGGAATGTGCGAAGATATCAGTAACATTTGATCCTTTTTGTTATTTGACGCTTCCATTGCCTATGAAAAAAGAACGGACCTTGGAAGTATATTTAGTTAGAATGGACCCCCTTACTAAACCTATGCAGGTTAGTAATACTATTTTCTTTGCATTTTTTATTCTTATTTAAAACAAATGAATATTTGTCTTTGTTATAAATGATTAGTTGTCAAGGGCTGGAGATAGGGCTCATGGTAGAGAACATATCTATCAAGTTCTAGGCCCTGAAATCACCTCAATACCACAAAAATAAGAACGTGTTTCTACTCCTTATTCTGAAGAAGTTCGTTGTTGTGATAAAAGTACCATGGTAGGGTACTACAATACACAGGCAGAGTAATCTACTAAACTGGCATTAATGCCTGCTATGATTCCTGATTATAATCAGGTGAAAGCTGGAAATGAAAGCATCATAAGCCAAGAAAATGCCATCTATAAAATTCATTCCCTCTTGCCCCCCCACTTCCAGGTAATAGGTCTTGAGCTCAGTGCCTTGTGTAGCTTGCTTGCTCTTGACTGATGCTCTACTCCAGTCCAGCTTTTAAGGCTGGTTAATTGGAAGTGGGGCCTTTTCTGCCCAAACTGGCTTTGAATTGCAGTGCTCCAGGTTTCAGCCTCCTGAATAGCTAAGCATGAGCTACCAATACCTGGCAGACATGACCTACTTCTGAAATCTACAAATTGTTAATAGGGTAAGCAAGAGCTAGAATCATATAGATCCTTGATACAGTGATAGGAAGTTCAGACTTCATTGAGGTTTAGAAGAATCACTAAAGCTTGTTAAAAGTATAGAGATTATTTAGCTAGATTTGTATATGAAAAAGAAGATTCTGCCTAGAACACAAATAAAAATGGTTTAAATCCAAAGTATTTAGACCATCTAAGAAACTTTTGCAATGTTAAGATGACAAACAGCAGGAGCAGGTACACAGAAGTACTTTCAGGAGCAGTAGGTATTTTAGTGGTAGATCATTTAGCCTAGTATGCATGAAGCCCTGGGTCCAATCCCCACCTAACATGGAGGGGAGGGGTAATGATTAGAGTCAGGTTGGCAGTTTGATGGAAGAACTCATTGAAAATGTGGAAATATATTCAAAGATGATGTCAAATTTACTAGACTGAAAAATTGAAGAGATAATATGCTGTTTTTTTTAATGTTTTTTACTAAGAACAGATGTGAAAAGAAATGTGTTTCAGTATTGAGAATGATAGCTTAGCATGATCTAGTCTTGTGTTTAATATTATATATGTTGACTTTGAAATACAGAAGAAATACAGAATTTAGGTGAAGATAATCCAATATTCAGTGAGTCTATATATTTAGACTGAAGGGCAGATTGTGTTTGAGATTTAAATTGAGCAGTGAGCTCTATGAAGATGATAGGTCTTTAGAAAGATGAGATCATATGAGGTGACTCTTAAGATTTAGCATCTAAGCCAAGTGTCAGTGGCTCATGCCTGTGATCCTAGCTACTCAGGAGGCTGAGATCTGAGGATCTCGGTTCAAAGCCAACCCAGGCAGGAAAGTCTGTGAGATTCTTTTTTTTTTTTTTGCCAGTTGTGGGGCTTGAACTCAGGGCCTGAGCGCTGTCCCTGAGCTGCTTTTGCTCAAGGCTAGCGCTCTACCATTTGAGCACAACACCACTTCTGGCATTTTGTGCTTATGTGGTGCTGAGGAATCGAACCCAGGGCCTCAGGCATGCAAGACAAGCGCTTTGCCACTGAGCCACCTTCCCAGCCCTGTGAGATTCTTACTACCAATTAAACACCAGAAAACTGGAAGTAGTGCTGTGGCTTAAAGTGACAGAACACTAGCCTTGAGCTGAAGAGCTCAGGGACAGTGCCCAGGCCCAGTGTTCAAGCCCCATGACTGACCAAAAAAACAAAAAAAAAAGATTTAGCATTTAAACTAGAACTCTCTTGAAAATAAAAGGGGCCATTAGTAATAATTCTACCTAGAGCATCAGTCTAAGACTGGCCAAAGCAAGTCAAGTTGCACTATCACCTAGTATAAGAAGTGGGTGTAGAATTAATAAACACTAGAGAAGAGCTTGAAGCAGAAAGTATTGTCACAGCAGGAGAAAAAGAAGTAGTAGTGTTCTAGGAAGTTTTAAAGGATGGAGTGAATAATGAGAATCATGGGGGCCGGGAAGGTGGCTCAGTGGGAGAGTGCTTGCCTTGCATGCATGAGGCCCTGGGTTCGATTCCTCAGCACCACATAAGCAAAAAGAAAAAAGCCGGAAGTGGCGCTGTGGCTCAAGTGGTAGAGCGCTAGCCTTGAGCTGAAGAGCTGATGGACAGCGCCCGGCCCAGAGTTCAAGCCCCATGACCAGACCCCAAAAAAAAAATAAAAAAAAAAATTAAGAGAATCATGGTACAGAAAGATAGGTAAAATAAGGACAGTATAATATTTTGGAAAACCTAGAAGGTAGGTGAAGAAAAAAGCCAGACGTGGACTGAGAAGGGAATGGTAGGTAAGAAAGTTATGGTAGTTGGTTTAAATATTGTAGACAAAGTTATTTATAAAGCAGAGAAGATAGGAAAGTGATTGAAGAGGAAATTATTACAGGGAAAACGGTGAGGTACTAGTTTAGATTTGCTTTTTGATAAAAATATATCCTAATGTTTACACAATAGAAGCAACATAGCCAGGTACCTATAATCCTAGCTACTTGGGAGGCTGAGACTAGGCTAGGAAGAAAAGTCAAGACTGGAAGCTGGGCTGGAGACATAGCTCAAGTGGTAGAGTATCAGCTGTGAAAAAGCTAAGCAGAGACCCGAGTTCAAACTCTGGTAACCACAAAGGGAAAGAGAGAGACAGGGGGAAAGTCAGAACAGAAAAAAAAGGGATGATGGCTGGTTTAGGTCTCAGAAAAGCAAAGTTAGATAAGATTCAGGAAATAGATGCAGAGTTAGCTTAAAAGGGGAATAAAACACCTGTCTTTCTATGTGTTGCAAGAGACAAGGCAAAAAGAGAGAAACCTATATATACATAATATAATGTATTATATATTATATATAAGTATACTTTTATTCAAATAAGTTTGTAAGAGGACAGAAAATAGGAGATTCTCCCCCCCCTCCCCCCAATTTGCAGCTTCTCTTTCCTTGGCAAAAAATAGGTACTCTGTTAGTGAAAGAAATGGTGACATAAGAAACTTAATGAATGTTAGATTTTTTTTTAAGTTATTGAGAAAATAAGCAAATAAATGATAACAGAATTACTTGGGGGCAGTGGTAAAGAATCACTTGAGATTGGGAGTTATGGATTTATAGCACACTGGCCTTTTAATGATGAGAGATTTTTTTCCAGTACGTCTGAACAGCTCTAAGAAGCTCAGCAACAGTAGGACAGAGTAACAGAGAATAAAGATTTTCCAGTGGAATAGCTGAAGTGATGAAGAACATGCAGTCTGAAGGGAAAGAAATGAGACCCTAAGGGAGAAAACGGAAAGTCATTAGGACTAGGCATCTTTATGCAAATTCAGAACAGATAAGAAGAAGCCTCTAGAAAAAGTAAAAAAAAAAAAAAAGGTCACTTTGTAATCTGTTAGAGATTAAGGTATCAGAACTGAAGCTGTTTCTGGTGATGACAGCTCCAGGAAGTTGATTACACTTGGATGCCAAGTGTAAGCGTTTGACTTGAAGAGCTAAGGAACAATAGGCTAGGACATATCCATATGAACATTTTTACCCAGGATGATGGCAAGATGGGGTTAAAAACACTAAGCCAAATGCCAAATAAAGCTGCCATGAGGTAGTCTCATCTGTTTTTTCCAAGGTACTAACTTAATTATATTTTGTTTGTTGGTTTGTTTGGTTTTTTGTTTTTGTTTTTGTTTTTGTTTTAGTACAAAGTGGTTGTCCCTAAAATTGGAAATATACTAGATCTTTGTACGGCATTATCTGTTTTGTCAGGAGTACCATCAGATAAGGTAAGATGTTTTAAGGTTAAATTATGTAAGTTGATATTTTGTTTTTCAGTTTTGTAAAACCAACTTAATAGAAATTTATTTCCTTTTAGATGATAGTTACTGATATATACAATCATAGATTTCACCGGATATTTGCAATGGATGAAAATCTTAGTAGTATCATGGAACGGGATGATATTTATGTGTAAGTATAAAATTGGTTTGCAAAATATACTTAAAAATGAAAAGAAAAAAGAATTAATGGCCAGTATTGTTTTTCTAGCTTTGAAATTAACATCAATAGGACAGAAGATACTGAACATGTGGTTATTCCTGTCTGCCTAAGAGAAAAATTCAGACACTCAAGTTATACCCATCATACTGGTTCTTCACTTTTTGGCCAACCTTTTCTTATGGCTGTACCACGAAACAATACTGAAGATAAACTTTATAATCTCCTGCTTTTGAGAATGTGGTAAGTGCTAGACAATTCCAGAGAGAAAAAAAAAGAATAAAAAATGTTTAAAAAGAATAAAATATAAAGTAGATAGATAAATGTGATGTCTATATTATTTCTACTTTGTTTAGAGAGGTAATGTTAAAAATCAGATTATATCTCATTTACTTTCTTGATGATATAAAACAAAGCTTCAAACCCAGGAAGCATAAAGTCTTAACCCAGTACCAAAAATTTATATTTGAAATAAGAATTTATAACTCTAATATATATCCTGAAATCATAAGATGTCAGATTTTATCTTTAATAGTCTTATTTACCTATTTAACGTACACAATTTGATAGTAAGATGCCCATTTTTTTTTTTATGGCCTTCCTAAAAGCCTTGATTTTAATTATGAAGTGATTGCAAATGCATTTTGGTCACTCTTTTTTTAATCCTTGGAACTTGACATATTTAGTATTTTTTCCCTGTACTTAGCTATTATAGTTTCCTGGTCCCTGCATAAAGATCACATTATTGGGCCAGGCATAGTAACTCACACCTAAAATACCCAACAGAGATCTTCAGGAACACTGTCAAGATCAGTCCAGACAAAAAGCAAGATCCCATCTCAAAAAAAAAAAGGCTGAATATGGTGATGTGCACCTATCATCCAACTATGAGGAGATATAAGTAGGAGGGCAATCTAGCCTAGCCAAAAGAACTTGAGATCCTACCTAAAAATAACTAAAAAGTATTAAGGGCTATGGTGCAAGTAAGTAGAGCACCTGCCTAATTACTCGAGGCCCTGAGGTCAAACTCCAGTAAACACACACACACACACACACACACACACACACACACACACACACACACACACACACACACACACACACACACACACACACACACACACACACACACACACACACACACACACACACACACACACACACACACACACACACACACACACACACACACACACACACACACACACACACACACACACACACCACATTATGTAAACAGTGTTATTAACAATATCATCTAAATGATGATCTTTTTAAGTTGAAACTTATTTGGTACACATTTCTAACCTTATAAAAGAATAAAACCTTAGAAGTAACTAATTCTGGCTGGGCACCCCAGGATTTTGAGATCTAAGGATTGAGATTCAAAGTCCCCGTGAGACTCTTAGCCCCAGTTAACTGCTCAAACATTGGAAGTGGAGCTCTGGTTCAAGTTGGTAAAGCACTAGCTTTGAGCAAAAGAGCTCAGGACAGTGCCTAGGCCCTGAGTTCAAGCCCCATGGCCAACAACAACAAAAAGAAATAACTGATTAAAAAGACAAAATACAGGAAGTGGCACTGTGGCTCAAGTGGTAGAGTGCTTGCCTTGAGCAAAAGAGCGCAGGGATAGCGCCCAAGCCCCCACCCCCCCCCAAAAAAAAAAAAAGAAAAAAAGACAAAAACAAAGGGGCTGGGAAGGTGGCTCAGTGGTAGAGTGCTTACTTTGCATGCATTAGGCCCTGGGTTCAATTCCTCAGCACCACATAAGCAAAAAAAGCCAGAAGTGGCTCTGTAGCTCAAGAGGTAGAGCACTAGCCTTGAGTTGAAGAGCTGAGGGACAGCGCCCAGGCCCAGAGTTCAGGCCCCATGACCCACCAAAAAATAAATAAATAAATAGTAAATTATAATTATGATCTTTTGTAAAATGTAATTATGATCTTTTGAATCCACTAAAGAACACGTGTTAATTTTAGGCCTTGTATAACTGAACTTGTTTTCTATTTTTATATAAGCCGGTATGTCAAAATATCTACTGAAACTGAAGAAACTGAAGGATCCCTGCATTGCTGTAAGGACCAAAATATTAATGGAAATGGCCCAAATGGCATACATGAAGAAGGCTCACCAAGTAAGATTTTCCTGAAATTTTCTCACTTCAATTATTAAAAATATGTTGGGTCTTGAGAAACTATATGTATATACCTCACTGAGTTTATTCAGAGATGTCTAATATCTAAAATTAGGTGAAATGGAAACAGATGAACCAGATGATGAATCCAGCCAAGATCAAGAACTTCCCTCAGAGAATGAAAACAGTCAGTCTGAAGACTCAGTAGGAGGAGATAATGATTCTGAAAATGGATTGTGTACTGAAGATACTTGCAAAGGTCAATTCACGGGACACAAAAAGCGATTGTTTACATTCCAGTTCAACAACTTAGGCAATACTGATATCAGTTACATCAAAGATGATACCAGGCATATAAGATTTGATGATAGGCAGCTTAGGCTAGATGGTAAGTATTTGTGAAAAATTGTCTACTATTTAATTACAGCACTGTGAAGTGTTGTCTTGTTTATTGGGTAAAATTAATGAAATTCAGCCCTATTGTGAAAAATGCCATTTATTTATCTGAGAATTTAAATGAAAGGCCTTAATGCCTAAGTGTCAATGTTTAATAAAGTAAGGCTGAATTTATCACTAAGCTTTCATATTCCTGTAGCTTGTACTTAGGGTCTTGAGCTCTTAGCTTTTTTTTTTTTTTTTTTTTTTTTTCAAAGTGATGGAGCACATTTTTTCCACCCAGGGCAGCCCACATCCAGAGCCCACTGTTCCCACAATTACACGCCAGCCCAGGCACAGGCTCACACCAACTTGTGTCCTATGAGAGGGTCTGGTGAGGACCACCCCATGCTCACCTCTTGAGGGCCATGCAAGCTGACTTCAGATTTTCTGAATTAGATGTGCTGAGATGCCCCCACACCCCACCTGGCAAGGGAGGGCTCAGGCTCCTGGATCATGTCTGCAGTCCCGTAGTCCACAGTGGACAGGGAGTTCGTGAATGCCAGCAGGGCCTCAGTTTCCAGGGTATTCGAAGACAGCAGCGTCACCCATGCTGGTCCCGATGCACATGGACACCACACTGTAGGCCCTGTTTCCACGGCACTTCAGCTTATTCAGCAGCTCATTCAGCAGCGAGACCATCTGGCGTACCCAGGTGCAGCCCAGGGGGTGGCCCAGGGCCACAGTGCCCCCAAGGGGTTCACCTCAGTGGGGATCCCCAGCTTCTCCACAAGTACAGGGCCTGGCTGGCAAAGGCCTCATTAGCTCTACGCTTCTGGCTGGCATACTACCAGTGGAGCTGAGCATCCTGTTCTAAGATTCTTTGTGTCTTTTTGTTGTGGTGGTGAATTCTTTAATTATTTCATTGGCCCAAATCACCTAGTGCAAATAAATATAGCTACTTTTACTGCTATATTTGCTAACACATAAATATATTGATTGTAAATAAATGTATACCCTAAAATGTATACATTTTAAAGGAAAAAATGCATTTCTACCTTAGAAAGATCTTTTCTTGCCTTGGATTGGGATCCTGATTTGAAAAAAAGATACTTTGATGAAAATGCCGCTGAGGTAAGTCATCATTCACTACTTTTTTTACCTCCTCCTGATTTACTTTCTTTTGATTATTAGAATTAATCATACTCTTTTATCATACTCCTTTGTTTCCATCAAATTTATTTATTTTTCCAGTTTAAAAAAGTAAGTCATGAATCTTTCTGGGTTTTAAGGTAGAGAGTTAGGTTTGAACATGGTTTCTTACTTACCTGTTTTAATCGTCACGTAGTTTTATTCAGGACATATTAAGAAGTATGATATAAAGCTCAGCAGAAATAAACTTTGTGATTCTTTTTTAAAAATTTAGGAGTTTTCATTATTATTCATAGTAAGCATTTGTTTCATTTGTTCTCTTAACTCAAGAAATACTTCTCTTTAGGATTTTGAAAAACATGAAAGTGTGGAATATAAACCTCCTAAAAAACCTTTTGTGAAGTTAAAAGATTGCATTGAGCTTTTTACAACAAAAGAAAAGCTAGGTGCTGAAGATCCCTGGTAAGTGACAA
The DNA here is from genome assembly GCF_024711535.1 of Dipodomys merriami. Taxonomy (NCBI): domain Eukaryota; kingdom Metazoa; phylum Chordata; class Mammalia; order Rodentia; family Heteromyidae; genus Dipodomys; species Dipodomys merriami. Next base: position 24,944,412 of record NW_027202271.1, read on the forward strand.
AGTTAAATATTTCTCATTTTTTTAAAACATTTATTCTGGGCTATATCACGTTGAAAATGTGGCTACTAAATTCTCTTAAGCATTTTAAGTAATAAGCATTTCCTTTTGTTATAAAGTCTATAGTAGGGATGGGAATATATGCAAAAGTATTATTACAGTGTTAAGCTTTCATCTCAATAATTAATAATTCCTTTTATCAAGTAATTCTTAGCCATGACACTATTTTGTGATAAATTTTTTAGGAAGATTAGTAATGCATTTTGTTGTATAATTGTATTAGAACTAGAAGTTTTGAGATTTTCTAATGCCTCTATCTCAACACATTTGAAATATCCATGTCTTTTTTTATTGTACTAAACCATTAATCTTTTTCCATTTCTTTGATTTTTTTATATGTTAAATTATAATGGTTAAAATTACTTTGAAAAGTTTTGAAGATAAAATTAATCGGAATTTTTTGGCTGGCATAATATTAGGTACACAATACTCAGTGAAAAAAATTGTAGAACTTTTCACACATATTTTGATTTGTTGTTTCACTAACGGAAATTGTTATTTGTTTGTACCTCAATCAATCATTATTTATTCTTGTCTTTAGGTATTGTCCAAATTGTAAAGAACATCAGCAAGCCACAAAAAAATTGGATTTATGGTCACTGCCTCCAGTACTTGTGGTACATCTCAAGCGATTTTCTTATAGTCGATACATGAGAGACAAATTAGATACTTTAGTTGATTTTCCTGTCAAGTAAGTTTAAATTATACTGAATAAGCTTTTCTCAAAGCTGTTTGATGCTTTCTATTACTATATTTACTAAATAAGTATAGTATGTATTATTGGATCTAATTTCAGTTGATGATTTTATTTTATTTATTTTATTTATTTATTTTATTTTATTATTTTTTTTGTCGGTCGTGGGGCTTGAACTCTGGGCCTGGGCGCTGTCCCTCAGCTCTTCAGCTCAAGGCGAGCGCTCTACCACTTGAGCTACAGCACCACTTCCGGTTTTCTGGTGGTTTATTGGAGATAGGAGTCTCATGGTCTCTCCTGCCCGGGCTGGCTTTGAACCGCGATCCTCAGATCTCAGCCTCCTGAGTAGCTAGGATTACAGGCGTGAGCCACCAGCGCCCGGCTGATGATGATTTTATTTTTGAGGAGTTATAGTTCTGAGGTTTGGAATTTTGTAATTTTTATTCTTAGGTTTTCCAAAAAGAAAATATACTTTAAAAAAAAGTTAAATATAACTCATTATGTTGTATTACTTTATGGGTTCATTGATATAAGATACTATTTGGACTTAGAGATTATTTTTTCTATGAACTTTTTTTTGGGGGGGGTCCAGTTGTGGGGCCTGAACTCTGGGCCTGGGCGCTGTCCCTCAGCTTTTCAGCTCAAGGCTAGCGCTCTACCACTTGAGCCACAGCACCACTTCTGGCTTTCTTTCTTTTTGCTCATGTGGTGCTGGGGAATCGAAACCAGGACCTCATGCATGCAAGGCAAGCGCTCTACCACTGAGCCACCTTCCCAGCCCTCTATGAGTTATTTCATCATTACTTATCAGTTGTTCCTAAATACCTTTCCAAAAAACTAAAATGATATGCAAGAATAGTGAAATTGCTTGGAAGGATGATATTAAATGTTAACTCTATTTGCTATATCATACAATATATGTAGTATCATACAAAAAGAACCTAATATTGCATTTTGTAAAAGGGAACATATGACTCATATTTCAATACCTATGATCCAGTATTTACTTGAAACTATAAGTGGGAAAAGTACTAAAGCAAGTATGTCTAAAGAGCTACAGATAAATGAAAGTATATAGATGGTGAAATATAAAATACAGATTTTGTAAAGCTGAAAATATTCATTGGATTGCCCATTTGAGTTGGAATTTATAAATGTAAAATTGAAAAGATTTTGCCATTATTCACCTGAAAACAAAAGGTCATAGCCAGGTGTGGTAGTACATGCATAGAATCCCAACACTTGGTAGATGAGACAATAGAATCACAGGGTAGGAGCCACATTGGGCTAAAGGGGCAGAGATGGACACTGTGGAGGTCATTTTCTCTTCAACAGAAGTATAAGCCAAATTTTTCTGAAATACAGAATTTTGACAATGTCAAAATTATATGTAGTTTGCATGCAAACTATATAAGATGTATGCTTGAAATTATCATTGTTGCTTTTCAGTGATGCAAGTATAAGAACAGTAATCAGAAATGATAAACTACTTTACAAGATGGTCATGTTCCAGGTTCATGCACAACATATTATAAACAAATAGTTCTGTTCAAAGGATGCTGCCTATTTCCTGTATGTAGGTCATCAAAATCATGAAAATGTAGAACAAAAAGGGATTAGTATGTTTTTATTTTTAAAAAGTTGTCTTATAATTTTTGGGGAAGGTGGCTCAGTGGTAGAGTGCTTGCCTTGCATGCATGAGGCCCTGGGTTTGATTCCTCAGCGCCACATAAGCAGAAAAGGCTATTAAATAAAAATAAGAAAGTCATTTTTCACTATTAGTTTGCTTAGCATAAATCATTCCTAAAAATGACTTGAAAATGAAAAATGGCCATTGTAGCTGGTTGATAAGTTTTTCTTGGTACACTGAGAAATATGTCCTCATGAAAATATGAATCTGAATAGCATTCAATGGGACATTTTTAAATTCTCAACTTTTTTTTTCTTTTTCTTTTTCTTTTTTTTTTTTTTTTTGGTGGGACTTGAACTTGACCTGGGCAATGTCCTTGAGCTCTTCAGCTCAAGGCTAGCCCTCTACCACTTGAGCCACAGCACCACTTGAGCCACAGCGCCACTTCCAGTTTTCTGGTGGTTAATTTAGAGATAAGAGTCCTGCCAGGGCTGGCTTTGAATGGCAGTCCTCAGATCTCAGGATTACAGGTGTGAGCCACTGGTGCCCAGCTAAATTCTCAACTCTTCAGAAAATTTTTCCCCAAATGTTCTAATGTCTTGAAGATATGTATAATTTGTTTTTGGGTTTTTTTTGGGGGGGGGTTGTTTTGTTTTGTTTAGTCGGTTGTGGGGCTTGAACTCTGGGCCTCGGTGCTGTCCTTGAGCTCTTCAGCTAAAAGCTAGCACTCTACCACTTGAGCCATAGCGCCACTTCTGGCTTTTTCTGCATATGTGGTGCTGAGAAATTGAATCCAGCACCTCATGCATGCAAAGCAAGCACTCTACCATTGAAACACCTTTATAGCCCTGTATAATTTGTTTTATAAGCCTTTGATAATTTCTTTGTAACTATCAAGAGATAATATAGATGTGTGTGTGTGTGTGTGTGTGTGTGTGTGTGTGTGTGTGTGTGTGTGTATGAGTCAAAAAATAACTGGCAGAACGAAGTAGACTTTATAAAAGAAGTTATTGTATTTAGGGAAACATAAAAGTAACTTGATTTCTCTTTCTAACAGTGATTTGGATATGTCAGAATTCCTCATTAATCCAAATGCAGGTCCCTGCCGCTATAATTTGATTGCTGTTTCTAACCACTATGGAGGGATGGGAGGAGGACATTGTAAGTTTGCATTTAACTCAAATCATACTGTTTAAATAACCTTTGACTTTTTCATTAAGATATTTACTGCTTCTTAAAGATAACATTTTAGGTGTATGTTTAAAATAATAGTTGTTCAGTGTTGATTAATGAATGAGTTGGCTTTTAACCTTATTTTATCAGATGTAGAGAGGATGGAGTTAGTCCTACCCCTTAGCTGAAGAAATAGGAAGAAGCATTTTTGGTTTGGTTGGGGTACCTCTTCATTCTTCCTGTTTCTTACATATGCTCATTTAAACATATATATCTGTTTACATACATAACCAACAGTACTATAGATTTCATTAATGCTATAGGTTTCTCCTGATGCTTCAGACTTGTCCATGGTTCATTTGTCTGAGTCCATTGCTTCTCACCATTCATGGTTTTACACATACTGTGTTGTTTCTCCCTACTTACCTAGTAAGATACCCAAATTGCTTTTGTCCTATCACCATAAGACCGATAAATATGATTGTTTGTGATCTATATTGTAAGATTTTGAGCTCTGTACCTAGAAGTATGATGTCTTGATTCATACGAGTATTTAAGTATAGTCAGATTACTATCCAGCTTGATTTAATGGTCTAAACTCTCTACTTGATAGATTTTTCATTCCTAGGATTTGTTCTATTTATGTTTATGTCATGATTATTGGTCTACTGAGCTTTCTTTTTTCTTTTGTGTATATTTTGACTTTTTCTTATTATGTACCCATGCAAATAATTAATCCTCATTAATTGTTGTCATGTAATTTTAATAGATATTCCTTATCCAAATAATTGTAGTTTTGGGGAGTCTCTCCAAAACAGTGGATGTTTTAGTGACAGAGTGATTGTCATTTTTCCCTAGATACTGCTTTTGCAAAAAATAAAGATGATGGAAAATGGTACTATTTTGATGACAGTAGTGTCTCCACTGCATCTGTAGACCAAATTGTGGTAAGTGTGTCTTAATAGTTCTTGAAAAATCATGAGATGAACTGTTTTAAAGCATGAATATAAGTATAGCAAAAGGGAAGCGATGAGTTCAATCCCTAGCACCAAAAAATTTAATAAGTGGTGCCTCTGGAATACAGTAGTCCACATTCTGACAATTCTAATGGCTAGGAAACACTGATGTGCTTTAAAGAAATAGAGATTTTTCTCTAGTGTGCATTTATTTTCAGAATTTTTACAGTTTGTAATTTTTTCTAGCAGTTTTTCATATAGTTTATAATGAAATTAGTTTTCCTCTAGGAAGTAGTTTTAAAGTGTAGATCTTTAAAAAAAAACTAACCTTGTATTTTCTGATTAGTAAATGAGGAAATTACATCTATTCACATTGGTTCTAGTTTACAATCAACATTTGTTACATTTTGTTACATTTTGCATCACTTCAGATATTGACTGATACATTTGTTACATTTTGTTACATTTTGCATCACTTCAGATATTGACTGATACAGGATGACGATATAATATATCCTAAGAAGAAAGCCAAAAATTACTTGAAGATTCATTTTTCCATAATTTTGCAAGTACAAATTTTTTTGCAAATATAAATTTTATTAGAATGGTAGAACAAGTGAGAAATACTAGAGATACTAACTTATTTGCTCTGTTCCACAAATTAAATTATATATTACTTGAAGGCACAGACTATAAATATATCTGTAGATATATAGATATATTGTTTGTAATATTTCAAAGTCTACCGTATTAAAGCAAATAAACTCTGAGCCCAGTTATTGGCATCACTTTAGTCTTGTTTCATGAATAGATAAGAAATAATGTGTTTCTCTCTCTCTATTTTTTTTTTTTTTTTTAATCCTGGGGTTTGAACTCAGGGCCTGGACACTGTCCCTGAGCTTCTTTTTACTCAAGGCTAGCACTCTACCACTTGAACCACAGTGTCACTTTTACACTGTCACTGGCTTTTTCTGTTTATGTGGTACTGAGTAATTGAACCCAGGACTTCTTGCATACTAGGCAGGCACTCTACCACTAAGCCACATTCCCAGTCCATAAGTTTCTCTTTCTCCTTTTTTTATTCTGCCTCTGCCAAGAGGTAGGTGTGTGTGTGTGTGTCCATCCCTTAACAAGAGGGATACATTCTGTAAAATGCTTTAAGTATTTGGATCATTGTGCAAACATCATAAAATGTACTTGTATAAACCTAGATGATAAAAGCTACTACATACCTCATTTATATTGTAATCTTTTGGTGCGACTATTGCATATGCCACTTACCATTGATGAAAAAGCCATTATATGGAACATGAATATATATGCACATATGCATGTCTGTGTATCTATGGATATATACACACATTTTGTTACTTATCTCCATATAAACAACCAGATAAGCAAATACTTGAATACTGTATTTTTTCTATGCCTCTTAACATTTCCAGTGTATTTTATTTTATTTTATTTATTTTTTTATTTTTATTTTTTTTTGTCGGTCGTGGGGCTTGAACTCTGGGCCTGGGCGCTGTCCCTCAGCTCTTCAGCTCAAAGCGAGCGCTCTACCACTTGAGCTACAGCGCCACTTCCGGTTTTCTGGTGGTTTATTGGAGATAGGAGTCTCACGGTCTCTCCTGCCCGGGCTGGCTTTGAGCCGCGATCCTCAGATCTCAGCCTCCTGAGTAGCTAGGATTACAGGCGTGAGCCACCAGCGCCCGGCTTCCAGTGTATTTTAAATTCCTCATTTTCTTTTGTGTCTCACTGTTTGTTTTGTTTAAACATCCTAAAATTGTTCTCCCTCTTTGAAAGTCCTTTTTTTTAAATTGTGAAAATACTGTACAGAGCGGTGACAATTACATGGGCAAGATAATGAGTACATTTCTTATCAAACATCTAAGCCTCCTCCTTTGTTTCCCCTTCCCATCCCTTCCCATCCCCCCCTCCTACCCCCCTTGAAAGTCTTTTTGACAATACTGCCCACTGTCCTAATAATTGGTCTTATAAACATGAATTTGGTATTACTATGTGTTTTAATAATAATTTTTATTTAGCCAAATGTAGTTGACTACTTATATAAAGGTAGTCTAAATAAGACTAAAGAATAATTTTTATATTTGATTCAAGAGCCTTACAATCTAAAGACAACAAATTAATAATTATAATATGTTAAAAACCAACCAGGCATGATCGCTCAAACCTGTAATCCTAATCACTTAAGAAATAGAGTTCAGGGGTTTCTGGGGGATTCCAGTTCAGGCTAGTCCAGGCATAATGTTCTCATGACTCTCTTATCAACTAATGACTGGGTTCAGTGGCCCAGTACCCAGTGGTATTCAGGGTATGGAGATACACAGTGGGTAGACATAGTGATGCATGCCTGTCATCCCTAGTGATAGAGGGAAAGACAAGTAGGAAGATCACAGTCCAGGCAAGTCAGGGTATAAAGCAAGACTCTACCTCAAAAATAACTAATGCAGAAAGGGACTGGAGGAATGGCTCAAGTTGTAGAATACCTACATAGCAAGTTTGAAGCCCTGAGAGCAAACTGTAGCACTAGCAAAAAACAATTAAATTAAAATACTGTGAAAGATTACATAGAATGAAGACTGCTTTCTTCAAATTTCTACTTGGATGAACCAAGCAGTGAAAGGAAGTCCTTGTCTGAAGGTGCTGTTTGACCTGAGTCTGTTAATACTGATAAGAGTAAATTAAATTTAAAAAAATGCTACACAAAGAGAACAGTACTTTAAATAGGAAGAAAAGCATAACAGTGTAGAGGACATTTTAAGGGGACAAAATAATTTTGTATAGCAAAAAGAAAAGATTATGTAGGCATACAGGGAAGAAATTAGGCAAGAACTAAATTTAGTACTCAGATCAAGAAAACTGAAATCCTAGTTTTCTAGATGTTTTCTGAAAGACTGTGATAAGTCATTTGATAATTGTTAAATAGTAAAATGACTCTAAAATTGTTTCTTAACATCTGAGAGTAAAGAAAATATATTTGAAAGAGCTGAGTAAAAATAGCAGAAAGAAATTCCAGAAGCTGCCAAAGCAATTTAAGCAATTAAATTAGTAATAGTAGAAACAAGGGAGAATGAACTTATGGAATAGAATTATATATAGATAGAATTAGTGGATAGAATTAGTAAAAACTTAAAGTTACAAATATAAAGATAGAGATGCAGGTCTGGGAAGGTGGCTCAGTGGTAGAGCGCTTGCCTTGCATGCATGAGGCCCTGGGTTCGATTCCTCAGCACCACATAAGCAAAAAGAAAAAAAAGCCGGAAGTGGCGCTGTGGCTCAAGGGGTAGAGCGCTAGCCTTGAACTGAAGAGCTGAGGGACAGCGCCCAGGCCCAGAGTTCAGGCCCATGACTGGACCCAAAAAAAAAAAAAAAAAAAGAGATGCAGAGAGAGAAATTGAAGATGGCTCTTCACTGTTCATCAAGATTGGGAATAATTGCTGTTGAAATTTAAGGTTTCTGTGTGATTACATTGTTTCATTAATAAAACTATAGTTTAGAGGTGAGAACTGACTATAAATTTGAGTTGTCAGTTTTAGATAATAAATGAAGCCATAGGTTTGAATAAGTCACCTGAGAGGTATAAATTGAGAGATCAGTGGACTGAGGGCAGAGCATAGTGTTGGTTTTTCTTTGTCTTTTGTTCTTTTTCAATACCAAGTTTTGGACTCCAGGTCTCAAGCTTGCTTGGCTTGTTTGCTTAGCTGGCACCGTACCACTTGAGCTATGCCTCCAGTCCAGCTTTTTGCTGGTTATTTTGGGGATGGAGTCTCAGGAACTTTTCTGTCTGGGCTGACCTTGGGCAACAATCATCTAAGATTATACACATGAGTGAGCAGAAAATTACTCTGACTACAATAAGAAAGTTGGACCTAAAACAAACCTGGATTGAAGTTCACCTTTTCTAGAGAATCAAAAGGAAAAAAATGTCAAATTTTATTTCAAAATAAGTAGGTTAATCTTTGTTTTATTTTGTATTTATTTCTTAGTCCAAATAATATAGAAAGCCAAAATTTTTGTTATCAGAGACCATTTTTCCCTTACATATAGATATCACCTTATATTTAGACAATTTCAGTGTGATTTTTCTATCTAATTTTTCCTTGTAACCAAAAGTGGTCACCAGCTCAGAATTTATGTATTCAGTTTGACCTTTGAGAGGCATGATCATTAACCTCCTTTCTTTGTTTCGACAGTCCAAAGCAGCATACGTTCTCTTCTACCAGAGACAAGACACTTTCAGTGGAACTGGCTTTTTTCCTCTTGACCGAGAACCTAAAGGTGCTTCAGCTGCCACAGGCATCCCCTTAGAAAGTGATGAAGATAGCAATGATAATGACAATGATATAGAAAATGAAAACTGTATGCACACTAATTAATGAGAGCCCTAGAAGCCATAAAAGAGAGACTTTCCTGCTGGTGGTGTCTATGGAAAACAAGTTACCCACCACATTAAAACAAAAGTCTGAGATGGGGAGTTTCAGATAACTGAATGTAAATCCTTTATCAGATTTTAACTTGTGCAGTACTTGAAGTGAAACACAATGAAAACTTTAACAGAAATTGTCTCTTAATACATTTACAGTCTTGTATTTACAAGCTAAATATATATAGGAAATCACAAATAAATCCCTTTTAAGTTTGCTGCTGTTTTGATGAATTATGATTTCTTTAATTCTTTGGATGTGAGTTAATTGATGACAGATGTTAAATTTGTGGATGTTGGTCATTTATTTTGCTCTAATAATACTGCAAGATAACTATGGCTGAACTTAGTTTTTGGGTAAACTAGTTGATGTGCATTAGGCTGCCGTATATACTATTATATTTAACTGCAGTATTAATATGGCATTAATACTGCAGTAATATCCTTAGAAAACCAAATTTTCAAATGTATCCCTGGTAATCATAAGACTACTGGAAAAATAACAAACATGGGAATCAATCTTGAAAAAGTAACTTCTTTTGTTGTATCATTAAAAATCCAGAATATTATGTTCATCATACTGCCACTTTGGAAACAGGTTCTAGATTTCAACACTCCCATCTAAACTCAATTTTCAGTTACATGTAAGTATATTTTAGTGCTGTTAGGATCTCTTCTTTAGACCTTGGATTTTTTTTTTTATTTTAAACTGCCTATCTTTAATCTGGTGTCCAGAATTAAATTTCTTGCTGTCTATTGTTCTCTACCCCATTTTTTTGTTGTTATTTTTGGCAACTTTTAGCTCTCCTAATTATTGTAATATAAGAACAGACTTAATAGTATTCTGTATCCATAGTAATAATTGCATCAGGCTTAGGTGAGAGTTTTTTGTTTTTTGTTTTTTTTTGCTGTGTTTTTTTTTTATGTACTAGCTTTAAATCATTAATGAACAATTGGCTATAAAGGTAGGTCTGTTAACTTTCTTTGTATGTTCCTGATGGAATTCACCATAGCCTTACAGCTTTTCTCAGAAGGTAACTTGTTATAAGAGAAATGGCATTTGCATGTTCCAGAATCAGAACCTGTACAGTATATAAAGCATACAAACCTTGAATTTGATTTTAATTCACCACATTCAAGGATCCAGGATGCCAAATATATGTGTGAACATTTGAAACATTTTTATTTGCTGCTTTCTTTCCCTTTGATCTAGTTGAAAGAATGTATTGTTGATTGGCATACAATACTGCCTTTAATAGAAAACTAAATGCTGGGGCACATTTCACATATCGACTACCTGAGAAATTGCTTTGTGTCCCACTGTTATTAAAGCAAAAAGTATAATGTTCTTCACTTGAACTAATCAAATACAATAGATTATAAAATTGTGTATTGTAAATAAAAGTTCACTCTGTGAGTGCACATTTTGGTAAATTATTTATTTATGTTAGCATTTAAAAGTTTAAAAAATGCATTTGACCAGGATAAATGAGGTATGTTTGATCATGGCTATGCTTTATTCCTTGATATTAAAGCTGGTTTTTTTCATCCTGGTATTTTAAAAGCTGCTTTGTTTTTTTGTTTTCTTTTTTCTTTTTTTCTCTTTTTTCATTTTTTTTAATGTAAACTAACCTCCTGCATGACAGAGGTTAAAATTTTGTCTGCACTTGGGTTCACTTGAGTTTACATTTGAATTGTGCATGTTTATTTATACAGATTTCAATAAAGCTATTCAAGGCCTTATTTAGTCTTTTATTTCTTACTCTGAATCTGCTGATAAAAATTCTCTATTTTATGGACAGATGTCTATATACTAGAATTTTCAGTTTAAATTTAGTTAGTACTGAAAAAGAAAGCAAATGCTACTAGGAATTTTAATTATTTTAATTTAAACATTAAACATGTTTGTGTGACTACCAGCCACTGTTTTATATTCTGGAGATAGTATAGCAGGAAACAAATATTTCTACCCTTACAGAACTTAAATTCTTTTGCTCCTTAACAAGTTAACAGGCTATATTCAGATTAATGTCTGTTCAAGTTAATTTTCCCTAAATTTCAGTCTGCATCCTAATTCTTCATGGAGAGCACTTTCTGTTCTTTCTTTCTTTCTTTCTTTCTTTCTTTCTTTCTTTCTTTCTTTCTTTCTTTCTTTCTTTCTTTCTTTCTTTTCTTTTCTTTTTTCTTTTTTTTTTTTTTTTTTTGTTGTTGTTGTTGTTGTTGATTGTTGGGCCTGGGCGCTGTCCCTCAGCTCTTCAGCTCAAGGCTAATACTCTACCACTTGAGCCACAGTGCCACTTCCGGCTTTTTCTCCTTATGTGGTGCTAAGGAATCAAACCCAGTGCCTCATGCATGCAAGGTAAGCACTCTATCACTGAGCCACCTTCCCAGCCCTTCTTTTTTTGTTTGAGATGAACTCTTACTATGTAACTTGAGATAGCTTTGACATCACTGCTCACCTGCCTCAAGCCTCTCAGTTACAGGCATGTACCACTACACCTGATTACTTTCTATTTTCTTTTCAATGCTTGACATTCATTTCTAGTCCCACTAAAAGAGCCTAAAGTAGGAAATTATGTTAATGCCACTGAATTTGTCAAACTGAAATGTCATTTTCAACCTAAAAAAAAAAACCTTAATAGCTCAAAAGGATAATACATACTCAAGTAAAAGCAGATATTTATCAGTAAATACCCGATTAATGGGAATATGTCTAGAATTTAACTTGTAGATTTGTCCCTTAGTAATCATATGACATTGAACTTTCCAGCTGTTTCTTCACCTATAACAACATGGTACTTGATGTTTATTGAACACTTACTATATTGTTTATATGTATTATCTCATTTAACCCCACAACTATGGTAGGGATAGTCATCAAATTCACTTTTTATAAAAGATCAAGACACAATTTCTTTTTTTATATTTTTCTTTACAACTTATTTGAAATAATACCTAAGTTTATACAACTGCTATATGGTGAAGCCAGTATTCCATCCTCAGTATATACCCCCTCTTACAATATTAAGTAGTGTCTGCTCATAGGATTACGAGAGCACATAATATGTCCTTTGTGGGAATCAGATTTGTGGCCTGTGCGGTGTCTTCATCTCCATCTTTGAGTACTTAATAAGAATAATACCAGCTGCAAAATTGATTGATCTTTCCTGTTTTAAAACAAAAAACTGCATTGCCAGTTACCTGTGGTTCATGCCTATAATCCTAACTACTTAGGAGGATTATAGTTCGAAGCCTATTCAGGCAGGAAAGTCCATGAGATTCTTACCTCCCCAATTAAACACCAAAAAGTCAGAAATGAAGCTGTGGCTCAAATGGTAGTGCACCAGCCTGCAACAAATATGTTCATACACAGTGCCCAGGCCCTGAATTCAAGCCACAGGACCAGTGTGTGTGCACATTCACACACACACGACTTTATCAACTTATTTGTATTTCTTAAATAACTTGTTCATCCAACCTGCACATGTCCTTTCTATCTCCCCAAATGCAACCCTGAATGTGAGGTCTTTTTATTTATTTTTAATGTCCATACACATAGTCTGTTACTTTATTTAAACATCTTGCTTTTGACTGGGCGTGGTGGCACAGGCCTGTAATCCTAGCTATTCAGGAGGCTGATATCTGAAGATCAGTGTTCAAAGCCAGCCCAGGTAGGAAGGCCCATGGGACCAAAGCCCAGGCCCAGAGTTCAAGCCCCATGACTGACCAAAAAAAAAAAAAAAAATCTTGCTTTTATTTTGTTTTTGTGTTCATTAAATAGTATTTATCTTTTCTTTCCAACAACTGGATATAAACCACACAAAGTGTTGACTTTATATCAATTAGAAAAACAGCAAGTACTAAAATAGTGTAAGGGCAAAACTTTTTGGGGGGCTAATTTTGGTAAGTGAAAATATTTTAAAGAAATAGGCCAGGAGATGATAAGAAAATGAGGAAGACTTCTTCAGTGACATGCCAACTTAACAAAGGAACAGGAGGAAGTCTCCTGAGAGAAAGAACATTCTATCACCAACATTGTTGAACACTGCTACACAGGGGAAGATTAAACTGGTCATTGTTTCTATTTTTAAATTATCTACAGGGTGTTTCAGGTGCCTACCTGAAACCGTTACTATTTCATATCTTTGCTCTATGCTGTGTAATGGTACATTCTCAACCACTCTTTTGCAATGTCTCATGGAAAGGAACCAGGAGTCATCTAAAATCTGAGAAGTTGTAAGAAAAGGAAAATAAATCTCATTTCTGGAGTGAAAGAATAAGAGTAGAAATCTGAGTTGGGCACTGGTAGCTCATGCCTATAATCCTAGCTACTCAAAAGGCTGAGATCTGAGGATCATGGTTCAAAGCAAATCTTTAATTAACTACCAAAAAGCTGGAAGTGAAGCTGTGGCTCAAGTGGTAGAATAACAACCTTGAGCAAAAAGCTAAGGGTCATTGCTCAGGCTCTGAATTCAAGCTCCAGCATAAAAAAATAAAAATAACGTGGAAATCTTCCTTCATATTTTTTGATTTACAGTGGCTGTTTTAGTCTTTGAATGATTTAACTTGAATTTTTGATATACTAATAAAAGCTAAATTTAGTTCAAGTCCCACTTGACCAGACAATAGAGAAAGTAAAGGAAAAGGTGAGTGCATTTATGTATTTATTACCTTATAGTTAAAGATGGATACTGTAATTGTATCATCAGTAGGTGATACTGAGAAATTTGTATAATTTTTCTTGTATGCATTCCAGTTTGGAGACATTCCAAATTCAATATACATGTACTTTACGTGTTTAATTCATATCAATTGTATTAATGAAAAACGACAAGTAGATAATATCTTCATGTAAAACTTTACAAGTTTTTATAAGCTATATAGGAAGAGGTAGCCCATAATCATCACCATTTATCTGCATTCTGTCTGTCGCGCACACACACACACACACACACACACACACACACACACACACACACACACACACACACACACACACACACACACACACACACACACTCTGCTTTCCCTTTGTTTTCATCTTACTAAACATTTACTAGAGATCTATGTACCACTCAGTATCTTTAGCTGATGGTTATAAACTAGGAAAATGCTGAGTTTTGACATATAAGAAAACAAATATATGAGTGATCTATTGTAAAATAAGAGAGGTATTTCTCTGTCTCTATGTGTCTCTTCATAGTTTATTTTGAATACTATAAACTAAAGCTGAAATTTTTTACTAGTTTTAAGCACAGAAAAAGAACTGGCTGTTTATTAGTAAAAATTAAAAGACAGATTTTGTGTTACTATGGTTAACTTGAACCAGCCTGTTTATGGTTAACTACAGCCAGCAGGGGTCAGGACTGTCTAGCTTAAACCATTGTGGTTACCTTGTGCTACCTAGGACTAAAAAGTGATATGTAAGAGTTTCAAATTCTTGGTTTTCTATTTTTGTTTTGGCAGTATTGGAGTTTTGAACTCAGCCTCTCACCTGCTAGACAGGTTCTTTTCAACTTGAGCCACAACTTCCAGTCTTGACCCCTCTGTCCCACTCCCCCCTTTTTACTTTTGGTGCTGAGATAATCTTCCTTTTTGCCAGCTATGTACCTGGATTGAAATATGCCTATTTTATGCTTCCCATTGTAGTTAGAATGACAGGCACAGAGCACTGACCTAACCTCAGGGATGGATTGAGAAGTCTTCAAATCTTTTTCTGCCCCTGCTGGACTCAAACTGTGATTCTCCTCCATATCTCAGACTCTCAAAAAGCAAGGATCAAAGACATGAGCCATAAGCACCTGGCTAGAATCTTCATTGTACAGTTGGTACATAAGAAAAAATGATTATTGAAATAAAATGGAATAAGTCTACTGATTGTGAATGGAAGTTTGCCTTTATGTTCTGCAGAAATTCTCAACTGAGGATAGGGAATTCTGACCTGTTATTAACCACCTTGTGTTTTTACATACGAAGTTTGAAAAAAAATGAAAACAGGCTGGAGTGGCAGTGTGGACTGCCCAGGGAGCCACACCTTTTGAGAGTGGACATTATAAGGATATGTTCAGGGGGACAATGAGACTGTTAAAACAGGTCATGAGTTCCCAGAATTAAGACCCAACTTAAAACTTTCGTGGGGCTGGGAAGGTGGCTCAGTGGTAGAGCGCTTGCCTTGCATGCATGAGGCCCTGGGTTTGATTCCTCAGCATCATGTAAGCAAAAAGAAAAAAGCCGAAAGTGGTGCTGTGACTCAAGTGTTAGAGCTCTATCCTTGAGCTGAAGAGCTGAGGGACAGCACCCAGGCCCAGAGTTCAGGCCCCAGCACCAGACCCAAAAAAAAAACTTGTAAGAAAGTATGTGTCTTCCATGTTTCTAGATAACTCACCTTTTCTCATTTGGTATTTTTTTATATGAGATGCATTGATTTTTCTACATGTATGAATTATTACCTAGTACTTATCAGTGCTCTCTATGGTTTTCATTTCTGTGTTAAGCTTAGACATGGTACACAGAAGAATAATCTTCAATTTCCTTTTTTTTTCTCCTTAGTCCTAATTTTAATGTTTATAGATTTAAACATTAATGTTGAAACACTTTAAACATTTTTAATTCACCTGGTTATCCAATGTCTACCAGTCAGCAATACTTTTTTTTTTTTTAATGGAAGCATACAGGCTGTTTCAGAGACTGAGAGAACAACACTTCCAGTGTTTGTTGTTTTCTTCCTAAGTAATACGATTACAGATTTTTAGTTCAGCACATGATCTAAAGTTGTAGCCTGGTGTAGCCACATGACTTAAATTCTAGACAATGAGGTGTAAGTACATGTGTAATAATGTGCAGCATCTAGCTATTTTCCTTAACCAGGGGCATTCCCTTCCCTTCCTCCCCCTCCTTTCCACTTATGTTGCAATGTGATGACAAAGCAGTATCAAGGAGGAACTGTATCACAGAAGGACTTTGTGTCCTTAATTACCCTAGAATGACCGTCCTAGGTTGGACTTTTATATTAATGGGGCAGGAAAAAGAAAGGGAAAACTGTGTTCAGATTTTAACTGATAGCCAGACTTTGTTCTAATAATCTGAGTAAAATCTGCATCTGTTTTATCAAATGTTCTGTCTCTTGTCTGTATAATAATGTGCCATCATGCTATATCAACATTACAGTGAGCCTATTTTGTAAATATCTGTGGGGGTGTTTGATGGGAGAATATGCTACTGTATAGTCAAAAAAACACCCATGTACTCTATACACAGCTCAGTTGATGGAGAGAAGCTTTGTCAGTCCCTTGTTATGGTCAGTTATGTTTAAATTCTGTATCCTGAATATTTGCAGTTTTTCCTTGTTTGCAATCTTCTTGGAACCATGTAATAATGAATAGCAAGGGTTTTCTGTGTACCCCAGTCCCTTATCTTATATTTAGTCTTTAAACTCTTAATGTGGCTGAGCTGGCAATGTGGTTTAGTGGTAGAGTTCTTGCCTAGCATGCATGAAGCCCTGAGTTTGATTCCTCAGGACTACATCAACAGAAAAAGCTATAAGTGGCGCTGTGGTTCAAGTGGTAGTGTGCTAGCCTTGAGAAAAAACTCAGGGGCAGTGGTCCAGGACCTGAGTTCAAGCCCCAGGACTGGCAATAAATAAGTAAACTCTTACCTTGGAACTTTCTCAATATTATTATTCCTCTATGACTGAGGACAAGAATCCATATCAAGGACAAATGGTATTGAAGCCTGGTGTGTGTGTGTGTGTGTGTGTGTGTGTGTGTGTGTGTGTGTGTGTGTGTGTGTGTGTGTGTGTGTGTGTGTGTGTGTGTACACATATACATACACATCTCACTTTTACTTGTATGGGTTCAGGAGCACATTGGCTGTTTAGGAATATCTGTTACAAGATGTTTTTTTTTTTCTCTCACATCTTTATTGAGATAAAATGCATACCCTGTAAAGTTCACTCTCCTGGCATAAACAGTTCAGTGGGCTTTTAGTTCATCAGGCTATGATTCCACGGTGAATTCCATTACCCACAAAAGAAATCCAGCACCCACAAGGAGCCACTGCCAGTTCCCACATCCCTCTTACCTAGTTTTCCCTCTGACAATGCTCCCTATGTCCCGTCTCTGGATTGGCCTTTCTGTCAGCACAAACGTGTGGCCCCGCCTGTGTCTGCTTCCTTATTTAAGTTTTTGGCAGTACTGAGGTTTGAACTCAAGGCCTCATGCTTGCTAGGCAAGGGCTCTATAGCTTGAGCCACACCTTCAGCCTGTTTAGCTTAATTTTTTTTTTTGATTTTCTATCGGTTAAGCTATTTTTTGTAATGAAGGTGTTGTACAATGGGGTGAACATGTCATAGTCAGGTTATGAGTACAATTCAATTTTTTTTTACAATATCACCCTTTTCTTTCCTCCAGTTTCTCCCCCCTGGCCTTGTTCACAAGCCATTTTCCATATAATATGTACTGAATAGCATGAGTGCATTTGTTCACCTTTCCTCCCTTTCTACACTCAACCTTTGCTCCCCTAAAAAAAAGAAAAGCAAAAACAAACACTGCCAAATATGTTAACATTTCCTGGAAATTGTTTTGATAATTTTTTAAATGTTCAGAGAAGTTACACCTTTGGGGGTCCTCCCTAAATCCCTCCTCCTTTAGTCTAGTTGTGTATGCAGGCCTAGAGTCCTGTATAGGTTATTGTAGATCTAATTTCCACATATGAGAGAAAAATGCACTGTTTGCCTTTCTGAGCTTGGCTTACCCCACTTAGCATGATTTGTTCTAAATCCACTTCTTTGCAAATGACATCATTTTATTCTTTTTAATGGATGGGTAAGATTCCATTGTGTGTAGGTGCCACATTTTGTTCATCTATTTATCTGTTGTAGGACATCTGGTCTATTTCCATAACTTGCTATATGAGCATTGCATCAATGAGTATGGATGTGTGTGTGTCTTTACTGTATCCTGCCCTATATGTGGTAGTATGCCCAAGAGTGATAGGCTGGATCATAGGGAAGATCTATGTTTAAGTTTTTTGAGAAGCCTCCAGACTACTCCAGAGTGATTGTACTACTTTACATTTATACCAACAGTGCAATAGGGTTCCTTCTTGCCTAGGTCCCCACCAGCATTACAAGATTACAAGATTGAGTCTTTGGCAATAAGGTTTATAAGAATAAGGTTTATAAAAACTGTGTGTGTGTACTCACGCATGCGTGCGCATCATGGGCACAATGCTATATTTACTACATGGACATGTACATGAACACACTACATGCACACAAACTCCAGTTTTCTTGCTATTAGCTAGAGCATCCTTAGCACTTAGCAAGTGAATTATCTCTTTTAGCCCCAGTTTTCACATATTCTTAATTCACAGAGCTTTTAATTCTCTTAATTATTAATTTCACAGGGTTCTTCATCATAGGGCTTTAGTAAAGACTAAATTAAAAGATAATGAGCGACCTAGTCTAAAAGCAAAACTGTTATCACTTCAATTTAGAGAAGGGATTTGGGGCAAATTCTAGTCTCAATGCTGCTTTGCTTGTATTGTCCCGCTCCTAGTTTTCCAGTGAGGAGATATTGAGTTTAGCCAATGTGATTTCTGATCTCAAGGACTGGTTCTGTGGCAACTGTCATAATTCTAAACCGTATGTGTCTACTCAAGCAACTGAACATGACAGCTCTAACTAGGAATGAAGGGAATATGAAATTCTGTGTGCCATTTGGTGAAAGAATAGTAGGCTGAGAAGTGGGAAGACAAGGACAAAGGGATGCAGAGTAAAGTGAAGCCATTAGAAGTCTAGACAGGAAGGAGACAATATCCAAGAACAGATTAACAACAAGTGTCAAATTCACAGTAGATAAATGAACTTCATACAGTTCTAGCCAGGGAGCTCCTTATTCAGCGATGTGGCAGACAAAGTTGCTAGATGCATTGGACCTAGATGCAGGCAATATTCTGAGTCAGGTATGGCATGGGGCTGAGGATCAGTAGCTCTCAGGTTGGTGAAAGGTCTGAGGATTTATTATCCCAGAGAATCAGAATGCCAGGCAGATGACAAACAAGAGTTTCAAACATAAAACAAGTCAGAGCAAAGGGTTTCTCAATATTGGCACAATTAATACTTTGGATTGAATGATTCTTTGCAGGGAAGGCTGTACAGTACATTGTAATATGTTTAGCCTTGGCCCTATCCACTAGATACATTGATATGGACTCTTCAAGTTGTGGCAATCACAGGTGTCTCCAGACATTGTCAAATGTCCTAATGCAGGGGAGTGGACAAACTACCCTCAGTTGACTACCCTCAGTGTGTTTATCACTGCTCCAATGGTTGAAACCAGGGTAAGCAAGTCCCAGTGATGAATTAGTATAGAAGAGGCCAATGACGACATCATCAGTGACTGAAGTTTGGTCCAGTAAGACCAGTGTAGTGAGCATTTTTTGTAGATCCCTTTCCCTGTGTCATTTCTGTGAATGCTACTTTAGCCTTCTTGGGGGTGTGTGTGTACTTTTCCTACAACAATATTCCCTAAGGATTCTCCTAATTTCTTTGCCCCATGTATCCAGAATACCAGGATGCCTGGAAGAGCCATTAGCCCATGATTATATGAGATAACACTACCTAGAGAGTTCCTTAAACTTCCCCTGCTGCTCCTTTGCTGGGCTGGTTCCTTCCTCTTCCTTCACTCTTTTACTAGAGTATTCCAAGAATTTATCCTTACCAAATCACATGGACACAATGTTTCCATAATGTTTGCTTCTAGGAATCCCCTTAACTGAGGCAGGAAGGACAAAGTCCAAGTGTGAGAAGTAAGTTCAGAGAACAGTTCAGAAGGCTAAGTATGAATTGAGTCTGGCTTGAGATCCCATTAATGTCTTTGCCATGAGAGCTTGCAATGAAAGAGGCTCAAAGTAGCTGAGGATATTGAGACAAGTGTGGTTTCCACCCCTGGAACAAGGCTGAAAGCAAGCCAAGAAAATAAAATACAAGGTCTTTAGATGGTATAAAAATAAAGGAACTGATTGAACAAATATAATTTGTTAATACCAAATATCACTGCATAAGCCATCACAACTACAGGAGTCAAAAGTCCTCTGGGCTCTGCAGATGTTACAGAGAACTGTATTTTCAGCTTGATTTCTATAACAAAAAAGATCCTTGCAAATGTATGTACTGACTCTGAGACCTTAGAGTGAAAGGTATCAGGAATATTTGTGGCTTGATTTTCTATGATAGATCTATATATGCATCATATGTACTCCAGAGCAATACCATGATTTCAGGAAGGACCAGATGTGAGAAATTTTGTATTAAAGATGGCTGTGAAAAACCTAGTCCTCCATTTTTCACCGTGATACTATTCCTCTTCACAAGGATCAAACTTTGATGTACCACATAGACAAATTATTTTTTGTGTTTTTAAAGTTGTTATGATAAAAAAAACAAATGTTTGAAAGTGTTTGACAAGTAATCATAAGAAAGAAACATAAAGGCAAATTAGTCTATGTAGGAAAGTAGTGTTTCAAAGAATAAATTATATGTCCTCTATTCAAAATGTATCATTTGCATTCATTTCTTTATTCTCTAAAGAAATCTGCATTCTCACATTAGCATGTGATTTAGCCCAATTACAAGTAACAAGATTAAATTCTGAAACAGTAAAGCCTTTACAGAATACATAGAAAGCATAAACTGATAGTCTTCAATTGAAGACTATTCTTAGACTAAGTGAAGTTCTCTAAAAGAACTGTAGGGATGAATTAATTTTAGTAAGAGTAACCCAGGAAATGGGGAATTAATGATGACAAAAGCAAACACAGTAGATGTAACTCCACATACTGTAAGTGAATAACAGCAATTATGTGCTTAACAATCTGAATCACAAGCAAAACCTTGAATTATGAATAATACTTGAAATGTGATTATTGCCATGAAGTGAGAAACAATTTTCACATTTCTCAAGTGAGATTTCTTATGAATTTTTACAACATCTCTAAAGCATTTTCTTCATCATAGGAGCCCATGTTCTACACTATGAAAATGTATCAACTTGACCACATTAAAGTCGGTACCTGGATGGAAGGTGATTGAGCATAAATATGCTCTGGTCCTAGGACATAGATGACTGGCATTCTTTTAGTGCTTTTTGGAGTGGTATGAAAAAAAAAGCAAAATTGAAATAGTCCATGTGATACTGTGAACTTCTGTGAGTCTTTTTAGAGATTTGAATGTGATACATAAAGAGAAAGCACATTGGTAGGGTAGAGGCAGAAGCTGAAAACAGAAAGAGCAGCAGAGGCCATGAAGGAGCAACAGATGTGAGTATCCTGATGAGAATGAAGGAAAGTGGATAAGCTAGAAATTATGAAAGATGGTGAAACAATAGGACTTGATTCATCTCAGATGGAGAAGATAAAGGAATGGAGAGACTCAAGTTTATTAGTTTCCTGATTTATGCAACTGGATGGTGATATATTTCTTTGAGAAAGGCAATGCAGAAACAGGATTGATTCCTTTGTAGAAGGAATATGAAATGTTAGTGAAATTTTTCAAGTGAAGATGTCCATAGGCAGTTTGACGTGTGTACATCTAAGATGAGCATTTGGGAGTTCTGTTTGTGTCTAGGGCTTCATATTGATGACTTTTAGAAACAGATAGGTAAAGTTTGTTTTGGTTTGTTCCCATAGAACTAAATTTGGGAATATAATCAAGTGAGGCTTTTTTTTTTTTTTTTTTTTTTTTTTTGTCGGTCGTGGGGCTTGAACTCTGGGCCTGGGCGCTGTCCCTCAGCTCTTCAGCTCAAGGCGAGCGCTCTACCACTTGAGCTACAGCGCCACTTCCGGTTTTCTGGTGGTTTATCGGAGATAGGAGTCTCACAGTCTTTCCTGCCCGGGCTGGCTTTGAACCGTGATCCTCAGATCTCAGCCTCCTGAGTAGCTAGGATTACAGGCGTGAGCCACCAGCGCCCGGCTGAGGCTTTTTTTTTTTTTTAATTTTAATTTTTTTGGGGGGTCCAGTCGTGGGGCCTGAACTCTGGGCCTGGGCGCTGTCCCTCAGCTCTTCAGCTCAAGGCGAGCACTCTCCCACTTGAGCCACTGCGCCACTTCCGGCTTTTTTCATTTTGCTTATGTGGTGCTGAGGAATTGAACCCAGGGCCTCATGCATGCAAGGCAAGCGCTCTACCACTGAGCCACCTTCCCAGCCCAAGTGAGGCTTTTTTTAATCTAGGAAAGTTCAGCATAAATAATTTGTTCTTGTCTACATATCCTCTAGACTGTAGCCACCATACTGTTACACAAGTGAGACTTGATGAGCTATCACAAATGATTTTAACTTTGCCTCACTTTTACTTGGCATGTCAGATCTAATGAAAGGTTTTAATTGGTTCCTTGAGCCTCAACACTGATAGTAGAACATTTATTCGTCCATTCAACAAATGTTTCTTGGTTAGTTATCATATTCCACGTACTGTTTTTAGACCATGTAGTTTCACCTGGAAATGAAACACAAACCAAGCAAATAAATAAAAAGCCTTAACTTCCCCGTAAGTTTTCTTTTAGTTGGGGAGAGACTTTTAGGCCAGGCAGACAAGAGGAATTTTGTTTGACTTTGAGTGAGACTGGGCCAGCCAGCAGAGATTTTGGAAATGAGGCAAGTTTTCATTGTCACTTCATAGGTTAGTTTAAAAAACAATAATAATGAATCTGCAGTAAAGACCCCAGTGGCGCTTTGCAAACCGCCATAGAAAGCTTTTCATTCCGGAATGTGTGGGAGGATTAACAGGACGTAGGCGCTGATTTGGCGTCCTGAAGCCAGAGATTCGAGAGAGCAGAAGTGATCAGAATGAGATTAAGTTAATGCAGAAGGCAGCAAAGTGTATACACAAAAATAGAATGCAAATACGCAAGAGATGCGCCAGTGAGCATCCCAGGGCTGTGCTCAGAGAATTTACTTGGGAAAAGGAAACAAACCTCAGGCCCAACCCGGGGCTTTGACCTATTTGGATAGCTAGAATGCAGTCCGGAAGAGCTCCGCCAGAGTGGAATCAGGATAGGCGCTGTGCGGCCCCACTCCTCTCACACTGACCCCGCCTTTTGCCACGCCCCTTTCCGCCCCGCCCCGCCCCCTCAGCTGCTCGCCGCCTGGTTGGCCGCAGCGGAGGCGGGGTTCGCCTTGCCCGGAAGTGCGACTGACGTGGCCCGACCGCGCTCGGAATTGTGGGTGACTCCGCTAATGGCGTCGGCGAGTCTGGGGATCCTGAGGAGCCAGCGCTGAAGCTTCTAGTCTGCTTGTCTGGTGACGCCCGGTGTGGCCAGGCCGGGTGGCAGCTTCAGGAGAGACCTGCCCACCTAAAGTGGGCTCGTCCGCCAGCGCTGGCGGTGCCCGGCGGGGCGGGGCGATCGCGGGGCCGCCTCGGACCCGACCGGGGCTGTAGCGCGGAGGCCGCGCGGGGCGAGCCGGCGCGCTTCGGGGTCGCTGCCCAGGCCCCCCCAGGCCCGGCGGAGCCCGGGCGGAACCCGAGAGGCGAGCTGTGGGACGGGCGGGAGGAGCTCGGTCGCCGCCGGGCCCCTGGAGGAGCTGACAGTGCCAAGGCTTGTGAGTCCGACTCAGACCTTGGAGGATCATGTCCGGCACCAACAGCCCCGAAGCCGTGAAGAAGCTTCTAGAGAACATGCAGAGTGACTTGCGGGCCTTGTCACTGGAGTGCAAGAAGAAATTCCCGCCGGTCAAGGAGGTAAGCTGCGGGCGACTTAACGAGAGAAGGCGCCCGGGCGTCCGCTGCCGTCCGGGTAGCGCCCGTCCTTCGCCGCCGCGAGCCTCCAGTGCCGTCGCAGGTGCCCATTGGCCCCTCACCTTGGCAGGTTCTGAGTCTGTAGGTGGTTGCACAATCGCTGTTTGTGGTTGGCCTTCGAGTGGTGTGAAGCTGTCTGCTTTCGTCCACTCTCCTTTCCTCTCTCGATTTAGCTGAAGTTGGCCGAGAGAACCGATGCAATGAATGCAACCGACGAGTATTACTAACCCGCTCACCTTTTCAAGCCCTTTTTCAGACTTGAAACTGGCCAAGCTAGAATTGAAAAGCACACACACAAAAAAGTATGTCTGTTTCTTGCTCTTAAAAGTTATCTATTGCCGTGAAATCTGTGCTTCTCACTCACTTGGAAACATTGCCTTCTTGGTCTGAGTTAACTCAGATTAAGAGGGATGAATACAGTTAACCCATATTACACTTTGTTGTTACGTAGTGGAAATCTGGAAGTTGGAATCAGAGCAAAAACCACTTGAATGTAAGTTCCGGTAATGCATCTTAGCTTCTTGGAGCTCCGGTGTTTGAAAGCTTGTTAAATAGGATTGAAGTGTGGTTTTGTAAGGTTATGTGAAAGTTGTCAGAGCAGAAGGTTATTATTAGAGATACTCGAGTTAATAGATACAAATAAAAACTCTAAATACTTCCCTGAGTGATTTTTTTTTAACATTTAATTTTTGAGTCTTTCTCTCCCCCACCCCCTCTTTTTGCCAGTCCCTGGGCACGATCCCTGAGCTTTCTTTTGCTCAAGGCTAGCACTCTACCACTTGAGCCACAGCACCACTTCTGGCTTTTTCTGTTTCTGTGGTACTGAAGAATCTAACCCAGGGCTTCCTGCATGCTAGGCAAGCACTCCACCACTAAGCCACATTCCCAGCCCTCTGGATCGTTCTTTTGAGATGCTGTTTTGATTCTAAATTTTATTTTATTTGCAGTTTCCTTTCTCATTTTTTAGAATAAGTTATTTCAGTGATATTACTGTAGAAGAATTTTATTTTTATCTTTACTCTGTTTTAATATGGATAGTTTAGTAATCTCATTTCATTTGCCCTAAAAATTTCACCAAGGAATTTCATAGATTTATACTTAAATACCCTTGTTATTATAATGATTCTATAATTGGAACTTAACTGATAAGGTTTGTATTTTAGGCTTCTATAAGGAATCTTTAACTTTTATGTGAGTGCCTTGGTTCAGTCCTCAACAAACACTAATTGTATTTCCTTTTTTGAGTGTGTGCTGGTTCTGGGACTTGAACTTAGGGTCTGGGCAATGTCTCTGAGCTTCTTTTGCTCAAGGCTAGCGCTGTACCACTTGAGCCACAGCTCTACTGGCATTTTCTGTGATTAATTGGAGATAAGAGTCTCATGGATTCTTTTGCCCACACTGTCTTCTAACCTGGATCCTCAGATCTCAACCTCCTGAATAGTTACAATTACAAGCATGAGCCACTGGCACCTGGCTTGTATTTCTTTAATAAAGTAATCAAAAAGTTTCTGATGATGGAAACCAAATGTGCTATTTTGGGGAAAATAGCTAATGTGTATCATTTCAGTTAGTAGTTTGCTTAGAAACTGATTGTCATTTTATCTCTATATTATCTGTTGGTTGAAAGGTATAACAATTTTTAAGAATTCTGCTGTTTCAAAGAATCTTTGAGAATTAGGTTATTTTAGATGTAAGAGGAAAATATCAAATTTTATAATTTTAACAATATATATTACATACTGTTTCCAATTCTAATAATCTATCTTAAAAACTACAATTCCTCTGTTACAGGCCTTTGTGGGCTAACCTGGGAACTTACTTGCTATTTCTTATTTCTATTGAACAAATTCGTTCAGGGTTCTAAACAAGGCAATTTACAACATTGTAGAGTTCAATCCATTCATAATCCAGAACTTTTATTAAAGCATATCAGTTTTTACTTGAATACTGGCTAGATAGATATGTTGTAATTGTATCTACTCTTTGCAGTAGTGGAAAAATAATTTTGTGATTGTCACTGATACATAATTTTGTATGTGGCACATGCTCTGTAAAGATTTGCTGAATTGAGCCTGGAGCTTGTAGCTCACACTTGTAATCCTAGCAACTCAGGAGGCAGAAAGCAGAAGGATTGAGGTTTGAAGCCAACCTAGGTAGAATAGTCTGCAAGACTCCATCTCCAATTAACCAGTAAAAAATGATGTGTTCAAACTTGACTTTTCTTTGGTGTCTTTACTGTGGCTTGAACTCAGGTCCTCACATGTTTAGATCTTAGCTTCCTGAATAGCTAGGAATATAGTCATGAGCTACCAGCACTGATCTCTCCAGTAAATTTTTAAAGTAATGCCAATTTTTATATTTATTTTTCTCTTTCAGGAACTGATAAGGTTGTGAGTTTCTTTTTGGGTGGTAGATAGATCTTACTAAGTGTAAAATACTTTTCTACGTGTAGATAAAGGATGTCTTTACTCTTTTTTTTTCCTTTTTTTTTTTTTTTTTTTTTTGTTGGTCATGGGGCTTGAACTTTGGGCCTGGGCGCTGTCTCTGCACTCTTCAACTCAACGCGAGCGCTCTACCTCTTGAGCCACAGCGCCACTTCTGGTTTTCTAGTGGTTTATTGGAGATAAGAGTCTCATGGACTTGTCTGCTCTGGCTGGCTTTGAATCATGATCCTCAGATCTCAGCCTCCTGAGTAGCTAGGATTACAGGCGTGAGCCACCAGTGCCCACCTAAAGGGTATCTTTACTGTTAACTTTTCTAATATTACCTGAAAAAAGTTAATTCTGAGCTAGGTATCATGGTACATGCTTATAATCACCACACTCAGTATAGGAATAGTGAAGTTTGAGGCCAATATGGAGTCCTTAGTGAGATCTTTCCCAGTAAACAAACATAAGCAAGCAACCTCATTTTGGACTACTCATGACCTTCATAATCTAAAAGAGCTCTAATTGTGTATCTACTTTGGAAGGCTTGTCTCCTTCCCTGGTACTTTTATTTGTTATTTTATTATTTTTATTTTTAAATACATTTTATTGTTGTTGTAGAGATGTCCCCAGTACTTTTAAAATGAGCTAGAATTAAGTAAAACTTGAAATTTAGTCCTTATTTTAAATTATAAGTAATTTTTCCTTGTCTTATAACAGAGAAAGAGAATATTGATAAAAGATAGTGTCTCAACCCTGGGACAACAGATGAATGCTTAACTCATGTGTATGACTACTTAATGATAAAAAAGGAAATAAATAAAAGAATAGGAAAAAAGTGCTTAAGGTCTGAGCACTGGTTCATGCCTATAGTCCTAGCTACTTAGTAAATAGAGATTGGAAGGATCAGGATTCAAGTCCTGCCTAGGCAAAAGTGAGACCCATCAATAAGCAGGGTGTGATGGTGTGAACCTGTCATCCCAACAGTATGGGTGATGTCAAGAGAGATTTGGTAGGTAAAATTATCTGTACAGGGGAGTCTTTCATATAATGGAGAGAAAAATCTGTTCTGTCTCCTAGGTTTCTGGCTTTGAAAGTAGATGGATCACCAAGAGAAGAAATATATGAAAAGGCAATAACTGTGGGAGGAATGTCTAGTCTTGAATATATCAAGATTTATGGGTGACATCCAAATGGAACTGACTAGTAAGCTGTTTGAAAAAGTAGTGTGTTGCTTAAGAGGGAGCTCTGGAATTTCAGATTCAGATGTAAGGTTTGTATATGATATTAGGAATTATAGGAGTAAGATTATTAGAGTGAGAATATCAGGCTAAAAAAAGGCACTATTAGTACTGGGAAATAGTATTCAAGAGAAATGCTCGGATAGGCAGACTAAAATTAAAGATAAAGGAGTGAAGGTAAGTACTTACTCGAGCAAGATCCCTGCAAAATCTGGAGTTTTGTGTGAACTGGATTTCAATTTGAGGAGGGAAACATCTTCTGATGCCGAAAGGAAAAGGAAAAACGGGTTTGAATGTGAGAAATTTTAAAGAGAGATATGAGAGACTGAAGTTCTGTGGCTTTTATTTTCTTTTAGGAAAAAAGCTTGCTTTTAGAAGTAATTAGTAGTAAAAGAAATGGTGAGTGGAAAGTTAGAGGAGATCAGTGGATCACTTTGGAAAAATACAAGTAAACTAACTTGAAACATGAATTGTTGTTGTTTTTTGTTGTTGTTTTGTAGGAAAATTGATTTAAATGCCAGTGGATTGGTATATTCCCAA
Organism: Dipodomys merriami; assembly: GCF_024711535.1. Lineage (NCBI taxonomy): Eukaryota > Metazoa > Chordata > Mammalia > Rodentia > Heteromyidae > Dipodomys > Dipodomys merriami. Next base: position 24,972,368 of record NW_027202271.1, read on the forward strand.
CCAAGAAATACACTCAATAGTTTTGATTAATCAGAAGATATGGAAAGTATTTAGAGACTACTCAGCAGCGTCTTGTTTACTACAGAGCCATGGGTTTGGAGAATAAAAGATCTACAGAATAGATGTTAGGACAGTAGTAGAGACACTGAATTTCAGATTGTGATGTACAAGAAGATTGTCCAGGAAATGGGTAATAAAACAGGGAAGCAGATGAAGGACATTTGAATGGAGGTGGCAGGTTTAGGTTTTGAATGGATTTCCTTTCTTTTTTAATATCACAGAATGAGTTATGGTATAAATTTTTTTTTTAATTCAAGCTTCCCGAGCCATGCACTTTGAGTTTTGTGCTGCTTATTCAAGCCTGATAGAAATGGGTTGGCAGAAGTTTTGCTGAGTTCCTCTGGTGGAGTTCCCCATTGGTTCTCTGGGGGAGGGATAAGACCCTATTTTCAGAACTTTTTCACAGTGAAGATTGTGATGTGAGCTGGTTTAGTTTAGTATTTTATAATGTATTATAGTTATTTTTTCTTTACATTGTATTCTTTCTCCCATAAGCATAGTTGAATAAATCCCTGTTCAGTATTTACAAACGGAAATAGATTAATAGTTTTTGTCGTGGTACTGGGGTTTGAACTCAAGAGCTGGCACTTGCTAGGCTAGCACTTTACCACGAGCCACAGGCAACAACCCTGCTTTTTGCTTGTTATTTTGAGATAGTCTACTGAGCTTTTGTGCCTAAGCTGGCCTTTGAACCTAGATCTTCCAGGTCTCAGCCTCCTGAGTATCTTACAGTCATGTGCCCCAATGCCAGGCAAAAAATGTTGTTTTGATTATTTACTGGCATTATGCTTTGGTGACATAGAAATAAAAGACCTTGTCTCTGACTTACAAATCAAAAGAGAAGACTTAGAAACTTGAATTCTTTGCCTTTCTTTTCTATGAGATAGTTTGTTTTCAGCTATGTAGAAAATACTTGGTTTTGCTATTGTGTTATAAAGAAATTTAGTAAGTTCTTGAGTATAAAAATGGCTGGATATACAAAAATAAAATTTACTCAAGGTTGAGTAAAATTTAGCTGGGAGCTTTGCATCTTTTAATTGTAGTGCAGTATTCATCTTACATATTGTATACAGCCACATGTGGTGACTTACATCTGCAATTCCATACTCAGAAGGCTAAGGGAAGAAGATTGAGAGTTCAAGGTCAGTGTGGGCTGCATTCATAGATGAGCCCTGGTCACAAAGTAAAACCCTGTCACAAAATGTTAAAAGTACACAGTGAGTAAATAAATACTTCATTTTATAGAGAGGTTTAGAGAGATTCAGTCATTTGCACAAGATAGTATGGCTAGAACATGGAGGAACTGGGATGTGACTACATATGTCTTTTTCACATTGTATGGTGCTGGAATTGCCTTTAAAACATGCTTAGCTTTTATCTGCTTCCTGATTTGTTACTATTGCTTTCTTTTCCCCTTTCTTTCCCCTTTGGAACTTACAGTTTGACCTTTATAATAGTCTATGTTCTGTTTCTCCTCTTTCAGTATTCTCTAATTCTGTCTTCAAACATTGTTTTTCTCTATGCTGCTCTGCTTATAACATTATCTGCTTTCATAGTTTTTTTTTTTTTCTGGCCTTCAGATGATGCTGAATACACCTATGTGTATGTGTGTATATATGTAAGTCAATGTGTATTTTGCAGTTCTAGGGATTGAACCAAAGGGTATCACATGATAGATAAGAACTCTACCTAGCCTTTTTGTTTTGTATTTTATATTTGAGCTAGAGTCTCTGTAACTTTATTAGAAAGTATATTTTTTCTTTTCTAAATAAGTCCTTTAGAACTAATATAGTACATTGTTTATCCTTCTGTCCAATGTAGTGAAAACATTTGCATATTAAGGAGGTGTTAATTAGATACTTGTTGAAGATATTTATTTATTTATTTTGCCAGTCCTGGGCCTTAAACTCAGGTCCTGGGTACTGTTCCTGAGCTTCTGTTGCTCAAGGCTAGCACTCTAGTGAACCTAGCACCACTTCCTGCTTTTTCTGTTTATGTGGTACTAAGGAATTGAACCCAGGGCTTAATGCATGCTGGGCAAGCAGTCTACCACTAAGCCACATTCCCATCCCTGAATATTAAATTTTTAAGAAAAAAAGGGGAAGTGTTAGGTAATTCTCATATAATCTTATATATAATGCTCATATAATCTTACTTATCTACATATAATCTACATTCCAGTTTTTCATTTCATATGTTAAAGAAAATTAATTTTTCTTCTTTCCTAGAAGCCAGAGGTTTTTTAATGGAATACCGGTATACATATGATTGTAGAGTATTAGAACATTAGGGGAAAAAAAATCTTACTAATTTCAATGCAGTAATTGTTTTATGAGTATATTGTCCTCCAGGGAGTATTCTATATCTATTAAGTACTCCCAAGTGTGGACTTGACTTCTGATTTTACCTGGCATCTAAAAGTCTTCAGGCAGCCCCATGCCTCCCTTGTGTCTAATGAGTACTTTTATTATCTGAGTTGAAATTAGTTTAGATTTTACTTTTTGTCTCAGCTCTTTTTAAAGCTCTCCATTCCTTTTGCTTTCTTCATCAGTATTTTACACTTCATTGTTTTCATCCCTTTAGATTTGGATAAGTTTGTATTACTGCTATTTGCAAGGTACTTTGGTGAGGTTAATCTAGTATAGGTTCTCCCCTCCCCACCTCAATTCCTGCCCGAGTCACATAATGCCAATGAGCATGCCTAGGAAAGAAACCAGAATCTACTGAAAGAAGCTCTTTCTCTCCTGTAGAGAGTGATCTGTGAAATTGTGAAATTTTGTTGCCGAGGTGGAAGTAGCTTGAGGAAGCCTCATCCTGGTATAGAGCAGAACCCAGAGAGCCAGAGGACTGTGCCCGAAGCCTGATGTCAGATACCTTTATCAGATATCTGGAGGTTTTTCTTTTTTCTTTTTTCTTTTCTTTTTTTTTTTTTTTTTTCATTTTGGAAGGCAGTACAATCCCTCCTCCCTCTTATTTTATTTTATTTATTTTTGTCAGTTGTGGGGCTTTAACTCTGGACTTGGGCACTGTCTTTGGGCTCTTCAGCTCAAGACGAGAGCTCTACCGCTTGAGCCACAGCGCCACGTCTGGTTTTCTAGTGGTTTATTGGAGATAAGAGTCTCACGGCCTTTCCTGCCTGGACTGGCTTTGAACCGCGATCCTCAGATCTCAGCCTCCTGAGTAGCTAGGATTACAGGCATGAGCCACCAGCACCCGGCCTCCCTCTCAATTTAAGTGGGTAAATTTTGATACTATTTAGAACATTTCATTTATTCTTTTAGATATACTTATGTAGCTACTGCTTGAAAGTTAGTAATGATATAGTTTATAGATAAGCTAGAGAAACATAATGAAATGATTGGGTTAAAGTATTACATGTATAATGAAATAGTTCTCATAGGAAGAAGTGATGGAATAAATGTTGAGTATAAGAGTTGCTTTTTATTCTTTTGGGGTTTTAGGTTTTGCTCTTGCAAGTTGAGAAGTGAACCTATGTTCTGAGGCATGGGAGTCACTCACTGTACCACTAAACTACACCTTCAGTTCAAAAAAGTTTTATTTAAGTTTGTCAGTGATTAGGTATATCTAAGTTTTTGTTTGTTTGTTTTTTGTTGGTCAAGGGGCTTAAACTCAGGACTTGGGTGCTGTCCTAAGCTTTTTCTCTCAAGGCTAGAGCTCTACCACTTTTTTTTCTCTCTCTGTTGGTCATGGGGCTTGAACTCTGGGCCTGGGTGCTGTCCCTGAATTCTTCAGCTCTACCACTTGAGCCACAGTGCCACTTCTGACTTTTTCTGTTTATGTGGTGCTGAGGAATCGAACCCAGGACCTCATGCATGCAAGGCAAGTAGAGTTACCACTGAGCCACCTTCCCAGCCCTGCACTCTACCACTTTTGAGCCACAGCACCACTTACAGTTTTCTGGGGATTTAAATAGAGATGAGTCTCATGGATTTTCCTGCCTGGACTGGCTTTGAACTGTGATCCTCAGATCTTTCAGTCTTCTGAGTAGCTAGGATAACAGGTATAAGCCACTTGTGCCTGGCCTTTCCTTCCTTCCTTCCTCCCTTCCTTCCTCCCTCCCTCTCTCTCCCTCTCTCTCTCTCCCTCCCTCCCTCTCTCTCTCTCTCTCCCTCCCCCCTCTCTCTATCTCCCTTTCTTTCTTTCTTCTTTCTTTCTTCTTTCTTCCTTTCTTTCTTTCTTTCTTTCTTTCTTTCTTTCTTTCTTTCTTTCTTTCTTTCTTTCTTTCTTTCTTTCTTTCTTTCTTTCTTTCAGATTTTCTGCTCATGACTATATTCCTAGCTATTCAGGCACCTAAGGTCTGAGGACCTTGGTTCAAAGCCAGTCTAGGCAGACTAAGAGACTCTTACTTATAATTAACCAGCCAACAGCCAGAAGTGGAGGTTTGGCTCAAGAAGTAAATCGCCAGCCTTTTGGAGAAGGGAAAACAAGAATAAGAGGCTCTGAGCCAGATACTGGTTGCTCATGCCTGTAATCCTACCTACTCAGGACAAAGGTTTGAAGCCAGCAGATAAATCCTAGACTTTTATCTCTAATTAACCAGCAAAAAGCCAGAAGTGGAGAGGTGGCTCCTATGTAGAAAGCTAAGTAGGAGTGAAAAGCTAAGTAGGAGCACAAGACCCTGAGTTCAAGTCCCAGTACTGACATGTGCACGCACCCCCACACACACGCACACGCGCACACACACACACACACACACACACACACACACACACACGAGGTAAAGATTTGTTCAAATTACTAAACTTTGAGATTTATTTATTTTATTTATTATGCTGGGGATTGAACTCAGTACTTGTGCTGGACAAATGTTCTACCCCTGAACTAAACCCTGACCCAGTAATTTTGAGAAGTAGTAGTAGAGATGGATATGAAGGAACCAACAGAGTGGAGACACTGACTGGATAGAGGATAAGATTATAAGTAGAGACCCCTTAGATTGAGCTTTACTGGAAGTGTGCAAGTAGGGTTTGAGAGAAAAAGACAACATGATGTATTACTAAATAGACATTCTGTGTTGAAGAAAAAAACTTAATAGGGAGGGATAATTCTACTGTACAATAAGCCTTATAGTTTAGGAATGCTGATGCAGTTTAGGAGTCTTATGTATTTAGAAATTGAGGGGAGGGGGGCTGGGAAAGTGGCTCAGTGGTAGAGTGCTTGCCTTGCATGCATAAGGCCCTGGGTTCGATTCCTCAGCACCACATAAGCAGAAAAAGCTGGAAGTGGCGCTGTGGCTCAAGTGGTAGAGCACTATCCTTGAGCTGAAGAGCTGAGGGACTGCGCCCAGGCCCAGAGTTCAGGCCCCATGACCGGACCCAAAAAAAAAAAAAAAGAAAGAAATTGAGGGGAGGGAAATGAGAAAGGGGCAAAAAACAAAAAAGAAAGTAATTGTGGAAGTACTACTGCTGGCATGTATCACCATACCAGCAAAACACTTGTTTTGTTTTAGATTAGATTGGTCTTCAGTGTGGCCTTTTGAATTGCATCACACTTCCAACTCAAGTAGATACGTGTGTGTGTGTGTGTGTGTGTGTGTGTGTGTGTGTGTGTGTGTGTGTGTGTGTGTGTGTGTGTGTGTGTGTGTGTGTGTGTGTGTGTGTGTGTGTGTGTGTGTGTGTGTGTGTGTGTGTGTGTGTGTGTGTGTGTGTTTTAGTCCTGAGACTTGAACTCAGAGCCTTGACTCTGTCTCTGAGCTTTTTTTGCTCAAGACTAGTGCTCTACCACTGGAGCCACAGCTCCACTTCTGGCTTTTTAATGGGTAATTGGAGATAAGAGTCTATTGACTTTCCTGCTCAGGCTGGCTTCAAACCACAATCATCAGGTCTCAGCCTTGTGAGTAAGTAGGATTATAGGCATGAGTGAAAGGCACACAGCTTTCAAGGAGATACTTTTAAAGCATTCTACTTCTAATTGTTTGTAAAATGGATAGAAATCTGACTCTGAAGACCTGTGTTGTCACAGGTGGTTTTTTTAAAGATGAAGGCTAGGATTACCATACTTTGATAGGAAGTAAGACTACAGTATTTAAGGTGACCTTATTATATATGTATTGTCAGTAACTACTATAAAGCTTTCTAACAACTTAGGATACCTATGAAAATAAGACATTATAATTTCAAAGTGTTTCAGTAATAGAAATTTGAATGTAAAAATTCACTATGATATAAGTTTAATTATATCAAGACAACAAATAGTCCCTTTGGTGATTTACTGAATTTAGGAATGAAAATACTGTTTATATGTCTTTTCAAATACTTCTTAGAAGAACTTAAAATACTCTATTTGTTCTCCTTTTTGTGTGCATTAAAAATATTTGTTTAATATATGTACACATCCATATGTCAACTCATGTTTAACTCAGGAACTCAGAAAACTGGCAAACTTGAAATCCTTTATTTACATCTAGCATTAGTGAGGTCACAGAACAGATTTGAGGAGCTGGTAAGAAAGTTACTGATTAGAATTTAGGATGTCTAGCCAAATAACATTGGTATTTATGATGATTCAGTTAGATTAGTCTGTTGACACTGATGCAAAATGAGATAATGAATTTGGATACATATAAAGTATATAGTGCCACAGTAAGAAGAAAGTTAAGCTTTTGAAGATGACAGTGGAACAAATCCCAATACTATAGAATAGTTTCATCTGTAAGAAATTAACCATTAAGAAATTTACTCAGGGCCTAGGAAGGTAGCTCAGTGGTAGAGTGCTTGCCTTGCATGCATGAGGCCCTGGGTTTGATTCCTCAGCACCACATAAGCAAAAAGAAGAAAGCCGGAAGTGGCGCTGTGGCTCAAGTGGTAGAGCACTAGCCTTGAGCTGAAGAGCTGAGGGACAGCGCTCAGGCCCAGAGTTCAGGCCCCATGACTGGACCCCCAAAAAAAAAAAAAGTGCCAATATATGGTTTCCACCAGTAGTCATCCTGATCTCTGATTCTCATTTCTTCCTTTCTCACGCTTGGTGGTAATAGGGTTTGAAATCAGGGCACCATGCTTGCTAGGTAGATGCTAGCAAGCCCTGTTTGCTTTAGTTATTTTTCAAATAGGATTTGTATTTTTGCTCTGCCCTGCCTGGACAACCATCATCCTTTTTACACATGTGTAGCTAGGATGACAGAAGCATGCCACCATACCCAGCTTTACTGGTTAAACAAGAGGGGGGTGGGGCTTAAACCATGACTCTTTCTAATATGCACTGCTTAAACACATACCACACATTTTCTGGGCACCAATGGCTCATGTGTGTAGTCCTAGCCACTCACAAGGCTGAGATCTGAGGATTTTTGCCAAGCCAGCCTGGACAGGAAAGTCTATGAGATTCATATCTTTAGTTAACCAGCAAAAGGTGGAGGTATGGCTCAAGTAGAGTGCCAGCCTTAATTTAACTTGGGACAGTACTGTTTCTTTAAAGTTTAAGAAGTAAGTCCTAGTGTAAGCAACAAAGACTGACTCTGGTTGGTTGGCTTAAGTAGAGTAGAATAAAGCTTACTGGTTGAATATTGAGTGGTTTACAGAATCATTTAATAGGCCTTAGGAAACGTACATGAGCATGGAGAGAGTAAGCAGCCAGGGAGACCAATACTGTTGTCTGTACTGAACAGTGACTGGGTCATATGGTTTGTGTTGGTCATTCCAGATCACCACTGGTTTTGTTGTCCTCTCAATTCATATGTTGCCTTTACTATTTTCTCTGCTTTTCTGTCCTACTAGCTTCCAAATTCTAAATCTTTGATGAGTGTTTTCATAGTATAATCATATTTTATTATGTCTTATGCATAAGTTACTATTAGGATTAATATTTCATGTTTTGGAAATTAAGGATCATAGCAATTATTTGTGCCTATAAGTTGTTTTTTTTTTGTCGGTCGTGGGGCTTGAACTCTGGGCCTGGGCGCTGTCCCTCAGCTCTTCAGCTCAAGGCAAGCGCTCTACCACTTGAGCTACAGCACCACTTCCTGTGCCTATAAGTTTTATTAATCTATATAACTTGTATATCCTAGAATACTCATGTTGATTTGTAAGTTTTATTTTTTAATTTTTTGTTTTTTTTTTGTTTTGTTTATCTGTCTTTGGGAGGGTAAGGGGGAGCACAAAAATGGAGGGACAAAGGGTAAACAAATGCAGCAGTGGTATTCACTAGACATGATGTTGAAAATTAACAATACTTGTGGGTGGGGCCTGGAGGGAAAAACTGTGACATTGTCCAAAAAGAAGTGTACTCATTACCTGACATATGTAATTATAACCATTCTGTACATCACCTTTATTCTAATTATTTTTTTATTCTTACAGGCTGCTGAATCAGGAATAATAAAAGTTAAAACAATAGCTGCAAGAAACTCCGAAATTTTGGCAGGTAATTTTTTGCATTAATTCAGTAATTAATGAGAAATTGACTAATAGTAGACTACATTAGTTTTCTGGAGCATCTTTCTTCTGTTACTGATTTTTTTTTTTTGGGGGGGGTCCAGTTGTGGGGTCTGAACTCTGGGCCTGGGTGCTGTCCCTCAGCTCTTCAGCTCAAGGCTAGCACTCTACCACTTGAGCCACAGTGCCACTTCCGGCTTTTTTTCTTTTTGCTTATGTGGTGCTGGGGAATCAAACCCAGGGCCTTATGCATGCAAGGCAAGCGCTCTCCCACTGAGCCACCTTCCCGGCCCCTCTTCTGTTATTTTTATGCTATAGAATATATGAATGACCCCAACTTGTAAACTGATTACTCAGATGAGGGCTATTACTACCCTGAAATAAGAAACTTTAAAACTGCTAATTCCTGAAAGGCAAGAATATTATTCTACTCTCATCTTTGTTGTTTCCTCCACCTCCTGTCATTTAACAAGGACAGACCCCTATATCCTAAAGCATTCAATTAGTATTTGTTCCACTGAATTGAATGAAGCATTGATTCTTACTCTTTTTTTCAAGGTCTATTTTATCTTTAATATAATACCAAGAGTCCATAATGTATTTTAGATTTAGTAGTACCATATGAATTTTAAGTCCTGGGAGTAAGACTCTGTGGAAAATGAACTATGCAATGTTTGGCAGGAACAGGAGGGGTGAAGTGAAGAAAGGGGTAACATTGTCCAAAAAGAAAAGTACTCATTACCTAACTTATGAAACAGTAAACCTTCCATACGATACCTGAATAATAAAAATAAAATTTTATTTTAAAAGAATTTTGTTTTTTTTTTTAGCCAGGCGCCAGTGGCTCATGTCTATAATCCTAGCCACTCAGGAGGCTGAGATCTGAGGATCACAGTTCAAAGCCAGCCCAGGCAGGGAAGTCCTCCGTGAGACTCTTATTTCTAATAAACCACTCAAAATGGAAAGTGGTGCTGTGGCTCAAGTGGTAGAGCACTAGCCTTGAGCTGAAGAGCTCAGGGACAGTGCCCAGGCCCAGAGTTCAGTCCCATGACTGAAAAAAAAAAAATTTTTGTTTTGATTAATTTTTCTCCTCAGTCCTGGGGCTTGGACTCTGGACTTGGGTGCTGTCTCTGAGCTCCTTTTGCTCAAGACAAGCACTCTACCACTTGAGCCACAGCATCACTTCCAACTTTTTCTGTAATTATTTGGAGATAAGAGTCTCATAGACTGTCCTTCCAGGGTTGGCTTTGAACCATGATGTCAGATCTCTACCTCCTGAGAAGCTAGGATTACAGGCATGAGCCACTAGTACCCAGCACTAAAGTTGATTTTCAAGGAAGAATTTTCATGAATTTCTTGGCATCTTTTTCCACTCAGTTCTACTGTCTCTGGTGCCTTCAGTTCTTGACATCATAATGAACATAGTAAAGAGGGAAAGGGTCTTTTTTGATGAGAGAAAAGGAGAATCTGTTATATGTTAAGAGTCTCAAGGGGAAATGTTTTATATCAAGTAGAGATACAAACAGGTTAAGTTACTTGCTTGAGGTCACTTACATAGTAGAACCAGAAAGAAATACAAGAGGTGAAAACCTGTATTCTTCCTAAAAGTATGCTGCCATGGTGTTTGGAGATTTCCATACTAGCTACTTTCCCAAGTGTTTGTACCTTTGCTTACTATACCTATCCTTTAGTCTGCATGAATTTCCAGTTCCAGTAGTACGTTTGATTTCAACTGGCAAGGGAGAAAATCTGTCTTACTAATTTATACAAAATCTAAATAGTGAACGATCAACTTAACACTCAAAAACTTTGTATTTAGGGCTGGGGAGGTGACTCAGTGGTAGAGTGCTTGCCTTGCATGCATGAGGTCCTGGGTTCGATTCCTCAGCACCACATAAGCAGAAAAAGCCAGAAGTGACGCTATGGATCAAGTAGTAGAATGCTAGCCTTGAGCTTAATAGCTGAGGGACAGCATCCAGGCCCAGAGTTCAAGCCCCAAGACCAACAAAAAACAAACAACTTTGCATTTCAAGAAAAATAGGCTATCAGTAGACCCCCTAAGTTGTGAGATTTAAAAGTGTTGCAAAATGAAGTAATAATGATTTTTAGGGACAGCTCAACTGAAGGGATAAGAGTGTCTACTCAGCTTTGAATTTGGGGATACTTCTTTTTCTAAATGATATGTTTCTCACAGCTTCCTTCTTGGTTTTCAAGTCTATCAAAAACATCAAATCCTTTGCTAACATTTTTACACAGCAGTAAATAATACTGTGTCCCTATTGAGGAGTAAGTAATTGTGGGTAAAGGCATGAGGTGTATGGAGGTTGGGAGGGTGGAAAGTAGGTTTGGGAGGTGCATGTTGGTGAGCTAATAAGAGAAAATAGATGGTTAAAGATCATTTGAAAAGCAGGGCACCAGTGGCTCACACCTGTAATCCTAGCTACTCAGGAGGCTGAGATCTGAGGATCTCGGTTCAAAGCCAGCCCGGGCAGGAAGAGGCTGTGAGACTGTTATCTCCAATAAAAAAACAAAACAAAACAAAAACAGAAAGCCAGAAGTGGCACTGTGGCTCAAGTGATAGAGTGCTAGCCTTGAGCTGAAGAACTGAGGGACAACACCCAGGCCCAGAGTTCAAGGCCCACAACTGCCAAAAAAAAAAAAAAAAAAAAAAAAAAAGAAGATAATTTAAGACTTTTATGTGCTGATCGGATTAGATATCAATGTAATCAATGATAATAGCAACTTATTCTCCAATAAGAGGAGGGTTTTTTTATTGATTCTATAGTTGATGGAGGGTAAAAGATTAATTTCTTCAAAGGGTCATCATTTGTTCTAGTATTCTATATTAACTAAGAGGTCCAATTAGTTTATCTTAAGGAAGAATAACACATTTTTGCCCAGTCTCTGAGTTTTTAATATATTGATGGACTGTTCATTTTATTTTAATCCAGTTGAGCTCTTCAGCTCAACTTGGAACAGATTTTTATGCACATACAGTGTTCAGTAATTAATGCTTTAATGTTCATAGTCTTGAAATGTATACTTTATCCTTTTTCCCCCCTTTTTTCCAGTGCTGGAGTTTCAACTCAGGGCCTCACACTTTCAAAGAAAGCTATTACTTGAGCCATACCCTAGCCAATGGGAAGTGAAGCAAATGCTTCACTTATCTTGTACTTTTTGGCTGGGCTGGCCTAGACTGCAATCCTACCTATAATCCCAGATAGCTGGGATTTAACCATGTACCACCATGCCCAATTTGTTTGTTAAGATGATACTTTTGCCTGACTTTTTACCTGACCTGGCCCTGAAGTATGATCTTCCCAATCTCTCCTCCAGAGTGTCTGAATTATAGGTACTCAGGCATGAGCCACCATGCTTGGTCCTATCCTAGAAGTTTCTGGCAAGTATTTAGAGCAGTTGATTTCTTAAAAAAAAAAAAAATACAAATTTGTACTGCATCTTGAAAATTAAAGACTCTTAAGAATAAATTCTGTTGGCTAGCATGTAGTCCTAAATTACAGTAAATACTGAGAAAAAAAATTGGTTAATTCCTATTTCCTGAAAAATATTTTTTTAAGTGCTGGTACTGAAACTCAGGACCTTGTGCTTTCACTTAACTTACTCAGTCATGGCTTACTCTCTACCACTTGAGCCATGCCTCCTAGTCTGGCTTTTCTGCTGGTTTATTAGTAATGAAGTCTCATAATTTTTCTTACCAAACTGTCTTCAAACTGCAATTCTCAGATCTCCACCTCTTGAGTAGCCAGGGTTATAGACATGAGCACTGGTACCTACGAACTGTTTATTTACTTCTTTACAGTTGTCTCTCTCCCCCTCCCCTGAGAAGTTTAGACTCAGAACTTTGTGCTTACTAGGCAAGTATTGTATTTTTGAGCCTTGTCGTTAGTCCTTTTGTTGGTTTTCTTTTTTGTTTTTTTGTCATTGTGGGGCTTAAACTCAGGGCTTGGGGCTCTGTCCCTGAGCTTTTTTGCTCAAGGCTAACACTCTACCACTTAGAGATACAGCTCCACTTGAGTTTTCTGGTGGTTAATTGGAGATGAGTGTCTCCCACACTTTCCTGCCCTGGCTGGCTCTGAATCGCAGTCCTCAGCTCTCAGCTTCCTGAGTAGCTAGGATTATAGATGTGAGCCTACTACTACCTACTGGCTACTGATTATTTTTGAGATAGTGTCTTGCTTTTTGTCCAGGCTCATTTCTGGACTATGACCCTCCTGTTTTATGCTTCTGCCATAACTAAGATGACAAATTCTACCACACCATCTTCTTCCATTGAGATGGAGTACCATATATACTTTTGCCCAGACAGTCTGGAACCCATGATTCTTTCTCAGTCTCACACATAGCTAGCTGGGATGACAGCAACAGCCACATACCAAAACTTCCAACTCTTGATTGAAAGAGGCCTCACACAGGTTTTGCCAGACTGGCCTTGAACTTGCAGCCTCCAGAGTAGCTAGGAGTAGAGGCGTGAGCCACACACATGACTACTTCAAAGTCCTTGAGATAGTAAGAAACTACTTCTGTACTGGATGTAAAAGATGCAGCGGATATCAAAGATCCTAAATAATTGAGGGCTCTCAGTTGAGACAGGATGTTGAATTCTCCTGTGTCCCTATTTATTCAGAAAATTATAGTTATTGTAAAAATCATTCTTAGCATGAATTAGTCTAATTGATAGGATACTCATAGATTTCTAGCCAATTTTAGTTTCCTTAGGATTATTTTCCAAGGAAGACCATTTACTCTACAGAATAAATTTTTGTTTTACATCTCTTTAAGCGTCCTACTTTAATGTTTACTTTAATGTTTTCTTTGTTTTCAGTGCTGTCATGAATGTTGACATAAGTGGAATGGTAAGCCAGATAATGTCAGCATCCACTCAGATACACAGACCATTATCTCAGAATTTCCTTTCTTTTTAGAGACACAACCACTAATGAGCAGTAACAGCATAAAGATTTTCAATCACAATGCTAGGATGCTTTACTTTACATTTGACTGCTATAATAAGTCATTTATTATTCTACTCTACAATATGCTAGAAGTTACATAACCTAGTTTTTGAGTGGATATTTGTAACAAGGGCATTGATAAAGTTGTAATACTTTTTAAAAAATGTGTATTTAATCTTTACTCCAATCTTAACAATTTTATCTGCTCATAGCTGCTTTTAAGTAATCACAGCTGTTTTTTTGTTTTTGTTTTTGTTTCTTTTGGGGGTCTAGTCATGGGGCCTGAACTCTTGGTCTGGGCACTGTCCCTCAGCTCTTCAGCTCAAGGCTAGCTCTCTACCACTTGAGCCACATTGCCACTTCCGGATTTTTTCCTTTTTGCTTATGTGGTGCTGAGGAATCGAACCCAGGGCCTCATGCATGCAAGGCAAGCGCTCTACCACTTAGCCACCTTCCCAGCCCAATCACAGCTGTTTTGAGTAATCACTTTGTATAATTTTTGTTCTTTTTTCATGTGATTTTTCCCTCATCTTTTTCATACGTCATGGTGTTATCACTAAAGATCTCTAAGGAGTACTAAGTAAATATATATTTAGTTCTTTTGCTGATGTACAAGATAATTTATGTACTTATTTAATTATATTCTCTCTTATTAATACATGTATTGGTGATATTTCACAAACATCCATGGAGTATTTTCATGAAAACATTTTTATTTTACTGTTATTGGGAGCTCAGAGCCTTGAGCTTTCACTCAGATTTCTTGGTTGTCTGGTTCTCTACTACTTGAGCCATGCTTTCCAGTTTGCAAGTTAAGATAGAGTCTGCAGGACTTTCATGCCTAGAACTGGCTTTGAACTTTAGTCTTCCATATCTCAGTCTCTTGAGTAGCTAGATTTACTGGCGTGAAAACTTGGCCATGCAAAAAACATATTCTTTTTTTTTTTTTTTTTTTTTTGTCAGTCATGGGGCTTGAACTTTGGGCCTGAGCGCTGTCCCTGAGCTCTTCAGCTCAAGGCTAGCGCTCTACCACTTGAGCCACAGCACCACTTCAGCAACATATTCTTTATAAGTAATTTTGTAAGAACAATAGGGAAAGCAGAAAGATGGGTAATATAAATCACCGAAATCTGTTTTGCCATTTTTTTCTTACATTGCCAGTATTTATTGTATCACATCACATGGGAAATAATAAGCTCCTCCTTAACTATAGAGTTTAATCACTGAATCACATTACAGTGCCAATCATTTTTAGTCAAGTTTTTCTACCCATAATACTTTTGTTTGATGCCAAGTCTTAAAATCTGCAGAGTAGTTAACCAGGCAAATAATGTGGACTGCTTAAACAAGTACAGAAGGAATAAACCAGCTTGAGTGTTGCCTGACCCTGAAGTGTGAATAATGAGAATTGTAGATCAAATTTATATTTTTAAGTAAGTCACTGTGACAGTGTGGAGGAGATAATGAAGTACGCCACCATGGAGGAGTTATTTTGGTTAGGCAGGCAAGAAGACACAGGCTTAATGTTCACACATTGATCTGTGAGGTCAAAGAGATTACAATTTGTATACAGAATAATATTCATTTGTTTTTTATAGTGCTTTTTTTCTTTTAGAGTTTTTCTTTTTTAAATTTTAATTTGCATCTTCTTTTATTACATTATAAGTATTTGATGACATGTCTAGGTGTTTTTAGTTGCTATATATTATTTCAGCAAGAAGATTGTAATTCCTAGGGGCTGGGAAGGTGGCTCAGTGATAGAGCGCTTGCCTTGCATGTATGAGGCCCTGGGTTTGATTCCTCAGCACCACATAAGCAAAAAGAAAAAAGCCGGAAGTGGCGCTGTGGCTCAAGAGGTAGAGTGCTAGCCTTGAGCTGAAGAGCTAAGGGACAGTGCCTAGGCCCAGAGTTCAGGCCCCACGGCCGGACCCAAAAAAAAAAAAAAAAGATTGTAATTCCTCTATCTTAGATATATTTTAGCATTTCAGATTATTTCTTCATAATAAATATATAGAAAAAAATTATAAAGCTATGAATGTGTTTAAAGTTCTTGGAATATATTACCAGATTTTATTTGCAGAAATTGAAAAAATGTATGTATCATTACCAACAGTAAGTTTTTATACACTATTGCCATGATTGTTAATTTAAAAAAAAAACTGTTAATCAAACAGGAAAACTTATCTGTTTATTTGAAAAAAAAAATTATTTTTTGGTTGGTCATGGAGCCTGAACTCTGGGCCTGGGTGCTGTCCCTCAGCTCTTCAGTTCAAGGCTAGCACTCTACCACTTGAGCCTTAGCGCCACTTCTGGCTTTTTCTGCTTATGTAGTGCTGAGGAATTGAACCCAGAGTCTTATGCATACAAGGCAAGCACTCTACCACTAAGTCACCAATTGACAATTCTTTTTGATACTGAACAAACTTCTCTTTATGCATTTATTTTCTTTTTGTATTTTACATTTATTTCTTCATATTTGTATATTTCCCTTCTCAAATTGGCTATTTATAAAGAGAAATGAATTAATTTCCAATCATGTTTATATTGTTTTTACCAGGTCATGTATCTTAAAAAAATTTTTTTAGTCTAGATGTATTTTTATATAACCCAAGTAATTTCTATGAATGCTTTTGTTGCCTTATGTTTAGGATGTAGCTGTTCTCTCTGAAGACAGTCTAGTCATTTTGTCTAGTTTTCCTATAGCTTGATATTTTTCTTTTTCGATAATATATGGATTGAGGTAAAGACTTAGATTTTTTTTCCTGCAAAATTACTAATTGAACCATTGTCATTTGTTGAATTGTTCTACCCTTTCCTGTAATGTGTATTTAATACAAAACCATATACATTTTGTCATCTTGCCCTTGAATCACTTAAATATCTTTTCAGTCCTTTTAAACACATTAAAAAATTCTTTAATGGTATTAGAAACATCAGTGTTCCCAGAGCTAGAGATTTTAAGCATTTTGAAGGTAGAAATAATGCCTAAGTCACATTTCATTTCTTTAACAAGAATTAAAATTTGTATTTAATGACTGCTAAAATTTATCACTATACAACTTTTATTAACTCCTGTTAATACAATCTCTAGTGGGGTATCCTAGTTTAATTCTTTTTTTCCAGGATAAAAACTGCAATTATGCAGTGAAACTGTTCAGAGCAAGGAAACCCCTAGGATATGGGGACATGCTGGACCTCTTTCAGGTGTGTGAAAGTGCATCATTCGACCTCACAGTTATATAATTTAGAAATACAATATATAGCAATCACACAGTGTTACTCTATTAAATACTTGTTAAAGATGCCAGGCATCAGTGGTGGCTCACGCCTGTAATCCTAACTACACCGGATACTGATATCTGAAAATTGCAATTTGAAGCCAGCCTGGGCAAGAAAGTCCATGAGAGCTTATCTCTAGTTAACCAACAACAACCAGAAGTGGAGCTGTTGCTCAGTGATAAGAGTACTAGCTTTGAGCCAAAAAGCTCAGGGACAGTGCCAGGCCTGAGTTCAAGCCCCAAGACTGGCACACACATGCACACGCATACACACAAGTGCCCACCTGCACACACACACACACACACACACACACACACACACACACAGAGTTATATTTAGTAAGGCACTTAAGTAGGAGATAAACGGTTTTTCTTTCCAAGACCTATTTTATATTTTAATGGAAATACAAGTTTTAATTAGAAAGTTTTAATGAGAAACACTCAATCCTTTTCTCTTTTTGTTCTGGAATGATACATAAAATAGTTAAGGTCCAATGTCTTTAGATTGCTGCACAGCATTTGACTTCACAATCTCTACCACAGGAAGTATTTACATTAAGTAGCGTATCACAATTATGGTAGACAGAGAGTGCCCATCTCTGTATATAATAAAAAAGTCAGATTTATTTCCACTTCCTAGGACAATTGTTCCTATTTTTTAAAAAAATCAGTAACATTTTCTTTCTTATGGTTTTTTTTTTCAGTGACTGAGCTGTGAGACAATACATATAATTTTTAATTGCTTGGAAAGATGTAGAATAAGTAAATTATTGTATTGATAATTATGGATTTTATATAAAACTTCCTTTTGATCATTATATTCTCATGTAAATTGGAGAAGAAAAGTGGGAAGAGATGATGTGTTTGATGTTAAAGATGTAAAAGATTATTTTAATTACTATCTTAAATTTATTTCAGCTTGATTGACTTGACTGTAATAGGAAGGTACAAAGCATTTCACTATGACTCATTTCACATATTTTAAAGTGTACAGTTGTATTTTTTTTAACCTGTAACATCCCTTCATTTGGTTTACATCTTAAAATTGATGGCTTGAAGGCAGTCACTGTAGACCCAGATGCTAGTCTGGTTTTCTTTTTACTGTGTGTGAATTTGTTCACAGTTGTTCATGTTACTATCACATCAGTTAAGTTGGATGAGTTGTTGACATCAAGTAAGTTGAATTTAATTACTAATGAAAATCTCACCTAGGCAGGATACGTTATTATCTTAGAAGAAATCTCAAAGACAAAGTAGTCTTTGTCGAAATGACATATCCCAAATGGGCTTATGGTCTAGAGGATGAAAGTTGGAGGAAAATGTTAGGTGATGACAGATCCTTGAGTCATTGCTTAGTTGGCATTTATCTCTTTTTTTTTTTTTTATATTTCAGAGATATCTTAAAATCACTGACATCTTTGGCTTAAGAAAATAAATATACTATTTTTCCTTTTATAACCTTTCCATAATTCCTCTGAAAACTTTGAACAGACAACTTTATAGGTTGTAGATTTTTTTTTTTTGTCAGTTGTGGGCCTTGAACTCGGCCTGGGCACTGTCCCTGCGCTCTTCAGCTCAAGGTGAGCACTCTACCACTTAAGCCACAGAGCCACTTCTGGTTTTCTAGTGGTTTTTTGGAGATAAGAGTCTGACAGCCTCTTCCTGCCCGGGTTGGCTTTGAACCGAGATCCTCAGATCTCAGCCTCCTGAGTAGCTAGGATTACAGGTGTGAGCCACCAGCACCTGGCTTAAATTGTAGATTTTTGAGTCCTCTTTTAGCTTCCATTATCATCAGGATATTTCTTAAAGAGTGACATCACAGTGTTTGTTATAGGAAGAATAGTAAACCAAGAACTTGAAAACATGGTTTCAAATTCTGGCTTTACCATCTGCTCACAGCTACAAATTGCACATTATATGAAATGAGATTATTGTGGTGCTCAAATGAGAGTATATATTGATATCACATGAATGATAAATGCATCTTGTTACTAAGAAGAACTTTTAATTTTCTTTAACGTTTAATAATCAGGAAGCTCATCAGAGATACGGGTACCCTCCAACTTCATTGATTCTGGCAGAAATGAAGATGATAACATAATTTATTGCCTTATTAAATTATTTTTATGGTCACATCAGTATTTTGAGACGTTGTTGTAGAAATTTGTGTTTCTAGATTTAAATAAAAATGTTTGCACAGCTGGGCACTGGTGGCTCATGCCCGTAATCCTTGCTACTCAGGAGGCTGAGATCTGAGGACTGCAGTTTGAAGCCAACCCGGGCAGGAAAGTCTGTGAGATTCTCATCTCCAGTTAATCACAGAAAAAGCCAGAAGGGCTGGGAAGGTGGCTCAGTGGTAGAGTGCTTGCCTTGCATGCATGAGGCCCTGGGTTCGATTCCTCAGCACCACATAAACAAAAAGAAAAAAGCCGGAAGTGGTGCTGTGGCTCAAGTGGTAGAGCGCTAGCCTTGAGCTGAAGAGCTGAGGGACAGCGCCCAGGCCCAGAGTTCAGGCCCCACGACCGGACCCCAAAAAAAAAAAAAAAAGAAAAAGCCAGAAGTGGCACTGTGCCTCAAATGGTACAGTGCTAGCCTTGAGCAAATAGGAGCTCAAGGACAGCACCCAAGTCCAGAGTTTGAGCCCCAGGACTGCCCCCCCCCCTAAAAAAATGTTCACACAGAAGAAAGCAAAGCAGGGGAACCTGTTTTCCAGACATATTTACCATATATTAACTTTGCTAAGGTAGTCATTTATGCTGGTATACAAAGGGACTTTGTAGAGAATACTGTAGGAAGTTATAAACTTACTTTACCATACTACAAAGAATACATTGGGCCAGAGGCTGATGGCTCACACCTGAAATACTACTAGCTACTCAGGAGGCTGAGATCTGAGGATCATGATTCAAGCCAGCCTGAGCAGAAAAGTCCATGAGATTCTTATCACCAATGAACCACTCAAAAAAAACTGGACGTGATGCTATAGCTCAAGTGGTAGAGTCCTAGCCTTGAGCACAAAGAGGTTCAGGGACAGTGCCTAGGCCCTGAGTTCAAGCCCTGGGACCAACCCTCCCCCACTACCCCTCCAAAAAAAGAATACATTAGGAAAAGAAAAGTGGGATTTAAATAGTAAAATTAATGTTAACATTGGCTTTACACTTTTAATGGTGATTCTGGATGCGTTTCTGTCAAGTTCTCTTGAAAAATTCTCCAAGACGTGGAGTTACATGCATATCTTGCCTTAAAACACAATTGATGAATTTTGTAGCCTTGAAAACCAATATCTAGTTCTTAAGTTTAGTATTCTCTTAGAAGTTCTTGTTATATTTTCAAATTCTCTGAAGATGACAAATATGTCTTATTCATCTTTGTATATCTTTTCAGTAAGTATATATTGATTTAATTTTATTTTATAAATTTAATGTGTGTGATTTAGTTTGTACATTTTTTTAACCTGTTACATTTTTGTTGCCACTTCAAAACTTGTGACTTGGTAGAAAAAGTTCAGTTAAGGTTCGAAATGACAAATGTATTTCCAGTAATTTAAAAATATTCTTTCAGTAATAGGAAGAATGCTATTGTTTATTATAAAATACATTTCTTGAAGAAGAAATTAGAGACACACAAATTTAAGACAGAATAAAATTGTAAGGCATTTCTGAATACTTTCTCACAAGTGTGGTGGGAATGATGTGTATTCTGTTTTTAATTACTTTTCTTGCTCCAGAGTATGAATTCGTGTTTCCTGTATTCTTAAACAACATAAAGGAATAGTGTTCTCTGAACTTGGGAGAATCTTTGGCTTTAAAAAGTTTGTAGCAAAAGATGGAGAAGAGCCAAAAGACAGAATGTTGGGTGGAAGGCATGGGAAAGGTGTAAATGGGTAGAGTAAATAGGTAGAGTCTATATTCTCTATCTGAAGTATTTTAATTCTTACTTGATTTTTATTTTGGTATTATTTTGCATAAATTGATTTTATTTAGATTATCATTGGTTATAATTGTATTAACTATATTCATATGTATGAGTTAAATATATTCAGTTATCTTATATGTGTTCTAAATAAAGCATTGAAAGAGAACAGCTCAGAAGTTGTACAGCCTTTCCTAATGGGTTGTGGAACCAAAGAACCGAAGATCACTCAGCTGTGTTTGGCCGCCATTCAGAGACTTATGTCACATGAAGTGGTGTCTGAGGTAATATAAAGAGTTTATCTGAGTTAAATGTCTTTAGGCAAATCAGTAGGTTTCACTTGGAAGAAAGAAACATCTGATCTTTAATATAAGACATTTTATGAGTAGTAATGTGCTTGAAGACAACAGCTTAAAGTATTGTCAGTGTATCTTCACTAAACACAAATAATGAATAAAAGATAAGTACACTTTGTCAAGTCTCTTGTAATCTAAGAAGTCAGTTTAATAATAAGAGTAGGTAATTTTAGAATCAAGCAAATTTTCAATATCACTCAATAGTTAATTTAATATAAATCATAAGTATTTGTGAAAGGAGGGATAAGAATGACTTCTAGATTTTTCTGAAGTGACATGTTGATGATTAAGTTAAATGTGTTGTTCGTATCTAAACTGATGATAGTAAATAAAAAATATATGACCATGAGCATACATTTTGCTTTTTATGGTTTTACCTTAATTTCATACTCCATGGAATATTATAGTAGAAGTGGTTTTCTTACCCTTGGTCTAGCATGGTAAGGAATGGGTTACTAACCTCGTTTACATTTTGTTAACATTTTGTGTTGCTGATGAAGTACTAAGAAGTAGTAAACTCATAGTTAGAGTGTGCCACTGTTCTTATCTATATGTAAAAGCTCAATGTTCCTAAAGAAAAGAGCTTTGATTTTGAGTGGGTGGTTAAGGCCCACATATTGCTATTTGATATAAAGAAATTTCCTCTCTATTAGAGGGGAAAATTAGTCTCAAATTAGTTCAGAGATATGCTTCAATGATAAATTTAAAAATATATGTTTTGTTACTATGATCACAAAATTCTTGGTGAGGTAAGATTTTTATACCTTTTATTTTATAAGACCTAAACACCTATATTTAATTTTGACAATAATTATTTTGCAGACTGCCGCTGGAAATATAATTAATATGCTTTGGCAGCTAATGGAAAATAGTCTTGAAGAACTGAAGCTACTTCAAACAGTTCTTGTTCTTTTAACAACCAATACAGTAGTTCATGATGAGGCACTTTCTAAGGTAGGAAACATGTTTGCTTTGAGACAGCATTTGGAAAAAGCTGGCTGAAAGAGACTAGCATTGTACGTACAATTGGAACCACAAGCAACTTCCCTATAGACGTTGTGTTGATCAGCAGTGTACAACAATAACCATCTGTTCCTTATTTTCTGCAGATTAGAGCTGAAGTCTTGTTAGGGTGTTTAAGCAGGACTCAGTGGCTGTTGCTGCTGAAGTAGAAAAGTAGGAATAGAGGAAGAGGAAGTAAGAGGAAAAAATATGTTGTGTGGTATTGCCTTGGGTATGTTGAATTCCCTATAATTCTCCCTTCTCCTATTTAGGGAGAAATAAAAACTGATTAAGGTTTTATTTCAATATGTTAGCTAAATAAAAATGAGATATTTAGGAATTATAATCAAGTATAAAGAAATAATATAAAACTGCAAGCTGTTGAGATTTAAGAGTAACAGTGGTACCCTTAAAATTTTAATGTAAGTTGATAAGGCATAGAATCGTGTGTGTGTGTGTGTGTGTGTGTGTGTGTGTGTGTGTGTCTTATTTTCGTGTGTGTGTGTGTGTCTTATTTTCGTGTGTGTGTGTGTGTGTGTGTGTGTGTGTGTGTGTGTGTGTGTCTTATTTTCTGCCAGGCTTGGTGTCTCAAGCCTGTAATCTTAGTTTCTTAGGAGGCAGAGCTCAGGAGATTGCAGTTGGTTCCAAATTAACCTGGACATAATGAGTTCAGGAGACTCCCATCTTGGTGAGTGACTGGGCACAGTAGTTTCCACTTATTACCCTAGTGACATAGGGAAGTACAAGGATCCTAGAACAAGCTGGCCTGGGCATAAATCAAGACCCTACCTTGATAATGTCCAAATGCAAAAGGAGATTGCAAAAAAGCAGTAGAGATTCTGCCTAGCAAGCATAAGAACCTGGGTTACCTCCAGTACCACTGTGGGGAAAAATAACTGATTTTCAAACTGTGAAAGTTTAGAACTGCACATAGGAGAAGATCTACATGATTTTGAGATAGACAAAGATTTAATAGGGTACGAAAATCCATGAACCATAAAAGAAGTCACTTAATGGATAAAAATGTAAATGTACACCTGACAAAGGACATGTATGGAAACCCATAGACAATTTTAGCAAAGGAAGATATTCCTGGCAAACAGTTGAAAAGTGTGTCAGAATCATAACATTAATACAGTGAAGTAAAAATCACAAGAAATTATCATTACATATCCACTGCAGTAGTTTAAATTTAAAGACTGACCATATCAAGTACTGTTAAGAGTGGAATAGTTCTGAACTTACAGATAGTCTTGGCAGTATTACAAAATTGTAACTCCAGTTTGGAAACAGGCAGCTTCCTAAAGAGTTGAACCTATATTACCTGTGGCTCAGCTATTTCACTACTAAGTATTTACCCAGTGTGAATGAAAACATGACCTCAAAGAAACTTACATGTGAATGTTCATAGCATCTTTAGTCACATTAGTCCTGAACTGAAAATGACTCAAATGTCCATCAATAGTTAAATAGTTAAGCAAAGTGTGGTATCCTCAAACCATGACATTTCCTCAGTAATAAAAGGGAACAAATTACGGATATACTGCACAACATGTGAATTTTACAAAGTACAAGAGGCTGGACCCCAGAAGTCTTACTCTGGATTAATCTATGCTTATAACTTGTAGATGATGCTGGGTTATCTATAGTGAAAAACACAGGGCTGGGAAGGTGGCTCAGTGGTAGAGTGGTTGCCTCACATGCATGAGGCACTGGGTTCGATTCCTCAGCACCACTTAAACAGAAAAAGCTGGAAGTGGCACTCTGGCTCAAGTGGTAGAGTGCTAGCCTTGAGCTTAATAGCTGAGGGACAGCATCCAGGCCTACAATTCAAGCCCCACAACTGACAAAAACAAAAAAACAAAACCACATAGTTACTGTGGCCTAGATTGGGAAGAAATGAACCACATAGGTGGGGAAACTTTGGGAGTGATGAAGTGTTCTGAATCTTAATTGTGAGCAGTTTCATGGGCTGATGTATATATAAATCAGACTTCACCAGATTATACATTTGTAAGGGATACAATTTATTGATTGAAAATATATCTTAATAAAGTTAATTTAAAGAGAAAAAGGAATGATTCCCTTTTAAAACATCATATTCTGATTTATTTATATTCTTAGCAACTTTTTTTTTGGGGGGGTCCAGTAGTGGGGCCTGAACTCTGGGCCTGGGCGCTGTCCCTCAGCTCTTCAGCTCAAGGCTAGCGCTCTACCACTTGAGCCACAGCGCCACTTCCGGCTTTTTTCTTTTTGCTTATGTGGTGCTGAGGAATTGAACCCAGGGCCTCATGCGTGCAAGGCAAGCGCTCTACCACTGAGTCACCTTCCCAGCCCATTCTTAGCAACTTTTACAGTATTTCTCCAAATAATTTGATAATACAACAGACTTACTTGCAAAGCAAGTCATTCTGGGGAAGTGTAAAGTATGACATATTATTACGTGCACATTCAAAGATCTAGATTTTAAAAGTATATATTTCAAATTACTTTAGCTCATTTTATGTGTAGCTAGCTATGTATTAAGAGTTGGAATTACCTTAAAATTTGAATGTACTTGTAGTTTTGTGAAAAGCATGAGGTTTTTGTATCAGGGTAAAACAACCTAGCACAAATTATTAGAGATCACACAAGATGAAGTTAGTAGCCACATTCTTCAGTCTCCCTTCACACTAATCAGACTTGTTTTTCCAGGCAATTGTTCTTTGTTTTCGACTACACTTCACAAAAGATAATATTACAAATAACACAGCTGCTGCAACAGTTCGACAGGTTGTCACTGTTGTCTTTGAGAGAATGGTTGCTGAAGATGAACGGCATCGAGGTAAAGCGGTGAAGTTGTTTCCTTTGGATTTTGCTTGGCGTTTTCACATGCACCATTTCATTTTAATTCATATCACCCTAAGAAGTAAATTATTGGCTGGAGGCTGGTGGTTCAAGTCTTACCAGCCATAGCTATATAGAAGACTAAGATTGGGACTATCACAGTGCCAAGCCAGCCTGGGCAGTAAAATCCACTAGACTCTGTCTCTGTGAAAGGGAAACTGGGTGCAGTTTTGAACTCCTGTGATCCCAGTAGTGATAGAAAGATTAAAAGTATGCAGATCTCAGGCCAAGTGTGTGCCCAGGCCTGAAGCAAGACTTTATGCTAACTACTAGTGAAAAACAGGGCTAGAAGCATGGCTCAGTGGTATCCCATGTGAAGCCCTGAGGTCAAACCACTAGTACTACCAAAAATAATACTTACTTTTTAGATATGTTTCTGAGTGTGCAAAATTTCATATAGAAATGATAACACCACATTTATAAAGCTAATACTGCATTTTGTCTCTAGCCAAGCGTTGTATTAAGAGGTTTTTATGTTATTCTCATTTATCTACATAGTTTAGGTTTTAATAGTTGGATTATATTTTATGGCTGTTTTGTAATTTCAAAGATTAGTTTCCTATTGGACATTAACATATAAGACTTTTGATTCTCATTCAAAGATACTAGGCTTGTTAAAGTGCATGTAAGCAAATAAGTGACTTTTATCACATTTTGTATAAAATTTACTGTTTCCTTTGGACTGATGTTCTGAAATTATAATTAGCATTTATAAACACTTCAGCAAGTACATGTTTTAAATAACTTGTGTGTGTGGAAGCCACTATGAACTCAAACGTGTTCTATCCTGATTGCAGATATCATAGAGCAACCAGTGCTGGTCCAAGGGAATAGTAACAGGAGGTCGGTCAGCACGCTGAAACCTTGTGCTAAAGATGCATACATGCTCTTCCAGGTATTTCAGTGGATAAAAGTACTTTCTATTATGGAGTACATTTTTGTGTAGATTTTTTATTTTAGAATTTTATGTCTAATTTAAGTTTTTAGTACGGAAAGCTTTAAAATAGTTCTGTATAACTAATGTGATAAAGTGTTATGACTCATTTTAAGAAAATGAAATGAAATGAAATAAACCCAGAATTAGAATTTAGATCTGGGGGCTAGGAGTTTAGCTCAGCGGAAGAGTGCCTGCCTGGTTAGTGCAAGGCCCTTAGTTCGGTCCTCAGCTCTGGTAGAGAAAAAAAAAAAACCTATACATCTGTTAGGGATGCCTAGTTACTGGGGGAAAATATATGTATTTTTTTAATGATCTTGGGGCTTGAAATCAGGGCCTAGGTGCTGCCCCTGAGATATTTTGCCTAAGGCTCTACCACTTTGAGCCATAGTGCCACTTCCAGTTTTCTGGCGGTTAATTGGACATAAGAATCTCATGAGACTTTCCTGACTGGGCTGGCTTTGAATTACAATCCTCAGATTTCAGCCTCCTGAGTAGCTAGGATTACAAACATGAGCTACCAGTGCCCAGCTAAAATAGCACTCTTTCCTTCCTTCCTTCCTTCCTTCCTTCCTTCCTTCCTTCCTTCCTTCCTTCCTTCCTTCCTTCCTTCCTTCTTTCCTTCCTTCCTTCCTTCCTTCCTCCCTCCCTCTCTCCCTCCATCTCCTTCTCCCTCTCCCTCTCCCTTTCCTCCTCCCCCTCCCTTTCCCTTTCCCCCTCCCCCTCCTCCTTTCCCCCACCTCTCTGTTGTGGGCCTTGAACTCTCTAGGCCTGGGTGCTTCTTGAGCCGCAGTGCCACTTCCGGCCTTTTCTGTTTCTGTGGTGCTGAGGAATTGAATCCAGGGCTTCATGCATGCGAGGCAAGCACTACCGCTGAGCCACCTTCCCAGCCTCAGCACATTTCTTTAACAAGGAAAATTTAACCAATAAATCTGTGGCTACCTAGTTTGATACACAAATACCTGCTTTTTTATGTTTTGGCATGAATAAATAATTTTAAGTGATTTTTTTTCCTATTTAAAATTTTTATTTGTGTGTGCTGGTCCTGGGGCTTAAATTTAGTGCCTGGGTTCTGTCCCTGAGCTTTTTTGCTCAAGGCTAGTGTCCAGTCATTTAAGCCACAGCTCTACTTCCAGCTTGTTGGTGGTTAATTGGACATAAGAGTCTCACAACTTTCCTACCTGGGTGACTTTGAACCATGATCCTCAAATTTCAGCCTCCTGATTATCTAAGATTACAGACATGAGCCACTGACACCCAGCAGTGATTATTTACTTATATAATTAGTCTGTACCAAACTTTTATTAATTTGGATTAAAAGGTTTTTTTATTGAAAGACCATTAATCATTTACTTCTCTACTGCATATTGTCTATAGTTATGTAATTCTTAGAAGTCTGCTTATATAATTTATCAAATGTATAACTTGTCAAAACTTGAATTATTAATCCTTTGTTTCTAAGGAATTGAGATTGTCTTTTAAATTTATGAATTGTGAGTTTTAAAAGTACATTTCATCTCAGTATATGAAGCTGTTCAATTTTATTTTCCTAGGACCTCTGTCAGTTGGTTAATGCCGATGCCCCTTACTGGCTGGTGGGCATGACAGAAATGACCCGGACATTTGGCCTGGAGTTGCTTGAATCAGTCCTCAATGATTTTCCCCAAGTCTTTTTACAAGTAAGCCAATTGATACTATCTCGTAACAAAATTAACCTTCAAATTCCTGCAAGTATTTTTCAAGAAAGCAGCATGAATTTTTGTTCAGACTTTAGACCTATGATAATTTATTAGGGCTATCTGTGTTTTCCTAGTGCCCCAATTTTGAAACTTTTAACATTAAAATAAAACACTAAAGACTTACTTATTCAGTCTTATTTATTTACTCTCTGGGTCATACCATATTTATGAAGGAAATATAGTATCTGAGCTATTTTCATACTATAAAAGCCTAAAAAAGTATGATTTTAGTGTTGACATATAAGTATATGTTTTTAGATTACTTAAATGGCAATTAGTAGTCAATGATAATAAATTTAGTCTGCAATACAAAATACCCTCAAAATAGTACTGCCAAAAAATTAGATGATTAAAATAACAAGATAAAATATTTGAAGTTAATCATTAAAATAAAAGGTAGGGCTTACATTATCAGTGAAGTGAGACTACTTTTAGCTAATAAAGATAGGAATAGTTTAATGAAGTCTTTCTGACTAATATACAATGATTACAAATATAGTTTCTGTATCCTTTCTAAAATTACTTGTAAAATAATGTTTGTTTCTCATTGCATCTTTTATCAGCGCATTGTGTTCTGTTCAAGCAATCCAAGTAGAACAACAAAATTTTTAGTTAATTATCAAACTTGTGTGAGTAGAATTATTTTCAAAATAAAATCCGTGAGTTAGGTCTATCTTATTATACTTTATTAAGTTTTCACTTCCAAACTGGCTGTCTGAAAAATATTTTGTTTGATTGTATTTGTTTAGTCTGTTTTTCTTCTTTGTTTTAATTTTTGTTTTGTTTGTTGTTGATTATGGTTATGTGAACTCAGGGTGTGGGCACTGTGTCTGAGTTCACAATTTTGCTCAAGGCTAGCACTCTACCACTTTGAGCCACAGCTCCAGGGGACTTTTCTGCCTGAGATGGCTTCAAACAATGATCCTCAGATCTCAGCTTCCTGAGTGGCTAAGATTATAGGCATGAGCCACCAGTGCCCAGCCTGTTCTTTGTTTTTAATTACAAATATCCCACTAAAAGTTACTAGTAACATACCAATTATGCGATTCTAAAATCACTAGTAAATCTCTTTTATTGTTGTTTTATTTATAGTTATGTTATTTGTTTTTGCTATTGTTGTTGTTTGGTACTGGGGATCGAACCCAGGATAACACTTTGCCACTAAGCTAACATCCCAGTCCAAGTCTTTTTTTTTTAAATAATTTTTTATTATGATTAAGTGATTACATAAATTTTACAAATTTCACAGTATTGTGAGATAGTGATACTTAAAGTCACAAACACATTCTAACCTTCATGAGGAAATTGTCATTATCGTGGTCTTTAAAGTTTGTGAATTCTATGAGCTTTGACAACACAGCTATTTCTTCCACATCGGGTGATATGTACATTTTTTTCCTTTTGGTTAGTATAAGCTGTTCCCTCTTTCCCTCTCATTCCCTCCCTCCCATCACTGCCCTTGAATCATTCAGTTCATTTTCATCAATGTCTGTTGCAGCTGATGGGAACCTCTGTTGTATGTTTTCCCGTTTCCCTCTATTTCTGTGTCCTCCTCCCAGCTTTTTAGAGATGTGTGCATATATATATATATATATATAAATATACCCCGTATATGTGGTGTCATTTAGTAATGATGCGACAAAATGAGTGGAAGTCCTTTGTTTCTCGAGTCCTGTTTACTTTGTCATATCTCCTTGCATTTTGGATTTAACATCCACATAATCAGGGAGACCATGTGCCATTTTGTCTCTTTGCTATTGGCTTACCTTGCTCAATTTTTTTCTAGTTTATCCATTTCCCTGCGAATGCCATTATTTTGTCCTTTCTAATGGCTGTATAATATTCCGTTATATATAGGCACCACAATTTTTTGATCCACTCATCAGAGGTGGGGCATCTTCCATATCTTCGCTATTGAGAACAGTCCAACCCAAGTCTTTTTAAAATGTATGTTATTTTTAATACTTTTAAGCTGGGTACAGGTGACTCACACTTGTAATCCTAGCTAGTAAAGAGACAGATCTGATGATTATACTTCAAAGAAAAACATATCCAAGAGACTCTTATTTCCAAAAACCAGCAAAAAGCTAGAATGGAGGAATGGCTCAAGTGATATAGCTCCAACCTTGAACTAAAAAAGCAAAAAGAGAGTGCAAGGCTCTGAGTTCAAGCCCCAATACTGGTATGTACACACACACACACACACACACACACACACACACACACACACACACACACACACACACACACACACACACACACACACACACACACACACACACACACACACACACACACACACACACACACACACACACACACACACACACACACACACACACACAAATAAAATTTCTAGTATTACTGATTATAATTTTGTTTTTAGATCATCTAAGCCATGCAGATTTCAAAATTGTGTGTGAATTGTAAATAATAAAAAATAAAAACTTATCAAGTTATGCTATTTATATTTATTATTGGAAGCTATTTGCTAGTGAAACTGCTTTTGAAGTATTAAATACAAACTTAATAGAAATTGCTTTTTTTTCCTTTGCAAATAGCACCAGGAATTTAGTTTCCTCCTCAAGGAAAGGGTATGTCCTCTTGTGATAAAGCTCTTCTCTCCAAATATAAAGTTCAGACAAGGTTCCAGCACTTCATCTTCTCCAGCACCAGTTGAAAAGCCGTATTTTCCTATCTGCATGCGTTTGTTACGGGTAGTATCTGTTCTGATCAAGCAGTTTTACAGTCTTTTGGTGAGTGCTAATTTCCATATGTAATTGTTACAGTATGTGTTAGTTTCTTCTCACGTGTTAGTTTCTACCTAACATGAATAAGTGAGAAAAGATTATTTTGGTGCAGTTTTGGAAATTTTATTCCATGGTTGGTTGGTTCCATTGTTCTGGGAAACAGCATGCAGCCAAGGTTGCTTACCTGCTAAGAGGTGAGGAAGCAGAGTGTCAGCATTCCTATTGGATAATACCACACTATTGGATGGTGCCACCCACATTCAGGGCAGGTCCCACTCCTCTTAGTTAACAAAGACCATAACTAGACTCTAATCTCTTAGAGGGTATGTTTTACTGTCTTGTAAGTTCTACTTAACCCAATCAAGTTGACAACTGGGATTGTCTATTGTATAATCCTTTTTAACCTATAACAAAATTCATTGACCCATGAATTTTTTTGTACATCAAATAAGTCTTGTTACTGTTGCATGAATTTTTATTGTACAGATACTCTAAATGTTAATTTATATAATACTAAAAGTCAACCTCGTTAGTATTGCCACACATGTATCAGAAGAGATTTGGGCTATTAAGAAGCTGTCAGACTTCTAATGACAGATACAACTTTTTTAAAATTTTAACTTTGGTCTGAAAGTTTAGTTATTAATTGGCAACAAATACTGTCAATTGTTCCTGTAAGTGACTGGTTTATGCTATTGCTACTCAGGACCTGAGCACCATCCCTTAGCTTTTTCCACTCAACACTGGCCCTCTACTACTTAAGCCATAGTTATACTTCTGGCCATTTGGTGGTTAATTGGAGATGTCTTATTGACTTTCCAGCCCAGGCTGGCTCCAAACTCCGATCCTCAGATCTCAGCCTCCTGAGTAGCTAAGATTCCAGGTATGACCCACCATCACTGGTGACAATATTTTTGAGAAATTGTCTACAGTATGGTCATAAAGAGTGTAAAGAGTCAAGGTCTACCATTTTCTTTTCCACTTCACGTGGTATTCTGTATGAGGAAAAGGCAGCAAGTTAGTTTACAGCTTTGCTTTTCTTCTAGCAAACAAAGTTTGATACATAGAAAAAGTGCTTCATATGTTTACCACTTTTGTCACCAGAATAATTAAAAGATAGGTACTTAAGGCCAGGGGAATGGGTTGTATCTATAATCTCAGCTACTTGGGAATTGGAGATTGAGGGCAGTCCAAGTGAAACATTGGTGAGACTCCCTCACCTCAACAGAACAAGCTAAGGATGGTGATGTGTGTCCATGTACTCCACTGCTGGGAGGCATATGGTCTGAGGCTAGCCTTGTGCAAAAATGTGAGACCTTATCTGAAACAATAACTAAAGCAAAAAAGGGGCTGTGGATATGATTTAAGTGGTAGAGCACTTCCCACCAAGTGGGAGGTGTGAGTCACTGAATTCAATTCCCAGTACTTAAAAATTTACTGGTTTGTTTGTGGCACCAACAGCAAGAATAAAATAATAATAACAATTTATAATTGATTTCTTTGATTGAAAAAATATAACAAAGTCCTGTACTTTGTAGGTAACTGAGTGTGAGATATTTCTGTCACTTCTGGTGAAATTCCTGGATGCTGATAAGCCACAGTGGCTGCGAGCTGTTGCAGTGGAATCAATACATAGACTCTGTGTGCAGCCTCAGCTACTAAGGTAACCTTCAGTGGTGGTTTGTAAAGTAGTTAGGCCAGGAAAGTAGCAGAGGGGAGTAAGCTGATAGCAAGGGTTTGTTTGTATATTCCCAAATTTTAGTGTTTCATTTTATTAAAGAAAAATTGTATATTGTCTGTACATGAAGAGGCAAAGTAGAGGTATAAAAAAGAACTGGGAGGTAAATTATGTATTTAGTGATGGCCATTAATCTGAATTTACTGAGTTAACAGTGTGTGTGTGTGTGTTTGTGTGTGTTGTGTATTGAAATCTTTACTTCAACATTAACCTTTGTCTAAATTAGCAAAACTACTTAGGTGTGAAGAAGAATCTTTGAAGATGTCATTGAAACTATTATAGAAACATTCCTTGCTATGAAACAGAATGTTTTTCCTAGAAACATTTATATTTATTTTATAGGTCATTTTGTCAGTCATATGATATGAAACAGCATTCTACCAAGGTTTTTCGTGATATCGTGAATGCACTGGGCTCTTTCATCCAGTCCCTGTTTCTTGTCCCTCCTACTGGAAATCCTGCTACAACGAACCAAGCTGGTAAAAGGGCTTATTCAAACTAATCTGTTTTATATTCCATTGTCATTTATAACAGTCACTATTCTGAGAGGATATTTTCTAGAAATCTTGTGATCAGAGAAATTAGGATTATTTTAATACAATGATAGTAAATATTTATACTTAAAGAATAATTTGAGTTGGATATTTGGTGGCTCACTCCTGTAATCCTGGTTGCTCAGCAGGCTGACATTTAAGGATCAAGATTCAAAGCTAAAATAGCTAGACAAATCCAAGAGACTTCTATCTCCTATCTCTAATCAACCGAAAGAGCCAGAAGTTGAAATATAGCTCATGATAGAATGTCAGTCTTGAGTGAAAAAGTAGAGAAAGAGTTGAGAGACCCTGAGTTCAAGCCCCAGTTCCAGAAAAAAAAAAAATTATCTCATTGTGGCAACTCTTTCCTTCTCTGGTGTATCCAGTCAGATAAGGACAAATGTTAAGATAGTAATCTTCATTATAGAAAAATCATCTGATTCCTTTACAGAGTCTTAACTGTTTACTACCTTAAGAGGTCTGCTAGTCTCTCAACTAAAGATGGTTGGTTGACATTGATTCAGTTTGGAATCAGTGTTTAGTTTTCTTTTCTCTTTGTTCTCTGTCACTATGTATAGTTTCATTGATGGCCTTTATATTTTTTATTCCCCAACTTTAAAGTTAAAAAAAATCTAAATGAAGCCGGGCTCTGGTGGCTCACGCCTGTAATCCTAGCTACTCAGGAGGCTGAGATCTGAGGATCGCGGTTCAAAGCCAGCCAGGGCAGGAGAGACCGTGAGACTCTTATCTCCAATAAACCACCAGAAAACCGAAAGTGGCGCTGTAGCTCAAGTGGTTGAGCGCTCGCCTTGAGCTGAAGAGCTGAGGGACAGCGCTCAGGCCCAGAGTTCAAGGCCCATGACCGACCAAAAAAAAAAAAAAAAAATCTAAATGAAAGTATAATAAAAATTGGTATTTTTACCTACTGTAATAGCACTTATATATAACAAAAAATGGTGTTTAGAAAGATAGATCCTGTGGTAGTCAAAGGATGATTAACAAATTTCATTTATAGATGTAACCTGTAACTGGCTGTTTGAATATTATTCATTTATAATCAAATATAAATTGATGTCTGCTTTTCTCCCTATCTAACAGGAAACAACAACTCAGGCGGCCCAGCCTCTGTGCCAGCCAACTCAGGAATGGTGGGGATTGGCGGAGGGGTTACTTTGCTACCTGCATTTGAGTACAGGGGAACGTGGATACCTATTCTGACCATTACAGTTCAAGGCAGTGCTAAAGCCACATAGTAAGTAGTAGTGACCTTATTTATAATGAATGAAATCCGTAAAATTTTAGAGCTCATTTTTATTTGTGATATTTTGAGAATTTTATTTAGGACTAGGTTAGCTTTCTTTTGTGTTATTTGTATACTATTAGTATTATGAAACAAAATGGGATTTCTTTACCTGCAAACAGATTTATCTCTCATATATAGCTTTTTGATTAAATATATACTTTGACTTCAGATAACTTATGGACTCAGATCTAACAGCTGAGGTACCTTCAGTGAATTAATATTTATTTTATTCATTTTTCTCACCTATAAAATAGAAGTGGTAATATCTAACCTTCAGGCCTCTATGAGAAAACTTATTTTAAATATTCAGTCATACTATTGGAGGTTTTAGCTTTTTACTATAAAAGTGTTTAATGAGTTCATAAATGTTTGTTTTGAATTGTCGTTAGTCATTTCACCTTAACATACACATATTCAGCAACTATTGCTGAATTTTCTGAAGTCTTGGTATAATAAGTACATTTTAACAGGAAGCATAAAGCAGTAGTTTCACCTTGCTATAGTTTCTGAGGCAGTTTCTAGTATGTTTTGAGTAATTGGTGTATTTAATTGAAACACTAATACAATGACCATAAAATGACACCAATCTCCACCTAGTATAAATCATCTTTTTCTGGTATTATTTATTTTATTTTTCTTCATTATATGACCATGGTGGTGTTTTACTATGTAATTTTATTTTTACCTAAGATTGTGCATAGACAGAATCATATATATACATGATATATATGATATATATACATATGTCATGAGATATATATACATGATATGTCATGATATATGTCATAAATATCATATATATATATGATTCTGTCTATACATAGGTTTTTTTGTTTTGTTTTGTTTTGTTTTTTGCCAATCTTGGGTTTGAACTCAATGCCTGGATGCTATCTCTGAATTTGTTTTGTTCAAGGCTAGCTCTCTATCACTTGAGCCACAGCTCCACTTCCAGCTTTTTTGATAGTTTATCGATAATATGAGAGTCTGACTAACTTTCCTGCCTGGTCTAGCTTCAAACGGCAATCCTCAGATCTCAGCTGCCTGAATAATAGGATTATAGGCATGAGCCACTGACACGTGGCTGAGGACTAAAATCTTTTAAATAAAATTCATTTTTATTCATTTTTACTCTCACTTACCTTGGTAAAAAAGCTAATGGCTCGAGTATACTAGAGTGTACTAGAGAATCAAATTATAAAGAAATTAGGTTTCTAATGCTAAAGGAAACACTCATAATCTCCTTTATCACCTCCACTCACTTTATAAATTGGAAAAACAAACCAAAACCAACCCAGAATAACATTTCTACATTTTAATTAGTGAGATAGGAAGTGTAGACATGTATTCATGTTTTGAAGAAAAAGTAACTGATCTAAGATGTGGTGTATAAACACATAATAGAATTTTATGCTTCCATTAGAAAGTGACATTGCCCCATTGGAAATGGATAGACCTGGAAAAAATTATATTAAGCAAAGCAAGCCAGGCCCAAAGAAAATTAAATTGCTTGGTTTCCCTCGTTTGTAATAACCGGAATATGTCTATGATATTCTTTTTTTTTTTTTTTTTTTTTGTTGGTCGTGGGGCTTGAACTCTGGGCTTGGGTGCTGTCCCTCAGCTTTTCAGCTCAAGGCGAGCGCTCTACCACTTGAGCTACAGCGCCACTTCCGGTTTTCTGGTGGTTTATTGGAGATAGGAGTCTCACGGTCTCTCCTGCCTGGGCTGGCTTTGAACCGCGATCCTCAGATCTCAGCCTCCTGAGTAGCTAGGATTACAGGCGTGAGCCACCAGCGCCCGGCTTGTCTATGATATTCTTAACAGGGATTACTAATTGCTCAGTGCATAGGACCATATATAATGAAGCATATCAAAATTAACTCCAAGAATTGGAAACTAGAGGTTCTTACTATATCCTGTATGTAGTTATTTCTATTTTTTTCTGTTTTACTTTTCTGTACCCTTTGTCTTGTATATAAGTTTATCATATCCATGGAAGGAAAAAGGAATCAAAAACAGCAGGACAAAGGATGAACTAATGCAACAATGATACTTGCTAGACACTGTGTTGGAAATGAACTATACAACTTGTAGGGAGGAGAGTAAGGAAGGGTAAATAGAAGAAAATGAGGGAGGGGGGGTAACAGTGTTTAGGAAGAAATATACTCATTACATTATTTATGAAACTGTAACTTACCCACCCCCCTTGTTCATCACCTTTACAATAAAGATAAAAAAAGAAGAAATAACTGATTGACAGGGACAGAGATTGAACAGGAGATGTGGACAGAAAGGGTCTCTGAGGAGGTAACACCAAACAGTCACATAATTAAGACATTAAGATTAATAATAACAAATAGGGATATAATTGAGTTTGCTTCATTTGGAGAAATATCCCTTCATAATATTCTAAGAAACTGGTTAGAAAAAATTAAGTCCTGACCATTGCTGTACCTAATTGTTTTCCTGACATACTTCTTTTTACAATTGTGACAATATTTACATTGGTTGTTGATATGAGAAATAATAAAAACTTACCTATAAGAATTATAAGACTTAGGGCTGGGAAGGTGGCTCAGTGGTAGAGCGCTTGCCTTGCATGCCCGAGGCCCTGGGTTCGATTCCTCAGCACCACATAAGCAAAAAAAAAAAAGGCGGAAGTGGCGCTGAGGCTCAAGTGGTAGAGCGCTAGCCTTGAGCTGAAGAGCTGAGGGACAGCGCCCAGGCCTAGAGTTCAAGCCCCACGACTGGACCCCTTCCCCCCCCCCCAAAAAAAAAGAATTATAAGACTTACAAGTGGCGCTGTGGCTCAGGCGGTAGAGTGCTCACCTTGAGCTGAAGAGTGCAGGGACAGCGCCCAAGTCCAGAGTTCAAGCCCCACAACCAACAAAAAAAGAATTATAAGACTTATATACAGAGCCTCTCAAACTCAGACTTAAGTAGTTTTTATTTTTTGATAACACTGGTGTTTCATTTCAGGACCTCACCTTTCTCAGGCATTAGTACCTATTATCACTTGAGCCTCTCCCCTAGTCCTTTTTGCTTTCATTAGTTTTCAGGGGTCATGTACTTTTGCCCAGGGATAGCATTGGACCACATTTGTTCTATCTATGCCTTCCACACGGCTGGGATTATAGACATTAACCATTACACCTGGCATTTTTGTTTGCTTTTTGTACCAGTAATGGGGCTTGAACTCTGGGCCTGGACATTGTTCTTGAGCTCTTTTGCTTAAGACTAACACTACCACTTGAGTCACAGCTCCATTTCCAGCATTTTGTAGATAATTGGAGATGAGTCTCAGGGATTTTTTCTGCCTGGTCTGGCTTCAAATACAGTCATCAGATCTCAGCCTCCTGAGTAGCTAGGATTATAGGCATGAACCACTGACACCTAGCAACACAAGCTTTCTGTTGAGATAGGATTTAATTAAATTTAATTTCTATAGTCTACAAACTGTGGGCACAGGTTTCCCTGTTCTCACAATGATGGCTTCTCATTAGTGTTCTAATGTTTTTGTTATTTCAGTCTAGAGATGCTGGACAAAGTTGAGCCCCCAACTATACCAGAAGGTTATGCCATGTCTGTGGCATTCCACTGTTTGTTAGACCTTGTCCGTGGAATCACCAGTATGATTGAAGGAGAGCTAGGAGAGGTTGAGACAGAAGGTCAGACTGTCAGTGAAGGAGCTTCTTTGCCAACTCAGTCATCAGAGCAGCAGGATTTGCAGTCGGCATCAGACCACATGGATAAAGAAATAGGTATATTATGATTCTGTAGTTTTTATTATTATTTTTAAATAATTAAAATTTATGGAGAAATAAAAATATTCCCATATACATTCATTCACCTTTACCAGTTAACACCTTACCATATTTACATTATTCTATTATAGAATATGGTAAATATTTACCATATTTATATTACCATTCTACTTAATTACATGTCTCTGTCGTTTTTAAGGAACTATTTGAGAATATGCTGTAGACTTGATGCTTTGACC
Organism: Dipodomys merriami; assembly: GCF_024711535.1. Lineage (NCBI taxonomy): Eukaryota > Metazoa > Chordata > Mammalia > Rodentia > Heteromyidae > Dipodomys > Dipodomys merriami. The sequence continues at coordinate 25,010,222 of NW_027202271.1, forward strand.
CCTTATTACTTGGTTGTATAAGGACAGTCTCCTTCTTATCATTAGAAACTGGGATCAGGCCACCATTACCACCTAATCCTACATGTCATTTCAATTTTCTCACTTGCTCCAGTATTGTCCTTGGGGCTCTACTTACTGTCTACCACTTGGACCACCCCTAAACTTTTGTGTGGTTAATCAGAGATAAGAGTTTCATGGACTTTACTATCTGAATTGGCTTCAAGTCACAATTTTGACCATATTCAATCTGCCTAGCCCTCTTTGTTCACCTTCTCCCTTCCTACTAGTACCCATATTCCAGATAGGATCTATTTTACATTCCTATCCTTTTTTTTCTGTATATGCTAATAGTCCAAAGGGGTTTCACTGTGCAGTTTTGCACATGTATATATACTGTGTCCTAATGGTTCTTTTCTCACCCCCTTGTTTACTCTTTGCCTTTTCATTCCCCATCCCCTATTATTCAACAGCTTACATTGAGGGTTATTTTGCTATCTTTATTCACAGACAGCAGCTTTTTTTTCACTTTATTTATCATGTGTCAATAATTAATGTAAATTTGCTTCAGTGTAGAACTTGGTTCCTTAGTTTTTGCTTGTTTTCTATTTCAGACTTTTGAAGAGCATAGGCCAATTTGAATTTGTCTTATGTTCCTTCATAATTAGGTTTAATTTATTCTTTTTTTTAACAGGATTAGCACAGAAATGCTACTGTGTTAACTTAATATATCAACACTTTAGGAAGCAAAATATATTAATGTGATTCATTATTGGGAATGTTCACTTTTACCATTTAGTTAATGTCATTTAGCCTGATTTCTCCAATGTAAAGTTAAATATTAGCTTTTTGTGATGAAATATAATAAGACTTCTACTCAGTGATTTCCTTATTTGTTGTTGTTGTTACATATTTGTACTAATGTAAATTCAATATTATAATGTGCGATTGTCATTATGTAGTTTCCTGCTCAGGTTGACCTTTTACAGATGTCCCCTCTGTTCATTTGATAAGTCCCATGGCCTTTTGATATTCTCTGAGCAATTCCTTACTACTTGGTAGAACATGGTGTTCCAAACTGATCTGGATGTTTCTTGTCTAGCCCAGGTGTCAGTCAATTTTCCAAGGAGCCCTGGAGAATAGTATTGAAACTAACACATGGGCACTAGGTACGCTTCTTGCTACTTGGATAGGCTACACAACACACTCAGACATGTATACACATACATCTATTTCTGTATTAAAAATGTCTATCTCCCTATATTAGATACCATGATGTCAAACCAGATTCTTCATTTCTGGTTTTGTACCACAAGGCTATGTTTTGAGGAGGATGGGGGTGGGGGAGAGAACGTGCCAGTCTTAGGACTTGAACTCAAGGCCTGGGTACTGTATCTGAGTTTTTTTGCTCAAGATTAGTGCTCTACCACTTGAACTACCCCTCAACTTTTGGGTGGTTAATCAAAGATAAAGAGTTTCACAGACTTTACTACCTGAATTGGCTTCAAATCACAATCATCAGATCTCAGCCTCCTGAGTAGCTAGGATTACAGGCATGAGCCACCAGTGTGCCTGGCGACACAAGGCTATTTTTAACTTGCATAATCCTTACTCCCATCTCCAACAGTGTGTGTAACCAGTATCCTAAATATCCCAGTTTGTTATACTGCAGCCCACTCTCCTTGCAGCTCACACAGGCAGAAAATTGGCCTATTATAGGGAATTGGAACTAATATGTATCTTTTATGTTTAAAGCTGTCAGTTAACTCATATATAGAAAGATTTCAGAATAGATTTCAGAATGCTTTGTAACTTCTTGCATAATTAATCTGTAATATAGCTTTTAAATATTTGAGTGAATTTTACATATTAGAGGGTTAGTATCTAATAATCAAGTTATTCATATGATCAGGAAGATTTTAGGATTTACTATATTGATAAATACGGTGTCATCTGTGGTTATCACTAAGTGCTATGTTTTCTCTCTGTCAAGTTAGTAGAGCTGTTTGGGAAGAAATGGTGAATGCTTGCTGGTGTGGTCTTCTTGCTGCACTCTCCCTTCTTCTTGATGCCAGGTATTAAGTCTCTAAATTTTATATCACATCATGGAAGTTAAAAGCAACATAAAAGTGGCTTACTTAACTTTGTCCCAAGAATGTATTTCCTAATACTATTTTTTTTATGTGTACATTTTGTTTGTAATTGCATCTCTTATGGAATCTGGTGTGATATTTTAATACATCCATATAATATTTAATGACAAATCAGGAACATTATTTCTCTAGGAATATTATTCTTTTTTTGCAATCCTTTGATTGCCCACACACATACCAGAATTGTCTCCTTGATTTATGGAACATTTAACTGTCAATATCTTTACAATTTCAAGGCTTACTGTTGTTTTCATAATGTTGGTGATTATATTCACTTTTTTTATGTTTTCCTTCAGAATTACAGAATTTATTGATTGTAAATGCTTGCTATTTTAATGTGCCGTTAAATTCTTCATCATTTATTTCAGTAATATACATGCATTGTACATAGTCTTTACCTAGCTCAAAATTTCAGATCTTATGTCAACTGGTTAAAATTTCTTCTTAAGTATAATAATTTTAACCATAATTTTGAAGATTTTCCTAACGCATATCTAATCTCACAACTTGTTTTATAATATAATTTAAAATAATCATATTAAATCAAATACCTTATCTTTTCAGCACAGATGAGGCTGCCACTGAAAATATTTTAAAAGCTGAATTGACTATGGCTGCTCTTTGTGGAAGACTGGGTCTTGTAACTTCAAGAGATGCTTTTATAACAGCAATATGCAAAGGCTCTTTGCCTCCACACTACACACTCACTGTATTGAATGCCACCACTGCAGCTACACTTGCCAATAAATGTAAGATTTAAGCTTACACTAGCCCTCTTGTCTCAGAGAAAAAATATACAAAGAAAAGAATGTAGAAATTTTGATCCTAGACCTCTGCTGTTCCATTCATTGACCATTAGCTCTGAATTTCATGGCCCTGAATTTCACTTTTATTGTCTTTGTTTTTAAAACATTTGCTTTCAGCTAGTACCAGTGGTTCATACCTGTGGTCCTTGCCACATCTTGAGATCTAAGGATTTCATTTCAAAGACAGCCGAGGTAGAAAACATTGAGACTTTACCTCCAAAATAACCAGGAAAAAAATCAGGGTTGAGGCAGGCACTGGTGGCTCATCCAGCTACTCAGGAGTATCCTGGTTTTAAAGCCAAGCCCAGGCAGGAAAGTCCTGAGTCTCTTATCTCTAATTAACCCACCAGAAAACCAGAAGTGGAGCTGTGTCTCAAAGTGAGTGCAAGCCTTGAGCAAAACAGCTCAGAGACAGCGCCCTGACCCTGAATTCAATCCCCACAACTGACAGAAAAAAAAATCAGGGATGGAGATAGGTAGTGCACCAGCTGAGTAAATTTGAAGCCCTGAGTTCAAGGTCAAGTTCTAGCAAAGAAAAACAAATAGCTTTCACCTCTTTAAAAGGGGAGAAAGATAATAAAATCAATTTAACAATAATTATGCAAATAAAACAATACAAATCTGGAAGTCTTTTGTAAGCCATTCTGTTAAAAATAGTGGGTTTTTTCTATTTATTCATTTTTAGTGGTAATGAGGTTTGAACTCAGGAACTCACAGTTGGTAGTCAATAGTTCCCTAGAACTGCAGCCCCAGCATTATATATTTTATTTTTTTGTGCTGGAACTGGGGCTTGAACTCAGGGCCTAGGCTAATTGCTCTTGAGCTTCTTTGCTCATAGCTGGCATGCTACCACCTGAGCCACAGCTCCATTTCCAACTTTTTGGTGGTTAATTGAAGATGAGAATCTCAAGGACTTTTCTGCCTGGGCTGGCTTCAAACCACGATCCTCAGATCTCAGCCTCTTTAATAGCTAGTTTTGCAGCTGTGAGCCACGAGCACCCAGCCCCCAACATTATTTTTCAAGCTGAAATTCAGAAATTTATTTCCTTGGTGAATAATTTGGAAAAAGTAAGGTTTATTACATGTAATACAAATTTTATCCAATATAATACTGAATTTTCAAGATGAAAATGTATTGGTTTTTAACTTTAACTAGAAAAGTATACTGAGAATTTGTATCTAAAATATTTAATGGAAAAATATTTAATGTGTCCTAATTATTGCTTTTGAACAAAGTGATTAGGGTTTTATCATTTTCTGCAGTTTATATAGAAAACTACTATTTGATTGTTTTAATTTTTGAACTTGTGAGTTTTCAGAATATTTGCATATATATAAAAGGTATTATTACTATTTAAGTGCTGTGGTTGAAATTGATTTAATCAAATTACTATTTTTAAATAAAGCATCACTTTGAATGAAATATAAACAGTATACTTGCTTATTTAGGTTCATTTGTATTCTAGCATATTCTATCCAAGGCCAAAACGTTATGATGATAAGTCCATCAAGTGAGTCTCACCAGCAAGTTGTGGCAGTGGGTCAGCCTCTAGCAGTGCAGCCTCAAGGAACAGTAATGGTAATGTATTTGTTCTTTCCACCCGTTATGTATCAAGGAAAACTTGATATACCCTTTTTTGTGTTTATTTATTTTATTTTGCCTGAAGTGCTTTTTTTTTTTTTTTTTTTTTTTTTTTTTTTTTTGTCGGTCGTGGGGCTTGAACTCTGGGCTTGGGAGCTGTCCCTCAGCTCTTCAGCTCAAGGCGAGCACTCTACCACTTGAGCCACAGCTCCACTTCCGGTTTTCTGGTGGTTTATTGGAGATAGGAGTCTCACGGTCTCTCTGCCCGGGCTGGCTTTGAACCGCGATCCTCAGATCTCAGCCTCCTGAGTAGCTAGGATTACAGGCGTGAGCCACCAGCGCCCGGCTCTGAAGTGCATTTTTAAGAATGACTAATTATGCTTTTGCTGTTACTAATAACTAACTTAATAACAAAATTTTGTCTTTTTTCTTTCCTTCACCCCCCAGTACTGGGTTCACACTTGGTCGCATGCTTACTAGACAGGTGCTCCACCACTTCAGCCATGTCTCTAGCCCATCAATATAACTTTAATATACTCATTTGTTTTCTAATTAAAAAAAATCTTAGAATGTATTAAAGCTGTTGTATATGCTTTTAGTTTTTAAAAATGCATAGCAATTATTTAAAATATCTCCTTTTTAATATAGCTAACTTCCAAAAATATCCAGTGTATGAGGACTCTACTTAACTTGGCTCATTGCCATGGGGCTGTTCTTGGAACATCATGGCAACTTGTCTTGGCAACTCTTCAGGTATGTTAGCCCAGATCAAATGCTAGATTTATAATTACTTACAGCTAAACTAGCAATGCCTGTTGGTGTTTCAGACAGAGCTAGAAATAATAGTAAGTATGCAAAAAGAGAAGTTGGGAAGGAATCATAGTGTAGGAAGGGATGGAGTGAGTCTCTTGATGGCCTAAATTCTTCTGCTCATTCTTGGTAGAATTGTTTCATAGCATTGTTATTTACTGATCTTAATTTTTATTGCTGCAAATTATCACTGAATTTCCTTTAGTTACTAGAATTTTATAATTTTCTAAATTCCTTGTTTTAATTTTCAGCATCTTGTCTGGATTCTGGGATTAAAGCCTAGTAGTGGTGGTGCCTTGAAACCTGGAAGAGCTGTGGAAGGACCCAGTACAGTAAGCTCCAGTCTTTCTTACCCAGTTAAAGCTTCTGGAAATATCATGTTTCACATTTAATTTTATTCTTTTCTAAGGTTCTGACAACAGCAGTAATGACAGACTTACCAGTGATTTCCAACATACTTTCAAGATTGTTTGAAAGCTCACAGTAAGAGTCAGTTCTTTAAATTAATAGCAACATTATTAACCGTTATGTATTTGAGATGAAAATATCTTATTTCTTTATTTTCATTTTAGGTATCTTGACGATGTATCTTTGCATCATTTAATAAATGCACTTTGTTCCTTATCTCTAGAAGCAATGGATATGGCATATGGAAATAATAAGGTCTGATATTCAACCTTTCCATTTTAATTAGTCATAGAAGGTGAATCCATTATGATCTGAGCATTTTGGAGCTAAACCTCAGTTTAGTTGGTATCAGTAGTCTTGTTATATGTTTACCATTGATGTTTTTTTCAGAAGGGGGAGTACAGAGGACATAATTTGACAAGTGTGTGATTTGATTTAAAATTATATCCATTTTTTGAGTACTGAAAATTCTTAAAAATATTTTAAAAATAAAGACTATACAGCACAGTATGTATAAGTAGGTTGCATAAAATGTCTTAATATTTGCAATTAAAATTTATGATGGGATAATACAAGATTTAAATTAAGGAATATGTATCTCAGTTTCTCTTGCCTTCATTGGAATGGAAAATTAGGAGCTAATCATTTCTTTCTGAAGGTAATGATTCTCCTTACATTGAAATTAAACTTTTTCTTTGTTCATTGATTAAATGAATAGAATGGTACTTTTGAGTATTGACATTCAGGAACATTTCTTTCTATACTCAAAATATTTTGTATTATGCTTGTAAAAGTATATGATGATTTGGACATATGCATATATTAGCCAACACTAAAATAAATCCTGAGAGCATATCTCAGTGGTATTTTTCTAGCATGCACTATAAAAACAAAGATAAATACAAATAAATGAACTTCTTCTAAACTGGAGATGTAACTCATTTGTTAAATACTTGTCTAATATGTAAGAGGTCAAAATTTGGTCCCTGGTCCTGCAGAGAGATAAAATAAAGTGCTTTCTATATTTTAAAATAAATATGGCCATTTATAAATACACAAAGACAGCTTAGGATGGTTAAAAAGCTGTAATTTGTTTAGTATTTTTATTGTACATATAAAAAATAAATTTCTATCTAGTCTTTAATTATAATTGTGTCATTCTCATTAACGTGATTCATAAGTTATGCTGTTATTTAAGTGTATTTTTCATATGTTGGCTAGATAGTTCTGTAAACATTTAGGAGTTTGGAAATATTTATTATACTTTGCTTCAAATTTAGGCAAGAATGACAAAATTCAGTGAAGTACTCCATTTACCAATATCTTGAATAATCCTACATCTTTGAGATTAATTTTTGACACAAAACTATGATACTTTAATTAATAGAGTTTCTCAACAAAATATAAGCAAACTTTTATGATAATGTTTTGAGAATGTGTGTATCTATTCAACAAGCACAATATACTTCCTGTGTGCATGAACACTGCTAGGAGATAAAAACAAATAGGAGTTTTCTGCTGGCAAATTGCTTATAAACTAGTTGGCTATAGGTAAGTGGCAGTTGATTTAGAGTGAAAGTCTAAATAAAGCACATATTATTTGATTTAAGATACTCTGAATCCTTAGTTCTTTTTTATGTAAGTTTTTAGTATCCATTTCTTTTTTTGGTTGGAGACTGAACTCTGGGCCTGTACTGTCCCTCAGCTCTTCAGCTCAAGGCTAGCACTCTACCACTTGAGCCACAGTGTCACTTCTGGCTTTTTCTGCTTATGTGGTGCTGAGGAATTGAACCCAGGGCCTCATGCATGCAAGGCAAGCAGTCTACCACTGAGCCACCTTCTCAGCCCTCTATTAAAATATTTTTATTAAGATGAACTTGTGTGGTCGAAACAATAATGAAGGAATGGTGGGATTTAGATAGGTAAGAAAACAAGTCCATGGAAATCAAAAGAAAAAAGTGTTCTAAGACATGATCAATGAGAAAAAAATGGATCTTTGGTATTAGTATATAATTTCAAAAATAGGAGCAGATATGATTTTTTTAAATATTTAAGTAGTTGTACAAAGGAATGGCCATTCAGCAAGGCAGTTCATGAATACTGCACACCTTGATCATTATTACCCCTTTCAACATTCTCACATACCCCTCCCAACCTACCCCTTCTCTTACTTATCTTAATTTTAGGTTATGTATTTAATTTTTTGGCCTTTGAACAAAGCAGTTTTTGTGTACAGTGCATCTTGATCTGTGTAATCACTTCAAAATCTTCAGATGTGATTTTGAAGGGAAGCTTAGAGGAAACAAATGTTTGGAAAGTGAATATACTGAGTGGAATAGAGATAGTTTCTTTGGGAGTGGATGTCCACTTTAGGATTTAATTTTATATAATGAAATGGTAAGTATTGAATGGAAATTGAAATATTCAAGGTAGGCACAAAGTCCTATCCCCACCACAAAAAATGAAAGTATTGTGAAAATATTCAATATAGACTTTTTAAAAATGTTTCTAGGGATGGAAGAGTGGTTCAAATGGTAGAGTGCCTGCCTAGCAAGCATAAATCCTGGAGTTCAATTCCCAGTAATTAACAAAAAAAGATATGTAGATACATATGCATACATTCATAGATACACATATCTCTCTTATACTATCTACATATATATTATATATATATATATAATAAGTTCTTTTAAGTGTTATATGTGATTCCTGGGTACACCCTAGTTAAAATGGGTAGGAAAGAAAGAAAGAAGTAATTTTAGACATCATTTGAAATAGATTTCCTGTATGCTGTACATTTCCTGGCATAAAGTTGTTTCTATACCATTATGTCCATATTATATGTAAAAACATAAATTCAGTAGAGGGCTTATGTAGAGGCTCACTGCTCTAATATTAGCTAATTGAGAGACACATTGGAAGACTGAGATTCCAAGATGTCTAGACAGAGAGTTAGAACACGTTCTCTCTCAAAAATAAGCCAGGCGTTGTGGTACATACCTGTAATCCCAGCTACTCCAGAGGCAACGATAGGAAATTGCAATCTGAGACTGGTTTGAACAAGAGTGTGTGAATCTATTTGAAAAGCTAACTAAAGCTAAAGGCCAAGAAGCATGGATTAAGTGGCATTATGCATCAAGTATGAGGCCCTGAGTCCAAAACCTAAATACTAACAATAAAAAATAAAAAATTCAATAATAATAGACATTTTCCCAAAGTTATATAACTATTAAGTACTAGGATCAAAATGTAACCCATATAACTAAGATTTCACAGACATCAGTCTTAACAACTATACTAGGTCTGTAGAATCATGAATTTCTCTGCCACCAAAAGTATTAGGGCACTTACACATTAGCACTTTCAAGAAGGATCAACCTAACCACAATTGTTTAAAACTCCAGTGCACTTAGTCATTGATTTCTACTAGGAAAGATACCAAACATTTCCATATTGGATTTTTATCAATATTCTTAAAAAAGTTATTTTAAAAGACTTAGATTTAGGCTGGGAATGTGGCTTAGTGATAGAGTGCTTGCCTAGCATGCATGAAGCCCTGGGTTCAATTCCTCGTACCATATACACAGAAAAAGCTGGAAGTGGCGCTGTGGCTCAAGTGGTAGAGCACTAGCCTTGAGCAAAAGCTCAGGGACAGTGCACCAGCCCTGAGTTCAAGCACCAGGACTGGCAAAAAAAAATAATACTGCTTGTTTTCTGGATATTAACTAATTATATTTTAATTGCAGTAATGTCTTCAAACTGTCTCAGTTTTATTTTCAGAGTACTCAGACTTCTTGTAATATCAAAGTACCATATGTTTTCTCCTTAGGAACCATCTCTTTTTGCTGTTGCCAAATTGTTAGAAACTGGTCTGGTTAATATGCACCGAATAGAAATTTTATGGAGACCTCTAACCGGCCATCTACTTGAGGTAAACGTGTTTCATTAAGTGTTATATTTAATTGTTTTTAGTGATAAAGACATACACATTGATCTAATGATTTTTAGATAATCAAATTATTAACTATTCCTCCCCTTTCAACTTTGCTAACCCTGTACTCATATCTTACACTAAAGCTATACAGCAAATTGTTTTGGTGAGGAATGGGTTGGTTTTTATTGGCTGAAAAAGCATGAAGTATTTTTTTAATGGTACTGGGGTTTGAACTGCTTGCTAGGCAGTTGGTCTACCACCTAAGCCCTCGTTGAAAGTTTTAATGTTTTATTTTTTTGGGGGGGGGGTCCGGTCGTGGGGCCTAAACTTTGGGCCTGGACCTGGGCGCTGTCCCTCAGCTCTTCAGCTCAAGGCTAGCACTCTACCACTTGGGCCACAGCCACACTTCTGGCTTTTTTCTTTTGCTTATGGGGTGAATCCAACCCAGGGCCTCAGGCATGCAAGGCAAGCGCTCTACCACTGAGCCACCTTCCCAGCCCCGTTTTAATGTTTAATAAGGGGAATAACCTGTTTTTTATCACTAACTATAAATGGTGACAGGGAATTACATCTTGATTTGTATTATCTTGTGTTCACTTGGGGTGACTTACTTAGCTTCTACTTAATATCCATCTTCTGTTTATATATACTTTAGGGTTAGGTTATCACGGTTATGTTATTTTAGAGACCTGAGAAAGATGCTATTCTTAGTAAGGAAAACAGATATGCACAAGTTTTTTCTCCCTATTTATTAGAGTTATATTTATGAGCACTTAGAATAGATATCTTCATTATTAGAATATAGTATCAGATGACAATGCCCTGATTTTAATCCCTAGTACTGGAGCATAAACAATTTTTTAAACACAGGAAAAATAAAACAGAATCTTAGTATCACTTTGCTTCTTTTATCTACTCAGATGACATCCTGTACTATTATGAAATCCTTTCTTTTCTGTGACATGTTCTAGTTTCATCTTTTTTCTTTTGTCTTCCCTCTGTTGCTTTCTCTTGTCTTACCAGAAGGTAAGCTTGATAACATTTTGTATATAATTTTTCTGTCATATTTTAATCATCTTTTGATAACATTTTTTAATTGTGAAAACGAAAGTGTGAATGCTTTAATTTTTCTCTTTCTCAAATTAGCATGTTTCCTACACAAGTAAATACTTGCTTTTTATTTAACGTATGCACCTTCAGGTATGCCAGCATCCTAATTCTCGGATGAGAGAATGGGGAGCAGAAGCTCTAACTTCGCTTATTAAAGCAGGACTGACATTCAGCCATGAGCCTCCACTTTCACAGAACCAGGTAAAAACAATTCTTTATAGAAAATCCTCCTCTTCATTTATGAATAGAGGATTTTTCAACCTAATATTCTATTTTATAGTTATGCTATAGATCCTTCTTCCTGGCCTTCATAAGGAAAAATAAACAGTGTGTGAGTGATGCTAACTTAAGTTGTTGTGATTGGTCTTCCAGTCTGCATTTTTCTTTATGAAGTACTAACACTTTATTTTAGGGCATCTTGGACTTTGGTCCTTACCTCTCTGACTTTTTCTTCATACTACCTTACATTGGGAGAAAAACAAATGATAGAAGAAGCAAGCACAATAAAAATAGATTGTTATTTTAAGATTTTTTTTCACATTTTCAAAGGTTGCTTTTATCATGAATTCTTTGTATTCACTCTGTCAGTCACATGTATCTGATGCAGTTTTTTTTACATTTCTTTTTTTTTTATTTTAATTTTTATTGTGAAAATACTGCACAGAGGGGTTACAATTACATGGGCAAGATAATGAGTACATTTTTTATCAAGCATTGTAGCCTCCTCCTTTGTTTCCCCTTCCCATCCCTTCCCATCCTCCCCCCTCCCCCCCCACCTTATGCAGTTCTTAGTCACTAATTTATTGTCTCAGGAATAAGAATGAGGCATTTACTACACACCTTCATTGTCTTTGTCACCTTACTGTATTATATTCAAGTTCTACAAACTTACTCAACACATCGTCATTAATTACACTACTAGGACAGTTATAAACATAACAGAAAAGATCTACAAGGGCTTACGTTTTAGTGATTTCCTATATTTTTTTTTCTACTGCAATTTGAGGTTTTATTTACCCATAAAACCTTTTTGGTTGGTTTAATCATCTCCACAATCTGCCTTAATAGCAAGGACAAAGTGAGAGCTTAATATTTATTTAGTAAGTAAGCAAAAAAAAAAACCCTCAAACCTTGGAGGGAATAAAGCTGAAATGCTTTTCAGATAGCAAAAGGAAACAGCCAAGTGATGTGTTTACTCTCTCAACTATTTTTGTGGTTTTGTTGACATCTTTGGTAATGCCTATCATTCTTTAAGCATATAATAATTTTACTTTATCATACTTGAGAGTGTTAAATTTAAATGCATGTGATCTATGTTAATAAAATAAATGATAGGTAATTCTAGAAATTGGAAATTGTTCTCTCTCCAATATAGCTACTTATTTTAGTGAGATTCATTTCTGTAGGGGCTATTAATGTGTTGTAAAGTAACTACATTTTATCCTGAAATTTAATATCAAAGATTCTTTTTTTCCTGTTCTTAATTTAAAAATTAAATTTACTCTTAATTAAAAATAGCCAGGCACCCTGACTCATGCCTGTAATCCTAGCTACTAAGGAGATTGAGATCTGAGGATGGTGGTTTGAAGCCAGCCCAGGCAGGAATATCTGTTAGACTATTATTTCCAATAAACTACTCAGAAAAAGCCGTAAGTGTCACTGTGGCTTACACTTAAGCCACAGAATGCTAGTCATAAGCCAAAGACAGCACCCAGGTCCAGAGTTCATCCCTCAGGACCAGCAAAAAAAAACACATAGATGACAGACCACTAATGATGACAGTTAAAGATCGACTTCGGGTGGTTATTGATAGAGGAATCATATTCAATGTTTATTTTAGTCAAAATTGTATTTCTCCTAGTAATATGATGGAGGTAAATGTAAGCAACAAGTACCCAGTGGCAGTGATGAACTCCTAGTTCTTGGGAAGCTAAGGCATATGGATCAATTTACTGGAGACCAGCCTGAGCAACACAGGGAGACTCTATCTCAAAAAAAAAAAAAAAATCTGGGCGCCGGTGGCTCATGCCTATAATCCTAGCTACTCAGGAGACTGAGATCTGAGGATCACAGTTCAAAGCCAGCCAGGGCAGGAAAGTCTGTGAGACTCTTATCTCCAATTAACCACCAGAAAATTGGCTGTGTCCAACAAAAAAAAAAATAATAATAAAAGTAAGAAAGTGAAGAAAACCAACCTTCCTGTCTTTGTTTACTTCTTTTTCTTATCCCCTTTCAGAGGCTGCAGTTGCTTCTATTGAATCCATTAAAAGAGATGTCCAATATTAACCATCCAGATATAAGACTCAAGCAATTAGAATGTGTGTTGCAGATCCTACAAAGCCAGGGAGACAGTCTTGGACCTGGATGGCCATTAGTTCTTGGAGTCATGGGAGCAATCAGAAATGATCAAGGGTAAGTGTTTGAGATTAATATCAAAAAAGTAATAGAAAGCCAGGCACTAGTAAATAATGCCTACAATTGTAGCTACTTGTGAGGATTGTGATTTGAGGCATCCTAAGCCAAAAAATCTATGAAACCTGTAAGGGAAGGAATGACAGAAAGTTTAAAATAGGCAGATTACCACACAAGTGCACTTCTAGGAGAAAGTGAAACCCTAATAATCAGTACAAGAAAGGTTGGAGGCATGGCTAAGAAAGAGTGCTTTCCAAGCAAGGAAAGGCCTTGAGTTCAAATCCCAGTAATGCCAAAAACAAACAAAAAAGTAATAGTGATGGAAGGGAAATCCATCCTAAAATGTTGCAATAGTGGTTTATTTTGTTTTGTTTTGTTTTTCTTTCTGATGTGGGCTTGAGCTCTGGGCCTGGGTGCTGCCCCAAGTTCCTTTTGTTCAAGGCTAGCACATCTACCACTTGAACCACAGGACCACTCTTGTTTTTTTCTGTGATTAATTGACTTTCCTGCCAGGGCAGGCTTCAAACCTCCATCCTCAGATCTCAGCCTCCTGTGTAGGTAAGATTACAAGACATGAGCCACCAGCACCCAGCTAATAGGCTGATTATTTATTTATTTATTTTTTTGTCAGTCATGAGGCTTGAACTTTGGGTCTGAGCGCCGTCCCTCAGCTCTTCAACTCAAGGCTAGCGCTCTACCACTTGAGCTACAGCGCCACTTCCGTTTTTCTGGTGGTTTATAGATATAAGAGTTTCATGGACTTTCCTGCCCAGGCTGGCTTTGAACCGCAATCCTCAGATCTCAGCCAGGCGTGAGCCACCGGTGCCCGGCAAGGCTAAATTTTTATGTATATTCTTCCTTTTCAAGTCCAAGATAGGTAGGTAAGTAGGTAGGTAGGTAAGTAGGTAGATTATATATTTTTTATATATATATATAATTTTTCTTAACTTTCTACCTAATAAATGATTGCAAGTAAGTTTTAGGGATTAACTTTGCCTTAAAAGGCCAGAGACATTGCTTCTTACTTGACATTTATATTAGAATACAGGGTTCTTACTTATAATAAAAAAATAAACTAAGCTAAGAAATTTAAAATGCATTCAAAAATTGGATTTTTATTTTGTTTTAATATTGTTAAAACAAATATTTGGTAAGATATCAAGTAGCATATAGGCCCATAATTCCATACATAGCTTAAAATGACTTTTCATTTTCATTTGCTTGTTGAATAAAATTTACTCTGTGCTTAGTATATTCCAAATGTTATGATTACTAGTTATTCTCAGCACACAGATAAATGGCTCCCACCAAGCAAGGACATTGTTTTTTGGATTTTTTTGTTGTTGTTGTTGGTCGTGGGGCCTGAACTCTGGGCCTAGGCGCTATCCCTCAGCTCTTTATCTGAAGGCTAGAGTTCTACCACTTGAGCTCCAGTGCCACTTGCAGCTTTTTCTGCTTATGTGATGCTGAGCAATCGAACCCAAGGCCTCATGCATGCAAGGCAAGTACTCTACCACTGTGCCACCTTCCCAGCCCCAAAGACATTGTTATATGACACAAAACAAGGCTACAATGGGAAGAAGTGGAACCAAAATAATAAAGGAGCTTATGTAAGCTATTTGGATTTGTCTTGAATACATTTGGGAGGCATTTTCGGATTTTAAGCAGAGGAATGATGTGATCTACTGTGTATTTGACAGCGGCATAAGGGGAGGATGGGAATAGAGAAAGCACTCTCTAGAAATAAGAGAGTTGACACTGACCAAAAAAACAAATGGCAATTAAAAATAACCCCAATTTCTGACTTGGGCAATTTTGTAGATGGTAGTATCAGTCATTAAAATAGAGAAGACAGAAGGAAAAGCAAATTTGGAGTAAAAGTGTGATCTTGGATTTAATTTAAAAAAAGATGTAGTAGGCATTGGAAATACGCATGTATAATTTTGCAATAGGAATCACAGTCTTGATATCAACTGTGGGGATTTTAGATGATTGATATGCTTGAGACTATTAAGAACAGTTTTTCCTTAAATCTTTGTAGGAACAAATTTCCTTAAATAGTAAAAATTTTAATATGATGAAAGTAAAAAGAAACCAACTTGAAATTGCTTGTATGTAAAGTAGGATAAAATGAGTTTATATGCGTAAAATACTTAATATATGTCATACTAAGCATGAAGTAAATGGTGGTTATTATAAAGATCTTTTGTTATTTACAACCAGTATTGTTTTTCAAGACAAAATATTTTCTGTTCTTTTTAAAGTTCAATTTACTTTTACTCAACTATGTTAGAATTTGATACTCCTTTGAAGATAAGGGAAAAATACATATACAGAAGAATGAGGAATTTGCTTTTATGTACTGAGTAATTTGTGTATATTAACATGTGCTAAAGTATGATGTCATTTATTAGAGATAGAGTGAAGAGTGCATCCAGTTTTCCTTCTTCATTGTCTTTTCTTTGGTCAGTTGGTGCAAATACAAATGGAAATCATGCAGTGCTAACACTTACTTTTCCTTTTAAAAATCTATTTTTAGGTACATTCTATTTACCACAAATGAAAGAAACCATGTTTCTTTAGGTCTCGCTTACTTTGCTTAATATAATTTTTCCAGGTCTTTCCATTTCCTTATGAATGTACAATATCTTTTGAAATCTACAAGTAAACACAGTGGATGGTAAAAGACAAAAAATAAAAAATACACTGGACATAATAAATAATACAGGTCTCTAGACATTCACACTGTGAGACCAAAGGAAGATATTCTTAGGAGAGTATCAAAAAGGCCCAATAGCTATGTGCATATGGTCATATAAAATAATATTTATTTAAATAACTCCAAGAAATGGAATCAAGAGGTGTTGGGGTTTTTTCCCTATGTTGCTGTTTTTGTTTTCTGTACCTTTTGTCATATTTGTAAATTTATCTTTTGGAATGGGTAAGGGAGAGCACAGGGTGGGACAAAGGGTGAACAAATGAAGCAATGAGACTCACTTCTCACTAGACACTATGTTGAAAATGAACTATGTAACTTGTGTGTGGGGACAGAAGGGAAAAACTGGAGAAGAGCAAGGGAAGGGTTGACACTGTTCAAAAAGAAATGTACTCATTACCTTACATGTAACTGTAACCCCTCTCTCATCACTTTTACAATAACAATAAAAAAATTTTAAATAGAAAATATAATGTTAGGAAGTGGCGCTGTAGCTCAAGTGGTAGGGCGCTCGCCTTGAGCTGAAGAGCTGAGGGACAGCGCCCAGGCCCAGGCCCAGAGTTCAAGCCCCACGACCGACAAAAAAAAAAAAAACGAAAATATAATGTTAGCCGGGCGCTGGTGGCTCACGCCTGTAATCCTAGCTACTCAGGAGGCTGAGATCTGAGGATCACGGTTCAAAGCCAGCCCGGGCAGGAGAAACCGTGAGACTCTTATCTCCAATAAACCACCAGTAAACTGGTGCTGTGGCTCAAGTGGTAGAGCGCTCGCCTTGAGCTGAAGAGCTGAGGGACAGCGCCCAGGCCCAGAGTTCAAGCCCCACAGCCGACAAAAAAAAAAAAGAAAATATAATGTTATACTGAATAAGAAAAAAATCTATTTTTATTTCTTATTATTTTTTTTTGCTTGAATAGCATCTTGTTTACATTTAAATGATTGTTGAAGTATTAATAGTAGCTGTATTGGGAAGACTGTCCTTGTTAGAATTCTAAAATAAAACTTTGTTCAATTTAAATTATTTTAAGTTATATATTTTTATACTTTTTGTTTAAATGTTTCAGTGTGCATTTCTGTTATTTTTTCAGGGAATCTTTGATTCGAACTGCATTTCAGTGTCTTCAGTTGGTTGTGACAGATTTTCTGCCAACAATGCCTTGCACTTGCCTGCAGATAGTTGTAGATGTTGCAGGTAGCTTTGGACTTCATAATCAAGAACTGAATATTAGTTTAACTTCAATAGGTTTATTGGTAAGTATCATTGCTCTTCTTATGAAATTATATTTTAGAAATTACTGATTTAGTGAACTTATAAAGAAATTATTAGTTGACATTAGTGTGAAGATTAACTGGTTTTAAATATTATTTTAATAACATTTTCACAGACTACTTATTTAGCAAGTAAAGCTTGATAAGAGGTATTAAGAGATAGCATATTGTAGTGGAAGAACCTAGACTTGGAAAACAAGTTTTTTGGTTTTTTTGGTTTTTTTGTCTTTTTTGGTTCTGGGGATCCTACCCAGGATGTTGCACTTGCTAGGCAAGGACTATGCCACATAGCTACATCCCATCCCAAAACTTAGGAGCTTGAATTCAGGGCCTAGATGCTGTCCCTGAGTTCTTTCACCAAGGCTAGTGCTTTATCACTTTGACCCCATAGCACCATGCATATGTTTTGATAATGCTAACTCTTTCTAGTTGTTTAATTATTGAACTCTCTTGTGTCTTAGTTTGCATATGTTGAATATAGAGATAACAAAATCTTAGGGTATTGTTAAGAGTATGTGAAATAAACATAGAAATATCTATAATGAGTGTATATGTATATACATTAAAAGAAAGTTGTTTAGTGCTGGGCACTGGTGGCTCACGCCTGTAATAGTAGCTACTCAGGAGGCTGAGGGCTGAGGATCATGGTTCAAAGCCAGCCCTGGCAGGAAGGTCTGTGAGACTCTTATCTCCAATAAACCACCAGAAAACCAGAAGTGGTGCTGCTCAGGCGGTAGAACATACTTCTTGAGCTGAAGAGCTGAGGGACAGCGCCCAGGCCAGAGTTCAAGCCCCAGAACTGACCAAAGAAAAAAAAAAAAACAAGTCGTTTAGAATCTTTTACTCTATGCTCTAACTCAGAAATTTTTACAATTTAATTTAATTATTCTCAGAAGCTAGGTAAATTAATATTTTCCTATTAAAAATTAATCATGGTCCAGCTACCAGTGGTTCATGCCTGTAATCTTAGCTACTCAGGAGGCTGAGATCTGAGGATTGTGGGTTGAAGCCATCTCAGGTAGGAAAGTCAGTGAGACTGTTTCCTTCAATTAACCAACAAAAAGCTAGAAGTGGAACCATAGCCAAGTGATAGTGTTAATTTGAGCACAAGACCCAGAACTGGCACAAACAATTTTTTTTTAATTAATCATGGGAGCTGGGAATGTGGCTTAATTGTAGAGTGCTTGCCTCACATGCATGAAACCCTGGGTTCAATTCCTCAGTACCACATAAACAGAAAAAGCCAAAAGTGGCACTGTGACTTAAGTGGTAGAGTGCTAGCCCTGAGCAAAAGAAACTTAGGGACAGTGCCCAGGCCTTTAGTTCAAACCCTAGGACTGGCAAAAAAAAAAAAAAAAAAATTAATCATGGGAAATAAAACATAAGTACATTCTGTAAAAAATTGCCCTCCAAAAATGGTGGTTGGCTAGTTTAATTTTAATTAAATAACTGCTGGATATCAACTCTTTGGTCTTAAATTTATATTGAATCCCCTATATTTTATATTGGCATAATTGTCATTAATTCACACATCACTTAACTGGTTGAGAGTGGTCATAGGTGTATGGTTGAAGATTTTTTTTTTCTTTTTCTTTTTTTTGGGTCCGGTCGTAGGGCTTCAGGCTCTGGGCCTGGGTGCTGTCCCTCAGCTCTTCAGCTCAAGGCTAGCACTCTACCACTTGAGCCACAGCACCACTTCCGGCTTTTTTCTTTTTGCTTATGTGGTGCTGAGGAATCGAATCCAGGGCCTCATGCATGCAAGGCAAGAGGTCTACCACTGAGCCACCTTCCCAGCCCCACAAGTTTTTTATTATAAAAATTCTGTACAGAGGGCTTACAGTTACATGAGCAAGGTAATGAGTGCATTTCCTATCAAGCATTGTTGCCTCTTCCTTTGTTTTTCCCCTACCATCCTTTCCTCCCCCCCCCCACCTAAATCGCAAAGTTCGTTTTCAACATAGTGTCTTGTACATTTCATTGTTACAATGGGTCAACCTGTATCCCTATTTAAACATTTTTTTCCCTTCCCCTCCCCAAATTAGACCTACATCAAATACAGTGAAAACAGGGGTTATACCATGGGGGAAGAACATACAAAGCAACAAAAAAAAAAATCACATAATACCTTATAAATATATTAGAAACAATAGCAAGAAAGAAAAAACCACTTGTATCCCTGTCTTGGGGTTCATTTCACTTAACATCATCTTATCTGGTCATACAAACATTATTATTTTTACATGAAATCATAATCTTTGTTAAATGATGTTAAAGAATTACTAATTTTGTTTTGGTGATAATGGTACTATAGCTATGTGTTCTATAGTTAACACTTGTTACATCCAGGTAATGTGCATTGAAGTTCATTTACTATTCTCCATCTTCTGTGTATGCTTGAGATGTGTTTATATAAATAATATAAAAGAGAATAAAAGCAGATGATCACAGTTGACTCAAATCTGTAATCCTAGCTGCTTAGGAGTCTGAGATCTAAGGATTGTGATTCAAAGCCATCCTAGGCAGACAAAACCTCGAGACTCCTTATCTTGAGATGTGGCTCAAGTGTTAGAGCACCAGCCTTGAGCAAAAAAGCTAAAGGATAGCTCCCAACCCCCGAATTAAAGCCCCATTACTGCTACCAATAAAAACACAAGAGTGTTCCTCATATTCAGAGATAATTTCATTGAATCCATTCTATTAGGAATGCAGTTTCTGTACTAATTTTTTAACGTTTTACAATGAAAGATAAAAGAGCCGTGTGTTATTTATTATTATTTAAAACAAAATTTGTAAGATGAAGTAATATATTTCTATTTTTCTTTTAGTGGAATATTTCAGATTATTTTTTCCAAAGAGGGGAAACTATTGAAAAAGAGCTAAATAAAGAAGAAGCAGCACAGCAGAAACAGGCAGAAGAGAAAGGAATGGTTTTAAATCGGCCTTTCCACCCAGCACCACCATTTGATTGTTTGTGGTTATGTCTTTATGCAAAATTGGGTGAACTGTGCGTGGATCCCCGCCCTGCTGTCAGAAAGAGTGCAGGGCAAACTCTGTTTTCTACAATTGGTGCGCATGGAACCTTATTGCAACATTCAACTTGGCACACTGTCATTTGGAAGGTATTGTAAAATTGCTTGGCTTTGAGATGTGCTTTTATACTTCTAAAAAGAGTTGCCATTTATTTATTTGGGAAAACAAAAATGTTTACTTTATCAAGTTTTGAATCATACCCAATTACAGGACTTTTGTGGGTTTTTTGTCTATGTGGGCTTGAACTTAGGGCCTGGGCGCTGTACCTGAGTTTTTTTGCTCCACTAGTGCTCTATCATTTTGAGACATAGTTCTACTTCCAGTTTTCTGGTGATTAATTGACTTTACTGACCAGGCTGGCTTTGAATCTCATCCTCAGATCTCAGCTTCCTGAGTAGCTAAGATTACAGCCATGAACCACCAGAACCAGACTGAACAAATTAATTTTCAAGGCCTCATCTCTGTCTCTGTCTTCATCTCTTATTTCTGTCTCAATTTCTGCCAATCCCTCCCCGCATCCCCCAGGAGTTATCAAACCACTGCTGATAATCAAATCCCTCACAAAAATGTGAAAAGTCTTCTTAATTTATTTTAAGATCTATTTATATATGGGGTATTATAAGCATGTAATTCAAATATAGTCAAATTTAGGATCTATAAAAGACTACGAACTACATTGAAATATCCAATTAATTAATATGTTCATTCATCAATATAGTCACTTTTTTCTGTTTTTTTCTACAATACTAGAATTTGAATTCATGTCCTCATATTTTCTGGGCAAGCATTCTACCACTAATGATTCTCTTAAAAATGCTACTTAAAAATCAATAATTTGATGCTGCACTGGTGGCTCACGCTGTAATCCTAGCTACTCTGAAGGCTGAGATCTGAGGATAATGATTCAAAATCAGCCTGGAGTAAACTAAAGCTGGAGGTGGTGCTGTGGCTCAAGTGGTAGAGTGCTAGCCTTGAGCACAAAGAGGCTCTGGGACAGCATGCAGGCCCAGATTTTAAGACCCAAGACTGCCCCCCCCACCAAAAAAAAAAATCAACAGTTGAAAGCAAGATACTGTGGCTCATGCCTGTAATCCTAGCTACTCAGGAGTTTGAGATTGGAATGATTACAGTTCAGCTAGCTTGGGCAAAAAGTGGTGAGACCCCACTCCATCTCAATGAACAAGCTGGGCACAGTGGTATACACTTGTCATCCCTGCTATTCGGGAGGTATAGTTGGAGGAGCACGGTTTGCAGCCCTGGGGAAAAACTCAAGAGCCTATTACAAAAATAACTAAAGCCAAAATAGCCAGGGGTATGGCGTAAGTAGTAGGGAACCTTTTTAGTAAGCGGGAAGCCCTGAGTTCAAACTCCATTGGAAAAATCTCTATGAGACTCCTATCTCCAATTAACTTACCAAAAACCAGAACTGGAGCTGTGACTCAACATGATAGAGTGCTAGTCTTGACTAAAAGAGCTCAGGGACAGCAGCCAGACCGACATTAAAAAAAAAAAGTATGGTTACCATTGGATGGGGTTGGGTGAGAGTTAATATATAACTTTTCCCTCTTTGCTTTAAAAAAAAAAAAGGGAAAAGAAAAAAAGAAATTTTCTTTTTCTTCTTTCTATCTGTTTCACCTTTATAAAATTCTACTTAAAATCCATTCACTTGTTTTTGTAAATATTGTTTAGATCAATAGATTTTCCTTTCAAGGCTGGTGCTCTTCCACCTGAGCCATGCTTCCAGGCCAGGATCCCCCTAAATTGAACAATTGGCAATATAATAAATCTTAACAGTGTTTCCAACTTAAATCCTAAAATGCTCCCTAATGAAAAATAAGCCCTGTTTCCTTCATTTTATTTTTTTGTTTTAAGTAAAAATTAAATTGTTCATATTTGTAAGTATATACATGTATGCCTACATGTGCTTTTTTTCCTTAATGGTAAAAACCATATTTCTTTTTGTCTTCTATTTTACCTCCCTCTCCTGGCTCCTCTTCAGATGGAAAACATGTTTGTCTCCCTTAGTTTTTTTTAAACTTAGTATTTCCTTTGATTTCCTGTTTCTTTTTAGTAGCTTCACTTTCAATATTCCTGTTACCTAATTCTCAATTTTTTTTTTTTTGTTCCTCATCTCCCCCACATTTTCTTATCTTTGGAATTTGCAAGATTGTTCTATTTCAGGGTCTCTTAAACATTCAGAATGACCTGATGGACTTGTTAAGGCACAGATTACTGACTGACCACTGTCATTTCTACCTCTATCCACCCTGCTGTCCTGAATTTCTTCTGATTTAGAGTCTAAAATAGAGCTTGAGATTTGCATTTCTGTCATGCTCCTGGGTGATACTGGTGCTGCTAATTCAGAGAACTCACTTTGAGAGCCACAGAGGGTATTCATAAGCTATAGGTGATCTCCTGATCACAAAATCTTTTTACCTCTGCCCAATTTCATCCTGCACAATTTTTGATAGCAATTTAGCACTGTTAATTCATTTGTCTTAGGAATTTCTCTTTTCTTGGCTTTTGTTTCACCAGTATGTCTCTATTTCTCTATTTCGTTTTTTTCTTAGTTACTCCTGGAAGTGTAAGCATTTCAATCAATTCTTGCTTGATTTTTTGGTGGTGGTGGTGATGGTGGTGGTCGTGGGTCTTGAACTCTGGGCTTAGGGACAGTCCCTACACTCTTCAGCTCAAGGCTTGCCCTCTACCACTTGAACCACAGCACCACTTCTAGTTTTCTGGTGGTTAATTGGAAATAAGAGTCTCATGAACTTTTCTGCCTGGGCTCACTTTGAACTGTGATCCTCAGATCTTGGCCTCCTGAATAGCTAGGATTACAAGTATAAGCCACCAGCGCCTGGCTTTGTTTTTTTCCCCCCCAGCAACTTTAACTGAAAGTTCAATTGTAGCCTGAATTTCGGTATTTACCATAATTATATTTTTTGCCTGGACCCTCCCTCTCCTTTGTTTTAAATGATCCATTAATGACTTAGTAAATATTAAAAATGTTGTATCCGCTTTATTTACTTGCTCATATTCCCTGACCTAAAGGATAAGCTTAATACTATGTGGTTAGCCTGGCCACTGGTGCTTCATGCCTATAATCCTAGCTACTCATGAGGATGATATCTGAGGATTATAGTTCGAAGCCACTCAGGCAGAAAAATCCCCATGAGACTCTTATCTCCAATTAACTTCTCAAAAACCAGAACTGGAGCTGTGGCTCAAAGTGATAGAGTGCTTACTTTGAGCAAAAGAGCTCAGGGACAGCACCCAGGACCTAAGCCCCACGATGACAGAATAAAAAGTATGGTTACCTTTGTTGGCCAAGTTTTTTATATATGTATATATGCACTTTTTTTTTTTTTTACCAGTCCTGGGGCTTGAACTCAAGGCTTGGGTATTGTCCTGAGCTTCTTTTGCTCAAGGCTAGTACTCTACTGCTTGAGCCACAGTGCCAATTCTGGCTTTTTCTGTGTAAGGGGTACTGAGTAGTCAAACTCAGGGTTTTATGCATGCTAGGCAAGCACTCTACCACTAAGCCACATTCCCAGCCTGTCAAGTATATACATTTTCATAACAACTTCTACTATTTTTTTTCATAGCAACTTCTAGTTTGTTATGCTATTAAGCTATTTATCAATACTTTTTATATATATGACACTTCTATAAATATTTAGGTACTCTTTCATTTACTGGATCGAGTTCGAGAGTCTTCTACCACTGCAGACAAAGAAAAGATTGAGTCTGGTGGTGGCAATATTCTCATTCATCATTCAAGGGATACAGCAGAGAAGCAATGGGCTGAGACGTGGGTATTAACATTGGCCGGAGTAGCAAGAATCTTCAATACTAGGAGATATTTACTGCAACCTTTAGGTAGGTGTGTATGTATATGTGTGTTTTCCTTTTTGGTTACAGAAACTATTTGTGTTAAAGGAAATTTAGAACATGCAGAAGATTCTTTTACAATTCACACACAGTGCCACTACCCAAGAACATCAATCTTAACTTACAGACTTTGCATTTATGCATGATGTGTGCAAAAGTATACTAATTTCCATTCATTTCACTGAGATAATATTTAATGTATTGTGAACTAACCTTTAGAGGATACAGTGATGAGCAAAATTCACACTCTCCTTGCAGTGTCCTGACATGAGGGTTGAACTATAATTTATCAATAAATACAAAATTGCTATAATGCTTAATGCTATAGAGCAGTTGGCTCAACTTAAACTTAGAAACTAGAAGTTGTCATGAAAAACATATATACTTGACAGACTTCAAGACTTAAGGTAGGTAGGTGTTCATCAAGTAAAGGTAAGATGAAGAGACACCTTTAAACACTGCGACAGAAGACAATGAGAGAAGAAGGGTGAGGGACCAGCATGTTTGGAGATCTGGAATGAAGAGACCAGAGAGAAGATACATGCAACTGGGCAGAGGTTACGGTTTTCTCCAAAATGAGTAGAATGTGCCTTATTTTCATACCAGACCCACTTTCAGCATTAACCAAATGCTTTTGTAGTCATTTGGATTTAATCTCTTCTTTTAAAAGAAAAAAAATATCTGGTTATTTTAGCCTTTGGAAAAAGAAAAATCTTTAGATCATTTATTTTACATATTACATATTATACAACCTATTGGTATACTGCTTTTGAATGGCTGTTTTTAGTTATACTTAGGTTATTCTACTGCAAGTGCTGTTAAACTCACTGGGCCTTGAGTGCTATAGGGGAAAAATATTTTCTCTCTTTTTCTTTTTTTGTTTACCATTCCTAGGGCTTGAACTCAGGGCCTAGACTCTGTTCCTGAGTTTCTTTTGCTCAAGGCTAGCCCTTTACCACTTGAACCATAGTGCCACATCTGGCTTTTTCTGAGTAGTTTATAGGAGATAACAGTCTCGTAGACTTTCCTGCTTGGGCTGGCTTTGAGCTGTGATCCTCAGATCTCACCCTCCTGAGTAATTCTAGCTGTGAGCCACTGGTGCAGAAATAGCAGTTTCTTCTTTTTTAGTCTAATGGAAATTACACCAAGTCATAGATAGCTTCTTTGTAAGTATTTAGACTGTCATAGGTGTTAGGCTAGAGACTGACCTGATGAGTAAAGGGAAGTAACTAACCATTAGCCCATGCTCTGCCCATGGTTCGTTGAGACTTAGATTCACAGGAGAACAGGTACATTGTTCTTTTTTTTTTTTTTTTTCATTATTGAGATGAGGATCTCAAAAAATGTTTTTGCCCTGACTGGCCTTGCAACCACCATCCACCCAGTCTTAGCCTCCCACTGAGATGATAAGCATGTTCTGCTGTATTCAGTTACTGGTTGAAATAGAGTCCTTGTACCACAATCCTGCCAATTTCTCCCTACTTAGAAGTTAAAATTACAGGTGTGAGCCACTAGTGCACTGTGTGCACTAGCTATTCTTTATGGTATATTGGTCCCTGCTTACTCATTAACTGTTAGGACAAAAATGCTCAAGGAAATTCTGCAACTATAAAATTATTTTAGTAAAAAAAAACAAAGTGTAAAGTTAGAATTTTATGAAGTATAACATACAATTTCTTTGAAATATTTAGGTACAACTTAACTTTTCTAGTGAGTAAGAACAAGGACATCTAGGGCTGGAGATTGTAGCTCAGTGGTAGAGTACTTACCTGGCATTACCTAGCTTTGAGTTCATTCCCCAGTACCATAAAAGGGAGGTTGGGAAGGGAGGGGCCAAGAGAGGTGGGAGGAAGGGAGAGAGAGAAAACATCTTAATCATTAATAAAGGTATGAATAGACAGAAGTTATTACTGAAAAGCTTTTATTTTGCTAATAGGATTTTTTTTTGTTCTCCTTAGGCAGAAGTACTATGAAATAAAAGTATATATAATAAGACAAACATTTATAGAACTTTGTTTTCAGGACAATACATTTATGTATCCATTGTCCTCTTCTTATTGTACTTTCTTGTGACTAAAAAGTAAAAAAAAATTGTATCTGGCTTGTAATTATTATAGTTTACATTATTAGTACTTCAGTATCTGATAGTATTTTTTTTTTGGTCAGTCATGGAGGTTGAATTCATGGCCTAGTTACTGTCCCTGAAACTTTGTGCTCAAGGCTAGTGTGCTACCACTTTGAGCCATAGCACCACTTCCCTGTTTTTTTACTCATTTAAAAATCTATGACAATTTAAGCAGAAAATAAAGATTAGAGTTGGTTAAATATTAAGACAGAATTTGGCACTTTAATGCTAATTGATGTTTTTCCTTTTCTTCTTATAGGAGATTTTTCAAGAGCTTGGGATGTTCTTCTTGACCATATACAGTCAGCAGCACTCAGCAAAAACAATGAAGTTTCTCTGGCTGCTCTGAAAAGCTTCCAGGAAATCTTACAGATTGTGTCCCCCGTCAGAGACTCAGATAAGCCTGAAACACCACCTGTAGTTAATGTACCTGTACCTGTGCCTGTCCTTATAGGGTCCTTATCAGGACCTAGCTTGAACAGGCCATTTGTAAGAACAGATTCCATTGGAGAAAGACTTGGAAGATATAGTAGCTCTGAGCCACCTATAGTCACTGATGAGCTGGAAGACCTGAATCTCTGGTGGGCTGCATGGAATACCTGGTACAGAATTGGATCTGAAAGCACAAAGCCTCCTGTTACTTTTGATAAACTGACTTTTATTCCCAGCCAGCCTTTTCTTACAGCTTTAATTCAGATTTTTCCAGCTCTCTACCAGCACATAAAAACTGGTTTCAACATGGATGACTTGCAAAAGTTGGGAGTCATATTGCACAGTGCAGTTTCAGTCCCAATAAGTTCAGATGCTTCTCCTTTCATTCTTCCATCTTACACCGAAGCAGTTCTGACAAGTTTACAGGAAGCTGTGCTTACAGCTTTAGATGTTCTACAAAAGGTAATGAAATTTTAGTGGCTTCTGAACAATAATGAATAATGTGAATAGTGTCTTCTGGGTTTTGGGTTTTGTTTTTGTTTTTACTTTGCTATATTTTGGGGGATAAATACTGGATCATCAAGTTTGTTGTTTAGGTATATTTGGGGATCAATTCAGGATTGTGGAGATAGTTACCTTAAAAGCTTGTGATTTTCTAGTATTTCCAAAAAGATAATACAGGTTTATTTTGAGTTTAAGAAGGTGACTGAATCTTCTTATAGTTAACCAACATTTTTGTTTTGTCCATATAGCTATATACAAGAGAATATAATATTTATGATCATAACTTTAGCAAAGCCCTTTGTGACTAGAAAATAAATATTGTATTGTTTCAGTAGTTTTCATATATACTTAAATTTAGTTCTGAAGTTTTTGCACATTTCATCAAACCTGTATCTGCAGAGAAAAAGGGATAAATATGAAAGTATTCTTCTCACAAATGTTTTGAAAGAGATGTGTTTTTAGGTGTGTATGTTTATTATAGCAAAAATAGAAATCATTAAAGCAAACAAATGTCAGGATTAAGGAATATAGCTCAGTGGTAGAGTACTGGCCTGGAAGTTCTGAGACTGGATTTACTCACCCCAGTACTTCCCAAAACAAAAGAAAACAAAGCAAAAAAAAAAAAAAAAAGTAAATGCAGATTAGGAAGCCAGGTGACATCAAAGTAACTTTTTGTAGACTATCAAAGATATTAATTTATAACCGTTTAAATACAACAAAAAAGGCAACTGAATAGCCAACCATTCAAACAAAGTACCTATAACAATCTGATAAAATTAGAACTAGAGGGGCTGGGAAGGTGGCTCAGTGGTAGAGCATTTGCCTTGCATGCCTGAGACCCTGGGTTCGATTCCTCAGCACCACATAGGGAAAAAGCCGGAAGTGGCACTGTGGCTGAAGTGGTAGAGTGCTAGCCTTGAGCTGAAGATCTGAGGGACAGTGCCCAGGCCCAGAGTTCAGGCTCCACGACTGGACCCAAAAAAAAAAATTAGAAGTAGATTCGGATCACATACTATATATAGTAATTTGAGGAATGCGAAACGTGATTTCTAATTAACTGATTGCTTCATATGCAAGTGGAATGATGAAAACACCCCCAGTAGGAATTATGATATTTCTCCTAATCATCATGGTGCTCTTTAATTGCCTCTGGAGATCATCTAGCTAAGGAGTGATTGAACAAATTGCCTTTTATTATTTTTTAATCTATTTTACAGAGCAGAAAACAAATTATAGAGAATCTGGGATGTAGATTTCCACAGCTGAAATCAAAGTAACTCTATTTTCAATGGGAAAACAAATATACTCTATCAATATTTGTGCTTCCTCACTTCACCCAATTAGGCTTATAAATAAATAATCATTTATAGACTTCCCTAGAGGAAATGAGAAGGTTTTTGTTTTGTTTATTATCGTAGGATAGGCCTTCTTGGGCCTATAACTGTGGGTCTCCCCACAATTGAGAGCCCTCATTCACAAGGCGTACACATGTGCACACACATATACATATGAAAAAGACCAATATCCACCTTTATTTTTTAAGTATAAATTTTGCTTTTAGACAATTCTTCTTTGCTAACAAAAGAATAAGTGGAATTACAGCAGCTACAAGGAACTTATTCTAAGCTTTTTTGTTTTGGGTTCTTGGGTTTGAAATTGGGACCTTAGATTTGCTAAGAATGCAGTCTACCACTTGAGCGACTCCACCAGCCCTTTCTTGCATTGACTATTTTTTATATATTTATTTATTTTTGCGGGGGAGAGGGTCCGGTCGTGGCGCCTGAACTCTGGGCTTGGGTGCTGTCCCTCAGCTCTTCAGCTCAAGGCTAGCTCTCTACCCCTTGAGCCACAGCACCACCTCTGGCTTTTTTCTTTTTGCTTATGTGGTGCTGAGGAATCAAACCAAGGGCCTCACGCATGCAAGGCAAGTGCTCTACCACTGAGCCACCTTTCCAGCCCCTTGACTATTTTTTAGATATGGTATGGCTCTTCAGATTTTAAATAGTATGTGTGAATATGTAAAGTATACAGAGCTTCTCTGAAAATTGTTATGTACTCTCTTTTAGAAACAGATTAACAGATTTTCATAGATGTTTTGTTTCTCCACTTGTAATGCACATGAGTGTTTGTTCTTGTCAGTGGACCAGGCATGGCACAAAGTCAGTTGTCACCAGTGAATGGCACACTTCTTAAGTAGAAGTCAGTGTCGTGTGTGTCATTGACATATTCTTAGTACATAACAGCTTTACTTCTGACCAAGTAATCAGATTGTAGAGCCTCCGGATTGCTGACAACTTCTCTTTAGATTGTTGCTCTTTGCCACTGTGTTAAGGAATAAATCATTTTATTAAAAGGCAGTTTTAGAGCCAGGCACCAGTGGCTCACTCCTGTAATCCTAGCTACTTAGGAGGATCACAGTTCAAAGCCAGCCCAGACAGGAAAGTCCATGAGACTCTCGTCTCTAATAAACCACAAGAAAAAAAAACAGAAGTGGTGCTGTGGCTCAAGTGGTAGAGCTTGCCTTGAGCTTTAAGAGCGCAGGGACAGTGCCCAGGCCCAGAGTTCAAGCCCCATGACCAACAATAACAAC
The DNA here is from genome assembly GCF_024711535.1 of Dipodomys merriami. Classification (NCBI taxonomy): domain Eukaryota; kingdom Metazoa; phylum Chordata; class Mammalia; order Rodentia; family Heteromyidae; genus Dipodomys; species Dipodomys merriami. The sequence continues at coordinate 25,039,988 of NW_027202271.1, forward strand.
AACAACAACAACAAAAAAAGCAGGGCTGGGAAGGTGGCTCAGTAGTCTTGCCTTGCATCCCTGAGGCCCTGAGTTTGATTCCTCTGTACCACATAAGCAGAAAAAGCCATAAGGGGCACTGTGGCTCAAGTGATAGAGCGCTAGCCTTGAGCTGAAGAGTTCAGGGACAGCACCCAGGCCCAGAGTTCAGGCCTCACGACCGACCAAAAAAAAAAAAAAAGCAGTTTTAGTCTATACTTTATTCAATAATGGACTACTGTAGTTGGAATGTTTGACATAGAAAAGATGGTGTAATACATGAATTGAGAAACTTAAACATGAACAAAGATCTAAAGATTAGTTGATTAAACAAATGCATATACAGTTAAGAACTGACTGACTGCAGTTCAGCTTGTGCATTCTGATGTTCATATTTTGTTTTGTAGGCCATCTGTGTAGGACCAGAAAACATGCAGATAATGTATCCAGCCATATTTGACCAGTTGCTGGCATTTGTAGAATTTTCCTGTAAACCTCCACAGTATGGACAACTGGAAACAAAGCACATTGCAAATGCAAAATACAACCAGGTAATTGACTATAAACTATATTAATTCTGTAAGACATAACGGCTTATAAATATAATCAGTTCAACTTACAATTGACATCTCAGAGAAAGATTTTCATTCACAATAAAACATATGTTTGTTGACAATTTAAGCCAAACAAATATTTGATGAATCATTTTTGTGATCCTTTTCTTGCTGCTTATGACTTCTTTTTCTCAAGTAGTCTTCAAAAAATTTGGCTTTTCGCCGGGTGCTGGTGGCTCACGCCTGTAATCCTAGCTACTCAGGAGGCTGAGATCTGAGGATCGCGGTTCAAAGCCAGCCCGGGCAGGAGAGACCGTGAGACTCCTATCTCCAATAAACCACCAGAAAACTGGAAGTGGCGCTGTAGCTCAAGTGGTAGAGCGCTCGCCTTGAGCTGAAGAGCTGAGGGACAGCGCCCAGGCCCAGAGTTCAAGCCCCACGGCCGACAAAAAAAAAAAAAAAAAAAAAAAAAAAAAATTTGGCTTTTCATGTTACTCTACAGGGCGTGTTTCTTGAAAAATAAGTTTCAATGTACCTCTTTCTTGGCTATCCCAACACATTGCAAAATGGCTTCGAAATCTCTAATCCCTATCTTACCCAACATAGTTATTTACAGTGCAAGGTTAAGAAATCTGTGTATGCTAAATAACTTGTCCACTACTGGTGTGAAATTTAGTTGGATTCTACATAAAACTTTTTCTAGCCACAGTTGGCAAATTTTTAACTTTATTTTGGTATAGGGGAAAAGTAAATTTCTGTATGCATGTACATGCTTATTTTGTTCACTGAACATAAAAATTATAAATTTATATAGTCCGAAAGGTAGTTTTACTATGTATTAACTTTTCTCATTCTATTTGTCTTGCAACACAATGGAATCACAATAGATCCAACTATTTGCACCGGTGAGTTAAATTTCCTAAAATTGTCCTAACCTATTGGCAACAAATGAGCTACATCTTTCCCAGTTCTTGGTAGACTGTTCTGTGTGCATTTTCCCAGTAGTGTTAAATTTTGCCTGGCTGAATTTTTTTTCCATGAAATACATATCTTTTTGAAAACTTTGCATGTAATATAATCTGCCAAAAACCAAGACCTGCATTTGAGACAACGAAGCTTCCCTTCAAAAACAATATGAATTCCTTTAATCTTATTTATTTTTAACCCCATGTGAAAATATTACTTTCTAGGCGGAATGGGTAGCCTTGAATTATGTACCGTTTGCTGAAAGGTCTTTAGAAGTAGTTGTGGATTTATACCAAAAAACAGCCTGTCATAAAGCCGTGGTGAATGAGAAAGTTCTCCAGAATATTATTAAGGTATCTCTTTTCTTTATTGCTATGCTTTTAATTGTGAACATGACAAAATTCTTTAAATTACTGTTTAAGTAATAGCATTATATGAGGATAAGTGAAAAAATATATTATTTATAGTGGCTTTTCTTCAACTTAAGTGAATTGTATTTAACAAGCCCCATTTTTAAAATTTTATTTATTTATTTATTTATTGCTGGTTATGGGCCTGAACTCTGGGCCTGGGCGCTATCCCTCAACTCTTCAGCTCAAGGCTAGCACTCTACCACTTGAGCCACAGCACCACTTCTGGCTTTTCTTGCATATATGGTGCTGAGGAATCGAACCCAGGGCCTCATGCATGCAAGGCAAACACTCTACCACTGATCCACCTTTCCAACCCCTAGGCCCCATTTTTTTTGAATCATAGTTTTTTTTTTTATGAAAAATATTTAGAAATAAATGTGCAGTAGGTTTGAAATTTTGCCATGTAATGACAATCCCGTTTCTTCAGACAGTATTAATCAAAGCAAGGGTTAATTAGCATTCAAAAAGAAGTTCACAATGCAACCTACCAGTTAAAGCATTACCCTCTAGTACCCTCAGTGATCAAAGATAAAATAAGTCATACTCTCAGATGATCAATTTTATTGCAATATTTGGAGAAAAACTAACTTCATTCAAATATTAAAGTGGAATATAAAATTGAAAGAACTTCAGATATAAAACTTCCAAGTAATGATATTTGAGATTGTGTTTATTCTACCTTAACCCATTACTGGAAAAAGTACAAGTAGTGTTGACCTCTTTGGGACAGAAGAACCTCTTCAACAAAATTACTCTGCAGGGTTTCCTAAATCCTTATTACCAAGTTGAAACACTTGGGGCTGGGAAGATGGCTCGGCGGTACAGTGCTTGCCTTGCATGCATGAGGCCCTGGGTTCGATTCCTTAGTACCACATAAGCAGAAAAAGCTGGAAGTGGCACTATGGCTCAAGTGGTAGAGCACTAGCCTTGAGCTGAATCGCTCAGGAACAGCGTCCAGCCCCATGACCGATAAAAAACAAAAACAAAAACAACAACAACCAAGTTGAAACACTCAAAATTGTGTTTACTATTCTTCCTGTTGACTTCTCAGATGATGTCCCTTCTTTTTTAATGAAAAACAGATTTAAAAAAAAACTTTTAGAAGCTAGAGACAATTTAAAAGTTATTATAGTGACATTTCCCTATTTCCCTGTATTCTCAGCACTGAGGAGATTGAAAGAAGAGGATCACAACTTTCAAGCTAGCTATTACATAGAAACCAGACTGAAACCACACACACACACACACACACACACACACACACACACACACACGCACGCACGCACGCACACACGTGCGCGCGCGCACACACACAAATAAAAACAATGAAGAAATATATCTTTGAGTCTGAGATGGTAGTCTCCTACGATGGATGGATGGATGGATGGATGGATGGATAGATAGATAGATAGATAGATAGATAGATAGATAGATAGATAGATAGATAGATAGATAGATGGATGGATGGATGTAGAGAGATAGATAGATGGATGTAGAGAGAGAGATAGTCTGAGATGGTAGTCAGTCTCCTACATTAGATAGATAGACAGACGGACGGACTAGGAAGTAGAATTTGAGAACCATGTCTGAAAATAGAAAATAACATCCTTTTCTTTTCTTTTCTTTTCTTTTCTTTCTTTTTTTTCCCCGGTCGTGGGGCTTGAACTCTGAGCTTGGTTACTGGCCCTCAGCTCTTCAGCTGAAGGCGAGCATTCTACCTCTTGAGCCACAGTGTCGCTTCAGGTTTTCTAGTAGTTTATTGGAGATAAGAGTCTCATGGCCTTTCCTGCCCAGGCTGGCTTTGAAACGTGATCCTCAGATCTCAGCCTCTTGAGTAGCTAGGATTACAGGTGTGAGCCACTGGTGCCTGGCTATCCTTTTCTTTTTTAATGAAAAAAGAATGCCATTACTTTTGGGTTTTTTTTGTTTTTTTTTTTTTTGGGTCCGGTTGTGGGGCCTGAACTCTGGGCCTGGGCGCTGTCCCTCAGCTCTTCAGCTCAAGGCTAGCGCTCTACCACTTGAGCCACAGCGCCACTTCCGGCTTTTTTCTTTTTGCTTATATGGTGCTGAGGAATCGAACCCAGGGCCTCAGGCTTGCAAGGCAAGCGCTCTACCACTGAGCCACCTTCCCAGCCCCATTACTTTTGCTTTTAAGTGAAGTTTTATGTATATAATTAATTCTTGCATTGCCTTTATTTTCAGACGCTTAGAGTTCCTCTCAGTTTGAAGTATTCCTGCCCTTCTGAAAGCACATGGAAACTTGCAGTGTCTTCACTCCTCAAAGTTCTTTCTATTGGGCTGCCTGTTGCCCGGCAGCATGCTTCTTCTGGAAAATTTGACAGTATGTGGCCAGAACTTGCCAACACTTTTGAAGACTTTCTGTTTACTAAAAGGTGAGTTCATTCAAGAAGTAACACATCTACAATTTCTCTAAAATCAGTTTTGATCTAGATTTATTAACCAAATAGGCCACTAAATTGTATACAAAACACCCCTAAATGAAGCCTTTAGCTACTGGGAGAGTATTCATGAGCAATGGAGTTTTTTGTTAGTTGCAGTGTTTTCGGCAGTAAGGCAGGAGTCTCAAAGGTTAAGACCATATAAATATAATGAATAATCTGTGATATTAAATGTAATGAAATTGGCAATTCATTTTTTAAAATGTAAGTTCCATGTGATCTTAGAAGAGGAAAATAGTTTTTACAAAATTCTCAACTTAGAAGTGGCACTGTGGCTCAAGTGGTAGAGCAGTAGCCTTGAGCTGAAGAGCTCAGGGACAGTGCCTAGGACCAGAGTTCAAGTCCTATGACCGACTGAAAAACAAAAACAAAATTCTCAACTTTCATATACATTCTTTAATCCTTTATTTAGCCTAATTTATATATACATAGTCATACAAAAATTCATGGCAGGGGCTGGGAAGGTGGCTCAGTGGTAGAGCGCTTGCCTTGCATGCTTGAGGCCCTGGGTTCGTTAGCACCACATAAGCAAAAAGAAAAAAGCCGGAAGTGGTGCTGTGGCTCAAGTGGTAGAGCGCTAGCCTTGAGCTGAAGAGCTGAGGGACAGCACCCAGGCCCAGAGTTCAGGCCCCATGACCGGACCCCAAAAAAAAAAAAAAAAAATTCATGGCAGCATTACTCTTAAAGGCCAGAAGGTGACAACAATCTAAATGTTCATCAGCTGATGGGTAAATTAAAATATGCCATCTCCATACAGTAAAAGAATGAAGTATTTATACATGCTATAGCAGATGAATTTTCAAAATGTGATGAGTGGAAGAAACTGGACAAAATAGGCCATGTATTGTATGATCTCATTTATATGATATGTTCATAGAAACTGAAAGTAGATGATTTATTCCCAGATTCAGAGAAGGGGGAATGGGAGTGGCTCCTAATGGACCCACGGTTTCTTTTGGGGTAATAAAAATGTCAGGTATTTCACTGATTTATTGGAGATACAGATTTGTGAAATTTTCTGCTCCAGCTACCTTCTAACTAATTCTCTAGCTCTCAACCTCTTGAGAAACTAGGATTACACACTTGAGCCAAAAGCACCCAGCTTTCTTCTGTTCTTGATGGAATGATTTTTTTGCTTAGTTGAATCAGGCCTTGTCACAGATGTTCTCTATCTTTATCATAAAGAATTTTTACGAATTGTATTTATTACAAATTGATGGTAGGGTTGGCTGCCTCTGAATGAATAATTTAGTGTCTTGTCTGAGTCTAAGTTATTGCCAACATGAGCAAATACAGATATCTCACAGTGGTAATTTTTACTACAGTTGCAGATAATATGCTATCTAACCTTTCACTGTTTTCTATTCATAATAGTAAAAGAAGTTGAGTTTATAGGTTGTGTAGTTCAGGATTAGGCCATGAGTTTTTACAGTTGGAGTTTTGTGCTTGTCATTTAGATATTTATACTAAGAACTTTAATTAAAAATAGTCTTCTTTTAAGTAAATGACAACGTCCCCACTGGGCATAAAAATAGAATTGGTTTTATCACTTAAATATTCTTGATCTGTTTTCTGTTTATATTTTGAGAATGCTTTACCTTCAAAAATAATGTGTTTTATTTTTTTAGTGTACCTCCAGATAATCTCTCTATTCAAGAGTTTCAAAAAAATGAAAGTATTGATGTTGAGGTAAGAAGATTATTTAAAACACTTAACTGGAGCAGACCTGGTGATGCACACCTATACTCTCGGCTACTTGAAAGGCAGGAATGGAAGGATGGCAATTCAAGGCCAACCCAGGAAACAAAAGTTAGGGAGACAACAAATAAGCCAAGTATGGTATGGTATACCTGTAATTTCAGCTATGTTGGAGACAGGTAGAAGGACTGTAATCTGAGACAGATCCTGGGCCAAACACATGAGACTCTTGCTTGAAAAACAAGCTAAGGCCAAAGGGGCTGGGGCATCCATTACTTGGTAAAGAGCTTGCCTAGGAAGTACAAGGCTCTAAGTTCAATCCCCAGAGCCACTAAAAGAAAAAAAGCCAAGCACTGGTGGCTCACATAATCATAGCTATAATCATAGCTATATAACCTATAATCATAGCTACTCAGGCTGCTGAGATCTGAGGAGCTTGATTCAAAGCCAGCTTGGGCAAGAAAGTCTGTGAACCTCATTTCCAGTTAAGCACTAAAAACATTGGCATGGATTAAGTGGTAGAACACTAGCCTTGAGTAGAAAAGGCTCAGGTACAATGTCTAAGCCCTGAGTTCAAGCCCCAGTACTAACACAGAAGAAAGACCAAAAAATGAATTTATTAATAGCAGAACACTTTCCTGTTGTCATTTGTGAAAATCAAATTATAGAAATGCTGAAACTATAAAATTGCGAGGAGAATAAGGTAAAGTTGTGTCTAATAGCTGAGAGCATAGCTGAAGTGATTGTTTGCCTCAAGAGCAGGAGGCCTTGGGTTCAGTCATAGTACACAAGAAAAGAACAAAAACAAACAGAAAAACAGATTCATCCTACAAGCATTAAAACTATACTGTTTAAGGATGACTTCCTCAGGCTTACAGTCTGTTGTGTACATGTTGGATAGATAGTTTGGGTTCATTTAATAAGTTTGTTTAGTTAATTGCTTTATTTCTAGAAACTAGGTCTCATTGTTTAGCCTAGGCTTACCTTCAGGCTAAGATCCCCAGCCTTTCGAGAGCTAGGATTATAGGTGTGCACCACCCCACCCAATTGTATAAATTTTAAAAGCAAGTAGATTATTAAATCTGTCAGTGAGCATGCATCTGAGAGTATTTGCTCAAACCAATTACAAAGTTTCCTGGAATTCTTCATTTTTAACAAAACAGAACAAACAGCCCACAGAATTCTTAAGGCAAATGGTGTTTTGAAAATAATGCAGGGGCTGGGAAGTTGGCTCAGTGGTAGAGTGCTTACCTTGCATGCGTGAGGCCCTGGGTTCGATTCCTCAGCATTATATATATATAGCAGAAAAAGTTGGAAGTGGCGCTGTGGCTCAAGTGGTAGGGTGCTAGCCTTGAGCTGAAGAGCTGAGGGACATCACCCAGGCCCAGAGTTCAAGCCCCACGGCCAATGGAAAAAAAAAAAAAGAAAAAGAAAAGATGCATTTTGAGGATTATGAATGAAAATGGAAGAAGCGGTTGTTTTTAGCAATGAATTTGGGTTGGAGCTTGAAGATCTGTTGTCTTAAGAGGGGTAGGAGAACTTTAAATCAATCAAATTATTTCAGAGTAAGTATGGGCATTATTGCAGAGATACAAAATATTACCATTTGTGATATTACAGTTTTAAAGCTTATGTCAGCTTAATCACTTTCTTTAGAGGGAAAAATAAACTATATATTAAAAATAAGCTGTTTGGAAATATGAATGTAACTTTCTCTTATAGCTCATAGTTTCTGTTACAAAGGTGATTTAAATCTTAATTTTGGATATTTTATTCTAATATGGGTAAGAATCCTTTGCTGGTTAGGAACAGAGACTTATCTACTTACAGTTATGCTAAATGAGTCAAAGTGAACACCTGTTAGTGTTTTATAGTAAGACCAGGGAAATTCTGTAGATTAGTCATGATTTTGTACAGTAACAGTAAAATGCCCCTGTACTCCTGTCAAGGAAGTTTCTTTAGCTCATTTACTTTTCAAATAAATTGAAATTTTACTCTAAAGTTATCACTTGAGTCTGTCTGTCTCTATAAGGAAAAGAAGTGTGCTTGAATTTGCCCTTTTATTTTAGGTAGTGCAACTCATCAGCACAGAGATACTGCCTTATGCCAATTTCATCCCCAAGGAATTTGTTGGTCAGATAATGACTATGCTTAACAAGGGCTCCATACATTCTCAGTCATCTTCATTTACAGGTATGCTATTGCCTTCATCATCTTTTAAGGTATTAAAAATTAGTGAAAGCTGGGTGCCAGTGGCTCACATACAATCCTAGCTATTTAAAAGTCTGAGATCTGAGGATCATGGTTCAAAGCCAGCCCAGATGAGAAAGTCTGTAGGACTCCTATCTCTAGTTAACCAGCAAAAAGCTGGAAGTGGAGCTGTGGTAGAGCCTTAAGAGAAAAAGCTAAGGGATGGTGCCGAGGCCCTGATTTCAAGCCCCAGTACTGGTACAAAAACAAAAACAAGTGAAAAAGAAATTAGTGAAGCACTTTTGAAGATGATAACTTAGAATGTTTAATCCTGCATATAGAGACGAGTGAGGTAATTTTTTAAAGAATACAACCATTGTATATTTGTATATGTATATTCTGTGGGTATAATCATATTAGCAAACTCTGATTAATAAGATTGAATAGTGCTTAGGAAATCTGCTGACCAAGTTACCAGATTTGTGAAGTGGCTCATCCCTGGAAGGCAATGCAGTAGACCCTGGCTACCTGTATCCTGGTATTGAGTGGTCTCCAAAGAGACCACTAGGAGGAAAAACCACACGTGCTTAAGATGCACAGCTCATTACTGTACTGTTGGTTCTTAGTTCATTTTTCCTTTAATACCCCAACTTCTGCTAACAGATCTGCCTTTGAGAAGATTCCACATTTTCACCTTAGCACTTAAATTAAGCTCATTAACTTTAGCCTGCCTTTTGGGCTACCATTTGTTCTTTGTGAGGGGGCAAGGAACAGTTAGCAGATGACACAATTTAAACATAACTGGCAAGAATGCAGGACTGTCAGACAGCTTCTCTGCATCACTGAGCTGAGGTCTGAGCATGTGGAAATACAAATTTTTGTTTTTGAAATTTCTTCCCATTTTTTATTTATAACTAAAGGTATATTCTTCTACTTACTATTTTGTTTAACTATTCTTGAATCTGTTTTGTAATCTTTAAAATGAAGATATTAATACAAGTGTCTCAATTATAAGTTTCAGTTTAGTCCAGTGGTATGAAAATAAGATGTTTTAACATTTGTTAAGTAAACAAGTATTTATTAAACAAAACTTGTGTACAAAATATTATGTAACTTCATCCCCAGAATACATCTAATGAGGGTAGATAGCCCCATATTACAGAAAGAAAATGTGTTTGGTATAGTGGGAAAAATTGTCTCCAGTCTTGAGGCTGGAGGCAAATTCACACCAAAAGCACTACATGAAATCATGCTAGCTGGGAGGTGATCACTAAGTTATGTTTTATTCTTATTTCTTTTATCTAAATCTTGCTCGATTCTGAAATGTAATTTGATATTGTAACATGATTTTTTCTGAGATTCTTTTGAAATTACAGATCTATGCAGTGCATATGCTTAATTCTCAGAATTTACTGGAGCTATGACATTTTGTCCTGAGTACTGTAAAGAGCATTTACTTGCACAATTTAACCACTAGATGTCTCCCATGCTGCTTATTTTACCTTGCTAGTCTTTTGCCCAGCTCAATTTAAAAAAACAAACAAAGAACTGGCCTTTAGAATTAACCAACATGAGAATCTCAGAAAAAAATAGATTTCAGTTTACTTACATGCAACCTGCTTTGTATAACTACAAACATGCACTCCAGATGTGGTAGCACATGCCTGTGGTGCCAGTACTTGGGAGGCTAAGGCAGGAAGTTCATGACTTAGTGACCAGCCTGAGTTATACAGAGATACCATCTTCACCAAAATCTGAATATATTAAAATTTTTTACTGGGTATCATGGCTCACCCCTGTAATCCTAGCTCCACAGAAGGCTAAGATGTGAAGATTGTCAATTGTTTGAAACCAGCCTGGACAGAAAAATTCCATGAGACTCTTATCTCCAATTTACCAGCAAAAAGCCAGAAATGGAGTTGTGGCTAAACTGGTAGAATTACCAGCCTTGAATTTAAGCTCCAGTGGGGGGGAAGGGGGGACGGGCACAGGGAGGAGGAAATATAGGCTAGGGCATGTCAAGTGATAGAGCCTAGCAAGGGCAAGGCCTTCCTTGAGTTCATATCCCAGCCTTGCCTTGATTTTGGTCTTTCAAGGAAGAAAATTGTTAATTATTTGTATGTTACTAGATATAATTTATCCATAGATGCCTTTCACCTGATTGAGAATTTCCTTCAGTTCCTGGATTGCTAAATGTATTAAGGCTCATTAATAGTTAATACATCAATAATGATTAACCTTACAGAAGCAGAGATTGATATTCGTCTGAGAGAAGAATTTTCTAAAATGTGTTTTGAGACACTACTCCAGTTTTCCTTCAGTAATAAAGTCACAACACCTCAAGAAGGCTACATGTCACGAATGGCGCTCTCAGTGCTTTTAAAGAGGTCTCAGGATGTGCTCCATCGGTACATAGAAGATGAAAGACTAAGTGGTAAATGCCCTCTTCCAAGGTATATATTTTATTTCACCAAAGAAGATAATACATAATATTGTAGTTATTACCAGAGAAAATTCTGAAAACAAAGGTGTTTTCATAAATGATCTAGACCAACCTGAGACTGTTATAATTTTATTACCTTATACAGTAAAATATTCATAGGTTTTGCTGGAGATATGTGGTGCCATTTCAGATTTTTCTCAGAAGTTAAGAAATACATGATATAGGTACCAAATTGCCTTTGTGAATCTGAAAACAATTTAAAGTCAAAATATATCTTTTACTAAAGACTTCTGGATAAGGGTATATGAATCTATATGAGCATATAATTGATTTCTCCTAGGGATCTTGCTATGTCTGCTAATGCTTAATGAAGCCTTTGGGCCTAACTGATTCCTTTGTATCATTCCAGACTGTATGGTAGGAGCTCCAGGCCTTTCTACTTAGCCAAGCCTAATCACAGTTGAGGTATAGGGCTAGAATTCATCAAAGGATACAGTCATACAGTTGAGCTGACACTTACTTTTAATGTAGAAACTAGAGATTAACTCAAAGTAACTGAAACAAAGTTATCAAAAGCAGAGTAATCTTGATGATTTCCATTTTATAATTTAAACTGGAGGGGCAAATCACTTGCTATACGTCATTGTGTGCATTCTCACTTAATTACTATGAATTGCTGGAGTTGAACTTGACCTGTTCAAGGATACAGACATTTAAAAACTTTGATATATATTACCAGATTGCCTCCCAAAGATTTCTACCAATTTGTATTTCCCTGGGAACATATGAATACTCTTTCCTCAGTTTTTAGTATTTTTAAATGTTTGTCATTTATTATCTTTTTCTAATTGGATGAATGATAAGTCAGACTACTCACTTTTTAAAAAATTGCCAGTGGGGCTGGGCACTGGTGGCTCACGCCTGTAATCCTAGCACTCAGGAAGCTGAGATCTGAGGATCCCAGTTCAAAGCCAGCTTGGGCAGAAAAGTCCATGAGATTCTGATCTCCAATAAACCACTAGAAACCGGAAGTGGCTCTGTTGATCAAGAGGTAGAACGTTCGCCTTGAGCTGAAGAGCTGAGGGACAGCGCCCAGGCCCAGAGTTCAAGCCCCACAACCAAAAAAAAAAAAAAAAAGCCAGTGTTTATTAGCCATTCGTAATTCTTTCATTAGGATTCAATATATTTTGAATTTCTAAAACAAATTACAGCTCTCCAGTTTAAATTTATATGCAAATGCATTCTATAGATGATGTTGGTAATTTAGTTATAAGCATGATTAAAAGTGAATAAAAGTTAGCTGGGTACCAGTGGCTCAGGAGGCTGAGATTTGAAGATCAGGGCTGAAAGCCAGCTGGGCCCGGAAAGTCCATGAGACTCTAATCTCCAGTTAACCACCAGAAAACCAAAAATGGCACTCTGGCTCAAAGTGGTTGAGTACTAGCCTTGAACAAAAAAGCTCAGGGACCTAGGCAAATATCATCATCATCATCAAAGTTGATTTCTAAAGTGTTCTTGAAAACACAGTAATAAAGTTGCTTTGCATGGACATTTTCAATTAGATTATGACGTTTTATTTCAGAAAGTTACTTTTCTGATTTTGGAGTTCTGATAATTACTGCCTTTAAATTTTTTTTTTAATCCCATTTATAGCTGCCCTGTGAATTTATATTATCCTGAATTCATTGCAGTGTCATTTGTTTTCTTGCTCTCTTTTGTTTTCTTTTCTCTTTCCTTTCCTTTCTTTGGCAGGTCTAGTACTGGAGTTTTTTGTTTTGTTTTGTTTTGTTTTGGGGTCTGGTCGTGGGGCCTGAACTCTGGGCCTGGGTGCTGTCCCTCAGCTCTTCAGCTCAAGGCTAGTGCGCTACCACTTGAACCACAGCACCACTTCCAGCTTTTTTCTTTTTGCTTATGTGGTGCTGAGGAATCGAACCCAGGGCCTCACGCATGCAAGGCAAGCGCTCGACCACTGAGCCACCTTCCCAGCCCTAGTATTGGAGTTTTAAACTCAGGATTTTATGCTTACTAGGCAAGAACTCTACTACTTGAGCAACACCCCAGTAATGTTTCAACTGCTTCTTAAATCAATAAAGTATGTGCTTACAAAGAAGAGCTGAAGTAATGTTCTATCATACAGACTTTAGAAAAGTCTGATCTAAAACCCAATCCTCCCACACATACATAAAAACAAGTTTTGTCAACAAAATGAAAATAGGGCAAAGGGAATCATATAGCAGATGAGCTTTATGTCTGTGAGGAGAAAGAAGAGAATCAAGCTAGTCTTTTGACTCCCCCCACCCCCCAAGATTATTTCTCTTTTAAATTGTAAAGGTCATGTGCATGGAGGTTATTGTTATGTAGTTCAGGAAAAGAATACATTTCTTTTTGAACAATGTCACCTCTTCTCTTGTTTCCAATATTATTTCTTATTGCTAGCATCTTCAAATAGTGCCATTCTAGAATTGGTCTCTAGCAAGTTCATGTTTCTTGTTTGCTGTCTTACAAAATTAAATAACATATCATTGCAATTTTGGATATACTTTTTTAATGTTTTTTTATTGTAAAAATATTGTACAGAGGGGTTACAGTTACATGAGCAAGGTAATGAGTACATTTCCTTTGTATATACTTTTAACAACATAATAAACTGTATGCTGAGTGGTAATATATAGTGATGCTTTCATTTAAATCTTTGGCAAATTCTTTTATTACCAATAAGCAAATAACCCATTGTAGAGTTTTTAAAGGCATATATTACAAAATGTTTATTTTTAAATAGTTTGTCGAGTATCTTAAAAAATAAATGTATGTTTGGGCTGGGAAGGTGGCTCAGTGGTAGAATGCTTGCCTTGCATGCATGAGTCCCTGGGTTCAATTCCTCAGCATCACTGAAGCAGAAAAAGCTGGAAGTGTGCTGTAATTCAATGTGGTAGAGTGCTAGCCTTGAGTTGAAGAACTGAGGGACAACACCCAGGCCCAGAATTCAGGCCCCATGACCTACCAAACAAATAAAAAATAAAAAATTTATGTTTGTATGAGTAAATTGTCCCCCTCCTTAATTAACTTATGGTAAGAATTACAAATAAGATTGTACACTGAAGTACATACCTTTGCATGTTCTTACAATTGATCTATATTAAATAATTTTTCCTTTTATAAGAATTTTTAAAGTAACAACTTTGCATTGTGCTCAGTATTATTCCAAAATACATCTATTTATACAGACGTTGTAAAATAAGACATCATGGGGCTGGGAAGTTGGCTCAGTGGTAGCGCGCTTGCCTTGCATGCCTGAGGCCCTGGGTTCGATTCCTCAGCACCACATAAGCAAAAAGAAAAAAGCCGGAAGTGGTACTGTGGCTCAAGTGTAGAGCGCTAGCCTTGAGCTGAAGAGCTGAGGGACAGTGCCCAGGCCCAGAGTTCAGACCCCACGACCGGACCCAAAAAAACAACAACAAAAAAAAAATAAGACGTCATATTTTATAGGGTTGGGAAGGTGGCTCAGTGGTAGAGCCCTTGCCTTGCATGCATGAGGCCTTGGGTTCGATTCCTCAGCACCACATAAGCAGAAAAAGCCGGAAGTGGTGCTGTGGCTCAAGTGGTAGAGTGCTATCCTTGAGCTGAGAGCTGAGGGACAGCGCCCAGGCCCAGAGTTCAGGCCCCACAACTGACCAAAAAAAAAAAAAAAAAAAAAGTCATATTAAAAAAATCTCTATTATTTTCCTTTCATTTTTAGGCAGCAAGTAACGGAGATCATATTTGTTTTAAAAGCAGTCAGTACTCTCATTGATTCACTTAAGAAAACACAGCCTGAGAATGGTAAGTGTTTGGAAACTCAGTGATCCTGAAATTCAGAACATTTATGTTCTATTTGTGATGTGCTTTTGTATTATTGACTGAATTTAGGAACGTAACAACTAGTAGGCTTTCTTTTCTCCTATTTCTTGACATCAAAACATCAGTCTATATTTTTATTTTGAACAGTACTTTAGCTGACCTTTTTTTGTTTTTGCCAGTCCTGAGACTTTGAACTCTGACCTTGGGTGTTATCCCTGAGCTTTTGTGCTCAAAATCAATGCTCTACTACTTGAGCCACAGCTCCACTTCTGTTAGTATGGACTAACAAATTGGAGATAAGAGTTTCATAGACTTGGCTGCCCAGGGGAGTGTGACTTTGAATGGTGTTCCTTAGATTTCAGCCTCCTGAGTAGCTAGGATTACAGATTTGAGCCACGAGCTCCTGGCTAGCTATTTTTTTTTTCAAAGTCAGTTGAACTGAATTTAGTATGTTGCATGAACAATTTGTATTTAATATATTTTTAATGTAGATCATTCATTTGGAGTGATGAGTGAGGGGAAGGCTTTCATCTGCTTTAACTAATCCATGTTGTAAATATAAGTTGTATTTATAACTTACAGTGTTATAGTTCTTTATTTGTTTTCCCTTTCAGCTTACTCATTCCTGTCTAATCTGTTGTTAACATTTCATTTTTAACAATCTCTATTCCAAGCCACATGTGATGGTGAAAGGAACCTTCACATCCATCCCAGGGGACCACGACTGAGGCAGGCAGGCACAAGAGAAAGATTATTACAAGGTTTATCAGAGGAGCCATTTCCCCCAGAGAGGAAGCACATGGCACCCTCCACTATCTAGGTAGCAGCAGGGTCTGGGAGTAGGAGTGAGGTAGGTGGAAGCTCAGATGGGTCTGGGCAGAGAGAGGGAGTGGCCAGCTGTATGGTGGGAATTCTAGGGCTGGGAGAAGCTCAGGTCTGGGTGGAGCTGGGGGGGTGTCTAATACTAACACATGGTACATGCCTGTCATCCTAGCACTCAGGAGGCCAGAGGCAGGAGGATCATGAGTTTGAGGCCAGCCTAGGCTTTACTGCAAGACCCTGCCTCAAAATAAAATAAATTCAAAAATTAAAAGGTTCTTTTCCCCCAAAGTATACCTTCTATTGTTTTCTCCCCCTCAAAAACAGAATAAAAAATCTCTTTTTTTACCATGACCTACCAAATTGCTGAGAGCTGCAGTATTTTATATAATTATATATATGTATATAAAATATATAACTATATAGTTTATATATGTGCTGCAGTCTAAATATATATGTAGTTTATGTATATATAAAAATTATGTAAGCTATAATATATTTTTAACTATACTTATATATATAACTATATATGTAGTTTATATATGTGCTGCAGTCTAAATATATATACATATGTGTGTGTGTGTGTGTGTGGTTTATGTATATTTAGTTTAAATAGGTTCTTATTATGTACCCCAGTTTGGGGATCCTCCTGCCTCAGCCTCCCAGATGCTGGAGTTATACATGTGTACCACTCCACCTAATTGTGTTCTACTCATGGGTTATTTCCTACCAATTTCACTTCCTTGCTCTCCCATTAAACTAAAATTCTCAGTCTTCAAGTTTTCTCAGCTGTGGCCTATGTCCACCTAGTTAAATAGCACTCAGTTTTAAGCCTGGCTTTTGTTCTCTTCAAAGTCTCAAATCATTGAACTCAGGCACTTTTATATATACCTTCATCTTGAAGTACTACTTGTGTGTTCTTAAATATGTACATGACTCATCTCCCCTTACCTTGTATGCTTCCTCAGAGACTTCTTGGGAGGATGCTTTGTTCTGCACTGCAGTTGTGTTTTTTTCAACCCAAAGACTGAAGGGTGAGAGGTGGAATTGCTGTTAAAAAAGGGGGTGCCTGAAGCAGTGCTCTGAATTCATCTATCAGAATTCAGATTTGGATTTTCTTTACAAAATGTTTTGCTTAATTTTTCAGAGAAGGAAAACCATATTTTGCCTCTCTAGAGACCAGAAAAATCTTCACTAGATTGTAGTATAGGTTTGATTCTTACAAAGGTATTATACTTGCTGGGCCCTGGTGGCTCATGCCTGTAGTACTAGCTCATCTGGAGACTGAGATCTGAGGATTGCAGTTCAAAGCCAGCCCAAGCAGGAAAGTCCATGATGCTCTGGAAATAGAGCGGTGGCTCAAGTGGTAGAGTGCTCGCTAGCTTGAGCAAAAGAAGCTCAGTGAGAGTGTCCAGGCCCTGAGTTCAAGCCACAAGACCAGCATAATATGTGTGTGTACATAAGTGTGTGCACACATATACATGCATGTATCCATATGTATATATAGTGTACATATATATTATATACTATAATATGGCATAGTTACTATATTATAGTATTATATATTATACTTAAATTGTTCTTCCTATTGTTGAGACATACTACTAAATGTATCTGTATGTTTAAATGTGTAATATTCACAGCTCTGTGTATTCTTTAGACTGCTGTCAGGAACTTACGAGAATGTATATAAAAGGAACAACTGGGAAGGAAAACTCAGAACTTTTCTTACAAAGTCAGTGGGTCATGGATAGGGCACTGTAGTAATGAGAGATGATCTGACTAAATTGATCTTTAAATTATTTGAGTGAGAACTATGCCTCTGGGCAGATGAAGTGAAAGTTCAAATGTAACCATAAATGATGAGAATGTTGTAATATTTTAGAAAGGTATGATAAGCTTCACTAAAAAAAACAGAAAAAAGACAAGAATGTCAGGCCTTCCCAGCAATCCAGTATGTTGGATTGCACAAAACCAGTCCACGCCTAATTCAGAAGACGGGCAATAAGGTCTAGATCAATATGCCACAAACCTATTCAGAACTTTTAAGTTTTTGTTTGTTTGTTGGTTGGTTTGCGGGTCGTGGTGCATGAACTCTGGGCTTGGGTGCTGTCCCTCAGCTTTTCAGCTCAAGGCCAGTGCTCTACCACTTGACCCACAGCGCCACCTCTGGCTTTTTCTGCTTATGTGGTGCTGAGGAATCGAACCCAGGACCTCCTGCATGCAAGGCAAGCACTCTACCACTGAGCCACCTTCCCAGCCCCTTGTCTTTGTTTTTGTACTAGGTAAAAAGACTTTAAGAGACTTAGTTTTTATTGAGTGAATTTCATCGTTAGAATTTTGCTTGATTTTTAAAGTTTTGAAAATGCAGCTTAAAACACACTAACTGAAAAATACTTTTAAATGTGCATGAAAAAAATTAGCATGATCTTTACTTTTTCTCTATCTGCTTAGTACTTTCTTCACAAGAAGCAGCAATTTTATTAGCTGTAACTTCATCTAGAAGTTTATTACATAAACACAAAATTCAGTAAACCTTAGTACTATATACAAGTAAATATGCATAGTTTTCCCCAACTATATCATTGTTTTTCTTTTCACTTAGTAAAATTCATGGATGTTATTCCAAGCCAATATATTCAACTCTTATTCTTTTTGGTAGTTAAATTTAAAGTCCCCACAGAGATTTACAGTCAGGTTTGTCTGTTCTTGTTTATGCTTGTCCTGGAGCTTGGCACTGTCCCTGAGCTATTTTGTTCATAGCTAGTACTCTACTGCTTGAGCCACAGCTCCACTTCTGGCTTTTTGGTAGTTAATTGGAGATAAGAATCTCAAGGACTTTCCTGCTTGTGCTGGCTTTGAACCATACCACTTCCTAGCCCTTTTTTTTTTTTTTTTTTTTTTTTGGTTGCAGGGAGGACCAGTACTGGACTAGAACTTGGGCTGGGCGCTATTCTTGACCTTTTGTGCTCAAGGTTAGTGCTCTACCACTTGAGCCACAGCTCCACTTCTGGTTCTTTGGTGGGTAATTGGAGATTAGAGTCTCACAGACTTTGCTACCCAGGCTGGCTTCAAACCACAATCCTCAGATCTCAGACTCATGAGTTGCTAGGATTACAGGCATTAGTCACCAGTGCCTGGCCCACTTCAAGCCTTTTTTCTAGATAAATAGAGATAAGATTCTCTCAAATCTGGCTTTGAACCACAATCCTCAGATTGGGCCTCCTGAAGAGCTAGGGATGAGCAACTGGTGCCTAGCTATGGTGAAGTTTTGTTGTTGTTGTTGTTGTTTGGTTTTTCAGGGTTTTTAAAAAAATATTTTAATGTAAGGAATTCGAGTAGCTTTCCTTGAGTTTGATTTCATGTGTCATCTTAATATATTTCTGTGTTCTCCTATAATGAATAAATTGATCAGTTTCCACCTGGGCAATCTAGATAGGGTTTGCGCTATAGATTTTGTGTGAATTAGTGGAAACTTTCACAAAAGACGGCCAGAACAAACTTCTTAACTTTGTAAACCAGTGGTGCTCAGATTTTTTTTCTTATTGTTATTTTTTGGAAGATTCTTTTGTGATAAGCAGCAATTTTTTTAACAAATATAATATGGATTCCTAACACATTAACTAGATAAAAGCAGGACAACTCCAGCCTGACATGCACTGTTCTTACCAAATATTCCCCTTTTCTTCTTCCTGTCCCTACCCTAAGGAAGCCCCTACTGGGAAAAGAAGTTTAATGAAAACATTAGAATTTTTTAAGATAAACTGGGTACTAGTAGCTCATGTTTATATTCCTAGCTACTCAGGAGCTGAGATTTAAGAATTGAGGTTCTGGGCTGGGAAGGTGGCTCAGTGGTAGAGTGCTTGCATTGCATGCATGAGGCCCTACGTTCAATTCCTCACACATAAGCAGAAAAAGCCAGAAGTGGCGCTGTGGCTCAAGTGGTAAAGCACTCCCCTTGAGCTAAAGAGCTGAGGGACAGCGCCCAGACCCAGAGTTCAACTCCCATGACCAACAACAACAACAAAAAAAAAAGAATTGAAGTTCTGAGAGAATCTTAACTCCATTGAACCAGAAGGAAAGCTAGAAGTTGGAGATATGGTTCAAATGGTAGGGCTCCAGCCTTGAGCAAAGAAACCAGACATCAAGGTCTATGCTAAGAAAAGAATAATAATGAGTAAACTGCATTGAAAAAATTCATAATCATCTCAGTTTTGGAAACCTTGGTTTGAATAAATTTAAATTTTTTTGATTTTGGTTTTTTTTACTACAAGCCCTTAAGAAATTCATAGGAATTCTTAGTCTCCAATGGACGAGTATGTGCAACAGCTTCCAGACTTATTAATGAGAAACCTTATCTTTAAGAAATGAGTGACACTGGTTTGGGATGCTCATTCCTTTATATTAGAAGAAATTGAGAAGAAGAAAATATTGACTTACTTAAGGAAAAATTTAGGCACTTGTCACTTAAGTTAGAATGAAAAGTAAGCTTTTACAAATGGAAGGTCATTTAAAACTTACTCTTATCACATTTGTTGGTATTGGTGATTCTGCTCATTGATTATATCTTTGTCCCATACCTTATTAAATATACAGGAAATCTTCCAAAGATTTTTCAAAAAGATACTAGCTTGTATAATCTTAAGTTTTTGCTTTCTGTTGGATTTATGATGGAACTGGATAATCTCTACTGTTTAAGTGCATCCTGTTTCAAAATTTTGTACTTCTTAACATTACAGTTGATGGAAATACCTGGGCACAAGTAATTGCCTTATACCCCACTTTAGTAGAATGTATCACCTGCTCATCTTCTGAGGTCTGCTCTGCACTTAAAGAGGCCCTAGTTCCCTTTAAGGATTTCATGCAGCCACCAGTATCAAAAGTTCAAAATGGAGAATCTTGACCAGCTACAATAGATTTGAAGGAAGAAGAATATCCTATCTGTTCCTGAGTCATCTGTAAGAAGGACACTTCTTACTCCAAACTGATGAAAGGGATGGTTCATACTACAGCATACCTGCTACTCTATCTTCAATTGGTGATTTTAAAGTGAGCTTATGTACAGTTTGTGGTGTATGTGTTAATGATGTACTTTTTAAAAAAGAAAGTTATTTCCATTCAGTCAGATTTATTAGGCTGGTGTTTTTGCACCCTTTTTCAAGTACAAACTTGTACTAAAATTTTATGCAAGATGGTACTGTAACATTCCATATTATCTACAACCAGCCTTTGTAAACAAAGGGAACTGAAATACTTGTGTGTATAATAAATGGTACAGTTCTGTATAAAATAGTTGCATTTATTTAAAATTTTAAAATATTGATGATGTTACATGCTTGAAGCTGTATTTATTATTAATACAAAATTGTTTGCTTACACTGTCACTTATAATTTGCCTTCTTACGCGGCAGAGCCTACCATGTCATCATCCAGTTAGCTCCGTGCTTGCTTTGAATGTGTGATTGATTGGTGACCATTAAGCAACTGACCATAAGGTTATGGAGCACAGCAACCAGAAGTTTTGCTGGTTGAATATATTACCACCATCTATTATAGCACTACAATGCCATCATACCTCATTTCTTTAAATTTTCTCCAAACTCTCACTGAAGTCTGTCTCTTTTATATTTGCTCTCTAAATTTTAGAGATGTTTCATATTTTATATTTCTACTGATTTCTTCCTGTGACTAACAACATTTGTCTCTCTCTTTGGATTATGACCCAGGCAAGATGATTTTCTGAAATTTTGCCTGTGACATTTTGTTCATTTCAGTGCTTCATTTTGTAATGTCTTCTCAAGAAGAAGAATAACTACTAACTCACAAGAACACACACACACACACACACACACCACACACACACACAGGTGGGGGAGAGAGAGAGAGAGGTAAAGAACAAGGATGTGTATTTTTGGAGACAGCATTTGGAAGTGCATTAAATGTATTGTCATGGTGTTTTTGGTTACCTTAGCTGATTTATTTCTTCAAAAATTGAATTGACCGTAGCTTACTATATTTTTTATGTAATAGATTATGCTGTTATTCCTCTGAGTTAAATTTTCATAATCACTTATTAAAGACAAAGATGTTTAAAACTTTGGTTATAATTATAAATGATCTGGGTGTTATGTTAATGTACTGAAAGGCTTGATTTTAGTAGAACTAACAAAATTCAACCTCTCGAATAATTATAAAACTATAAGAAGATATCAGAATAATGAATGAGATTTTTGAGGCTATTTTAATTGTGTAATCATTTAATTTGCAGTATTATTTGTTAATGTGTATGTACGAAGGCCTTTTTTGAAGAAATATTTTTATTTACATGAATCAATGAATTTCTATGTTATTATTTCACCTAAGACTAAGGTAATATATGGCATTTCATAATTCTGCTTTCAGCATTTTCCTTAAAGTTTAAAAGAAAAACCACTCAAGCTGTGTATTTAGTTTTTTTCTATGTCAAATTGGAAACTAGAAGCTATAAGTTTCACTGATAAAGTAATGAAGTAAAACAAAGGTAGTATAACATTTCAATAACATGCCCCAAATTTACATGAAATACAAATATGCTAATCAAAATTATTTCCCTCCAGGAAAAGTTCAATATAGAACATACATTTATATAAACTCAATAGTTTGAGCTAAAACTATTAGCTTTCTATTCCAAGATGCCATAGGGTTCAAAACATACAAATGTGATGACAGTAATAATACAGTAATAAATGTAAAGCATGGTATCTGGCAAATAGACCATCCCCTTGGTAGAGTGTCTGACAAGTTTTTCTTCTTAATGTGTCTCCCACAACCTTCTAGGAGTCACTACTTACAATTCATTCTCTGTGTCAAGAATTCCTATAACCAGCCAGTTGCCAGTGGTTCATGCCTATAATACTAGCTACTAGGAAGGCCAAGGTCTGAGGATAATGATTCAAAGCCAACCCGGGCCAGAAGAGTTCCAGTTTGAAAAAAGCCAGAAGTGTGGCTCAAGTGGTAATATTCCAGCCTTGAGAGAAAAACACAAGCAACAGCATGAAGCCCTGAGTTCAAGTCCCAGTACACACACAGACACACACACACACACTCTTCCTTTGCCCTTCAGTTTAGAAAATATGCTGATCCCAGAATACACACAGATACACACACAGATACACACACACACACACACACACACACACACACACACACACACACACACACACACACACACAGAACTCCTATACCATTCATTTTCTAAAAATATGCTGATTCCAGAGATACATTGTTCTTGTTAGTACAAACTGGGTTCTTCAGTAACTAGAAATAGACTGTGAAATTACTAGATGAAAGGAGATTCAGAAGGGAAGCTACCAAAGCTATGTGCATTCTGTTACAGAATTTAACTAGCTCTTGAACAGTCAGAATAATATTCTCTGAGACATCCTGAATGTACAGTTAGTTTTAAACCTCTTATGATCACTTTTTGTCCCCAGCAGTTCCTGTGTTATATAGATTCCTGTTCGTTTTACCAAGTACATATGTGAGTAACATTATTAAGAGCCTGTGCCAAAGGGAAAAAATACTGCTGTAAGTCTGGCTTAGAGAGAACTACTTTAAACTTGTTTTTATTTTTACTACATTAAATAGCTAAGGACTGGGTTGTTTCTCAGCTGTCTTACCTGCTCTGTGGCTGTTGAGTGCGTTGTTAAAGTATATGCAGCAGGAGAAGCAAGAGATCAACAATTTAGGAGTACATTTTATCCTAGACAATAACATGCACTTTAAGTAGCAGGCCAGTAGCGAGGTTATTGGTCCTCTCTCATATAATCTTAAATGTATTTTGGTCAGCGTCACATTTTGGTATCACTATTTCTTTTTTTTTTTTTTTTTTGTCGGTCGTGGGGCTTGAACTCTGGGCCTGGGCGCTGTCCCTCAGCTCTTCAGCTCAAGGCGAGCGCTCTACCACTTGAGCTACAGCGCCACTTCCGGTTTTCTGGTGGTTTATTGGAGATAGGAGTCTCACGGTCTCTCCTGCCCGGGCTGGCTTTGAACCTCGATCCTCAGATCTCAGCCTCCTGAGTAGCTAGGATTACAGGCGTGAGCCACCAGCGCCCGGCTGGTACCACTATTTCATGTAATCATTGAGCCAAAAGTTTCTTAAGAGATTGAGGATAAATCAGCATAAATTATTGAACAATGCTAGAAAACAACTCAAAAGTATATCTCCTATTCATGTAGTGCTTGTTATTACACTCATTACAGTGTGGCAGTGTAATTATTATATAATGACCAGTATAGGCAAATGTAAAATAATTCAGGTGGGCAACCAAATCCTTAAAGCATTCCTATGGGTAAAGTCTAGTTAAGGCAAAAGGCTTTCAGGAACCAACCTACCTGGGATTGCCATAGAAACTAACAAAATTTGGAAGCTTCAAAATGGATCAATTAGTTTTAGACAGGGGCTGGGAAGGTGGCTCAGTGTAGAGCGCTTGCCTTGCATGCATGAGGCCCTGGGTTCGATTCCTCAGCACCACATCAGCAAAAAGAAAAAAGCCGGAAGTGGCGCTGTGGCTCAAGTGGTAGAGCGCTAGCCTTGAGCTCAAGAGCTGAGGGACAGCGCCCAGGCCCAGAGTTCAGGCCCCACGACTGGATGCAAAAAAAAAAAAAACAATTAGTTTTAGACAATTGTGGATTATAGGGGAGAGGTTGTTTCATAGAAAACGACCACAGATGTTGACAAAAAATGATCTCTTTGAGCAGATCACTGGTGGCTCACAGAAGCTATTCAGTAGCTACTCAGGAGGCTGAGATCTGAGGAATCACGGTTCAAAGCCAACTCTAGGCAGCAAAGTCCATGAGACTCTTATCTCTTATCTTGAGCTTCTTTTGCTCAAGGTGAGTGCTCTACCACTTGTGCCACTTCCAGTTTTCTGGTGGTTAACTGGAAATAAAAGTCACAGAGTTTCCTGCGGAGGCTGGCTTTGAACTGTGATCCTCAGATCTCAGCCTCCTGAGTAGCTAGGATTACAGGCGTGATCCAATGACACCTGGCTATCAAATAGTGCATTTCTTTTAAGAAGTAGTAACTTGTCTGTTTCAGAAATGAAGGAATATGTTTTGAAAAGTTAGTATGTTTAAATAAGAGGCAGAATCTCAGTTTATCACTGCTTACAACTAGTCTTGATTACTAAGATTATTCATATTCATAAAGAGTTACCACATGCTGTTAAACAGCTAATAGCATTACTGTATTAAAAATTACTAGATTTACCGGGCACCGATGGCTCACACCTGTAATCCTACTCAGGAGGCTGAGATCTGATGAATCCGGTCCAAAGCCAGCTTGGGCATGAAAGTCTGTGAGACTCTTATCTCCAATAAATCACCCAGAAAACTGAAAGTGGCCGCTGTGGCTTACGTGGTAGAGCGCTAGCCTTGAGCTGAAGAGCTGAGGGACAGTGCCCAGGGCCAGAGTTAAAGCCCCATGAGTGACAAAAAAAACAAAAACTACTAGATTTATAATAAATTTGATTAAACTCCTCTGGTTTGTATATAAACCAAGATATAATGACATTAGCTTTCTGACCTATAAACTTTTCCTTCAAAATGAATGCACCATCCAACTTTCCAAAGAAACAAAAATTTTAATTCAGAGACTTGGAAAGTATTGAAAACTACCAGATATGTTAGTATAAACTTTTGTTCTTATAAATATGAGGGGAGGAATAAAAGGTGAAACTTCACTCCAATAATGTAAACATAGCCCTGAAACACTAAGCATGTAAAATGTAGGATTCTACATAGATTCATATATCTGCTAACATGCCAATAAGAGGGAATCTGAGGAAGATGCTAGTCTACTAACAATGCTTCAAGAGATCTTTATTTTTATTTTTACTATTATTGTTATTGGTCATGGGGCTTGAACTCAGGGCCTGGATGCTGTCCCTAAACTTTTTTACTCAAGGCTAGTGCTCTACCACTGAGCCAGTGTCATTTCTTGCTTCCAGATGGCTTACTGGAGATGAGTCTCACAGACTTTCCTGCCCAGGCTGGCTTCAAAACTTAATCCACAGATCACGGCCTCCTGCATAGCTAGGATTACAGGTTTGAGCCGCCAGCTCTGGCATGTTTTTTTGGTTTTTTGGGTTTTTTTGTCAGTTGGGGGTTTGGACTCAGGGCCTGGGTGCTTCCCCTGAGCTTTTTTTCTCAAAGCTATCATGCACCACTTCTGGCCTTTTGGTGGCTAGAGATAAGAGTCTTAAGGACTTTTCTTGCTCTAGCTAGCTTTGAACCTCAGTCCTCAGATCTCAGCCTTCTGAGGATTATAGGCATGAGCCACCGCTCCTGGCTGAGAGGGTTTTGTTTTTGTTTTTGTTTTTTTACTATTTTTCTTCCTTATACATGGACATCATGAACCAGTGGCTCACTCCTGTAAACCTAGCTGCTCAGATGGTTCTGATACAGCTGCTCCTGATAGCTGAGGACCACAATTCCAAGCCAGCTCAGGCAAGAAAAGCCTGTTAGACTCTGTCTCCAATTAACTACCACAAAAGCCAGAAGTAGTTCTGTGGCTCAAGTGGTAACTGCTAGCCTTAAGCATAAAAGGCTCAGGGGCAGTGTCCAGGCCCTGAGTTCAAGCCCTAGGACTGGCACCAAAAAACAAAAACAAAAAACCTACTTTACTCTCCTGATTTGCATTCTTATTCTCTGCCTATTTCTGGTCAAATGTTTCTCTGGTTGCACTATTTCTTGACGATGACAAAACTGTTAGTGACAGTGTTGTAAATCATCTCAGAAGCCACATCTTAAAATATAGAATATTGGAGTCTTTATTATACAGTTAACAGGCTGCAGGCTGCCAGTTGTTACAAAGGCTTGCCGCATGCAAATACACATAACACAGCTAGGAAACATGCTAAAGTGGAAAGAAATAACAAGAACAATACCAACACGCCAATTCAGCTCCAATGGAGAGCTGAATTGGGATTCTGTGATGACTGGAGACGAGCCAGGACACAGGACGCGATCACGGAGACACACGTGACATGGAGTCCAGTGGCTAGGCTGGTCGTGGCTTAAATAGGTTGGTGCAGGGGGCAGATCCTCAGAAAATTCCCAGTCCCAGGCACTAGACTGACACATTCAGTAACATATAAGCCAAGAGCCTGCCCCAGGGGTCCAGGCACACCCATTACCTGGGAGGCAGGTGATTGGGGGCTGCGGTGGGGGTGGGGGAGGTCCTTCCCCCAGCATGAAGACAAGATGCCAGATCCTACCATCCATCATGTGGCCAATATGGCTCCAGCCAGACCTAGCCTCCTTACTTCAGTAGTAACCCTGCTGTCTGCCTTCCTTTTAAATAATATTTCAAAAATACCTTGCACTCTGACCACTGTTACCCCTTGGCAAAGGTAAAATTCCACTGCCACTTCAAAACAGTAAAAGAAAGTAACTTGTGACTCTAGCTCATTCTATTTTTCTGAATTCACATAATTCAGCAGCTAAGACACAAATTTGGATTGCTATAAATATGATAGATTGAGCAGCTAAACTTGAAACAATCATGTCTTTGCTCTGATGTGTATAGACAGAGTCTGCCACTTTTCTCAAAGAGGAATACTTAAAATCAGTTTACATGAGAGTTTTTGTAGTTTTGAGGGGTTCTTCTTTTAGGAATGGTCCCTTATTTTTTGGAGGCAAGTGCTTTGAACTACTTTAGATTTATGTTACCTAAACATTACTTACAGATAAATATTTGCACCGCCACTTTCAAGATTTGAAGCAGCTTATTGCTCCTATATTTCATCTGTTTCTATTTTTCTATTGCAAAGAAGTAAGATGGAAGTCCTAAGCTTTCTTATGGTGACATGGAGATCAACTGAAGCACTCCTAATTATACCATGAAGTTGATTCTAGTCCCTCAGGGAAGAAAAAGGAAATCACTGATTTTTAGACCATTTTCAGTTGTTGTAAATGTAGTTACATTAAGTTTTATTTTAAACTAAAATTCAATAAGTAGTTCAGCTAGGGAAGGTCTCCTAAACCATGCCATCATTTGGAAAACCATTACAATATAATGTTTTTCTATGAAAGAAGAATTAGATGAAAGAAAAATTTCAAAGCTATGAAATTGCAGTTTTATTCTTTAGAAAATAAAATCTAGAAAATAAAATACTAAGCTTTAGGCCCAACTGTGCCAGTTTCATTTTCCTTCCAGCTTTTACTACCTCTGTGTCATAATTTTAACACATAACATATAACTCCTGTCTTTTAAGGCAGTTACCATATGGTGTTTATGTCAGACTGGATATATTTATCTAATTTTGTGTGATTCTTTTTTAGCTCCCAACACAATTCTCGAAAGTAGTACCACTGTTGTTATACTTTCTCTGTACAATTTTATGTTGAGATGTATCCATTATATCTTGTAATCATGAAAGTCTGTTGGCCCCAAACTTAAATTTACTTTGTAGTTAAAGTAACCCCCCCCCCCATAAAAAGCTGCATGGTTATAACTGCAATTGTATAGATCCTTTAATCTGCTTTATAGGAATCACACACCATGACTCTAATTATGTCCCAGCAGTACTAGTTTTCTCATTACAACTTAAATAATAACCTCTTTGATACTTCACCTTTTTATCTGATCAGTAACTTCGTTTTTCTTCATATTCTCTTAGCTTGCTTTGTCATTCTAACTAGTTTCAAAACACTTGACACTATCACTTGGCTCTGTTCAAAGCCTATATAAGTATAATTGAAATATGCTTAGGATGGCTTACACATAGGGCCCACTGGGAAAGAAAATGTCATAGAGCACAATAAAAGGAAATTTTTGAGAGACTTGTTAAAACTATTAATATGTAAAATGAAAAAGAATATACAAGCTGGGTGTTGGTAGCTCATACCTATAACCCAAGCTACTCAGGAGGCTGAGATCTAAGGATTGTGATTCAAAGCCATCCAAAGGAGACAAAACCTTAAGGCACTTATCTCCAATTTACCACCAAAAAGTTGGAAGTGGAGCTTTGGCTCGTTAGAACACCAGCCCTGAGTAAAAGAGCTAATACAGGACAGCTAGCACACACACACACACACACCACACATATGTGTATATATAGTATACATATATGTATCTATAGATACATATCTATATGCAGTTAGACATAAACTTAGTATTTTACAAGGAAAGCAGGTTTGGAACCTTGAGTAAAAATTCTAGGTTAAATATAAAACATCCACATGTACCTTAGATGTTTTGCAGGAAGGGTGCTGGACATTGAATCGAGGCCTGTTGGAGGCATCGACTCGCAAGACCCCATCTGAGTTCCTGTGTGCCATGAGTGTGTGTGCTGGCATGCATTCCTCTGGGGGAAAGGGGGCCGTCCCTTCCTCCATGCAGGGCAAAGGTCCTGTGCCCGGTGCCAGCCTCAGGAAGTGCCATTCGTGCTCCTCCTAGTTAATCGTGTAGAACTATGCCTCAAGATTCCTTTTCTGTTTTTTAAATGGACCCCCACCTGCACCTTGCTGCTTTTATTACCTTGAATCACTCTGATCACGGATCAAAGGTTGCTAATCATCCACATTCCCCAAGAATTGTTTATCTTTAAGGTCATCTTCTTGTCCTGGGGTTGGCCCCTGACTACAGCCTTACCTTCTATGCCCCTCTGACCCTATATAAGTGTAGGATGTTTTAATAAACTTTGTCTATACCCACATGGTATGGTCCCTTTCTGCCTACCAGAGACCAAGTTCCCGGATCTTGCTGTGTGAACAGCAACAGAGGCCCTCAGGCCTGCTTACTAAATTATACGCATACACACCCATCCTATCATTCACCCCTTTAAACTTCTTTATTTTTATTTTTGCTGGAATCAGGGCTTGAACTAGGGCTTTACTCTAGTTTGGCTTGCACTCCACTACTTGAGTCACACTTCCATACCGGCTTTTTGCTAGTTACAGAGATGGAGTTTCACAGGCTTTTCTGCCTAGGATGGTTTGAGCTTTGATTCTCTAGATCTCAGCTTCCTGAGTAGGTAGGAATAAGTTACAGGCATAAGCCACCGAGGCCTTGCTTTAAACTTAATGGCTTGGCTTTAAAATTTTGGTCAGACTATTTTAAGATTCTTTATTAATGCCAGACCATCCCTTCACAGCCCAAAGAAGTTTAGTTTGACCATTTCTTTTTTAGCAAGGCATATACCTTTATTCCCAGCTACTCCAGAGGCTGACACAGGAGGATCACTTGAGTCTAGGAGTTCAGGACCAGTTCTGAGACTCTTGTCTCAATGAAAGAAATAAAATAAAAATTTTCTACCTTCTACTTAATCTCTGTTGTTGGAGTATATAGTCTGTGTAAGCCGGGACTATTACCTATTACCACTTTTTTTTTTTTTTTTTTGGTCATGGGGCCTGAACTTGGCCTGGGCACTCACTGTCCCTCAGCTCTTCAGCTCAAGGCTAGCACTCTACCACTTGAGCCACATTGCCACTTCTGGTTTCTGGTTGGTTTATGGGAGATAAGGGTCTCATGGCCTTTCCTGCCCAGGCTGGCTTTGAACTGTGATCCTCAGATCTCAGCCTCCTGAGATCTACCATTTCTTTTAATTCCCATAGCAGTCTTGCTCATTTAACAGAAGAGGAAGTCAGAGTTTAGAGGTCACTCACTAGGGTCACACACTTAACATTTAGGTGAGCCAGCATGCACTGATGGATTCAACAGCAGTTCTTTCTAGGAATGCCAGTTTGATGTTTGACAAAAGTATAATTCCCACTCCAAGGCTTACTAAAATACATTGGAAATATTTTGAGGCAACTATTTCTATAAATATGAAATATAGGCACAATACACTTGAATATTACAAAGAACATCATACTAGGAGAAGAAAGATTTGTGTAATAACTGCAATCTCTGTAAGAGCTGCACTGGGTCTTTATTAGTCCAACTTTAGGGCATTTTTACATGGGGTGTGGAACTTTTCTTCCTGGTAAAGGTCATTTAGATATTTATAACAGCCTCACAAGCCTCACAAAATTGCCAATCTATACATTGACCTCAGATGCCCAACTAGAAGCATGATGATTTCAAGGCCTTACATGGCCTGCACACCAGATGCCCCTCACTCCTTCCAGAGTTCTAATTTATTTCAGAGGCTATGAAATAGCAGGAGTATAAGTGGTTAAGAATGAGAATCTGGGTCAGTCCTCAAATCTCAGTTCTGTTACTTACCTCTGTTATTAAATACAAGACCTCTCCAAAGTAAAGTTCTAATGTTCTCATCCTTACTGTTTCCTTACAATGTGACAAAAGTCATTTGGAGTTCAGGTACTTGTTATAATTAGCTAAAGAAACCACATACCTAAAATGATACTTAATGTAAGACTATATGCGTATGTACTGATGCATCAGTGACAACATTTTAGCTCTATTTTATGACAGGCATTTAGTCTCTGCCCTTAGAAAATTTACAGTTTTGAAAATACAGACTTTTAATAAGTGTGTACAAGTTGGGTAAAACAGTGCAGATTAATATGGAATCATAAAATAGGGTAACTTAGCCTGATCACCTGTGACTCAGGCTAATATTGCTGGGAAAACTAATAAAGAAATGAAAAGACTCAGTGGTGTTTATGTGAGATTTGAAATAGGTCTGAAAGATATTGGAAAGTATGTTAGGCAAAGACCTGAGAAGGCCAATCTGAACTGGAAAAACTCAGTGCATTTTGGTGTTAACAGGGAAAAAGATGTTTGTGAGAGATCAAGGCCCAATAATAGAAATTCCTGCTGGGAAGGTGGCTCAGTGGTAGAGTGCTTGCCTTGCATGCATGAGGCCCTGGGTTCGATTCCTCAGCACCACATAAGAAAAAAGAAAAAAGCCGGAAATGGTGCTGTGGCTTAAGTGGTAGAGCACTAGCCTTGAGCTGAAGAGCTGAGGGACAGCGCCCAGGCCCAGAGTTCAGGCCCCACAACCGGACCCCCCCCCAAAAAAATAATAGAAATTCCTTGAAAACCATGTTGAATAATTTAAAGATGGCACAGGTTCAGAGTGTTTTTAATAATAAGCTGAAACCATGGAAGATAAACTTAGTCACCAGCAGAACAAAGTATAAGAAATATAGAGGTCGAGAGCTGATGGCTCACACCTGTGGTGGCTCACACCTAGCTACTCAGGAGGCTGAGCTTTGAGGATCACGGTTCAGAGCCAGCAGGAAAGTTTGTGAGACTCTTATCTCCAATAAACCACTAGAAAACTAGAAGTGGCGCTGTAGCTCAAGCTGTAGAGTGCTTGCCTTGAGCTGAAGAGCACAGGCTCAGTGCCCAAGCCCAGAGTTCATGCCCCACGACCGACCAAAAAAAAAAAAAAAATACAGAGAAGGAAAAGATAAAAAACTGATGCAGTTGTCCTGCTGAGATGATGCCAGGATTAGTTGATGGTGGCTTATTTGGAAGAGATGCTTCCATTCTGTATATTATGGGTGGAGTAAATAAAATGGTGGTGATGAGTAAAAATTCTGATGACAGCACTTACAGGTTAATTGGCAGGCATTGGTGACTCACACCCATTATCCCACCTACTCAGGAGGCTGAGATCTGAGGATCTCAACCCCAGGCAGAAAAGTCAGTGGGACATCTTCAATTAACCAGCAAAATGCAACAAGCAGAGGTGTGACTCTAGTGGTGAGTGCTAGCCTTGAGCAGAAAAGCTAAGGGAAAGCACAAGGCCCCGAGTTCAAGCCCCAATACTGACACAATAACAAAACAACAACAAAAAGTTAATTATGGAAAGAAATCTAAATGATAAAGCAAGTGTGCAATGGTTTGGCTTCCTTCAAAAACTACTGCACAGGCTGGGAAGTTGGCTCAGTGGTAGAGTGCTTGCCTCACATGCATGAGACCCTGGGTTTGATTCCTTAGTACCATATAAGCAGAAAAAAGCCGGAAGAGGTGCTGTGGCTCAAGTAGGGCACTAGCTAGCCTTAAGCTGAAGAGCTGAGGAACAGTGCCCAGGCCCAGAGTTCAGCCACCATGACCAACAAAAAACAAAACAAAACAAAAACTACTGTACTAACAAATCCGTATACCTTAGATCAAATGATAGACACTTAAAAAAAATCTATTTCATGAGAAAGCAATTTACTTATTGTGCAGTGACTTAAGAGTGGTACCATAGTGGGAGCACTGGTGGCTCACACTCGTAATCCTAGTTACTCAGCAGGCTAGATCTGCAGACCATGGTTCAAAACTAGCCCAAGCAAAACAGTCTGTGAGCCATATCTCCAATTAACCACCAGAAAGCCAGAAGTGATGTTGTAGCTCAAAGTGGTAGAGGGCTAGTTTTGAACAAAATTGCTCAGACCCTGAGTTCAAGCCCCATGACCAAAAAAAAAAGGGGGGGAGGGTACTGTAGCCCATTCATTGCTTATCAAGGTGATATGAATTTTCTAGATTCCATAATCATTCTGTTGGGATGCTGGAGAGTCAAGTTTATGCTTTGTCAAGTAAAGCATCTGATTGCAAGTGCTTTATATTATGCACACATACACAAACACATTAATGTTAATTGGAGAGAGTCCAGAATGTACATCCTAAGAAATTTTATTTTTTATTATTTATTTTGGTCAGTTGTGGGGCTTGAACTTGGCCTGGGCACTGTCCCTCAGCTCTTCAGCTCAAGGCTAGCACTCTAGCACTTGAGACACATCACCACTTCTGGTTTTCTGGTGGTTAACTGGAGAGAAGAGTCTCACAGATTATCCTGCCCAGGCTGACTTTGAATTGTGGTCTGCAGATCTCAGCCTCCTGAGTAGCTAGGATTACAGGCATGAGCCACTGGCGCCTGGCTTATATTTTATTTTTAAATTTTATATAGAATGTAATTTTCAATGAGACTCCCACATTCCCAGTGGCTTATTCTTTGTTGCCAGACTTTGCTCTGAACTTTTAGCAGGCCCTCTGGCTACCTTAAAAGGTTCAAAGTCTGGATAATCTCATTCTCGATTGTAGATGAACTACTACTTTCATTGCTCAACTCATTCATGTTTGTAATGTACAATATGGATTTTTAGGAGCTTCCATATAGTAATGTATATCGTAGGAATTTTAGCAATTGCTTTAAAATGCTTAAGATTACTCTAACTATGTGAATATTTGGATAGTGGCCTATCCCAAAATATTTTTACTTTCTGAATACGCTATGCAGCTGTTCAAACAGGTTGCTTTTTGGCCCGAGAATCTATCTATCTATCTATCTATCTATCTATCTATCTATATTTTGGGGGGGGGTCCGGTCGTGGGGCCTGAACTCTGGGCCTGGGCGCGGTCCCTCAGTCCTTCAGCTCAAGGCTAGCGCTCTACCACTTGAGCCACAGCGCCACTTCTGGCTTTTTTCTTTTTTCTTATGTGGTGCTGAGGAATCGAACGCAGGGCCTCAGGCATGCAAGGCAAGCGCTCTACCACTAAGCCACCTTCCCAGCCCGAGAATCTATATTTTTAAGAAAATTTTTAGGTCCCATCATCATCCACCTGTATACTACACAACACAGAAACATGTTACTGTAACCTTTCGACAAGTCTAAGTCAAAAAGAGACACACTTGATCCCTAACTTCTAGGCCCATGCACCAGATGTTACCAGAAAGTTTACGGAAGCTAAACAACCTAAGTCCTTGCATCGGGCTGGAGAATTATTCAGGCAAGACACGAACCTATGACAGGAAAATGTATCCGATATGGAAGAGAAAGAGAGTATGTGGCATTTAATTTATACAACACCAGCCAAGCCCTGCCATCTTGGCCTTAGATTCTTGGAATTAGGATTCTGAATTGGTTTTCTGATTGGTGAGTCTCCAGTTTCCTATAAGATTGTTAATGTCAATGATTTCGTAGCTCCCGGCCCCCATTTCCTCGTCAGACCGGTTTCGGTTTATCACTTATCCGGGCCTGATTGTCTACTAACTCATAGCACTTTCTAATTTGCCGTGAGGCCCTTGACTTCACTTCTGCTGTTTGTTGGTGCTTGTGTGTTGGGTGAGGGGGAACTGAACACGCCCCGGGTGGAGCGGGCCCTCTGGCTACCTTCAAAGACTCAGCGTCTGGGTAAGCTGGAGCCGAACTGGTGCCTCCCCGCGCCATCCACCCTTCCTTCTGCAGTGCCCGGTGTGGATTCTCAGACGCTTCTACACAGGAAGCCTGCCAGGCGGAGGGAGCGAAGAGGAGGGCTTCAGGCCCGGCCTCAGCCCTGGGACGCGGGCCACGGCGTGAGCTAACCGTGGACACGCCGGTGCCTAGGAGAAATTGGGGGGTCACAGGGCACCCTGCCGACTCCAGGCAGGCCTGAGTAAGCCTGACGTTAAAATACCTTCACATCCTGCGACGTCTGTAAAAGATCAGGGAAAAGGTTTGAGGGGCAGGACCAGGCTCCTCTACCCCCCCCCCCCCCCCAAACGCGGCCTCAACGGGGACGCCGGGGCAGCGCGCGGCCCGGCGCCTGCGCACAGCGGCGCCCACTTTCCCGCCGTTTTGCGCCGAGCGCCGCGGGGTGGGGCGCCGCGGGCCGCGTCCCGGCCGGATGGGAGGAGGCGCCGGAAACTTTCCACGCCGGCCGGAATACAACGTGTCCAGTCGGTGGCGGCGCCGCCATCTTCCTCTCGGGCGTAGGCCGGGAAGCGCGCGGGTGGCGCTTCGCCCCGCCGAGTGGCGGAGCGGCCTCGGAGGTAGAGAGAGGCCGCCGCGGCCTGGGCCCCCAGGTGACGTAGTCGGGGAGCCCCCGCCGGGGCTGACTCCTGGCGTCGCGGCGTGTCGCGGCCCAGCGGGCGGGGCGCGGGACGCCGCCTCGGTCCCGGATGTAAGATGGAGGCGGGGGGGGGGGGGGAAAGGAGGGCGGTCACGTGGTGCGAGCCGCGCGCCCGCCTCCTTAAGGGATCGCTATGGTTGGTGGGGACGCACTGGGGTGGCGGAGCGCGGGGCGGCGGCGTGTCCGCGGACGCCGGGCCGCCGCCACGCTGCCCCGGCCGCCCGGGGCTGGGCGGGACGCGCGCTCCGCGCTCGGCAGTCGCTTCTGGAAGGAGCCGAGTGTCACCGCCCCGCGATGTCGGGGAGCGGGCGGCCTGGGGACTCGTTAGGCGCCGGGCGGGAGTGCGCGGGGTTCCGGGCGGCCGGCGGAGCCCGTGGGCGGCGGCGGCGGCGGCGGCGGCGGCGCGGGGGACGCGGTTCCTCCTCGGAGCTCGGGGCCGCGGCCGGGCTGGGCGGGGTCTCGGGAGGGCGCGGCGGCGGGCCCGGGCGAGGCGGAGGCGCGGCGAGCCGGCGAGGAGGACGGCGCGCGGCCCGCGGGGCCCCGACACCCCGGTCCTGGCTGAGGTAGTAGTTTGTGCTGTTGGTCGGGTTGTGACATTGCCCGCTGTGGAGATAACTGCGCAAGCTACTGCCTTGCTAGTGCCGGAGACGCTCAGCGCCGCCGAGGACAATGGCCCGGGGACCCCCCCCCCCCCGCCTTTGTGTGGCGGGGCGCGGGGAGGGCCGGCCCGCCCCAGACCCCCGGCCGGGCTCGTCCTCCGCCGGGCGGGCGGTGCGCGGGGCTGCGATCCGTGTGCAAAGCGGGGAAGAGCCGAGTCTCTGGGTCCGACCCCCCCCCCTCCCCGTCGAAGGGAGGGGTGCAGTTGTGCCAGACACAACTTTTCACCCGGGGCGATGTGAACGCCGTCCCGCTGGAGCCGGGTGCGGGCTTTGCTTCCTGCCCGGGCGGAGTGGAGGAGACGAGCCGGCCTCTGCTCCGGCCCGAGCCGGGCCGGGGGGCGGACGGGGCGGGGAGACTCGGCAGTGCCGGAGTTTTCCGTCTTCCTGGTTTCGATCTGGTTTGTTCTAAGTCTTCGGGCGGGGCGGGGGGGGGGGATCTGTGAGCCGAAAGCCGTCCAGAGCTCTTGCACTCGGCGGAGATGGGACTGACACAGGACGGCTCGGCTCAGCCTTTCCGATGTACAAGACAAAAATAAAAGCAACTTGTTGTTCCTATGGCTTGTGTGGTATCTGGCCGGCGCGGTGGGTCGGCCCTCCCGTCGGGGGCCCCGGGGCCTCACGCGAACGTGGTGGTGCGTGTCGCTGCACTTCAGTGTCCGAGTTGGAAAGTCAGGTTTCGACCCGATCTCGAGCCTCCGTCTATGGACGGGTTCGGTCCGTGAATGAGTTCTCATAGGAAAGTCAGGTTCTGTGGAGCAAAGGTAGTCTGAGTAACGACTTGGTGCTTTGAATCCCCTCAAGACTGTACTGTCTTTAAAAAAAAAAATCTTGCCGGGAGAAGCAGATGATGAAAGTTTAGCTCGCTTCGTAAAACCTTGTCTGTGATTTGTGTAGAGCTGTGTAACTGTTACTTGGACGCTTAGGTTTTTTTTTTTTTTTTTAAGTTACTTCTTTGCTAAGGAAAAAGCACAAGAAGAAAAAACTTGGAATACAGCTGCCTCTAGACCCCTTCCATAGCCATTTAGTGCCTTTGTGTTCCTGGGTGAGTTGTTTTTTTTTAAAGGTATCTCACTTTGAGAAGGGTAGAACAGACTCTTGCCTTGAATGTTAAATACTTGGTGCTTGCTTTTCTTGGTAACAGAGCAAGGAGAATTCAGGACTTAATATTTTAAGTAACTTCTAGAAACAATCTTGTGGGTACTGTGCACAGTTCTTCAAGCCTAATACCTAGCTCCCTAACTTTACAAATTCCCTTGTAACTTACTGCACTTTAAATGGGTCAAAGAAGAAACCCCACTGGCCTACGCTGACATGCTATTTGTGGTTTGTCATGTGCTTTTAAATTTTGTTTAAAAAGGTATACTGCTCACAGAGTAGCATTCCCATTTGTTGGATAGATTGTTAATTTCATGTTACTAAGTGACCAGAGAAAATACTGTGAGCACTTGTTTTTAGTCCCATAGGTAGATTTATTCTCAAGTTATTTGAGAAACAAATCCATCCGCACGGTGATGAAAACTACCAACTGAACATTCTCATCTTTGACTGTTTCCTGCAAGATGGACTTACTTTATCAAAAATACAGCTTTGTCATGTGACTGACATTTACTTGGTGCAATTAACTTTTTGTTAAAGGTCTACCATCAAGCTTTTAAGTAATTTGTGATTGTAGAAAGCCACTGCAAGGAGGGAGTAAGGCAGCATTTTGAATGTCCTTCTAAATACTGATCCGAAGAAAAGATGGGTTATGATAATGACATTTTAAACAGTTCCATCTTCAGTTGGATAGGCAAGTTAGGGTTTAAGGATGTATCTTGTGAAGATTCTTGGGCAACAATTTGCTTCATTGCCTTAAAGCTAAGAGTTGCCAGTGTATATGAAAACTTGACTTAGAAACTTTTCAAATTGACCTTTTGTCGGGCACCAGTGACTCATTCCTGTAATCCTAACTGCTCAGAGACTTAGATATGAAGACTAGTTTGAAGCCAGCCTCAGCAGGAGAGTCCATGAAACTTACCTCCACTTAACCAGCAAAACCAAGAAAAAACAAGGCGAGCTCTAGCTCAAGTGGTAGAGTACTAGCTTCGAGCAAAAAAGCCAAGGGACAATGCCCAAGCCCCTGAGTTCAAGCCCCAGTACCAGCACACACAAAAATGTGTGAAATGAGGGCTGGGAAGGTGGCTCAGTGGTAGAGCGCTTGCCTTGCATGCCTGAGGCCCTGGGTTCGATTCCTCAGCACCACATAAGCAAAAAGAAAAAGCCGGAAGTGGCACTGTGGCTCAAGTGGTAGAGTGCTAGCCTTGAGCTGAAGAGCTGAGGGACAGCGCCCAGGCCCAGAGTTCAGGCCCCACAACCGGACCCAAAAAAAAAAAAATTGTGTGAAATGACTTTTTGGTCAGGTAGCCAACACATTTTTGCCTTGTGGAGTAGTCCCCAAAGCATTCTTGCCAGAGGCACCTGATGATAAAGGTTAACTCTCACTACGCTAACTATGCACTGAAACTGTTGCTCTATCACCCTTTGTCACACCTCTTTAACATAGTAAAGAAGTCTGACACAGGAGGTACTTTCAATCAGTCCCTTCACGCTTCGGTAACAAGAGGCATATGAGACAATCATCTTCAAAAATGACTTAGCACTCAAATGGACAACTGTATTTCATAAAATTGCAAGCAATTGGTACTGCTTACAAGTAGTTAAAATATTAAAATTACCTGTAGAGTTGTCTAATAAAATTCGGTAGTGTTTTTTGTTAGGTTATACTGTTAGACATCATGGAGAAAGCACAGTAATGGTACTCCTCAAGGGTGGAGGATGTTAAGGGAAATGTTTAAGAATCAAAATGTGGGAAAGTGAAAAAAAAAGCTCTAGTGCCTTTTTTTACTTCAGAGGTTTGGGTGGCACATTAACCAATTTTCACATTATACCCCAGAGTCAGCTAGGGCCCCACCTTCCATGGTGATAAAGCTGAAGATCCCCTCAAGTAACAGCTTGTGCTTCCATCAAGCTTCTAAATGTAACCACCCATTTACAAGATGTTTAAGATGCAGGGAGGCTGAGATCTGAAAAATGGTTCAAAGCCAGCTTGAATGGACAAATCCTCAAAACTTAACCTCTAACCAGCAAAAAGCTGGAAGTGGAGGTGGGACTCAAGTGGTACAGTGTCATCCATAAGCAAAAAAAGTGGAGTGAGAGACCCTGAATTCAAGCCCCAGTATCAGCAAAAAGTAAATGACCTCATATAAACCTCGCTCCTTTTCTCCTATCTGCTACTACTCTATTCAATCCCACATACACAAGTAGATGCAGAGAAACGTGAAATAACCAGAGTAGGTACACTGGAAAATTCTACAGGACAGATCTTTTTTTTTTTTTAATAAATTGCAAGGAAAAATGATAAACAGATTAAAGTGAACTTGATGTCGGTTAATTGCAAGGTGTACACCATAAGATCCTCATTTGATCAAAGCCACCTGGAAAAGAGCCAGCTAGAGTAATTCAAGTAATTCTGAATATTTGAAGTTTGCCATGTTTTGGATAATGATACTACGGTGGTTGTTTAAAGGCCCACTGAGAAAATTACCAATGAATAATTTAGGATATATGGATTTTGCTTCTTGTTTTCAAAGAAAGCATGGGAGTCTGAGCTTGATGGCTTACTCCTGGAATCCTAGCTTCTTGGATGTGGAGATCAGGAGGATCTTGGGTTAAGTCTATCCCAGGTAAAAAAAAAAAAAGTTTAAGAGACCGCATATTGATTATAGAAAGAAAAAAAAAAAGCACTGTGATGGGTACCTGTCAGAATGATGTCCCTGCCAACCCAAGCATAAATGTGATATCTGAAAAAAAAAAAAATGCAGCGGGGGATGTAACTCAAATGGCAGAGCAGTTGCCTAGCAGGTGTAAATCCCATTACTGCCCAAAAGAAAAAGAATCCATGGGTTAAAGGACTATATGTGGAACAGACTTGACCATGTGGTAGTATTTCGAGTTATACTGTTCTGTTTTGGTGGTATGGGATGGTATGTGGAAAAGAAGACCTGAAAATGCAAACCCACACAGAGGTCAATGCCACAGGTGAGTGTGTCTTTGCAGACCTCTGAAATAGGAGTTCTGTCACATTGCATTACACTACAGATCACATTCGTGGACTAACTGCAAGTTCACACGTGCCATAATGGTACCACTGTTTAAATGTCTTATAATTTTATATATAGTTTTTCTATATCATTTAGCCATCTTGAGGTTTGAACTCAATCTTGTGCTTGTTACCCTCATGCTCTAACACTTGAGCTATCTGAGGCATTTTTTATTATTATTTTGCTTTAGTTATTTTTTCACACAGGGTGTTCTGTTTTGGCCCATCACTGGCCTCAGATACTGATACTACCAGTCCTGTCTCATAAATAGATATTCCAGTCATGAGCCACCATGCCTGACAAAATTATGTACTATAATTAAAACTAAATTAGTAAGAAATGCCAGGTGCTGATGGCTCATGCTTGTAATTGTAGTTACTCAGGAGGCTGAGATCTGAGGATCAGGATTGAAAGCCAACTGGTGCAGAAGTCTGACACTCATCTCCAATTAACAACCAGAAAACCTGGAGTGGAATTGTGTGGTTTAAAGTTGTGAAGCTCTAGCCTTGAGCAAAAAAAGCTCAGGGACAGCTCAAGCTGAGTTCAGGCCCCACAACTAACAATCAGAACAGAAGAGTCAGTAAGAAATGCCGATGTGTGGTTGAAGTGGCAGAGTGCCAGCTTGGAGAGAAGCAGCTAAGAACCTGAAGCCTTGAGTTCAGGCCCCAGGACTGTGGGAGTGGGGACTTTTTGCTTGGATACCCACAATAGCAATCCTTCGTGTTTCCCCTAAGAAGAAAAGAACATTCCCAGCACTTCTGTAGGCCTCTCAGGTCTGCTTTGGGGAAGGACATTGAAGTTGACAAGGAAGACATGCCATTGCTGGTCTTCTCTAATGGACATGAAGTGGACTTCCAGATAGAATGCAATCTGAAAGACCATGTGAATCTAGTTCTTTTTTTTTTTTAAATTATGAAAATACCATACAAAGGAGTTACAATTACATGGGCAAGATAATGAGTACATTTCTTATCAAGCATTGTTGCTTCCTCCTTTGTTTCTCCTTCCTATCCCTTGCGAATCTGGTTTCTTTTATGGACCATCTGAAAAGCCTCAGAGTCTAGGTAAAATGTATTTTTTGTCTGTAATATGTATACAGTTATCTAGTCTAATTAGAGGATTGAAGAACCCAGAAGGAAGAGGACAGTTTTACCTGAGTTTTTCTGTCTTGGGGGAAAAAATAGTTCACTTAATGATACATCAGATACATCAATGGTGTACCAGAAATACACTTTTCTTAAAATCTTGTTGAGTCTCACTATGTTGAATCTCAATGTGCTGGTTACTAAGGGGATAAGAGAAACCTTTATTCCGAAGGATTGATTGGTTTCCTGGGTGGGCCTGGGGAAAGGTTTTCATTTGCCAAACCTCAGTAGGGGCTTTTGTAATATTTGACTCCATCTTACTGCAGTGATTTGCTTGTTGAAAATAACAGAATTCTCAAGAAAATCTGACTTCCATCAATAATAACATCCTCCCATACACTAAAGGCTTACAAAAATCTTAATAAAAAAGAAATTTTAGGAATGAGTTTATTACTGAGTTTAATTCACAAAAAGGAATTTTCCCTAGTATGGATGCTGTTGTTGATTTTTGCAGTGTTTGCTTTTAATTAACATTTAATGGTTTGGTTTGATCAAATACTGAATTTGAGTTCAAACATCCATTTCCTCTGAGGATGAAAACTGAAGAGGCCACGTAAATAACAGAAAATCACAGTTTCCAATTTTCAAGAACAATGCAGCATGTGTGGTGTTTTTTCAGTATTTTATGCAATTAAGTGACACCCTCTTACTACTTTTCCTCTTCTGCTCACTTTGTTTCTTACTGTCATGTGCCCAATTTCTTCATTTCTTGCTAAGTAAGCTATGACAATCTGAGGAGAAGGAGGGACCCTCTAACAGGAATAGTACCTGTAAGGCCTCAGGTGTTATCCCTACATTCCTTGTTTGCCATACCTACAATGAGAGTTTGTTCTGAAGGGAATAATAAACCCAAAGTGCCCAGCCAAGCCCTTACCAAAGGCAAGTGTTTCATAAAAGGTAGCTATTGGAAGTAGTCTAAAGTAATTGTACAAAAGAGTTTGAATTCAGCAGTCAATGCATCTTGATCAATGTCACCCTATAAGGTATTTTTCAAATGCTTGTGATTGATACCCAAATAATTCTCTCTCTCTCTCTC
Source organism: Dipodomys merriami (assembly GCF_024711535.1). Taxonomy (NCBI): domain Eukaryota; kingdom Metazoa; phylum Chordata; class Mammalia; order Rodentia; family Heteromyidae; genus Dipodomys; species Dipodomys merriami. The sequence goes on from NW_027202271.1 coordinate 25,082,138, forward strand.
TCTCTCTCTCTCTCTCACACACACACACACACACACACACACACACACACACACACACACACACACACACACACACACACACACACACACACACACACACACACACACACACACACACACACACACACACACACACACTGCACATTTACCCTACTATAACGGGGTTTTCTGGCCAGGGAAATGGTAATGGCTGTGCTTTAAGTGAATATTCAGCAAACAACTTGGAAAAGGACATATAACACACAAAAGTATTATTTTCTCAAATTATTCATTGCTAATCTTGGCACTCTCCTAATTTTGGTGTCAACTTCGGCCAACACAGCAGCCAGTCTGAGTCATTTCTTGTTAACTAAGGTCCAGGCAAGTTTGGGACCTAAACCCCTTCCTTGCTTGCTAGCCAGCACTGCAGAGGCTGTGTAGCATTGTCTGGATTGACAAGTAAATGGCCAGGAGTTAATTTGCATGATAGCCTTCCAGTGCTACAGAAACTAAGAGACTGACCAAATGGTTGAAGCCCTCTGGGCCTCTGATCAGTACATTGCTTCTCATCAGAGTGCCAGGCCCTCCTGGCTGTCCTGGGTGTAGATGCAGGACTGCTGAATGGCAGCACTGGAGAGGAGGGGTGGGGCCAGGTGGCATGCTGATGGCGCACGTTGGCCCCTGTAGGAGGACTCCGTGTCTTTGCTGAAGTGTATACTATTGTTATTGTGACAAGTGCCTTTTTAGTTGAAAGCAATATGTCATTGCTTGTTTAAATGACAGATGGTTAGGGTTGTTACTGTTTCCAGCAAATCCATAACAGAAAAAAAAACAAGTAACATTCAGAATTCCTGGTTTTCAAGAATTCTAGGGTTTCAGAAAATGGAAATTCTGTGGTTTCAACAAGGGCTACAGAATAATGAGTTCTCAATGAAGTCTGATCCACAGACTCTAGGACTGTTAGATTACATGACAAAGAGGGAATAATGGTGGCTAATAATGTAGATGGGATTGAGTGGCTAATAAGCTGACCTTAAAATAGCCCAGGTGGGCCCAGTATAACCACAGTGGAAGAGTCAGGATCAGAGAACGCACAGGCCACAGAAGCAAGGAGAGAGAGACTTGAAGTGAACACTACACCTACCACAGCTGGCTGTGGCAATCAGGAAGCGGGCAGATAGCCAAGTGATTCCTTTCAGAAACTGGAAAATGGGAAGGAAACACTCTAGAAAGGGCTTCCAGTCCAATGAGGCCTATTTTGGACCTTTGATGCCCAGAACATTAAGAAAATAAGAGTTTATAGTAACTCATTAAGTTTGCCATACTTGGTTGCAAGAGCAATAGAAAACAAATACAGCATTTAACTGAAAAAAATAAATTCCCACAATTTGATGAGCCTAAACCAGGTGCCAGTGGCTCACACCTGTAATCCTAGCTACTCAGGAGGCTGAGATCTGAGGATCACAGTTCAAAGCTAGCCCAGGCAGGAAAGTCCGTGAGACTCTTACCTCCAGTGAATCACCAGAAAACCAGAAATGGCGCTGTGGCTCAAGTGGTAGAGCGCTCGCCTTGAGCTGAAGAGCTGAGGGACAGCACCCAGGCCCAGAGTTCAAGCCCCATGACGGACCCCCCCCCAAAAAAAAATCTTGGGCAGGAAAAAAACATGAGGTTCTTATCTTCATTTTACCAGCACAAACCAGAAAAGGATCTGGGGCTTAAGTGATAGAGTGCCAGCCCTGAGTAGGGGGAAAAGAAGAAAAAAGAGCTAACTTAAAAACAAGCCCCAGAAAAATCAGTTCAGGCTCCAATATCAGCATAAATACATAAATGAATAAATAAAATTAATGGACATAAAATGTATCTCTTTCTAAACAAGATAATATTAGTGACATGACAAGACAAAGGCAAAGGGCATAGCTGGCTGGCTGGGGTACAGAGCACTCTATTCAGTTCCTGTCATTCTTATATCACATGGGCTGCCTTAGACAGGACCCCACCAGCCCCCCCAACCTTAGTCTCCATTTGCTTCCATTTCTCTTTTCATTTTTGGTTTGCTTTCTGTGATCTCTGCTTATTTACCTCTTCCATTTTCCCCATTGTGTTCTCAGATCCAGCTCTTCCCCTTTCAACCTGACCCAAACCAGTAAGAAGAAAATAGTAAGCCAGGCACCAGTCACTCACACCTGTAACCCTAGCCTACTCAGGAGGCTGAGATCTGAGGAGTACAGTTTGAAGCCAGCCTGGGCAGGAAAATCCATGAGATTAATCTCCAATTAATCTTCAATCACAGAAAAAGCCAGAGTGGTGCTGTGGCTCAAGTGGTTGACTGCTAGCCTTGAGCAAAAGGAACTCAGGGACAGTGCCCAGACCAGCAAAGTTAGAAAGAGGGAGGGGTTTTTAATGGTACTGGGGTTTGAACTCGGGCATTGTGCTTGCGAGGCAGTTGATCTACTACCTAAGCCCTCGTTGAAATTTTTAATGTCAAATACCAATGAATTCATCTGCCAGCTCAAGACCCATTTCCTTTATTACACAGTCTCTTAATCTACCTTAGTTTCAGCTAGTTCTGAAACCTCTCAACTGGACTGATAGAAACAGTGTTTCTTCATAGCTTTTTCTACCACTATGTGCTTATAAGGGGACTAACCTGTTTTTTGTCACTAACTAATGGTGACAGGGAATTCCATCTTGATTTGTATTAACTTGTGTTCACTTGGGGTGACTTCCTTAGCTTCTACTTAATATCCAGCTTCTGTTTATATATAGTTTTGGGTTAGGTTATCATGGTTATGTTATTTTAGAGACCTGAGAAAGATACTATTCTTAGTAAGGAAAACAGATATGCAAAAGGTTTTTCTCCCTATTTTGTTAGAGTTATATTTATGAGCACTTAAGAATAGATATAGAGATCTTCATTATTAGAATATCTTACCAGTTGACAGTGCCCTGATTTTAATCCCTAGTACTGGAACCCAAACAATTTTTTTATAAACAGGAAAAACAAAACAGAATCTTAGAAAGAGGGAGGAAGGGAGGAAGGGAAGGAGGGAGGAAGGGAAGGAGGGAGGAAGGAGAGTAGGAAGGGAGGAAGGGAAGGACGAGGGGAAATGGTTAGCTCTATCTGCCTATTCATTCTATCCTTACCACACTCATTTCTCTGGAAAAGAGTCAGGCATAGAAGCTGGTGAAGAATACAAAAAGTAGAAGAGGCATCTGAAAACACTAAGGACAAAAACAGCACTGGGAGGGTGATAGGAGATGCCACCTCATCTAGATGATTTAACTGCCACCATTTTCCTTTGAGAAGTTATCGAAGAGTTAATTTTCCCTATGCCCTTGGAGTAAAAGGGAAGTCCTCCACTTCTCTAAATAGTTAATGGCACACAGTAAGAGCTCTTGGCAGGGTTTAGAAGGCAGAGTTAAGCACTCGAGTGTACCAGGGCCCATCACCATCTGTTATCTGTTCAAAATGGGATCCACATTTATAAGAGTCAGATATTTACAGAGCCTTCACCAGATACTTGGCAAAGAAACTGACAGAGGTAGTGTGGTACTCGACAAGCACCGAGTCCAGGGGAGTCAGTGTGGATTGAGATGAATCCTCTCCTATCATCACAAGTAGTTGCTGCTTCCCTGGCATGATATATAAGCAGTTTATTGGAACTGGTGTCCCAAGGCACATCTAAAATAAAAATTCCTCCCTATGATGGTAACTCTGGGTGCCTCCAGAGAGTACAATACCGTCTTCTTTGAAATTCAGTAGGTGCTTCCAAGAAACAAGAAAACTGGATGCTGGTGGCTCACACCTGTAATCCTAGCTACTCAGGATGCTGAGATCTGAGGATTGAGATTTGAAGCCAGCCCAGCAGGAAAGTTTGTAAGACTCTTATCTCTAATAAACTACTCAGAAAAAGCCCAGAAGTTGAGCTGTGGCTCAAGTGGTAGAACCAAAAAAAAAAAAAAAATCATGGATAGAGCCCAGGCACTGAGTTCAAGCCCCAGGATGGGGAAAAGGGGGGAGAATGCTCCTCTATTTCAGGGTTCTCTATTACCTTTGACGTGATGTCTTCCACATCCAAATAATGCTTTTATACTGTTTCAACATGGGCTGTTAATGTTGTAAGTTTTATCAGATGACATTATATTGGATGGAACTAAATATTTAAAAGGGCCATCTGATAATGCTAACATACCTATGTTGGAATTGTATTTCCATTCAAGAGAAATGGAAGAGGGGATTTAAAGTATCTTAATTCTAATCACAGTATTGCTGTAGCCCTCTCTCTTGCCTCCTTGTCTTTCGCCTCTACCATCTTACCCAAAGACTTCTGTAAGAGAACAACAAAGCACCACTGACAATCACCCTTCATCTTGCTTTCTGCTTCCCTGAATTTGATGTTCTCACTCATCCTCCACCTTCCCTCTGTCAGAGTAACTCATTGAAGTGTGATGTCACCTTACTCATCTTCATCTCCCACTCAAGTCTCATGCAGTGGCTGCTCTGTGCTTCTTCTGTGCACATTTGTAAGTCAGCCCCTCTGCCTTGGTTCTAAGTGTGTTAAGAGACCTTGCTACCTAAGTGAAAAAGTTCCTATTCCTTCTTGGCTCTCACCTGTCTCTTGTCTCTTTATACTGTGAACTGTTTCCTCTGCCCATGCTTTAGGAGAACTATTGTTCGAATTCTCTCAGAGTGCTGAGCTGCCATCCGTTAGTCCTGACACTCCTTTGGAGAAAGAAGCCATGTGGAGCAGTGTGAGGGAGGTAAAGAAGCCATCCTGGGTGGTCAGCCCAGTTGAGCCTCTAGGTGACTCCACTCCCAGCGGATTGTAACTACACGATGGATTTGCAATCTCCAGGTGTACCACTGCACACAGTCATTCCAGAGAATCTTATGGGGGGGGAGGGGGGAGAAGCATGCTCAAATAGTAGAGTGCTTACTGCAGAAAGCTTTGAGTTCAAATCCCAAGACAGAAAGAAAGAGGAAGATAGGAAAGATGGAAGGAAGGAAGAAGGGAAGGAAGGAAGGAAGGAAGGAAGGAAGGAAGGAAGGAAGGAAGGAAGGAAGGAAGGAAGGAAGGAAGGAAGGAAGGAAAAAAGGTAGGTAGATAGGTTTTAGAGTAAGAGGTATCCTCAATATTGTCAACACCCCAACTAGATGTTTCCATAAAGCCTTACTACTTCAGTTACTGCTGACTTCTTTTTCTAACTCCTAATAAACTCACTGACACCACACATTTTCCATGACATTTCCTGGATCCTGTGACCAAGTGATACAATCTTTGAAATGTCAAACAATGAAAATACATCTTTTGTAATCTCTTCCGCAAGTCCTACATAGAACTGGACAGAAATTTAACTGTTGACCTGAATTAAAAGTATTGTTCTGTGTTTTCGCTTCTACCAACTACTTTAGCTTTGACTCTCCATAGTGTCTGTTTGTTTGTTTGTTTGTTTTTGGTCCGGTCGTGGGGCCTGAACTCTGGGCCTGGGCGCTGTCCCTCAGCTCTTCAGCTGAAGGCGATCGCTCTACCACTTGAGCTACAGTGCCACTTCCGGTTTTTTCTGGTGGTTTATTGGAGATAGGAATCTCACGGTCTCTCCTGCCCGGGCTGGCTTTGAACCGAGATCCTCAGATCTCAGCCTCCTGAGTAGCTAGGATTACAGGCGTGAGCCACCAACGCCCGGTATAAAGTCAACTTTCTTCTTTTTTTAACTGTATTTTTTCGACTTTTCTTTCTTGCTACTGGGGATCGAACCCAGGACGTTGCACTTGGTAGGTAAGCGCTTTGCCACTGAGCTACATCCCAGCCCATGATGGACAGGTTCTTGAACTAGGGATATAGCTCAGTAGAGCACTTGGCCTGGCATGCCTGAGATCCTAGACTAACACTGAGCACTGGAAAAAAAAATTCTTGGGCATACTCCATAGCTACCAATGAGAGGTTCTGGTGGGTGGGCCTAGCACCTATTTTAGCATGCCTTCTGGTGCCTATTAAAGCATGAGAAATGTTCTTGTGATACAGAGTCCCACGTATGTGGCCCAAAGACTTGGGAATTTTTAGTTCTGATACAGCTGTATATTTACAAGAAAGGTATTTTCTTTCCTTTTTAAAGAATCTGTAATATGATAATCCCATCACCCTTCTAGAAATAGGAAAAGCAAGTTACCGAGTCATTACATATCAGTGATGGAAGTCACAGTTAAGTGGGAGGACGGAGCGATGAAGATAATATAATATTCCAGCCATCTCTAAATGGCTACACAGAGGTTCTCAGCAACCAAGTACTCCAGAATTCAAGGAAGGCATGTACACTGTGGATGACCAAGCTCCAAAATGACAGATCGACAGTGAACCTGGAACCCAAAGAGAAACAAGCCCTGCTGACTAGGAGTCCCACCAGAAATCTGACACAATTGCTCAGCACTGCCTGCACTCATCAAGCACGTGCTATGGGGCAGACCACTATCCTGCACCAGGCTGCATTGTTCTGTCTCCTTACTCCAATGGGTTGGTTCATGGACTGAATTCTTTCCAATTTCTGAGCCTCTGTGTGCTCGTTTGGTAAAGTTTTTGTTTCTCATGTCTAAGCTAATAAGGATGGGAGTCTGGAAGTGGATTAGAAGGGCGCCATTAAAAGCAGCTGTCTTTGCTGACAGGAGGCCTCCTGGATGATGTCTGGGCGCACCAGGGGTGGACATTGCTGTAGATTTGACATTACAAGCCAGTGATTGCCTCATATTGCGGTGCAGGCTGATCAGACTGAATGCTCCTCGTAATGAACCAGGAACTGAGCTCAAGAAAAATGGAATTGGTGAGAAAGATGAGTCATCTTGAAGTTCCTAAGGAAGAATACTGGCAAACAGGCTCTGGGGCTCTCCCGAGTCCACAGCCATCTTACTCTTGTGACTGGTAGCAGGCCTCAGATTGCGCCAGCCTGGTGGTCAATTCCTCTTCACAGGGGTCTCTCCACAGAGTGAATGAGCAAATGAGATTATCCTAATTTTTTAACACACGTGGATCAAAGGGCATTATCCATGAATTTAAATAAGCTTTACTTACCCTTTGATTAAAATGAGCTTGTATTAGAATTCATTCGATTAGCATCCCATTAATTATTTGATGTGTAGGATTCATGTTCTTGCTGCATGTGGTAGTGCATACCTATAATCAATCCCAGTGCTCCAGGATCCTGAAGCAGAAGGAGATGGACTTCAAGGCCTGCCTGGCCTGCCTAGTGAGACCATGTTTCAAACAAACAAACAACCACTAGCGTGACTTCTGTTTATTCGCCCTAGTCTACCACCTCCAGCTCCATGCTCATCACCTGATGTTCTGAGTAGGATATTGTGGACATTCCTAGACCCTTGCAGACCCTCCTAGACCTTATTTCCCAGAGCTCCAATAGCACTGGGACGGCTCCATGGGGTGAGGTGTGTGGTGGTGTTGGCCCTGGCAGGGCACCTGGTATCCGAGGCCTGGGTGCCAGTCAGTGTACCTCAGAAAATGATTCTCACTTCATTCAGTTCACATTGTTTTCCCTTCTGTTTATTCTCTTTTCCAAGATCCTTCTTTCTGCTTGTTCCTCCCATCTGTCCTTTTCCTTTCCGATGAGCTTTGTTTTCCACCTGCTGCTGGAAAAGCCACCCACCCCTTCTCCCAGGGCCAGTTCCTCTTGCCCTTTGTGACCCAGGGCTGGGCTCAGCAGGAGCGCAGCCAGCCCCCATCCTCGCCCTCTTAAGTTACTCTCGCCTCTGGTGTCTTCACCTCTTACTCTCTCCCACAAGCATTAGATATTTAGGTGTTTATTTCCTCGGACCTTAGGCTTTGTATTCATCTCCACAGAAACATTTGAAAAGGCTTCGATAATGTTTGCAAAATGAATAAATAAAAAACCAGAGGCTGTCAGAGTCATCCCGAACTGCTATTCACAGGCACAGCTTGAGCCCCCTTGGCAAGATCCTGGCCTAGCAGCCTCCTGCCCAAGAAAAATGCTCCAAAGGCTCAAGTCCAAGCATACCCCAAAGGGAAGGGAGTACTGTCAACTAAGACAGGAAATGGGCAGTGTGTAAGAGCAGGGGTCCTAGAAGTTTTGTTGGGGATGACCTAGAATCCACAACCAAGGAAATGTGTGCTCCCTAAGACAAGCAGCACATCTTTATAGAGCAAACTAGAGCGGCCAGGGAGACCCACAGTCCATGAGATTGAAGGAGGCTACACAAAAGAAGTGGTTGTTGTTCTTCAGCGGGGGCAGCCTCCATTTGTGGTAATTCTGATCCCAGACAAGGAGCTGTGCAGACGGAGGAGGTGGAGAGGAAGAACGGGAAGCATCCACGGGGCAGCCTAGTGAGCAGCTGTCCCAAGAGCAAATGAATGGCAATGACCCGAGCAAATGAATGGTTGTGATGACAGAGGAGTTTCCTGCAGTGTGCCAGGAGCAGGCCAGCAGGGAAAGGCAGAAGGGCAGACCGGGCCCATTGTGCCTGATGGAGCAAATGCTACTGCATAGCTACCGGCCTGACCGTCCTTGAAGAAAACTACCACCAGGGTTCAAGTGGCAATGTGGACATTGCACAGTATTATGAATTGTTTCTGGGCCATGCTATTAGAGGAGCAGGGTTATTTGAAGCTAAAAATAATATATTTTTTTGGTGGGGGGAAGTTAGTTTTCTTTTGTGATTTTGGCATTACCTGTCATCATGATGATTAGATATATTCTAAGAAATGTGAGTGGTTTTCTACTACTTTCCTTAGAAGATTAGCAAGAACACCTGCCTGAGAATCTTTACCAGGGAGTGAAGTTGAGAGTCAGCTGGCAGTCACGACGTTCAGGAGCCTTGTCAGCATCTCACAGCGCTGCACATCCAGGATCATCATCATCCGCGTCTTCTCCCTTCCATGCTTGCATCCTACCACAGCTACTTTTTTCTTTTCTTTCTTTCTGTTGTAGGGCTTGAATTCAAAGTCTGGTTCTGTCCTTAAGCTCTTTTTGCTCAAGGCTAGCACTTTACACTTTGAGCCACAGCACCACTTCTAGTTTTCTGGTGGTTAATTGCAGGTAAGAGTCTCATGAACTTTCCTGCCTTGCCTGGCTTTGAACCTCAATCTTCAGATCTCAGCCTCCTGAGTAACTAGGATTATAGGCAAGAACCCACCACTTATTTTGTCCCCTGTCCTTCACGGACTCCTCTTGCTCCACAACCCAGGCACATGGGGAAAATTTCCCTTCCAAACTTTTAAATCTGAAAGATTTAAGTCTTACTCTGATTGCCCATAGCACCACTCTCTTCTTATATCTGTTACCTGCCTGTCGGATGTTTTACACATTTAGGGTGGTTGGACACAGGACCTCTGTGCTCTATGTGCATTTTGTGGCCTGTAGCTCAAGGAGGTCCTTGTTACTGGTCTCTATTACTGCTCTGGAAGGCCACCCTTCCTTTCTACTCCACTTTGCTCTGGTGACGGGACTAAATGGGCCACCTTCACTTCTTCCCAAATACTGTTGGATGAGACTAGTCAACACGGACCCTTGCCAGGCAGCCCTCATCCTGCCGAGCCTGCTCCACCTGACAGCATTGCACTTTTCCAGCGTGACAGTGGCAGGACAATTACCGATGGCCTTCTAGACCTGCCTCAACACTTCCTGTAACCTGGCAGTGAGTGAAACGCGCAACTTTCCAACCCGATGACATTTAAGGCAGCCACTCATTTGCTCAGGCAGCAAAATAAATTGGTATTCAGCTGCTCCTAGTCGAATTTTCTGGTTAGAGCTATAAATAAAAGAAATGATTGTGCCACTGCAAGAGTGACACCAACCTGCCCTCTCCCCGAAGTAATCAAGATCTGGCTTTGTTCCTGTGGCTCGGAGGAGTGAGTGCTAAGGATTGTAAGTGGAGGTTGCCTAGTGCTGTGTGCCCACATGTGAGCCCTCCCGTCCACCATACCACAAATGAATGGGATGCACATAAATTGCATCCCCAGCCCTGCTGAATCTGCAGTTCATTCATATGAAAACATTTTCCAATACATAACTCCCCCAACATTCTTATTTAGTCTTTTATTCATGAGACTAAGTCACACTCCATGGTGATATTTAAATACCAATTCCTGCAAGAATGACCTTGGTGAGTGTGTGGTGCACTTAGCCAATCATGTATAGATATGGTAAATGCCAGTGATGTCTGTTGAACATTCAGAAGCAAGCACTCGTTTTTCCACAGCAAGATTATGAAATAAAATATTTCTAAAAGCATGTCCTAATAATTGTCCCCACTCTCCCAAATTCCTGCTTCCCTTCTGTGCTGTGTTGCATTTTTTCTTACAGTAAAATCAGAAACAAAAGCAAAGGGAAAAAAAAATTCTTCCTATCGACCCTGCAAACTCTGATGTCTGGTTTGTACAAACACGAAGAGGAGCAAAAAAGTATGTCTCAGTCAACTCAAAAGATCTTCACCCTCTCTCAGGCGAAATCTGCTTTAATCAGCAAGCTAGCACATTCTGTCAAACTCTCCGACTTTTCAAAGCAATAAATTCTTCCGTTTCGGCAAAAGCTAGCCCTCACAGCTGCCGTGCATTCTACATTAAAGCTGTTACCAAGTTGATTTCCCTGCTCAGCCAAGAGGCTGCTCCCTGGCTCTGCCCTAAATTAATAAAGCCAATCAGAAATGCACAACGCCTGGACAGCCAATCATTCTTCTCGAGGTTTATGTCATCGTCTCTGCGGTTAGATAAATCACTGCTAAAGCGGTTACACCAATGACCATAAATTAGGGGGCCTTGGGGGGGGGAAGTAGGGGGAGGGGGCCGTCCCTCCCCTCCGGAGGACACTGCAGACTGTGGTCCTCAGGGGGGAGGTGGGGGGTGGTGGCGAGGCCCTGAGCCTTTGGGGTCACGGGATGCAGCCCGCCAGGCTCCCAAGGCTGTGGGCACCAGCTGTGGGCCCGGATCGCCTCCATCCCTCAGGTGTGGGCACTCCACGTGCGCGCGCCTCTGCCCACATTATTTACGGCTCGGGTTAGGCCACTGATTTGCTGAGATGGAGAAGGCATTTCTCAGTGTGGCTCCCCGTGGGTGGGGGAGGCAGCCAGGGGCCGCGGCCGAGGGGGTGGCGGTGGGGCGCGGGGGCGCAGGGATGGAGCAGAGCGCACTGGGGAGCCCGTGCGCCCGGCCCCGCCGCGCGCCGGGAACAGCCCGCACGGGGCGCAAGGGGCGGGGATGAAGTCCTGCGGCGGCGGCGGCGGCGGCGGCGGCGGGGCGCTGCGTTGCTCCGGACAGGGGTTAGCTTCCTCCGCTCACCCGACCCCCACCCGGCCACGCCCTCTTTGTAAACACAGAATCGGGCAAACCCCCGAGAGTGCTGGCTTTCCACCCGCATCCCAAACCCTCCGGTCGTCGGGAAGGAGGCCCCGCGTGGCCCCTGGGGTCTCCCCGGGAACGCAGTGTGTGTGTGTGTGGGGGGGGGGATCCGCAGTAACGACTCCCAGGGGCGATGCTGCCGGCTGTTCTTTCCGTTGGCACCGCCTCCAGCTGGAGCAGGCCCTCCCGTGTGCGTGAGAGCCTGCACGTCCCGGACCCCGCGCGCAGCCGGGCACAGCTGGATCCCCCAACCGTGCACATTTATGCCCGCAAGCAGGAAAACGCAAGTCAGCTGCTCCGAGCCACGGAACGCTGACGGCGCCCCTAATAACATGAAGGGGGGGTGTCCCCTCCGGCAGCCCCCAGAGTCCAAACTGAGGCCGTTTTTGTTTTGTTTGTTTTGGAAGGGACAAAGGAAAACCTGGAGAAGTCAGTCCTGCAGTAGAGATGGCTGGAGTATTTCTCCTGTCTGTCCCCTTGGCTGATTGCTTTCAGCCTCTTGGAAGAGCGGGCATGGCTCTCCTAGCCTTTCTTCCGCGCACGGTCCTCCGGGGCTTGCCTTGCTTTGCATGGGTGGCTCTTCTTCCCTTACTAGAACAGTGCCTGCCTGCCTTTCAGCTCTGTCACGTCCCTCCCAAAATCTCACTTTGCTCAGGAGATTGCCTCTCTGCCCAGCATAGCAGGGGAGAAACAAGGGGGGGCCCAGGGATGGGATGGCACTGAGAAGCAGACACCAGGACAATGATGCTTGTCTTCTCTCCCGCAACCCTAACACCCACAGTAGACACACCGGGTGTAGAGACAAATGTGGGGCCCTGTTACAAACTAGTTTACGACCACCAAAATTCATACACTGAAGCTGTAACCATGACCATTCTCCAACCCCACCCCCAGTGCCACAGAGTGGCTATGTTTGGAGAACTAATAAAGGGATGCAATTAGGCTACCTAAAGTCACATGGGGAACCCTAATGTGATTTTGTTTGTTTGTTTGAACAAGAAAAGGAAATTTGGACCCACAAAGAAACACGAAGCACCTGAGGTCCCCAGAGAAAAGACAAGAGAAGCCACCATGCACAGGGCAGGAAACAGCCCAGAAACCTGGATCTTGGACTTCTAGGGTGACAAAGGAGAAAGACATTTCTATTGTTGAAGATGCCCAGGCTGTGTTCATGGCAGTCTTGGCAAACTAATCTTAGGAGGCAGGAACATCCTCTGGCCTATTTCTTCTTTCGCCAGCTTGGCACTGGCTGGCACAACTTAAGGACTTAGCAACAAATGAAACTTCTCTGTTGATAAAGCTTTATTTCTTCCCTCGTTTGATTCCCTCCCCCTCCCCCAGTCGGCCAGCATGCGTTCAGAAGTGTGTTCTTGATATCTTTACACATGGATTTCACCTCTGATTCACCTGGAGAATATTCAAAACATCCTAATGAGGACTTCAAGATTCTGACTTGAAGGGGCTGAAGTCTGATCTTGTTGACAGGGTCTTCTTAAAAGTTCAGCCAGGGTGAAGAACCACTCTAGCAAGGGACAGGTATTCAATGTTTTTGGCTCTCATGTCATTGGATTTAGGCTCACGTGAAAATACTTTGAATTGCATGCTGTTGAAATTCACATCATCGTGTCACTCTTCTTATTGCCGAGTTGAGGCAAAGGCCAAACAGATCATCGGGAAATGTCCATGTTAAGATTATTATGGAAATAAACGGGATCAGTGGAAGGTGAGGGTAAATATACATATACATATATGATAATGTCCTAATGAAAGCCGTACTTTTGTACAATTAATATATGCTAACAAAAATGCCTAAAATCCTCACATCATAGCTTGGAGCCTGTGTTGGAGGAGATCTGTTCACTTCATCAAAAGAAAAAAGCTGTTAGCACATAAAACATTCATCTTATTTCAGGTCAACTGAAGAGAGATGTCAAGAGGTGTACAATACTGATACTCTGACAAATGGCTCTCCATCCTGACACCCAGATTTTGTAATAAACAGTGCATCTAGGCACCCTGACAAAAGATTTACCTTGTGCCATTACTTTTATTGCAGGCCAGTGCTTCAGAATGAAGGATCTGTTTAAGTACACTTCTGGTTCAAGAGGATTTGAACATAATTCTGTCCCGCCCTTTAGATGCTGGACATCTTTCCTTTTATACTACGAGTAGATGTGAATAGAAAGTTACAGTTTACCTGTTTCTCACTCTTTACTAACATGTAGTAAATCCAGGCACTTCAGTCCAGGCACTTCGGCTTATACTCCTGGGCTTGTGCACCATTCACTCTGCTTGGATGAAGGACTTACAATCAGGTCTGGTGCTCAATCTCCATCATGAACCTTTAGGAGCTGCTGGCTGGCATACAGCTCCAATAAATACTGAGAGTCAGAACTACAGAGTGAGGCTGGCTGTGGTGCTTTGTATCTGGAACTCTAGAAGCTGAGGCAGGAGGATAACTTGAGCCTAGGAGTTTGGCATCAACCTGGGTGACATAGGAGAACCCATATCAAACAGCAAAACAGAACAGAATCCCCTCTAGAGGGAGAAGGAAATAAGGTGTGAAAAAAAAAAAAAAAACCCAACTTTTTTCCCCCTGGCGTCAGTACCCCCAAAGGTTCAGTGTAAAATTCAGTGATAGGGATCGGACATGAAAGAGCTTGTTAAAAATGTACAAAGTGTTTCCCTATATAAGCGGCTGTGTTTCGGGTGCACGCTCTCTTGCGCCCAAGCTCTCCTACAACTAAAAGGCTCTCCAATAAAGCGTGATCTGAGAAGAAAAAAAAAAAAAAAAAAATGTACAAAGTGGGCACTACTGGCTCACACATGCAATCCTTGGTACTTAGGAGGCTGAGATCTGATGATCATGGTTTAAAGCTAGCTAGGGCAAGCAAATCTGTGACATTCTTATCCCTAGTTAACTTTACAGTTTTGTTTTGCTTCCTTGTTCAAGACTGGTACTATACTACTTGAACCACACCTCTACTTCCAGGTTTTTACTGCTTAGAGATCAGAGTCTCTCAGATTTATCTGCTCTGGCTGCCTTTGAATAGTGATTCTCAGATCTTAGCCTCCTGAGTAGACAGGATTACAGGCATGAGCCATCAGCACTTGGCTTCTACTTTACCTTATAGTGACTACAATTACCAATATTGAATTTCAACAAAATTAAACAAGTTCATGTCTGTATATCCTTCCCAGGAAGTGTTTCCTCCAGGTCTGCATTCAGACCTTCCAATGCCTTGCCTCTGGTCCTCTTGATCCAGTCACCTGCTCAGATCTGGTCCTAGAAGATGGTCAAGGACCCTGCCCCTATCATGTGTCCAGTCACATTTTGAATCTCTTGCAGGCAGGTTAACTGGGATTAGTAAAGCAAAGGAAGTTAGCTGGCTGGAAAATCTTGTCAGAACTGAAAGACAAGAGATGGAAAAGGCAGAGATTACAAGCCACAGTGGTTTCAAGGCTCTAATGACAGAAAAAGCAATTAGAAAGGCAGAGTTATTGCTAGGGTATATAATTCATTCTTTGGCCTGTCATTTAGGTGAAGGAAATAAGTCTGAAGTACTTTACACATAAGGATTTTTAAAAGAATGAGATTTTTTTTTTTTTTTTTTTTTTTTTTTTTTGTCAGTCGTAAGGCTTGAACTCTGGGCCTGGGCACTGTCCCTTAGCTCTTCAGCTCAAGGCTAGTGCTCTACCACTTGAGCCACAGCACCACTTCTGGCTTTTTTTTCCCCCCTGCTTATGTGGTGCTGAGGAATTGAACCTGAACCCAGGGCTTCATGTATGCAAGGCAAGCGCTCTTCCCAGCCCCTGATGACAATTTCTTAAGTTTTTTTTTTTTTTTTTTTTGTCAGTCGTAGGGCTTGAACTCTGGGCTGATGACAATTTCTTAAACACACAAAACATGCACATACAGTTTAGTGTGTGTGTGTGTGTGTGTGTTGGTCTTGGGGCTTGAACTCTGGGCCTGGGTGCTGTCCCTCAGCTCTTCAGCTCAAGGCGAGTGCTCTACCACTTGAGCTACAGCGCCACTTCCGGTTTTCTGGTGGTTTATTGGAGATAGGAGTCTCACGGTCTTTCCTGCCTGGGCTGGCTTTGAACCTCAATCCTCAGATCTCAGCCTCCTGAGTAGCTAGGATTACAGGCGTGAGCCACCAGCGCCCGGCGCAACACAATCTTGGGAAGCAAAAATTACTTGATGATTGAAAGGCTCAAAAGTGGTACAACTTGAGAACAGTCTTACTATACACAAGGAATTATGGAATTTCTTTTTTCTGGGGTGAGAGCCTCTAAATGGTCAGCATTTTCTTGGCTTAGTAATGATCCATTGGCCTGAAGAAGCAAAAGCATAACCCTGGAACATAATGTTTGCTAAAATCCAAGCAACAATATCTCTGCTTTATTGTTCTATGTTGGCTCTCCATTTCTGTCACCCGTATCATGTTCTTTATGAAAGTTTTTTCAGTGGTGCTGTGGCTCAAAGTGGCAGAACACTAGCTAGCCTTGAGTATAAAAGCTTAACGACAGTGCCCAGGCCCTGAGTTTAAGCACCATGGCCAACTACAACAACAACAAACAAAAAAAAAAAAAGGAAAGAAAAATTATTTCCCAAGTCACAAGTGTATTTTCTTTTTTCTTTCTTTCTTTTTTTTTTTTGTTGGTTGTGGGGCTTGAACTCTGAGTCTGGGCGCTGTCCCTCAGCTCTTCAGCTCAAGGCTAGCTACCACTTGAGCCACAGTGCCACTTCCGGTTTTCTGGTGGTTTATTGGAGATAATTTCACCTTTCCTCCCCAGGCTGGCTTTGAACCCTGATCCTCAGATCTCAGCCTCCTGACTAGCTAGGATTACAGGCGTGAGCCACAATTGCCTGGCTCACAAGTGTATTTTCTCAAAGCCATTTTTTTCTGTCTCCATTTCTCCCTTCTCTTCTCCACTATTTCTTAGCTAAACCAGATCCAAATTGTCTAAATCATATTCCATGTATCTATTGTTGTACAGTATTATCCAAAATATAATCATTTAAACATGGTTCTGTGGGCCAGGAATCTGGCCTGGGCTCGGTGGGGTTTACTCTTCCTCTACTTTACAATACCCTGAGCCTCAGCTGCAGCGGCCTGGGTGGTGAGAGCTAGCTGACTGAGCCTCTGTTTCCTTGTGATGTCACCTACAGTTACTCACTTGGGGTTTGGGGATTGGAGACCTAACTCCTAATGTCTGGGCATGTTTGGTTCTCTCCCATGAGGCTTTCCACCATCACTCAGTAATCAGGTCTGACAATGAAAGCGTATAAGCGTCCAAGGGCGAAAGCAGGTGCTACGAAACCTCCAGAGATCTCCGCCTGGAAGCCTCTGAATGTCACTTCTGGTTTCCATTAAGCAAAAACAAATCACAAGCTAGGCCAGATTCAAGATATAGAGAAACAGTTCCCTTTCTTCATGAAAAAGGCACCTTTGTAAAGGACCTTGGTGGCACTGGTGAGAGCCATTTTTGGAGAGAAACTTACCACTGCTTTCAAGAGCTAATTGGATAACTGAAATGTGGCTTGTGATGGCATGCTGTGTGACTTCTATCTTTTAGATGTGCCAATCTTCCAGTCCATAATTCAAGGTTAACTCTCTCCATAGGTTTCTAGTGCAACGAGGGGGGAAGGAGGCAGCATAAACAGTAGGGTTCAGGCAGAGGTGAAATGAGCTGGGAAAGCTTGGCCATCGGAGCATCCTACACAGCCATCTTCCACCCTTCCCTCTAAGAATCAGGGGATGCTGTAACTACTAACTTGCCTTTGTGAGTCAGCAGAGTGCTCTGTTTTGTTCATAGTTTTGCATTCCGTATTTTCAGATGCTTGCACTTCATTTGGGCTCAAGATATTAAGTGGAAAACTCCAGGAATAAAGAGTTCATGCCTTTTAATAGCATGGCATTTTTGTGTGTGGAAGCCCTGGTTCTGGGGCTTGAACTCATTAGGTTCTTGCTTAGTTTTTGTTGTTTTTGTTTTTTGTTTTCCCCTCAAAATTGTTGCTCTGCCATTTGAGCTGCCCTCCCAGAATGTGAATTTTGTTTTATTTTATTTTCACTGTTACTAATATTTTATAGTGCTTAATTTAAATTACTAAATAGCCTAAGTATGTATGTATAGGAAAAAAAGATCATTTGCACATAGGGCTTAGTAAATATTATCTGCCTTTTCAGATATCTGACTAGAACCTTGGAAATATCCTCAGAGGATAAGGGAGGACTACAGTACTTGGTTGGTTATTTTTGTTAGTCATGGGGCTTGAACTCTGGGCACCCGGCCTAAAAAAAATGTTTTGTTGATATTTTCTACATTACATTTCACTTTCTGGATTCTGGAACTACGCCCCATCAGCATCCTTTATACTAGCTGTTTAGGTAAGTTTCCTGTATGAAATAGTATTTTTTGCAAGTACTTAAAATGTGTAGGTGATTAAGGGAGGCTTTTTATCCTTTGTTTATATTGGTGTTGTTACTGGGCTTGAACTCAGGGTGGGCACTGTCCCTTAGCTTTTTCACTCAAGGCTGGTGCTCTAGCATTTAAGCCACAGTTTCACTTTTGGCTTTTTGGTGGTTAAGTAGAGATAAGAATCTCAAGGGCTTTTCTGCTCAGGCTGGTTTCACACCATAACCCTCAGGTCTCAGCCCCCTGAAGTCACTAGGATTTCAGGCATCAGCCACTGGCATCTGGCTTAAGGGAATCTCAACTCTTACCTACTTCTGCAAGATTAGGTTCTGGCCTTTTACTCAAGAATACCTCTTGGGAGTGATTCTTCCCTCCACATTTTTGTGTGTTCATACATGCTATCATAGCTCTCCTGGAGGCATGGCTATAATGAATTAGCCCAATCCTCTACTCCTGTGTTGGCAATTCTTCTTTTGAGTCTGTGCCCCTAGCTGATTACCTCACATTCATCCATTAAACTCTTTTTTTTTTTTTTTTTTTGGTCGGTCATGGGGCTTGAACTCTGGGCCTGGGCGCTGTCCCTCAGCTCTTCAGCTCAAGGCCAGCGCTCTACCACTTGAGCTACAGCGCCACTCCCGGTTTTCTGGTGGTTTATTGGAGATAGGAGTCTCACGGTCTTTCCTGCCCGGGCTGGCTTTGAACCTCGATTCTCAGATCTCAGCCTCCTGAGTAGCTAGGATTACAGGCGTGAGCCACCGGCACCCGGCCCATTAAACTCTCTTATCATTCCATCACTTGATATGAAAATTACAGTGAATCCAAAGAAAAGACACAAAAAACGTTTTGCTAAAGATGTCCTATATACATATATATATATAATATTTTATTTTAAAATGTCATTGAGCATATACAGTTCTTTAGCTTTTTCCAGGGGACGCTGCACCTAAGTTTCAAAACACACAAAATAGATCCCCTTTACTAAACGGTTCTTATTTGGGGGGTTACAAAAATCAGTGTTTCACAATCACAAAGCATAAAGGTACATGGTTCTGAGACCATTCCAAGCAGATTCTTCTCGATTCACTGTACGTAGGGGAGTTTTGGAAACCCAGACAACAATATGCATAATTCTTACAAATGATCCTCAGCTGGGCCTTCCTTGGTCTCCAAACAAACAAAGAAAAATCAGAGGCAAAACAGGAGTGAAATAGTAACCCAGGACCGCCCCAAACAAACACAAAATACTGGAAGATCGGAAGAGTGAAGGACACACGGCTCTCCTCAAGTACATCACAGCAGAAAACGACAGCACAGTTACAGCCTTGTTTGGTCACCGTCTACCTGGTTGTTACAAAGCTTCATCTGAGACATGGAGGAAAAAAAAAAAAAAGCTATTTACACAGATAAACATCGTGGAGGAGAAAGCAGCTCTCCCCAGGCTGGCACTCAAGCCGCACATGCGCAGTGGGGCTCCTGGAAGAGGCTGCCCGGGCTGCTCACAGGACTCTGAGGGAATCCGGGTGTGCCGCACCGTGTGCCATCACTGCACAAAAGCCAAGTGAACTCCAGGGGTGTCGGTGGTGCAGAGTTCCTAGCATAGAATTCTGTCTGGTGCCCAGACACAGTTTCACTACTCTCCTGCATCGGGTAGCGTGCAGGGTCAGTGTGGTTGAGCACAGAGCACAAGTCTCACTGCTATCTCCTGCTGTCCCAGCCGCACTCAGTTATAGACGTTCAAATCTCATCAGCGCTTTCACATACTCATTCTAGAATCAGCAGGACTGCTGGGTCGCTTAGAGAACAGTGAGATCCTCAAACTTGGGGAAACAGAAATATCCGCTGCTGCTGTGGCCTTCTAAATACAGCTGATGGCCAGAGGAGGAGGGGAGGGGGGAGGGGAGGGGAGGGAAGGGAGGGGGAGGAAGGGGAAGCAAGGGAAGAGTCAGTATTTTTACGACGTGTGCGAGACCTTTCCCGGGTGCACTGTTTTTCCACGGCAGTGCTGTGGGGCTAAATCTGGCTTTGGGGACTTCCGATCTTGCCCATCAAAATCTGCCTCTGGTTTTCACTCCCCCCCGCCACCCCCCAAACAGTGAGGGCTGAGAAGAGCCCCACGAGGTCAATTACAAGACACTTAAAAAGCTGAACACTGCGTTTGTGGCTCACACCTATAATCCTGGCTACTTAGGAGGGTGTGATCTGAGGGTCCTGATTCAGCCAGGACAGTAAAGTCTGTGAGACTTTGATCTCCAATTAACCACCAAAAAGCTACAAGTGGAGGTGTGGGCTCAAGTGATAGAGCACCAGCCTTGACTAGGATGGCACCCAGGCCCAGTAGTTGGCACACACACACACACACACACACACACACACACACACACACACACACACACACACACACATTAAAGACCTCAAACGTTCCAAGGGTGAACCCTATAGGAAATAATGAAACACCCACCTCCCCACAACTTTTTTTTTTGAGACAAGGTTCGCTGGGCAGCCTCGATTGGTGTGAACTCTTAGTCTTCCACCCCTCATCCTTGAAATCCTCGCTCCTTAGGCTTTGCTCTGGCAGATAGCTGCATGTACTGCCTAGCCTCGTTTTGATTTCTTTTCTCCCTCCAGGATAGTGGTTGGGGCTGAACCACCACAGGAGGCCCCGCCCCACCTGTCCTGACTGCTGGCAGCGCTGGCACAGTGTGACAAGAACACAGCTTCAGTGGTGGGCTGGCAAAATGCTGAGGACGATGGATGGGCTTTGAGTTCACACCCTCTAAGTGTCACCATATATTCCAATAAGCAGGGGCTGGGCTAGCAAAGAGATTCAGGGCAGGCACTGGCCCAACAAAGAGATTTAGGGCTGAAAGGGCCTTTCATTAAAGGAAGTGGCCACACAAGCCCCAAGACAACCATAAAGACCTGACTAGGAAATCAAAAGCTTTCCATTACCCAAGACTTCCTCTGAGGCTATGAGAACCAGCAGATTTGGCTGTAAGTCCAATACACAAGATTCCAGGACCACATATAAATATGTCTGGCAAAATTCTGAGTGTGTTGTCTTTTGACCGTTCTACAAATGTTCCAAGGACCCCCTCAGTTGGTGTACTCAGTTACTTAGCTAGGCCAGGATGACTTGGGGCCTGGGTGAAAAATAAGGCCAAAATGGAGTAAGCTCAATTCACAGAGCAATATCAGTGCTGGGCAGATCTGCCAGGGCAGTCACAAATCATTTTTACCCACTTTCAATTTATTTACCTCATTTGTAGTTCTCTTCCCTTCCCCCAAACACAAACATGGACTTGGCTTGCTACATCTTTTTACCCAAGGAGATTTTGGAAAAGAATTCCTGGATACCTTTTTGTAGTTAAAACCAGCAGAATGAAATGCTCGTGGTTTTAGACTAATTTGAAGGAGGAGTTTGCAGTTTTTCCTGAGACACGCCTTGGCAGTAAATGAATGGTGAATGGAGTAGAGAGTTGTCATAACATCTACATGATATCTATACCCACATTCTGACTGGTGGCTTTAGTGAAAGTAGAGCAGCTCAGGCAGGGCCCAGAGAGGTGCAGAAAAGCAACAAAAGTGAGAGGCATTGGGAATATAGGAAAGATCCCCAAACAGGCAGCTCGGAAGTCTTTCTCCTGTTTCCAGTTTGTGTGTGACTTTGGGAATGGGGCGGGGGGGGGGGGGGGAGGGAAGGTTAAGGCAGGAACTGATGGGCCTCTCTGCTGTAGGGTGCCTGAAAGTTTTCCCGTAGCATCACATTCTGCCAGGCAGCAAATGGTTTACCACAAACCTCTCCCCCCCAGTGACGTTCAGTTGTAGCTCAGACTTCCTGAAGGAGAGGGGAACTCTGTCAGACAAAGGTGACTCCTGACAAAATAGTGGGTAGCTCAGCCCTCTGGCAACATGTTGGCAAACACCTGGAGGGATAAATCCCCACAGTATTGTACCCAGCAGACAGGGCACTGGGTCAACACTGTGGAATGAATTTCTTCCTGAGAAGGAAGGCTCCAAGCCTTTCCTAAGAAACTATCTACTGTTCCAGGAAATGTAGGCAATTTGTCACTTTGGAGGCAAGGTTCCTATACTCACCTCTGGGAAGGGATCTACACAAACATGAGAACTGGATTGACTCTCAGAATCTGAGGAAATGACACCGATGACTTTTCTTTCCTGGGTAGGCTGAATGGAGGAATTGTCAAAATGGTGACCACAGCCAAGTGCCAAGGTGGCTCACCCATGTCATCCTAGCTACTCAGGAGGCTGAGATGGGAGGCAGCCTGGGCAGGAAAGTTTGTGAGAATCTTATCTCCAGTTATCCATCATAAAGCCGAAGATGGAGCTGTGGCTCAAGTGGCAAGAGTGCCAGCCTTGAGCACAAAAACTAATGGAGAGCATCCTTGCCCTGACACACACACACACACACACACACACACACACACACACACACACACAGAGTAATGACACACCAGTAGTAGCTCTACAGGAAAAGGATGAGTGAGAAGCTGCTCTGGAATGTTCCTATGCTCCTTACAGGCAATCGCCTATGAAAAAGAAAGAAGTGCTTTTAGAAATTAACTTGGCCACTCCTTCTGTCCATACCTGATTAGATATGGTATTTGGTGTGTGTGTGTGTGTGTGTGTGTGTGTGTGTGTGTGTGTGTGTGTGTGTGTGTGTGTGTGTGTGTGTGTTGCGGCTGTGCTTGTGAGGAGCAAGCAGAGGTGGACCCACAGTGAGAGCAAGGTTCTGATTTCTTCTGTAGCTACAGTGTGATTCTGGGGAAAGGACAGGGAGAGCAGCATGAGAATGACTCTAATTTCGTGCCACAGCGAGTAGGCCTGGCACTAGGATGACAGAGGAGAGCTGCTGGCGGAACTCACAGTTGCGTTGGAGTGAGCTGGTGGACAGTCACAGCTCACGAAACCTGAATTCAAAACTACCCTCACAGGAGGGATGGTGGGCGCACATGAGGACTTTCTACAGAACACCACTGCACACAACTTTCTACATGTTCCCAGGACATGTAACATAGCAGGTGGGAGAGGGAGTAAAAACCCAGGCTCTCACAGCAAAACCTCCAGCCAGATAACAGAGGAACTGTTGGTCCAAAGAAACACCCACACTTACAAAAACACACAATGGCTTGGTGAGAAATGCAATGCAGGAACAAATGTTACACAACAAACACTGTTATGCAGCCCCATGCTTGCGCCTGCTGCCTGGGTGGTGTGGGGCACAGGACACGGGGCCAAACCAGCCTGGGTTGGATCCGGACACAGAAATTCCTCAGTAAAGAGTTGGAAAGTCCCAGTCCTGTTCCACAGGAGGAAAATGAGATTCAAGGAATGTAAAAAAAAAAAAAAAAAAAAAAAAAGATCCTTGCCCCACCTCATCATGACTACACAGAGAAAAAGAAAGGAGAGGGGAGGTGGGGGAAGACGGAATCCCTGAAATAAAGCTCATGATGTCTAGAAGGTGGGCGCTTCTGTTTTCTGAGGCATGATCCCCAACTTCTAATGTGGCACTTTTCATCCAGAGAGAAGTTGACAGCTTGCCAGGCTAAAGAATCTTCTGTCAGTTACACCTGAATACAACTGCCCCGGCTATTCCAGATGAAATAAATATGAGATCTGTGCCCCCCAAACAGACAGTCGCCACCTGGGAGGCCTAGACCAGAAACCAGCAGAAACACAACACTCAGCTGCACACTTTGTCTTTTGCTTTTGTTGAGTGTCCAGACCTGTTACTGAAGAAGACGTGGAAGTGTAAGGGTCATCTCGAAGCATAGCTAGAGGCCTTTTGGCAGCAAACTCCCTACCTGGGCTTAGTAGAGATTCTATCACCTGGAACCCAGCCAGGGCACTTCCCAGTGCCAGCCCGCCGAGACACTCCAGTTTTCTTTCCCTCAGTCCTCCCAGTCTCCTGGGGTTGTTTTCAGGATAGTTTGTTTCCATGTATTAAAGGAATGACGTAGACAGAAATGTCATCTCCTGAGCCCAGCCGGTCATTTGATATTCGCCATCCTCTGTCCTTCAGGACGCCGCGGGCGCGCATCACCAGGTCCTGAGCTGCCAATGTGTACCTGCAGGAAGAAGACAGTCAGGGCAGCATCCAGCAGAAGCCAGGATCAGGCAAGGTTGGGAAGGAGGAGGCATCACTACAGTCCTGCAGTCTTCAAATACCTTCCAAGTCAAGAGAAGCTGAGGTCATCTTTTTTTCCAAAATATAGGAGGCCTGATATGAGAGAATTTTTCAAGTGGCAGATGGACAGGTGTTTGAATAGCTATGAAGCACAGAAAAATTGGACAAAAGCTTGTCAGGTGACTATCTATAAATACTGATCAGGGAGGAGAGAGTCCTTTAGCTGACAGACTTCAAAGAAGACCCGCAGGCCATATTTGGAATGGATGGGCTACTTTCTTAGTTAATGCAAATAAATACATGATTCACCTTTTTTTTTTTCTTCTGTTTTCAGGTTCAACAAATAACCTGATTATGATCTGTCTCCCTGTGTGGGATTGCCTACAGGGAAATAAATTTGTTATTTGTATTTTAAGAATATCAGTTATAGTTTTCTAGATAAATGTCAACTACTATTTTGATTCATAGACTAATCTTGTGAGGCCAGTTAAGGTAAGTTTAGGTCTGATAATGAATCCTTTTTTTGTGTGTGTGTGTCACTACTGGGGCTTCAGGCTTAAGGGCCTTGTATTCTCTCTTAGCTTTAGCTTTCTTTGCTTAAGGCTAGTGCTCTACCACTTGAGCCATACCTCCACTTTGGGCATTCTATTGGTTAACTGCAGATCAGAACATCACAGACTTTCTTGTCCTGGCTGGCTTTGAACCGTGATCTTCAGATCTCAGCCTCATGAGTAGCCAGGATCATAGGTAAGAGCCACCCTCTGCTTGGCAAGTTACTTTATTTGATATCAGTGTTTCCTCATGTGGATTTCTATGTGTTTCTGCTTCAAACCCTCCTTTGAATTCTATTGGCACAGGTTTAACTCGTCTCTCAACTTTTTTTTTTAATTATGTCCTGGTTTTCTCTAAAGGGTTGGAGGAAAAATGCCACTATCTATCTATTTGTTCTTTTTTGTGCTGGTGAATACAAACTTCTTTTCAGAAAGTAATGGTTACTCCTCTGTACAGCTATTTAAATATAATGACAAAAATCATAAGAAAGAAAAGTAGCTGTTTTACTATGTGCCCTAGGTTACCTACAGAGATTTAAAAATCAGATTTCTAGTGCTAGGACCTATGTGTGCTAATTTCTTTTTTTTTTTTTTCTTTTTGCTGGTCCTCAGGCTTGAACTCAGGACCTAGACACTGTCCTTGAGCCTCTCTATGCTCAAGGCAAATGCTCTAACACTTGAGTCACAGCGCCATTTCCAGCTTTTTCTGTTTATCCGGTACTGAGGTGAGCACTCTACCACTGAGCCACCTTCCCAGCCCCTACTTTGTTTTGAGGGTATAGGATCCCTGTGCCACAAGAGTATTATGAGTTTCAGCTTCACACTTTCCCTGTGTACTAGGCCTACCAGCTAATCCCTCCTCTTCCTGGAACCTGGATTGTGTCAAGTATCTGTGTTCAGTCACGTGCGTCAGGCAAGGCCAGCTCCAATGTGAGCAAGGGTCCCTAGGACCCTTTGGCTCAACACTGTTCTCATGAGCCAGGATTCCTCTGCATGAATCACGAGGTGTCACTAGTGCACGTGTGTCTCCCAGTCAGAGAGCGGTCTGGAGGGACAAGTGCCGAAGACTGAGTAGACACTGCAGTCTGTCTGCAAGTGAACACAACACCTGAGCTCTAGCACCAGCTTCGCCACGCGCTTTTCATGCTGTGGGAGATCCAGCACTGGTCAAGGAAGTCAGCAAACAGGAAGGCTCTAAGGATTTTGGTAACGGGGCGGAACAAAAGGGCATCCATACACCTTAGACTGAGGGAGGGGTCAGAACATGAACCACCAACAAACACCATACTGGAGAGCAGTGTGTTTTTGCAACCCTAAAGGCTAGGATGTGGCTAAGGATGGAGTGGGAAGGGGACTCACAGGCCGTGAGAAGGCTGAGGAGGCTGGTGCTTCTGGAAGCTGCATGTGGAGCAGCCGCCCTAGCGCCATCGCTGAATGCCTTCTTCCCAGGTGCCTTGGTAGGCTGTTACAGCCGGTGGGGGAAAAGTGCCCACTTCCCTCTTAAGGAAGACTCTCCCCAGGAGACAGAGTTTGAACTTGGAGAGCATCTTTTTCTTCTGGTCCTAGCTTTCAATATTGATCAGCAACGCTTTATTGAAAGAAATGGTTGCCAGCAAAGAATTGGGCTTGGCAAACTCTACAGGACTGTGCTCTGAAGTGTGTGTGTGTGTGGGGGGGGTTGGGGGGCAGAGAAAGGACAGCGCTGGGGGGGCAGGGAAAACAAATGGGAAGATCCAAAGCTCTTTTCACAACCACTGACAGAGTCATGGCAAAGGAGGTCAATAAATCCTCAACTGCTCTTTCCTCTGGCAGTCCTGAGTTCTTTTACCTCTTTAGTGGTGCATTGAAGAAAAAAAAAAAAGTGTGGTTATGGAGTCCCTGGCTTTTCCACCACCCCAAAGGTGGCTATGGAAACAGTTCTTTGATCCCCCTTTCTTAGTGTTAAGTCTAGAATAATAGTGCTGAGCTGAAGGGTGTGGCAAGTATCAAGTAAAAATTTTCCATAAAGCATTCAATTGGCGTTTTCTCCTTCCCACAAGGTTTTGCCTTGAGAGGCTGTTTCCACAAGAGCCCGTCCAAACCAGCACAGGAGTGTCAAAAAGTAGTCAGCTTCAGGCCTGAGCCTCCAAGCCTAGCTCCCAATGGAATAGCTTTTCGTTGGGTGGGAACTTCCATTTGCCATTCAGAAGGTACAGAAAGACGTCTGAGAAGAGGGAGGGTAGGTGGCAGGAACTGAGGAATTAATGGGTTCCAAATATTTGCATATAAAAGGCAGCCTCCATCTGCTGATACCCCCCAGGAACACAGTGTGATGGGAACAGGAGGAGGGATCCTCTTTGCATTCTGAGCAGGCCTCAGAGATTTAAGAGGTAGAAAAGCTTCCCCCAGCTCTGCAAGTTGGCCAGGGTCTCTGGGGACTGGGCGGGTGGAGGCTGGGGGTTGACTTGGAGGTGGCCTTTGTCATACTTGGAGGAGACAAGCCAGGTTAGTGACTTGACAAATGTTACTCTTCTGGTAACCAAGTTACCAGAGAAGCTAAGCCACACCGCTGAAGCTGGTGAAACTGAGTTATGAAGCCAGCCTGTGTGACAGGGCCTCCACTCAGCCAACGCACCCTGAGCTCCTGGAACAAGGCCACAGGCTGGAAAGAGCTCCTCACCCCCGTGGGAAGGGTGAGACCTCCTGCCCCCCTCTGTCCTCCATGGCTGGGCTTTGTCTACCTCTCCACTCCCTGGCAGCCAGCAGCTCCCTGGTTTCTTAGGTGGTGAATGTTTACTTTAGTTTACATCCCAAACAGCAAATATTTCAATACAAGGGGGCATAATATGCCAGTTCCTTCTCAGTCCTCCCTGGCAAAGTCTGGAATGTCCTGGTGTGGCCATACAACTAAGTGACCACACAGCCAGCTTTGCTCTGCCCGCCACATAAACACCACCAAGGACAGAAGGACGGCTGTCTGTTTGTAGTTCAGAGGTCATGCAGCCAGAATCTCAGGCTGCCTTCCTCCTTCCCACAGATCTGAATATACTCAACAATGCCCGAGAAACAAAACTGCAGATTTTATCTAGTCTTCAAACACTCACGAATTTGTTCTGAAAACCTGCAAGTGATATGGTGTGTGTGTGGTGGGGGGAAGGAGATCTCTTCCCGTTTGCATTTGAGGCATACATAGTTCTTGAAAACCATATGGTGCTGCTAAAAAATTAGTTCAGCTAACTCAGGGAAACATTTCAGAAAAAGAAATCTCTGCCAAAATAAATTTCATGTTAGCAGGGCAGTACAAACTAGCATTTAATACTTAGCATTAGTGTCAGCTGACGTTTTGCCTTTAACCTTTCAGGGATAAATTCTTCCTTCTCTAGGCTTACAGGTAATGACAGAGAGTAGAGGTGAATGACAAGGAGGTGTGGCCATCAGAAGGACTTCTCCATAGAGAGAAGGCAATTACAGCACAAGCGCACTGGCTTAATACTTCATTAAATGATCCTTGATGGTGCTGGTAGTCATGTGCCAGGCAGAGACAACTCTGTAGTAGAGTGCCAGGTTTTGGGTTAAATAAATCTCCATATGCACAGGGAGATAAAAGGTCATTAGGTCTGAGATACAAAAACAAAACGAAACAAAAACAAAAAAAAAACCCTAAGCTTTTAGGTTTTGGGAAATCAAAGCTTTGCACTTTTGGCTTAGCATTTGGAATGTGGGTTCATGCCATGGTTTTGTTTGGTTAACTGCTCTCCGGTATCTCTTGCTTTTGCCTACTCTCATTCCTTTTAAGTAATATTAACAATTTAACAACTTATTCCTTTCTGACAAAATATTAAGGCTCTCTCTAAGTTTTTACGTCCTTCTTCCATTTTGAATTAATCACTGAAGGAGATTCATGACTAAAAAAACCTCCAGCTTTACCGAGGGAGTTGTTGATTGAAGAAAGAGTGCCTTAGAAAACCCCTTCCAGAGCTTTCTCTTTAAGCCTTCTCCAAAGTGTGCTGCATCTTTAGGTCTCAAGAGAAAGTCTTACAGGAATTACAGGGAACCGGAGCCCAGTGCAGTGCAACCTTATGACCTCCAACAACCCCACTCTTGAGCGTAGCGTGATGCATTTTCTGTGAACGGTTCATTTCATGACCCCACAAAAGAGCCAAAGAACTGCCAGCTCTGCTACACTTCGGGGCAAACGCCAATAAAAAGAAAAGACAAAAATCCTACTGCACTCATATTCTGGCTCGCCTACAAAGCTGCCTTTTAATTTTCTGGTTCCTTTGTGGAGACAGTTCAAAAAAGAGCAAAAGAACTTAATGAGGTGCATTGGGGTCATACAGCTCGTTTGTCCCACACCCCTGCTTGAGAGGAAGGTGTGAGGGTCAGAACCAGGCAAACACTTCTTCATGCTAGTCATCTCTTTTCTCACGAGCGTGCACGTGTGTGTGTGTGTGTGTGTGTGTGTGTGTGTGTGTGTGTGTGTGTGTACTATTTTAAATTCCTTTTTGGGAAAGATGTCATCAGGGGAAGATAAAGCTGGCAATTTGTTGAGAATGGTTGTCACTCGGTGGCAAAAGAAAAAGAAGATGACAAAAAACTGCATACAATATAAACAAATGCCAACAATCAAGGAACCCCAAACTCCTCCCTATCACTGGGAGTGTTGTGCCCTATGTCTTTCTATCTGCTTCCTTTGTAGGCAAAGCTGGGGAAAACCTGGCAAAATTCAAAGTAAAGCAAGCCCACGCAAAGCCTTAAATGTAGAAACATTTTGTTGTTGTTCTTGCTTGCTTTTGCTCTCTTCCCTCTCCTCCCCAGCTTCCCCTCCTGCTTAGTGCATATGGATGGATTTGAACCCAGCCATTCTCCTTTCCCCGGACCCATGACTACACACACACACACACACACACACACACACACACACACACACACACACACACACACACACACACACACACACACACACACACACACACACACACACACACACACACACACACACACACACACACACACACACACACACACACACACACACACACACACACACACACACACACCCTGTGCTCCTGGGCTACATTTGAAGAGAAATGAACCCTCTGGCCAAGGACCTAGAACTATCGTGGGCCTCCCTCATCTCAGAAATTATATGACTTGGGCTAAATCCTGTCAGGGTGACTTCCACAATTATTTCCACCTCATGTGACAAGATTAGTACAGCCCGACTGAGGTGGTGCTGGACTCTTGGGTAATTGGTGATTTAGGGTCTCTCAAGGAGGCTATGCTAAGCGCCAGGCACCAGAGTGGTCCACTTCTGCTAAATTATACACAGATAGGTGCAAAAATGCCACACTCAAGAAAGAGATCGCCATCCTACATAACTGCAAGTTAAGTTTCTGTGATTTCTCAATATGGCTTTAATTACCCAGGAGACCACAGGGTGGGGAAACCTCATATTGTGCTTCACTGTCAGATTGTGTGGAACGTTTCCTGATTATGGGTCATAATGAACGAATTACACAAATTCCGTATCATTACCACAGACTTCCTTTCTTACAAAGAATTTTCACATTTGTTAATCTAGTAATTTGGGAGAGGCTGACATAGTCTGTCCCCTACTGACATCTCACACCCTGTTTGACGATGCTGTCTGCACCACAGGTCAGCCATACTGACTGCCGGCTGGGCTCACTGAATGTGCCATGTTCTTCTCCAACTCTGCCCCATTCCTACAGGGTCTGGCTCATGCTTCATTATTCAACCAGTAGACACCTTTTATCCCAGATTAAGTTCCCGCTTAATTATTCATCTGGTAAATTTCTGGATTACAAATTTCAAGATGGTAGAGATGAGGTCTGTTTACCTCACAGATTCTTTTCCTAGTGTCTAGCAGCCATTGGCATATAAAATAGATCCTTAAGATTATTTCCCAAATGAATGAATCTGAATAGGAATTATATGGCAAAAAAACCCATCTCCTCCTATGTTCTATCTTGAAAGCTCAAAACCCAACCAGAATTAAACTGACAGCCTTTCTCTTGTGAAGACACTGTACCCTGGTTGAACTTTTCCTTTCACTCCTTTGCCTATTGGACACAGGATTCTTTCTTGGCTTTGGTTTGCCATCTTTCCTAAAACTGAAAAAATAGTTTTTCATTTCTGCCCTGTTTCAGAAGATTCTGGCACACCTCGTCTCCACAGGCAATGGTTCTCATGAACCCCAGGAGCCTGCTCTGATCTGGTGCATGCACACTGCCCACAGGTTACCAGTCCTTGGCAGGCACATTTGTTGCCATGGAGAGAGACAGGTTGGTAAGCAAAACCAGGCCAGCTTAGAGACATTTAAAAAAAGTGTGGATTGCCTTTTAACTCACAACTGGCAGTTGGTTTTGTAAAAACTTTATAAAAATAAGCACAGTAGAGGAAAATCAACATGAGAATGTGGCTAAAAAGAGATTAGCAGATTAAAACGAAAAATTTGCAAGGAAAGAAAATCATAATTCAAATAAAATATTCTTCTTATTCTACCAGCAGGCAGTTCCTCTACAGTTAGACAAAATTATACCAAATTCTTCCAGGAAGAGAAAGATGGGTTAGATTTGTGGGTTTTTTTCTCCCCCAGAAAGAATTGTTTTCATTATGAAATACAGAAAAACCTATGATAATAATAAACATAAACACTTCTCTATTAGTGCCACTATACATCAGACACCTCACCTTCTGTCTATGTATTATCCCCACTTCATACACAAGTAACCAGAAACACAGAAATCAACTCCTTTCTCCAAGATTGCAGGCTAGAAGAAAAAGAGCCAACATCTGAATTCAGAAGGTCCAACAATTGATCTGTTCACAGCCACGGGACTCATGGCCTTCTTATTTTACACACCCAAAGATGTATATAACATTTTTAGTTAAGAAATAATAGGAACTATACACTTGCTGCTGTCTATTTAAAGGAACAGAACATTACCAGTAAATATCTGAGAAGCCCAGTGGGCCCTTCTGAAGCATATATACCCCCATATCCCTGCCAACTTCCTCCCAAGACAATCTGTCCTGAAATTTGGGATAATTTTTTATTATAGATTTAATACTATATCCCTGAATGGCATATGGGTAGTTTCACTTCATGTAGCCAGAATCATACTTTTTTATTATCTATGACTTATTTATTAAACGTAACATCAAGTTTTTGAAATTCTTTCCTGTTAATGAGCAAGAGCTTTGGTTTATTGTCTTTGTGAGCTGTATTCTATTTTTGCTTATCCACCCTACAATTGGACATAAAAGTAATTTCAGTTTTTGTAATATAAACAAATCTCTGGATATCTTCTCACAGTATTGATGATGAAATATGTTTGATAGGGAAGCAGGCTCTCCAATTTTACCAGTATCAGAATTCCCTGGATGTATTGCTAATACACACATTGTTGGTCTTACCACTGGAATTTCAATGTAGTTGATTTGAAGCTAGATCTAAGAATTCTCTTCTTTCCTGCTCTTCCTTCCCCTTGATTTCCTCATCTCTTTTCCCCTCCTTTCCTTCTTCCTTACTTTCCTTCTTTTTCTCCCTTTCTTTCCTTTTTTACACAGGGTTTCACTATGTAGCCTAGGCTGGTCTTGAACTCCTTTTGTCTTGAGGGTGCTAGGATTACCATCATGTCCTACTCAGCTGAGCATTTACATTTCTGACAACTTCTCAGATGTTGCTGATGCCATGTGGTCCAAGGACCATTTCTGCAGACTACAGAGCAGTAGTAGAACTGCTGGGTTATAGCAGGTCTGCCTAACTTCACCTGGTGTGCCAAGCTATCTCCAGAGCATTTCTAAAAATTTACACATTTATCTGGAGTTGCTCCATTCTTATCCCTGCTAAACTCTTTTATCAGGCCTTTAAAATGTTATCAGTCTGGTGAGCAAACATGTCTCAATGCACGTTTTTGTATTTCTCTGATTACTGAAGTTAATTTTTTCCCCACCTCTCTGTGAAATGATGGTCTGGTTCCTATGCATTTTTCTACTGGTTTCTTTCTTTTCTTTATTGATCTGTGGGATTCCTTTATACATAAAGGATAACAAACCCTCTTTAGTCACCCAAATTGGAAATATCTTCTCTTGGTTCAAGGATGGCCATTTCACTTTTTGTTTGTTTATTTGTTGGTTGTAGGGCTTGAACTCAGGGTCTAGGTGTTGTCCCTGAGCTTTTATGCTCAAAGCTAGTGCTCTACCACTTGGAGCCACAGTGCTACTTCTGGTTTTCTGGTGGTTAATTGGAGGTAAGAGTCTCACAGACTTTCCTGCCTGGGCTAGCTTTGAACTGAGATCCTCAGATCTCAGCCTTCTGAGTAGCTAGGATTATAGGCATGAGCCACTGGTGCCAGTATTTATTTTGCTTTTTGAAGAACCAATGTTTATATATTTAATATAGCCAAATTTATAAATTAAAAACTTGTTTGTACTTTTTTGTATCTTCTTTAAGAAATTCTTCCCTATTCCAAGGTTGTAAAATAATCTCATATGCTTGCTTTATCCTTCCTTCCTCCCTCCCTCCCTTCCTTCCTCCCTCCCTCCCTCCCTTCCTTCCTTCCTTCCTTCCTTCCTTTCCCTTTATTTTTATACCAATGCTAGAGCTTGGGTTTACTTTTCTGCTCATAGCTGGGATTCTACCACAGAAGCCATGTTTTGACTCTTTGAAGATTAGAGCCTCATGGATTTGTCTTCCCAGGCCGGCTTTAAACCTTAATTCTCAGATCTAAGTCTACTAGGTAGCTAGGATTACAGGTGTGAGCCACTGGTATCAGACTTAAGTACTATTTTCTAAAAATTATATTTCATTTTCACATTTAAGTCTTACTTTATCTAAACTTGATTTTTTTTAGGATGCAGTCATCTATTTTTATTTTTCTACTATCTAAATTGCTTTGGCTTTATCTTAATATCTAACAGGGCAAGATCTACACAGTCCTACACACATTATTCTTGGCATTCTGTTCTCCCACACATATCTGAGAATCAGCTTAAGTTCATGAAAACTCCATTGGTATGTTGTCTATAATTGCACTTATTCCACAGCTTTATGATAAATTGATACTTATTAAAGAATATATATGAAAATAATAGCTTCTATTATTTTAACTTTGGCTGCATGCATAAGTACTATTTTTCTAATATTAATATATATTGTCCCCCATTTTTATTAATCTTTCAGAAACATCTATTTTGTTACACTTTTTATTCCCTTTTAATAGTTTTTTTTTTGTAGTGTGGTAAAACAAACATAGCATAAAATTTACCATACTAAATATTTTAAAATTAATAAAGTGCATATTACAGTGTTATTTAAATACGCTCATGTTGTTTTGCAATCATTCCATGATCCCTTGGCTGTAGCTTTTCACTTTTCCAACTGAAACTCAAACACTAACTCTACTTTTTTCTCTTCCCAACCATTTGCAACCATTTCTGCTTTCTGCCTCTTAAGAATTTGACTACTCAAGGCCCTCAGAGAAATGGAATCAGACTGTCCTGTTGTGAGTGCCTTAATCCATTTACATACTGTGAAGTGGGGTCTCATATGGTTTGCAAAAAAAAATGTTGTTTTGGGTTTATAATCCACCTTTTGTATATTTTCTTTTCCATTTTGTCTTTCCTTTTTCCTCCCATGACTCATGACTTTCCCTGAGTTCATTCTGCTTTTTTTATTTCTTTTATTAGATGTTGTAACTAAGCTAGACTACAGACTTAGAATTTTAAATTAAGATAGTTATTTAGTTGTAGTCTGAAAACAGGAAAAAAACACATGGCTTATAGTTAAACATACTTTGGCTCCTTAGAGCCTTGAAGTTGTAATAATTCTTTTAAAAAGAATTTTTTTTTGTCGGTCATGGGGCCTGAACTCTGGGCCTGGGTGCTATCCCTCAGCTCTTCAGCTCAAGGCTAGTGCTCTACCACTTGAGCCACAGCTCCACTTTTGGCTTTTTTTCCCCCTTTTTGCTTATGTGCTGCTGAGGAATCGAACCCAGGGCCTCATGCATGCAAGTCACCTTCCCAGTCCCAAATTT
The DNA here is from genome assembly GCF_024711535.1 of Dipodomys merriami. Taxonomy (NCBI): domain Eukaryota; kingdom Metazoa; phylum Chordata; class Mammalia; order Rodentia; family Heteromyidae; genus Dipodomys; species Dipodomys merriami. The sequence continues at coordinate 25,116,630 of NW_027202271.1, forward strand.
TTTGTTTTTGTTTTGTTTTGATTTTTTTCTATACTAGGGTATTTGAAATCAGTGTTCTATGTCTGCTACGTACACAGGCACTCTGACATTTGAACCACATACCTTGGCCTGTTTTGAATTTTTATTTTATTTTTTGGTCGGTCATGGGGCTTGAACTCTGGGCTGTCCCTCGGCTCTGCAGCTCAACCATTTGAGCCACAGTGCCAGTTCCTTAAAAAGAATTCTTTTATACATGTTTATGTGGAGAATAAAGACAGAACTCAACAGTAAGCCTTTAAGAGCTTATTCCAAAACACATATTTTTGTTCTTATCGGTTTCTTGTTCTCGTTTTCTTTTTCTGTGGTCAGGAATCAGGAGCTTCTGACTGTAGATTCTCATGACTCAGGGGAAGTTTTAGATAATGTTACCTCGAGACATAGGAAGGGGGGGTCAGAGGTGAGTGAGTCTTGATCTGGGCTTACTTCAAAAAAGAAGACTCAAATTCTGCCTTTAAAATTATAACAACTAGTATCTAATTTCCACTATAATTGCCGCTCTTGATTTATAAGGTGTCCAGAAGCTACTACTTGGGAAATTATTCTTTTTATTATTTTAGTAGTTTCTTTAGCAATTTAAAAGATAAATTCCTTTAACCAGCTCTCACATGGAAGCTGATTACTAACCCTTTATTAATTACATGCTACTTTTATCCAGTAATTTAGCTCTATCATTTTTCATCCCATATAGTAGACATTCCTATTACTATTTTATATAGCCAATGTATGATTAAGTATACCACCTATTTACTCAGGCTTGAGTTTATAATCCATTTTACTTCTCAGCATTTACATTTAGGATCATTTCCTTATGTGAGTATATCCCTTAGAATTTCCTTTAGAGATTGGTTGGCAGTAAAATGTTTTTGTTAAGACTGAAAACTTCTTTACCCTACTTCTTTTTTGATAGTTTTACTCCATGTGAAAAAGTTCTAGATTGACAGCTTTATTCTTAGCCAACTGAAGAGATATCATCATTTTATGTTGCTTTGGCTTCTGTTGTTGGTTTTGAAAAGCTAGCTGTCAGTTTAAATAGTAATACCATTGGGATTATCTTTTCTTGCTGGCTGTGTTTAATATTTCAGAGAGGGAGAGGCTTTAAAAGTGTACAGTTTCATTAAGATGTACCTATTTATAATTTTCTTTTTATTTCTTCTGCCTGAGATTTGTTGGGCTTTCTGGATCATAGGTTTAGTATCATTTAGGAATTATGGAAGATTTTCTTCCCATCTTCTATAGTATTTCCTGAAATTACATGTAGAACATCTTAGGTCACCCTTATCTCTTACTGCCACTTCACATTCCCTTCACCCTTTCAGAGTCATATTCTAGCTTATTTATTCAAACCAATATTCTTTTAAAAATATTTTTTATTGTAAAAATACTGTACAGAGGGGTTACAGTTACATGAGTAAGGTAATGAGTACATTTCCTATTGTATTCAAACCAATTTTCTAGTTTACCAATGTTTTCTTCAATCTGCTCAATCACTGAATGTTTAATTCCCATTAAATACACTTAAGGTATTTTCCCTCCCACTTTTTTTTTTTTTTTGGGTCCAGTCATGGGGCCTGAACTCTGGGCCTGGGCGCTGTCCCTCAGTTCTTCAGCTCAAGGCTAGCGCTCTACCACTTGAGCCACAGCGCCACTTCCGGCTTTTTTTTTGCTTATATGGTGCTGAGGAATCGAACCCAGGGCTTTGAGCATGCAAGGCGAGCGCTCTACCACTGAGCCACCTTCCCAGCCCACCCCTCCCCCTTTTTTAGACAAGGTTTCACTAGGTAGCCTAGGTTGGCTTCAAACTCTTGATTTTCCTGCTTTAATCTCTTAGTATTAATACTAAATAATCACATGCCACTGTGCTATATTTTTACTCTCTAAACATTACATTTCCTTATTTTAAAAAAATCTGCAGTCATTTTTTTTTTGGGTCCGGTAGTGGGGCCTGAACTCTGGGCCTGGGTGCTTTCCCTCAGCTCTTCAGCTCAAGGCTAGCGCTCTACCACTTGAGCCACAGCGCCACTTCCGGCTTTTTTCTTTTTGCTTATGTGGTGCTGAGGAATCGAACCCAGGGCCTCATGCATGCAAGGCAAGCACTCTACCACTGAGCCACCTTCCCAGTCCCCTCTGCAGTCATTTTTATAACTTCTTGTCCTTGCTTATTCTTTAATAGTCTTAATAATTTCTAAAGCAGATTACTGGCCTAGCAAGTGTGATTCCCTGAGTTCAAACCCTCCAAAAAGAACAATTACAAAGAATGTTAGAATATTTTATATTTTTGACCAATGAACACAAGAAGGAAGTATTTGTTGGTCTAGCTCTACTGTCTATTATTTCTGCTGCCTTATTTCTTCTCAGAGCTACCTTTCTGTAGAGATAATTTCTATTTATTATTTTATTTATTTATTTATTTTTGGCTGGTCATGGGGCTTGACTCTGGTCTATTTATTTATTTTTTTAATTTAATTTAATTTTATTTGTGAACATACTGTACAGAGGGGTTACAATTACATGGGCAGGATAATGCGTACATTTCTTACCAAGCATTGCACCCTCCTCCTTTGGTTTACCTTTCACATCCCTTCCCAGCCTCCCCCCTCCCCCCAATCCCAATCCTTCTCCTTCCCCCCCCTCTCCCCCCCCCCCCCCGCACCGACATTGTAAAGCTCGTTTTGGACATGACAACTTGTACTTCTCATTGTTGCAACAGGTCCACCTGTATCCTTAAACAACTGGTCTATTTATTCTTTAAAATAATTTTTAAAATTCGTATGTATTAGTGTTTCATTGTGACTTTTCCACACAGGTAAAGAATATATCCTGATCAAATTCACCCCTCCCATCATTCTCTCCTATCCCATTCTCGTTCCTTAAAACATTTCATATTTCTGTTTATTTATGACAGTCTTCTAGCATTGGTTAAGATCTTTATACTAACATCATATTAGGAAAGCCTACTTTACTTTCTCTTTCTATTCAGTATTTCTCAAAAGAAACAATCCTCCAGTGACTAAGACTCAGTGTTAGGAAGAATTTTTCATTGTTCCTATCAGCAGAATCAAATTGGGATTATGTTTACATTATTTTGGATGATATAAAATAAAAATGTGAGAAAGATACAATGGTAACTGAATGGTAAATTTATATCTTGGTTCAACTTAAGGAAGATTTTATATATATATATATATATATATATATATATATATATATATATATATATGCACATATATATTTGTGCCACTAGAGTTTTAACTTAGAACTTGCTTGGTAGGCCAGAGCTCAACTGCTCAGCCAATCCTCCAGCTCTTTTTTGTACTGGTTATGTTTAGATAGGGTCTTGCTACTTGTCTGGGCATACACCTGAATTGCTATCCACCTGTTTTAGGCTTCTCATTGCTAGGATGACAGGTTAGCATCACCAGACCCATTAGTTAGTTAGTTAGTTAGTTTATTTGTTTCTTTCTTTCTTTTTGTTGGTTGTGGGGCTTGAACTCTGGGCTTGGGTGCTGTCCCTCAGCTCTTCAGCTCAAGGCGAGTGCTCTACCACTTGAGCCACAGTGCTACTTCTGCTTTTCTGAGTGGTTTATTGGAGATAAGAGTCTTACAGACTTTCTTGCCCAGGCTGGCTTTGAACCGCAATCCTCAGATTCCAGCCTCCTGACTAGCTAGAATTACAGGCGTGAGCCACTGGCGTCCGGCTTATTGTGGACTTTTCTATCCTGGAACCATGAAGCTTCCAATCTCTGACTTTTCATCTAACTTGGAATAACAGACATGTGTCACTGTGCCCAGCTATGGATTGAGAAGGGGTCTTGTAAACTTTTCTGCCTGGGCTTGTCTTGATCTATTAACATTTTTTTCCTTAGCCTGCCAAGTAGCTAGGATTACAAGTATAAGTCATGGCTTAAGGAGGATTTATATTTGATCAAGAAAATACTTCTAGTGTTTTTTGCAGTTTGGTTATTGAATACTCTATACTGGACTCTTATAAAACATAAATGAGGAAATTACACGGGATTATTGATTTCATTTATCATGCAAGAGTACTTAAAAAATAACCTTACATGAAGGGTAAACAAAGGAGGAGGCTGCAATGCTTGGTAAGAAATGTATGCATTATCCTGCCCACGTAATTGTAACTCCTCTGTACAGTATGTTCACAAATAAAATAAAATAAAATTAAAAAAAAATAACCTTACAGTCACAGAAATGCACATACCTGTGAGGGTCATCTGGATCACAATTAGGAAGAAACTGAGTGATTGCTTCTGCTACTTCTTCATTTGATAAAACATCCCAGAGTCCATCAGTGGCCAGTATCAGTACATCATCTGCTCCATGATCATATTTGGTGAGATCATAGACTCTCACCTGAAAAGAACAAGAACATTACTACTTCAGAAACATTAAGTTTTGTCCCCATAAGTTGACTTCTAATTCCTCTTTCCATTTTTTCTGTCTAGCCTAGAGGTCGTCAAGGATATACTACTGTAAGGTACCTGATTATACTGCAAGCTTCGTGACTAAGAACAGCCTGCTTTGAAGACTTGCTATATTGACGCATGGGAGCAATCACAATTATAAATGAGTCTAACAAGAGGGCTTAATCACTGATAAGAAAGAATTTAGCTGAAATTTTAATGTTTGAAATATAGATCAAATGATGTTTTACTAGTGGATCTTGTGCTAGCTAAGGGATCATTCAACAGCCACTAAGGTCCTACCCTATGCCAACTGCTATGAATACAAAGATGAACTGTAAACCTCCTTGCTGCAGATGATCTCTCAGTCTGTGGGAGAAACAAAGCTGGACTTTAGTAACAGCTCTGCAAGTAGTTGTCTAGGATGAAGGAGAAGCACTTTACTTAATGCACTCATTCTTGCTCTGAGATTCAAGGGACCAAACTCCTCCCACATAAGAATGGGGGTCTGACCCTCAACAGAAGTTTCAAAGAACACTTGCTCAGTCTTAATCTCCAAAGTGTGTTTTTGTCTGACAAACTTCGAAGTCTCTCCTCACCTCTAGAACCTTGAAAGACTTGAATATTTCAGCGTCCACCCAGCCCTTTGCAAAAAAGAATTGAGTATCTCTAACAAACTAAGACTGAAAGTCACTCTCACAATTGGGCGCTTGTGGCTCATAGCTTGTGAAGCTGAAATCATTGGGCTTATGGTTGGAAGCTGGCCGGGATAGAGAAGTTCACAAGGTAGTTTCTCAGTGGTACATTACTGTTATCCTAATGATGGGAAAGTCTAACAAGGCCAAGGCAAGTCCAGGCATGAACCAGGGTAGGAAGGAAAGCCGTTCTCAAAACTTACTAGCAGAAAATAGGATTGGAGCTACTTAGAGCACATGCTTAGCCAGCAGGCCTGGAGTTCAAACCACTGTACCACTAGGAGAAAAAGAAAAAGTAAAAAAAAAGCAACATAAGGTGCTGCTTCGTTGTCCTATCAAACAGTTGGCCTTTGGTCATCTCAGATTAAGAGACACTCAAATTCTAAGAGGACTATTGACTGTTCAAATCCAGTTATTTGGAAGATAAGCTTCCTATATTTTAGATAGGTTTTCCCAGGCCATGACACCTTATGTGGGGCTGGACCTAAGGATTAACAGTTTATAGAACCCAGAGGCAAGAGGCAGAAAACAGCAAATGCCTAGTCTCCAGATTCTTGGTAAATGAGCTCAAAAGAAAAATAGCCACCAAGTGCCTGTGGTAACAATTAGCTAATGGCCCAGTACATGAACCACACCCAGAGGAAGAGCACTCAGAGATGTGTAGCACTGCTTTTTAACATCATCTTCTCAATTAAGGCTATGCTTACATTCTGGAGAAGGCTGAGAGTCTCACGAGCCAAACAGCTGGTATGGAGACAAAGGAAGAGGGACTTTCTAGCAGACAGGCAAGTTCCCAATGCCAGAATTCTATTCATAAGGTACTAAACAATGTCTGACTTTCCCTTGATGGGAAGCAACCAAAGCCTCTTTGCCTTATTTCTGGTGGCAGCTGGGTATGGGAACAGTGCTTTCTCAAGTGTGCATATTATGCACATCTGCAACTGGGAATCCTATTACCATGTGGATTTCAATCAGTTCTGAGGTGAGGTTTGATGTCAATGCTGCAGATCAATGGATTGTACTCTAGAAAGCTATAGAGGTTTCTACTGGGCCAAGTTTGCAAAAGAAGGAAATGGAGGGCCTTGTGGACTCTTGAAACCACATAGACCGTTCCCTAGGGCTATGGAAAAGACAGCGAAAGTCACTCCTGGCATTCCAACTTTCAAGTCCTGGCACGTTGTGTTATTATTCCCAGTTGTTTAATAACTGTTTAAGAAAAGACTGCCAGCTTCTTATTGAGGTGTAGCTATTAGAAATTTCTGTGATACCTAGACCTTCAGTGAATATTCCGAAAAAGGAGTTGGGGAGATGGATGTCAGGTAGCCTAATCTTGCATTTGAAGCAAAATAGAAGATTCTGCTCATTTTGGGAGCCTTCTAAAAGAATTCTGGGGCTAGGCAAGTGTGGTGGTACCAGCCTGTAGTGCTTGTAATTCTAGCTGAGTGGGAGGTAGAGACAGGAGGCATGGAGGCTTGAGGCTGGCTGGAAGCAAAACATGAGACATCCTAATTGAAAAAAAACCTAAAGGGCTGGAGGTGTAGCTTAAGTGATGGAGTAAGGCCTTTCCAAAAGAGGAGTTTCCAGGTCTGATGAAAACATCAGTTAATTTTAGGACCTGTCCTGTGAATAGAGATTCAAAATCTCTGAAATGTTTTCTGCTGACCCAAGAAATAGGAGAGGTTGAGTGCCTCAGGCTGGCATTGTCCTGCCCAGGACTCAGATGGAAATCTGGCCCACAGAACCATATGGACTCATACAAACCTGTTGGAAAATGCTACTCTTCAATCCCATCATAAATGGAATCCTTCCTTAATTCTCTTCACATTTCCACTCACAGCTCACTAATGCAGTTTCATTAGCTAACATGAAAATCCCTTTCAATACCATTTTCCACGTAATTTTTATGTAAATAATAAAAAGCTAGTAGCAACCCCATTCCCTGAGGCACTCTTCAATTAACATCCTTTTAGGTTTTTATTGCTACCCTTTGTTTCCTGCCCTTTAGCCAGTTTCCAGAGGACTCTGCCAACTTTCCACTTACCACTCCTGTCTTATACATTAACCTATGATGCAGAACATTTTGTGAAAATGCTTTCAGAAAAATTGGACTGCCATGCAAGTCATCCCTCCTTCCCAGCAGCAGGGCCTTCAAAGGGCTCCAGCGGGCTCTTGAGTCCTGGCCTCCCTCCCGGGAGCTGCTGTTGGCCTTCCGTGGTCAGACCAGTTGCTTCCCCCAAGTTCCCTTAATCAGTTCCTGAGATAGCTTCTCCATGTTCTCGGAAGGCTTACATCAAACTAAGGGTGCTGAGGCTCTCCAGGACTCAGACATTTGGAAGGATATCTACAGGCCCTGGAGGGGAGAAGTGCGTACCACCCTGAGGGAAGGGGACTGGAGCATGTGGTAAATGCCTCTGATGCTTTCTTCCCTGATTCCCATCTGCCAAGAAAGGGAGGGAAAGGCCAGAGGAATCCCCAGATGTCCTGTTGCTCTTCATAACCATATACAGATGATACTCGACTTACAATTGGATCATGTCCCAATGAACCCACTGTTGAACTGACAATTTTGCAACTCAAAAATGCATTAATGCTGGGTGCCAGTGGCGCATGCCTATAATCCTAGCTACTCAGGAGGCTGAGATCTGAGTATTGTGGTTCGAAGCAGCCAGGCCAGGCAGGAAAGTCTGTGAGACTCATCTCCAATTAACCATCAGAAAACTAGAAGTAGTACTGTGGCTCAAGTGGTAGAGCACTAGCCTTGAGCTGAAGAGCTGAGGGACAGCACCCAGGCCTAGAGTTCAAGCCCCATGACTGACCAAATATAGGCATTAATACATAGAACTTGAACATCAGTGTAGCAATACAGTACAATGTAGATTATCAGTCAGTTCTCAATGTGATAGTGTGGCTGGCCAGAAGCTGTAGCTTTGTGTTGCTTCCCATCATGGCCAAGAAAGAGGATCTTACTGCATATTGCTAGCCCAGGAAAGACCAAAACTCAAAATAGGGTTCTGACTATGTATTGATTTTATATTATCATAACACAACAACAACAAAAATCCCAAGTCAAACCAGTGGGAGTTTTGATCCTTTGTAATTTAAGCAGTTAAGATCTGGAGCCTCTTGGATCTTCTGCCTTTACTATGTGTTTATTGAGCTCTTGCTCTATGATAAGTGCTCAGAGGACAGTAAACAAAAGTGAAAATGATGAAGCACTATATGGATGATATGGACTACACGGGCAATGGGGTCTCTCTGGACACTGGTTCTGGAATGTGTGAGGCGATTGCCTGAAGGCTCCTTCTTGTATCTTCCCTTTGGACACCTGTTAACCCTTCTGGATTATGAGGGTATGGACACAGTGTTGGATTGGTGGTAAAGACGTGGGGCTAAAACAGGCAATGCACCTTCTGTTACCACAGAAATGGTGAGGGCCATCCAAGGATAGCTTTTGTCTTTTTCCTAACATTCTGCAGGCAAAGCCCTTTAAGTCCACTAATAAATTTACCTCTACATTCACCTGTAGTCTCCTTATCCAGGACTCATTATTCTGACATTTTAATATTGTTTAAGGATTATATAGGTCCTATTTAACTCACTAATCACACCATTAAAAACTTTAGTTCTTATGCCTGCTTGGGCTCAAGCATCAGTGTGAACAAAAATCCCAGGTAATTCAATGCAAGTGCTGGGGGCATCTGCCCTTGAAAGATTAATCATGGCAGTATTTGCCTATGACCCCAGCTACTCAGGAGGGGAGACAGGAGGACTGCAGTTTGAGGCTAGCTGGGATAAAGTTCGTGCTAGACACTATGTGAAAAACAAACTAAAAACAAAAGTGGACTGGGAATGTGGCACAAGTGGTAGAGTGCTAGCCTGTTTGAGGTCCTGAATTCAAAGCCCAGTGTCACAGAAAAAGAAAGAAAGGAAAAAAAGAAGGGAGCCAGGGAAGAAATGAGGAAGGAAAGAAGGAAAGGAGAGAAGGAAGGGAGAGGGTGGGAAGGGAGAGGGAGAGAAGGGAGAGGGAGGGAAGGAGGGAGAAAGGGAGGAAGGCTAGTAATTGATTAGGGACATGGTCTTACTTGTAGGACATAGCCTAGCACTTTACAATGACTGCATGATCAGAGGAAGCATTTCTCTTGTGGGATATTTGCCTGGTGTTCAGAAAACTGATCACCAAGGAAGTCAGTTGTTAAGTAGGGGAAGAAGGGAAGAAGAAAGAAAAATCGAGAAGATTCTTTAATTGAATAGTGACCCCACAGACTTTCAAATAGTCCCCGAAATGTCATGTGTTCACAGGCAGCAGAAGTAGCCCCCGCCTCCCCTTGACTCTCATCCTCAGGGTAGCTGCCAACAGACAGAAAATCACCATTGTTAGAGAACAGGAATGAGAAGGGGACAAACAACCTGGCTGAAGTATCCGAACAAGCCGAGTGCTGACTGCTCACAGCGCTCTCAGCTTGCCCGCACTTGGAGACAGGCCTAATGTCATCACTGGCACCTGCTTTCTACAAGAGCTTGTGACAAGCACCTCCATTTAGCACTGGGCTGCAGAGTGCTGTCTCACCCGTGCTCCCATCTTTGTCCTAGAACTGATGATATTCTCGTGGCATGTTAAGAGAGCTAATAGTAAGATGGTGTGCATGACTTCAAGCTACTTTTATAAAATAATTAATCAGTTCTTCCTTTTTCTGAATGCTCCTCCATCAGCTTAGCAAATTCTCAAAGTCTTTTTTCCCTTTAAAGTGCTTAGTGTGGGACGATGAGCTTCTGCAGCTCAGGCTAGGCTTTGTGGCAGAGGAAAAGCAAAAACAAACAAACAAACAAAAAGGCTTTGCTTCCAGATTTGGGACTTGACAAAAGCTATATTCTCTACCTCCCCCACCCGCACCCCCCTCCCTCTCATCTCTTTCCTTGTCTCTGTCTTTCTGCCCGTTTCTTCTCTTTCTCTTTCTCTTTGTGTTGGTACTGGGGCTTGAACTCAGGGCTCTGTCCCTTCACTTTCTGACTTAAGGCTGATGCTCTACCACTTGAAACACAGTTCCACTTTTAGCTTTTTGATAGTTAATTGAGTCTCATAACTTTTCTGCCAAGACAAGCCTCAAACTGTGACCCTTAGATCTCAGCTTCCTGAGTAGCTAGGATTACAGGTATGAGACACTGGAGCCTGGATACTAGTCTGGTTTTAATCTATCATACTTCCTTTTAAGGTTTTTTTGTATGGTCAAGGGAATTTCTTAAAACAGGATTTTCCTTGCTGTCATCCAATTATCCAAGGGTAATATCCTTGGATGACAGCAAGGAAAATAATTACCATTATTACTCTTTTAGAAAGATTCAAGATGTTTAGCTATGTTCATACATTCTTTACCTACCCATGATCATACTCTTGCATATACAAGCATGCTCTGCTTCACTTACTATAGCATTCACTATGACATTTCCCCATGACCTATGTATTGATGTTGCTTCTTATGAATTGGCCAGATTGCAGAGAGCACAAAATAGAACAACATATGTTTTGGCTAGGTACACAAAAAAATCTTATTAAGAACTAGAAGATTCTACATGTCTTAAGATGTACACATAAGATCATTAAGTATGATTCATGTTTTCATGGGAGAGAACATAGTCCCAAACAAAATAGTGAGTCTCTTGATGTAACAGTGGTCACTGGGTAATCTCTGAGTGTAAAGCTCTCCGGGAGCTGATAGAGAAGAACAAATAATATTTATTGACAATCTTTGACCACACATCAGACCTCAGGCCAGGTAAGGTCATTGGATCTTACTGCTTTTCCCAATAACTCATTAGTACAGATCTTTCTCCATAAGGAAGAGGAAAAGCAGGCTAAAACTACTTATGTGGCCAGACACAGGAGGCTCACGCTGTAATCCTAGCTACTCAGGAGGCTGAGATCTGGGAGCCTGGTTCAAAACCAGTCCAGGCAGGCAGGAAAGTCTGTGAGACTTTTGTCTTCAATTTAGCACCAGAAAACTGGAAGTGGTGCTGTGGCTTAAAGTTGTAGAGTTCTAGTCTTGAGTGAAAGAGCTCAGGGCAGAAGCCCAAGCCCTGAGTTTAAGCCCCTGACTGACAAAAATAAACAAATAATACTACATGTAAGGTTCACACTACTGGTTTGGTATGGGTGTCCCAGAGGCCAAGCTCTGTTCTTTTTAAGTAGGTTGTTGCAGCTTAAAAAAAAAAAAAAAAGCATTACTGAGATTTTAAAAAAATTCCTTGAAATGAGCTCCATGAGCAATCCTGAGTTATTATTTAAAAAACCAACAAAAAACAGCTGATAAGAATCCAGAAAACTAACAAGAGAAAACTGAAACAAAGGGAAACTTAGGTTCCTTCTGCCAGGGGAAGAAAGGATAGGGAAGTGATGGTGGAGGCAATTGGCTCTGAAAACTGATCCTCAGACAGAAAAAGGCCTTGTTCTTCTAAGAGCCCAAACTGGGGCTAAAGACAACAGCACAGTCTTGGACTGGAGACTGGAAAGAAGAGTGAAATTAAGACAAGCCCTAGACTATAGAAGGACTGTCACAGGCCCAAAAGGGGCGTGGATCAGACATCTGGAAATTGAGGCTGCAGGCCTGTGCCAAGCTGCCTGAGTGAGTAATAGGGCACTTGTATGTGCTGGACTAGAGGTGGAAAAATTGCTAGGGAAGAGGGAAATTTGGAGGGCCGGGGCCCCAGTGCCTGTGAGTTAACAAACTTTCCTTCTCCACTTGAATCCTTGCAGGATGGTATAAAAAAAGTTGAACGGTGAGCTGTATACCAGGAAGACTGAAAGCAGGCTGGGCATATTTTCCTTCCTGCGAGGGGAGGGCCTGAAGCCTGGGCTGTCACAAAGAGAAAATAAGGTGCTATGGGCCAGAGAGTGGAAATGTCTCCACGCTAGCCAGAATTCCCAAGCTCCCATGGCGGGGCCTCCTGTGGAATTTAGGTCTTGGCCAGAACTCCCTGCCTTCGACCCCAGAAGGTTTGGGGGAGGTTTAACAAACCTGGCGGCTGCTCTTTGGGTTTGGCAAACTCAAGATTTTTCCAGCGCCTTGTGTTCAGTGAAACCGAAAATGTGCTTGGCTAAGAAGCCCTTCTCTAATTTTTAAACCCCTGTGCATTTTTTATGCAAATTTGATCCACATGTTTTTGATTTATTTATATTGAAGTCATCAAATCAAATTAGGAGCTACAATGATGAATGGGAACAATGCTAATTTCCAAGAAGGTTTTTTTTTGAGTCCTTTTTCTTAGAACTAAATCACATTTCCTCATCCACCCCCATCAACCGTTAAAATTACCAGACTGAGCTGGATTTGAAAGTTAGAACCCCAAATGTGAAATCAAGATCCAGGCTTGGCAAAGACAAAGCCAAGTAGGGGAATGTTCTTAGGAAGTCACAGTTAGAAAGCAAGGGCGGGGTGTGGGGGGGGTGATGAAGACAGGGAGGGAGCCTGTTATTCTTCATTAGATGGCTTAAATAAATTAACCTGGCTTTCAATGGCCCTACAGCAGCCCCCTAACCATTTCCCTTAAATATGAGCTTACAACAACCCCCTCAGGCAAAGGCATCTTAGCCCCAAGGATGGGGAGTAGTGGTAAATACAGAACCTATGGGGGGGAGGGGGAGAGTTGGGTGCCAAACCTATCTTCCTTCTTCTGCTCTCCTCCATAAAAGCCAGATCACACTGTTCCTCCTCTCCCCTTCTAATGGTACCCCTTCCCCCCTTCCTCCTTCCCTGGCTCTGGCTAAGTCCTTTCCATCTGGAAGCATTTAAAATGCACGACAATTTTTAATCTTATGCAAGATATCTTAAGATATATGTTGAATATCCATTAAGATAAATTATAAGTACATAATCAAATTTTGCACAATTCTGTTTGGCCTAGGCTTGCACACACACAAAAGACCATTATTGTCTTTTCCAATTACCCTTCCTACTATATTATCTTCCTCAACCTTAGTATGTATCAGCTTGCGATTCAGTAATTGTACAAGCTTGGGGAGTTACTTTACTTCTCCCAGTCTCAATTTCCTCATCTGTATACTTACAGGTGGGTATAGCAGCTACACTTCCTCACAGAGGTAAGAGGATTAAATGAGGTGCTGCATGTAAAAATCTCTATTTGTTAGACTGGGGAATCAGATTTTCAAAGGAAGAAATAAATTTTAGGACTAATTGCTTAGTGTGGTGACTATAGCCAATAGTAAGATATTATAGATTTCAAAACTGTTATGAGTAGATATTTATTTATTTATTTATTTATTTATTTATTTATTTATTTATTTATTTATTTATTTATTTATTTATTGTCAGTCGTGGGGCTTGAACTCTGGGCCTGGGTGCTGTCCCTGCGCTCTTCAGCTCAAGGTGAGCGCTCTACAGCTTGAGACACAGCGCCACTTCTGGTTTTCTAGTGGTTTATTGGAGATAAGAGTCTCACAGACTTTCCTGCCCGGGGTTGGCTTTGAACTGTGATCCTCAGATCTCAGCCTCCTGAATAGCTAGGATTACAGGTGTGAGCCACCAGTGCCCAGCTATGAGTAGATATTTAGAGTAGGTCCATTCCTATGATCAATAGTAGTAGAGTAAGCTGGGCATGGGTGTCTCATGCCTGTAATCCTAGCTACTCAGGAAGCTGAGATCTGATGATCGCAGTTCAAAGCCAGCCCAGGCAGGAGAGTCCATGAGACTCTTGTCTCCAATAAACCACCAGAAAACTGGAAGTGGCACTGTGGCTCAAGTGGAAGAGCACTAACCTTGAGCTGAAGAACTAAAGGACAGCACCCAGACCCAGAGTTCAAGCCCCATGACCAACAATAACAACAACAACAACAAAGTAGCACAATGATTAGAAGACCTAAAAACATAACTTGCAGAGAGCATTCTCCTTTAAGCCATACTGAACTTTTCTATCTATCTATCTATCTATCTATCTATCTATCTATCTATCTATCTATCTATCTATCTATCTATCTATCTGTACACACACACAACACATACATAAGTGTATACATTTGTGTATGGGACATGAGAGAAATTTTAAGTCTTCTTGAAGGAGCAAAATACCTAATTAATGTAGAAAGGTAAGGGTACCGTTAACATGCTTTCCCCCAGGGAGAAGGAACAGAATGAGTTTGATGACAAACTGGAGTCCTAAGAGTTCAAATTCAGAGTTTAATATACTTCTCTGATGGGAAGAAGTTTTAGCAGTACTTCAACCCTGATGCTGGCCAAAATAGAAAGACAGGATCTCATCAGCTTCTGGGGGTTCTTGAACATATGTGTGTAATATTGGTCTTAGTGATACAGAACTGTCATGAGGGTCCAGCAAGAGAACTCTTTTAAGCTCCAGACAAGCAGTTACTATTTCAACCAAGCCAACCTCATTTGAGATAATGCTTACTAGAGATTTCTTTTGTCTCAGTAACTGTTAGCCCTTTATCCAGATATGCTTTGGATGCCAGTCCCAACTCTAGGGGACTCTCAAGGAACTATTCCTGCTCACAGACGTACCAAAGGACTGGGCTAGGTGGTTGCTTGGGCCCATAGAAGACACTGGAGTGGATGGATATACAATGTGAAGGAGGATCGTTAAGCTGGGATGTTGTGTACGAAAGCTGAGCTGGGCCACTCAGGCTCTTCTCTAAAAATATAGATTTGAGAGAATATGAAACTGGGTTGGTTGAATGAAGTGGACATAAGGAATGTGGCTAGCTATATTAATGGCAAAACTCCCTTAGAAGTCTGTCAGACTCCTGCTGTGTTAGCTCTCCAGGACTACTTTGATTCCCATAAAGCCTGGTTTCTCAAATATTCTTCTTATAAATAACATAAACATCTCTTCTAATACAAATACCTTCCTGTTGTATATGTGTGTTAGCACAAATGGATTTCAGTTTTTTTCCAATGGAAAGAGATTACATTAAAACTACACATATTGAACTGAGTACATGACTCACTTCTGTAATCCCAGTTAACTGAAAGGCTGAGAAAGGAGTATCATGAGTTCAAAGCCAGCCTGGGCAATATAACAAAATCCTACCCCAAGGCCGGCCTGGGCTGGTAGTATAGCCCAGTGGCAATGTGCAAGGCAGAGATTCAGTTGCTGAAACCACCAAATAAACAACCTATATAAATAAACAAACACCCCAAACTCAGTAATTACACAGAGATGGACTTATATCTAAATATTTTGGGCACTTCTAGTGTAAAGGCTAGGTCTGTGTGTGTGTGTGTGTGTGTGTGTGTGTGTGTGTGCTGGTCCTAGGTCTTGAACTTGGAGCCTAGGCACTGTCCCTAAACTTTTTTGCTGAAGGCTAGCGCTCTACCACTTGAGCCACAGCCCTATTTCTGGCTTTTTGTCTCTTTTTTTGGTAGTTAATTGGAGATAAGAGTCGCATGGACTTTTCTGCACAGTCTGGCTTTGAACCCTAATCCTCAGATTTTAGCCTCATGAGTAGCTAGGATTAGAAGTATAAGCCACCGGTGCCCAACTTAAAGCATAGATGTAGTGACTGATTTCACAGTATAGCAAAGACCACTGGTTTCTCACTTAGCCTCTCTCACTCCCATATACTAGAGAACTTGGAAATTAAAGGGCTTTTGTTGTTGTTGTTGTTTCTTTTTTAAATTCTTCCCAACCTCCTTTGTAGCGGCCGGACATCCTGGGAAACAACTGTTTGCCAATGAGATGCAAGAGAATATATGCTGAGATGAAGGAGGTCCCTTCCCATCTTTATGAGTATGTTGTGCTTGAAGCTCCTCCCATTATTTGCAGCCATGAGGGAAAGTCAGAGAAAAACAGAAAGCCTTGGTACTGTCCAAACCAACAGCCTTGATCCTAGAAACCTGAATCTTCAAAAGCAAAATATAGAGGACCAACATGTTTTTCAATTTAACTTCTCAAAAAAGAAAGACTTACTGGTAGAAGCTCCCAGGTAATTTAAACCTATTGAGAAGGTAAGGCATACATAAATGACCAACATAAAACAGTGGGATTAGGAGTAGGCAATGGCGTTACTTCCCTCTGGGAGAGAGGAAAATCAGGAAAGTCTACACAGGAGAAATATTTCACTATACCTCAGAGGAAAAAGAACTGGATGTTTGGGGATGAGGAAGAAGGGAATTCTTGACAGAAGAAATAGGAGCATGGGCGGTCATGTACAGGAACAAGTTCACCTGGCTGGCACAGGGGAATGAAGGCCAGATTAGCAAGGTGAACAAAATTGGATGCCTTCAGTGGTGATTAAAGAAGTGTTTCTTTATTCTCCAAGTCATGCGGTACCACCGAAGACTTCTGAGCAATTAGTAATCAGAGTAGTTTTGGGGGAGAGCTCACTTGATGTCAATATGTGGGATGGACTGAAGGAAGCAGAGAAGGCCAGGAGAAGGCTATGCAGCTCTCTGGGGAGAAGGGTTTGAACCAAGAGAGTCAAGAGTGGGAAGGAGCACAGGAGAGGGAGAAGTACACATAGCCTACACTGGCTATTGTGTGGACATGGAAGGTAAGGAAGGGAAGGCATAATGTAGAGAACATTTTATTGTACAAAATATAGATAAAAACCTCATGTGTTACCTCTGGAGCTGAAGACAAGAATGGTTTTATGTAGATGTTGGAGTCATGCACCTTCAGGTCATGGTCCCCAAGTCCCCTGGTCACTCCAATAGTTGCCATTACCCGGGCCTAGGATTACAAAGAGAGAGTCACCAGAAACATATACAAGCAGTGAAAGCATCCTACCACATGACATCTGAGAGGAGGGAGGAAAGAAGTTCACAATTCTTCCAGCCCATTTTTTCCATGCCCCATGAGTATTTGTTACCAGGGAAGGCTTACCAAAAATCACTTCTGTATTAGAGGACTGGTTTTTTAACTACTTATCCCAAGCTTACTGGATGGCTCTTGTCTCCTCTAGGCTTTCTTTCTTTCTTTCTTTCTTTATTTTTTTGTCGGTCGTGGGGCTTGAACTCTGGGCCTGGGCGCTGTCTCTCAGCTCTTCAGCTCAAGGCGAGCACTCTACCACTTGAGCTACAGCGCCACTTCCGGTTTTCTGGTGGTTTATTGGAGATAGGAGTCTCACGGTCTTTCCTGCCTGGGCTGGCTTTGAACCGCGATCCTCAGATCTCAGCCTCCTGAGTAGCTAGGATTACAGGCGTGAGCCACCAGCACCCGGCTAGGCTTTCTTTTACTGAGACTAGAGGAGGAGTGCTCAATAAACTCATCCTAACACAAGTGTGATGTCTATACTTACTGATCCAACAGCATCCATCCATCCATCCATCCATCCATCCATCCATCCATCCATCCTTCTACACTTCTGTAACTCACCTACTCTACAAGTATTTGTTGGGGCTCCAGTCCTGTAATAGGTATTAACAAGGATGTAAAGTCTGAGGCATCATCAGACCTCCGAGAGCTCACCTATTAAGTTTTATGGCTAGAGAAAACAACTGATTAGTAATTCCATGATCTATCTTTGTGAAATACCATGAATTCTCCTCTGGATTTAGAGGAACAAAATGGCACTAAAGCTGCAGCTACCCAAAGACTTCTGGGACTGAGATTTCATACCTTTTTTTTTTTTTTTTTTTGGTGGGGTGGAGGATGGTTTAAGAAAACACATTGTACTAATATCTACACAGTCAGCTTAAATATCTCCTGTGGTGCACAGTTTTGGTATTCCAGTTATTTATTGAACACCTACTATGTGCAGGTAGGATATAGTAGGAGCCACAAATGTCTAAAGTTTCATCCTTATTACAAAGAAACTTGGCCACAATTTGGAATTATTGTCTGGAAGTGGAACTGTGGCTCAAGTGTCAGAGTGCTAGCCTTGAGCACAAAAGCTCACAGACAGTGTCCAGGCCCAGCAAATAAAGGAAGGAAGGAAGAAAGGAAGAAAGAAAGAAAGGAAGGAAGGAAGGAAGGAAGGAAGGAAGGAAGGAAGGAAGAAAGAAAGAAAGAAAGAAAGAAAGAAAAAGAAAGAAAGAAAAAAGAAAACTTGACAAAAGAGGTAAGAAGTACAAACTAATAACGTGGCCAAGTAACATGGTTAAATGACATGGTTATGTGCTGAAAGGCATATGATCAACAGGTTGTATGAATTTAGAGGAAGGAATAAAAATTCTACTGAGAGAAGTTTCCCTGGAGGAAGTGGCACTAGCTTAAGGCCAAAGGATGGACAGCACCAGACAGTCAGATGCATGGAGACAGAGTACAAGTCATTATAGGAAGAATGAAATCAAACGGCCTGACCCTTAGACCATCAATAATACAGCCTGTGTAATGTCATGATTCAAAGACCTGAACTTCAATCCTTCTACTACTTGACTAATAGAATACCTCACAGGAGCTAAAGGTATGGGCTCAGCAGTAGAGCATCTGAGTTCAATTTCTAATACTGGCAGATACAAAAAAAGAGGGCCTCACAGGGGCAAGGATGGAGCAAATAACTTACAGTCCAACAGTGTCTTCATCTTTATCCTAGTCTCCTCAACAGGCTGTGAGGTTTGGAGCTGGTCTCAGATCACAGGGTAAGTAGAGTTTATGTTCCCCACATTTACATTACATTAGAGACTATAACATATATATGAATTTTTTTAAGGGCCAGGATCAAATGCAGGGAGGAGATGCAGAGAGGAGCCTTAACCCCTGGTCCAGGAAGCTGAAGAAACCCTGTCCTCTGTGGAGAGGTGGGGGGGGGGGTGAGCTCTCTTCTAGCTAAGAAGTGTTCAGCTCTTAAGTGTGAATGTTCTAAGTCCCCTGTGGTCCAATGCTTTCTCCATGACTAGAAGTTTCTCTGGCTGGAAAAAGTACATGCTCATGTTTTAGTCCAAAGGAATCTGATGTTCCTGCTAGAGACTAAAGCTGTTTACAAAATATATAGGTGTTACACAAACCTGGGGGAAAAAGTCCAGGTTTCTGGAATTTTCACTTCCCTGAGACTTCTGGGATTTAGCCATGGAGTCCACAGACAGGGGTGGAGTGCTAGTTTTGTCCAGGGTGAGCCTGCCAACAAAAGCCAAATGGAGACACTGTGGCTTTTAAATAGGCTAATGACAGAATTGGCCAGCTGCTTAGCACAGGATTATCAAACTTTAATGAACAGAAATCCTTCAGGAACATGATGTTTTGGTGAATTGAACTTTTTGCTTAACTGGGAAAGCCCCTGATCCTTTAATTCCTATAGCTGATAAACTAAGAACACTCCAATCCAGTTTCATTTTTCACAAAGGAGGGAACGTCGAACAGCTTGCTGAACACTGAAGCATTTATCCTAGGTCTGCCTTGTGTCAGGGAGCAGGCTGGGCAGGTACTAAGATACACAGGTGACAGGATGTGGTCTGGAGCTTACTGGAACTTCCTGATGGCAAGGCAACACCGAATTTCAGTCCTACCAGGAACTGCAGCTTCAGGTACAGGCCACTGAGTGCAATGACAGACATGAATAGAATCCATGGTAACAAAGGACACACACTTTCCTCTCAGGAAGAGAGCTTTTTCCTGTCAGAATTTGCCACCCAAGGTGGTGAGGTGGGAATTTATAAAATGATCTCCATGTGGGTCAGATATTTTGATTTTGGTTCTCTCCATAAAAAGCCTTTTCCTGTCTCTCCCTATCTCCTCTCTTCATCTCTCTCTCCTTCCCTCCCTCCCTCTCTCCCTCTCTTCCTCTCTCTCTCTCTCTCTCTCTCTCTCTCTCTCTCTCTCTCTCTCTCTCTCACACACACACACACACACACACACACATTGAGGTTCTGCCCCCTCCACACATACATGCACACATATTCTGTACAAGAAGAACAGCTTTGATTTTCCTGTGAGTTATTACTTCTTTATATAAAAAAAACTATAGAATGCTAGGGGAAAACCACTGAAGATTCTTTTTAATGTGAATTGAAAAGAATTGGACCTCTTAGCACTGAGTTGAAATGTATTACTGTTCAGAGGAAGAATGCAGCGATTCAGCAGGTGTTTAACTGGGCAATGGGTTCAAAGCTGAGGAAGCTTTGAATCCATTGCAGAGACGAGGCTCTCTGCTCCAGCATTTCACATCACTGTTCATTTTAGGATCAACAGCCTTCTTTGGGTTCAGCTCTGTACTACTCAGTGTTTGCTTCTCATCGGGGCCCTCGGAACTACTGATGCTCTTTCCTACCTAGACCCAGGCTCTGGTTGAGGTGACTGTTGCTTAATTACAGTGAAGCCCTGGAGTCCCTTCGATGAGCAAGTAAAAACCGGACTTGCAGAGTGTGAACTTTCATGGTAGAACATGAGGACACTCAAGCTAGGGAGAGAAAATCAGGGATGCACAGCGACACTGGCCCCTGCTGCCTGTGTAGCTCTGTTGGAGCTGTTAAATCTCACAGCCCTGGATGCCTCATCTACCAAATGGATATGGTACAGCCAGCTGGACATGCTTCCTTTTGCCCTGTACATAAAAAGAGATGATGTATGTGAAAGGTGAAAAAGGGCAAAGAAGTTCCTCAAATGGAATGGAGGGGGAGGTTAATTTCACAACATCAACTTTTGTCCCTTATGCTCAGCACACATCTTCCTACTGCCAACCCTACCACTCCCTGAACTCTGAAGGCAGATGCTCAAGGATGATGGATGTGAGGTTCTTTTAAGCTGTCAAGGCTATAATATCGTGAGTGACTGAGTAGACGTACAGACTGCCACAGGCTATGCCAGCCAAGAAAGGAACACAGCCCCCTCCTCTTAGTCCAGGATAGTGTGTGTGCCTACCTTCTTGCCTTCTCCATATATAAGGGGAAACTTCAAGTCATCGTCCTCAATGGTTTTGTATGCCCTGTAGGAGGATAAACAACATTTTAAAAAAGGTTGACACTCAATTAGTGACCCCTGCCCTGACACAGGCTGCTTGGCACTTCATTTTTTTCCCAAGACACCATCTACTCACCACTATGCCTGTTTCTTTCTTAATAATCATTCTCCCTACAGAATTGTGTATGTGCACACATGCGCACGCGTGTGTGTGTGTGTATGTGTATATTTTAGCAAACCAGAAAACATTGTCTCCATATGTTTGAAGAATGAGAAAAAAGAAGTCGGTATATTCAGTTAGTGAGAAGGAGAGACTTTTTTTTGTTGTTTCTTGTCTGTGCATTAATGATGCGACTCAGCCACAGGGATTGGATTCTCCTCACTGTGTAGCTGTGAGAAAGGACAGTGCTCAGAGGTGGATGGAGTGTGAAGCTGCTCCAAGAGCCAGCCCTCACCTTCAGGGGCCATTTACATCAAAGCAGCAATACTGGAATGCCTGGGGAGGGAATATTTAAGAGCCTGTGTGACCTTAGCATGGCATTCAAGGTTGACAGAAAATTCTTTGCTTCACAATAGCTTTTAGATAGCCATTTGACACACAGGAAAAAAAAAAAAAACCCAGTTTATGCTGCATGGTTTATTCCAGACATGGTTGTCTAAATTCAATTGCCAGTAAGTCATTTGCTCATACACAAGTTAAAAAACAAACATGATGCCCAATTATTATCTATATCACCTTGTGCAAAGAGTGTCACCTTTCTCATTTTTAGCTTCCTCATCTATAAAAATGAGGATAATACATGGGATGTGAAGAACTTGGCCTATGTCTGCACTTAAGTGCCTGTGTTAGTTCAACTATCACTGTATTTAGTAGATAATTAACATTAAGTTATTAAGAAGAACAAGTAAAAGATGGGACAGGTTAAGTGATACAGATGTTTTAAAAACATAATGACTCCTGAGTGCATAAGAAAAACTAATTTATTAAATGGTCTTCCACTCTTATATACACAAGGCAGCTAGGAAGCAATGCTGAAATCACATTTATGGAAGCCCTTGATGTACAAAAGAATGCAATCTAATTTAGAAAGCACGCAATCCCAAAGTTGAAGCAACTGTACTCTCTTTGTCCAGAAGTCTACTTGGATACTTTGTTCTTTCCCTGGGTGGGAGCGAGGGGCAGAGAACATGTGAGGTTTGGGCATCAAATGCACCTAGGTTCAAGGTTGGCCCTGGTGAGTGGATGTGCCCTCTGAACTTCATTAATCAGGCAAGGCTTTTCCACGGACTAAAAAGGGGTAACATGCAGGACTCAGGAAGTACTCGGTGTAGTGCATGTTGAAAGCTAATAAAGCCAGTTGTTGCTGCTACTCCTGGCAAGTGAGCCTAGAGGTAATCTAGGAATTGAATTTTCAAGAAAGGAGCTATACTATTTCCTTTCCCTGAACCTATCAAATTAACTCAAAGTGGAAATAACCACTTTGATGTTTTATATACTCCGACAACTATTTTAAACAGTGCGGTATATAAGTCACTTGGAGGAATAAATAAAACTATTATTAGAAGCCTGCCCCAGCATGGGGATTGATGGAGTTTATAGACCAGTGGTTCTCAACCTTGGCTCCATACTAAATCACAATTTAGGGCTTAAAAAAATCTTGATGCTAAGGCATCAGCAGTGAAAGCAGAATCTCTAGGGAGTAAGACTCAGGTTATCAGGAGTTTTTTTTTTTTTGGTCCGGTCCTGGGGCCTGAACTCTGGGTCTGGGCGCTGTCCTTCAGCTCTTCAGCTCAAGGCTAGTGCTCTACCACTTGAGCCACAGTACCACTTCCGGCTTTTTTCTTTTTGCTTATGTGGTGCTGAGGAATCAAACCCAGGGCCTCAGGCATGCAAGGCAAGCGCTCTACCACTGAGCCACCTTCCCAGCCCTATCAGGAGTTTTTGAAGTCTTCCAGCCAATGCCAATGTGCCAACAAGGTTAAGGTCTCTGATGCTGTACAAACATCAGTCAAATCAGCTTTTAAGTGAGTTAAGCAATAAGCCCCTAACCATCTTGACCCTGAAGAAGACAGATGCATAGCTTCATGGAGGGGAAGAAAATGGCCTGAGAAAGATCTGTAAATGAGAATGAACTGGACTTTGGATGCTGTATGGAGACAGAGAAGAATGGTTCAGACTAGAGTGTGCAGTGCGAACCACACATAGAAAAAAGGACCAGCCTGGAGATCCGGGAACAGATGTTTGGTATTGGGAAGGAGGCAGAGGTAAGTAGACCAGAATCAAGGACAGGAAATTACTTAGAGCTCACTCAGTGTCAACTAAGAGCCTCTTAAAGGTTTAAAAGGGCAGTGACAACCCTGTTCTCTGAGACCACCACACGCCTAAGCCATTGACTCCTCTCAAGGCAGAGATATTCTGGAACACGAATTCTATGCTACAATAGCTCTGAAAGACAGCCACGCTTCCTGGAGTTTTTATCCAGCAAATACAAATTTTAATACTATATTTTAGCTTCTGCTTATCTATCTTCAGGAACAACAAAAAATTAAAAACAGAAGTGACAACCTTGGAAAGAGCAAGATTTATTCTGCTTTTTACCAGTGTTAGATTTTAATAAAATATGAGCCCTCGCTTTTCCACAGCAACAAATGGCAAGGATAATAACTGTAAGAAGAGAAAATACAACACTCTCTCCCCCTCAGTCTTCTAGGTCCTAAGCACAACTCATCATAAAAAAGTAAGTGTACTTCCACACACAAGAGTCTTGAAGAATGATGCAGGATGTATTGGGGGTTGTGCTTGTAGCATGAGTAATATCCTGACTTTTCAGGATAAATAAACACACACACACACAAACAAAAAAAACTTCAATAACTAAACCTAGAGAGTCTATGAGACATTGTATAACAGAAAACAATGTTATTATAACAGAAAACAATGACACATATATGTGTATTATGCAGTTATTGAGAATATGAATAAAAACAAACAAGGCTGAATATAAACAAAATAGGCCTTGGTCCATAAAAAAGGAAGACCTGAAGAGATTTGTCTTGGCTCATTTCCTTTTCTAGTTTATGTTGACGCAGTAGATATTTGACTGTGAATGGAGAATGCTGTTGCTCTTACTAATTTTAGCTTGCTAATTCCATTTTTCTAGCCCACCCAGAGCTTTCGGAATTCAGCTCCTTCTATTCAAAATATGAGCTCTCTCTTATGCTTTGACATGTTTAGTTTGAAAAGTCTCTCTGCCATCTTTATCTAGATCCCTGAAATAAGACACCAAATGGACCAAGCCATTATGGACCTTCCTGCAGGCTGAGCTACTAGACAAGAGGAGCTATCAACATTTCTTGGAGATGTGTGGAGGAAAAGTTTGCGATTCGAAAAACCGCATTTAGTATCATGGTTCTGCCTCATGGGAAAAACCCACTAATTTCCTTTTGAACACTAACAGTAGATTGCAAAAAGCTTAGCAGAATTCTATCTAGTCAAAATGCACTAAAGGTAGGCTCAACAGTAGAAGCAATGAAATATTAATGTTGAAAGTGGGAACATGAAGGATTTAGAAAAGAGCTGAAAACACGGTTCCGTGTAGATGCTGGCCTCACGGACGAGACTCTTTGGGGATAGTTACCAAGCTATAGGAAGCCTTAACAGAGCCATTATCCACTCTGGATTTCTCTCTCTTATCCAGCAGGCTAAGAGAAGAAACTCTCAAATTTCTTGTTTAGTCAAAGTACACCCATGTGCACTATTTCCATGATTAAGCAACCTGGAAGCACTATCCAGTGGGGAACTAACTGAACTCAACTTACCAGTGAATCGAAGGTGGCTCCTGATTCCACAAGGTCCACATCCTTCAGTCCTTATTTAGCTAGACTTTTCTCCTTTGTATCTACCACCATTTAATACTTAAAATATTTTGCTTCCGTATTATGTTTCTTTTCTCGATTGTTCTCTCAATCCCCCTGAGTTGTGTGAGGACAGAACTTTTGTTTTGGTCACTATAGAAATTTACAAGAGTACCCAGCATATAATGGGTACCCAAGAAATAGTTGACTGAGCAAAGAAAGAATACTACCTTCCCAAAGAACTTTTTTTTTCAATTTGCACACACATTTACAAAGCAGAGCCACCATCCTCTTCTGTATAACACATCCACAAGGCACTCTTTGATCTGGGCTTCATGGCCTTGGATGTCTTGTATTCTATTCCTGTGCTGTACTTGTAACTCTGCTCTTGGTTCCCCCCCCCCCCCCCACCTTTCTTCTTCCCTTCTTCTGTTTCAGTACAGTACTGGGTTTTGAACTCAAGGCCACACGCTTGTTAGGTGCTCTACCACTGGAGTCATGCTTCCCTAACCTTTTTGTTTCAGCTACTTTTTAGGTAGGGGCTCAAGTGTCAGCAACATGGCAAGACCCCCTTTCAAAAAAAAAAAAAAGAAAGAAAGAAAGGAAAAAAAAGATGGAAATGGAGGAGAAGGAGGTAGAGGAGGAAGCAGTTGGAATAGGATAGAAAAGGTGGAAATGGAGGAGGCGGAGTAGAGGAGGAAGCAGTCAGAAGAGGAAGCCCTTCCTAGTAATTGCCGCAGCCCTCCATCCCCAACCAGAGCTCTCAGCTTGACAATTTCACTCAGGCCAGGAGCCCAGAGTTCATGCTTTGCATTGTCCACAGACTACTTCTCACGATCTCTCTTCTCTCCTAACTCATGACCTTTCACTAGAAAGAGGAAGAGGAAAACCACTTGAGCCCCTAAGACTGAACTTCCTTAGCAAAACTTCAAAGTCATTAAAAAGAATATGATTCTATCTGGGGGAATGAAAGGACTCTCTCCCTTCAGGGACTGATAATCTCAACAATCCTCTCATACAGTTCCAAGACAAGGACAAATGAGTCACATTCTTCCACTAATCTCTCGACATTGCCTTAGATGCCTCTCCTCCCCTGGGGAAGTTTCTTCTTAGACTCTCTCTTCCCTCCTGGCAGAGTCTACTGTGGTGTGTTAAAGCATACTAGGCTTGGAGTCAGAAGTTTCCAAGTCACATTGCAATCCTCACATGAACTTGCTGTGGAACTTGGGAAGGGCACTGAAGCCTCCATGAACTTGCTTCTTCAGCTAGATACTTCTTCACAGGACAGTTGTAAGGATTATGGGAAAATATATCTGTGGCTTTTAAGTTCATAGGAGCTTGCCATTCTTTTTCTGTTGATTTTCTTTCCTTCTCTTCCTCCCTTTCCCCTGTCCTTCCCCCTGTTCCTCCCCTCCCCCCTCTCCTCCTCGCCCCTCTCCTCTTCCTCCTCCTCCTCCTCCTCCTCCTCCACCTCCTCCTCCTCCTCCTCCTCTTCTTCTTCTTCCTCCTCCTCCTCCTCTTCTTCTTCTTCTTCCTCCTCCTCCTCCTCCTCTTCTTCTTCTTCCTCCTCCTCCTCCTCCTCTTCTTCTTCCTTCTTCTTCTTCTTCTTCTTCTTCTTCTTCTTCTTCTTCTTCTTCTTCTTCTTCTTCTTCTTCTTCTTCTTCTTCCTCTCCCTTTCCTCTTCCATCTCTCTCTTCCCTCCCTCTTGTCTTTCGTTTTTCTCCCCCCCCTCTCTCTGAGACAGGATATATGTAGCACAGGCTGGCCTTGAACTTGTAATCATACTGCCTTACCTTCCCAACTTCTGGTATCACAAAGATGGACCATTATACCCAACATCAATCATTTTTTTCAGTTCAGATGTGGAGTCAGACAGTTGACTACCATAGGCAGAAGACACAACACATACCCATAAAAAAAACTCCTTGCTACATAACTGAGCTAAAGATATTAAAGCATGAAGGAGAGTACACATTCAACTTTATCTAGAAAAGTCCATTATCTGGTCTAATGTGAAGCCTGAGATCTCAGAAGGATGAATCAGAGATAACCTCGAAAGGAGATATTGCTACGTTAGTTTGAAATAGTCTTAATTGGAGATATTTCCCTCCTTTAGTTGGAAACCCAGAGTCCCTCCTGGAGGGACAGGAAAGACAGAGGCTATCTTGTTTTCTTCACGGCAGAAATCAAGTCCTAGCCCCAAACAGGCACTTTCCACAGGGGCCCCACAGACTTGGATGGAGGATGGTGGCAGAAGCATCTTGGTCGTGAGCTCCCATTCCTGCCTTTCTAGGACAAAGCCTCAATAGCAGCTCAAATCTCAGGACACCCAGGAGGAAATACCACCCGGTCCTGGCAGGTCCAAACAGACATGTGCCTGGGGCCCAAATGACGCTGGAGGCATTTCAGAGTTTGGCATGACCCCAGCTAAGCAATTCTGGAGTCCAGTGTCTGCAGAGACTCTTCCCCCGACTCACCTCTCTATAGCCAACTTCCTCAGACCTTCCTGGAAAAAGCAATGTGGGGCTGGGCAACTACCGCACGCTTCCTTTTTCCTTCTTTCTTTCTATGAGCCATCTGTATTTCCAAAGGCCCATGCTTCCTGTTTCTGGAGATGACCTGGCAGGCAGCCAGCTCTCGTCTTCCATGCCTGAGTGGATGCGCATCTCTTTTAAGGTCACAAAGACAATTTTACTATCTGAGTAGGTCTTACAATTATTTTTGAAATGTCTTTGCAGAGCTTTTTTTTTTTTTCTCTAAGTTTAAGCATTCAGTTTGAAAACTCTCAGAAATTTCTTACATTTACCTGTGGATGAAAACTTGGTATGCAGGAAAGATGGACTTAAACTGTCAGGGACAGTGAGTCTAGGGAAGTGTCACAAGGGCAGGCTCACATCAGAGAGTGAGGATGTGTCCCCAGAGAGGCTAAATGGGCTAAGAAATATCCTATATCTAGTTTGGGGGTTTAAAGTACACTTTCTATTATTGATCAAGTTCAATTTCTCTGCTATGTGCTCAAAATGGCATAGCAGGCAGAGTTATCTGCAAATCATATTTTACGAATCATATTTTGACTCGCTGGGCTCCTGACTTTATGTGCTAGTAGTTTCAACAGGCCTCTAAATTCTATGATCCCTGGAAAAATTCCTCAGTGGGGTGGATTTGAGGCTTTCCAAACAAATGTTGTCTTGCTTTCTTCCTTTGGTCCCTGGGTGTCTTTTAAATGAGATGACGGCTACATGCACTAAGTGCTGAACAATGGATGCATCTCTGCTCACAGTCCAACACTTTGATCCTGGCACACACAGTATGTTTGACTTGTCAGAATAAGATTCTTATCTGTTGACTCACTAAGAACCACTGGCAGCAGTCTAACTTACAGACACCTGGTTACATATGATGAGAGGAAAACCTCCACATTTCCTTAGCCACAGGAAAGGGGGAGCCTGATGGCCTTTCCAAGAATGCTTTTCACAATGGGGTTTAAGCTCTGCTCCTGGAGGGTATCTCCTGCTTAGAAAGGCTGACTCACAATCCCTGGGAAAATGCTTGCCTCCTTTCTTTTCTCCAATGGCATGCTTGCCTCAGACTCAGCCTGGAGTGGAAAACCTTCCTTCCTTTCTTTGGGCCTAGGGCCTTCTCTTCCTCCATCAGGCCTATGGGTGGCAAGCAAGAGGCAAAAGAGCTTCCATCTTGTTGCAGTCTATTATTTGCTCTGGGGAAGTTGACTAGATTAGACCAGAGGTTTCACACTTTGGAATCAGTGGTAAGACATATCAAACTTAGAACGCAGCATATACATACACATACATCTTAAACAAAAAGATTTACCCTTACCTGTGATATATACTTATTTTTTTTCTAATCTCTGTTACTGAACTTGTTGAAATATGGACAATGACTTTATAACCTTTAACTAGTTCTACCCATGGTGAAATTTGGTGGAAAGGAACAGATTTGCTGCTAGTAGGTTTTGTCAAAGCAGATCAAAACAATGAACCCAGTAGAACCCAATATTTGCTGAAAACCTATTGGGTGCCAGGAACCACTAGCAGAAGTATTAGGTTAATGAAGTTAAATAAACTAAAGGTCATCTCTTGACTCACAAGTCCAAGTTTAGTAGCAAGAAAAGAATTTGTAAGAAAAAAAGGGAAGAAAATGCCTCATGCCAGTCACTAAAAAAACACAACTAACAAGAAAATCATGAGCATGCAAAACAGAATCAATAATACTTCATCATAAAACATTTTGAAAGATGCTTAGAGAAATTCCAGATTTGGAAATCATCACTATCCTCTTGGGGTACGTTAACACTGGCTAAATAAAGTATAAGCACTAGGAGAGCTTCATATTTTCACCAGTAACATTAGAGCTCCCCCAGCACCTGAATCAGAGACACTTACACCATTTGAGACCACAAATCGAGAGTGATTTCTACTTTCTCAGGAGCCATTCATTCTGAAACAAGTATGACTTTTATTGCATATATATATATATAATATTGCACGAGAACAAGTCAATCATCTCCTGCAAATCAGGAGATGATCAAAACTGACCACACAGCTACAATGATGGTGAGAAAACAGTACATAGATTGTTTCAGTCAGGGTTCCTTCTGGACTGGCCAGTTCCTCTGTGGTGGTCCCTGCAGTCCTTACTTACAAAGCTTCTCCTGTTCTGACTATCCTGGCATTTGTATCTGAGCAAGGGGCTCTGCAGACACCCCCTCCCTAGGAGAAGCCACACTTGGGACTCTGTGACACAGCTTTACACATTTTTCCATTCAAATGTCCTGAAGTGGGTAATTCTACACTGGACAAAGTACCTCAAAGCAAGCCTTGATGCATTCCAAGTTTTTTGTGTCTTGAGAACCATGAAAAATCTTGCATAAGTGAAGTGAAGTGAAGATTGGGTCTGGCTGGCACCATCTTGGCCACATGGTAGATGGTAGGGTCTGGCATCTTGTCTTCATGGGGGAAGGTGAACCACCCCCCATCCCTACCCCAGTTATGGGTGTGCCTGAATCCCTGGAGGCAGGGGCAGGAATTTGGATGACAGGTTACTAAACCTGTCAGTCCACAGACTGTTATTATAGCTTTCATCATTATTTGTAGATGGCATTCAACATTCCCCAAGAATTGACTCCAATCTACTTGTTGAGCTCAACCATTGGCTTCATTTTCACCCTGTTCTATGGCAGCACTTCCTCCTGCAAGTCACTTCTGTGAGGCTCCTATCAGGATTATTATCCAGGTCAAAACACTGACATCTTTCTCTCTTGGCTGGCAAAGGACTGTTTGAGCCTTGTGAATGCTCTCCATCTGCTTCTCAGGGCCCTGCTGGGAGTCTCTATGATGCAGTGATCAATAAAGGGTTAATGCCATGCATGACAGGGAGCTTCTAGGACCCTCTTGCAGCCCAGCTGAGCCTCCTCTTCTATGATGTTGGTTAAGACATTGTCATATTATCTTTGGCTTCCACATTCCCAAAACACACATTCTATTTTCACTCCTCTAGATTTCTGCTAGTGCTGGGTCCTTGGCTCAATGTCTACCTCTCCAGTCCCCAACTCTCCCAAAACCTCACTCCTGACTCAGGTCTTCCTTCTCCATGAAGCCATTCCCAAACTCAATCTCCCCTCTCAAAACCAACCATTCTTTTTTTTTTAATTTTTAAATTTAAAAAAAAAATTTTTTTTGGGTCCGGTCGTGGGGCCTGAACTCTGGGCCTGGGCGCTGTCCCTCAGCTCTTCAGCTCAAGGTTAGCGCTCTACCACTTGAGCTACAGTGCCACTTCTGGCTTTTTTCTTTTTTTCTTATGTGGTGCTGAGGAATCGAACCCAGGGTCTCAGGCATGCAAGGCAAACGCTCTACCACTGAGCCACTTTCCCAGCCCCCAAAACCAACCATTCTTTCTATCACTACTGTGGGCTTTTTTTCTTTTTGAGAACTTTTTAGCAGCCTGTTATTATTTTCTTAAATTTGTCTATGTTCTAACAGTCTCTTTTCCCCATTGCTGGGACTTTAAGAATAGTTCTAAAGGTAAAATGGTAGTTTTCAATAAATTTCCAAGGTGCCAGTACTGAATCACTTAGTAACATCATAGAGACTAGAATAAAGGGCTGGGAAGGTGGCTCAGTGGTAGAGCGCTTGCCTTGCATGCATGAGGCCCTGGGTTCAATTCCTCAGCACCACATAAGCAAAAAGAAAAAAGCCAAAAGTGGTGCTGTGGCTCAAGTGGTAGAGCGCTAGCCTTGAGCTGAAGAGCTGAGGGACAGCGCCCAGGCCCAGAGTTCTGGCCCACGACCGGACCCCCCCCCCCAAAAAAAGAATAAAGTTGTGTATGTGTGTGGGGGGGAATGCTGATAAAACAGAAAACACCAGCCGGGCGCTGGTGGCTCACGCCTGTAATCCTAGCTACTCAGGAGGCTGAGATCTGAGGATCGTGGTTCAAAGCCAGCCCGGGCAGGAGAGACCATGAGACTCCTATCTCCAATATACCACCAGAAAACCGGAAGTGGCGCTGTAGCTCAAGTGGTAGAGCGCTCGCCTTGAGCTGAAGAGCTGAGGGACAGCTCCCAGGCCCAGAGTTCAAGCCCCATGACCGACCAAAAAAAAAAAAAAAACAGAAAACACCCAATCAATGAATGCCGAGGCACAGAAAGGGAGGCATGACACGACTTTCTGGCCGTCCTGATGGTGTTTCTTCACATACATTCAGGCCCCACCTCCTCTGTGCTGAGCTATCCTTCCATTGGCATCGGCCCTGCGTGTAGGCCAGCACACCTCAAGCTTCATCACTAAACCACCTTTCTAATCTTCACATTGCCTCAGGAATAAGCATCAAACACACGCTATGTCATAAGCCTCTGGATCCTTCTACCATCCATGGCATGTAAAAATTATAGAATTAGACATTTATCTGGCACTTACTACATGCCAGGCTTTTTGTTTAAGGCACCTGCTGTAATAACTTGCATGACTATTGGCAACTATAATCAGCTCCATTTTATAAATGGAGAAACCACAACTGCCAGCAGTGACGTGGTTTGTTCAAGCCGAACAGGTGGGAACTCACCTAGTCATGCAGTCTGGCTTTTCTATCCCAGTTTTAACACTACTTACTATCTCCTATGCCACACACATGTACAAGCAAGGTGTGCCAAATATAAATGAGTGCCCTGGAGGGTTCAATGGCCCAAAGTACACTTCCTCTTCAATGGAGATTTTTGTAAGCTCTTGATATTCTAAAACTTTCCCTTATGACTTGGAGTTACATACGATTGCATAGGGACTGTGCACCCCCACGTATTAGTCATGGGGGATGAATGGTACAATCACTCTGCTCATGGGTATGTCAGTGGGTACAGGTAAATGCCGTGACTGTTCAAAGTGTCTAAGAGAGAAAGACAGCCTTGGAAGTAGTCTGACTACTTTGGAAACATTAGGCCTCCAGTTATCACTGAAGCAGAGATGTGAGAGCCTCTGGGTATACATGTGTGCTGGGTGGGTGCTTCATCAATAGGGAGCGAGCTGGTGAGGTGTGGCTTTTCTTTCCTCTCCCCATGGCCTGGCAAAGCCCATCTCTCTTGGCTGGTGACCATTTGTAAAGACCCTATAGCTTCCTGTGGACTCCTGCGTTGGGCAGAGAGTAGGGAGTCATTCATCAGTGTCAGGAGATGTGTTGCACACCACAGGGACAGCTTTCTTCCCTGCTGCTCCTGCAGCCAGAGCTGCAAATCTTGAAAAGATGCAGAACATGCACACTGCAAATAACTATCCATCATCTTGGGTTCTTTGAGCCTGGGAGAGGCCCCTTTCCGTGTGGGGTTGACCTATTGTGACAGTCCCAGCCCCCACTGGAATTTAGGCAGACAATGAAGATTTTGGGGTACCTAATCCCTGCTCTAGCCAATCCCCATTATGGATAATCCATTGAGGGTTCAGGGGTTAACATTCTTTGAAATGTTAACCATCCTCTCCCTTTCTCTGTCAGATTTTCAGATTGCTCTCAGCCAATTAGACTGCTGCCAAGGTGGCCCATAATCATTAAATTATGAAAATATGAGTTGCTGGGAGGAAATGAGTACCAGGTTTCACTAGGGAAAGGCCTGCTTTCTTGTGAAGTAATTATAAAATTAGAATGTGATATTTCTCTGGTGAGTCTAAAAAGCCTGCCAGTGTGGTCTGTGGCACAACAGTAATATGAGGATTTGCACTGGGGCGGGACTGAAAGATCCTTCTGTGCCTCCCAAATACAAGTCAGAGGCATCTGTAGGTAAATTTCCAAAGACTGGGTTCAGAATGATTAAAGACAAAAAAAACGGGGGGGGGGGAAGCATGGAGTTTGGAATTTTCAATTACTCTTTAAAATTCAAGAGTGGAGCTGTTGCGAAATGCAGGCTTTCCAAGTAAGACTACTGACTACTGACTCTGAGCTAATTAGACCCACAGGCATGGCTAACATATAAATTCATTCCCCAAAGAGGGATACTGTCTCTTTAAAAACTGCCTGGGGAGTAGTTGGAAAGCTAATGAGGAGTGTCAGTTGGGGCAGCTTTATTAGGTGGTCATGGGGAGGAGGAAGCCTGGGGTTTTTGTAACAGGGTTTCTGTGCTTGATTCAATAAATCAATTTGTATTAAATGCGAGTGCTACTCTGGAGTTGGCTTCCCAGAGCATTCTACGGCATTTCTCAATCTGTTCATCCACTGCCTTGTCAGCCTGCCCGAACGTGCTATCAGAGGGCACTGAAGAAGAGCTAGGAAGAAGATAGAAGTTATATCTACAGTAATTGTAAAACTTGACCCTGCAGCTCCAGACCATCCTGGGGCTGCCCCTAGTGAATTCTACTCTACAGAAAATATTTGGATGGCCAAGACTGGAACTGTGCCTTCCATGGCTCCGCTGGACTCTAGGCTGCAGACAGAGAATAAAGGTCACTCCCAACAGAATGGAGAGGCTTAGAAAGGAAGATGCCTTTTAATCAGATTCTTAGGGTCTAGTGAAAGGAAAAGCAAGAAGAGGTTAAAGGCTGAAATGAACTGGGGTCCCTTTGTGGCCAGCAGGAGTGAGAGCTGGAGAACAAGTCAGTCATTCCTAAACACGATTCTGGTGATGGGGAAGATGAGACGAAGCCCATCCCCGCTCTGACTCAGGCGCCACAGAGAATGGAGGCCATTTGGTTTTCCCTGTCTGTGCTTGGTTTTTTCAACATGGTGCTGTTGAATGTTCAATGGCTACTGAGTAATTGTGACACAGCTAGTGAAACATGGAGAATTTTTTTTTTTAACCAGTCCTGGGGCTTGAACTCAAGGCCTGGACTCTGGAGCCACAGCTCCACTTCCAGCTTTTTCTCTTTATGTGGTGCTGAGGAATCGAACCCAGGGCCTCATACATGCTAGGCAAGCACTCTATGTCTAAGCCACATTCCTAGCCCCTTTATTTTTAATTTTACTTAACTTTAGTGAATTGAGATGTAAATAGCCACATGTAGCTACAGGCTACATGCACAGAGAATGCAAAAGGTTTCCTTTACCTTCATCAAAGTAAGGAGTGATGAATGGAGAAAATGATGGTTAACTCCACTCTGTTCCCCATGGAAAATCTCCCGATTTGCTCATCGTTTTAAGGGAAACAGAGGAGGGAAAATTATCCTGACACATCATTAAGTTAGAGTCATAAAATGTTAAGGGCTGCAAGAGACAAGAATAAAAGGTTACCATCTCTGGAATCTTTCTAGTGGAAGCTGCCTTTTCCAGAAGCTCAAAAAAGCACAATGAAGTCTCCCGTTCCCTACATGGGCAAAGGGAGCACTTTTACAAAGGAGATACCTTGTTGGCAAGGCACAACTTTAAAAAGCCTGTCACCCAAGGCAGTACTCTCCTTACAACCTCTCCCCAGAAACGAGATCATCACAAAGGAAGAATTCTGGTTGCTTAAAAGGATGAATTCTGGTGTGCCTTGTTCATGAACAGAACCATCTGGAAACAATTTCAAATTCATATGACAGACTTTTCTTCTTTGGCCTTTGCTCTCTCTATAAATCCCATCAGCCCAAGAACAGCTGCCAGAGAATCTGGCCTGAAGCCAAGGGGTGAAGTCACAGCCCCCTCCCACACCAATGTCATTCTGGGCCCCCAGCTGGCTTGTTACCCCATGTGGCTGGATGCAGGGCATGAAGAACACTGGTCCTACATGAGAAAGCAAAATCACCAGCACTCACAGGAGGAGGGACCTGGTGCCACAAAGCCAGCTGTGAGAAACTGTTGTTTCCAGTCGCTAACATAGATGCTTGCCAGCAAATTATGACCTGAGACAGCTCAGAGGGCGGGTCAGGACACAGAGCGCTCAAGAGGACACAATGCCAGCTACAGTGCTAACCCTGCAATAGCAGCTCAGCACAAAGGGCTGGAGGGTGGGGGTAAGGGGAGGGCCCTTGCTTGGGAGATTCTGGCACCAGGACCAATAACACCAGGCACAGAAGGTGAGAGCTTGCATGGGTGCTGGGAGAGCACAGGGAGGCCACGCCAGGGACCAAGTCAGTGCTGGGGTAGACAAAGGGTTTGTAAATCAAGCCACTTAGCTAACTATCAGAGGAGAGGAAGGAGGGGAGTAGGAGGTGGGGGAGTCAAGGAAGAGACCAATTTCATTATGACAAGCATGGTGACAATAACCTTTTGTCCTCTAAACAATCTGGGCCTGCCAAGCTGCTCCATGGTCTCTGAGAAATCAGGAGGGTGGGGAAGGATCCCTGTCAGGAGGCAACAGACTCATCCTTAATTATGAGACATGGCTTCCCAGAGCTGACATCCTCTACCCTCCTTCCTTCCTGCTACAGACACATCACAGAATGCTGGCATGGTGCTCCTCTAATGAGAGCAGGCAATTTTCCTAAGCACAGGAGGCTTAGGATCTGCTCCACCATTACCATCCCCCAAAATCAAGTACAGATCAGGGTGATGAGTATAAAGCATCTCTGTTTAATCTGACCAGTGGTCTAGGAGCTAGAAAAGTCACTGCTGTCTCGTTCCTAAAATGCTTCATTCCATCCTCTCATTCGCTAATGAATTATCAAGAAGACTCTGTCCAAGTAGAAAGAAATCTCCTGTTTAAATTTATACCAGAGTTCAAAACTGAGTAAAGATGTCTAGTCTTAGCCCAAAGATATTTGTACATTGCATCAAAATTCTAAAATAAGGGGCAGAAACCTCGGCAGTCCTTATTCTGATCCTTGTTTATTGATGAAAACTGGGTAAACCACTGAATGCCTGAGTCTCTATTTGGTCAACTTTGAAATGGGAACAAAGGGAATCATTCCACAGTTGGCAGTAGCCAATAGTGTGCACTCTGAATTACATGCCTGGCTTCATATTCCAGCCTTGAAAGAGTTAGCCTCTGTGCCTCGATTTCTTCATCTATAAAATGTTCCTAAGTCACAGGGCTGTTTTATGAGTTCAATATGAGGAATTGGGCAAAGCTCCCATTCACAGTGCCTACCCTATAGTTCTAATAACTGTCAGCCAGCCCCATTACGATCATAATTAATGGGAGAGAAGGGGGACATAAAAATCTACACAATTAGGAATTTACTACAAGGATTAAACGGCTTAGCAGTGGGGGTGGACCCTGTTACAGTTTTCACAGAAATGAGTTCAAGGCTACCTCTGAAGCCAAGAAACAAAAGTAGGACTAAGAACTCATTTTCAACCTTGCCCATGACACCTTCCAAATGCTCACCAGTCTACTTTCAACCCTTTCCTACACCTTTGTAGTAACTGAAGACGTTAGTGAGAAAAGAAATCAGATACGGTTTCTTACCTCCCTTTCTATGGCATTGATTTTACAGACCTTTCCCACCAAGCAACTAGGAATGACAGCTGATTCCATCTTCTTTAAGTCCCAGAAAACAAATTTGTTTGGTCTGAAGCTTTATGTCAGAGTGCAAAAATATTATTAAAAGGGGCTCATTAAATATGGGGAAAGGGGATTACAAAAATTATGGTTTAAACTGCAATGTTCCCAAGTTACCCCAAGGAACACAAAAAATATAATGTTCCCAAGTTACCCCAAGGAACACAAAAAATATTTCCTTCTCTACAAGTCCCGGTTTCAAATCTAAAGAAGGAACAAGTAGGAAGCACACAAAGGTATGCATAAATCTCTGCTCATAGTTAATCTTGTGAGTCAACAGCCATGTTGGGAATTATGCTGAAAACAAATCAAATCATGTCTGACAGAAGCCATTCTTAGTCCTGACTCCTCAATTATTTAGTGGTTTCTGTGAAGTTTCATATAATTAAAAACAGGCATTTACGGACTGCTTATCTGTGCTGCAGGATCCTTCCACCCCACCCCACAGCAGGGTGGAGAGCATGAATGGGGGATTTGAGCACACCAAGCTTGATGTAACATAGCTCCTGAAATTATGTACATTTGAAAAATTAAAAAGGCAATCTTCAGCCACTTCTTAAAGGAAAAGATACACAAGCCACTCTCTCCAGAAAGCATACCTGGAAGAGATTGAGTTTATAAAAAGCTTATCTCATCATAGTGCTTGAGTGGACTGTTCTCAGCTTTTGGAAGCATCTTA
Organism: Dipodomys merriami; assembly: GCF_024711535.1. Lineage (NCBI taxonomy): Eukaryota > Metazoa > Chordata > Mammalia > Rodentia > Heteromyidae > Dipodomys > Dipodomys merriami. Next base: position 25,154,025 of record NW_027202271.1, read on the forward strand.
TACATTAAAGTAGAATGTCTACCAATCATCTATTAGAAGTGCTTTGGAAAGCTAGTACATTAAGTTGTTCTATCCATGAATTGACACTAAGTGTCTGCAACAAATATACTCTTCTGTTTGGCACCATTTTAGGCATGATATTTACAAATGCTGAAGGCTTTGATCTGATTTGCCTTTCTGGCATAGGAAGAACATACAAACAAGCCTTGTTTTAAAGTTCAGTGTCTCAAAGGCAATGCTCCACTCACACCGGTCACACTGACTGTCCGCAATGTTGGCCTGACCCCTATAAATTTTGTTGACTATACCACTTTTCTTTTGGCCAATAAACATTTGCAACCGTTTTACTATGTGACCAGTCAATGGACTATAGGATGTGGCTCTGGTGTTCTTATCACCCCCAGAAGCTAGTCTATACTAGCTGAGAAGGCATATTTAAATAGATAATGAAGATAGTGATGGATAAATAGAAATCCCTTGGTTTCAGCCACCTTGTTTCTTGTTCCTTTCCTTTTTCTGTTTTTTAACTTCTTTCTTTTTTAGAACCTTGTACTTAGTCCTGGAGATCTCATACTGATATTTCCATGCGTTTTTTCCTGGACACCCAAATCTGCTTTCTGGAGCCAGTCTCTTCAAAGTTTCTTTTAAGATAGAGCCTTTTCAAACACTGCTTCCATTTAATTATTTTTGCCAGGAATATACAAAGGGCAATTTGTAGTTAATGTAAATTTCTTGTCTGGTTTCTCATATCTGTTAGTTTGTTGCCTCAATACAAGCTGATTTTGCTTTAAAGTGCATTTTTTCCTCTTGTATTTTGTTTGTACTTAGGCGTTTCCCACACTGTCCTTTTAGATCAACTTAAAAAAATATTGTTTACAACCACACAGGTTCCTAAATATTTTCTAAACTCTATAGTAGCTGAGTGCTGATGACTCATGCCTATAATACTAGCTAATAAGGACTGAGTTCAGGGCATTGAGGTGCAAAGCCAGCCAGGCCAAGAGAATCCATGAGACTTTTATCTCTTATTAACTAGGTGGGGGAAACAGCCTAAAGTGAAGGTGTGGCTCAAGAGGTAGAGTGCTAGCCTTCAGCCAAAAAGCCAAGGGTGAGCACAGAATTCTGAGTTCAAGTCCCAGCACTGGCACAAATAGATAGGTACGCAGGTAAGTAGGTAGGTAGGTCATCAATAGATAATAATCTCTATAATACTCAGATCAAATCCTTAACATATTTTCAAATACATTAGTTCTCGCCCTCAACTTCTCTGCCAGATGTGCTGATTTTGCTGACTAAATGTACATCAATTTATAAGAAAACTCAGCTGGAGTTAGAATAATCACTCTAGGACATAAAATCTCAGAGGTTCCCATCAGAATGACATTGCCCCATTTGTTAGGAAATGGAAAGACTTGGAAAAAATTATATTAAGTGATGTAAGCCAGTCCCAAAGAAACATAGGTCCCATGGTTTCCCTTATTTGCAATATCTAGTATATGTTTGAGTCAAGCAGAAAAGGTTAGATAAGATGATGTTAGGGAAATGAACCCTAAGATATGTATTCAAAAATTTTTTTCTTTTATGCAATTGCTTCTAACACATTTATAAGATTATTTCTTTGTTGCTTTGTATGCCCCTCCCCCACAGTATAACCCCTGCTTTCACTGTATTTGATGTAGGTATAATTTGTGGAGGGGAAGGGAAAAACAAATCATTTAAATATGGATACGGGTGGACCCACTGCAACAATGAGATGTACAAGTCGTTATGTTGAAAATGAACTTTACAACTTTGGTGTGGGGGAGAGGGGGAGAGGGGGAAGAGGGGGGTGGGGAAGTGGGGAAGATTGGGTGGGGGGACAGAGGGAGGATGGGAAGGGAAGGGATGGGAAGGGGAAACAAAGGAGGAGGCTACAATGCTTGATAAGAAATGTACTCATTATCTTGCCCATGTAATTGTAACCACTCTGTACAGTATTTTCACAATAAAAAAATAAAAAATAAAAAAATAAAAACAGCAACAAAAAAAATAAACATTAATTGAACACCAACATTTTTATACACATTGCTGAGAATGGTGAGGGAATATAGTGACTTTGCATTTAATGACAAACTGGAAATATTATTGAAGTGTGAAATTTCTTTTCAGTTTCTCTTACAAACTTTGGCTTAATAAAAGTTTACCTTCTTAAAAAAAACAACTCAGAGGTTCAAAGATCATGAGCTCTTTATGACAAATCCATTCATGTTTTAGAGCAGGGCAAATATTAGAGATTGTGTGGGCTTTATGGACTTTGTTACAACTATTTAACTGCCTGGTTGCACTGTGAAGGTAGTCATAGATTAAATGTAAACAAACACATATAGCTGTAATTTTTTTTAAAAAAGAATTATTTGTAAAAACAGGTGGTGGGTAGGCTTTGGCTCTCCAGCTATAGTGTGCTGACTTCATGCTAGAGGAAGAAGAGTGGATCTGGGTGAGGATCTTTGGCAGTTGGGAAAGGACAAGCAAAAGCCCCTAAGGGGTCAGCCCCTTCTCTTCCCTAGGCAGTGCAACTTGTTCCTTTGTGACAACATGTGCCCAAGAAGTTAACATGGGAATCCCAGTTGTCATCCTCCATTACTAAGTATTTCAGTCAATAGAGAAGTATAATGAAAACTACTTCTTAGCTTTTGTTGGGGACAGAGTAAGGAGAGGGGAAATTGTGTTAAACAGGTATGAGGTTCACTTATTAGGATCCAAGGCATAAGAGGAAATTCTCCCTTCCTACACTAGCCCTGTATTGTGGAAGCACTTGGTGACAAGCATTTGCCACCAACTGCTTCAGTCTCTCACTGTTTCTTGTTCAGGTGGAACAAACAGATGAGGTCTTAGTCAACAGTTCTGGTAGGCATACAGGTGTGTTTTAGGAATAAGATATGCCTTGTTAAGTAAGAATTTGGATTCAAGACAATTTTGGGTGGATTTTTTTTTAAGTATCTGCAGTAGATATGTCCATATCATTTTTTTATTCCCTAAATGAAATAGTATGACAACTTCTTACAGAACATTTGCATATGTTGGGTATTTTCAACAATTTAGAGACGATCTATATAGCATATACTATATACAATAAATACATGCTATTTTACTTATGGGGGATTGCACATCTTCAAATGTTGGTTTCTATAGAGAATCCTGGAACTAATCTTTTCCAGACACCAAAGGCTGCTTGGAATGAAGCTAACTCATTACTTCCAGTCTCCACAACAATGTTTCAGTCTTTTTTTGTTTCTCTTTTCACTTTATCCATATAAAAATAGGGGTTAAGTATTTATTCAAGTTGGGAATCACATCCATGTCAATCTAGGTCAAGAAGCCTGTGGCAAATACCCTTTGGCTACTCTATTTTCTTTTCTTTTTCTTTCTTTCTTTCTTTTTTTTTTTTTTAAAGCAAAAGTCTTGCTGTGTAGCTTAAGCTGACTTTGAATTCATAATGTGGCTCAGGCTAGCCTCAAAGTCTCCATTTTTGTGCCTCAGCCTACTAGGTGCTGAGATTACAGGCATAGGCTTGTAATGACCAATCAAAGCCCTTATATACCTGGTTTATAATTTGGGGTGGGGGTCAGTGCTATATCCCTGGTTTGTAACCATAAAAATTTAATGTGTTTTGAAAGTTTCCAAATGATGGCTCCATACAAAAATGAAGAATTAAGTCAGCTTCATAGGGATAACAAAGCTTGGGATCTGAGCACTAGTCCTAAGCAAGAACAGGAGAATAGGAGTAGGTAGATGTAAGGCCTTGTTCTTTACAAATGTAGGCTGTATCACCTCTTGGCCCCAACAATGTGAGTCACTTTTGATAATGGTGATCACACACACACACACACTCTCTCTCTCTCTCTCTCTCTCTCTCTCTCTCTCTCTCTCTCTCTCTCTCTCTCTCTCTCTCTCTCTTTCTCTCTCTCTCTTTCTGAGGTGGTGCCCGGGTGGCATGCTCTTACCAGCCTGTCATATTAAAGTCCCTGTAGAGCATCTTCTTTCCAAGCTCCTTTCTCTGTACTCGCCTTGGAAACTCCAAATGTGTGAACTCATTTCCCAGTAAGTGAGGCTGCATGAATGCCTAAATAGAAAGAAAAAGCCACACACACATTTAGAGGACAAAATAAGTCTCAAGGATGTTTTGCAAATTGAGGCAGGCCATTGTTCAAAGACAAGAAAATTCATATTTTAAGAGAAATAAATTTTGGAATTTCAACACCAATAGTGAATGAGCAAAGAAAATTCATATACTTAATTTTCAATTTTTTCATCAGATAGGATAAGTTTTGTAAGCAAAGGTGCATGGGGCTGAAGGTAGAAGGGAGAAACTAAGCTTTTTTGTTTTAAAAAAATATTAATGTATTGTTGCTATAGAGGTAATGTACAGAGGAGTTACAATTACATGAGTTTGGTAATGAGTACATTTCCTTTTGCACAGTGCCATCTGTTTCCTCATTCCCTCCCTTTCTTTCCCTGCTGTCTCATTTGTACAATTCACTTTTATCGATGTCCGGTGCGCTCCACTGCTGCACTGGTTCCTCAAGGTCTGTGCCCTTCCCCCACATTTCTGAAGACACACACACGACCACATCTTATATAAGTTAAAGAATACAGAATCACCCGAAAAAGAAAAAAAATTAAAAACAGTCTTTTGTTTCCATATCTTAGGAGTTCATTTCAGTATATATATTACTTTATATAAATATGAAGAGGGGCTTAGGCATTGCACTTTTGTAATTCTCTCCTAAGACTATCCTCCTTTGATCTCACTGTATGTAAGTATCTAGAATCCTGGGTAATTTGTCATATCCCAGTGTGTTTTAGATCTGACCTCTGCATATCAGAAAGAACATGTGCTGTCTGTCTCTCTGATCTTGGCTTACCTTGCTTAACATGATTTGTTCTTATTTCATCCATTTCCCTGCAAATGACATTATTTTATTCTTTCTAATGGCTGTGTAAAATTCCATAGTATATAGGTACCACATTTTTTATAAAGTTCATTTTTGAGTTCAAATTCAAGATGGTTCCATTTTCTGGAGTGGCTCATTGGTGGGATAGGAGGTTACACAGACTCTGCTCTCATCTCACTCAACTGTAAGCACCTACCATGCAAGGCCTTGCAACAAAGCACAGTCTTCAGTAAATGCTAGGGCCGAGGCCATGGGGTGGGGCTAGATACAGCAGACAGGAATGCTCTGCTGGAGCCCTTCCAGTTTGCTCTGCAGTCATTGCTTCAGTCATTGGAAGACCATTCAGGAGCAGATGGCTTCTCCCCATCCCCCCAAATCTCAGTTCATAAGTCGTAAGAAAAACAGTCACTTAGGGAATTGCTTTGATACAACGAACTTTCTCACTGTCACATTCAAAATTCAAATCTAGCTATCCATGAGATGGAGCATTTTAACTTCCTTGCTCAGAGGTCACACATTATAAGCATGCTTGAACTAAAAAGTGCCTGCCTTGAGCCCTAAGCTTGCATGTTGGCCATGTGGAGGAATGGATCAGCTCTCATTTTTTGGCATGGACAAGAGTGGGCAGAGCACCTCACTGCCTGGCACTGTCAGAATGCACAGGACAGATGGCCATTTTCTCAGTTCATTGGTACAGGTCAAGTATCCTGCATACAAAATGCTAGGGACTGGAAGTATTTAGGATTGGTGTGTAAATTGGAAATATTCACATTTATCTGCAATAACTAGTATATGTCTAGGACAAGCAAAAGAGGTCAAAAGCTATGTACATATGACCATATAACCTGATGCTAAGCGAAATGAGCCCCAAGATAGGGACACAAGAGGTTTTATCTTTGTTGCTTTTCTTTTTAATGTACTTATAACATATTATGTGATTTTTTTTGTTTCTTTTGTATGCTCTTCCCCCATGGTACAACCCCTGTTGTCACTGTATTTGATTCTGGTGCCCTGCATCTTGTATATACATTTTTCTAATTTGGGGAGGGGAAGGGAAATAACAAAATTCTGAAATAAGGATACAGGATGACCCATTGCAACAATGAGATGTACAAGACACTATGTTGAAAATGAACTTTACAACTTTGCAGGGGGAGGGGAGGAGAGGAAGGAGTTGGGGAGGTGGGGAGAAAAGGGATGGTAGGAGAACTATAAAGGAGGGTATAACAATACTTGATAGAAAATGGGCTCATTACCTTGCTCATGTAACTGTAACCCCTCTGTACTGTATCTTTACAATAAAAAAATATATATTAAAAAGTTAAAAAGTAGAGGTACGGCTCAAGTGGTGAGCGTCAGGCAGCAGAGAAAGGCAGCGTCAGTGGAAAAAGCAAAACGAGTGTGAGGCCCTGTGTTCAAGCTCTAGTACTGGCACAAAAAATAAAATCTACAAAGAGTCTAACTGCTTCCTGTTTCAATAACTTGCAGGAGAGTTGAAGTCTTTAGTAGGAGGATTCAATCGGTCAAGATTCAGCTATGCATCCTGCGTCCTGTATAGGGCCTGGGGAAGCTTAGTATTCCCACCAGGCCAGAAAAGATACACTTAAATGGCAAACACAGAATAGCCCAACAACTTGGGGATTTGGGAACTTCTTAGAGCTTTCTTAGCATTCAAGAACCACAGTCAGAAGTATTTCATTTGTACTACCTTGTCCTGCTAAAGGATTGCTTACATCAGTACTCTGGAGTCTTGAGTTCTAAAAGTGATTTTTACCTTAAACACACTATAAGCAACAAGCCCCAAGTTTAAAGTCTGAAAAATGTGGCAGAATTTATTGGGTTGCTTTAAGTAATAAAGCCTAATGATTTCCTGGCCTTAAACTTGTAAGATCCCTGAATAATTTTCACATGGCTTACTTTACTTCTGATACCTATGCAGTTCATGAATATAAATACGTATAATGACTAGAACCTGCTCCCCAGGAAAATTTCATACAGATGAGGGCCTATTAAAATATGGACCAAACCCAAAGTGGGATGAAGTACATACATTAAGAACCAATTTCCACCTGCAAAGCAAAAATTCTGACCACACTCTTAAGCATTTCTCATTCATTGCACATGCTGGATATATTTTAAATTTAACTTTTTGGCAGAGTTGTTTTTATTTGTGCAAAACATTTGTATTATGATGCAAGTTAGTGAATTTGGGCATATGCAGACATTGAGCACTTGCAAACATCACCTGTATTGTTTATTTGTTTATTATGTTCTGTGTATGTATGTATGTGTATGTGTGCATGTGTACCCGTACAGGCTTGCTACATAGTCTAGGTTGACCTAGACTATGTAGGGTGAGTCCTAGGTTAAAGCTAGGCTGGCCTCAAACTCATGATCCTCCTACCTCAGCTTCCTAACTGTTGGTCAGGTCATGACAACACCCATTTCTTATTTCTAATTTTAGTAAAATTTCTTCCTGCTGTGTTGTGGCCATCTAGCCAGTGAATGGTGTCAGCCAACAAGGAAACTGTCTCAGGTTTGGGGATGAGGAGCCAAAGAAATTCATGCAACAGATATGAGCTCAGGGATTCTAAGAATAAAGAAAAGAGGCCCCTTTGCTTGGAGCTAACACAGTAGAGAGGGAACTGGAGGAAGGCTTACAGGAAAAAGGATGGTAGAGTCAGGGACTAAGGAACACACAGTGGACACTCATAGGGGTGAGGAGTGGTGGGTATGGGACGGAATCTGCAGAAGCTTGTAGGAGCCGGTGTTGGGAGGTACCTAAGAGCTGCCCCTAGAACAGAATGGTGTGGGCAAAGAGGTGGCAGTAGCATGGCTACCTGTAGGATGCTGACCAGAGGTGCTCATGCCAAGGGTAACATAAAATTCAATAATGGATATATACAGTTACATAAAAAAATTTACTCACCAAAATATAATATATATGGTGAAATGCATGATGTGTGTCTGAGCTGATGGATTTTCAGATTGAACATACCTATGTAGCTAGCACTAACTAAAACACTGCCAACACCTTAAATCACCCCCTCTGCCTGGCAGGACTCCATCTAAATCACCACTGTTCCTCAAAAGGGGAGCATATTCCAAAGAACTCTAGATTGACTTGGCCTATTTTTGTACTTCATCTGGAACCTGGAAGGATACCCCAGGGTGGGCTAAGTCTCTGAGATTCACCCATGTCCTGTATAGTCGTCGTGTTTTTCATTCTTGGCATCACACAGTAGTTCATGCTGAGTCTGTGCCACCATTTACTTGCTCACGCTACTCTCTGAGTTACCTGTTTGGGTTACTAAAAACATTGCTGCTATGCCTGCTCCAGTCTTTCCATGAAGGTTTGCATACAGCTCTGCTAGGCAGATATCTGACAGTAGACTGCTGGGGCATAGCATATTCTGCTCCAGCGTGGACTGCCAAACCCTTCCCAAAGGAGTGGCTTCAGTTTCCACTCCCATCAGCAGAATATAGAAAGTCAAAATACTTAATTTTTTTTTGTGTTTGGTCAGTTGTGGGGCCTGAACTCTGGGCGTAGGCACTGTCCATCAGCTTTTCAGCTCAAGGCTAGAGCTCTACCACTAGGCAAGCACTTTACCACCAAGCCACCTTCCCAGCCCCTCAAAGTTAAATTTGATGGTGGATTCCATGGAATGCAATCTTTTGTAAAGTTCTCTACAACTTTTTTAAAAATTAATTTTAAAAATGTTTACACTTCTGAGCCTTTGAGAGGGGGTTATCAGAATGAAGAATTTTGGCATCTAATGCAAATTTTCTTCCATTGAGTCATCTTTCACGCGTGCGCACGCGCGTGTGTATGTGTGTGTGTGTAAAAAATCTCACTGGATCATATGAGGAGGACTGGAAGCTATACACTTCAAGATGATTTATCATTGTACAAAATCTTAGGTCAGAATGAAATGGAATTAATAACGTCAGCCAAAGCCACTAGTTCTCACTAACAGTCGTGCTAACTCAGAAGGGTCTTCAGGAGCTAAGGCTGGCTGCTTAATTTACTGTACAAAAATAGACTATTTTGGGGTTTAGGTTAAAAAAGTGAAGGAAAAAAATGGGTAATGGCTGAGTTCTTAATATGTATTGGTTGGATTCTTTTATGAAGGAAAAAACCTCCTAGGATTGCCCTTAAAAAAAAGTTCAAAGTAACAGGAACAAAAACAAAGTTTGTATGTATAAGATTATTACTGAACTGAATATTGATATAACTCTGTCTGATTTATGTTTCAAAGTGCGTATTTATATTTCTATGTGGTCATGGGAATCTATAGTAGGTATGAAAAATGCCACAACAGCTTTATAGATTGTCATTATTTAATTAGAAAATAAGAAACTAACATGTAATTTTATAATACAGCATTAAATGGGGAAGGGTACTGGAATTGGAATGAATTTTTCTTTTTCATGATTCAGATGTTCTCCTAGGCACAAAGTGGTGAGCAGTTTCTTTGTGACAAAAGACTGGGTTTGATCGCTGTTGTCAAGGTGAAGTAGGATCGCATGGCGGTGAGCCAGTCATTTTAACTCAGAAGCACCCTTGGACCTCTCGGATAAAAAAAAGCCTCCTGTCTTAAAAGGAGGGTGGGCTTAAGGAATTCTTAAACTCTAAACTTTAGAGTCTAAATGTCTGAAGCATGAAAAAGCCCAGCAAGCCAAGAGGTACAATACCGTCTACTTGAAGTCTTTCCAAGCCCATCATCAGGGAGACGACAGACAAACAGAACCAGGCTCTGCACAGAGCTCGGAAGAGTTCCAAGGACATCACAAGAAAGCACCTCAGATAATGTCACTCTTGTGTGTATCAGATGTGTGCATGAAACCCACTTTCATCTCGTCTGTACATTGCCCTTGATGAAAACCGGCTGCAGACTTAGTCATTCTGCAGGGACAGAAGTACATTATTTGAAAGTTTGATGATACCAGCACATATTAATGTAATCAAATCAGAGTGTATAAACATTTCTGGGTAGAATAGAGGCAAAGCCATTAGTCTCACACCTTAATGTATCCAGATCCCTTGAGGGAGGTCCATTTCTGGCTATCACCTGAAGCAAAGGTAGGGACAATTTCCTCCAAGGCCACTAAATCAGAGCAGTCAGTTCTGCTGAGAAACACCTACAAATCAGACCCCTTCTCTCCTAGTTCAGTCTTGACTCCACCAAAACACTTTCTGTAGCTTGGTGGACTCCTAATATGCTTTATTTCAATCATCATGTAAACATTTTTTTTTAAGCCCAGCTACAGAAGTGCAAAGCTTTTTCATGCCTGCAGGATCTTCGGCTCTCCGTGGCTGCTCAGACAGAAGTACAGGGCCCCGATCCCCACAATCACACAACTGCCACATTTTGTGTGAAGGTGTCAAATCTACAATCCCGGTTAATTAATCACCCTGTGTGAGAATCTATGAAACAAAGTTGCATTACTCAAGAGCAGTGTGAAGGGCCCTCTGAGGTCACGATGCAAGACCAAATAAAATTAACATGCCTGCCACATCCATCATTGGGCAACTGGCTTCCAGTTCTATAATTCCTGAATGTCCCGACTATGCATACCAAGAACATTCCTTTCTGATGCAGATCAAAATGGTTCATGTGTGTGTGTGTGTGTGGGGGAGTGTAGTCATGGAGATGGGAGGGCAGGGATAGTAGGGGAAAAACAAAGGAGGAAGCAACAATGCTTGATAAGAAATGTACTTATTACCTAGCTCATGTAATTGTAACCCCTTTGTACGGTATTTTCACAACAAAAAACCTTACTAAAAAATGGTTCATGTACAAAGGGCTCTGACCATTTTCCCCACCCCAAACACCATTATCCACTTCCACAAGTCAGACAGCCTTGGGACTGCAGACATCTGCTCAAAACAAGTGGCAAGGGACCTAGAAATTTTAATGATTCTAACATAAATGTTTCTTCACACACTATAACCATAAAATTTGATCTGACCTAAGAATAGGGAATGCATTGTTGATTTTCCAGCAATGTGCTGAGTGAGATCACAAAAGGGAACAGGATACTACAACTATCATTACACTGAACTTTGACAATTAGTTCCAGTGATGGATGCTTGAAAGAATGAGCAATAGGAGTGGATGCATCTAAAAGCATAAGATAATATGCACATGATCCTTGGCTTTACTATGGTTGGACATAATGGTCTTTACAAGAGCATGAAAGCATATCTATACAACCATACTGTTTTTCACTTTTAGTAGGTATGGAGATAGTCAACATTTTGTCATAAAGTCAGCTTTGCATTAAATGATTTTGCCCAGTTATAGGCTAATATAAGTGTTCTGAGCATTTTTAAAATTAGGCAAGGCTAAACTATGGTGTTTGGTAAATTAGGTATTTCTGACTTAAGCTATTTTCAATTATTGATGGGCTAATAGGTACGTAATCACAGTGTAAGCTGAGGTGCATCTGTGTTTTACACTGCCATAGGATTATCTTTCATTTATATTTCAGAACGTGCTATGCATATCTCAAGGGAAATATTACTTTTTGTTTAATTCAAGAGAAAAGGTGATTGAGAGACACTGTATGAGGGGACTAAAATCAGTCAGCTCATGACTAGGAGAGGCGGAGAGAACACCACACTGCACTCTGATTTTTCTCTGATAGTTGAAACTAGTTTCATGATTTTTCACTAGAAATCTAATTCTCACAAGTACTATTTTTTACCTTAAGATTATTTTATGCTATAGATATTCTAATTCTCTCAAATACTTTGTATCAAACATTCATGTCATGTGATTTTTATCACTGGATCTGGGCATTTCAAAACAACATTCTTAGATTCCTGAAGAAATAAGAAGTTGGACAATTAAGGCAATTTATATTCTCAGCATTTTTGCTCCTAATGTCTGAGTGAAAAGTTTTAGTAATGAACTTGAGAAACCTATGTGATTTCTAGTGAAGATCAAAGAAAATATAGTGTTCTGCAAATTCAAACATCAAGCTCTGTAGGCTAATAATATCCATACTGAATGTTTAAGAGAGACTCCAAAACATTTTAATATAAAATCATTGCAATTGGCTTCTAAATAAATGATTTTGCAGAGAGTAGGAGAAACAGACTATTCATATACTCTCATAATTCATGTGTTAAAGCCAGATCTCTAAGGTGATAGCACTGGGATGTGAGAGGCCTAGGAGAGATGATTAGATCATAAGGCTATCCAGACAACCATACAGCTCTCATGAGTGGGATTTTAGCACCCTTGGAAAGAGGCTCTAGAGAGCATCTTTGTCTCTTTGGCAAAGAAAAGATGTTTTTCTATGAGCCAGCACTAGACAATGAATCAGCCCATGCCATTATCTTGAACTACTGAGTCTCCAGATCTGTAAAAAGTTTCTCTGGTTCATAAGCCACCCAATTGGTAGTATTTTGGTATAGTAGTCCACACAGTTCAAGACTCATTTGAATGGCTAAAAAACTGTGTGCCACAAACCAATTCTGCATGTTATTGTCTTTAATTCCTACAAAGTTTTCCAAGGCATCCTATCTCACCAACTCATGACTGGGATAAGTGAAGAGCCTTGTGGGAATTATAGACAGTTTTGTGAAAAAGCTGAGATTCACCTTATTCCAGACATCCCAAATTATCTTTCTAATGTGCAAGGAGTCTGGGTAATTTTTAACATTCCTATTCCTTCTTAACAGTGAGCCTCCTATGTTCATTCTTGTAACAAAAATTATTGCAAAATAAAGAGCACAGAGGGCTGGGAAGGTGGCTCAGTGGTACAGTGCTTGCCTAACATGCCTGAGGCCCTGAGTTCGATTCCTCAGTACCATATAAACAAAATGTCACTTCTGGCTTGGTCTGTGATTAACTGGTGATAAGAGCCATCACAGACTTTCCTGCCAGGGGTGAGTTTGAGCTGCGATCTTCAGATCCCAGTCTCTTGAGTCATTGAGGTTACAGGCATGAGCCACTGGCGCCTGGTAGGGAGTGGTTTTTGAGTGGGTACAGGAAAGCCAAAGGACTCATGCCTTGCTGTAATGTGCTTAGTAGGGCATACTGTTTGGTATTGATAGGCAATCATTCATTGATCTTTCATTGATTCCAAATCTCTGTGCAGTGGCTGTGCTGGGTACTGGCTCTCTGAGGTGAGTAATGTAAGAATATGCTTTTTATAACTCAATCCAGAGATAGGACCAGCGTTCTGGAAAACAATTAGTACATACAGTGAGAGCTGCGCCACAGGTCTCTAGATGTTGCTGTATGAACAAACTCCGGGAACTGACCCTCTAGGGTACCCTTCCCAAGGTAAGTTATTGCTCCTGAGATCTCACAAGAGAAGATCTTCCTGGCAGAGAATAGAAATGCCACCTAGACCGACCATTATTTCCAAAGGACCGGATGTCAGAGTGTGCGTGACACACATGGATATAGAGTAACATCGATAGTGGTGACAGTATTTTTGGAGAGGTGAGCAGGATTCTGAGTGTGTCAAAAAGTGTGGCATGAATTCTGTATGTTGTAGGTAGCCAAAGGCTTTTAGGTAGAGCATGACAGGGTCCCTGCTAAGATCACTTGCAACAGCCTTGGATGACAGACTAGTGGAAGCCAGCCAAATGTCACAAAGGTCAGCTGTTAGGAAATCTACCTTTGCAACTCAAAGATCTTTGGTGACCCTTTTGTCTATCTATTTTATAAGTGACAAACCAATGTTTAGAAAGCTAAAAGTCTTTCACAAGGCTATCCAACCAGGGAATAAGACCCAGGTTCTAAAATAAAGATGTCTGTGGGATACTGTAGAATTCTTTCCACATGCCTAGATTCCCTACTAGTGGTTTTGAGCTTATTTGCTTGAAAAGAACACCAGAAAGTTTAGGAAACAACAGTAGGTAAAGGCAAAGTGCTGTTTTTACACTGGTTTGGAAATCTTGTTGTCTTATATACCAGAGGACAGCAGAAACACAGCTTTGTTATAAAATAAAATGTACATGGATGCGTGTGTGTATGTACACACACACACACACACACACACACACACACACACACACACAGAGGAAAAGTACATAACTACCCTCTATATCAGCCAGAGACCATTTATACCTACTGAAATTCAGAGACATAAACAGCCATTTGTAAACAGCACAGATCAATTCTTTCCTCATTAGGTCAGTAGAGTCACTAGGTGACCTTTGCTATTAAAAAAAATCCAATTGGTAAGAAAGTACTTCCTACACTTTTTCACAGGGTTAGTCTCCAGAGGTGTTCACCCCAAAGTGACTTGGGATGAGTACCACAGTGTTTCCCCGCCCCCCTTTATTTTTTGCCCGTCCTGGGTCTTGAACTCTCGGCCTGGGAGCTGTCCCCGAACTTCTTTTGCTCAAGGCTAATGCTCTACCAGTTGAGCCACAGTGCCACTTCTGGCTTTTTCAGAGCAGTTTATTGGAGATAATCGTCTATCAGACTTTTCTGTCTAGGCTGGCTTTGAACCATGACCCTCAGATCTCAGTCTCCTGAGTAGCTAGGATTATGGCCATGAGCCACCAGCATCTTTAACTGAGACCTTACGCTAACACTCTGCCCCTATAAAGTGAGGACAGGGAGGCTGAGTTTATTCTGTTTCCCAGCAATGAAAGGTTTCTGAGAGAAGCAAAGCTCCCTTAAAGTACCTCCAATAATTTTTCCCTAAAGTGAATGAACTACAGAGCAAATTTATTTTCAGGACAGAATCTTGAGTATTCCCCAGAGGACCCTAAACTTTTCAAATGATTCTGAGGTCATGGTATGATGGGAAGGGATCTCCAAGCTGTCACAAGGGCAGAGGATCTTCCCTGAAACATGACCGGAAGTGACTCCAACATGATTAAAGTGAGTATCAGACCTTCAGAACTTCAGCCTACAGAAAAGCATACACCAAACAATTCAAATCAGCAGCACACTATGTCTTCAACTTATTGCAGATGGAAAAAAATCAGACACAGTCATACACTGATGGAGATGGAGTGTGTTGTCACACACAGAGCCAGGACGTGTGATACAGGAGGTATGTATGGGGGAGTTAATACCATGTTGACTGCTGTGGGCCTGTTCCTCCCAAGTACATGATTCTTACCAGGTACTGAAGTCGCTGGCGTTCAGTTTCAGGGGTGAATTCCGAGGACATGGGGATGATCTCTCCATTCCTGATGATTATGGCCCTGAAATTAAAAATGTAATCTCATAAGTTCTCTGACACTGTGACAACCATATCTTGGTTCAGAACAGACACCATGCCACGAGCTGTGTTTTCTTGCCACCTTCATGACAGAGTTCATAGTTGTCCACTCTGGATGCTATTTTATTTTATGCTATTTTCGGTGCTTATGATTTTAACTAGCTTATGATAACTCCACTTTTCCCTCTAGCTGGAACCATACTACTCAGTATATAACAAATGCTCAGTAAGTAAGTGAATAAAGGAATGAATAATGCAAATGATGCTCATTCCATTCCAGGATTGTACAAGAGAGCCTTCCACGGTCATGGTAATGTTCTTATCTGTGCAGTCCAATATGGTAGCCACTGGCCACATACAGACACTGAGCGTTTGAAATGTGGTGAATACAGCAAGGAACTAAACTTACAATGTTATCTAATTAAGTTTCAGTCGTCCCACTACCTAATGTTTAATGATGTACACAGTACTACTCTAGACCTTTGTTACTCAAAGGATCTCTCTCTCTAGACCTTTGTTACTCAAAGGCCAGCAACACTGGCCTCATTTGGGAATTGGGAAGAAATACAGAATCTCGGATTCTATCCAGACTTACTGTACCAAAATCTTCATTGTAGTGAGATTTCCCTAGGCAATTCATAAGTACATTAGAATCTGAGGTCATCTGATGTAGACTGTTAAGTTTCTAGGGCAAATCTTGAGTCCAGGAAAAGCTACTCTTAAGGCTCAAAAAATTCATACACTCTAAAAATATGTGTCAAAGAGCTATTGCTGACTTAAGGACTTTAGAGACAACAGAGTTCCCCAGAGATATCTCTTGATATCTGAAAGAGGCGGTCAGATTGATAGCCGGGCAACAGTCTTTCCTGGGCCTAGTGGTAACAGTGACTTCTGCTTTCATATCTTCTAATTCTGAAGTGGTTTCTGATGGCCATTTTCTAGCCATCTATTGATTGGTTATAGCAGAAGGTTGACAAATGGAAATATCTTGGAGAATTGCAATTGCATTTTATAGGAATCTAGCAATTCCCTGGTA
This sequence comes from Dipodomys merriami, assembly GCF_024711535.1. NCBI lineage: Eukaryota > Metazoa > Chordata > Mammalia > Rodentia > Heteromyidae > Dipodomys > Dipodomys merriami. The sequence continues at coordinate 25,170,198 of NW_027202271.1, forward strand.
CCAGGAGCCAGAGATCTGAGATCTGTCACACTTCTCAGCAAGGCTCTACAAACATGGAAAATGCCTTTGATGAGCTCAGCTCTAGGGTAGACCTGGCAGATTCTAGAGAATGCTTTCTTTCTTTCTTTTTTCTTTCTTTCTTTCCTTCTTTCTTTTTCTTCTTTCTCTCTCTCTCTTTCTCTCTCCTTCCTTCCTTCCTTCCTTCCTTCCTTCCTTCCTTCCTTCCTTCCTTCCTTCCTTCCTTCCTTCCTTCCTTCCTTCCTTCCTTCCTTCCTTCCTTCCTTCCTTCCTTCCTTCCTTCCTTCCTTCCTTCCTTCCTTCCTTCCTTCCTTCCCTGAACTCTGAGCTTGGGCGCTGTCCCTCAGCTCTTCAGCTGAAGGCTAGCACTCTCCCACTTGAGCCACAGCGCCACTTCTGGCTTTTTTTTTTTTCTGCTTATGTGGTGCTGAGGAATCGAACCCAGGGCTTCAGGCATGCAAGACAAGCGCTCTATCACTGAGCCACCTTCCCAGCCCAAGGATGCTGTTTCTTTGTGCTAGAAAACCTTTGGTTGCTCTTCCTTGCCAACAGAAGAGGGAGTTCCTGACTTGGAAACAATTTCTATAAATGGCCACCGCTATTGCCACCTTACTCCCAACTCCTTCCCACCTGTGCCCGGTTGCTGCCATCACAGGAACTGGTAGAGGGATATAGAAAGGGCAGGACATGACAAAAAAACTTTGTATGTGTGGGTGTCTTTAAAGAACTTATGACTCCAGAAGACAAATTAATAAGAAATGACAAAAATTAGGGAAAGTGACTCTAGGAGAAAGAGGCCTCTTGCCATAATATTTTGGCCTATGTTTCTAGATTTAGCCTTATTCTTGCTGCTCCTTTCATTCTACTTCTCCTTTCCAATGGCCAATTTGGTCCTCTGAGTCAGCTCTAAATGTTCTCCATTGTCCCTCTAGTGACCTTCATTGTCCTTCTCTGCGACCTCACAGGGTCCCATACCTAGCTATGCCCTTACAAGTCCTGCCTGCAATTGTTGGCTTCCATGGCTCGCTACCAACCCTAAAGAAATTTTCCCAATAGGGCTTCAGTCATTGTATTTGAGTCTCTAGTGCTCAATGCCTGGCATGTGACAGGCAACAGCTGTTTGCTGAGAGATAAGTACATACATGGATAAAGAGCAAGCTGGACTTGGGTAGATGAGTATCTAGTTATGAAGGCCATAAGCAAGACTTCTTAGTAGCAGCTTTATTAATTATATATAGTCCAGAACCTCAAAAACCTATATGCTTTCTCATTGGTTTGGCCTCAGAATATGTCACTGCTGAGAAGGGACAAGAAGGAAAAGGACAAATGGGCAGGGCTCTTCTCCTTAGAGCTGAGAGAAGGAGAATACAACAAGGGCAGCAGCCAGCATCACACTTTGTTTCCAAATTTTAAACTCACCTATGAAGTGGTTGCATTGAATTCCAATATAACTTTAGGTATAACACTTGATTGTTTTCTTAGATAGAGTGTTTCCTTAGATAGAAAATGATACCAAATCTATCTATGTGCAGAGCACTCTTCACTTTTGTTTGAACTACTAAGTTCTTCCTTTTTGAGACACCCATGGATTAAAGATGACAGTGTGGCTGCCAATGTGCCCAGTCCCTACACTCTTCCTATGTGATTCTTGGCTTGCTTTTGATCTTTCTCTCTTTCATCCCTCTGATCTTGGGATCAATTTGTCAGAGTGCCTGTCTCCAATCACGAGTAGGGCAGCAAGAGAAAAAGGGGCTTCAAAGGGAACAGAGAGCATATAAAGAAGGCTGACAAAATCCTACTCAACAACTAATAAACTACAGTAATGCCTTTAGAGCTACATTTTCTCATCAGAGACTTTTGCACTTCATATTTGCATTATTTTACAAGATGCTTTTTCTAAAGAAAATGGAAACTAAAACAAAAGTAGTGGCAGCCCTGAGGGTCAAAGTTACACTGGGGACATGCTCCAACCTGACTTCCAGAGCCTCAGGCCTGAACTTGTAGATGTTACTGTGGTGAGGATTTAGATGGAATTCCATTCACATATCCAGGCTTTAGAGAGAATTTGAATGGCAATAACATATTCAGGGTTTATTCAGAATTTAGAGGGATTAAATGAAGCAGTTTCTAGGAGCTGGCAACCACCTGACTCTACAGAGGGGATGATTCCTAAGCATATCCCCCAACCTTAACCTTTCATCACAGAGACCACAACTAAAATCACGACTTCCATTTTAATTCTCGAATAGTAAATGGGGCATTATTGATAACATGGCACATTATAAGGCTTAATGTGTCCTTATGAGTCAAGTGGGAAGATGAGAGAATATGAAAGAAAGTATGACTAGTTGTTTAAAATTTTTTTGGGGGTACTAGAGTTTGAATTCAGGACCTTGCTTTTGCAAAATAGGAGCTCTATCACTTGAGTCACATCGCAAACTCCTTATATGCTTTAGTTTTTTTCTTTTTATTTTTGGGTAGAATTTCTTGTTTTTGCCCAGGACTGGCCTTAGACCGAGATTCTCCTATCTATTCCTCCCATGTAGGTGAGCTTACAGGCACATATTACTGGAATAAGCCACACTTGGCTTAAAGATAATTATCTGAAATAATTATAACCCAATCTATGTCCGCAAAAAGAACCATTACTTTCAGTTTGGTTTACTGGACGTTTGGACCTCTTGGATGCTGGGAACCTGACAGTACTATAATCATGTTTGAATGAGTAGCAAGAGAGGCATGGAGGTGGAGAGACGGTTCATTTTCTTTATATACCTTTGAAGTGTTTGGTTATAATGGGAAATGTGTTTCTATTGTACATTTGAAGAGAAATTTTGGGATCTGACCACATATTCTCTAGAGTCTTCCTGAGCATGAACACGTATTTGAACATGAAGATGTTCATCTTCACAAATCCAGGTGCTTCAAGGCCCCAGTCTATAAATTCTACCCAGTGAACCAGTCCTGTCTTAGACATTATTACTTGGGTTTCAGCAGAACTAAGAGAGTGAAGAACCAATATAACTGAAAAGCCAGAAGCTAATTTTTGTTATAAAAATGTGAACTGATTAAGCCTGAAAATGTCCGTACTTTTCTCCATCACTTGCATTTTTAGAGGACACCCATAAAAGTAGATTCAGCAGTAGAGCTTAAAATTTTTTTAAATAAAGTACTGAAATCACTTCTGAGAGAACTGGGCAATAAAGAGCTCACCAACACATGGTGATGGTCAGCTCTCAGTCAGCTCAGCCAGCAGAGGCCTGGGCTTTTACAGCGGTTCTGATAGAACCATTTTTCTTGAGAGCTAAGGACTGATTTTCAGCTATGCCTATAGGCATTGATAGCATGTATCAATGTATGATTTAGTCACTGGCCATAAGGAGGTTTTTAGTCCGTTCAATGAATGCCACTGATACAGGAAAAAAAAAAATCCCATTTTCAGCTAAGTTGTTGTCTTTACTGTCTGTGGCTACTTGCTGCCAGATTACACTATTGGGAGTAAGCCTAGTGGGAGATGTCCTTGTGGGGTGTAGCAAATGGCCAGTTACAAGAAGGCACCTCTTTTTTTCCAGGGTGAGCAAAACTCAACAGAGTTGCTCTCTGTATCTATAGTCAGTTGACAACAGACAGCAAATATGTGAAAGAAAAAAATATTTGTATTGAACATGTATAGGCTATTTTCTTGTTACTATTCCCTAAATAACATAAGGGTGGGGAATGTCTGGCCTACAGGCTATATAAGGCCCTCAAAATCACTTGGTACGTGATAGAACAGACATGTATTCTTCTCATATGCTTTTATTGGCTGCCTGCCACCATCTGCTGTAAGGATAATTTTGTATGGCCCACAAATGATGTTATAAATATCCAAATGGCCCTTTGCAAAGAAAAGGTTCTCTAGCCCTGCAACTCTGTAACAACGACATGCCACTTCCATTACATTAGGTGTGATAAATAATGCAGTGATAACTTGAATGTACGTGGGAGGATGTGTGGAGGTTAAATGCAAATGCTATGCTATTTCATATATGGGATTTGAGCAGCCTCACACTTGGGTATCCTGGTGGGTGGTGTGCTGGAACCAACCCCTATGGGTACTGAGGGATGAGTCTATTCTGGGATGTGTGTGTGTGTGTGTGTGTGTGTGTGTGTGTGTGTGTGTGTGTGTGTGTGTGTGTGTGTGTGTGTGTGTGTGTGTGTGTGTGTGTGTGTGTGTGTGTGTGTGTGTGTGTGTGTGTGTGTGTGTGTGTGTGTGTGGAGAGAGGGGGGAGGAGGGAGGGAGAGAGAGAACACTACTCTCCTACAAGAGAGTCACTATCTGAGCTGCTCCCACTCTAGGAGGCTTTTAGGTTTCAACAGGGGCTCATTCAGGCCCCTTCTTTTTCTAACCCTCACAAAAACAATATAATATTACCTCAGTCTACTGCAGCACTCTCAAGTCATCATTGATGGCTATAAAGAAAGATTTGGATGCAAGGAAAAAAAGGAGTGAATTTAGTGTTAAGAGGAGGATGAAGCTTGGAGAATCAAGTGGGCAAATGTACACTCCCTAGATCCCAGTGTCCAAACTCTCCAGATCTCAGTGTCCACAATTCAGAGTCCGGTGTCTACACTCCCAACATCCTAGGATCCACATTGCCCAGATTCAAGTGTCCACACTCCCAAGATCCCAGTGTCCACACTCTCCAGATCCCAGTGTCAAAAGTCCACAGATCCCAGTGTCCACACTGCCAGATCCCCGAGTCCATACTCTCCAGATGTCAGTCTCCACACTCCCCAGATCCCAGTGTCCACACTTCCCAGATATCACTGTTCACACTCCCCAGAGTCCAGTGTCCACATTCCCTAGATCCCAGTGTCCACACTCCCCAGATTCCAGTGTCTATACTCCCCAGAACCCAGTGTCCACACTCCCCAGAGCTCTGTGTCTACACTCCCCAGAGCCCAGTGTCCATACTCCCTTGAAAACAGTGTCCACACTACCCAGATCCCAGTGTCCACACTCCCAGACTCCCGTGTCCACACTCTCCAGATCCCAGTGTCCAATCTCCCCAGATCCTACTGTCCACCCACCCAGATCCCAGTGTCCATACTACCCAGAGTTCAGTGTCTTCTTGAAGCACATTCTTTCTGTAACCCTTAGGAAACCTAAGAGTCCATGCTGGGGACCAGTGGCTCATGCTTGCAAACATGGCAACTCAGAGGCTGAGATTTGAGGATTGTTGTTTGAAGCTAGCCCTGGCAGTAAAGTCCATGAGACTCTTACCTCCAATAAGCTATCCCCCAAAAAAGCCAGAAGTAGAGCTGTGACTCAAGTTGTAGACCACTAGCCTTGAACAAAAAGAAGCTCAGGGACAGCTCCTGGACCCCGAGTTCAAGCCCCAGGACTGGTGCACATGCGTGTACACAAAACCTTTTGCGTTAACTCCAACAAATTCTCCAAATTCAGTCAAATGATTTTGCAAATGGGTGCTGTGAACACATTGCATGGGATAATTGATAAACGTACTGCTTTTCAGCCTCAAAGGCTTTGTCCAAGTATACGTGGGAAGGAGGAGGAAGAGAAGAGAAAAAGAAAGAGGGAAGGAGAAAGGAAAATGAGAGACAGACACATAATGGCAGAATCTCTCTGTAGAGCTGGAATACAAAAGTGGAAAGGACTTCAAAATGGAAATAGGAAAGGAACTAAAAAAATCTGCTGGATCCAAAAAACAGGCAATGTTGTTTCCAAGTCCAGCTGCCACAGAAAGAAAAAAAAAAAAAAAGGACAAAGCACAGGGATCAGTTCACACTGAAAGCCAGAGTTCAAGTTGCTTCATTTGGTTCTATTTAAATTTCTTCCTTCTGAACTTTCTGGGCCGCAAAGGGAGGTGCTTTGAGGCTGCTGTTAGAGTCCTGGTGGGCAGAACTTCAATATCATCTCTAAATATCGAGCAATCTATATCACATAATAACTATTTTTTTTTAAACTACTGAGCAATTGGCTAACCCTGCAGTGAAAACTCTACTCACTGGTGCAGGTTAGGTGTGTGTCCATGGAGCACATACCTATGTGTGGGAGGAAAGGTCTGCAGTATGTCTTCTCTTGGGCATAGTGCATTCATGATAGACTAGGGGTAAAATCTAATCAAGCCCTCTTCTAATCAAGTCTTCTTCTAGCTCAGGAAATTCATGAATTTGGAGGAAATCCATATATACATTGGGAACTGGTGATAGTGGGGCTCTTGTTTGTGAGGGAAATGACACTGGCCAGGAAGTCAGAATTGCGCAGTGCTTGCTTTGTTTTGAGCTGGTGTTTACCTTTCAGCTCTATAAGAAGGGGTAGGACCAGATCATTTCTTAGGTACTTTTCAGGTCTAAACTGAAATGCTTCTGAAAGAAAGCCTTAAACACTCATGGGATGGGGGAAATACTACTACAGTTTTATCACTTTTCTTCTCAGGAGGTGGTCATCACCGCAATTTAGATGCTAATAAATAAAACTCCACTACAAAAGCACCAGGATGGGAGAAGTCACCCTTAGTGCTTGTCTTAAATCAAAAAGGACAAGGAACTCATTATTGAGCAAGGACTCCAATGTAATTTCTCTGTTGTCACCAGTCCCCTGGGAACACAGAACAGCAAACAAAAGGCATCTTCCATACTGTTAAGAGTATTCATGGGATGGCCTGATTCCATTACACACTTTTTCAGCTGAAAGTGATTTGAAACGCAACATTAAACTGCACATTTTCAGAAGGGAAGAGAAAAATCTGGTACAAGGTGACAAAGAGAAACCATTCGGAAAACTCTTTTTGACAGTGCGTATCAATTCCAAGGTATGAGGGGAGGTATCTATTCTGTCTAGAAGCATCAGACCTTGAAGATTCTCCTCGGATGCAGCAGAAGCATCTGTCTCCTTCAAAAATATTAGAGATGTGTTGCTGGGAAAGAAAGCAGGACAGCTGACAGAACAAGCCAGAGTTACCGCTGGCAGAGGAGTCAGGCTGCAGATGCTAACTAGAGGTGTCAGACAGAAACAGTTAAAGGGAACAAAATCCATTGCATGCGCTGGAAATTAGTTTGGATGCCATTCCATATTCAGAATGGCTACTAAAGAAGTTTGCAATACAAGGATTTGTTTAAAAAGATCTCAAATATACAATGAAGCTCCTCAGCAAAAATTTCACAAAGGGAGAAATTCAGATGTTGAAGTAGCAGCAAAAACAAGTAACCACTCATAAAGCAATAACCAAGTCAAATGTTCCTTGCTTTCTTCGCAACCAGCCCTGTCTGTATTTATGCCACCCAGAATAATTTCTCAATGTCATAATTCAGCCACTTTCTACAAACATCTTGCTATACCAGCAACATGAAAGCACCAGCACAAAAATTTCCAGACCAGGTAAAAGCCTCATAAACCATTAAACATTTCAAGGTGTTTATTATTTCTAAAAAAGAAAGAAAGAAAACAGTCAAAGCTCCATCTGTAAATTAATAGTAGGGTGGTTTGTCGTCTTTGAAATATAGCCCACCTACCATAAAATTCACCCTTTTATTTTTATATTTTAGTCATTTTCAGCACATTCCCAAGGTTGAACAACCATCACCATTATTTAATTCTGACTATTTTTTGTCTCAAAAGACCTCCTATTCCCTGCACCCATTAAAAGTTACTCTTCTTCCCCCTGCACTATGAACCCCAGCAGCCACTAATCTACTTTCTGTCTCTAGGTCATAATCTGTGCTCAACATTTCAATATCATGGAATCATACATCATCAATGGAAACAGATGGGTTCATTTACTAAGCATGCTTTTATATTGATATTGTTGCATTCACCAAAGCTTCATCCCTTCCTGTAGCTGAATAGTATGCCACTGTCTAAATTTGTCACATTTTATTCACTCACTTGGATCCTTCCTTCCTTGGATGATCACTTGAATCCTTCCTTCCTTCCTTCCTTCCTCTCTCCCTCCCTCCTTCCCTCTTTCCTTTCCTCCCTCCGTCCCTCCCCTCCCTTCCTTCCTTTAATAGTGATGCTGCTATGAATATTTGTGTACAAGTTTATATGTGGGTATGTTTTCAGTTCTTTTGGGCATATGAATGAATTGCTGATTCATATGATAATTCTACATCCTCCTGAGAAACTGCCAACTTGTTGTCAAAGGAGATATACCCCTTTAGGATTTTATGTTCCCAACTGATGGGTTTTTACACTTCCACTTAAGGGACTACAGAACTCAAACTAAATTTACTTTGAATAAGGACATCTCACAGTAATTTCTTTCTCAGCAATGTTTTAAAAACACCTTGCTGGAAAAGTTGTGGCTGTTTGGACAGATTTCAAAGGATACATTGGACAATTAATGGTTTACTTTTCCTAAAAAAGGGCACATTTAGTTGATCTCAAGTGCTGGATCAATGCTCAAAACATTGCACAGTTCCCCTATACAAATTTGCATAACCACTCCCCAATTTCCAAAGCAATCACATATTTTTCCCTCATAGAATGTAGTTAGACTGGATGTGGCCACAAAAATACTTGGTTTCTTCCCACCAAAGTCATTTTTGGAGTAGTATGGTCTCTTTTTCTTTCCCTTCTCCTCCTGCACCTCTGTCTCCTCCTCCTCCTTTTCTTCTTCAATAGCTGATGATCCAACAGCTCACTGTTTCTGAGCCAGGGCAGGTAGACATGCACAGTCCAGGAAGCAATCTCTATGGTAATCCTGTACCTTAGTCACACCACTGTTACATTTGTGTCCAATTCTGACTCTTTACTTTAAAAAGGCAAGGCAGTGTGAATAACTAAACTTAAGAGAAAGCAAAATCAATTCAAGGGGGGTGGAAAATAGATGTTCTGAAGGTAGATAAAGCAATTGTGGTATTTTCCCCCTGAAGACAGAACCAGGAATGATTGGATTACACTCTTCACACATTTGAAATAGTTTGGTTTTAAGAATGATGGGTGACCAGTCCTTTATGCTTAGAGGAAAACAAACATGATGAAATTCTATTTAAATCAAACCAGTAAGATTTTGAGGCAGGAAATGAGAAAATAATTTTTTGATCTTTATATTATACTGCTGACAGTATGTCCATGGCTCTCTATCCCCGGAATTCACAAAGACATGAAGAATCTTTGCCTGTGTTCATCTGCCAAGAATTTGAAGCATCCTTCACTGCTTTTTATGATACTATAAATCAAAAACTACATCTGCTGCATGAAAGCAAAACTGGATCCATGAACAAGCAGATATGGCCAATATAATGGTTGGAGAATGACTTGTAACCTACACTGTGAAAACAGACATCTCTTTCGCTACCTGTTGCTCTGTTGGAAAGTGGCAACGTATTCCATCTGGCAGGACAGGTAGACTTGTCTGTGGCCAACAATTAGGCTACATAGATTAGATGTTGCTTCCAAGCTGTCTGACTTTTATCTCTCTGCCCATGTCAGTTCCTTACATAGCAAAGGCCTCAGATGTCCATTTCTCATCCACTGAATGTAAGCCATTTGGCTTATGTGGCTTAAGAACTGACTACACCGTAGTAGAACGTAATCAAGGAGTACAAAGTCTGCTTCATGCTATGAATTATGTTTGAATGAATTAGCCACTATTGAGACTCAATCTTCCCAACTTGACACCTAGACAATACCATTCTCCAGACTGAATACATGTACAGAAGGACTTTAGCGCTTATAGGTGATGCTGAATGAATTATCAAAAGGAACTCACATATACAGAAATCAAAGAAGAATGATCAATTTCTTGGACTATTGTTATTTTGCATACAGTTAAGCTTATCAACAAATGAGATCCAAAGCAACTTACATGAAAGAAAAAACAAAGTGTATTTAGTGACCTTGCTCAAGACTTTTAATAATAAAATAGTATGCTGATTTCCACTGTTGTTTTCTTTCTGTTGTTGAGATCTTCAGGGCTATAGAAGGGAAGGGAGATATATAGAGAATAAGGACATCTCTTCTTTTCTCAATGAGTAACTTTAAAATTTCACATTGCTGGTGGCTCATTCCTGTAATCCTGACTACTCAGCTCTGAGTTCAAGCCCCAGTACCAGCACTCTCTCTCTCTCTCTCTCTCTCTCTCTCTCTCTCTCTCTCTCTCTCTCTCTCTCTCACACACACACACACACACAAATAGTTGAAATGTTCATAAAACTCATTTCAACTCATAAGACAATTGTGATTGGCTTGCGCTTTACAAGTCAGGTTGGGATGGAGAGACACCAGGGTTAAACTTTATACATACACAGGGCAGTTGAGTCTGAGTGGTGCTATCCATGTTAGAGAAATCACAAGAAGAGGGCCAGGGCCAAGGAATTCCAAACCCCCCCCCACCTCTCCCCCTTCCCCCCCCCCACCACCATGAGGGCCTAAAGTCCCTCATCTAAAGGAAACCATAGGAGTTTACTTTAAGGATGAGAAGGCCTATGGAGGATTACAATGGGTGTCTTTTTTCTTTTTGTCAGTTGTGGGACTTGATCTCTGGGCCTGAGTGCTGTCCCTCAACGCAAGGCTAGTACTCTACCACTTGAGCCACAGCACCACTTCTGGTTTTCTGAGTGGTATATTGGAGATTTTTTTTTTGGTCCGGTAGTGGGGCCTGAACTCAGGGCCTGGGCGCTGTCCCTCAGCTCTTCAGCTCAAGGCTAGTGCTCTACCACTTGAGCCACAGTACCATTTCCGGCTTTTTTCTTTTTGCTTATGTGGTGCTGAGGAATCGAACCCAGGGCCTCATGTATGCAAGGCAAGCACTCTACCACTGAGCCACCTTCCCAGCCCCATATTGGAGATTTTTTTTTTTTTTGGTCGGTCGTGGGGCTTGAACTCTGGGCTTGGGCGCTGTCCCTCAGCTCAAGGCGAGCACTCTATCACTTGAGCTACAGCGCCACTTCCGGTTTTCTGGTGGTTTATTGGAGATAGGAGTCTCACGGTCTCTCTTGCCAGGGCTGGCTTTGAACCGCGATCCTCAGATTTCAGCTTCCTGAGTAGCTAGGATTACAGGCGTGAGCCACCAGCGCCCGGCCATATTGGAGATTTTTAAACAAACATTACATAAGCTTGTGTATACAAAATAAATTCCTGAATCGTCATCAACAAAGAGGAAGAACATGAGGGGCTGTAGGCATGACTGATGGTGGGTATCGACAGGAAACAAGGAAAAAGCAGGAAGTGAGGCAAATCAGGATGGGCGGCTGAATCTTGAAGGAGATAACTGAATGGAAGAAGAGCTGATGGTATATGAAAGGAAAAAACTGTGGGTCTAGGCTGCAGTGTAGGTTAATGTTACAATATTTGCCAAGCATGCACAAGCTTGGGGTTCCATCTCAACACCACAAAAACAAACAAAACAAATTAAAAAATTAAAAAAAAAAAACCCTGTCAGAGCCATATGCTACAAGCTGCAGAGATTAGAGGAAGCAAGAAATCAGGATTCCTAACCAGAAACCAATTACACTCTGATGTCAGCAAAGATTTAACTCAAAGGAAAGTTTCTCCAAAGAAGGCTCAAAAAGAAAAATCTTTCAGAGTTTATAAGGGATATTCAATGTTCTGACTGGTCCAGTTAGAAAAGGAGATTGGGAGAGGATGGGTAGCCAGAAAAGAAGAGCCCTAAGGGTTAAGTTCTATAAAAAGAACTGTTGCGCCGGGCGCTGGTGGCTCACGCCTGTAATCCTAGCTACTCAGGAGGCTGAGATCTGAGGATCGAGGTTCAAAGCCAGCCCGGGCAGGAGAGACCGTGAGACTCCTATCTCCAATAAACCACCAGAAAACCGAAAGTGGCACTGTAGCTCAAGTGGTAGAGCGCTCGCCTTGAGCTGAAGAGCTGAGGGACAGCGCCCAGGCCCAGTGTTCAAGCCTCACGACCAACAACAACAACAACAAAAAAAAACACACAAAAAAAAAAACACAAAAAAAACTGTTGCATATCCAGGGCCAACTACTTTGGGGAGATACCACAGATAGATGGCTTTTTGGGGGGGGTGGTGGTGTTTAGTCAGGGAGCTTGAACTCAGGGCCTAGGTGCTTTTGTGCTCAGGGCTAGCACTCTACCACTTTGAACCACAGTGTCACTTTCAGTTTTCTGGTAATTGGAGATAAGATTCTCACAGACTTTCCTGCCTGGGCAGGCTTTGAACCATGATCTTCATATCTCAGCGTCCTGAGTAGCTAGGATTATAGGTGTGAGCCACCAGCAACCAGCAGCAATGGATGGCTTTGTAATCCCTACACTCAATTCTTTATGCTTCCTCATGATCTTGGTAATATTGGGTTATAAATCTTAATTGTTTGTATGAGGGCAGTAGTGCACAAGAAAGAAGGAAAAAAAATCAGTAAAAGCAAAAGCATAACTTTTGATAAGACAACCATTTCCTGTTTTATGCCCAAATTACAAGCCCAGTTTCCATTCCCATTTCCACACAAGAATGAATGGAAACTACTTATGGGCAGGCATGTCTGAAAAAAAAAAATCTTCAGGTGCATAAAAAAAAAATCTTAAGCTCTAGACAACTAGTTATGTAAGAATTAAGATCTCCTGCAAACTAAAATGAAAAAAAAAAACCTCACTCTATGAAACTCTATGTTTCAAAGGAAGAGAGGAAAGTGAGGAAAGACGTAAATTTACTGTACAAAAATGCTTTCTAGTAAATCTACCAGAGCTATGTTACCAAAGATTTGTTCATTTTAAATGCTTCTCTGATGGGGGGGAGGGGAAGGGGGAGTTTCAAGTTGCAAGTATGTCTTTGTAACTACATTATCAGTGGCACTTCCTACCATAATACCTTCCAGAAAATGCTCAGGAGAAGCAGCCCTCAAGTGCTATGTTTATAGTATCCTGGTTTCTATAGATGTATTCACATTTACATTTCACATGTTTAGCATCTGTCATTAAGGTATACACTGAGCAGACCAAGAAGCTATTAGAACACAATTAACCTATTCCCATTAGAGGGTCTCACAACTACCTCTCAAAGGAGAAAAGCAGACTTTCCAAGTGCAAACCTTTCTAGCCTTGGCCTGGTGTAATTTAGAAGATTTGTAAAGTACAGAGGTTTGTAAAAAGTACAGAGAAGATCAATAGAGATGTTTTATAATTTGAAACATGATTTGCTGTTTAATAACCAAATTGCAGTGCTCAAAGCTATGTACTTCAAATGACCCCAGAATCCTAAAATATCCCAGCTACAAACAAATTCTTCAATCTCAGATGAAACAGTTAACCCTTTCTCATATTTAGTTGAAATCACTCAGAACTTTCATTGCACTTGTGAGGTCTCTATCATGGGAATCAGCATCTTCATTTGGTTTCCACATGAATAACACTTGAAGCCATAAAGTCTTTGAAGGGGATCTATTTTTGCCTCTAGGTCTGGTGGCCTCAAAGTTCACAGGAATCTACAGATGCAAACTATCTGAGCATGATTCATTTATGCCTACAGCCTTCTTGCCTAAGGGAGGTCCCAGCATGTGTGGGATTTTTGTATTTACAATGCTTATGGGTTTATTCATAGCTGAGTATTTTCACAAGTTTAAGGGACTGAAAGAGGATCTCCAGTGTACATTTACAGAGAACTAAGCTGAAACTCAGCTTCTTCATCAAACCATTGTTTGACTGTACTGTGGCTGACAGACAAATGTTTTGCCAAAGCTTCAAACTTCTTATCTTTCTACCACACAACTGCAACTCTCTCACCACCTACAGTGGCCATATTTTATTTAATCTTCAAACTGTGGAAAAGAAGTGTGCATGTGATCCCCAGATGTCTCATATGTTACTACATGACAGAGAAGGGGGTTTCTTTTTACCTTGACATGGTATAAGGCCACTTTAAAGAAGACTTTCAAAAATTATTTTTTCCCTTAAAGAGAATGAACAGGCCAGACAACCAAAATCAGTTCTGAAGCCCAGGGTGAAGATTATATAGCAGTTATACTGTGTTCTACAAAACTTTCAGTACTCATGGCCCTCTGCCCCTAAAGTCTTATTTACTTTTAGTTTATACACAGCACAAACACCACTGGGTACAAGATTTTCAAGTTAAAAGACTAGAAATAACATCTAAGGAGAATGAAAGCAAGGCTCATGCTGATAATTTAAACTACTTTGGAGGCTGAGATTTGAGGACTGCAATTCGTAGCCATCTTAGACAGAAAAGTCCATGTGACTTTTATCTCCAATTAACCAGCAAAAAGTTGGAAGTGAATGTGTGGCTCAAAGGGTAGAGTACCAGCTTTGAGTGAAAAAGTTAAGGGAAAGCATCCAGGGTCTGAATTTAAGTCCCAGAACAGGTACTCTGACCCCACCCTCCCAAAGTGAGTGAGAAAGAGACAGAGACAGAGAGAGAGAGAGAGAGAGAGAGAGAGAGAGAGAGAGAGAGAGAGAGAGAGAGAGAGAGAGAGAGAATAAAATATACTCCATGTAGGTTCATTGATAGCAGTAAGAAATAACAGCTAAAGCATAGTAGGTTGTAGCAAAACTAAAGAAGGAGCCAAGATCTCAAAGAAGACAATAAACAATTTATGCCAATTAAAAGATTAAAAGCTCCTAAAGATGTCACAGCTGTGGAAAAGCAAGGGAATAGAAGTTTATATTCATGATTAAGAATCACTAAGAAAAGGCTTATTTTCTAAGCCAGCCTGAGACATACAAATATCACATGTTCTCTTTCACAAAAAACCCCAACAATATTGACACCAAGTAAAGATATGCCTCTAGTGATTCTCACTTTTTTGGGGGTACTGAGAACCCCCAAAGACAGTCACTTACATGGGTGTTTTGTGAAAATTTGGAGAGTCTGTCCTATGGAGAAGGCATGCTAAGTATACTCTCTCCATAGGCTACGAACTCCTGGGCATGACCTACCTTAGTTGTAGCTGTGGGTAATGGTAAAGCAAAAAGCCGTGAGGTTTAGAGATTAAAAGTGACCTCTGCAGACTGGTGTGAAGTAATGGGCATGGCTTCTAGCAGGAGTATCTCTATCTCCAGGAACTAGCCTGTACCTAGAGACCCACAGGTAAGCAGAGGCATCCCACATGAGCCCAGCTGGCCATCCTATTCTGCAGCTCCTGTCTGGACAGCTTTGTCCTCCTGTATTCCAACAACTTGGAGTCATGATTTTAAAGAATCCAGGCAAGTATCTAACATAGCTTTTATCAAACATGACCCCTGCTTGTGTATGGCTTCTCATAGGAGCTTGTCAGAGAGGTTCCTGTCTCATTCAAGTGATCAGGTAGATGTGTGCACAACTCTGTGATGGGGCCACGTAATGGAGACCACATTTGGGGTGTGTTTACCCAGAGGGGGTCAGTGAGGGCTGCCAGACTTAGACAAGCAACAAGGATCTTTTAGTGAGCCACTGGAGCTAGACTCCTTTGGGAGAATTTTACATGATCATTCCTCCCTCTAATTTTCTGTTTGTTTTAAGGCATTTGCTAAGCAGCAGGTACTGTCCTAATTCCTTTTCAATACATACTATCTTCATGAAGAAATATCTCAAAATCATTAAATAATTTGCCAGAAGTCTTTAAGCAGGATGGAGAAGCAAGTCTACTTGGGTTCCAAGACTTATCATTTCCTCGATTAGTCAGGGCTGCATTAATCTTTAAGTCCAGGCAAGGCAATCTCTTGGTTGGCTACACTAAGAGATAACTGGATGGAGTCCGGTGGATCAGGGTTGTTTGAGAGCTGATTCTTCCTCTTGTTACCTGCCACCAGCCAGCCTCTGCACAGAATGTGATGAATAGTGCACTGTGTTGGTTTAGAGCTGAGCACACACTCAGGTAGAGTGAACTGCATGAGTGGGAACATGTCAGGAGCAGTGCTCTGCTTTGCATGTGAGGTTGCTTTTCAAAGGGGAGGCTAATTGTTCACCACTTGACATAGATGATGAAAGAACAACATAAACTGCTATCACTTCTTGCCAGTCCTTTGCTCATAATCCTCAACCTCCCTGCTCTTCATGGACAATTAGAGGGAACACTTGTCAAATACAGAAAGTTAAAAAGCACTAATGTGACTCCAAAACCTATTGCAGATCATTAAACATTAACTAGAGGTGCATAATACAGTGGTAGTAAATGACATTTCTTCGCAGAGAGTCTTCAGCTTAGACATTTTATTAGCTCAATTGTTTCATTTCAGGGATGAACAAACTAAGGTCTGGAAGGACAGTGAGCTTTGACCAAATCAAAACATTCATGAACTTTCACCTTAGGCCCTTTATGCACTATTCTGTGTTTCCTTTTCTATGGGAGCCATTACTTCTCTCCTATAGTCCCAGTTGGTTTTGAACAATTAGGTGGGCAAGAAGCATGGCTTAAGTGGTGGTGTGCCAATCTATCCAGACACAATGCCCTTCACTTCAGTACCACACACAAAAAAAACCCAGAACCTCCAAACTAAAAAACAAACAAACAAACAACAACAACAAAACAGTCAAGGACAGCTTTGAAAGTGCCAACATCCCGAGAGAGGCACTCGCACAAATGTACTCTGCCACCTTTCTGGGAAGGCCTCCCTGGGGCTCAGTTCTGTGTCCTTGCTTCAGTCTAGCTGCTACCTTTCTTTTCCTTTTGCCTGCATTACATTTCTGCCCTATGTCAGTGGTGACCAAACACTCTCCTCAGGTCCTTTATAAAATCCAATGCAGTTTTAGTCGCCTCAAGTCCATTACAGCCCAACATATTAAATGGAAAATTCCAGCGATAAATGGTATGTTTTAAGCAACTTCAATTATAGTATTATATATAATTATAATAGTTTCATCATTATGTTAATAATTTTCTATGCCTGAGCTTCTAAATTACACTCTTACCATAGGTACGATGTTTAGGCAAAGCATTATTATTTATAGGGCCCAGTACTATCCTTGGCTTCAGACATCCATGGGGAATTATGGAATATTTCCCCGGCAGATAAGTAGCATCACTTTTGTAATACTCAAAGTGTTGAACTCTGGTGAATTTCCATCCAGACAATTACCAGGGACAAAAATAGTGAAATGAGAACAAATGGGAGTGACCCAGAAGAAAAGAGAGAGCATACCCACAGAGACCACTTACTCTAGAGCGGGCATGTTGAAGCATTGTCTGGGGACACTGAAGTCCCCTAGCTTATGTCCTAGATCGCTGAGAGGGGAACATATGCTGGAAATCTAGGTATGCCCTAAATTAGCAAGTGGAGATCATGGCTGCAAATATGAGGCAGAGCCAAACCACCCATCTGAGGCAAACTTGTCTCAAATGTTGGATAACAGCTATACCGAACAAAAACATTCTGTGCATATGGAGGGCTCAGACACCAAAGGAGCTGGAGAATTTTAACCATAAACACTGACTCAAATTAAATCCAGGCCACCTGCAGTAGGATGGGAGACCTAGTAATACTATACTTTTACTGATCAAATTAGGACTTTGATGACCTTTCTGCCTCCCCCTTG
Organism: Dipodomys merriami; assembly: GCF_024711535.1. Classification (NCBI taxonomy): domain Eukaryota; kingdom Metazoa; phylum Chordata; class Mammalia; order Rodentia; family Heteromyidae; genus Dipodomys; species Dipodomys merriami. The sequence continues at coordinate 25,187,661 of NW_027202271.1, forward strand.
TTTTCTTTCTTTTGGGAAACACTCAAGTCCTTTGTGCTAGGGACTGTAGTCAGCTAGAGAACCCCAGAGGAGCTGTCTTTGCTGCATGGAGCCCATAACCTCAGCAGGAGCCATGGTCTGTCTATGAAGGTGAGCAGGAAGCTCCACTCAAGAGACCCAGGAAGCACAGTGCTGCCGAAGTGAAAAGCACTGGTGGGAGACCCACTTAGAAAGCTGTAGGACCGAGGGAGGTCGAATGTGGGAAGAATTCCTGGTGTGTGAGGAGCTGGAAAAATATCTATAGAGAGGTTCATTGAGGAAGGGCAGATGGCTTGGGCTAAGGAACCCCGGGAAGATGGGGCTCCGCCAGTTGAGAAGCTTACAGGCTATTTACAGAGTTCAAATGAACTTAGTACTTTGTTGTTGTTGTTGCTGTTGTTGTTGTTGGACTTGAACTCTGGGCCTGGCATGGTCCCTCAGCTATTCAGCTCAAGGCTAGAGCTCTATCACTTGAACCATGGACACTGCTTCTGGTTTTCTGGTGGTTTATTTGAGATAAGAGTCTCACGGACTTTCCTGCCTGGGCAGGCTTGGAATTGAGATCCTTAGATCTCAGCCTCCTGAGTAGCTAGGACTACAGGAGTGAGCTACTGGTGCCTGGTTGAGCTTAGTAGTTTTGAAGGATTTTAAAAAGGCAGAGGAGTAATCTTTGTCAAAGGTTATGCTTGTTGTAGGTAGAAACTGGACTGGTACCAATCAAAGCAGAAAGAGGGAAATAGAGCCTCTATTCAAGTTTTCTGATGGATGTATGGATACCTCACGGAAGGTGGTATGATGGAGATAAGTAAAAGCCCTGTATTTCAGATGAATTTTGAGTCAGAATTGATAGGATGTGTGTTACAATAGATTAGAAGCTGGAGTGGTGGTAGAGGTTGTGTTTATTGAGTGTCTCCATATGTTGGGGACAGAAAGGAGTATTTCTCTACAATTGGCTATTTCTATCATATTAATAGTGATGTTCCTAGACTAAGAGCACATATTTGTCCAGGGTCCTTTAAAGACCACTGAAAAGCCTGCAGTGGTATGAACACTGCCGTGGTCTTTTCAAGCAGCAATACCATTTATAAGCAACTTTCAGAAGGGACTAAGCAGATCTGAGCTTGCTTTTGGAAGAACTTTCAGAAAAAGATAATGTTGAGAATTGATTCTTGCCACAAATGAGTTGGGGGGGGGGGCGGGGAAAGGCCTAATTATGGTACAAGGTAAAAAGTGAAGCAATTGCAGAGAAGGCAAACCAGAGGCCCTTGGCACACAGAAGGGCATGAGTAAACAGGAATCTTTTGGGGATGAGACAGGTAAACAGGGAAGACCACAAGGAAGAAGTGATGCTTAAGTCCGGTTTTCTAGAAGACATAACAGTATGCCTGATAGGGGAGGAAAAAAGTGTGTGGGCTGCCATCTGTTAGGAAATGGAAAGACTTGGAAAAAATTATATTAAGTGAAGTAAGCCAGGCCCAAAGAAACATAGGTCCCATGGTTTCCCTTATCTGCACTAACTAGTACATGTGTAGGACAAGCAGAAAAGGCCAAAAGCTATGTACATATGACCATATAAGATGATGTTAAGTGAAATGAACACTAAGATAGGGATACAAATATCTTTTTTCTTTCTTGTTAGTGTTTCTAATGTATTTATAATGTACCATGTGATTTTTTGTTTCTTTGTATGTTCCTCCCCATGGTATAACCCGTTTTCACTGTATTTGATGTTGGTGCCCTGCATCTTGTATATACACTTCTCTAAATCGGGGAGAGGAAGGGAAAAAACAAAATGCTTAAATAAGGATACAGGTTGACCCATTTAAGAATGAGATGTACAAAACACTATGTTGAAAACGAACTTTACAACCTCTGCAGGGGGTGGAAGTGGGTTGGGGAGGGTGGGGGGGTAGTTGTGGAGGTGGGAGGGAAGGGATGGTAGGGGGAAAACAAAGGAAGAGACAACAATGCTCCATAGGAAATGTACTCATTATCTTGCTCATGTAACTGTAACCACTTTATACAACATTTTTATAATAAAAAACGTACAAAAAAAAGTATGTGGGCTGGATGTGGAAGCATGCTATAATGCAAGACACAGGGGTTTAGTCCTGGGAGATGCAAGTGCCTGGTCTGTTTCTGGGGCTTGGGGTGTGAGGACTGCATATGACAGAAGGTAGGAGGTTGGCAATGAAGGATAAGGGCATCACCTTGACTCTGGAAGTAAGTCATTGAAGGCCTATAAGTAGGAAGTGGTACAGCGCCCCCACCCCATGTTTATGGCCTTGGGAAGTGACCGGATAGGTACCAGTGAAGTGGTAATCCATGTACAGAGCCCAGATGAGGCTCTAGTATAGGAGAAGCAGCTGGCTACTGAGAGGAATTTCTGACAAATAAGGGTGAGGGAGGGGGAGAGAAAGGATGTTGGCAAATTACCCTAGGGTGTTTGGTTTAAGCACTTAGTGACACCTTAGAACAAAACTGGGAACACAGGAGAAAGGGAGCCATTTCAAAAAAAGAAAATCCCTTCAGTTCTCCAAATTTTAAGTATGCATTTTGCAAGACATCTTATTTATTTATACCTAATCTTGTTCCAGAGAGGATTTAAAGGGAGATTACATAAATGCACAAAAGATAAGATTTAAAATAGATAGCTGTGGAAAATAAAGCAAAAAAGATCAGAGGAAGCTAGGAAATTAAGTTAATGCAAAAAACATGTGCGTGTTTGTTAGATGTGGGTCACAAATGCTTCCTAACAGGCAACATACCCAGGATCAGTTACCACAGGGCACAGAATGGAAAAATAACCATCACCTTGCCCTCAAACCCTGGCCTCTCCCTGCAGTGCACACAGGGAGGAGTCCTCTGTGGCACTTTAAAAGGAGCAGGCTGTGTGATAAAGTGAACAGGTATCTCCTCAGCACCCTTCAGTGAAAACCGTGAATGCTCTACAGAGTTCTCTTCCCAGACTTCTCCAATGGAGGAGGTTATGACATGGATTTAGGAACTCCTAAATCCTCCCAAATACTGTCTCTTTCAACATAATCTTCCAGAATCACCCAAGGTAGCAAGTTCACAGTTGCTCTGCCCAGCAAATACCTGGAAAGTAGTTACTCTCTGTGTCATACCATCGCCTGGCGAAGCTGGCTTCAGGAAGTAGGAGAATGGAATGATGAAATCTCAGGGAAGTTGAAGTCTAACCATGACATAAGGCTCCTGCAAAGCCCCTGATATTATGCAGAGGAGATAATGACAGAAGAGGTGAGAGGTCACTAAGGCAGGAAGTGATGGGGTCTGAGGTATGGGAGAAGCCAGTTTGGACTTTATAAATTTTGTAAAACCAAGGATGAAAGTGGTTGATGAAGGTACTTGAATGGTTCGGGGACTGGAGGTGGAGAAGCTAGCTTGCACTGCAGGGGTGAGGTGAGATGATCAATGCAGGAGGCAGGAGATGAGAGTGACCATCTGAAAGGATCAAAGAGATGATTTCAAGCAGAGTTGTGTATCTTTACAGAAACTGCTTTGAAACCCTTCTGGAAGGTAGTATTTTAGTAAAGTAGTAGCAACTGCTATCACACATAAATCCCCAAAACCTCAGGTGCTCTGGCCCACTTGTGCTAGTACAGCTGGGGCCATCTGAGCTGGTCAGACTCTGCTTCTGGGAGGAGGATGCTCTGTTTAGTAGATTCCTAGGATTGTTGTGATAATTACCAAAAATTTGGTTGTCTCAAACCACAGACATCTATCTACTCTGTCAGAGTTCTCTGAAAGCCAGAAATCAGAAAAGTCAAAATGTCAGCAAGCTCATGGACCTCTGGAAGTTCTGAAAAAGCATTCTTCCTTTTCTCTTGAATATTCCAGTGTTGCTGGCATTCCCTGGTGATCCTTAAATTGTGTCACTTTACTCTCAATCTCTTCCTCCATATTTACTTGGTTATCTTCTCTGTGTCTCTTTGTCTCAACAGGGCCTTGCTACTCAGTCACTGGGTTTGGGTACACCCTTAGTCCAGTAATGGCTTTATTTTATCTTATGTCACAAAGTCTCTGATTTCCAAATAAGGTACAGTTCACAGATACTGGGGATTGCAACATGATCATACCATCATAGTGTGTAAGGGGTTTTTGATGGGTCATAGGTTACTTTGGCTCACACTCCCCCCTTGGCTAAAACTTAGCCTCATGGCCATACCCTAAAGGCACACAAAGGCTGGAGAGGAGTCCCTGAGCCTGGGAAAAAGAGGAATCATGGAAACCAGCTAGCAGCTGGCATATAGTATGGCATGTAAGGTTGTGAACGAAATCCATATGTCTGGGAAGTGGAAGGAACAGAATGAAACCCATTATAAGAGGAGGCTCTTACTTCCCTCATAACAGGGTCTCCTAGGTATAATAAGAAACCCATTAGTGTGGCTTTTCTCTCTTCCAAGAACTGCTGGGCATTTGAATGTGGTGAGCCTGACAGAGTCAGATTCTGTTGGAGGGAGAATTTTGGTTGTGAAGGGCACCAGCTAGAAGAAGACAGCAGCAAGGGCAAGTTTGAGTTAAGACAGGGAACTCTGGACATGTTCGTAGGTTTAGGGGGAAAAGCCAGGGGGAAAGAAGCAGATGAAGTAATACGAGGTAGAGAAGATTAGTATAGACTGATTTTAGACAAGACAGGACCAAGATCAGTAGTGCAAGAAGTAAGTATAGCCCTCAAGTTAAGTAAAAATTCTATGAAATACCAATGATACAGAAAATGAGAGCCGGGGTTTGTCTGTCTTTTCCCTCCCCGCCCTCCCCTTTTCTCCTTTTCTTCCTTTCTTTGTTCTGGGGTTTGAACTCAGGGCCTTTAGCTTGCTAGAGCAATCACTCTATCATTTGAGCACACCCTCAGATCTTTTTGATTTAGTTTATTTTTCATACAGGATTTTGCTTTTGCCAGGAGCCAGCTTTGGACCATGATCCCTCTATCACTACCTCCAGAGTAGCTGGGATTAGAGGCATGTACCATCACACCTGGCCCTGTTACTTAATCTCATTGAGAACTTATTTATTTTGCAAAACTCATTGCTCATTTTCAAGCACCCAGGTATACACATTACACAGAGATATATTAGGAAAACCATGAGAGTGGCTTTTCTCTAATGTCTTCTGTCTCACTTCAAATGTCTCTGCTGGACATCTGTAGTATGGTAAGCCTGAAAGTTCTTGTAGAAATGTCAGCTCAACCAGAAGACTACCTGCTGGCAGTAGAGCAAAACAGTAATTAACACCTGCACAAGTAATTATATCCCTGTTGCTGACAGCACAGTAGCTCTGGAGAAAGGCAGTATCTAGCACTTCGGGGTGTAGCATCCTTACCTGCTGGAGTTTCCCATCATCAGAGCACAGCTTTGGGTGTAGGAGGCTGTCTGAGACTTGTGGGATGTTTGGGAAAGGTAAGGCACACCGCTGCAGCTTTTCTAGCAGAATCATGATGGCTATGAGTGCAAAAGTGGATGGAGACAGTGTCCTGTATGTGAGCAATTGGTCCATGAGCAGAAGGAAGCAGGAAACAATTGCTAAGTCAAGCAAAACTTATAACTTTTCCTGGTAAAAACAGTGCTCCTAATTGAAATAATTAAGGATCCTTTCTAAAGAGCAGTATGAAGATTGGTAGGTTTTGTTGTTGTTGTTGTTGTTTTTTACATTTACTCAGTGTCTTTTGTGGACAGAAGCATACATGAAAAGCATGGCTTTGAAGATACAGTATTGTAAGATAGTTTTTACAATTCCATAGAAAACACCAAGAGACTACTGATGACTACTAGTGACAATTATTATGATTATTACAGTAAAACCGTCATTGAGCATTTACTACATAGCCAGAAATTGTGGTTAGCATTTTATACAGTTTGAATTATTTGATCTTTTCACTACACCTATACTAGAAAAACTTCCTGTTATTCTAATTTTGATGATAGGAAAGATATAAAAAGGCTGGGTACTCTGTGGAAGGTCTCACAGCACTAGGATACGTGGTAGAAGTCAGGACCTGAGGATAGCTTGCCCGTGTCCAGAATCTTTGGTACTAACTACAGTCTAACCTTCTCCACACTGTAAGTGCTCTTACATTATAGGCCTTGTCTGTAAGATTTGACTTAAATAAAGGGTTTGAGCTGAAGATGGTGGCTCATGACTAAAATCCTAATCCCAGTACTTAAGAGGTTGAGATAGGAGATGCTCAAGTTTGAAGCTAGCCTGGGATAAACAGCAAGATCTTGTCTCACAAATGAATTAATGAATAATTAACAAATTAAGGGTCTGGAAAGTACACAGATATTTTTCAGTCTATTTCTTAATTGCACTGAGAACTGGAATAGTCTTTAACTGAACTGAAACAGTCTTTAAAATATCATGATATTCAAGAGCTCAGAATCACAAAGAACATGATGGACTGAGGGAATGAGAGAGAAAAAAAGAAGAGAAGAAAAAATAAAGGGAAGGAGGGAGGGAGAAAGGATGGAATGAAGGAAGGAAAGAAAGTTAAGAAGGAAACACTGACACAGAAAAGCATTAAAAAGAGAAGCAGAAGCAAGCAGAGAGATGAACTGGTATGAAAATTGCCTGAAACCAATCTTTGCAGGCAAGCCTGGTGAGCCCTAGACAGGGAGAGTCCCCACACGGTAGCCAGTGATGCCATGGGAGAAAAATGCAAGGGTTCAAGTGCTGGGCGGTGAAGCACAGTGCAGTGCAGAGGGTCTGGGTAGGATCTGGGACCAGCTGCACCGCTGCGGGCTTCTGTGCAGCTGAGCTCCCAAAGAAGCAATCGCCTTGCTGTCTTTCTCTACCTCCCTCCCTCCCTCCCTCCCTCCCTCCCTCCCTCCCTCCCTCCCTCCCTCCCTCCCTCTCTCTCTCTCTCTCTCCCTCTCTCTCTCTCTCTCTTTCTCTCTCTCTCTCTCTCTCTCTCTCTCCCTCTCACACTTTCTCCCTCTCTCCATTTCTTTCTGTTCATCTCTCTCTTTCCACCTCCCCTCGCCCCCCGCCTTTAAAACACAGCTAAGTCTTGCAAGGAAAAGAAAAAGAAAAAATAGAAAAGTCCATTGTGTGCTTGTTAAATGCCTGAGTTTGGAGCCTTTTAAAAGGACTTTGCTGGAAAAGGACTTTTTGTGTTACTTAGAGACAAACATTGCTTGCCAAAAAAAAATAAAATAAAATTCACAAGACTTTAGAGTTGGAAAGGATACTACAGGTTACCCAGTGTGCCAAATCATCATTGTAACCTATCTGGACACATGCACATATATACACACATCTCCTGTAATGTGCTGACCTGAATTCAGCATATGCTGGCCAGATCCAATCTGGTAAGACTATAACTCTGGGGTCCTGCACCAGTATTTGGCAGCAATACTGGCTAAAATGAGTTATATTCCACACTGGAGTTCTGAAGCAGCTGAGAATGCAATCTGAGAAGTTCATAACACACAGTTTTTATATCAGCCCAAACTCATGCAGCCCTTTCATTTCAAGCCTATTTACACTGAAATGCAAAATTTATTCCATGTTTCATAGTTCGTTATGAACTATGGCACATGAAAGTGGCAAACTTTACTATTTGTAGCAGTAGCAATTGAAGCAGCAATATACTGATAATCACTATTAATAATTACAATTTATTGAGTGCTTTCTATACAGCAGCAAGGTGCCTGCATAAACACATCAAACAAACCCAGTCAGCAAGTAATCTTTCCATGAATCATGTTGTTTTTTTAAAAACAAATATTATGGAGTCTCTCCCATACTAAAATGCAAGCTCTATAAGAGCAAAGGTTTTTGTCTTCATTATTAAACCTCTAGAACAGTGCCTGGTACACAGTAGGCAAATACATCTCGGATTGGATTAGCTCATTAACTTACATGTGCCCATACTGCCCCTCCTACCACTCCTTTAACTTCGTCCATTTCTTTCAGCTTCTCAACTGTAAAAGGCCCATTCTTGGTTGAAGGTCTATATTTCATCTGCCAGAAGGGCTTTCCCCAGAAATCTGCTTGGTTGGTTCCTCACTTGGTTCAGACATCCATTTAATAGCTGCTGGGATCCATTTTCCCCCTTCCCTCCCTCTCTCATCTAAAACTGGAATCCACACCTGACCATGAAGTCTCTCATCTTATATTTCTCTGTAGACTCAACACCATGCAATATACCCAGCAGTTTATTTGTGTGCCTTACATATTATCATTCCATTCTTCTCTGTAAGGGTAGTGGTTTTATTCATGGCCGTGATTCCTGTGCCTATGACAGTATGTGGCACGAGGCAGGTATGTATTTGGTGGAATGAGCTACGTGTCACACTCTTAAGCCTCACAGCATCCCTGAAGAAACTAGCTCTTACCACAAGTATGAATCCAGGTGTTTTCTACAGGGACAAGGGCCAGCTTTTCCAGACTCTGGCAGATGACTTATAACAGCCATATGAATATTTGTTGAATCCTGCTCCTACCATGAGATTTTACTCTCCCTCTTTCTGGATCTTCATATTGAAGCTCCTCACAAATACATAAAGAATTGCACACATTTATCAGAGATAAACTTTAGATGAGTTGAATCACATTTACAAATTATCCATTCCTTGTAGCTATTTAAAAAGTCTACTAAAGATGACAGCAGGAAGAGGAAATAAAGGTGAGCACTGATGGCTCACCCCTGTTATCTTAGTTACTCAGGAAGCCAGCCCAGACAAGAAAGTCTGCCAGACTCTTATTGCAGTTAAGCTTCACTTAGGTTTGGCCTCTTAGGCACTGAGGTCTTTTTGAGTTTTGTTAGTTCATCTTATTTGGTTTCACATCATTTGCAAATCAGATTATTTGGCCCAAGGGTCTTTGTCTTGGTGTGGACCAGAGTGAGCCTTTGGGTCCTTCACTATTGTCTCTTCTGACTCTAATCTGCTGTTCTATCCACTCCTGCAGCCAGGAACAGAAGAGGTCACTAACATGACCACAATAACCTCACATCAGCATTAAATGCAAATACTTCATTTCTACAAACTCTATGAGACTTTTCAACCTTGCCTCCCAGTGGGCTAGGAGAAAAGGGAAGGCATTAAAATCATAGATTGGTTGAGAGGAGAAACTAGGAACATAACATTGTGTTCTCAGGAGCCAACCATAAGACAGTAACAGTCTGAAAGGCATGTCTAGCTTACTCCAGATAAAGGACTCTTGGCGCAGTGTAGGGCTGCACTGGGTATCAGAACCACACAGTAGTAAGTGGAGGTTTGAGCTAGGAGCTGGATCATGTAAGAATTCTCACCTGACTTCCACTTTCGAGATGAACAGGATCCATGTTCTAGAAAGCAGCCTGGTAAAAAGGGATCCATGGCCACAGGACTGAAATGTAGGCAGGTCCATTCACCCCATGAGGTAGAAGGGAAGAGGAACCATGGGCAAGCCACTTCCTTGCATGTCTTGTCTTGCTGCAACATCAAGTCCAAGACTGGTGGTGTTGCCCCAATCTGATGCTTCAGCCCTCAAGCCAGGAAGAGTCATCCTTTCTAAACCCAAAGGACACACTGGCTCCTTCCTAGCTTTCTCAGATGCTCAGGGATAGACTTTAGAGCAGGGATTCTAAACCTTGAGGATGTATCCAGTCATCAGGAGGACAACACAGACTGCCATCTTCCCGTCTCGGGTTTCTGCTTTAAGAGGTCTGGGACAGAAACACGGAATTTGCTTTTTTACACAAGTCCTCAGGTACTGCTGTTAGTTTGGGGATCACAGGCAGAAGATCATGTACTGAGAGCAAAGGATGTTATGAAGATGTTAAAAAATACCCCGGGGGAACGGTATAACCCCTGTTTTCACTGTATTTGACGTCGGTGCCCTGCATCTTGCATATACATTTTTCTAATTTGGAGGGAGCGGGGAGAGAAATAAAAAAAAACTGAAACAAGAATACAGGTTGACCTATTGTAACAATGAGATGTACAAGACATTATGTTGAAAATGAACTTTACAACTTGGTGGGGGTAGGGGGGAGTAGGGGAAAAACAAAGGAGGAGGTAACAATGCTTGATAGGAAATGTATTCATTACTTTACTCATGTAACTGTAACCTCTCTGTATACTATTTTTTTTTTTACAATAAAAAAACATAAAAAAAATACCAGGGATGTGGGGTGGAGGTGGGGGTGGCATGGAGGAAATTCCATGGAGGGAATCTGATGCCGTCTGTGTGGATAGATGGTGGATGGTTTGTCAGGAAAAGCACTGTTTTGCATTATCCCTTGGTCTCTATGTCTGTACAAGTATTTGTGATTTTTTTTTTTGCTAATCTTTTCTACAGAGTTTGGGCATAGCTAAGGGATTATGTAAAAAATACACTGAACAATACAGATTAGGAGTATACAGAAAGATTCAGGAACAGAAATTCAACTTCTCAGAGTGGAGAATGGTGGTTCATCTTGGTTCCTTTGTGTGCTGATTTTCAGATCCATGTCAAAGAAAGTGAGCGGTGTTGTGAATTTAGTGCAGTCAATGGAAGAAGATCAAATATACTTCTGAACTCAGAGAAAGGCTCCTGTTAAAGAGGCAGTTCACTGGCAGGTATGGGTAGACGAACCATTTATAAGCAATAAATGAGGAGCTTCAGGAGGGTTCTGTCCTAGCCATTGGTGATATCTAACAACATAAAAAGGAATGAACAGTTCTTCCCATTCCCTGGGGGTGGCGGCAGTTACATAATGTTTCATTATCTTTCTACCAGGGAAGAGGAGAAGCCTGAGAGAGAAGACACCACAGATGTGTAATTGGTTTTGAATTTAGAAATGTAAGTCTTGTTTAATATCTAACTCCTATCCTCAAGAAAATTCAGACTTGCCATAGGAATTCACCTCTGATCTAATACAGAAAGCTTTAACGGAAATGGGATAATTGTGAAAAACTAAAAATGAGCTAAAGAGAAGTGAAAGAACATCATCCTGGCTGAACTCACAGTCTTCATGTATATAATGCATGGATGCTTGCTCACTCTTGTTGTACAGAACTAATTAATGAACACATCTGACCTCTGGGTCTTTCCCAGGATTTCAAGCATGTGACGAGAACATTGTATTCATGGCAATAACCATTTATACCATAGATACCTGGAAAGCCCAGGTATCTATGTTGTACAGAACTAATTAATGAACACATCTGACCTCTGGGTCTTTCCCAGGATTTCAAGCATGTGACGAGAACATTGTATTCATGGCAATAACCATTTATACCATAGATACCTGGAAAGCCCAGAAGAGGTTTATATTACTATCTACTGACAATCACCAATATGACAACAGAGCATTTAAAATGGACGCAAAACTCTGGGGCCCTCAGAAGAACAGGCAGGCCCGACTTTGGGAAAACATCTCATTCTTTATTATAAATGAATGAGCTGGGTCACTCAAAGTTTCATTGCTAGATGATTGCTAAATAATATATATATATAACATTTTATATACTATATGTATAATATATGTGTGTGAATATATATATTCTAAATTTTATATCTATCCACAATACATTTGAGGTATCGATTATAAAGTATGTCATTGTTTTACATACAAATAAACAGGAAGGAAAAATGTGAGTCAGAAATTCTTGGTTTAGAGATGCTCCAATAAGAGAAGCAACCATGCCTACTCATGTTGGCATGGATGGGAGATCTCAAGGTTCCGAGCAGAGGACAATGTGCTTTGACTCTCAGTCTAGCCCCACAGCATCCCTACTCCTTAGTAACTGGGGAGCTTGGACAAACCATTTCATCTTGCTATGCCTCTGTATATTTTTCGTAAATTCCATTTACCTGATATTATTAATAATGCCTATTTCTCATAATTTCACTGAATTAAAAGTGATTCATTATATTATCTAGTATGTGCCTGGCACTCATCTGCTATAACCATTGTTATAATTCTGGTAATACTGGAATTAAGAATTTAACAAATCTCAAATGGCTTTCCTTTAATCTGAATGAGTTCACCTAGTCTCGGTTGCCAAACCTTAAGACATTGTTTAAAGTGGTAATGGCTTTGCTTCCCCAAGTGCCTTAACTTTTGAGAAATAAAACGAAATAAAATAAAATGAAATCATCTCCTAAAATGGAGTCAAAGCACCTTCCTAAACTGAAGAACCACAGAGCCCTAAGGAGCTGATGAGTCAAACACCATGGTGATCATTTGCATATTGCTTTGCATGGCATTTGACACTACTGGCTCATTTTTGTTTAAAGTGAAATTCTGCCCACCATCTGGTTCTTTGCTAGATCCCTAGGTGTGGAGCTGGCTGCCTTTGCAAGTGGGGAGTCCCATGTAGTTACTGCACGTGCCTCAGTGGCAAGGGGAGCTCAGCTGAAAAGGAAGGAAAGTCTGTCCTCGGTGGGCCAGACCACAGCGAATCAGTCACCCAGGCTGCAGACCACCTCACAGAGGATGGTCACTGACTCATGGACTGCTAAGCCCCAAATAGCACCAGATCGTATCTCCTGAGAGCAACCCCTTAGTTCACAAATATAAGTTAGATGATACACAACTAAATGGCTTAGAATGTAGTTTCTGACCACTGGCAGCTTCCCAATCAAACCAGGGTAACACTTCCCTTTTCCTGAATGTGAATAATTATGTGGTAAGGAACAAACAACAAAAAGATTTATAGTAACTCTCAAAAATGTTAAAATTTAGCTGGGCGTGTGTGGCTCACATCTGTAATCCTAGCTACTCAGGATGCTGAGATCTGGATCACGGTTCAAAGCCAACTAGGACAGAAAAGTCCATGAGATTCTTATCTCTAATAATTTACAAAACAAAAACAAAAACAAAAACCAGAAATGGAGCTGTGGCTCAAGTTAGAGCACTAGCCTTGAGCACAAAATCTCAGGGATAGCACCCAGGCCCCAAGTTCAAGCTCCAGGACTAGAACAAAAAAGGGTTAATATTTCCTTCATTCGTTCGTTCCTTTTTTTTTTTTTTCTTGTTGGTTGTGGGGCTTGAACTCTGGGCCAGGGTACTGTCCCTGAGCTTTTCAGCTCAAGGCTGGCACTCTACCACTTGAGCTACAGCACCACTTCCGGTTTTCTGGCGGTTCATTGGAGATAAAAGTCTTATGGACTTTCATTGCCCAGGCTGGCTTTGAACCTCAATCCTCAGATCTCAGCCTCCTGAGTAGCTAGGATTACAGGCTAAGGTTAAGATTTAAAGTAAAATAAAGCAGCTAATATCTAGTAATATAAAAAAAGGAAAATTAACACGTAATTAATCAGGGCACTGTTGCCAGGATCTTCTGTCAGCCCTATCATTTGGATTCCTGACTTCTTGTACATAAATGATAATGAACCTACATTTATATAGACATTAACAGGTTAATTTAGTTGTTCTTTCTTGGGAATAACTGGATACTTTCTAAAACTCAAATACCAATAACATACTGTTAGCATATAGATTAGGCAATGATCCTATAAGATGTAGATACTGAATATCTTTTTATAAAAGAGCTGAAAATAGTGACTAATGAATAATGAGCCTGTGAACGGCACATATAAATAACAACTCCTATTATTCTTAGGTTTCTACATGAATTATATGAATAGTAAACCCCACCAACTGGTTATAAAATTCACAATTCATGTCTGGATACTGAGTATTTATATCTGGATATTCAAGTTACATTTGAATACTATGTATAAGGTTTTAGAAGTACATTTTTTATCAAAGGATAATTTTTATTTTGTGCTTTACAACTATATCAAAAATATTGGTTAGGCTATTAAAATTACTAGAAATAAATCTAATACATCATACTTTCATGACTTCAGTTAAATTAAAATTTCAAAAATGGACCCTAAGAAATATCTGCCATAAAGATCAACCTTTATAGCACCATTTTATTTTCCAAAATGTCACTCCCATATGATAGTCTTTTTAATTTTATTTTTATTTAATTTTATTTTTTGGTGCTGGTTCTGGGGTTGGAACTCAGGACCTAGACACGGTTCTTAAGCTTTTTGGTTCAAGACTAGTGCTCTATCACTTGGGCTACAGCTTTACTTCCAGCACTTTGGTGGTCAATTAGAGATAAGAGACCCACAGACATTACTGTCCAGGCTTGCTTGAACTGCAATCTTCCAAACTCAGCCTTCTGAATAGCTAGGATTATACGCTTGAGCCAACAGTGCCCAGATCTACGATAATCTTTAGAATGATAGAACTTTTAGACGTTCTCTAGTCCAATACTATCATCTTTGGATATAAGGAAAATTAAGGTCTGGTCTGGAAATTGTCACCCAAAGAAATCCAGTGGCAAAAGCCCACAAGGAGACCTGCGAGCTTTCTGCACAGGGCACTGGAGCTTTTGGGATGAGAACCCTGGCTGGGCAGGTGGCTCTGTGAAGGAGCTTGGTGGAGCTTTGTAGGAGTAAAAAAAATTTTTAAATGAGGAAAAGGAATGAGGAGGGCCGGGCGCTGGTGGCTCACACCTGTAATTCTAGCTACTCAGGAGGCTGAGACCTGAGGATCACGGTTCAAAGCCAGCCCGGGCAGGAGAGACCGTGAGACTCCTATCTCCAATGAATCACCAGAAAACCGGAAGTGGCGCTGTAGCTCAAGTGGTAGAACGCTCGCCTTGAGCTGAAGAGCTGAGGGACAGCGCCCAGGCCCAGAGGTCAAGCCCCACGACCGACAAAAAAAAAAAAAAAAAAGGAATGAGGAGGACTTGAGCCTTGATAAAGGATAATTTAGCATAAAAATGTTGCAGGCACGGAAGTGGAGTTTAGTTCTGGGTTTGAGGTCATCTGGTGAGAGGTGCTTCCCCTGGGTGGCCTATGCTTAGGAAGGAAGTGCACAATCACTTCCCCCATATAACTAGGTAAGCAAACTCACTCTAGGGCAGAGAACTAGTCAGAGGCCAGAGGTGAACACGGCAGGTGAGTCATCCTCAGTCAGAGCCATTAGCTGTTTGTCTGTCTCCCAACAAACTTGTGATCTAGAACTGAAGAAGAGGCAAGGGTCTGGCCCTGCTGTGTATGTTTAAAAGCTCCAGATTCTTGTCTAGAAGCTAAGGCAGGTTGGGGAGGAAACACAATGAAGCAGACAGGCTGGTTACTTTCTATAGGCCCCATTTGTGAGATGCAGTCTTGGCTGTGTTTATTATACTCAGACAGGCTAACCTCCATGAAGAACGAGAAGAAACAAGGCAAAGCATTTCCTCCATTCTTCCCATAGCCCCTGCCCAGTGGCTCCTCACTAATGGCTCCCCTGTGCTAGCCCTGGTCCCTGCAGACCCAGAGACTAGCTCCTTCCTGGCACTCTTCTGGCAGTTTACATGTACTTCTTCATTCACTGCCAACATATCTGAGTTGAAGTCCATCTTATGCCAGACCCTGACTCAACACTGAGGAATATAATAAGCGCAGCATCTTATATACATTTTCCTTTACTGAGCAACTTTTACACTGAGACCTGAGATACTTTGCATGTAAAACTGAAATTTGATACACATTTAAAAAAATAGTAAGTGGACCTTGGAGGAAAAAAAAAATTCATCTTCAAACTCCCAAA
The DNA here is from genome assembly GCF_024711535.1 of Dipodomys merriami. Taxonomy (NCBI): domain Eukaryota; kingdom Metazoa; phylum Chordata; class Mammalia; order Rodentia; family Heteromyidae; genus Dipodomys; species Dipodomys merriami. The sequence continues at coordinate 25,203,226 of NW_027202271.1, forward strand.
GCTGCCTTTGCAGTGTACTGTGCTCTGTTCTCGAGAGCCCTCAGTAGGAAAGATTGGGAATGGATGCTTTACTAGGAGGGAAGACGAAACTTCTGCAGGCTATATCTCTTTGTAAATGGAAAGAAAGTTAGGGTAAATCTCTTGATTGCTTCAAGGGGGCCAGTCTTTCAGAGGAAGCAATCAATTGAGCTGGTGCCAGGGAAGGGCACTGAGGAGGAGGTTTGCCAGGATTGCAGCCCTCACTGGATGAGCCCTGTTTGGCCTTGTACCCTATAGTTTGACCTTGTACCCTATAGTTTTGTTTCTCTCAGAATAGTTCGTGTTTAGGAAAAGGTCCCACCATATAGCCAGCCTTTTTACTACCAAGGTACATAATACATATTAGAACACTTTTTCATAAAGTCTATAATTTAAAATTTTCCCATACCATTAGTGATGAAGCATCATTTATTTAAAATAAAATTAAATTAACATCAGCTTATCTTATTCCCTAGCAATGCTGGATATAAAGTTTCATTGGGTTCTCTGGAGCAAAGTTCCCTTTTAGCTGAACCCCAGAAAAGACTGCAGCCTCTAAGGATACTTTCATAGAAGGAGGAATTCCTGGGTCCCTGGGAGAGAACAGCGCAAAGTCACGGTGGGAAGTGCAGAGAGCTAGGGAGTCCTGCCAGTCCCCCTGCAAACACTCATTTCATTGGAGCCCCTACCCTGCCTCACTACTCTCCCAATATTCTGCCTCTACTAAGCATTCGTGGAAAACAGACTCTGAAGCCAAAAAATACATTTGAGTATTACTGGTTTAGAGACTAATTTTAAGTATACACATGAGCTGCTACTATGAACAAGTAAAAGACTGCCTTTATCTTTTAATACCAACTTATTTTTAAATGCATTTTTATTAGATATAGAAGGCCTATGTGTTTCAATATCAAACCCCAAGCAGAATGATTTTATTTACAGTGATATAATTTTTAAAGACAAGGTAAATATTACCTGAAGACATTAGGAATTAGTAACGACCAGACCACTAATTTGCTTACCTGCTGTCTCCAGCATTTGCCACATAGAGCTTCCCCAAAAGACACACCACAATGAGGGCGGTGCAGCCACCAGAGATATTATATGAATTCCTCTCTCGTTCTATTTGTAGATCCTGGAGAAGAAGAGAAAATAAGTGCTGAGTTGTGTAGGAACTTGTATTAACAGCTTTCTCACCTCTGAATATGAGTCTGGATATATTTCCATGAGGGACAAGGAAATCCTTGTACTTGCTTTCCTACCACCTAATGAGTATTTCCAGAGACAACCTGGTGCAGAACTGCAAGGTGATAGACCATTTGTAAACAGACAGGAATAAAAGCATAGCAAATAGACACAACAGACAAAATGCAGAAGAATGAAATGTCAAACATTTTCAATAATCATAGCTTATGGAATGTTTGTTTAGTCTGTATGGACTGTCGGAGCTGCCATGTAGAACACATTAAATAGAGAGGCTAAAAGTGCCAAGTATTGGAATATGATCAATGTTTTTAGCTCCAAAGTCTCTAAAAAACAGTTCCTTTTTTGGCTAATTAGAAGAGATGATTTGAAGAACTGTCTGCTATTCAACACAGGAAGGAGTCAAACATGTATTTATCTCTGACCTGACTTTTCTGCTTCCTAAAGCTACTGGCTCACAATGATGACATACTCCTAATGATAACCAATATCCACGTAGTCCTTTCCCTACACTGGACAGTGTACTAAGCATTCTGAGTTCAGAATCTCATGATAGCCTCAGGACTACCATTAGTAATTTCACTGTGCAGTTACACAGAAATGGGTACGCTGCCCATATTTACCTAGCTAGAGCTTGGATTCCAGAGTGGCTCTTGCTCCTTTAAACTCTAACTATTGGGGTATCTTCAAGAAAATTACAAGCCAATCAATACTTCGATAGACAGTTGTACAAATCAAGACAGATGCCTTGGCAAAAACCCTGTGTTAGTGATGGAACCAAGGGTCCTGTGTCTTCAGGAAAATACGAGTAGAATGGAGAAAAACACTGACTGTCAAGCTAAAACTTATCTACTACTGTTGGGGCAGAGGGATAGAAAACGAGGGTTGCGTAAAATTTACAAGAGGAAAAATGGCACTCTGGCTGTTCTCAAGATGCTGCTTGTTGATTGAATTCCTGAGTATTTTTCTAAGTCTTAAAACCTCCCCGAGTTAGAAATGAGCCACTTCTGCCAGCCTCTTCACATCACAAAGGGAGAGAATTCAGCTCTGTATTTTACTAGCAAGTGCTATGCTCCTAGGGCCAGAGATGGTGATATAAAGATAGACACATCACCAACTGAAAACTCTGAACAAAAGAATTTAAGATGAGGGACAGGCTGGGACAGCAGACTGGTTAAGGAGTAAGTAGATAAAATATACAGAAACAGCACAGAAGATAAACCACATGCTAGAATGAACTGGATAAGGGGACGGAGAACTGAGAAGAAAAAGCATAGAGCAAGAATGTGTGTGGGTTATGATAGCCTAAAGGTGAGGAAGAAAATATCCCAATAAAGGAAAGGAGGACAGCATCAAAAGTTGCAGAGGGGCTGAGAAATGAGGATGACGTTCCCAGCACTACACTAAATACTGAACATGTATGAGAACTTGGTATGAACTGTCTTTCTTAGACAATGGTTGTGAGCATTGAAGTAGATAAACATGGAGCCAGGGCTTAGCAGGCCAGATGGATACTTCTCATAGCCTGGAAGCATCCCAATTGAGAGCAATTCTAAACATCTACACTGGGCCAGGTAAATGGCAGTTTAATAAATGTCTGTTAAATAGACAAATGAAGAAATGACAAAATATTCGGATTTTGGAATTATCTCCCCAGCATCTAACCTGTGCTTTATCATGAGGAACAGATTCTGTAATTCACAAATGAAAAACTGACCAGGCAAGCTCACAGAGATACTAAGCATCAGCCCTTACTTCAGTTAAATGCAATTAATGGGCAAAAATGAATCCTAATCAGACACTACACAAGGAAGACCAAAGGCTGAGGGTAAAGGCTAGGAAGAGCAAGAATTCTCTCAAGGAAATAAAAGAGAAGAAAGAAAACATCTAGGTATCAGAATTTTTTTGCTTCACTTCCAAAATATATAAACAGGACTAAATCTTTTGTAGGTACATTTATTATTTTTTCATTTAAATAACTCCTATAAAGTTGACAATCCATGTACATTTTATAAATATTCAGTACAGGGGCTGGGAAGGTGGCTCAGTGGTAGAGCGCTTGCCTTGCATGCCTGAAGCCCTAGGTTCGATTCCTCAGCACCACATAAGCAAAAAGAAAAAAGCTGGAAGTGGCGCTGTGGCTCAAGTGGTAGAGCGCTAGCCTTGAGCTGAAGAGTTAAGGAACAGTGCCCAGGCCCAGACCCCAGGACTGACCAAAAAAAAAAAAAAAAAAGTTCCTTGAGTATCCAATTGCTTCTATGTTGTATATAGACTAGAACGTGAATGTTTGACAGGCTTAAGCAAATGATTGGCACAAACCAATGGGGGATTGGCACAATCCAATGGGGGAAATTTCCACAGTACATAGTCTAAAAAGAGTTGACATGGAAGAGTTTCTTAGGCATTCAGATAGGCAAGTTTATTCTGCATCACAGGTGGGCACGAGGAGGGTGTTCTTATCAGGGCTACTAACACAAGAATGTCTGATTTTAAAATTATTTAATCCTTAGGGGAGAGGAAAACAAGGCATAGTATTCAACACCAAGATTTTGCTAAGGCAGTTCATATTTCCTTTGGAAGTTAGGGGAACATTCCAGTCAGTTTATTGTTAATCCCTTATTATATTACATTACTGGTGTGCCTTAATACAATGTTTTGCTTTTTTTAAATACTTGATTTCATTCTTTTCTTTCCTCTTTTTCTTCACTTCAACTACATTCCCTTTGTAGCTTTCTTCAAATAAGGAAGGAATGCTAAATTTGGCAGCACTTTCTCAGAGTGGACGCAAGTCTTAACTACATTTTTATTCAAGAAACTGCTTATCTGTGCATGCTCGAAGAGGCCCATTTCCACATCTGTGTGGAAATATGCACATGAAAATTCACACACGTTCATTACACGTGTGCTCTGAGATCGCGGTGACAAGGATTTGAAAGATGTGTTTCTGCAGACTCTACGTCCCTAAAGAATTCACTGGCATTAAAACATACTCTTCTACTTCTTCTAAAACTGTGTGTAACTAGAACAGATTCTAAAAATAATTGCTTCCCTTCCCTCCTCCTTAAAAGCCAAAATAGCACATTTAGTTTTTTCTACATACACCACCTACTCCTCTTTAAAAGATGTTTAGAAAAAAATCTCAGTACTGAAAGGAACATTAAAGGACCATCTGGGTGGTTCTTTTACTATCAGATTAAACGTGATAAATGAAGTCAATAAAGATACACTTACCATTGAATTAACTGCCTTTTCCCTTCAAACCCTCAATCTCTCAAATGAGCTTAAGCTTTTTACACTCTAGGTAAAAATAAAAGTATGTGACTATTTTTTAAAGCTCTTAAATTTAGAGCAATTTTTTTTTTTCTGAAATCAGTGAGTGCAACTATAAGAAAAACTGTCTACTGCTTTGGGCTAAGCAATAGCTTGTGGAATATTTCCATTTTAACTGTCAATGAATTCCAACACAAAGTCTAGAATAATTTACTAGTGAAGCATATCAAGATACTATTAACCTTTTCAAGTATGGTCTAAAGATCACTAAATGACTCATAAGATTCCTTTCACAAGATAATTGATCTATCTACTCAATCAAGTGCTCTAAAGATGTTGAAAGGTAACTTTCTACTTGCTAGGACTAAGGAATTCTGTTTGGCAGGACTAAGGTATTATGCATTAAGGTATTATGTGCTGTACCTGTTTAGGTATGAAATTTAAGCTAGGTTTACCTCTATGTCACAAAACAGACTTGGGATTTTATTTTCCTCCTTTTTATTTCAAGGAATGGGAACAGAAAAGAGATGTATGTGATTGAAAAGAGACTGATTCAACAGGAAAGAATTATATTTTACCCACAATGGTTGTAATTTGGTTTGAAAGTCTCACTAATGATGCAATTTCAGGATCAGGTTTTGTTTCCTACCAATTTCAGACTGAAAAAAAAAAAAAGCAGTATGTGTCAGCAAGAGTGTTGGGTAGTTTCAGCAGGTCCTGGCAGCATCCCCTAGTTGGTTCAAACATGGTTCTGAGAACACTGCTAATAGTGTCAGTCACAAATAATAAGATTCTGCATGGTTTTAGTATCCAGGTCTCATCCTGGTCTATTCTGAGAACAAGGCCATCAGCCAGCCAGGCTAGGAGGGTGGAAGGTTGTTGGGGTGGGAGAGTATTGACAAACACTGCCACCTGCTGGCTATTACGGAAATACAGCTTCATCCTTTCTGAGGGAACTTTGGTTCTAACAGAAACAAAGACAAATCAAAACTTACACTTAAAGATAGGTATCTGTCCTCCAGATGTGGTGGTTCATGCTTATAATCCTATCACTCAGGAGAATGAAATAGGGGGACTTCAAATTACAGGCCAGCCTGGGATAGGGAGACCTTGTCTCAAAGTACAAGTTCTTGACTTATTGATATGCTAATTTTTAGTACATGCTAAGATTTATAAACGAGAATAAGCTTTGCCTTTGCTGTGCCCCTTTCCTGACCCCTTGGTCACATTTCTACTATTTTTTCTCTTTCTTTTCTTTCTTTTTTCCTTTCTTTTTTCCTCTCTCCTCTCCTTTTTCTTTTTCTTTCTTTCCTTCCTTCCTTCCTTCCTCCCCCCTCCCTCCCATCCCTTTCTTCCTTTCCTTCATTCCTTCGTTCCTTCCTTTCTTTCGTCAGCAGAACCAAGCTGCCTGGTACTTACTGGAAGATGTATGGTAGTTTCACAAATAACTAAACCTCTAATACATTCTTCATTACGACAGGGAATATGACAGGATCCTTGTGGCTATGTCCAGAACACAAAGCCTGTATGTATGTTATAGACTAAAAGGCCAATCGCTGCTGATTTGGATCGGATTCCTAACAGGACAAAGGCAACTACCCCAGCAATGGAATTGGCTACCTCTATGAGTCAGAAATCTTTCTATCCAACCATTCTTTTTGGAGGGTGGAGATATAGTGAGTTTGAAACTGAAACTTAGAAAACATTTTTCGTGTGTGTGTGTGTGTGTGTGTGTGTGTGTGTGTGTGTGTGTGTGTGTGTGTGTGTGTGTGTGTGTGTGTGTGTGTGTGTGTGTGTGTGTGTGTGTGTGTGTGTGTGTGTGTGTGTGTGTGTGTGTGTGTGTGTGTGTGTCATCCGGGGCCAAGACACCAACCTAAATGGAACAAGCAACAAAGCTTAGCTGCTTAAACCAAGCATGTTACAAAGCATTACTGGGAAGCAAATTTACAAAGCATATTGGGAAGTAAATTTAAAGTTAAAAACAATAAAGAAGTGTAAGAGATCGTCTAATGAAATCTGGGAGACAAGATTGAGAACAACACATCTAGATCTATAGTCCAGCTCTGCCATTGTCTACCTGTGATTCTAAACAAGTTATTTAACTTCCCATATTGTTGCTTTTGCTTTCGGATCAGATTTACCTTTGGCAGTGCCTGACAAAGTATGAGTTAATAAGTCATAGATATTATTATCAACACATGCCAACCGTTGGCTCTAAGATGTTTAAGATCATAAGAGTGATCCATACATGAACTTGCTCTTTCAAAATAATTTGAGCAATGCTCTTTCAAAATAATATTGTTTATTGAAATTGTGTTCCTTTAGAGCCATGATTTTAGAGCCATGATCCTTTTCCATGCTGGATACAGGAGGAATTGGGTACATAGTCTTCTCACTAGGAAAGAAGATCCAAGATGACACTCAACAATGGCACAGACTTACTGTGTGCCCTTGACAGCACACACACAGTAAGTATTAAAGGCCACTGGTCAGAGTTCACCTTTCCCACAAGCCCCACACTGTGCCAGGCAACCCAAGTGTCAAAGATGAAAGCAATGTTTGCAAAGGAACTGCAGCATTTGATAAAACTGCTACCACCTCCCCTTGTTCAAAGCATGCTTTTCTCTTTGTCCATTAAATCTTTATTTTCTGACTAGTATCTACTGAAATATCAACTGCTTTTTCTGCCTTGATAGATTTTTTTTTTTTGCATTGGCAACTGTTTTCCAAAAATATTTGAAAAATGACCTGCCTGTGGTTGAAAAAAAACCCAAAACAACAAAACCCTAAGGTTCCTCGTTAAGTACTTTTCTCAATGAAGCTTTCATTTGGAGATTTGGAGTACAAACTGCCCGCCTTGTTACAGACTAAAAGGCTAATTGCTGCTGATTTGGATCTGATTCCTAACAGGACAAAGGCAACTACACCAGCAATGGAATTGGCTACCTCTATAAGTCAGAAATCTTTCTATTCAACCATTCTTTTTGGAAGGTGGAGAAATAGTGAGTTTGAAACTGAGAGAAGAGGCAGGAGCAGCCCAAGATCCTTGCCGAGGCCTTACTCAATGTGATAACGGCCTCTAGTGGGTGAAACTGAGAATGCAGCAGTGGTTTCAAGTTCAAGATGGCCTATAGCCCCAGAGATTGCTGAAGGAGATGAAAATCGGTTTCCTTCAGTTTTTCACTCCCATCATGTAAACTGAGGGCTGTTCTCATTACCAGGTGAGGGCCCACTGTCAGATTCTTGCTGCAGTTATATACTTAGCATCCTGAGCATTATCAGTGTGTAAAATACTTATTGACATCAGAGCTTTTACAAGAGCCACAGATAAGATATTATGCTGCGCCTCAGCAGTAGTCAATTTTTCTATCTTGATTTCCTTTTTCCTTAAATTATCTTTTCAAGCCTTCTGGTATTTTTGTTGGGACTGCAGAGGTACAGTATACCAGGTGTGTGTGTGTGTGTGTGTGTGTGTGTGTGTGTGTGAGAGAGAGAGAGAGAGAGAGAGAGACAGACAGAGAGACAGACACAGAGAGATTTTAAACACATTTCTAATAAAATGGGCATATTATGTGTGTGACAAGCAAGAAAAACTGAGAACAAAGAAGGGAGGAGTTTGAAAAACAGATGCAAATCTGCAATATGAATATTTGAACAATTTTTTCCTTACAAACAAATCAGGTGTCAGATGATGATGTTCCTGTGTTCACTGTCTTTTCTCCTCTCATCCGACCGGGGCCTGAAGTGATGTGGTGAGATTTGACATGTGTGCAGTGAATGTTCCATTCTGGGAAGATGGTTCTAGTTCTTTTGCCTCACAGAACAGCTTGTCATTGCTTTTGAATTTTCAGGTTTTAAGGACACCACCACCCACTTGCCTTACTCCAAGTCCTTATAAACAACTTTAAATATGTCTTACTCTTGATCTGCATGCAGGTTGCTGCTCAGGAAAGAACATCTCTGGAATCAAAATAATTGCCTCAGTACCAAGTGAACTCAGAGACCAGGGGGATGGGGAGGTGGGGAGGGTGCAGAACAAAGCGGAGGGGGTCTTCTGGGGGCCTTCCTGTCTGGCAGAGGTCAGTGTGGAAGAGCGGCACATTCTGCCTGAGCTCATTCTCAGAAGCCAGGCCCATTCAGACCTCAAGGTTAAACAAATCCCTGTGCCCAGGCTTCTAGGATACTGGCTAAGACTACACTTGCATCTGGGTGAGTCATGTATTGGAATGTGGTCTGATAGCCGACTGCAGGCCAGATCTATATAGACTGTGTCTAGGTGCTTCTGAGCACTTTACTAAACACCTGGACTCCATCTGCACGTGTAAAGCAGATGGCTGCCACTCTCACATTTCCATGAAGTAGGTGGGTGACAGCCGGAGTCCGTAGGAATGTGATGAGAAGGAAGCAATGAGACCCGCAGTCCACGGGAGCGGGGACCTCACGCCCTGGACCGAAGTCCACGGGGCGGGACCTCATGCCCTGGACCGAAGTCCACGGGGCGGGACCTCATGCCCTGGACCGAAGTCCACGGGGCGGGGCGGGGACCTCACACCCTGGGTCGCAGTCCACAGGGCGGGGCGGGGACCTCACGCCCTGGACCGAAGTCCACGGGGCGGGGCGGGGACCTCACGCCCTGGGCCTGCCCTCTCTTTCATCTTCTGGCACTCAGGCTAGAACCTTATTTTCTTGTCTCCCCGCGTGGCGCTGTACCTACCATCTCCTTGAAGGCGCTCTCCAGAGCCCCGATCACCAGGCACTCGTGGGGAATCTTCTTCTCGGTGAAGAAGCGCGTGGCAGGGGTGCCGGGGGACCCCGGGGCGCCCGCCCCTCCGCGCAGGGAGGCTGCTCGGGTCAGAGTCCTGCTGCTGGGGGGCGCGCCCTCGGGCTCCTCCCCCAGGCAGGTCGGGGGCAGCACGGCCGAGTTCCTCAGGATCTCCACGATGTCCTGCAGTTGCTCGGTGAGGTGCTGCTGCAGCAGGCGCGACGCCACCACGGCCGCCCCGGACCCCGCGTGGCCGTCGAACAGGGACCAGTAGTGGCAAGACACACCCTCGGATTCCTGGTGAGAGAGGGTGACAGGCAAGAGTAAGGCCCACAGTAGCCCTGTCCCGGGCCCCTCCTCCCGGCATCCACTTTAGTCTGTCTTAGGTCTGAAAATATGGGGTTCAAACTTGGAGGGGCAGGTTCCCCTGATTAGTGACTACTGCCCAACACCACTCACGGGGCGAAGGACCCCTGCCTCTCCACCTTGTGGAAGAGCCTAGAAGCTTGCACACCGGCTTACTACTGGGAGCTGGAGATCGACTGTAACTGGATGTGTAGGGTATGCAGTAGAACTCCATACAGGAGAGCCTCTACAAACCCAGCTTCACCATCAAACTCTTCATCTTCCTTCCATTTCAATCCCAGGTTTGGCCTGGGGTCTTTGGAGAAAGCTGAGCCCTTTTCAAACACAAGGAAAAAGTTGATCACATTTTCCCCTAGTAGGGCCCTTACATTCAAGACAGTTGTCCCATTTTCCCTGCTTGAACCCCCAAATATTTAGAACACGTTTTCCCTAAGACACAGGGTCTCACAAGATGAAGCTGGTTCAAATCTGCTTTTCTTTTTTTTTAAATTTTCTTTTTTTGTACGTTTTTTATTGTAAAAATGTTGTACAGAGGGGTTACAGTTACATGAGCAAGGTAATGAGTACATTTCCTATTGAGCATTGTTGCCTCCTCCTGTTTCCCCCCTACCATCCCAAACCCTGCTTTTCTTACTCCTCCCTCCTTTGCTTCTCCAGTTGATGTCACTGGCACCTTTTAGGTCCCTCTTACTTGAATTTACCTGAGTTCTCTTCCTCTACCATAGATTTAGTAGCTACCAGTGGACTTCTAGACTAGTTCAAGATGTAATTTGAACTACAATTTAAACTATCTTATACATATGTATAAGATCTATGTGACAGGGGCTGGGAAGGTTGCTCAGTGGTAGAGTCCTTGCCTTGCACGCATCAGGCCCTGGGTTCGATTCCTCAGCACCACATAAGCAGAAAAAAAAAGCCGGAAGTGGTGCTATGGCTCAAGTGGTAGCGCGCTAGCCTTGAGCTGAAGAGCTGAGGGACAGCGCCCAGGCCCAGAGTTCAGGCCTCACGACCGGACCCCCCCCCCCCAAAAAAAATCTATGTGACAGCAATTGTACTAGCAATGGGGCTCAAGGATTGACTGAAAGAGATATTAGAGACCTGTCCTGCATTTAATAATCCAGTGAGGAAGACAGACATTTGATCAAAAATCACTCACACAAACAAATCGCACATCTGGTCACTTTTATATGGAAGGATTCTTGGTGTCATGAGGCCATCCCACAGAGGATCACATTATATAAGATAAGGAGGAGAATAAGAATACTAGACAGTAGTATCAAGAAGTGCAAAGGCCCTGTGATAGGAAGAATGCATGAAAAATAGGAGGAGACCAAACCATGCCCGTGTGGCCCGTGTGGTGAGAAAACGAGATAGAAAAGGAGGGGAGAAAAGTGTCTGTGCCACTCAGTCCTTACAGGACATATGAAAGACCTTGAAGGTCTTTATCCTGAGAATGACAGAAAAATCAGATGTGATTACAATATCACGCTGTTTCTAAAGAATCACTCAAGCAATGCAGCAAGGATTAGGAGAGTGAAAGTGAGGATGACCTTTGAAGGTAAACTGTATCCTAAAACAAAACAAAACAAAAAAAACCTGGGCTGGGGTGTAGCTAAGTGGCAAAGCGCTTGCCTAGCAAGTGCAATGTCCTGGATTCAATCCCCAGTACCAAAAAAGAAAAGAAAAAAAAATTCAGAAGCACACACAGTAGGCCATGTGATGGAGAGGAAAGTGAGGTAGAAAGAACAGTGGCATCAAGACCAGCAGATCTGGATTCTGATTCCACCTTCCACCCTACTAGATGATTGGATAGCAGTCAGATTAGAGTCTATCTGGGTCAGACACAAGTGGAATACTGCTGTTGCTAAACACCCTCTTTGCTGTGGTTTTCAGATATGTAAAATGTAAGTGATAGTTACCTTATGGAGAAGAGGTGTGGGAGGCTAAATGCAATTGATGTCCGGTGATGGGCTCAGCAATGTGTATGGATCATGCGTGTGTGTTGTCCTATTATCACATCATTACAACACAATCTTGGGTAAGTCATCTGGGCTTCAGTCCTCCACCGAAATGAGGGGCAGCCCTAGGAATCCCCCCAATGCCTCTACTAACTGAAAGTTCTGTTTGAAGAAACAGATTAGTGGGAGCTGGGGGAGTAGGGGAAGAATTTTTATCTTAAGACAGGCCAAGCATGATTGGGAAGGAATGAAAGATGACACAGAAGGCATCAACCTAGAAACCTAGGACAGGAGAGTACCAGATGACTTAGATGGGAAAATCTGGTGGAAAGCTTCTTATCCAACATCTGTTTCCTTTCTCCTTACTACCAACTCTGAGGCAGCAATGGACCCATTACACTTACTTTCCAGATTCTTTTGCACCTATGTGTTGTAATGTGATATACTGGCATGAAGTGGAAGTCTCCTGGATGGAACTTTCAGGAAAGATATTGCTTTCCTGATAGATTAAAAAAAAGGCCCAACTCGACTGGCCCGTTCTTTTGCCTTCTCTCCTTTCTGCTTCCTGTCTGTATAATAGAAGCAGCACCTGTAGGTGTAGTAACCCTTTGTAAACAAATGAAGGGATGAAAGCTGCAGGTTCAGGATAGTGGAACAGGAAGTCAGAAACACTTGGGCCCTTGTGGTCCTGGAAGGGAGGACACACAAATCCTGCACAGCATTGCTTTTGTGCTTCTTGTCATATGGACTTCATTAACATTTGGATATGCTATAGTTGTTAGTCTCTGCAATAAGAGCCGGATACATGGAAAAGAAAGGACGTGCCTGTTTATCTAGTATCCCAGAACTTGTGGCATGAATAGAAGGGAGAGATGCATACACAGGCAAGCACAGGCACACAAAACAAAGCTGAGTCCCCAGGCCAGGATTCTTAGTGTAGGGCAACTGTAAATAAGATGTAGAGAGTCCATGAATCTATTTTCACAAACCTTTGAAAGTTAGCATTTTCTCTTATTAGGAATATAAGGCAATATTACTGAAAGCTACATTTTTCTCTAATTCAGAATATAAGGCAGTGTTAATACCAGACCTATACTTGTCAAAAGAATCAATACATTGCCATTTCAAATATATTGAATTACTGTCAGTGCCACTACTATTTCAAGTTTACAGACATTACTAAGCCTACAACTAGGTCTTGTTATCTGCTGCACTAATAAAAAGTAAAATACATTACAAATTTGTTTAATTCTTTGATAACCACTTCAATGTAACTAATTTTTAACACTCCTATATATTTTATTTTATTTGCAGCTCAAAACATCATCCTGCACAAAAAGGTGAAGGTACTACCCTCCAGATTTACTAGAAGGGCTGTATGGAAGATTGGTCTGAGTTCTTGAAGCTGCAGCCTCATAGTCCCATGGATACTGCTTCTGACCAGAGTGTGGTTTCTGCTTAATAAGGAAGAAGAAATACTCATTAACTGACTAGCTTAGCCAGTTTTTTTCCTGACCTATGAATCAAACTTCATATAAATCACTTATGGTTTACAAAAAAGTACACTTAAATAAAATAAACATAGATAAACTAAAATAACAAAAAGGAAGTGGAGCTTAAAAAATCTGTAAGTATGAAAGGAATCATGAGGAGTCCTTTCATACTCTTTACCTAAAAAATGAGGAACTTTGTCCTTTCTACTGTGTCTCATAGAGATTGACACTGGCGCCCTCATGTGGTAGAAATAAGTTCTTTGAGTGTTCACACATTAGGACATTAAATGGGACATCTGGAAGCTGCAGTGGCTTGGGTACTTTCCCACATCCAATTGTTCTGGTAAACTGTGACCCATTACAGGGCCCTTGGTTTTCCCAGCTAAGTGGTATAATAGATTAAATTATTAATTTTTAAGACAAATTAACCCTCACAGAGGAGCCACAGGCCTTTTTACTTACAAAAAAATAAAGGCCCTACAAGAATGGTGCTGATAGGAAACATGAGCAAATTAAGGACCTATCAGTGCAGGTATATCATTTATTCCTATTAAGAACATTATGGCCATATCTTAAATAATTATATCTACGCCCAAAGAACCAAAACATTCAGGGGAGCAGTTGAAATATGGAATGGAACTTGCTATTGTTCCTGATGGAACATTAGCTAATGATATCAGGTGCCTTGAGACATTAGCTCAAGACAACAGAAAGTCTGTGCTGTTAGCAAGACAGAACGAATTATTGTGAAAAAAAACCACTCAGAAAAATGCCTATCGTATACTTAATATCATATAACTCTTCATCATTATTATTTTAGAATCCTGTTTTTTAGACTATATGACTTTATGTTTATATTTGCAAAACAATTTTATATCATATGCTAAAAATGGGGATATAGTCCCAGAAATTGTTTTTACTGGTGATTTGAAGGTTTCTAATCTAGAAACTCATCCTCAGGGAAAAATATCCTCTGGATGCCTTCTGATAAGACACACATGCCAAGGGGCATCTGGGTTGATTCCATATCTTAGTTATGGTAAAAAAAAAAAAAGCTGCAATGAATATAGTTGTGCTGGTGGCTTTAGTGTGGCCTAGTTTGTGGTCAGGAGTGGGATTGCTGGGTCATAGGGAAGCTCTATGTTTAGTCTTTTGAGGAACCTCCATACCGATTTCCAGAGTGGTTGACCAAGTTTCCATTCCTACCAACAGTGTAGTAGCATTCCATTTTGGCCAAATGGATCAAGAAGCTGTGATATATACATGTATATGTATATATATATATATACATATATATATAAATTCTATGCTTCCATCAGAAAGAATGGCATTGCCTCAATTCATAACAAAATGGGAAGACTTGGAAAAAATTATATTAAGTGAAGTAAGCCAGACCCAAAGAAACACAGGCTGCATGTTTTCCTTCATTTGTAATAATTAGAATGTGCCTATCATTCTACAAGTTAACCCAATGGATAGTAAAAGACAAAAAATTACAGTTGGTCATGATAAACAGGACTCTAAAACATTCACACAGCGGGAAGTATATTCTTAGAAGAGGATCACAAGGGCTCAATAGCAATGTGCATATGATCATATTGAAAAGGAAATGCACTGATTATCTGAATACACTGTACTGTAACTACTGTAACTATAACCCCTCTATACATCACCTTAACAATTTAAAAATATATATACATGCTTTGAGCACTTAACCTTTATCTCCTTTTCCTACATTATAAACTACTCAGATATTTACACAGCCTTGAGAGAAGCCATATCAACAATGTAAAAGAGATATTGCAAATGTGAAATTTTACTTGCAGTGAAGTTGTATTGTGGTATTTTAGTATCAGTAACTTCTCCCTAAATTAATTACAGAAAAATCTTAAGTATTGTAAAATAATACTAAAATACAGCTGCAAGTGTAGCTATTAGGATAACAACCACAGGATGAATTTATCAAGCATCAGATTTTCATATTTTTAACCCTGAAAGGAAGGAACTATTATTCTTGATGTACGGCTGAGGAAACTGAGGTATGACAAGATCAGGTAACTTACATAAATTAACACATCTGGTAAGTGATAGGACCAGGATTCAAACTTAGATAGTTGCTTGTCATGGTTTATGTGAATAATGACCATTCCATAACTTAGACAGTTATGGACTTGCAAGTTATATGGACTGAAAGGATGACAATTTCATTTTAGTTCTGTTCTGCACCTGAGTCAGTAAGAGCTGTGACCCCATTTCTGAATTCACAAGTTCTCTAAAAAAGAGGAATCATAATGGAAAGGAGAGATGTTTATTGAAATTGTTCACATCAGCATTAAGAACTGCTATATTCTTCAACTGCTAATGCAGGAAAAGGAATGTTACAATCTAGACTCTGAGGCTAGCTTGTGTGGGCTCCGCACCTCCCAGCCCCGTGTCTTAGTTCTTCATCAGTAGTAATGCATACCTATGGATGAATTATGAAGTTACACAAACTGATATTGGCAAGGTGCTAAGATCAACTTTTATCATACAAATGCTGTTTAAGAAAAAAAATAAAAAGAAGAAAATAAAATCTCAAGAGCTATTTCCCTTTCCATGATCTTTCCCCCTAAAGCTGTGGGCAGTTAGATTACAAGTTAAGCAAGATGTTTCCTTCTTCACACTACTTGTTTTCTTTCAGTCTGGGAATAAGATTTGCCACAGTGGGGAATTCTACTGTAGAACCAAGCTTTAGTTGTGTTCCTAGCATTGCATATATCTCTTTCAAACCTATCTTCAGGGAAATAAATAAGGACCAACTAAGGCAATAACTTTTAAAATCACACTGGCTGATATCAATACCTAGTGGCAAAGTAACACCTCTTAATCAATGGCAAGAGTTCTCTGTCCCTGAACTAAGAGATACGTGTTTGGAAAGAATCCATTGCTGTCCTGCATATATATGTATATATAATATTATATGTATATATAATTACACACATATCATACCTATATATAAATATGTGTGTATATGTAATGTATATACATAGATATACACAGATACACATATGTGTATCTATGTATATATGTACACATATACACACATCTATGTGCATCTATATATATCATATACAACTATAAATAATTTATATATATAGATATATGTATATGTATGTGTGTATATATAAATATATATGTACATATACAAACACACACACACACACACACACATATATATATATATATACACACATACATATTATATACTCTGCTGGGCATGGTGGTTTATATCTATAATCCTAACTACTCAGGAGGCTGGGATCTGAGGTTCAAAGCCAGTCTAGGCAGGAAAGTCCATGAGACTCTTATCTCCAATTAACCACCAAAAATGTGGAAGTGGAGCTGTGGCTCAAGTGGTAGTTCACCAGTCTTGAGCAGAGATAGCATCCATGCCCAGTGTTCAAGTCCCAGGACTGGTACACATGCATATACACACATATACATTAGCTATACACATATCTATACATATGTTATATACACAAATAATACATAGTATATACATATGTATTATGTATAGATAATATACATATTATATATATAGTTTTAATTCTCTTAACATACTCAGAACAAGTCAAAATTTACTGTAAACACAATAAATAATGGATAATAACTACTCCTATTGCATTTTTTAAGGTGACATCACTGCATAGAACAAATTGCCAAATGAATCCAAGTATTTCCAGGAGGATTGTTGGTGTGGAGCCAGAAGTGCCCTTCACTGTAATGCTCTTGACTGAAAGAACCCTTCTTACAGAAAATGGGTGGAAGAATGGCAGATGTTCTATTCACAGTTGAAATTGTCCCATTCCTCTTTTCCTCACCACCTCTCCTGCTCCAATTTACTCACACTGCCTTGAATTCCCACAGGGCTGCCATGTCTTCTGCTGAGAAAGATAATCAGCTTCCCTCTCCCCTGCTGATGAACTTGGCCCTGATACTGACATCGCCATCTCCTGTTATTGTAATTAGACACTGAACTAACAGATACAGAAACGACATACTTTGATGTGTTTTGACTAAATTAAACAACAAAAGGGTAATTTTAAGGAAATGGGCTTGAAATGCACTTGTCCACAAGTCTGGTTTCAAGTCCCAAATCTGCTCCAAACAGGGAGTCATATGTGGGGAGAGAAGGAGGAGGAGGGTGATGTTTTGGTGATTTCCATAATCATTTATTTTTCCACTTATTCTATAATAAAGACATGCATTTCTTAACACTAAGGTTATAAGATGCCTTAGTGAGATTTCTCCTTCCTCATAGAAGTTACATTGTTACAGTTCCCCCTTATTATCTCAATCCTAGAAGGACTAAATACTTGGGAACTGAAAAGAAGCAAAAGCTCTTGGAAAACGAGTTTACATGTTGATGGCAATTACTATGATACATCAAACCTCTTTAAAAATCTTTTATATCAAAAGAAAGAAAACAGAATAAGGCTGATCAATTCTCATACATTTTGGTCTGGTTAATTAAAAAACCTTCAGAGGAAGGTAAAAGGCTGTTTGGGGATACTATTCTCAACAAAGCATCTTTCCTAAGGGATAATCATATGAAAGTGTCTTTTCAGCATTTTAGATTCCCATATTTCCTGGCTAGCCACACTAGGTCTCCAGATGAAAGGCATAGGAATGTTCAAGATTTTCACATTGTTGTGGAGTGTCAACTTCCATATACCAAACTGTAAGCCAATGGACTTCACAAACAGATGAACTCAATGGGGTCCATGCACAAGGACAGTTCTGCTTTCACTTGTCATGACGAATATTTTATTGTAATATACTTCACATCTACTTTATCAGAGATTTCGAAACTTTTCTTCCTTATTCTCAAAAGAGACATTTTTACTTATCTTTTGAAGTATATCATTAAACATATATATGTGTATATATATATATATATATATACACACACACACACACACACACACACACACATATATATAACAGGCCTATAATCTCAACATTTGAGAGGCTGAGCCAGAAGGATCTTGGAGTTCAAGGGTAGCCTGGGATACACAATGAGACCTTGTCTCAGAAAGCCAAACCACAACCAGACCAAACTAGACCAAACCAAACCAAACCAAAACACAGGTCCATTATGGAGCAGTTAAAAGGAAAATAAAGTAATATCCTCTTGTATTTCTTCAGGCTTTCAATCTTTTAAATTTATATCCCGTTTAAGTTTTATATCTTCTGTAACTCCTGACATTTTACTTTGTATGTGAAGTTGATTTGTGGAATTTCTTAGAAATAAGTCACCACTATCAAGAACTCAGATAATCACAGGAAATGACATTACCTTTATTCCTCATACCTCACTTGCGTAGGAGATACTTTATTATTTTAGTTACCATTTTTTGAAGGTTGGCTTGTTTTAAAATAGAAGGCTTAAGTTGACTTTTTTGGATTAAAGATTTACATATACTAAGGGGATCAAATAATTTTTATGAATGAGCATGAAACATGACTTAAGGTTGCCTTAATGTCTTTATTAAATAATAGCTATTTACAGTAAGAAAAAGTCATCTCATTGTTACTGGGATACCTTGTTGCTACTAAGTATAAGAAATATGAGTGGAGATATGGCTCAGGTGGTAGAGTACCTGCCTAGCAAGCATAAGGCCTGAGTTCAATCCCCAGTATGGGGGCAGAGGATATGAGCTAGTATTAATACTAGCTACTTGAGACACAGAGATAGCTGGATCTCCACTAGCTCAGAGCCAAAGCACAAAACCCTATCTGAAAGACAAACTAAAAGCAAAAAGACTGGGTCATGCCTCCCAGTGATAGAGTACTTGCCTTACAAGTAGAAAGCTTTGCTTTTAATCCCTACTTCTGAAAAAAATAGCATATATAAAATCATACTTCTGCTAAGTTTCTCTGCACATCACTGATATTTTCAACTACATATTCCTGTGATAATTCTTCTTTTCACTGAATTTCCTGTTATCTGATAAGAAATTGCAGGTTTTCTGCAAGTTCCAAGGAAGATGAAGATGGTTTTAAACATAAAAGAAGTCTTTTGAAACACATATTTTGACTTTCCTAAATTTATTGGGGACAGAAAGACTAAGGAAAGAGGGAGAAATTAAGCAAGTGCACTAAAAAGAGGTCCTATGCATCTTTTGTCATTCTTCATACCTGTCAACTCACTGTTGAATTGACCTTCTATCAAAACCCTTCTATCAAAACTCCCTTTTCTTATATTTGCTTGGTAAACTTCTTTTTTTGTGTGTGTGTCTGGTCGTAGAGCCTGAACTCTGGCCTGGGCACTGTCCCTCAGCTTTTCAGCTCAAGGCTAGTGCTCTACCACTTGAGCCACAGCGCCACTTCCGGCTTTTTTGCTTATGTGGTGCTGAGGAATCGAACCCAGGGCCTCAGGCATGCAAGGCAAGCGCTCTACCACTGAGCCAACTTCCCAGCCCCTGCTTGGTAAACTTCTACACATCTCCATTCCTTTGAGTATTGCTGATACTCACACACACAAAAAAAAGAAGTTTACCAAGCAAATATAAGAAAAGGGAGTTTTGATAGAAGGGTGCAAAACTATGGGCACATACTGTTAAAGCCAAAATGAGGAAAGTAAATAACAGCCTAATTATCTCACCACCAAACAGCAATGGTGCTGATAGTATAGGGAACAGATTTGACAGAGTAAACAGAATCACCATATAATCCAGTAATGCAACTAACAGGAATATATAAAAAAGAACTGAATGTAGGAATTCAAGAGATATTTGTACATTCATGTTCAAAACATCATTATTCACAAATAGCCTGAAGGGGAAAACAACTCAAGTGTCTACCTGCCAATGAATAGATAAACAAAATTTGGTATATGCTTGCAAGATGACATATTCATCCTTAAGAAGGAAATTCTGATTCATGTTTCAATATGCATGAACCTTAAGGACTTTATCCTCAGTGAAATAAGCCATACACAAAAGACAGATACTACATGATTCTACTTGCATATAGTATCTAGAGTGGTCAAATTCAGGAAAAGAGAGAAAACAGAACGGGGCACCAAGGGCTTAGAGGAGGGAAGAATAGAGTTAATGTCTCATGAACACAGAGTTTCAGCTTGAGAAGATTAAAATTTTTAGAGTAGGATAATTGTGATGGTTGTAAAATATGTAGATGTACATAATGCCACTGAATAATTTAAACAGTTTAAAATGGTGAGTTCCAGATTATCTATATTTTACCTCAATCAAAAGCACAAACATAGCACAGCGATTCCCTCCAATGATGGGAAGCTCTTTTTTTTCCTATCTAAGGTCATTTGGATATTTATAACATCATTTGAGGGTGAGACAAAACCATCAATACAAGCAGATGGGCTGAGGGCAGCTAACAAGAATCGACGAGAAACACATGTATTTTTCTCATCATGTACCAAATAATTTCTTTTGTGTGTAGGTGGGGGAAGAGGGGTTGGGAAACAGCAGTAGCCATTCTAACTGCAGCAGTAGCAGCAGCAGCAGCAGCAGCAGCAGAGCCAGGCCTGATGACAATGGCAACAGCTTCAACAACAAGAGTGGCAGCAGAGCCACCAGTGTTGGTAATGTTGGTAGCAGCAACAGCAGACCTGGCAGTGGAGGTAGAACTGCCAGCAGTAGTGAGGACAGGTCAAAGAAGATCCTGATACCTGAGACCCAAGAGCTGTCACACGTGTTGCTTTAGGGCTGAAGTTCCCAGCACTCAAGGCCTATACAAGGCTTGTAACACTAGAGGACAACAGCAATTCAGGTAAGATCTAGTGGATCAAAGAAGTTCCCTGGATTCCATCTCCAAACTAGCAAAAAAAAAGAGGGCTAAATGCATGGCTCAAATGGTAGAGCACCAACCTAGCAATCACAAGGCCCTGGGTTCAAACCATAGTGTGAGCAGATGCATGGAGGGGAGCAGAGAAGAGCAGAAGAAGGGAAGATCATATAATCTTTCATCCACAAGTGAATAAACATACAAAATTCAGTGGGTCTTATCCACAGAGAAATGACAGAAGAGGGACTGCCTTCAGGATATTACTGCTGACATTTATTAAGAATTTATCAGTAAAGACAGTTCTACATTTTCTACAGATGACTAGATTTCATCCTTCCAATGAGCTGACCTCTATCATTTGGTAATTACTACTGCAGAAAAGACAACTAAGACTCAAAGAATAGGTAACTAGGCAACATTAACCAGCTAATAACTGGTACACTGCCTGGAGCTATGTTACTTCAGAATCTATGTACTTAACCATTGCTACCCAGTAGAGCCTCAGTGCTGGCTTTTTAAGCCAAGCCTAATATAATGTTTCCTACAGTCTTGAAAACAAGTACAACTAATGAATCACATAAATCAGTTTTCTTTACTCTAAAATGACCTAATAGTAATGAAATAAGCCAGAATTCTTTTGTATTCTCTGATCATAAATGGAATAAGATGCTATTTTTTAGACCATGAAGAAATTCTGACATCTTTTAAAATTCTACAAGAAATGTTATACAGAAATATCCTTAAGATTATGGCAATTATGGAGGGAATGAGCGGGAAAGAGGTAACAGCTGACACTAAGCAAAAGGAAAGGAATGTACATATCACCCAATGTGGAAGAAATAACTGTATTGTCAAAGCACATAGAATGCATAAACTTTATAGACCACAACAGACTATTTGCCCCACGAAGGTTAGAATGTGTTTGTGACTTTAACGAAGTATCACTATCCCACAATTCTGCGAAATTTGTGAAATTATATAATCACTTAATCATAATAAAGAATTTGAAAAAAAGATTATGGCAATAGTCACATTTGGGTTATCTTGTTCAACCTTCCCTGATTTTCTGTGATTGCTCATCCCTAGGACTAAATAATCTGATGGGCAGAGTACTGATGCATTTCTGTCCTTTTCCAAGGAGTTTGTTAGAACTTTCTGAGGATGTGTCTGCTTTGTTCTCCAGAAATCAGAGAGAGGAAATGTGTTTTGTGATTCATCAATGGCAGGGCATTCAGCGTGCTTGGCCACCCCATGGAGTGTGAGGGCTTTGGGCCAACTGAAGCAAATATTAATTTGGAAGAATGTCAGACACAGACTCCAACTGGCCAACTCTAATGGACAGGCAGTGGGAAAAAAGGGGCAAAGTCACAGCTGGGCTCCAAGCCAACAGCCTACTGTTATTTCTACCCCTCATGAGAGGCTTCTAGATTATTTCCTTCACAAAGACCTAGAAGTGGCTCCTTTGAAACCACCAAAGATTATATATATATATGTATACATGTATATGTATACATATATATATATATCAACTCCTAAAACAAAAACTTCTTAATAGTGTTTGCATTTACTTTATTAAAAATATAAATGCCAGCTCATCTAGCACATGTAACTTTGGCTTGGATTATGTGATGCCCAGAGTATAGATTCATCACTCTGGGGACATGGATTTTTTATTCCATTTCTCACCTGGATAAATCCCTAACATCCTTCAGTGGGGCTAGAGTATGCGCTCCACTTCTCCTGAAAATCAAGGACAAAGAGCATCTTACCGAGTTCTCCTTTAGCTGAAGCCCTTCCCCGTTGGGAAGGGAGGACCGTCTCTTGGAGTTCCTGTTTGGAGTTGAGGTAATAGCCCCGGCCTTCTTCTTTACAGTGAGCACCTCACAGCTGGCTTGGTCTTCATTGTGTGTACTTTTCCCAGCATTGATGACCCTGGAGAAAAAGCCGGAAAAGCTCATCAAACAATGATATCTAGAAAGCTGAGAGGGTAGTCATTGTCTCTAGAATCAGTCAAGGCAAATCTCCACATCTGGCATAAAACGAAAACACTACTCATTTCAAAAGAGCTTATGGCCGTGGTATTTTATATAATGAATAAACAGAGTTTTGAAAATGGAATTATATTGGCACCCAACATAACACATACTGAAGAAGTTGCTCTGAACTGAGTTCACCTTTATATGTATCTTAATAGATGCATCGACTCCATGAACCATTCTAGTCAAAACACATCAGGCAACCAATCTTTCTGGCTAATTCAGGGCCTGAACCTTTTTTTTTTTTTTTTTTTTGGCAATTCCACTAAAATCAGAAAGGCTGGTTCAGGGGGAATTCTGTTTCATTTTATTCAACTGATAAAAGAGCAAAGCCACCATCAATCTTATCAGACAACACAGTAGTAATGTATAGCACATTCCAAAGGTCAAAGGAACAGCGATCTATACCTCACTGCACCACACTCATTTTAACTTTACACAAAGGAATGAATAAGGCAAAATTGTGTTTTAAGTTAATTTTAACACTCCTTTTCCCTCAAGAATAACACTCATCACACTGGGCTACAGAGCACTCTGACAGCAAAGACGCATACTAAAATATCATAGCAAATCGACCCTTTTGACTTAATTAGCAATTTTTGTTCCAAAGCTTTTTGAGACAGTGTTATATTGCAGTAGCCTAGGCTAGCTTCCAACTCCTACGTGATGGGATTACAGATGTATTCAGGTGGGCTCACTAATTACTAAATGTTATAAGCAAAAGATCTGTTTCAGAAAAACATGCCACCTCATTCAGATACCTTCTATGTCTCTCTCTCCTAGTGCAAATAGTTGTACTAAACAAAACTGCTTTGTTATTCTTATACAGGTTATTATAAATTTCAAGCTTGTTTTATAAATAAAAATCACATATTGTACTATTTAAAACTTACAAGTAGATTATTGACTACAGTGTTTTAAAATTAATGCTTAGAAGCCTGTGTAAGGAGATGAGAATGTGTGTTGATTTCTGCAAAATCAGATGAGCCTTTGGTACTTATCATTTAGTCTTAAGGACAGAAAGGTCATGAAGCAGAGGGTTTTCTATCTACTTTTCTGCCTTACCTTCACTTTCTCTCCTCAAGGGAGAGAAAGCAAAATTCTGAGGATATAAGGCTATGTTCATTATGGTTACTAAATGGTGTCACATTTCCCACCAGAACTAATTTACTCCATGTGGCACAAATGGAATTCAGAATGAAGTCTACATGACCCCCAACTCAACTCTGTCTTAGGATATTATGGGAATATCAACTTGTCTGTGCCAATCCAAACTGGACTCTGGTGATGTATGTAATAAGCAGAGTAGGGTAGCTCTGGTCCAGGCTTGAGAGGAGAGGAAATGGAGCTCTCGCCCTCCTTTTCTGGTTACTGAAGGGGTCTAGGAAGAGCAAAGGGGAAGAATGGGTGGCTCCCATCTGCCTCTCCCAGAGAAGCTCTTGTTTAGTGCAGGCCAAGTCACTGGAGGGAAGGGGGGGAGGTCTACAGCTGCAGCTCATGATGCAGGATATGCATCTGTCAGGAAAATCCATATTAAGCCTATTCCCAGAGAAGTGAAGTAGGCAGGCAGGGGAAGGAGGCATGGAATACCATTCACCTCTCCTCAGTTATTGGTAATGAGTTCCAATCAACATGTCCGGGATGGACTGTTTACTGGAATGTCATGTTTATACCATGAAGGTCTTCGATACCAGGGCCTTTTCTCTAGGGAACGCTAAAGTGGAGGTTTGGCTGGAAAACCAGTTCGTGACAGCCACTCCTGCATACTGTCTTCTCTACAAGATCACGCTGCTATTTCTGGAACTTGGCACCATTCTCACCATCAGCACCTCACCTTGTGCTATAGTCATGTGTTTCAGGTTTTTGCGAATAACAACAACAACAAAAATGCATCACTGATTTCCAATAGTTACCTGCCAGGCTGACTCATCAACCGCTGCTGTTTTCCAACAGTCTACAAAACTACTGTAATTTCTGTGGATATTAAACTTCAAAGTTGACCTTCACCAGGAGGTCCCACATACCTTATTTTATACATGAGAAACGCAGGACTCTGTAAGACTTTCACACAGCTAAATACAGCATTGCTGTAAACACACTTCAAAGTCCCAAGCTCCTTCTGCTTCCACTCTCAGGTTGTGTTATTTTCCTATTGTGCATCTATTCCTAGCAGCTCATGGTTCAAAGGTCTGCACTGCAATGACTCATTAGAGCCACAGGGCTGTTAAAGAACACTTACTGGTGACCTTAGTTTGCGACTTCATATTCAATATGGCTCGGAAAAAATACTAGTAAAATACCAAAAGTCAGAAATGTTAATCTAGTGGGAAGACAATAGCCCCAGCCCTATAAGCCTGTTTAGTCAGACCTTAATTATCCAGATGATAAAATACTAATCTAATTAAATAACTTAAAGTCAACCCTTTCAAATAGCGCGTGCACTCACACACACACATCTTCTTTCCTTTTATTTTGTGGCACTGAGGATTGAATTCAGGATCTTCTGAATGCTAGGAAAGTGCACTATCACTGAGCTATACCTCTATCCTCTTATCCTGTATCTTACAGTAATTTAGCTTCCATGCTTCATACAACCTTAGTAAAAGGTCCAATTCTTCTCAATTTATGTTGTCTCTAAAAAGTTTAATCACTATCAACTTAAACATTCAACTTAAACATTGCTCTTCAAAGGCCAATATTCATTTACTAAATGTAAATTGGGGAAGACCTCATTTCCAAGCTGAGGAGCTTGGAAACTTTCCTTAGATGAAAACATTTGTTAGACATCTTGTCTTTTACTACACTCCTTGGGGGTCACCAGGTAATTATTTTTTTTAAACTCTACCTGCCTATAATGTTAATTTTGAAGACTTAAAGCTGCCAAATCATGAATCATCTTACTTTTGGTGATCTTATTTTCCAATCTCCTATAAAAAAAGGAAAACATTTTCCTTCAAATTAAACCAGAGGTAATAATTGTGGCTGTTACCAGTTCAGGCTCCCTCTTTAAAATATGGTACAAAGCAGGCACTGTTGAATGAAAGAGGCAGAATAGACATTGCTACTTCTAATGGGGGAGAATAACATCTTAATGTGTTGAGAATTATCTTTATGTGCCAGAGTCTGTGGTCAGCATTTCTTGTGTAATTAAATTATTTTGTCCTCTGGTCAACTCTGAGTTAGCAACCACTGGAAATACCTTTTAGAAGATAAGCACAGCTAGTGAGTGGCAGAGTTTAGCCATGTTTCTTCTGCAAATCTATGTTCCTTAGCTATAAATTATGAAATTATTGAGTTGCTAAAATGTGTGTGTGTGTGTGGAAGGTTGGGATGGGGGTAGGAAGACTTTAGTCATCTAAGGAAGTAGGTAATTTGGAAGGTTGAATTAAAATTCAGGAAGGAAAAAAATGGTGGAGAAGGGTAGCTATTGTCTCTTCAATACAGAAAGTTTATTATCCAGTTTTCCAACTCTGAAGATCAATACATTTGTTCAGGGAGAGAGACATGTGGCAAAGTTTGCTTTAACCTAGGAACCTTCTTTCAACCACACATTTTTTGTTTTTTTGTTTTCCTCCGTGTAAAAACAGGTAAACTGTTTTTACTTCCAAGTAAAAAATTCCTGTGCATGTAAGTTTTAGCTCAAAGTTATGACCTAAATACCAAGTATGGTATGAACCTGATCATGAGGACATAAAAACAGCAAGGAATTCATTCTGTACTTCCCTCATGCCCTTGGGAAGCCTGTTTACCTTCTTTCTACTGGTGAAATAATGCTACTCACATTTTTTTTTTTTTGTAATGGATTCCACCTGAAATTCAGAAAAATTTCTGGCTCTAATTGCAACTGTTTATTTTCTATGTTTTCACTTGCTCCTAAGCACAACTTTATTTACATTCATTGGATGGCTCCAATATTATAAAATAACACATTCTCAACTAATGAGCTCTAGCCACCAAGTCCATTGGCATAGAGAATTCATAATTGTCACAAAGGCCACTGGCTTGGAACCATTTTCAAAAGACACTTCATCAACAAAGACAACCACAGTTGATATTTTTTTTTTTTGAAGGATTTCCACATGCCCATGTACCATGCTAAGTATCTTACAGGTGTCAAGTCATTAAGTACCAGTCCTTCCAACTTCAACTCAGTAGACTGCAGAAGTGGGAAAAGGGGCAATGGTCTTTTAGTGGGTTTTGGTGTAATGTCTAGCTCTAGTTGTGTGTTCCTGGGCAAGTTACTTTCAAAATGAGGAGAAGAGTCACTTCTTATCACCAGAAGTAGTGAGAATTAAATGCTGTAGCATCAAATGCATTCAACAGTGCTTAGCATATAATGAACACTCAATATGTGATTTAATAATAAAACACAAACACAAAGCCAGTTTTCTTTTCTTGATCCTAGGGACTTTGCACAGCAATGCAAGTTACCAGAAAATCTCCTCCACCCTACCACATTGTTCCTCTGCTGCCCTAGGGACATTCAGTAAACTACTCATTCCTTTGAGCCCTGTTCTCAAGTCCCACGTGATGGTACAGAATACACAGAAAAAACCCCACATAGCTACAAATTTCTGTTCCTTTCTGCCTGTGGATGCCAAGCCTGGGCTCCCAAGTTCCTGGATTCACTCAGGTTCCAGAAAAAGACTGAATAAAGGCTTTAACTTTGTTTTCAAGAAGTTTTGAGTTCTGAAAAGTTTAGGCTGAAACATTTATATTAAGTGTCATTAACACTGCTGAGCAGGCAGTTATTATACTAGGTAAGGAGAAGGTATTTATAAAGGCCATTGGATGATTTACTGATTCATAAATCACCGAGAAGCAGACAGAAAAACAGTATGTAGGGAAATGAATCATTTATGGGAAGACCAAATATAGCCATTATCAAAGTTTCTTTCAGTAGGTAACCTTTTAAACAATATTTCGTGTGGTTCTCTGAACTAGTGACTGACCACTAAAGTAGGCTGGAGCTTCCCGGAAGATAACTTCTCATTCTTGGGTATTGGCAAACCACAGCTCTGACTCCACCTATTCCTTTGCTAAGAAATACTGGCAAACACACATGGATGGTCAATAGAATGGCAGGTTCTATGGCACAGATTCTGACTCCACCAGGAACCTATTCCTTTGATAAGAAGCACTGGCAAACACACCTGGATGGTCAATAGAATGGCAGCTTCTGTGGCACAGATTCTGACTCCACCAGGAACCTAATCCTTTGATAAGAAACACTGGCAAACACACCTGGAAGGTCAATAGAATGGCAGCTTCTGTGGCACAGATTCAAACACCTCCAGGTGGGAAAAGGAATGGGAGGTCACTCCTGTCAGTGCAGGTAACACCAGTCAGATGTCACCAGAGAGTTCTAAAAGAGACAGAATGAAACTTTTTTTCCTCTTTCTTATGATTTAAGACTTTCATGTTTTGGTACCATGTAGGGAGGCAATTATTTCTGTAAATGAAAAGCCACTGAATACTGTCAATTTTACATGGTCACATAGATTACACAAGTGAAATAAGGGAGAGAGCCACAGGTTTGAGTGAACTTAACATGTATCATGACCTCCCTAGTAATATTAGCTGGAATGAGCTTTGATACTAACATGTGGGAACTATCTTTAGCTTTGTTACTCTTATCAATGTAAGAACTGAAAATTAAAAAACAAACACTCAAAAGAAGATGTGATGTTGTCCCCAAGATCTCCCTATCTACATATATTTTCTTCCTCATACTGGGTTGCTTAGAAATGACCTTTAACATAGTGAAGTAAATATCAGAAAGTTGCCTCTAGGGATTTCCTTTCAATTATCCTCTGGGTCCTCATGGCAAAAGCACTGTTATCGATGTCCAACTTCCATATTTATATAAGGAAATCTGTCCTTTGTTAGACACTGGCTCAGTTCCCATGCAAAGCCACACTGCTGCTCTGTAGGGCCACGTGAAACCAAATAGGGATTTTTTTTCTTTTTTGATTTGTTTTTTGGAGACTCACACATTCAGTCCATTCATCTTCTTACAAAAACTGGATTTTGCTCCAATTGAGGGGTGTATCATAGAACACAAAGGAAAACAGTCTACAAGAGAAGAGGTACAGCAAACGTCACAGGTGAAGTAGCATCTGAGGCCAGATGAGTCTGAACTGAAGTTTTCAAGTTTGTGCTAAATAAAGTCAAAATTTTTGGGGTTTACCACAATATTTATAGTTGCTGGCTCATGCCTGTAATCCTAGCTGCTCAGGAGGCTGAGATCTCAGGATAAGAGTTTGAAGCCAGCCTGGACAGAAAAGTCCATGTGAGACTTTTATTTCCAATTAACCTCTTAAAAGTGGAGGAGTGGCTCAAGTGGTATAGTGCCAGCCTTGAGCAAAATAGCTAAGAAATAGTGTCCTGGCCCTGAGTTCAAGTCCCAGTACTAGCACGCACATATGTGTGGGTATGTATGTGCATGGGCATGTGTGCATGCTCTCCCCCCCCCAAATCATTTTTAGATAGCTTTTAGTGGCTGTTGGAAATTTTCAAAAAAGTAATGTGTTATGTTTTTATAAAGAAGGTCTCTTATTTACTAGGCAGATGTATCAATACGATGAACAATGTGAGAGAAATGTATGGTTTTCATAAGTGGAAAGTCCATTTTAAATATGTAATTGAAAAACACAAACTTAAAAACAGCCTGAAACTAATATCAAGCCAAAAGCAATATTCTAAAATATTCTAATCTCTACATACATCAAGTACTTATCTATCTGTCCATTTGTCTCTCTATCTATAATCTATGTCTCTATGTCTCTATGTATCTATCATCTATTTATCTATCTATCTATCATCTATCTATCTATCTATCTATCTATCTATCTATCTATCTATCTATCTATCTATCTATCTATCACTGGAGGAATCTAACCCAGGCCCTTGAACTTGTTAGACAAGCATTCTACCACTGAATTACATCCTAGTTATGAAATAAGTTTTTTTCCCCCTTTTTCAGTCATGGGACTTGAACTCAGGGCCTGGGCACTGTCCCTGGTTTTTCTTTTTTTTTTTTTTTTGCCCAAGTCTAGTTCTCTACCAGTTTGAGCCACAGCTCCACTTCCAGTTTTTGAGTGGTTAACTGGAGATAAGAGTCTCACAGGGACTTTTCTGCCCAGGCTGGCTTTTGAACCATCATTCTCAGATCATTCTCAGATCTCAGCCTCCTTGAGAAGGTAGGATTACACATCTGAGTCATCAGACCCCAGTAAGTTTGTAATCAGCAAATTCCTCAGACACAAAATTTCAGACACAATCTTGAATGAGTTTTGTTGTCAGTCTTGTTGGATAAAGAAAGTACTGGACAACTGGGGGTTCTGTTGTTATAAACCTTAATGCAAAACAAGAGGAGCGGTGTTACACAGAAGAGTATTGTTCAGTGGTAAGAAGTGTTAAATCCTAATTCACTTAGCATTCCAAGTCCTTGCTTTAGAAAATAAATGGGTACCATCTTTCACAGAAGAGGAGGAGGCTATTCAAAGTAAACAGGAAAGAGCAGGTAGGGGACAGCAGGCAAAAAAGTTTTAATGGATGGGGTGGGGGGTAGGTGGGTAGAAGACGGGAAGGGATGGGAAGGGGAAACAAAGGAGGAGGCAACAATGCTTGATAAGAAATGTACTCATTATCTTGCCAATGTAATTGTAACCCCTCTGTATGGTATTTTCACACACACAAAAAAGTTTTGCTGGAAATTTGGGAAGTGCTGTGATAGGAGGGTAAGGGGGACCAGAGACTAGAACCAAACTTCCTAAATTTGAATCCTGGATCAGTCAATTGGTATAATTTTCAGTAAATTCCTTTCTGTGCCTGTTTGTCATTAGTAAGATGGGGATAATGAAAGTAGTTATTTTTTGGAAAACAACTATTTTAAGTGTTTTACATCAAATACCTTAATGTTCCTAATGTTAAATATGAGAATGTACTCTCATTATCCTTATTTTATTTTCTGCATCAATATCATATACCATTCTTGCATTTCCTAATAGAAACTGAGTTTTTTTAATGGTACTGTGTTCATAAAAATAATGTTCTTGAAATGAGTTGCACATAGCAACAGAGATTGCAAGAAGGGATTATGACATGGAACATGGTTTTAGTACTCCAACATACTTTGTCAATCACAGTATTACTGAATAACATTGTTACTTCAGTCTTTGGCTTTTGCTTGTTCTATTTTATATACACTATATCTAAAAATAATTTGTTTTGGAAAATCCTCACCCCTAGGTTAATTAACTTGCAGAAAATGTTTGTTCGTTTTCCAGCTTAAAGCCTGAACAAAGATACCAAATACCCCTTTGAAAACTTATCTGATCAAACATTTTTGTGTCCCCAGACCTAGGAAAAAGCTCAGTTAATTATCCAAGACTCTCCAACTTACAAGCCAATTTAAGCCTTGAGGCCCCAGAAGGGCCAGTATAGGTGACACTTTAGGTAAATCCATTACTCTTCTCTCAAAAAAGCTAGAAAGTATGAGGAGACTTGCTGTGACATTGAATAAGACAAATGTGCTGCTTATAAACTATTTAAAGTGGATGTGCAATATACTCTTTAATAAAATGGATAAGGTGAACTACCAATATGTTAGTAAAATGAAAATATATTCAGAATTTTAATTTTGGTTGGTCATGGGGCTTGAACTCTGGGCCTGAGTGCTGTCCCTCAGCTCTTCAGCTCAAGGTGAGTGCTCTACCACTTTAGCCACAGCGTCAGTTCTAGTTTTCTGGTGGTTTATTGGAGGTAAGAGTCTCATGGACTTTCCTGCCTGAGCTGGCTTTGAACCTTGATCCTCAGATCTCAGCCTCCTGAGTAGCTAGGATTACAGATGTGAGCTACCGACGCCCATCTTATTCAGAATATTGTATGTGCATTTGGGTTATGTTTCCCTACCCCCTATGTCAAGTCATGTATCAGGGAGTAGGCACTCAATAAATGAATTCATTTTTGCCTTCATATACTATGTAATGAATTAAGTTCTAAGCCTGCCTATTTTTTAATGCTTAAAATATTTTACCTGGGATTTACTATTGTTTATATTAAAAAATAAAATTTCTTCAAAGTGATGTTAATGATCAATTGATTTTATTAGTGAGTCATACATCAGGTTAGATCCTAGAAAACTGCCCTGTTGTTATAGCAGAATCAGGTTTTGTAAGGTGGCCTGAGCAAGACATCATTTTAAAAGTGGACTGGTCAATACTAAGTTATTTTAGACACTTTCTTTGTAAGGATTAAAATAGGATTAGTTTCCTTATAATGTCAGCTCAGGTTGACTAGGCCAAGCTAAAAAAATCTCATTTTTAGGAAAACCTGGTTTGCATTGGGATTTTCATATTTCCTTAAAGTTCCTGTTTGATTCTGTGGCGATTAGCACAAATGATTCCATTTCACTTTGGTTTGTTCTAGCTCAGTATAAAATCCATAGCCTACTATAAATTTTATACAACACTTGGCTTCAACGAAAGTAAGTCTATATACCAAAGGTAGACAATGTGTTTAATTATAAGCACTTCTATCAGAAAATGAGCTTGGGATCAAGACTTGTATGGTAAGCCCCAAATATCTCAAGCAAAGTGGCTGCGGTTTGTCAGAGAGATGACAAGTTAAGGTAGCATAATAATTTGAACTGTTTAAAATGTTTCTTTAACTATAAAAAGGTGCTACTGTGGGAATCAGGAGTACTGAAAGTAAAATGCAGAAACCTAGCAAAGACATGTTTTTATCCACACAGAATCCTTTTGTTGTAGCCATTCTTTCCCTCCTCAACCCCACACATAAAGTTGCTCTGTGGTCTACAAAAGGCCACCTGACCTAAGAATAAGAGACTTTGCATGGAAAATGAAAAATAAAGGTGAGGGAAGGAAAGACAGAGATACAGAGACAGAAAGGAAGGTGAAAGAGGAAGATTACATAAGAGTACAGATTAGTAATACATTGTCCAACTGGAGCCTCTAGATATAGCTGTTCTCAAGATTGTCCTTGAAATGTCTGATTAATGCCAACATTCCATAATAATTTCTTTGGATAGCTACCAATTGCAAGTTAAAGAATCTATACTTCAATTCTCAACGCATTTAATTTATACTATAATTATTAAATCATAAGCACTTTGAAGGCAGGGATAAGAGTCGTATTTGACTTTGGATCCTTAGAGACTAGTGTAGTTCCTGATATACACAAGCAGTAAGACACTTGCTGAATGAAAGGTTACTTCATGGAGGAGTAATAACTTGGACTTAAATTATTAAGATGAACTTAAAAATTTACAGAACTATCCTGTGCTAAGAAGCAAAAGTGGAAAACAACTTAAGAACAAAAAGTAGAACATTTCTGACAATGTGACCAGACACAACCAGTAGGGTACACACCTGAGAGTAGCTGTTCAACAATATTCAATCTCCCAACCACTGAATTTTATTAAGAGAGCCAATCAGGTTTATTTTGAGGATTAAAAGTTAAGTTGTATTCTAGGAGTAAAAGTTAAATTCGTGTAGAAAACTATTACTGAAGCTTACCACCAAGAGACCAAGATGTTCAGTCATTAGAAATTTAGCAACTAAGGAAATGAATTCAGCACTCCCAACCATGACCCTGAGATAGAAGAACTTACATAAGTCGCAGTTGGAAATTCCAGTGTCAAAGTGAGGTAACTGTTTACCTTCCTTAATGCATTTTATCCTTGAGATTAAAATAGACTTCATTGTTCCAGAATCCTGGCTGTAATAAGAAAGAGGCTCTCAATGGCTGAGAATGAAATTTTAATAGCGGAACCAGGAGCCTAAGACAGGAAATCAGGAGGAAGAATTTTTCTTCATAAAAAGGGCATGGGGGTAATTTTCATTTTGTTATGTTTGAAATTATAGTTTTGAATGTTGGTTGCAACATGACCTTCCTGCATTGACACAAATATAAATTAATCACCAAATAATGAGTAATACAAATTCTTACATCTTACATTTTCAAAAATACTGTTAGTCCAAAAATTTGTGGATTTACGTAGTACAGTTTGACTGAGAACAATACCAAATAGTGGTTAGACTCACTTCTATTTGGAAAGTTTACTAACCTATAACCTAATAAGGTGTACAAAATGCTTACAAATGCAAGTGATGACATTGTTTCTATGAAAGTACATTGAGAATCCTGACCTCTACTATTTAGACTAATTCTCACATTTCTGTATGTCTATGAGATTTGTTTGTGCCTGGAGTGCTTCTTAAACATCATTTTGGGGCTCCATTCCAGAGACTGACCTGAGAAAAGTTCCCCAGTAGTGGTGATGTTCATGGTTCACTGATTCAGCACTGATCTCAATGAAATATGCTTCCTTTGCTTTAGCCAGGCACTGTAATTTTCTTGCCTCATTCTACTAAGCATGTGAGACTTCTAGTTTGTAAGTATATAATTTAGATACTTGAATATAATAAGGTTGTCAGTAGTTTACATACATTACTAGTGGTGGTTACCACTGCCAGAGGCAAAAGTCCAAGAATCTGCCAGATGGAAAGTAGATCCTGGTAAGGAATGGAGTTATAGTGGCAGGAACATGAACTTGGGGATGGAAGGGGGATCAGTCACTTTGAGTGGCAGGAGCTTAACTAGGGATATGGAGATTCCCAATGAAGAGGTAAAGAATAAGAATTCTGGCTGGGTGCTGGTGGCTCATGCCTGTAATCCTAGCTACTCAGAAGGCTGAGATCTGAAAATCAGGGTTCTAAGCCAGCCCAGGCAGCCAGCCCTAAGACTTTTACTTCCAATTAACCACCAGAAAAACAGAAGTGGCATTACAGCTCAAAGTAATAGAGCACTATCCATGAATAAAAGAGCTCAGGGACAGCACTAGTTCAGGCCTGAAGTTCAAGACCCACTACCAACTAAACCAAAATAAGGGTGCAAGGGGGAAGGGAGACTTGAGTAACATTGACTGAGAGTGTACATGTTAGGAAGAGATGGGGAACATGAGAGAAATGGTAACAAAGAAGTGGAGGGAAAGTCAACGCATAGGAATAGGAAACTTGTTCCTAATGAGAGAAGTGGCTACAATAAAAGGAGTTAAATGCCATTCAGATTATTTAGCAACATCCAGCCCGAATGGAAAACTGCCATCTAACAGCTCCCATGTCAAAAGTAACAATAGGTGTTAATTCAAATAACATTTTTACTAGAATGATTAATATGACACTATATCATAATGGTACATCTCATTTTGGCCTCCCCTAAAGGTTTGTCCCATTTAGTGAAAATGGAATCCAGAAAAAAAGAAAACCAACTAATTTTAGATAGTGGTAAATGTGTCCCCTTTGACCCCAAACCTGTCTCAACAACAGTCCTACAGTGCAGATAAAAAAGACTGACCAACTTCGATCCAGAAGCCTAGAGAGTTAATGTGATGGTGGTGGTGGTGGTGGTGGTGGTGGTGGTGGGGTGTGTGTGTGTGTGTGTGTGTGTGTGTGTGTGTGTACCAGGGCTTGTACTCAGGGCTTCACTCTGAGCTTTTCTGCTCAAGGCTGATGGTCTGCCACTTGAACCACAGAATGGCGACAAGAGTCTTACGGACTTTTCTGCCCTGGCTGGCTTTGAACTGCTATCTCCAGAGCTCAGACTCCCGAGGTAACTAAGGACGATAGGTAGGAGCCACCAGTACCCGACTCTGTCTTGGGTATAGTTCTAAGAAGGACCAAAGTTTTTGGGGGGGGGGGTTAAGAAAAGTTCAAGTGCCCACTAATCTGGCAATTATGAGGTGGCCATAGTGATGCAAGTTTGTAACCTCAGCACGCCAGAGGCTGAAGCAGGAGGACTGAGAGCTCTGGGCCGGCCTAGGCTAGTGAGCCAGGGGACGGGTGTGTGTGTGTGTGTGGGGGGGGGGGGGGAGTTAGTTGTAGCTACTTAGAAGTCGAATTTACAAAGTATTAAAACATGTCCCCCTGCCTCAGTTTTCAGATGATAAAAATGTACCGCCCCAACCCCCCGGGGGTCACCACTCGTTCCTTCTTCTCCTTTAATCCCCCCACTCCCTCCGGGACACCCCCCCCCGCCCCGCCCCCACTCTGAACCCCATTCGTCACCGTTTTTTGCTTTTTTTTTTTCCTGCTCCACAAAATGGCCACCGCGCTGGATCCCTGTGGCCACGAGACCCGCTGCCCTAGAGTGAGTGCTAATTAGACCAGAAACATCCCACGGCATCTCCAAGCCCGGGAACGGAAGAGGCAGGAGGAGAGGCAGGCGGGAAGGAACATGAGACTGGGCGCACAGGAGAGGAAAGGGGAGACGGGAGGCCCAGGGGAACTTTGAAAGCCTTCTTGTTGAAGGGCAGGAGGAGACAAGGCCCAGTTCTCGCGAGATCTTCGAGCCGGAGACTCCGGTATTCACAAAGAACCAGGGAAGGAAACTCAAACGGAACAGGACATCACTGGACACCCCCCCCTGCCACCCCGACCCCTCCCGGCGGGCTCCAACGCGGGACAATGAGGGGCGACGGCACTAAGTAGGAAATCTCGCGAAATTAGGAAGGCAGCGAGTAGGACATCTCGCGAGGTCGGGAAGGCAGCGAGTAGGACATCTCGCGAGGTTAGGAATAAACGCCAGCGCGACCTGAGGAGGAGGAAGAGGAGGAGGGAGTTGGCTGTGGGAGGTGCCCATGGCGACGTGCTTACGAGCGGCCGTGCGTACGTGCTGACGTAGCAGCCTTTGAGTGGCTAGATTACATCCGTGGGCCGCGCACGCACGCCATGCACTCCGGAGCCGCCACCGTTCTCGTGCGGGAAGGCGTTTGTGGCGAAGCTAACCCTCGCTCAGAGGCAGCGGCGGAAGACTCGCGGTCGCCGTACCCTTCAGGGATGAGTCATGTGGCGGTAGAAAATGCTGTTGGGCTGGACCAGCAGCTTTCGGGCCTAGACTTGAACGCTTCTCCGGAGAATCAGGCCGGAGGAAGCACGGCCAGCAAAGGCCGCTATATCCCTCCTCACTTACGGAACCGCGACGCGGCCAGGGCGTGTTACGACCGGGACGGTGTCGGGTGGAGCTCCGGTAAGGAGAAGGATGCCTACAGCAGCTTCGGGTCTCGTAGTGATTCGAGGGGCAAGTCCAGCTTCTTCAGCGACCGCGGCAGCGGGTCCCGGGGAAGGTTTGACGACCGGGGGCGGAGCGACTACGATGGCGTCAGCAGCAGCCGCAGTGACCGAAGCGGCTTCGGCAAGTTTGAACGCGCCGGGAACAGTCGCTGGTGCGACCGGTCGGACGAAGACGACTGGTCCAAGCCCCTGCCGCCGAGCGAGCGCTTGGAGCAAGAACTCTTTTCCGGAGGCAACACGGGGATTAACTTTGAGAAGTACGACGACATTCCTGTGGAAGCGACGGGCAACAACTGCCCTCCGCACATCGAGAGTTTCAGCGACGTGGAGATGGGAGAAATTATCATGGGAAACATTGAACTTACTCGTTACACTCGCCCGACGCCGGTGCAGAAACACGCTATTCCTATTATCAAGGAGAAAAGAGACTTGATGGCCTGTGCCCAAACGGGGTCTGGAAAAACTGCAGCGTTTCTCTTGCCCATCTTGAGTCAGATTTATTCAGATGGTCCAGGGGAGGCTTTGAGAGCCATGAAGGAAAACGGAAGGTACGGGCGCCGCAAACAATACCCCATCTCCCTGGTGTTGGCACCGACAAGAGAACTGGCAGTACAGATCTATGAGGAAGCCAGAAAGTTCTCGTACCGGTCTAGAGTCCGTCCCTGCGTGGTGTACGGTGGCGCCGATATCGGCCAGCAGATTCGAGACTTAGAACGCGGGTGCCACTTGCTGGTAGCCACGCCAGGCCGCCTGGTGGATATGATGGAAAGAGGAAAGATTGGATTGGATTTCTGCAAATACTTGGTGTTAGATGAAGCTGACCGGATGCTGGATATGGGGTTTGAACCTCAGATACGCAGGATAGTTGAGCAAGACACTATGCCTCCAAAAGGTGTCCGCCACACTATGATGTTTAGTGCTACTTTTCCGAAGGAAATACAGATGCTAGCGCGTGATTTCTTGGATGAATATATCTTCCTGGCCATAGGAAGAGTTGGGTCTACTTCTGAGAACATTACACAGAAAGTAGTTTGGGTGGAAGAACCAGACAAACGGTCATTTCTGCTTGACCTCCTCAATGCCACAGGGAAAGATTCACTCACCTTAGTGTTTGTGGAGACCAAAAAAGGTGCAGATTCCCTGGAGGATTTCTTATACCACGAAGGGTATGCATGTACCAGCATCCATGGAGACCGTTCTCAGAGAGATAGGGAAGAGGCCCTCCGCCAGTTCCGTTCCGGAAAAAGCCCAATTCTGGTGGCTACAGCAGTAGCAGCAAGAGGGCTAGATATTTCAAATGTGAAACATGTCATCAACTTTGACTTGCCTAGTGATATCGAAGAATATGTCCATCGCATCGGCCGTACAGGACGCGTTGGAAACCTTGGCCTTGCTACTTCATTCTTAAATGAGAGGAACATAAATATTACTAAGGATTTATTGGATCTTCTTATTGAAGCAAAACAAGAGGTGCCATCTTGGTTAGAAAACATGGCTTTTGAATACCACTACAAGGGTAGCAGCCGTGGACGTTCAAAGAGCAATAGATTTAGCGGAGGCTTTGGTGCGAGAGACTATCGCCAAAGTAGTGGTGCCAGCAGTTCCAGTTTCAGCAACAGCCGTGTGAGCAGCAGCCGGAGTGGTGGAGGTGGCCATAGCAGCAGCCGAGGGTTTGGTGGAGGTGGCTATGGAGGCTTTTACAACAGTGATGGATATGGAGGAAACTATAACTCCCAGGAGGTTGACTGGTGGGGTAACTGAGCCTGTTTTGCAGTAGGTCACCCTGCCAAACAAGCTAATATGGAAACCACATGTAACTTAGCCAGACTATACCTTGTGTAGCTTCAGGAGCTCAAAGTATATTACCAGCTGTGATTCTCCAAAGGGAAAAAAAAAATTTGAGAGCTCAAGGTCACAAGAAAATATAAAAAAGGCACAATCAGCAGCCCTCTTTGGAAGGTGGTTTGAAAATTTATTGCGTTAGTTTGAATTAACTCCCCTCCCGCCTTACCCTCAAACTACATTTATAATTTTGTGACTGACAATCATTTGTTTGTTAATATACTGTGCCTTTAACTTTACACAACTTTTTATTTTGATATCTTGTTGGCTCAGTAATGCCCCAGATATCAATTGTTTTGACAAATTTGCTGAACTTGAGCTAAAATAAAATTTTAAAAAAAGCACCAAGTCTGAGATTGAATGTACTAGACTGAATGTACACTTCATGTGTTTTCATAAATACACAGGTTAAAAAAGCCCTTAAAATAATATCTATAACTTTATAAACTGACTTTAGTGCTTTTTTTTTTTTTTTTTTTCTGTCGATCATGGGGCTTGA
Source organism: Dipodomys merriami (assembly GCF_024711535.1). Lineage (NCBI taxonomy): Eukaryota > Metazoa > Chordata > Mammalia > Rodentia > Heteromyidae > Dipodomys > Dipodomys merriami. Next base: position 25,242,575 of record NW_027202271.1, read on the forward strand.
ACTCTGGGCCTGGGACAAATTTCTACAAGTTACATAATAGGTATAGGGTGAGCAAATAACTGATGATTTTTTAAATTGGCCATAAACTATCAAAATGCAGAGTATGTGTTCTTGTAATTTAAAGGTTAATTGATTTGGCTGGGGAGGTGGCTCAGTGGTAGAGTGTTTGCCTTGCATGCATGAGGCCCTGGGTTCGATTCCTCAACACCACATAAGCAGAAAAAGCTGGAAGCGGGGCTGTGGCTCAAGTAGAGCGCTAGCCTTGAGCTGAAGAGCTGAGGGACAGTGCCCAGGCCCAGAGTTCAGGTCCCACAACCAACCCCCCCCTCCCAAAAAAAACAGTTAACTATTTTTTCGGTTTTGAACTTTCACATTATTTTAAAGCTCATATTCAATGCACTAACAAATGGTAACATTTCATGGAAATAAGAGTTTTTGTTTTGGGGAATCTACTTAATACTGTGATCTCTAGGATATAGTAGATGCTGATCCAGTTAGTCCTGGAACCTGAACTGCCTGGTCCTGGGCACTGTCCCTGAGCTTTTTGCACAAGGCTAGCTCTCTATCGCTAGAGCCACGGTTGTCCTTGAGGCTTTTTGGGTAGTTAATTGGAGTTAGGAGTCTTATGGGAAATGCTGAGGCTGGCTTCAAACCACCATCCCCAGATCTCACCCTCCTAAGTAGCTTGGATTACAGGCATAAACCACAGGTGCCCAGCTGTACTTTTATCTGAGAAAATTAGAATATGGATGTATATAATAAAAGTATTGAAATAATTTAATGAAAAATGATAAAAACATAACTAAAGGGATCATTTGTGGGAGAGATGGAATGGAATAATTAAAACTAAACTTTTCTAATGTATTTTTAAAAAATAATTGCAACTTAGCCAGGTACCAGTGGCTCATGCCTGTAACCCTAGCTACTCAGGAGGCTGAGATCTGAGGATTGTGGTTCAGAGCCAGCCTAGGCAGGAAAGACTGAGGCATTCATACCCAGTAAACCACCAGAAAACTGGAAGTGGTGATGTGGCTCAAGTGGTGGAGTGATGGCCTTAAGCTGAAGAGCTCAGGGACAGCACCCAGGCCCAGAGTTCAAGACCCATTACTGACCAAAAAAAAAAATTGCAACTTGTAAGGATTACCAGCTTTGAAACGTGGAAGGCCCTGAGTTCAAACCCCAGTACAGCAAGAAAAATAAACACATGAATAAATATTTAAAAAGAACGTTAAGAAAGAAAAAATAGGCCCTATAATTAAGAACAAACCAAAAACATAGTGAAGAGTGCAACATTGTCACTGCAAGTAACTTCCAAACACCTATGAAATAAAAAGTAAGTCTTAAAATTTGTTTAACATTTTTACAATTTTACTTTTCAGGTCTATACATACATTTTATTTCAGGCTTAAATACTGAAGTTAAGAATTGCTCTTTAACTGCAAGGAAAGGTAACATGCAAAGTCATTGGTTTCACATTCTCATACAAAGGTTTTTTTTCCCCTCCCTGATCTCAAGATTGTTGGTTCTACAGTAAGCCTGAGGAAATGAATTATTCAAAGTGACATGCTGAAACACTGAAGATGTATTCTGGTCTCTGTACAGCATCATAACCTCTGGTTGGTAATGTTTCTTGGTGCTCTTGTAACATACAATTGAGTTTAACTTTTTTGGAGAAAATTCCTGGTTATACCTTTAGGAGTTAAAATCTTTTCTGTCAGAGTAGTTGCTTTCAATAAGCACCACCATTTAAAGTTAGCCACATTGTTTTTTTCTTTTCTTTTCTTTTTTTTTTTTTGTCAGTCAATGGGCTTGAATTCTGGGCCTTGGCGCTGCCCCTCAGCTCTTCAGCTCAAGGCTAGCACTCTACCACTTGAGTCACAGCACCACTTCTGGCCTTTTCTGTTTATGTGGTGCTGAGGAATCGAACCCAGGGCCTCATGCATGCGAGACAAGCACTCTACCACTGAGCCACCTTCCCAGCCCTTAGCCACATTCTTAACAAGAATTGACTTTCTAGGGGTTGTATTTTCACTATTTTGCTGTAGATGTATCAGTTCTGAAATTTGAAACTGACCCTCAAATATTATTAGGATATAGAAATAGCCATAAATATAAATTAAATCCAAGTTAAGAAAAACCATATGTTTAATTTCAGTTCAATTCAGTATAAACTCAAATGGTGAAACAAACATAACTGCATCTACTTAACGACTGGAAGTAAGGATACTCTGAAGTGAGCACTGTGACCTTCCAGATGCTGGTTTCTAAGAACCATTCCCAACTAAGGAAGCTAGGGATTCATGGTAAAATGGCTGGATTCAGTTATGATATTGAAAGTACGAAGTGAGCCAGAGACTGCTTTAGGCTAGAGAGTGAAAGAAAATCACTTAAAGTCAATAGAGTATTTCAGATGACAGGAATGTGTTTGAAGGGCCTTTTAACTGGTTAAATTCATGACGACTTGAGCATCAAAAACAGGTTTTAGCAGGAAAAAAATAGTAAGTCCAGCCACAGTTAAAAAAAACAAACCCTAAATTTCTGCCATTGGAGATAATTTATTATCCTAGCTATTTATTTTGAAAATAAGTAATCAAGGGAAAACAATTTCCTTTTACATAATTAAAGGAAAGAATTAAACAATGACTTTAGATAATTTAGGAAGAGCTATAGTTCTTTATAGTTAGTAAACATTTGTACAACAAATGTTTGTGTCACTGTCAAAATTCATAGGTTAAAGTCATAACCCCCCACATGTGATGAAGAGGAAGCGCCTTTGAAGAAGAGCCCCTGTAAATGAGATTGATGCTCTTATGAAGAGGTGGCAGAGAGCTCTTTAGTGTGTCTTCCAACATGTGAGGATGCAACAGGAAGTCATCTGTCTGAAACCACTGAACCTACTATTAGTGCTACTTTGTGAACAGTAGCCTTCCTGATCTAAGATGTAAAGAAAAGTAGTTTATAGAAATACCAGAATATACATAGAAAAATGGATAGGTAGCAAACAGTCATTTGCAATCCTCAGGGATAAAACTGGTTTGGGCAAAAACCATGAAGTTACTGACATCCTTAGGTGAAGAGCATCCTTAGCATCTCACGTATGACTTCTGAATTTTATGGAGATAGACATACTTGAACAAGTGGAAGAAATGGTGAATACTATCCTAGCCAAGCCATCAAATAAATATCTTGATTGAGAGAGCCTATATTATGAGTGGGACAGCTCTCCTGATGGGTAGGAACAGCTGTATAACATCACATGTATTCTCCAAGTTCAGCCAAGCCATAAGACATAAATTCTAGAGCATTAAGAAACAAAGGAAATAAAAATTGAGTTAAACAAAACAAAAATTAAAATGGTACATACGTGAATAGTTGAGTTTCTTAATAAAATAGGTATTTATTAATAAATTTGGTATGGTGGTATATAACTGTAATTCCAGCACTGGGGAGCTGGAGAAAGGAAGATCATGAGTTTGGGCTACAAAGAAATCCTGTCTTAAAAGAGAGAGAGAATATACAGTTTAGTGGGAAATTGAAGATTTCCATATAAAGTACATTAGTCCAAGATGCTATCGTGAAAGTTAACAAGTCCCATTTTCCTCCTCCTTCCAAACCAATCTGATTGTGCTGCAGACATATTTTACCTTAATGAGTACTAGATATAGTATATAATTTTGAGCTTTGTTCTGGAACAGAATTACTTGTAAAGAGATTGTTTCAAGTTTTTAAGATGTGTTAGAAATATGTTCAAAATAGTTCAAATAGTGGAGAATAATTAGCAAGGGAGAGAAGAAAAGATAGGCGGGAAAGGGAGAAGAGTCGGGAAGGAAACAGTGTTTCTCAACCTTTTCACTGTTGCTTCCCTAAGGAGAAAATGTAAATTAAAATTCCAACAAGAGAAATAGAAGAAAAATTTCAGGTACAACTGTAATGTGTAAGATGTTTCATATCCTTTGCCTTCTCTTGCTAAGAACCCATTTTTTTCCCACCATGATGTCTTTTCTTCCTTCCTTCCTTCCTTCCTTCCTTCCTTCCTTCCTTCCTTCCTTCCTCGCTCCCTACCCCCTCTCTTTCTTTCTTTCTTTCTTTCTTTCTTTCTTTCTTTCTTTCTTTCTTTCTGTTTTTTTTTTTTGTTTTTTTTTTGTGTTTTTTTTTTTTTTTTTTTGTCAGTTATGAGGCTTGAACTCAGGGCCTGGGCACTGTCCCTGAACTCTTCTGCTTAAGACTAGCAAACTTTTGAGCCATGAGTCTCATGGACTTACCTGCCAGGGCTGGGTTTGACCCACGATCCTCAAATTTCAGTCTCCTGAGTAGTCATCACAGGTGTGAGCCACTGGTGCCTGGCTCAGGGTGTCTTAATACTAAAAATGTTCCTATTTTGGTAATAGAGGCAAATTTAATATGTTCCATATAGTGAGTGAAAGTGTGAAAATGATGGAGCCCCTGAACATTCACAAAACCCTCCACTTGGTTCAAGGCCTACTGAAAATACTTTCACAAACATTCTCCCAGCTTCTACTCTAATTATGCTCAGAAAATGTCACTCATTTGTACCATTTTCATGATTTTATTTCTTTTTTTTTCTGGTCTTGGGGCTTGAACTCTGGCCTGGGTATTGTGTCTGAGTTTTTGGGTTCAAGGCAAGTGCTCTACCACTTGAGCCACAGCTCTATTTCTGGCTTTTTGTGATTAATTTGAGATAGAGTCTCATAGACTTTCCTGCCTGAGCTAGCTTTGAACTGTGATCCTCAGATTTCAGCCTTCTGAGTAGCTAGGATTACAGGTGTGAGCCCTGGCACCCAGCTGATTTTGTCTTTTTCATTGGCTTTCATGAGTCAGGTATCTTTACAACCTAGTGAACTGACAACAGCCTAAAGACTCAGAACTCAGCATTCTTCATCTTCGTGCTGTCAAGAGGATGCAGCCCAGAGATTGGTACCCAGATATAAATTAATATATTTGTAACAGGCACCAGACATAGGCCAAGTTTTTCCCTTGGGGGCGGGGTCTCACACAGCTGGCTTGGTTAACTAGCAGACGCTCATTCATTAACCCTGCCATATGTGACTGCAAAGTAGAAAAAGCCTTTCTTGTCCATTTGTTTTTGTAACAGACTCTACAGCCTCCCTTTAAAAAGTCTACTTTTCAGCTACCACCTACATACATGCAGCTCTCTCTCCCATTGTTCCCACTTTCACAAAGCAGAAACATTTCCACTGTGTCCTACAAGGTCTGATGATGCCTTAAAGGTTGTCCATTGACTTTTCCAGTCCCATTTGCTCTATTACTCAATTGAAAAATCTTAGTCTGCATAAAATGCAAGGTCAGGCTGGATGATGGTAGCTGACACCTGAACTACTGAGGAGGCTGAGATCTGAGGATCTCAGTTGATAGCCAGCCCTGGCAGGAAACTCTATAGACTCTTATTTTCAGTGCACCATAAAAAATTCAGAAGTAGAGCTGTGGGCAAATGGTAGAGTGCCAGCCTTAAGTGAAAAAGCTAAGGGACACTATCTAAGTCCTGAGTTCAGTCCCAGTACTGGAGAAAAAAAAGCAAGTTCAGATCACCAAATATATGGAGATCACAATTTCACAACAAGTTATAGAAGTAGCAATTTGTCCATGTTTCTGTCCCACTTCCTGATCCACAGGTAAACCAAGATGTTTAAACTTGCAAAATGAAGCCCTCTGTGACTTGCATTTTTGATAGCCTGGTGCATTATCTTTAATAATGGCACTAGCTGCATTTGGAGGAAGTTAACTGTCTGAGGAAATGATGGAAAATGATCCTTTCACATCTGCTGCTAGTAGTCTAAGCTCTGAATAGCGGCTCATTCACATCAGTCAGCCAAGTAATGGCCTAATTCTTCTTCCAAATTTATACTAATTGTTTTATGGAACAATCACAAATGCAAAGCATTCAATGTTCTGCAGTCAGAAATCTGAAGTTAAAAAAAAAATCTGAAGTTAGGGAAGTAGATCATCTGAATGAGAAGAAACAAAGCTATCATCTGACCCCCAAGCTTGGCACCAGGCCTTTCAGATCCCGAGAGAAAGCTTCTAGCTGCAACAATGCAAGGAAGGGTCAACTCTGTAGTAGTGGGGGATTCTAGCTGTGATTTCCTCAGTAGGCCTAATCTTTCACTTCTCAAATGACATTCAAAAGTCAGAAGCCCAGAATTCAGAATAAACAAGGCAAGAGCTAAAAGAAAACACAAACCCCAAAGACACTGAAAGAGTAAATTACGGGAATTGAGGTGGGGGGGTGCAAGAAAGAATCAACAATGGGAACCTTTGAAAGTATTCCTTACAAGACTTCATAAATATTCAACAAAAAGTCAAGAAACTAATGAAACACACACACACAGCTCAATGTCATTAAAACTGATGATTATGGAGAATCAGAGCTGAGACTTTGGACATTATAAACGGTCTCATCTTTCAGACAAGGAAACTGAACTAGAAAAATGGTCCAAGTTGTACAAGGTCACATCACTGTCTCCTGCTGTTTCTGCCGCTTAATATTGAAGGGTCAGCGGACTTCAGCACTTGTCCTATCCAAGGAAAAAGGTTAAATCTCCAACAAACCATAACCTTTTCCTTTCAAGCATTCATATCCCTTCTTTATAGCAGTTTCAATCACTGCGTTTAAGTAAGTTTCCTGACCATAGTAATAATGGGGTTGTTGGATGAACATGGCTTAACATTGGCTTGATATGGGAAAATGGAACTACACCTTCTGTTTTAGGCATTTAGCATTTTATCACTTATCCAGTAACATTCCAACAGTACTGCAAGGGAGGAGGAGTAGACCTTATACTTGCTTTTGCAGGTAAGAAAACTGAGTCTGGCCTGTCTAATCACAAAAACAACAATCTGAAAAAGGAGACACTGGAAACCTACTAAGACTGGGAGTAAGGTTTACTGAAAATAGCATCAATTTAAAAATCAAGTTAGACTGGGATAAAATCCTACCTTATCTCTCTATTGGTAGCATAAATTCTAGACATCATTTATTTTTCTCTTTTGACAATACTTGAGTTTGAAATCAGGATCTTATACTTGCCTAACTGGTGCTCTACCACTTGAGACACAGCCTTCAGCCTTGCCTTTTTTTTTTGCTATGTTTTAGCAGACTTTTCTGCTGGGGCTGACCTCGAATTTCAATCTTCCAGATCTCAAATTTCCTGAATGGCTATTCCATGAAGATTAGACAGAATTACCACAAAGTGCCAGAAACACAGTAGTCTCTCGAGTGAATGCCAGGTAGCATTATGAAGCACTAAAATTAAACACGGGAATATATTATAAGCTTCACGTTACAGAGCAGATCATTAAACTAACTGGATCATTAAAACTACAAAACAGGCTGGGCACTAGTTACTTACACCTATAATCCTATCCACCTAGGAGGCTGAGATATAAGAATCATGGTTCAAAACCAGCTTGAGGAGGAAAGTCTATGAAACTTTTATCAACAATTAACCACTAGAAAACTGGAAGTGGCATTGTGGCCCAAAGTGCTAGAGTGCTAGCCTTGAGCAAAAGAGCTCAGGGTTAGTGCCCAGGATCTGAGTTCAAGAGAACTTGAACTGAGTTCAAGCTCCACCACTGACAAAACCAAAATCACAACAACAAAAACTATAAAATGCTGGACATCAGTAGCTTATGCCTGTAATCCTAACTACTCAGGAGGCTGAGAACTGAAGATTGTGGTTCAAAGCTAGCCTGGACATGAAAATTTGTGAGACTCTTTTCTCCAATTAACCAGCAAACAACAACAACAACAAAACAAAAAAACAAAAACAAAACCAGAAGTAGAGCTGTGATTTAAGTGGTAGAGTGCTAGCCTTGAGTGCAAAAGCTCAGGGACATTGCTCAGTTCCTAAGCTTAAGCCCTGTGGCTGGCACACATACATAGAAACCAAAACTTTTAGACCTGAGGTTGATAACAACTGATTAGCTACAGCTGACACTGGCAGCTTTGCCCCTCTTATTTCTGGCTGTACTGACTTGGCAACTACTCTTAGCAAGCTGTGTTTGCCTTCTCCCAACACATTAAGTTCTTTGTAGATTCAAATACACGTCTTACTCTATTTTACTAAGAGCAGTGGATCTTTCACTGCAGAGGAGAAATTCTATGGCCATAGAGAAAGGTAGACAAGAAATCAACCCTTCACCACTAGGACTTCCTGCAAGAAAGTTCCAGGCCAGCTAGAAAAGTAGGTTTTAGCCCTTCTAGAGGCAGAGTTCAGCTTCAACAGCTTCTTGGGCTAAAACGTGCATCCAGGGTATGGTGATAACAGCACATGCTCATTCTAAAGAGGGCAAAATGTACCCAGCTCCAGCTCATTATGGGAATATGACTCCATGTTGCCAAGTCTGTTGAGATTTCAAGGAAAGGTCTGTGCTATGGAAAATTTCTAGATTTTGAAAACACTTCGTAGGACAAATAAAGCACACATGGCAAATCTGGTCACTAATACTTCCAGTGTTGCTTTACAGATTTCTAAGAGATAGTATACCAAACTGCAGGGAAAAAAATTCTGGAGTATTTAACCTGGAAAAGAGAAATGGTTATGAAAGACCTACAGAATGGGTTACCAAAATAAAAGATTAAAATCTGGGGGCTCATACCTATAATCCTAGCTACTTTTGAAAATGGGGATAGGATGATTGTAGTTCAAAGCTAGCTGAGGAAGTAGAGTTCACAAGATCCCTTCTCAAACCCCTGGTTGATATCTGTCATCTCAAGCTATGTAGGAGGCCAGTTAGGAAAAATAATCTGTGATACTCCATTTCATTGAAGAGAAGCTAGATGTGGTGCTGGCTGATCCCAGAGAAGATGGGAACCTAAAATAGGTGGATTGTGGCTCTAGCCCTTGATGGGAAGCAGGATTCCATCCTAAAAATAACCAGTGAGAATAATGGGGTTGGAGGTGCGAGCTCAGCAGTATCAAGGCATAGCAAGTATGAGGGCTTGAGTTCAAACTCCAGTACCACATGAAGGGGAAAGAAAGATAAAACCAGGACAAGGTTAGGTCATAAACAAGATAACTGCAAGCCATGCACGTCATTCTGGGATACGTGTCCATACTAGGAGAAAGGGGAGGCCCTGTGGCACCAGGTGGCAGTGGGAATTATTAGAAGATAACTTCTAGAAGATGAGACTTTAGAGAAAGGCTCTGATCTAAATAAACTTGAATGTCTCAGAATGGCATGCTGACATGAATACTTCTGTGCCCTCTCTACCCACCTCTTCAAAGCTTTCAGACACCTCAAAGACATATGATCCTTAAGCCTCTTCCAATGACTTGGTTTATTATGACAGTACAGTATCATTGCTGTGAGGGGAAAATTGAAAGAACTTGGGGAAAGAAATGTAACAAACCTTTGTGAATTTGGAGTGCAGCTCTTTCTAAATATGTAGACAGCTACCTTCCCTGATGAAATCACCCTAGAAGTAGCAAAGAAAGTCAGCCGCTTTTATGTTTTATTTAGAAATATGTGACTCACATATTGTCGCTCTGAAAGAGTATGCTGAGAAAAATCCATTTGTCAGAGATTCAAATTATTGTCTCATACACAGAAGGCAGAGCATGCACATGAAGGCACCAATTTCTTTCTAACTTAACATGCCATGTCAATCCTTTTTAATGCTTTAATGAAAATTCAATCATTTTATAAAGTCTTGTTGTTCTGCTCTCCAAGGTGTTACATAATTCTGTGAATTTCCCAAAGCTTTACATTCATTGAAAGGCCATTATACAACATGGAATCTACCTACAGAGCTGTTTAAGTGGAAGTAATTACAACTATATCTACACATCACTATTCGCCCAGGTGGACTTGATTACCCAGCTAGCTTTTTTCCCCCCTAAGTCTAAAAAGCATTCAAAGCTATAGTTTTTTTTTTTTAAGGCAAAGCTTTAAGATGATAATTTGAGCACTCAAAATGAGAGGTGTCATGCAGACTTGTGCAAAGCTTTCCTTCTACTTTCTCCATCTCAGCAATTGTCTGTGCTGCTGCTCCCTAGGCCACTAGGATAGACTCACATTTCCCTGTCCTTCCAGCACCACAGAGAGAAGTCTTTGGTATTTCCTGACACCCACACTTTGCAGCTCCACTGGTTTTAAAATTTGTTCTAAGTACTCAGGATGCTGAGATCCAGAGGATCACAGTTGAAGGCCAGCCCAGGCAAAAAAGAAAAAAAAAAGTTTGCTAGACTCTTGTCTCTAAAGATACTCCAGTGTTTACCTCCCCCACACCCCTCTGCAAAAAAGAAAAAGTCCATAATTTTTGCAACACCTATCCCTCAAGAAAAAAAAAGGAAGGCCCATTTCCCTCCCTCTTGGATGTGGATAAGATTTGTTTCTAATATAGAAAATAATATGTGAATAGATAAAAAAAGACATACATCATAGTTTCCTCTTTGCTCTTGCTCCTTGGGGTCAATGGCTCTAAAGAAGTCAGCTGAGGTTTCCTACCCTAAACTAATATGGATTTTCCAGCCATAAGAGGAAGCCATTAGCCATAGGATCCTCCAACTTTAGCTGAGCCTTCAAATGAATAGGAACTCAGTTCATATTGGGAGAGAGGTCCAGAGATAAGCTGCTCCTGGATTCCTGACTCTCAGAGACTGTGCGACAAAGACAAGTTTGTTTTAAGCCATTAAAATGGGTATAATATGTTGAACAGCAATAAATACCTAGTACGACATTCTTTTTCTTTATTTTCTCTGTCGCTTAAGCATTGACTGCCTGACTCTCATGCATACAGGATACATTCCATAGAGGTGAGTCTTTACTGGGGTTTGAACTCAAGGCCTTACAGTTGTAAGGTAGGCTCTCTACTGCTTGAGCCATACTCTTAACCCCTTTTTTTTACATTAGCTATTTTTCAAATAGGATCTCACATTCCATCCCCCCTTCCTCCCCTTTCAGGGCCTGCCTCAGACTATAATACTTTTACCTACACCTCCCATATAGCTAGGATTACAAATAGGTCCTACCATACCTGGCTTATTAATTGAGATGGAGCTTTGTTAAATTTTTGTCTAGGCTAGTGTACAACTGCCATCTTCTAGATGTCTGTCTCTCACATAGTTGATAGGATTACAGGTGTGCACCACCATGCTCTGCCACTGAAGACGATCTTAACCACTATTTCTCTCTCTTGCCTCAGATTTGTGCACACAGTGCTATGTCCAGCTTTGTTTATGTCTCATTTATAGCCTGGGAAGAAAAATGCACTAGACTGTTGAGTTGGCCTCAAATACTCACAGGTCCTAAGATACAGAATGGCAATTTGCAGCCTGCCTCCTCAGGGCTTTTTATTAATATGTCTGGATTTGGAGCTTTAAATTTGGCTTCGCCTGTCCCTCTGAGAATTTAATACTAAATCAGCACTCCAATGTCTTTATGTTCATGATTCTCACTCCACCCCTCAGTCATTTATTACACATTAGGAATGTGAAATTCTTACAGCAGATCAATGTCTCTTAAACTTAACAAAATATCTTTCCTCTTTAATTGTTTTGCCCTCTTATCTGCCTTCCTCTGAGTTAACCTTCCTGGCCCCTCCCATAGACTCATATTACTGTTAAATATAACTATAGGGAAACAAAGCACTTAAGATGTTGCTATTACAAATCCAGTTCCTTTAAACAAACTTCCTCATCTAGAAAGGCCTTGTGAGTACATTTACCCAGCAAAGCAGGAAAACATTGATTTGAAACTTGCTGCTATGGCCCAAAGAATAGTCTTATCCCAGGATGCACCACTGCTCTCCAAATTAGGTTTTGGGGGTGGTATCTTCAGTCTGTTCTACTTTCATTTTGCTATTAAAGAGTCTCAGTTTCTTCTCATATCACCCAACAGATAACAACAGCTGTGTGGCTCTGACCAGGCAGACAGAATTCTTGGTCAGCACAAGGCTGCAGGCACAGCAGCCTCAATATTACCGACGGCTCAAGGCCAATCACAATACTTAGAAGCCATCTATAAAAATGGTGGGTCTCTTCCACTCAATATACACTCCCTTCCCAGGACCTAAAATTTAGGGATTCATGACAGATCCTGTCTAAGGACCACATAACATCTGTGTGCAGAGTGAGCAGGTCCTGAGCTGGTGTCCCCTTCCTGTGGTACTAACTCACACCTTTCTGGGTGAAGGTGAACTTTAGGTACAGAGGAATGGATCATCCTGCTCCCATCCTTTCTCTATATTGAAACAAACACGCAAACAAACAAAAGCTGGATTAAAAAAAAATGAAACAGGCCAGTATCTGTTCAATACCTCCTTAGTGACTAATGCATACACTTATTATCTCTGTAGCAACTGATCTCAGCAGACAACCTGAATATTTACTTGAAACCCCATTTTCACTTACATTAAGAGCATGATAATAAACTGACAAATATCACCAGATATTTACTTACAGGATGATCCATAAATATGCATGGGGTGCAAGTGAGCTCTGAAGACAAGCATAGATCACAGTAGGGTCAACTTCCCTAAGCACTAATACTCTAAGAAGGGCAATAGGAGCAAAAAGCTCCTCCCTGCTACTTTCCACAACATCGCACTTAAACTCCCTGAGTTCCCAGGAAAATGAAGTGCCCTGAACCTGTGAAATGTGCACAGGATTGCCCAGCTAACAATAACAGGGCCTGGAGCAGACTCCCAGGTCGAGGTATGAACCATTCACTTGTCTGTCCCTGCAACATGCTGTAAAGTCCAAATGGTGACACAGATAACGATGTGATGATGTCCCCAGAGCCACTCTTTGAAGTGTTTACCATCATACTCAAGTGCCCGATTATGCTATATTTGGCTGTGGGCATGAAGCACAAGTGTGTAAGTTGCCCTGAGGTGAAAACAACCATCTTACTCAAGTTCCTGCCTCATCTCCAAAATATTTTCACTTTATAGCCTTTCCATTTTCTATATTACAATGTTCTAGTACATTACTATAGTCACTACTTTAACATAGTTCACTTCCAACTCTGAAGATATTTATTGGAGTCTTGATCTATGCAGATTTGTTTTAAAATTCACTCAGTTGATCCTCAGCAGCAAAAATGGTAGCAGTAGATAAGAATGAAAGGAGATTTGAGAGATACCAAAAAGGAAAAGTCTACGGGGCATTAACTAGCAGACAAGACTCTCAGACCTCTGGCTTTCTCTATTGGACACAATTTCTCCTAATGGGACAAGGAAGGACTATGGGGAAAGATAAGAAGTTGGTTCTTTTTTAAAATTTTTTTTATTGTGAAAATACCGTACAGAGGGGTTACAATTACATGGGCAAGGTAATGAGTACATTTCTTATCAAGCATTGTTACCTCCTCCTTTGTTATCCCTTCCCATCTCCCCCGCCTTCCCCCCTGCCCAAAGTTGTAAAGTTCATTTTTCGACATAACGACTTATACATCTCATTGTTGCAATGGGTCCACCTGTATCCTCATTTAAACGGTTTGTTTTTGCCCTTCCCCTCCACAAATTATACCAACATCAAATACAATGAAAGCAGGGGTTATACCGTGGGGGAGGGACATACAAAGCAACAAAGAAATCATCTTATAAATATGTTATAAACAATAGCAAGCAAGAAAAAAATTGAATACTTATCTTGGGGTTCATTTCACCTAACATCAACTTATCTGACCTTTTCTCCTTGTCTCAGACATATACTAGTTATTGCAAATAAGGGAAACCATGGGATCTATGTTTCTTTGGGCCTGGCTTACTTCACTTAATATAATTTTCTCCAAGTCTTTCCATTTCCTAACAAATGGGGCAATATCATTCTTTCTGAGGTTGGTTCTTATACTGGGAAACAGTTATGGACCTAATGCTGACACTAGGTTCTTAAAGAACATCTGGGCTAAAGATGTGAATATATGAGTTTGAGAACAATATACAAATGGAAAGATACTCGATATTTTGTCATCTGAGGAAGGCAAATAAACATTTCAATATGATTTCACTTTATACCCACTCTGATGGGTTTAACAAAAAAGATGACAATAAAAGTGTTGGTGAAGGTATAGAGAAACTAGAATGGTCACATATTGGTGGTAGAAATGTAACATGGTATAGATACTTGGGAAAACAGTTTGAAAGTTCCTGAAAAACTTAAACAAAAGCCAGGCATCAGTGGCTCATGCCTGTAATCCTAGCTACTCATGAGGCTTAGATCTAAGGATCACAATTCAAAGCCAGACTGGGTAGGAATGTCTGTGAGAATCTAATGTGTAATAACCTATTTTAAAAGCCAGAAGTGGAGATATGGCTCAAGTGGTAGTGTGTTAGCCTTGAACAAAAGAAGCTAAAGGACAGTGCCCAGACCCTGAGTTCAAGTGCAGGACTAGCCAAAAATAAAAATTAAAAAAAAATACTTAAGCAAAATTCATAACATCCAGCAAATGCACTCCAAGCAAAGATCATTGTTAGCAAATTCACTCCAAGCAAAGATCATAACATACAGCAAATTCACTCCAAGGGTGTCCCCATGCAGAGTGAAAATATTCATGTTCACATACAAACTGGCACATGGATATTCATCCCAGCATTGTTCACAGAAGTCAAAAAATAGAAGCAGTCCAACTGTTTATTAATTGATGGTTGAATAAACAAGTCCACAAAATGGAATATTATTGGACTACAAAAAAGAAGATCCACATTACAACATAAACTTTGAAAACATTATACTAAAGAAGCCAGATACAAAGTCACGATTCCATTCATAATGAGGTTCCAGAATAGGCAAATTTAGAGACAGCAAGTCAATTACGGAAAGGGGAAAGAACAGTATGAAAAGTTACTGCTATAGTAGTACATGGTTTCCTTTGGGGAGATGAAGTTTTTAGAGTTAGAGCTAATGATCCCACAACCTTATACATTACTGAGAAATCAGAGTTGTAAACTTTAAGTAGGGGAATTGCATGATGGGTAAATTAAATGTCAATTTAAAAAATATGAATTTTTTACAGCAGACTTGTAGTATCTATAACTTTTATGTATGTACTTTAAGATTATACATAGACTTTAAGATTAATTACTTAATTAATTTACTACAACAGACTTGTAGTATCTATAACTTTTATATATGTACTTTATACATAGATTTTAAGATTAATTACTAGGATCTGCAAGAAAACTTAGAAGCTCTTGCTAAGCTTTTGAAACTCAGATCTATGGAAAGCAACACAGCATTTAGCTTCTTGCCAAATATTTCTCTATAAATTTACACTTCAATGTGAGTATGGATTTTTACAATCTTATCAGGATTTCTGAGCTGTATAAACATGCTAACTGGAAAAATACATCTTCTGCTCTAGTTTTAAAACTCACAGATACAAGGAACCCATGTTAATTTATAACAAGAGACTAATGGGCTTCAAAGCAGAAAGCAACATTAAGGCAGTGTACTATAAGGTGATGTCTTCTAATAGACACCTGGCCTTAACTTCTAGGTTGCTGTGAGAAACAAGAAGATAAAGAGTGTCTTTGATGCTAATATTGCTCTTGACATTTCAATTCTGACATCTGTTTCACTGAACATTATTTGGTGTAATTTAAAACCAATGGATGTTGATAGCTGTCCACTCAGATGCTGTTAGCTGGAGGCACATTTCCTTCCTCAATCCAACCACAAGATATTTATATCCTACATGCACAATTTCTCTGTGTGAGAAAGAATACATTTGCACACATTTCAGCAGTCACCATAATAAAATAGTGCATCATTCTCTTGCTAGCAAATGTTGATCAAAATATACTGTTCTTAGTCTAATCAAGACATATGGAAGTGATTTCCCCAAAAGGGTCTAAAATCCACATAAGAAACTGTGTTCATCAGCACTCTAACTGGAAATAAAAAGATTTAACTAAAATATATTCCTAAGAAATGGTATATGAAGTTACTGAATGGATTTTTCCACCATTTTGAACTTACTACTTTATGCATATATTTCCTTATACACGTGCAAAGCCCATTTGTATACTATTTCATTCAATGACCTTCTATGTTAAGTCTTTTGGTCACTTGATGAAACACCTTAAGAGGGAGGAAGTGTTTACTTAGCCTTTCAGAGGTTTCAGTCTATTGTGGTAGGGAGGGAATACTAGAGATAAGGTAATCTAAGCAGTTCTTATCATGGAGCACCAAGCAAATGCCCGTGCTAGTGGGCATCCTCCTTTCCCCTTTCCCTTACCTGAGCTTAGTCTATGGGACTGTGTTGCCCACATTCAGGGTGAGTCTTCCTCCATCAATCAATCCTTTCTAGAAAGGCCTTCATCTATACATACCCAGAGCTGTACCTTATCAAGTTCCTAAGTGCTTTTCAATCTAATGAAGTTCTCAACCAAAATTAACCATCATATTCTTTAAGACTGACAAGAAAAACATTATTTTTATTTTAAAAAATTTTTTATAACCAAAAAATGTAGGGATATATATTTTCAAAGCCATAGCCTGGTTCGTGGTGAGGTTCAGTCCATACTTCCATGTCTGAGAGTTGGGAATATTCACTACAGCATACTACATTCACTCCACATGGAAATGATAGTGTAATTGCTCAGATTGAGCATCAGTCTCAGTGTCCATGACAAAGTGCACCAAAGGAGACCTTGGCACAGACTACTGACTGGAACAACCAGACACAGCTCTGAGTAGCTTCAGCTATCCCCCCCTCCCTCCCTAAGCTGAGTATGTGCTGTTCCAAGCCACTGTGCTGGCCTAGTTCCAGGTCCTTCAGTTCCTTTCATGCTCTGCCAGTCATAATCTCTGCCAGCATCGATGTTGGGGACAAAAGGTGGCCCTGGCATACCATTCCAAGAAGGCTCACCTACTCAGTGACTCATTTGAACGCCACATCATCTTCACCATGTAGCTAAACATCTTTGTCCTCAATTTAAATAAAAGGCAAATTAGAGGACAGACAGGTTGGGAGATTTGTCCAAAATTACAAAGCTGATAAATACCAGGACAGTGCCTAGAATCCACATATTTTCATCACAATAACATTGGATTTTCCATTTACCACACTTTTGTTGATGATGTAGCACACAAATCCATTCATCATTATAAATATTCAATGTTCTTTTTGTTTGTTTTTTTTTCCCCAGCAAATATTTAATTACATCCGATGTATAAGAACAAAAATGATCACTAGCCCCATAAACTATAGTCTCTGGAGACAATGATATGAAGAAATTGCAAATTGTGATCACGGAAAGAAGGAATAGAGTGATCCTTGAAGAAGGAGATGTGCAAAGGTGCTAAGACAGGAAATACCTCTGGGAGAATGAGATATAACAGAGGCAGATCATGGCCCTTACTCAAAAGTGTGAAGAATTTCATTTATGTCCTCAAATGCAAGAGACAGTCACTGAAAAGTTTCAAGCCTGGGGGATGCTGGGGCCTAATTCGTACTTTTAGAAGCTCATTTTGGCTGCTGTTCAGTCTAGAAAATGAGCTGAATGGAAAGAAGCACAATGGTGAGGAGACTACTTAGACCATGAGAAGTATTTCAAGCAAGATGGTGGTTACTATCGGAGGATGGCAACACGAGTAACTGTGAAGGAAGTCCAAAGGCTCCAGGATCTAGACTGAGAATCCAAAGATACACCTTTAAAATCCAAGCCTCAAACCAAAGTTAAAAACAGGCCATGAGTCTGAAGCAGTTTTCCAGCTGACTGTGGCAACCAGCTACCTTTCTCAACAGTGAGCTATCCCTCTTGCTTTGAGTCAAATATAGAACACACTCCCCAACAATTCCTCCAACAACCTTTCTAAGCTATTACCAAGACTTGGGACCTAGAAACTGGGCCAAAAGTGAGTCAAGACTGCTGGGAATCATTTCCTAAGGTCAGAGATCATGTTTTGTTTAGAAAAGTCCAAGATCCAATGTAAGAAGTTCTTATCAGCAGGAATGTAACTCAGATATCTTTTCTTCTCAAAGAAAATTATGATGACTTTAAGAACAGTAGAAACACACTTGGATAGCTTCTATGCCTTATATTAATTAAGAATGAAAAACTGAGCCAGACGCTAGTGGCTTATACCTGTAATCCTAGCTGCTCAGCAGGCTGAGATCTGAGGATCATTGTTCAAAGCCAGCCTGGGCAGGAACATCCACGAGAATCTCATCTCTAATGAACCATGCAGAAAAAGCCAGAAGTGGCACTGTGGCTCAAGTGGCAGAGTGCTAGCCTTGAACACAAAAAAGGCTCTGAGACAGCACCCAGGCCCTGAGTTCAAGCTCCAGGACAAGGGTGGGGGTGAGGGGTGGGGTTGAATAAAATCTGCATTATCATTTTCAGTCTCTAGACTGAATTGTGGGATTGTTGAACACTTACCCTTACATTCCTGCAAGATGAAAAGTGAGGAGAGGGCAGGAGAGTCACAACAGTTACTGGTAAATGACAACTACTCTGATGCCTATTCTCTAGAAAAAGGGAAAGGTCCTAATGACTAAAGCTGGGTCCTCATAACACTACCCCAGGATAGGAGATATCTATTCAGCACCTACGCATGAGTGGAGTCAGGTGGTTATATGTATTAGTGAATTCAATTCTGGGAGAAAGTTCTTGTTCCTTGCTTAGAGAAAACCAGCTTGGGTCACATGCACAGAGTAGGTTGGAAGTTGGCAGGAACCAGAGGCATGATCACAGGACACTAAATTCTAAAACAGAACAGTGTTCATGAAGGTTAGCAGCTTTGACTAGGCAATCCTAAAAATTCTAATGAGAAGAAAAGTATGTGTTGCTATGGAAACCAGTGAGACTGCTCAGATCTTAAAGGGTGGTGCTGAATGTTGGAGAATTGTATTTGGATGTCTAAAGACTAGCCAGGTACAGTCGTACACATCTGTAATCCTAAGATTTAAGAGGCAGAAGTAGGAGAATTATGAGTTTGAGACCAGCCTGTTCTACATAACAAAAATCTGTCTCAGAATAGAAGCTTTGCTTCAATAGAAAGTAAAAAACTAGAATGAACTGGGGCAATTACAGAAATCAGACAGATAATAAAATTAGGCTTTTAGGGATGAACTCTTTGTTAAAATATTATGAGTATTTTTATATAGTCAATGAAGAAGGAGATAAGTATGGAGTATAGAGAATTTGATATAGGGAATATAAAGAAAAGTTTGCCCAGGTAAAAAAGAACAAATGAACATTGATAATGTGGAATGAAAGTTTAAGGTGAGTATAAAAATCTGGTAGAATTCGGTGCCAGTGGCTCACGCCAGTAATCCTACCTACTCAGGAGGCTGAGATCTGAGCATCTTGGTTCAAAGTGAGCTTGGGCAAGGAAAGTCTGTGAGACCCTTATTTCCAATTAGCTGCCAGAAAACCAGAAGTGGCTCTGTGGCTCAAGTGGTAGAGTGCTCACCTTGAGTGTAGCACTCAGGCCCAGAGTTCAAGCCTCATAACTGACAAAAAAAAATCTGGTAGAGTTAGTATTTAAAAAAATGTTCATATTGGATCAAGCCAAGTGGCCAAGTGGTCTGGTCGTATCCTTTACTCTAACAACTTAAAAATTTATTGTTGATTCATTGTTGGTCAATAAGGAAGAAATTAAGGACAACTGAGCCACATCAAGAGTAGGTGGTACATTGGGGTAGAATGATCTACAGAATGAATAACATGTATGTCAAAAGCATGCCAGTGTGGTTTGGTGTCCACATAGGCAGGGGCCTAGCTCATGCCCTGCCAAAAAACCCTATTCCCTCTACTTCCCGACAGCATGATCTGCAACTTGAACAGAGATACAGAATGCTATCTATCACATCTGCGCCAGGAGGAAGCCAGGGTGATGGTGCATTTCCTGTGTCACCGAATCAGGACCTGATCATCTTTACAAGCTGAAGAATGAAACAGGGATCAGATGAAAGGTTTGAACATGGGCTGTAAAAACAAAGCATATAAACACAGGAAAGAGATCAGACACTCAGGAAATGCTAAACCATTGAAAAGACAAAACTAAACCACATGTGCAGGTTTCAGCAGACATGGAAGGTCAATATACTGATACCCACAGCTCTAGCTCCAAAGATATAAGCACAATTCAGGGAGATGAGAGGCAAGGATCCACATTCCTGCTCTGCTAAAGACAAATTGGGCCATTTTGTGGCTTTCTGCCACCCAGAAGTGGAATAGAAAAATAACCGTAGGCAAGGCAAGGAATTAGGGTAGAAAAAAGACTTAAAACTACATTTAACTTGCAAGTGCACAAACAGCTGTCTTGAAATGACATGCTGTCATATGTGGAGGGTACATAATTTCTCATGTGGAGGGTACATGATATCTCATGCCAGAGAGGTATCAAACCCAAAGCAGAAACCAGTCATCCAAAGTCACATGGAGCTGCTCCTGAGCTCACCATCATTTGAGTTTTTAAATGGACACTGGGTGCACTTAACAGAAAGAACATAGGGAAGTGGCGCTGTAGCTCAAGTGGTAGAACGCTCGCCTTGAGTTGAAGAGCTGAGGGACAATGCCCAGGCCCAGAGTTCAAGCCCCACGACCGACAAAAAAAAAAAACAAAAAAAAAACTATATAGAACAGAAAGAACATAGAAAAGACCTGTGAGCTACCCCTCCCCCCTCAACAATGGCCTCTTACAAATCTGACATTTAGTTATATAAATTCAGTGACAAGTTCCCAAGTGGGGCTCAGTACAATGATATCACTGACACTTCCCACTTTCGGCACACACCCACACACTAAGGCTTTCTCTTGAGTTGGCACCCATGCCCATCGTGAGCATATGTTTAATTTCTTTTGGCCCCTACAAACACAAACACCCTGTTGATCAGTTTACTTCTTGCATTGTCTAGGCCTAGTGTGTTCCCTGGCCTAGGCTATCCATGTTTTGCTCTAATGAGAAGTCGAGTCTAGGTTCAATGTGAAATGGCTATTCTGGAGGTGTACTCTTGGCTAAAATCTTTTAAAATCTTAGCTATTTTCTTGCTCCCAGAACTCAAACTGTGTGAATAGCCTGACATTTATGAGCTGTTCTCATGAATGTGTGTCCACACACGCCTCAAGTCTAACTGCAAGACCAGAAGACACCGCTGCCACATCCTCATGAAGCAAGACACTAAGCCCTTTCCTCAGAGAGAGGCTGCGGCTCACCCATGTGCAGTGAGTGCTCTTGGGTAAACTTGGCCTCAGCCTTTGTCCTAGTCCATGGTTCCCTGAAGCCTTATTTCCCACTAAAATCATCCTTCCATGAATTCTCAAAAAGCCCTCACCTGTGAAATGCTTATCCCTTCTTTGGGGCCCTTCAGGACAGAGCACCCCTCCTGCCTCTTTGTTCCATGTATCGGTCCTGGGAGAACCAAATACTCCCTCCAGAGCCTTGTCATTCAATCTTGTTTACAGTGATAGCCTTGAGTTCAGAACGTGGCATAGAACAAGCTATCTGTAAATGCTTACTATTTGAACAGTGGTTTTCAGCTTTTCAGTGACCCTTGATCATATGCTCCTTGAAGATAGAAAGCATTTTGTTCCACAGTATCATATAATAATAGTAATTAATAACAATTGAGCTTACTGTGTGCAATTCATATGGATGATCTCCTTTAATTCCTCTGAATTTCCCACGAGACAGGCAGAAACACACACACACACACACACACACAGAGAGAGAGAGAGAGAGAGAGAGAGAGAGAGAGAGAGAGAGAGAGAGAGAGAGAGAGAGAGAGAGAGAGAGAGAGAGAGAGAGAGAGAGAGAGAGAGAGAGAGAGAGAGAAGGTAAAGGGCCTGGCAGAGTCCAGACTGTCTATAATCATAAGGCATGCTGGCTGCTCCAGAGCCCAGCACAGTCACATTGGGCAAGCAAATGACTCACACCCACATCTGTGGGGTGAAACCACGTGGAACCCAGAAGAATGGTTAACAGAGGCTTGCTCTATTAGCTTGTTAAACAGCCAGCCAAGACTATCAACTGATTACTATTATTTGTCTTTGCAGGGATAATAGCTCAGACATTTAAAATAGGAAGAAAGGGGTAAATTACGTAAGATGCACTCCATTTTTAAAACACCTAACGGCCAATGTTTTACTTATTTCCCAGTATTGATTTACTTTTCTTAAAATGTTACTTGTGCTGAAGAGGGGTTGAAGCTTTTCAGTCCTCCAGGGTCTCCATTAGGGTGTGGAGACGGAAAGCCAATCTGCTGAGGTCTCTGGGGGGGTGAGGTGGGGTAGGGGAGCCTCAGGAGGAAATAATAGCCTAAGCTCTGATGGCTCTCTGTGGAGAAGCTGGTTTCAATTTGATACCACTTTGCTAATTTTAGCTTTTACTAAAAACGGAAATAACTCAACACTCGATGCTTTGGTTTGTACACTGTGTTTTGAGGAACACTTCTGGTCCTAACAGGGCTGAGGGGAAGATGGTGGCTGGAGGGGGAAGGTGGAGGTGAGAGTTCAAGACCTGGTTTAAAATAATATCTATGTTAAAAAAATAAATGAAAGGTACTTCTTGAAAATTATCTGTGATATATTTATTTCATTCACATCACTGAATAACAAGCGGATTATGTTCTACTGAAGATGGATCTGAGCTCCAAAACAGAAGTCCATTTTCACTATGAACTTGGGCTAGACCATTTGCACCATGTGGGAGGGGTTGGAGAGGTGGACAATTTTAATGAGTCACCATTGTGCATGTGTGTGGGGGGAGAGTGTTCTTTTATAGTTTTCCTTCTCTTGGTTCTCCTTGGAAGCCTGTGGTGGTCATTTTTTTTCCTTCTCCCCAAAATAGATATGAATGAGATGGTATTTGGAAATGATTTTGCTGGCTAGGGTCCTCTGCTATTCAATTACACTTACAGTTTTGGGAAGTAAAGTCAGCTTTGGCTTTTGTGATAGGAAGCTGATGGAGGACAGTTTGCTCGGTAGCCATTTCCACTAGAGGCCAACATCCACAGTGCTGCAAAACTTTTACAAGTGAAAATATTTCTTTCTCAAATCTACACATTTTAAAAATTGACTTTTTCGGGCTTGGAATGTGGCTTAGTGGTAGAGTGCTTGCCTAGCATGATGGCCTGGGTTCGATTCCTCAGTACCACATACACAGAAAAAGCTGGAAGTGGTGCTGTGGCTCAAGTGGTAGAGTTCTACTTGAGCAAAAAGAACCTCAGGGACAGTGCCCAAGCCCCAGGACTGGCAAAAAAATTGACTTTTTTGGGAGTAAAATGCATTTTTCCCCCTGATTTAACTATGCTCACACATACACATGTATCTAAGTGTGTGTGTGTGTGTGTGTGTGTGTGTGTGTGTGTGTGTGTGTGTGTGTGTGTGAGTGGAGACAGAGGGAAATGTAACTAAAATGGAACAGCCATACATGCAGCCATGTATGTACACATCAATACGTACTAAACTTTATATATGCTAATCACTTGTGTTCTAATTTAAACAGAATAGTAAACAATAGGCATCCTCCCAGTAGAGAACAGAGTAGGTTGTGAAACATTGCTCTAAAAAATGAACTTATGAAGATCAGTTTTGCGTAAGAGTATTGGGGAGATAGGACACAAGGTTCCCTCTTTCTCTGTCTAATGCCTACTAGTCTTGGAAAAATTAACTTCTGTTACTACTTCTTTGAGCCCCAAAACTGGACAGGCTCCTTTGCCAAAATCCAGTAGGCACACAAGATTGCACCATCTTGCCTGGAGGCTGCACCCAAATAGCACATGCTTTGTGTATTTGAGGGGATGCCATCTAACTTCCCAATTGTATGCCATAGTGTTCCTGTGTGGTCAGATACAAAGCTGCCCTTATCTGCTTTTCCACCCAGACAGGAAAGGATGATTATGCCATAAGCATGATTGCAGCATAACCACCCTTTCATTTGTCCACACTCAGATCCACCTCAGTACTAGATCAGCCTGTTGGAACACCTTTTCCTTGTCAAACCATTAGGTGTGAACCTGCTCTATTCTAGGTACTCTCCTTGCACCACTCAGATAATCTACCATGTTCACTTGCTCCTAATTACTATGCATATGATCAGGAATCCAACATCCATATTTTGAGCTCAGAGCCACATTTGTGACCAGGATGCATAATGACCCAAAGGCACTTTAAAACCTCAGCAAACCACAGCTGAATCCAACTTTCTCTACCTCAGATGGCCTTCCTCTTCTAACCTCTATTATTTCAGTGAATCTAACATGAGTATTCATAGTTACCCCAGTTGTTGGGATCCATCTGTGATGATTTTGTGGTGTCAATTTGGCCAGGTAAACTATAATTCTACAAAATTTCCTTTCTAGGATGTCTCTGGCTAGGGTAAGTTATTGGGAAGCTCTCTCATTAAGGTAGAGTTTGGAGGGGAGACCTGGGCATCCTATAGCATGCATAGACATGCACACACACACGTGCACATGCACGCACACACACATTCTTCTAAATATCTGATATAAATCTCAGTGCTCCTGTGAAGACACTGGCAGATGTAATTAAAGTTCACCTTAAAGGGAAGTATCTTTGGAGGAGGGGATAAAGACAAAGGATAAAGATAGAGGGGAAGGAAAAGAGAGAGGAAGAGAGACTGAGTGAGAAAGGGGAGGGAGAGAAGAGAAAAGTAGGTGAAAGGAGAGGGAGGAAGAAGAGAGGATGAGGAGAAGAGAGAGAACAGAAGAAAAGAGAAAAGCCATGTGAGGAGGAAAATGGAGAAAGGATAGGGGAGAAGAAAAGGAAAAAACAAAGGTTAAGAGGAGAGAAGGAGAGAAGAGAGATGAGGAGAGAAGAAGCAAGGAGGAAGAAAAGAATAGAATAGGAAAGAGGAGAGGCAGAAAATGGAAGGAAAGCAGGACAGCCCATTGTTTCCACCTGTGGACAAACCACTGCAACTTGAACCTCGGGGGTTCCAACTTGCTTAGTCAGCCCTTAATTGCATAAGCCAATTTCTGCAGTCAGTGTCCTTAATATATACACATAAAGATACCTACTTGTTCTTTTTGAACCTACACTGTACCTGTCTTGCTTGTTGAACTTTAGCTCTTCTCTGACCTCAGCCAAACCAAGTTAATTCTATCTTCTAAATTGTTTTCTGATTCAAACTTTCATTGTGAACACCATTATACTCTAATTCATGCTGTCATCTCTTTTTTTTTTTTTTTTTTTTGGATCCGGTCATGGGGCCTGAACTCTGGGCCTGGGTGCTGTCCCCCAGCTCTTCAGCTCAAGGCTTGCACTCTACCACTTGAGCCACAGCGCCACTTCCGGCTTTTTTTCTTCTTGCTTATGTGGTGCTGAAGAATCGAACCCAGGGCCTCATGCTTGCAAGGCAAGCGCTCTACCACTCAGCCACCTTCCCAGCCCTGTCATCTCTTATTTAGCATACACAAAACAAGCTAAGGGGTCTCCCTGCCTCTGGTTTCTCTCCCCTGCTCTATCCACCTTCCAGATCAGGGCTATTTAATAGAAGCTTGTACATGATAGAAATATGTTAGACTTGCAGTGTCTTATACAGCCACTTCTAATGACATATGTAATGACACAATTCTAGATCATCTAGGTCATTGTCCTAAAATGCAAGAAACGTGCTAAATAATACCGACATTTCTGGAAAAAAAACAAGAGTCTAATATTGGAAAGTGTTCAATAATACAAATAAAATTAACACAAAACTATGCATATTCAAAAAACAGAATATTTTGTTATTTACAGTGATTATTTCTGCATATTGAACTTTGCAATTCAACCAACAATTGTTGAGAATCTACCTGATATGTGTCAGGTGACCTGCTTGATTTTGGAGAATGTAAGTTGTCCAGTCCCAGTTCTTGTTTTCCACCTCAATCAATTGTGCAAATATCTATTCTGTGTGGTGAGTGATGTAATAGGTGCAAGTGCCAGGCAGGCAACTGAGGATTTACCCCAGGTAGCTGATTTTTGAGAGCTCAAAGTAAAGTAATGCGTAAATTTAAACAGTCTGTGCATTTAAAGCCTCTTTATTCCCATGTCTACCTTTAAGCAGCTACCAAGAATAGATAGACTCAGATCAGGGCAGCTAAAGAGTCTATCAGGGCTGGAGGTATAGCTTGTTGGTAGCATGCTTGCCTAGCATGTGAGGCACTTTGAGATCCATTCCGGACATCCCCCACCCCTAGACAGAATCCTTGAAATGGAAACACAATGGGCTGTCCTGCTAGTATCCTCTTCTGTTTTAAGAACAAAGCATTTTCTACTGCTCATGCTAGGTTTCAACATGGCCAAGTTAGGTCATACAGGGTACTATATTAGCCATCAGGAAGGACCAATTCAAACCTCTAAATCAAAGGGCAAATATCAAATCAAAGAAACTTCTATTTCCCTCTCTTCTTCCCTATCAGGTGCGCGTCTTCCTCCAACCCCCTTCCCAGACAGGCACACATGCATACACATGCATACTCTCCTATGTATCTAATCTGCCACAAATCTAGGTGATCCTGTGATGGGAGAAGGGCCTGGCTAATCTGAGCACATGAGGCTGACAGACCACTGTTCCCAGTCATGGAGTGACTGGGTCTCATGAGGCAGGAAATTCAGATCTGTCCTCATCCATGTGGCTGAGTGGGTCAATGGTCTCAGTGGCTTTCTACCTGACTTATATTGGTGATATTGGAAACTTTTGAAATTTCTCATAAGGGATTCTGACTTTTCACAGTGGAAACCATCCAAGGGCCTTACAATCGGCCATGGAGCATGGCAGCGTATGATAGGAACATTTCTAGTCTTTGGATACATTCCATCAGCACAGAACTGGAAGCCCATGCTATCTAACATGAACATACAGGAGATTACATGTGGGAAGACAAACCTGCTGAATGAGAGTGACAAACATACTAGTAGCAAAATAACCTACATCCTAGTCAGGGAAATCTCCCTGTGCATTCTTTACCCGTCTCCACTTTGTCACCTGTGAAATGAATGCACTAAGTGCAATTAGGTCACAATCTCAGTTATATGGTAGTTTGAGCATCCAACTACATCTTTCCAGGCCCCAAACCAACACTTTAAAGCTCAGGAGGTCAAGCTAGGAAACAGTTTCTTCATATAATTGCATGTTTCCAGACAGTTGGATACTGGGCAGTGAGAAGAAGAAAAGGACAGAAGAGCCAAGGGCCTCGTTCTCATACTCCTAGCATTGGACTGCAGCTGTTTGCACCTGATAAATCACCTGGAAAGGCCTTTGACAGGGGCAGAACCAACAGACAAAAGAAAGCTAAGTTGAAACTCTGTCTCTTGGTTCCCCACAATCACCATCCTCAGCACATGAATGAGATGAAATCTTTTGCTGACACTTATTCATCTAAGTAAGCTAATTTGTTATCATGAAATACTGGGTGTCATTTCATATTGACTTATTAGGAATGAAAGTATTAATGGGTAATATATTGGGGAAAATCCTGAAATAGTAGAAAGACCAAAGTGGGAAAAAAACTGATAAAATCAGAACAAAGCTTGTACTTTAGCTAATAGAGCAATGTGTATTAGTTTCATGCTACTATGAAACAAATTAAACTGTGGTCCAGTAGATCAAATCTGACTAGAGGTCTGTTTTTGTTTTGTTTTGTTTTTGTGCAGGTCTTGTGGCTTGAACGCTCTATCACTTGAGCCACAGCTCCACTTCCAAGAGGTCTGTATTTCTTGTTTTAATTTTTATTTTTTTATTGTGTGTATTTCTTTTTTATAATATATATTTTTATTGTAAAGATTAAAAAAATTAGGTCTGTATTTCTTTTTTCTCTTTCTTTCTTTCTTTCTTTCTTTCTTTCTTTCTTTCTTTCTTTCTTTCTTTCTTTCTTTCTTTCTTTCTTTCTTTCTTCCTTTCTTTCTTTTTCTTGGTTGTGGTCTTGAACTCTGGGCCTGGGCGCTGTCTCTCAACTCTTCAGCTCAAGGCTAACGCTCTACCACTTGAGCCACATTCCCAGTCCCAGGTTTGTATTTCTTAAAGAGCTTAAAGCAAGAATATATGGGCCCACAATTAATGGCAGAAACAATTTCTGGGCTCACTGGATAAACCCTCTTGCTTCACTGCTTTCTAGTTAGTCCTAGCTAGTGTAGTTAGTCCCTAATCAAACTTAGAAGCTCTTGTTTAAAGGCTAAATGCTTATGATAGTAGTTCTTAAGGTGCTGTGCTCAGACTGGTAGCACTGAAGTCACCCTGGACTTACTGGAAACATAAATTCTAGTGTCTCATTCTAGCCCCACTCAACAAATTATGGTATAGCCCTACAGATGAATCTAACATGTGTTAGCACTTGAGAACCAACAGTGTAAGGAAAGGCATTTCTAGGATCAACTACCTTTGATAACAATATGTCCATTCTTTGTGTGAACCAGCCATCATTCTAGTGGTATTTGTATCTAAGGTAAAATAACTTTCCAGTGTTGTTTCTTCTCCCTCACCTCCCTTGTAGCAAAGAAAACTATAGCACTTAGCAATTCACACTAGGTATACTAACTGCCTTAGGAAAGTGGTATCTGTGGAACTGATCTAAATGACATTTACTGCTATAGAAAAATAGGTAAGTGAAAAGTCACCACAAATCTTCTAGATATACAAGATACTAACTGTGCTGAGCAATCTGGCATGGGTCCTTGGTAATACAGTGTATTATGATCTATCAAGCAGGTGTCTCCACCCTATGAAAAAATCTCAACCTACGGTCATCCGAGCATGAGCCTGCAGACGAAGGATCACTTGGCTCATGTTGAACACAACATGGGCAAGAGAGTGAGTAACCCCACCTGAAAAAAAAGTAACAACAACAAAAAAAAAGAGGAAAAGAAAGAGGGGGAAACAAGCAAAAATGAAAAGGGATGTGTGTGTGGAGGGGGAAGAATGTTGTTGCGATGAAGCATTCATAGACAACCTTGCCTTTCTCAGCCTGGATAAATGGACTCAGATTGGATCTCAACTTTGGCAGTGCAATCTACCACTAGCCTTTGTGGCCTGGCTCAAAAATTTCAACAGGATCAAGCAGATTCAGTCTTTCAAGACCCTAAACCAAAGGACTTCGGAGCTTTGTTAACAATACTACTAGAAACTGTTCTAAAAGAGCAGTGGATTTTGGGGGAGTTCTCAGAGGAGCCACAAAGGCTGCAGAGGCCAGTCTGTCACAAGCAGAGAAGACAGCAGGGGTATACAGGGAAACTGAGCCTATCACTAGCAAGACAGAAAATGAAAATACCCCTAACCCATAACAGACAGGCTCCTGGTAGATTGCCGAGGCCAGGAAACAGCTCACTATCCATCCTTCCTTCTGTTCCTACCCACTCATAGCAAAAAAGCAAAGCTACAGCACATATTCACCCTTAACTGAGAAAAGTGAACACTTCTGCATTGCCTTGTTTGCAGATACATAGGGACGCAAAATACTTCCCAGGTTAATTAAGTGGATTACTCTAGATGTATAAAAGGAAGGTGAACTCCGTTTTCTTTTTAAAAGTGATCCATCTGCTTATCAAGCAATGTTTTCTAAGTTAATTAAGTATGGAGCAGAAAGTCCTCCGAGCAGACACTTTCAATTAATTCTTAATTATGAATGCCCATGTATGTCCTCCAAATGGGCAAAAAATAAATAAATAAGAATATAGTGTGGGGAGACAAAAAGAAAGGGCATAGAGCAAAAAGCATTCTTGTTTTTGATGATTTTTTTTCAAATGTATCAAATGTTATCAACAGCTCTATATTAAGGTCTAAATCTACAATGAGAGTGGTTTCAAAACAGTGAGAGCACACACAAATTACAACACACTTCTTAATTTGTTCTTTAATTCTTACGTGTTGCTAAGAGACTGTCTTTTTCAAGGCTCAAATGCACAGATAATTCCAAATTTAGAAAACAGGCGAGGCGTACTTGCAAAGAAGCATCAAAAAGGCAGTCAGATAGAGGTAAAATTTTATTTGGTAGTGATCAACCCACATTTCTCCCATCAATTTCCTGAATCACATTATTGAATGCTTGGGTGACTCAGGCAAACTTCAAAATTTATCATCTACAGCTCTATGACAATGTGCTCTGTGAGTTTATACACATTCCAGTTTGTAATCTTCATAACCTTGCCAAAGGAGAAAAAGAGAAAGATCAACCTCTAAAATCAAAACAGCCTGCAACTGAACAAGACAATTGGAAGGTCACAGAAAGGCCATGGGTATATCATGACTTCTGGTAAGTGGTGAGGGATGTAGATCTTCACTAGGAATACAATGCAATCAAAGGTCATATGTGGAGCTGGAAAAGATAACACATCTTAACCATAAATACACGCTATAACAAAAATATCCATGTATAGAAATCATAGCATGCATTCTATCATGCTGTTAAGCAGATAAAGCTCACGTAAAGTTTTCACTGGACTTGCATGCCAGTCCCACCTTAGATCTCTGTAAAGCATCACAACCATCTTGGAGAATGGAAATAAAAAAAGTCTGAGCTTTCAAGAAACAATAGTTATGCCTACCCAACAAAATTCCTATGTAAAGATTCTAACCCTCAACATGCTGCTATTACAGGTTCAGCCTGGGGGAGATAATCAGGTCTCAAGGGGTGGAGCACTCACAATGAGATCAGCATCCTAAAAGAAATCTGAAAGAGTTCCCTCTCTCTCTTTCTACATGGGCACTCAGTGAGCAGTTAGCAGTGTGCCATCCAGATGAGGGCCCTCCCTAACCCCCAGCTGTGTTGACACCCTGATTTCAGAAGGCCTGTCTTCAGTACTGTGAGAAATACATTTCTGCCATTCCTAAGCACCCAGGCTGCAGCATTTTTGCTGCAGTATCCAAACACCCTCAATTCTCACACTCAAACATATCATTTAAATTTCTGTGAATACTGATTGCCTTGTCACGACAAGAGAGGAAAGATATGCATGCGTGGGGAAGGAGGGTGGAAGATAATGGGTTCCCGGCATCTTTTGTGTGGCCAATATATCCTTACATTAACTCAATCCTCACACCAGTTCATTTTTACAAAAAGGGAACTGAGACCAGAGAAGAAACTTCCCAGACTCCTGGGCAGTACAGATAGGCTTGAAACCCTGGTCTCTCTGGCTTCAAAGCAACACTAATTCTGTTTTCAGAGTCCAAATATGAGCATCTTCTTCTCAATGTTCCCACATATTTCAATCTCCATATGCTATGATAATCATTTCCAAGTCCCATCTCAGATCTCATCCTCTCTAGCGAAGTGGCCTTCCCATCATCACCAGATAAACTCTTGGGATACAGAGAACATGAAGGCCAAAAATTTCAGGTCAACACCTATTTATTTCTACAAAACCTGATATATTTGTGTGAGCTACAGTTTGCTCAGGACAGCATGTGTGCTTCCAATGGCTGTGGCAAGTGTAAGTTGCACAATGCATATTAGCATTCACTGTTGCCATATGTCCCCCATGGGCACCAGCCAAATCTCTAAAGCCACTCCTTCAAAACCCTTAGGAAGTAAGTTTATATTTATAATGAAGGGATAGTGATTATCATTAACTAATCCAAATGAGTTCTCCTCTTTCCATTTTTAAATTTCTTGAATTTAGAGCATCATTAATAATGGACTTGGTGTCTCATTTCATAAAAAGCTTACCATTTCACATATGAAGTCCGCAGCCAGCAAAAAAGAAGTCTTGGCAGTTTGTGCCTCAGGCAACAAAGGCCTTTTGGGCAAGTAGTATTTCTGTGTTGACAGGAACTGCCAGTTGTACTTACGTTAAAAATATAGACATCTCTATGGAATCTGTCTCTACCAAAGTACATTCACACTAATACACATCCACTTACCATGGAGGTGGTCAAGTCCAATGACAAGAGCAGAGCTCTTCTCCAAGGGAAACACATCCTAAAGGCAAAGAAAACTTTTCCTATATAGGATAGCATTCCACTACTACTGAAATGCTGTAAGTTGCCATGGCAGTAGGTGCCTGGCAGGTAAGTTAGAGCAGAAAGAGCCTTTGCTGTGAGCATCCCTAGGGCTCTTGAATGCCTCCATCCCTTGAAGCTACAAGACTAGCACAGGAAGTTTGGGTCCCAAATTAATGCAAGGAGGGCAAGTTCTACTAGTTAATTCTGACAGAAGCCTTTAATTAGAATCAAATGGGATGACAAAAATGGAAAGCAAATAGGAACTAATTGAACTGTAATATGATTTGCTTAGTTCAGAGTATTGTTCTACAACCAATTCAGAGAGATTATTCACCAATATATAAAATAGTTTAAAGTAAGTCTTTTTATTAAAAAATTAGGATTTTTAAAGAGCTTACAAAGCAGAAGCAGTAGCTCATTATGGAGACAAAGGTCATAATCCCAAAATGCATTTTTGGTCTGTCTGTAACACAGCATAGTAAGAGCCAGAGCTCTAATGAGGTGGCCTTTGGGGGTTAGGACCCCATGACTCTTCTTCACTTAGCATCTGAGTATTAGTTCTTCACTGTAGTAGCAGTCCTAACATTGGAGAATTAAGGAAGATAATACTTAACCTTTAACCAGTGCAGGCCCATAGGAAAAACTAGTCTATTCTCTTGTTGCTGAAATACTTATTAATACTTCTAAAAATGAAAAAAAGAAGCCAAAATGAGAGTGGAAATGGAACCAGAGAGGACTAACTTCAGAGAGTAGCTCTCAAGAGCAGCCACAGTTTAGAGATAATCATACAGACCTATCTCCTATGGCCAACAGATAATTAATCCTACTAATTTCACCACGTTTCCTTATGGGATATTTAGGTAGAAACCAATTGTTGGGTTTTTAAAGGACACAATCACACTTCCCATCATGGACATTTCTACTTCATGTAGAAATGCTGAAAGATCTCAGCAACACCCTCTGGAATGCCCATAGTCAGATTAGATCATACACTGGGAAAAGCAAACTTCATGTATTTCAGACAACTCATTCAGAGTCTTCCCCATTTGAAGAAGCTAGAACAATTCTTTTCCTTAGAAGTGCTTTCATCAACATCAAATCTGAAAGCCTCTTGAAGGTTGCAAGACCACCCCTTCATCAGCTGTTTTTAATGTTAAAAGGGTATCAATGGCAAAAATTGTAAAAGGAGAACACAGAGTTTAGCTAAAGACAAAGCAAGTAAGTCAGGCACTTGTATGGTCCAGAAATACCCTGGATTAGTATTTGAAGACTTCCACCCATGATGTCTTCTCATGCTGTATGTTTTAATGCTTTTGTGGTATCTGAAGGAAGTAACAATAGTGAATAAAATGAATCTGGCTAAGTAACAAGACCTGTGGCCTAAATGTCACTCATGGAGGGTAAGAATGTTCTGTGCCATGTTAGATCTAGTCAGAAAACAATGGAGAATACCCCTCACCTCTAGTTCCTCTAATGGCAGAAAAAAAAGAGACCTGAATAGTCCACTTAAGCATTGGAGATGGAGTTCAGTGAGTTCAGTGATAGAATGTTTGTTTATCATATATAAGACTTTGGGTTCAACTTTGGGCATTTACCCAAATGATCACAAACAAGGCCACACTAAAGCTACTAGCACGACTATGTTTATTGCAGCTTTATTTACCATAGCTAAGATATGGAACCAATCCAGGTGCCCCTCAGTAGATGAATGGATCAAAAAAATGTAGTATATAGACACAATGGAATTCTATGCCTCCATCAGAAAGAATGACATTGCCCCATTTGTTAGGAAATGGAAAGACTTGGAAAAAATTATATTAAGTGAAATAAGCCAGGCCCAAAGAAACATAGGTCCCATGGTTTCCCTTATTTTCAATATCTAGTATATGTCTGAGTCAAGCAGAAAAGGTCAGATAAGTTGCTGTTAGGGAAATGAACCCTAAGATATGTATTCAAATGTTTTTTTTTCTTTCAGGTGGTTGTTTCTAACACATTTATAAGATTATTTTTTTGTTGCTTTGTATGTCCCTCTCCTATGGTTAACCCCTGCTTTCACTGTATTTGAGGTTGGTATAATTTGTGGAGGGGAAGGGAAAAAACAAACCGTTTAAATAGGGATACAGGTGGACCCATTGCAACAATGAGATGTACAAGTCGTTATGTGGAAAAACGAACTTTACAACTTTGGTGGGGGGAGGAGGAGGATCGGGTTGGGGGGAGGATGGGAAGGGATGGGAAGGAGAAACAAAGGAGGAGGCTACAATGCTTGATAAGAAATGTACTCATTATCTTGCCCATGTAATTGTAACCCCTCTGTACAGTATTTTCACAATAAAAATTTTAAAAAAGACTTTGGGTTCAGTCCTTAGAACCTCTGGAACGTTTAGTTTAAGATTTGCAAACTTGATACGGAGCAAGGAATCAGAATTGTGTCTAGTTATTTATTTTTGGCGAAGCGAGGTGGGATACCATGCAAAGCCAAATACTTTCAAAACATTCTTCAGTCACTAGGTCACATGTCAGCATTTAATGCATCAAATCAGTAGAGAAGTCATCAATTTCTCGAAGAGAACTCAACAGCGTAAAAGCAACTCTTAATATTTGACATGATTTTATATTCAACCTAATTACTGGATAAAATATTTCTGAGAAAGGGAAGAAAGGATTTACTTGAAGTCATAATAGTGAATCTCAGAGATGGATAAAATCTCAAACCACACACACACACACACACACACACACACACACACACACACACACACACAAACACACACACATACACACACAAGAATCAAAGTACAGAAAAAGAATGAAAACTTAAACTGGTTAAAACACTTACATTGTCATTGGTTTAATTGAATTATGGATACTGGTGGGATTTTAATCTCAGTATAGAACTATAGTAGCATGAAAAGGCCTTCATGCTACTATACTTCATGACAGCATTAAAACTGATCATGGGGCTGGGAATGTGGCTTAGTGGTAGAGTGCTCACCTAGCATGCATGAAGCTGTGGGTTCGATTCCTCAGTACCATATACACAGAAAAAGCTGGAAGTGGCACCATGGCTCAAGTGGTAGAGCACTCACCTTGAGCAAAAGAAGCTCAGGGACAGTACTTAGACCCTGAGTTCAAGCCCCAGAACTGGCAACACACATACAAAACTGATCATGTACACAAAAGGCCTGCAAACAGAGGTACAGAGTATTATGCTGGTTCTTAGCAGAGTGAAGTTTTTTTTGTTTCTTCTTTTCTTTTCTTTTCTTTCCTTTTTCTACTGAGGATTGAATGCAAGGCCTCGTTCTTGCCAGGTAAGCACTCTAACTAATTTGTGCTTTTATTTTAATTTCTTTTTTTCCCCCAATAAAACCTATTGCTTTGCGTGAACCTTCAATGATGATTTCCTGTCTCCTCCTCCTGAGTAGTTGAGATTACAGAGTGTACCACGATGCCTGGCCCCTAAAGCAACTGTTTCTTCTGGATAAATGACAACAGTACCATGTCTTCCTGAATTGTTACCATGAGCTGCTTCCTGGGTGCTAAGAAAGAAGGAAGCTCCTTAAATGACTAATGGATGCTAATGAAAAACTGTGAGCAAAATTTAAGAAGGAAGCTAACTGGTGGAGAGAACTGTGCATGCATACTTTATTATGAGATAAACTCAAAGGGCTGTTGTCCCATGCCAAGAAGCAAACGCTAATGCAGGAGAAACTGTCTTCCCCACTTAGGGATGGAAGAAAAGAGCTTGGAGTGACCATTCACTGCCACCAGTGTCAATACGACCACTGTGTCAGAGACAAGTCAGCAATGCCTTCTTTTCCTTTCTAGTACATCAAATCATAGTATGTATAAAACTGGTATGAAATATTAGTTCTTTAGAGAGGGGACTTCAGAGCCATGCTCTTTAGTTCAAATTTTGACTCTGTCTCACTCACTAGCGTAACCCTGAGCAACTTATTCCCTCACCTACCAAACAGAACAACACTAGCTGTTGTAGTTTGGATCTGGAGTGTTCCCCTAGAGTCCAGTGGCTTGGTTGTCATGGTGATATTGGAAGGTGGAAAAACCTTTAGGAGGCAGAACCTAGTGAGAGCAAGTTAGGTCTTTAGGGGCAGGTCCTTAGAGGAGACACTGGCTTCTTGCCCCTCCCTTATGCTCTGCGTCCCCAGCGGTGGGAAGTGAGGGTTTTCTCTGCCATGTGCTTCCTGCACAGGTGCAACCTCACTACAGGCCTATAGACAACAATGCAACCTGACCATGAACTGAAACTTCTGAGACCAGGGGCCTAAATAAACCTTTCCTTTAAAGTTCCTATTTTCAGTTTTTTAGATAGTACCCATCTAATAAAGCTATTAAAATAATTAAGGGAGATAGCATTTGTAAAGAGCTTAGAAAATCACTTGGAAAATACAGCAAGCGTTATATCATATGAGTACTTAAATATAACTAGCAGCTGGGTGTCATGGCTTACTCCTGTAATCCTAGCTACTCAGGAGGTTGAGTCTGAGGATAGTGGTTTAAAGCCAATGGAAGCGGGAAAGTCTGTGAAATTCTTATCTCCAATTAACCACCAGAAAGGTGGAAGTGGAGCTATGGCTCAAGTGGTAGAGCATTCATTTTTAATGTTAAGAAATGGAAGCAATGTTTATTAGTTTATAAGGCTCTTCTGGGGTGGTATTAGAGGAAGGGAGGACTAAAGGACAGATTAGTCAGTTTGGTTGAAGTGGTATGTTTGCATGAATGAAAACAAAGCAATGAAACCTATTGAAATTGTCTTAAGAAATAGGGAGAGGGCAAGGGAGAGTGATAGAGGTAGAGAGTGCAATCAAGATACATTGTGTGCGTGCATGGAAATGTTGCAATCAACTCTCCTGTGTAATTAACATTTGCTAATAAAGTAAAGTAGGGTGAATGCAGGGAACTTAGTAATACTAGAGCTAACACAGGTACAGAGCAAACCCACAACAGAAGGCCTTAATGTATTGAATATCAAGGGGAAAGAAAATTGAATAGCATGTCAAAGTGATGAATTACCTTAATGTTTTAAGAGGTACATTCACTGTAGACTTCATCCCTCATATCCTAGGAGATGAAATTCTTAGATTCCCCCTCACGATTGGAGTGAAGCAATAACAGAGCATATGTTAGCGCCCAATGATGCAAAGAACCAGGAAGCATGAGGGTGACTGAGCAATGATCTCTGAAATGTCAGCCAAGCAAAACTTGCAAACCAAAGCATTCTGTGCTAAGTGTCATGAAAACAAAACCTAAGACCTGGATGCAAACCATGGCTCAAGTCTGACTAATATAATGAATGGCAAGTAACTGTAAAATGGGATCTAAACAGATGACCAGTGGCTTGGATTTGATGAACTTAGTTATGACCCCAAATCAAATCAGCTTATAACCAGATTTTCTCATCTCAGCTGGTCAGATGATTTTCCTGGCTCTGATAAGGTTTCTATAATTGTGGGAATATACTACTGTATTATTTTGTATTCCTAGAAAAGCCTCAAAATGTATGTTTCTGTAATGCTGGAAGTTATAAAAATATATGTTGTTACAAAACTTGGAAAGTTTAAGAATAACAAATGAACTGTCATGGTTTTTTGCGTAGTTGAGAACAGGATTAAGTGGGGTGTGTTTTGTAATCTCTGGATCTCTGTGTGCTGTTTCCAGTGTTAACATGATTGAACAAAGCGTTGTTGTACTTTAAATTATTACAAGATATAAGTCTACAATCCATGTTTACAGAAGACTAACAAAAGTGGTTTTCAAAATTTGATTTTAGATAGTGCTTCTCTCCATGCACAAAATCCCCTTGGATATGAAAGCATATATAAAGTGGGTCATCACAAGAATGTCCAGAGGGATGTAAATTGTATTTCTCCACATGAAAGAAAGACTATTCAGAGACAGAGTAATCCACTACTACTCCCATCACAACACCCCCTAAGACAAACAAAAGCTCAAGGTAACAATAGAGAAAGACAGGAGAACGTTACACAGTTGACAAAAGGTCTTTAATAGTCTATTAAAAGTAGGACATGGGAATAATTGGACATTAACCACCACAGACCCTGGCTCCAATGATTTGCACAAATGCATTCGGACATGCATAGCAAAACAACACATCCGCATTCTTTCAGTTTCAGCTTTGAAGTAAAATGAATCTGAAATGATGAGGAAGGCTCCTGTGTATGGAGCAATTAAATAAAATGGTGATGTCTTAGATGAGGAGAGGGGTGGAAGTGGGGCTGAAAAATGCTCTGAACATTCCTGACTCATTTCTTCCTGAATGACTCAAAGGAAACCAATCAACTCTGAAGCCTTCGGTCTATCTCTTCCTGGCAACTTTGATTCCTTATAACTTTTAGATTTTTGTGTGCGTTAGGCTGGCTATCATCCTCTCTACCAGTTTCTTTCCATACCCATGGGAAGGTCTTCTTCTCATGCTCCCAAATGGGAAGAAGGGAATGAAGAGCTGGCATTCATGCATGGTTCCCCAACCTGTACCAAGTTCAGCAGAGGGAAACCTCCACTATCATCTCATTCCATCACCATGAATCTTCAGAGCTACCATCACTCTAGCTTTATAGATGGAGAAACTGGAATTCTGAGGAAATGAGCAAATTGCCACAGGTCATTAGAGCAACTGAGTATCTAGACTTGAGCCCAGTCTGCTAGCACAACCTGCGTGCTTGCTCTTCTATGACCCTGAGCTGCCTTCTATACCTCACCCCTTACTAAGCCTACTGCTGTTCTTTCTCAGAGCAACTTCAAGTCAAAGACCTTGATCTGAAACTGAGCACCATAAGAGCAGGAGATAGAATGTTCTGGTATAAGTGTCCTTCATCAATCCAATCAATACTTCCTACATAAACTATATCACCCCCAACACAGATTGCAGTAACTTTTGGTGTGACCTGAAGAATCTAAAGGACCACTAAAGCTCCTTCTATGTGTTCTGGACAGACATGATCAATGAGCTCTCCAAGCCTGCTTTCTCCAATGTCAGGTGTGGCAAGGGGGCCTGGAAACAAGCATCCTGCTCCCAGAGGCTGATAGAGCATCAGCCCTCACTCTTTTAACACTGTCCTCATCATCACACTTTCTCAGCATTAACAAGCCCGGAGAAAGACTTTAAAGCCAGCCTGTGAAAAAGCGCTTAGGCAAACACCAGCTAAGACCATTTTTAAAAGCTAAAAGCTGAAAAGAAATTAACCTTCTATTTGTTTTAAAATGTAGTGCACAGTGTACTGGGGACGTGCAGAGGACAATCAGCTGACTTGGCTGTTTATGATCTCAATCATGCAGAGAGAACAGGATAGAGTTTTGCTTTTTTTTTTTTTTTTTTTTGGGTCCGGTCGTGGGGCCTGAACTGTGGGCCTGGGCACTGTCCCTCAGCTCTTCAGCTCAAGGCTAGCGCTCTACCTCTTGAGCCCCAGCACCACTTCCGGCTTTTTTTTTTTTTTTTTTTTTTTTTGCTTATATGGTGCTGAGGAATCGAACCCAGGGCCTCAGG
This sequence comes from Dipodomys merriami, assembly GCF_024711535.1. Classification (NCBI taxonomy): domain Eukaryota; kingdom Metazoa; phylum Chordata; class Mammalia; order Rodentia; family Heteromyidae; genus Dipodomys; species Dipodomys merriami. Next base: position 25,281,971 of record NW_027202271.1, read on the forward strand.
CATGCAAGGCAAGCCTTCCCAGCCACCTTCCCAGCCCTGCTTATTTTAGTGGAAAAAAACTTAGCCAGGTGCTGGGATCCTAGCTACTCAAGAGGCTGAGATCTGAGGATCATGGTTCGAAACCAGCCTGGGTAGGAAAGTGCGTGAGACTCTTATCTCCAATTAACCACCCGAAAACTGGAAGTGGCGCTCTGACTCAAAGTGACAGAGTGCTAGCTTTGAGCAAAAGAGATTAGGGACAGTTCTTAGGCCCTGAGTTCAAGCCCCACAACTAAAAAGAAGAAAAAGAAAAAAGAAAAAACCTACCTTAAGAGGCAAAAGAAATACAGTTCCCCTAAGCAAAAGGCATATATGAGAGGAGAAAAATGAACTTCCCATGAACCCAGAACAAGGCAGGTATTGGAGGGAAGACATTAAAGAGAGGACATTAATTCTTTGGAACTTTTCTTCATTTCTTTATTAGTAATACATTCAGGATGTTGGGGTAAAAATAATTTAGCATATTAGGTTCATAAAGCAGATGCCCGTGAACAAATTCTTAAGGACATTGCAATCATGTCTGTGTACTTTTGACTTACAGCACTTTATCCAGGCTAACCCACCATACTAGAGAAGATTATCCATGGAAAAGGCCTTAACAACCACTTAAAGATGTCTCACAATAATCAAAACCGCCACCATCACCTGCCTTTCATGTGCATTAGCAACCGTTCTTGATCTCTAGCTGGACAAAGGAGCAGTCAATTGCTTAGGAAAACTTTCAGTCTTAGGTCGCCCTTCCATCCTGGATACCATACTGCCAGCAGTTTACCCCTCTAATCACACTTCTCCCCTATCATGCTATAACTACTGGTCTACCTCCTTAGCCACCTGAACATTTGGAAGCCCAGGTTTTTGTCTTGGTTACTACTAAATCTCTGTTGAAGTCTTTGCACTACTAAAATCTCCAAGAAAAACACTTGTTTCCTTTCTCTAGTTAACAAAAGGAAAGATGACATCAATTTCAAAACACTATTCTTATGTGTCTGCAGTGCAACAAAATGGTGATTTAGAAAGGATTCTAATTAGAAATTCAGATAACATAGTGAAAACCTATTTCAGAAGCTAGATAACCCATTCACTTACCAGACAATTATTGTTTCTCAGGCCTAACTTCCTGCCTGGGATAGTATCATAATCTAGGACCTCCACGTTGCCTGGGGAATCATTTTCTTTTCTGAACACTGACAAATTTGCCAAATAGCATAAGCAAGGATGGTTTCCTTTGTGGTTCCATGGTTGGTTTACATCTTGCACACTGTGATGTCCATTTCAGGCTGGTTCTACCTCTCATTGTTCAGGACATATTCCACAACTTAAGAGGGTCACCAGCTGTCAAAGCAGGAGTACTGAAAATGGAGTGAGCAACATTAATGACCACCCTAGGAGGTTTGGCAGAAATTTAACACTGCATCAGTAGTTAGCTTTCTGCCTATGGCATACCAAAAGGTAACCCTGAATTGATAGATTCAATTAATTTTTTATTTTGTTTTAGCAAAAGCTAGTAGGACAAATGCCAAGTATTGATTCAGCATATGAGGCAATTTTCCAAACATAAAATCTACCCTAACCTAATTGCCCAAGAAGAGAACATATCTAAGCTCCCTGATAATCTATCTAACAATTTTACTAAGAGACTAATGTGGCTCTAAAACTAAAAACAGATTTGTCCCCCAGCTGCTCCTACATACAGACACAGGGCAGCCTTGGCATTAACCAACTGCTTCCACCTGGCCCTGTCAAAACCCATTAGCTTGTAAATGATACATTGATGTACCTGGCATGGAGTGTCTACAACTCCTGTCATTTACACCTGCATTTCGGAGAAATACCAATTCAGTCTTGCAAACATACATGCTTAAGGAAAGCTCCCAGCAGAGGGAACCATGCAGAGAGCTCAAGGGAGAGGCAAGGGTGAAAACAATTTTAAATTCTAAAGACAAAGGCCTGGACAAAACTGTCAATGGGGAGGAAGAAAAGTAGGAGGTTTGGAAGGTTTGAGCAACACTCCTATTTATGGGAGATTTGAAATGGAAAAAAAAATCAGAAAAAGAAGCAGAAAGAAAGGAACACACTAGGAGTTGATAGATCAAAAGATTCCTGGTCTAGAGTGTGAACAATAATTACTGGGGCAGCGAAGAAGACCTCAAGGATGACAAATTATATAAAAGACACTGGTGGTTTCTGGTTGACGTTTCCCTCAGCAATGAGTGGAGGTTACTCATGGCTGTGGGGGCACACCACTCTCACCTTCCCTGACAGCCATAGTCTTCCCTCCCCAACCCTCCACTGTCTGGCTGACTTCTTTAAAGTCCAGCTCAAGGCCAAGGCCCTGGAGAAAGCTTTCTAGGCTTCTTGGTGGAAGCCCCAAGGCTTGGTGCCCTGTGCTGCTGTATTATCACGACAACATCACACCCCACTTGAGTATTCTATTTAGTCAGATGAGACTTCCCGTGACAACTTAAGAGAAGAAGCCAATCTTAATGGTCTTGGTGTTCCAGGCACTAGTTGAGTTTTTGGCACAAAGCAGGCATTTGATGCATGTTTCTATAGAAAGGGAATCAAGGAGGGAGGGGCTAACAAGACAGTAAAAATGTGTCCAATAACTTGAAGGGCTGAAGGCTGATGAGGGCCATGTTGTTTTATCCAATAGCAGCAGCTCTTAGAGAGGAATAAGCATAAGATGCTGGGAAAATAAGAGAAGGAAACAACAGACAAGACACAAGCATTGTGTGTGTGTGTGTGTGTGTGTGTGTGTGTGTGTGTGTGTGTGTGTGTGTGTTTACATTTCTGGCAGGACATTTCTCTGAGACAGCAGGCCATGCAAAGGATAGAATGAAAGAAGTCCCAAAGTGGACAGGAAGAGAAGCTCATGCTGGGTACTCAGCAGGGTGGGAAAGCATGGCTCTTGGCCAACACGGAGAAACAAGAAGAGGGCAGAAAGCTTGAGGAAAGGAGTTGATTGGGAAGGAATTGATAAACTGAACAAACAAGCTTCTGTAATCTTCCTTTTAAACATCTAGGCAGTCCTACTCTTGTCAATTAGCTCAAGTTTTTCCCTGAAACTCAGGACTTTTCTTGGTTTAGACAATTAGTTTCAAACACAATTATTATAAGTGTGTAATTTGGTATTTCCTATCTTCCCTAAAATGTTAAAAAATGTAGAGTCAGCAGCTGGTGGCTCCACCTGTCACACCTAGCTACTGAGGAGGCTGAGATCTAATGATCCAGGCTCAAAGCCAGCCTGGGCAGAAAATTCCAAGAGACTTTTATCTCCAATTAACCATCAAAAAGTCAGAAAGTGGATCTGTGGCTCACGTGGTTACAGCACATGACTTGAGTAAAAGAGCTAAGAGACAGTGCCCAGGGCCTCAGTTCAAGCCCCAGTACAAAAAAAGAAAAGGAGAAAAGAAAAAGAGAGAGAAAGGAAAGAAAAGAAAAGAGAAAGAAAGAGGGATGCCGAAGCACTTCTGATATGAGCACAAGCACTGTGAAGCAAATAAATCAATCCTATAAGGTTATCAAAAAGCACATTAGGAAGGAAGCTGATGTCGGCAGAGTCTGGACCACTCATCCTTATCCACCGTCCCTGATGACCTTGTAAGAGCTATTGATACTACTTAATGCTGGAAATGGACAGCCTGCTACTTATCCCCCTCTTTACAAAAACACAGCAGATGAACGGTTCAATTCACAAAGAGCAGAACTATTCAGAACCCTGTAAAATATGTCACAATGTGATTCACACATATGTATACATGTATGTATGTTCAGGAGCAAGCTTCCTAATGCTGTTAAAATACAATTGCATCGTTGTGACTTTATTAAACCAAATCTCAAGCAAGACATCATGTCCTTTACTTTTAGGTCAGAGATGGTCACAGCAAGCCAAGTGACACAGTGGCTGCAGTTGTACAAGGTATTGATTAAAATTACATCAAGTACAGCTGCCCTCCACAGCAATTTAGCTGTCAATGCAGGAAGACATTAGCTCTGGGCCAAGTGACAGCACAATTCCAAGAGCCATGGGGATGTTCTCGGGTCACCCACCTCCGAACAGCTTAGGACTGACACAGAGAGATAAGATTCAAGACTATTTGTCATTGCCAGTCCTTTCTCTCCTGGGAGGATCAGTAAGAGGTTTTAACCAAGTTTACATTTTTCATGTTTTTCATTGTAAAAATACTGTACAGAGGGGTTACAGTTACATGAACAAGGTAATGAGTACATTTTCTATCAAGATTTGTTGCCCTCCTTTGTTTTCCCCCTACCATCCTCCTCCACCTCCACAACTACACTACCCGCCCCCCCCCCCCCCCCGCCTAAGTTGTAAAGTTCGTTTTCCATCATAGTGTCTTATACATCTCATTGTTACAATGGGTCAATCTGTATCCCTATTTAAGCATTTTGATTTTCCCTTCCTCTCCCCCAATTAGTGAAGTGTATATACAAGATGCAGGGCACTGACATCAAATACAGTGAAAACAGGGGTTATACTGTGAGGGAGGAACATACAAAGAAACAAAAAAAAAATCACATGGTACATTATAAATATGTTAGAAACAATAGAAAGAAAAAAAACAGTTGTGTCCCTATCTTGGGGTTCATTTCGCTTAACATCAGCTTATCTGGTCATATTTACATACTTTTGACCTTTTCTGCTTGTCCCAGACATATACTAGTTACTGCAAATAAGGGAAACCATGGGACCTTTGTTTCTTTGGGCCTGGCTTACTTCACTTAATATAATTTTTCCCAAGGCTTTCCATTTCCTAACAATTGGAGCGATGCCATTCTTTCTGATAGAGGCACAGAATTCATATATATATATATATATATATATATATATAATATATATATATATATATATATATCACATTTTCTTGACCCATTCATCTACTGAGGGGCATCTGGGTTGGTTCCATATCTTACCTATGGTAAATAATGTTGCAATAAACATAGTTGTGCTGGTAGCTTTAGTTTGGTCTTATTTGTGATCATTTAGGTAAATGCCCAAAAGTGTGATTGCTGGGTCATAGGGGAGCTCTATGTGGAGTCTTTTAAGCAACCTCCATACTGCTTTCCAAAGTGGTTGAACAAGTTTACACTCCCACCAACAATGCAGTAGGGTTCCCTTCTATCCACATCCCTTCCAGCATCTGTTGTTATTAGAGTTCTTGAATGTAGCCATTCTAATTGGAGTGAGGTGGAATCCCAATGTTATTTTGATTTGCAATTCTTTTATGGCTAGAGAGGTTAAGCATTTCTTCATGTGTCTATTGGCCATCCTTCTTTCCTCTTTAGAGAAATTTCTCTTTAAGTCTTTAGCCCACTCATTTATTGGGCAGTTGTTTCTTTGAGGATTTGTTGTTGGGGGATTTAATTTTTTAAGTTCCAGGTATATTTTAGATATGAGACCCTTGTCAGTTGTATGGCTAGTGAAGATCTTCTCCCAATCCATGGGCTTTCTATTGATCTTGCTAGCTATGTCCTTTGCCATGCAGAAGCTCTGTAGCTTCATGCAATCCCATTTGTCCAACCTTTCTTTGATTTGTTGTGTTTCTGGGTCTCTATTAAGAAAATTTCAGCCTGTGCCAAGGAGACCTAGGGTTTCTCCTATTCCTTCCTGTAATGTTTTCAGGGTGTCTGCTTTGACTCCGAGGTCTTTGATCCATTTGGAGTTGATTCCGGTGCAGGGTGATATATAAGGATCTAGCTTTAGTTTTCTACAGGTGATTAGTCAATTTTGCCAGCACCATTTACCTAAGAGGCTGTCTTTCTTCCATTCTAATTTTTTAGCTTCCTTATTGAAGATTAGATGGCTATAGGTCTGTGAGTTCATTTCTGGGTTTTCAATTCTATTTCTTTGGTCCTGAGGTCTGTTCTTGTGCCAATACCAAGCTGTTTTGATTACTATGGCTTTCCAGTACAGTTTGAAATTTGGTATTGATATTCCTCCAGCACTGTTCTTTCTCCAGAACAATGGTATAATCCCTGCAGGGTGCTATTTTCTTCAGTGCCACAAAGAGTAGAGAAGGGCAGATTATTACCTATTCAAGCAGACTAGTTATCAATACATCAGAGTTGATTTTCATTGCTACTAAATTAAGAAATTTGCATGTTTTCAGCTTACTTCTGCCTTTTGTCCTAATGTATATTCAGCCAACTGATCCCTCAGAGATTGCATTTTGAACTTCAGTAAATAAGACAGATGAAAACCACTCGTTTTTCATGAGCTATATTCAATTGTCCTACTTAAAAGTCAGTAAGAGATAATCTGTGAACCACTTCTATCCTGGCACTTATTCCTACAGCACTGCACAACCAGAAAGGATTAAATCACTGACCTAACTCTGAAATTAAGCAAACTGAGGACTGGTAATGGGAGTCAGCTTGCTGAAGCCACAGGCTGGCTGGGGGTAGAGCCAAGATGACCTCGAGCTGCCTCTTCACATTATTATCATGTGCTTCCCCACCACCACGATATTCAACTGCCATAATGTGCATAAGTTTGATAAATTTGTCTTCCCCCAAAGAATGTTAAAAGCCCCAAGTTAAAAGCTCTGTACCTTTACTCTTTATACACTAAGTGAAATAGACAGACAATGGATGATGACGATACGAAAAAAAGCAGTGCATTATATTACTAAGTAATCCCAGAAGTGTTATGGACTTGCATGCCTAAAGACGTGTACTTTAGCTCTGTCTGTAAACAATTGGGGCTCCTATCATTTTGATTGATCAAAGTGGCTAATACTAACCTTCCTCAGTCATCTAAGGACCTTAAGCAGCCCACAAAGATACATGCTATATAAGCCCTTTAGAGCAGAAAGTGAACTCCTAACTTTATATACAAGCATGTATGATGTACCATCGCCTTTTAAAAGTGGTCCATGTTTTCCTGTCTGTACCACAGAGATAAAAATGATAGACTATTATGGTGAACTCTCACTACTACATATTACATCAGAAGTCCTTACAGTGTAGTCTGGGAACTGCTAGATGTCTTTAGAACCTCATCAAGGGATGTATGAGTTGAAAACCAGGACAATGCTCTTTTTCTTTCTCCATCTCATTCTCTCATGAATACATATGGGTTTGGCTTATGTCTGTGATAGTCAAACCAACTGACTGTGGAAGCTGGTAAGTACCTAGCTATCTGCCACCATGCCACATATTAGAGAGTGTTGTGAGTTATAGATAACCTTCTTACATTTTGTTTGGGAAAATACTATTTTTTCTATTAAGAATATGCTTACATACTTGTTAAAAGAATTTAAACATTTGAAAAGTTCCTTAGCATTAATTTCTAATAAATTATCATCAGAGTTGACAACAAAAACAAAAACCCTCACAGTCATCATCAGAACAAACGTCAGTATCAGGGTGGAGATATTTAATTGCTGAAATTTAGACTTTCATATCTGTATAAGAAGTAAAGACTTGGGGTGGGACAGGGAGAGGAAGGAGCTCCAGAGAACTCTGAGCTTTTGTATCCAAAGCAAACTGCTGGCTTCAACATGAACAATATACTCTATACCTAATTCAATAACGTTTTAGTGTGTGCATAAAGGATTGATGAGCAGGCAATTTATGAATACAGTAATCCCTCTTTATCCATAGGGAATATGTTCCAAGGACTCCAATGACTACTTAAAACTACAGTTATAGTCTATGTTTATAGTCTATGTATTTAGAAACTAGACACAGGAAAAGATTAAGAACTAATGATAAACCTATACTGTAGAAGTTATGTACATTCAGCCTCTTCTTTCTGAAAGTAGACCCACCCTTCTTGGGAGAAGAGAGGATGCAAAGCCAATGTGATAAGATGAAGTGAGTGGACTGAGGTAATCCTTAGGCTACTACAGAAGAGATACTCGAATATAAGCACTCTGTTAGATACTGTCCATTTGATAACCAAAACTAAGTAAAAGGGTAACACAGACAGTGTGTATATACTGGATATAGGGATTCCATACTAGATGGGATTGGGTGAGATCTCATCAGAAAGGTGCATACTTTAAAATTTACGAATTTTCCTGGAATTTTCAATTTCGGGGTTTTGGACTGTAGTTGACCACAGGTATCTAAAGCCACAGAACCATGGATAAAGAGGAATGGCTATATACTACTTCAATTAAAAAAATAGTAAAACCACACAAAGGAAAGAATAAAGCAGTGAATTGGTTAAAGAGCAGCGAACATGTGTTCATGATGGAGCCCATGTTCAGAAATGTCGTTGGGTTTCCCAACTCAGTATCCTTGCACAAGATGCATCCCTCATTCTTGAACACCAAGAAACCTACTTTGCCTAGCACCATTTATTCTTACATGCTTCCTTCCTACTAAAAAGTTGGAAAGCTGGATGTATTTGTTTTCCCCACAGGGCAACCCAGGTGCTGAGCATACCAAATCTGCCAATAAACATTCATTTCCAGATGGATCTGACATGTGTAGGAATAGTGGGGGACTGTTGTACTCCCAGGAGAAGAACAGGTCATTTTAGATCAGCTTTCAGAACAAAGATGGTTTTTCCTTCATTTGAAATGGAAAGAACTTCATCATGTGTCCACTCTTTCAATGGACACATATTTGTGCAGTACCACACACTGCTTTATATTAAATATTGGGGGAAGCCGGGCGCCAGTGGTTCAGCCTGTAATCCTACCTACTCAGGAGAATGAGATCCAAGGATTGCAGTTCAGAGCCAGCCTGGGTAGGAAAGTCCATGAGACTCTTATCTCCAATAAATCACCAGAAAACCAGAAGTGGCGCTGTGGCTCAAGTGGTAGAGTGCTTGCCTTGAGTTGAAGAGCTGAGGGACAGCGCCCAGGCTCAGAGATCAAGTCCCACGACGGACAGAAAAAAAATTGGGGGAGTTCAGGTACCTATGGCAATGCTCATGCCTCACTCAGGATTATTTGTTAAAAGTTAAAACAACGTAAACAAGAGATGTCACTCACTTCTCTCCACTACATGAATGCTATGAAGTTCCTGTAGCCCTAAAGAATTGGTGGGCTGTACTTTGGAGGAGGGTATTAAACATGTCTTCAAAAAATATTTCTCTAAAATTTAAGCTTAAATGTTACCGTGAAGCAGTAATGTTTTTCACTTCAGTTTGGGCACAGCTCAACAAATCACTCATCTGAGAAGACTTTCAAATATAATACTTACATTACATTTTTTTAAATTCCCACTTGAATATCATTCCTATGAAGACATCATTTTCAAATTATGATTTAACCAAGATATATATATATATATATATATATATATATATATATATGGCTGTGTATCCCAGGACTATTATTTACTTGTTTGTTTATTCATTCATTCACTCACTTATTCATTCATTCATTCATCCAGAACAATGATGTATATATGTATGTCAGAGGTCAAACCCAAGGCCTCAGAAATGCTAGGGAAATGCTATATCTCTAGACAACCCCCCTCCCCCCCCGCCAGAGATTGTTTTCATTTATTTTTTATTTTATTTTTTTATTGTGAAAATACCATACGGAAGGGTTACAATTACTGGGCAAGGTAATGCGTACATTTCTTTTTTTTGGGGGGGGGGGTCCAGTCATGGGGCCTGAACTCTGGGCCTGGGCACTGTTCCTCAGCTCTTCAGCTCAAGGCTAGTGCTCTACCACTTGAGCCACAGCGCCACTTTTGGCTTTTTTCTTTTTGCTTATGTGGTGCTGAGGAATCGAACCCAGGGCCTCAGGCATGCAAGGCAAGCGCTCTACCACTGAGCCACCTTCCCAGCCCAATGAGTACATTTATCAAGCACTGTTGCCTCCTCTTTGTTTCCCCTTACTCTCCCTTTATTTTTTATTTTATTATTTTTATTCATTGTTATTGTAGAGGTAATGTACGGAGATGTTTCGGTTATGTAAGTTAGGTAAAGAGTACAATTCTTTAGAACCATTTCTCCCCTTCCCAAGCTCTCTCTCAGGTGTTCCTTCCCATCCTCATCCACAAGATGGACAGTTCATTTTCCAAATATCTAGGGAGCATCACTCTTGTATTTGTTCACCCTCGCTCCACCTTTTCTGTGCCCCTAGACCCTCCCAAATACAAACAAACAAAAGGAAATGAAAACAAAAACAGCAACCATTTACCATAGTCAACATATGGAATCAACCCTATCCAGAAAACGTGATACACACACACACACACACACACACACACACAATGGTATTCTACTCATACATCAGAAAGAATGATGACATTGTACCTTTCATAAAGGAATAGAAAGTCTTGGAAGAAATTGTATTGAGTGAAGTGAGCCAGAGCCAAAGAAACACAGGCTGCATGGTTTCTCTCATTTGTGGAACTAGGAAGAATGTGCCTATAAATCGACAAGTAAACACACTGAATGGTTAAAAAATGTGTACACACACACACACACACACACACACACACACACACACTGGGATATGACAAATTATATAGGATTCTAGACATTCACACACTGAGGCCAATGGAGGATATGTACAGGAGTGGTTGCTATGTGTACACAATCATATAAAATAATATTTTATAAAATGAACTCCAAGAAAAGGGATTGTTTTTAGTAGTGAAAAATTAACTACCAGTAAGGAAAAAAAATATGCTGTGACAATAAGCAGAGTACAGTGCAACTGCTGAAAATGACAGTGAAGGCCTAGTATTGTAGCTCATGCTAATAATCTAAAAGGATGAAGCATTAGTTTTATGAGTTCTAGGTCAGGCTAGGTCAGACCCTGTCTCTAGCTCAAACATACAACAGCAAAAGCAACAAAAAACAATTTAAGAAATAATAGAGTACAACATTTAATTTCTCTGTTTGAAGTGAAAAGCTGCCTATGAATAGATAGAATTAATTCAGTTTGCGAATACATAAATATATACTGATAGATACACAGATATTGTCAATTCAAATTATGATAAAATTTATGTATAATGTTTATGTCCTTCATAATGCTTATGAGAATCTGAAGTGTCTACAATAAACAAACCTGTAATGAAGAAAAATATTATGTACATTCTTGAGTACTTAGTGCCTTTCTCTAGTTTTGACAGGTTAGTAGGCATCTAAAGGTATTTTAAAATTCTTCACATTCATAGTTATGAATGACAGTTTTTTTTACAAGAGAAATTTTTGCCTAAGGGTCAAACTCTGCTAGAAAAATAATATTCTCAGCACGAGTTTAATTAAACTTGCAGCTGACAAGCATCAGGCCTATTGGGCAACAAGAAGCACTTTGAAAAGCAAGAAAATAAAACTATTAAAGCAGTTTTTCAATCAGGAAACAGACATTGTAATGTGCTTGCAGAAAGCTCTTTGCATTTGAATCCCAAATAAAATAATGTTCACATGAATCTGAGCGCACCTGTCTTGAAACCTAGAGGCAGTGTAAAAGCAAGCCTATTGGCAGATCCCAAACAAGGGTATGAAAGAAGCCATGAAGACTATTTTAAATATTGGGGGATTGGAGGTAACCAAGAAGTGACTGTTGGCAGTAAGAGCTCAGTGTCAATTGCAACAGTGGCAAATCCTTTGCTTTTGGCTGAAATGTTATCAGTTTAATGTTATTATCATTCCACGCATCCTACTGCCTATGAGATATGATATGTCTAATTTAAACAGAAAATTCAAAACTTATATAATACAGCATGTTACAGAATCATTGCCAAAGAATCCATCTCAGAAAAAAAAATAAAGATGAACATATCCTGAAGGGCATGAAGATTGAGAACTAGACCTTCAGGAATTCACTTGCAAGTATTGATACAGCTAGGATCCTAAATGTCCCCTAAGGCCATGTGTCAAAGGGCTGGTCATTAGCCTGTGGAACTATTGGGAGAGATGGAAGCTTTTAGGATTTCAAGGTCAAGGGGAGGAAGTTAGATCATTGGGCATCCTTAGAGGAGATTCCATACCCCCCTCTCAGTCTCTCTCCTCTCTCTCTCCCTCTCCCTCCCTCCCTCCCTCCCTCTGTCGCTCTGTCTCTCTGTCTCTCTCTCTCTCAATTCCCACTTCCCTCCTCCCTGGCCACTATGAGGTAAACAGGCCTCTTCTGTACAGTACTCCTGCTAGGATATACTGTGTCAACAGGCCAAAGTCATTTGACACCTGACCATGGACTGAACCTTCCAAAAGTGTTTGTTTGTTTCCTGAAACTACTGGGGCTTAAACTCAGGGCCTATTACTCTCACTTGGCTTTTTCTCTCAAAGCTGGTGCTGTACCACTGGAACTACATCTCCACTTATAGCTTGTAGGTTGTTACTTGGAGATGAAAGTCTCTCAGACTTTTCTGCTCAGTCTGGCTTCAAACTATGCCTAAGATCTCAGCCTCCCAAGTAGCGAAGTTTACAGGTAGGAGCCATTAAACACCCAGCTCAAATATATTTCCTATAGTTCATCCTAATAGGCTGTTTATTTACAACAAAGTATGGTATCTATTTTTATATTGATTTATTTTAATTTATTTTTATTTAAGACTAAGTAAAACCCCCAAACAGTAATATCCTTTTTTGTGTTATTACATTTGATTTCCCAGCCTCATTCCCCTCACAGCCTCTCATCTGTAGTCACCGTACCTTCAAATTTACTTCCTAGCAAACATTTACATACCATCTTTTATTTTTGCCAACTGTATGCTTGGAATCAAATTTGTCAATGCTCACCTTTTCAAAAAGGCATAAAATGACTATTAATACACCACACCAGGACACTTAAATATAGTAATTCAATAATCTGCTGCATTTTTTATTTAAAAAATCGATTAATTACTTGAGGTTTCTTTCTTCTTATATGAAAAAGGTCACATGGTAAAGAAACCTCATGTTTTAAACTTTAAACATCTATTTTCAACTCCCTGGTAGGCCAGTAGAGTACACAAGACACTTCAGCTCTCTCAGCTTGGCAAGTAATTATCTCTGTGTCTGCCCACAGCCCCCTTCCTATGATGATTAATTACCCAACCACCCTGAAAGGTCCATTAGCCCTGGCTTGTGCAAGTTATCGATGAACACACACACACACACACACACACACACACACACACACACACACACACACACACACACACACACACACACACACACTGCACACACACTAAACACTACTACAAAAACCCATACTGCACTTTGTGCTGCTGTCCTTGTGAGCCCCCCAAATCCAGTAATCTGAAAAAACAATTCCCTTTCAAAATGGACTTTGCTTAAGTAGGCACTGGTGGCCCATGCCTATAATCCTAGATACTAAGAAGGCTGAGGTTTGAGGATCAAGGTTCAAAGCCAGACCAGGCAAAAAAGTCCATGAGACTCCTGTCTCCAATAAACATCCGAAAGTAGAGCTGTGGCTCAAGCAGTACAGACTCAACCGTTGAGAAGAAAAACAAGCCAAGGGACAGTGCCCAGACCCTGAGTTTGAGCCTTAATGCTAACACAAAGAGAAAGAAGAAAGAAAGAAGGAAAGCAAAGAAAAGAGAAAATAAAATAAAATGTTGTATTTCAGAAGACAGAACTGATCCGACCACACCAGAAAAAGAGCAACAGAACAGGTACCTTGATTTCCCCTGATATTTACAGTGGGTGATCTCTTTTTTGAAAAAAGAAAAACACCATGCAGTGATTCCTGACTCTCAGGAGCACTCCCCAGCACCACATACAGAAGTCTTTATTAAAGCAAGTACTTCTTGGACAGCACTCACTTGACTGGCCCCTAGCTGAAAGTGATTCAAGTTTTAAGCATAGTTTCCACTGATTAATTAAACAGGGGCAAAGCAAAGAGATATTTTCCAAACTGATTCCACATAAAGCCCTCAGTGACCTGAATATTAAGTTATATAGAGTTCATCAAGCCAAGCCAGTATTTGCAGAGTGCCAGCATTGCAAAAGTCTTCTAGGGTGTTCTCCCACACACACATGGAAGACAACCCAAATGTTGCTGGTTTTTCTCAACTGAGGATGTCAAAACTCTTGAAACCAAAGTGTTAAGTTACTTTGAGAAGAATTCAGTAGCATAAAGTTATTGGACTAAAGGAAAAGTATCTACTAGAGTTCTAAATTGGAAAGCTTAGTGAAAAATGTGAAAGAACAACATTGGAATGGTACTTGATTTTTTTTTTTGTCTTAGGTTTATCCAGCTTCTTTTGCATTTTGATCCAGAAATGTGTGTTTTCCCTATGGTCAATATGGAACCCAGTCAATGGCAATGCATGTAAATGACAATCAAAGCATGGATAAACGTCTGTAATTTCATTCACCTTCTTCCTCTCCTGTCCTCATTTTCAGGGGGTAGTAAAGACTTTCTCCTTGACCAAACTTTGCTTAAGTTGTCTGATCTCTTTTCTTCAGTAGGCCACAACCTTCACACCTACTCTGGGGGTCTTCTGCAGTCGAATCTTGCAAAGTCTGCTCAGAAGGAATCCCTAACCTTGGTTTCTAATAAAGTTCTTCACCCTTTGCCTTTGATATACAAGTCTTTGGCCTGCTTTTAGCCTAAGCTTGCTAGGTCAGATCAGTTTAGTGTGAGTGATGTATCTTAGTAACTCCTCACTCTGCTCTGTGACTATTTACCCTTCTTGTCAGGAGATGAGCTTGAGCATTATATTGTGATGATTTTAAATAAAGTTTTCTCTATTAGTTAAACAATTATAAGATCCTGTTTTCTTTAACAGCAGGTGCCTATAAAGGTCTTGGGACCTTCAAGTACAGAGCTAATCACAATGCTACAAAGAAAACACAGTTTGCTTCCCCAGTGTGACATAAAGGCTCCAAATATCTAGATTCAAAATTGCTCAGAAGCACTAAACCAATAAAGCTATGACCAAAACAACAAAAACAGAAACAAAGTTAACAAAATTTACTACTGTCTTTAGTTTTGTGGCATCAACCTGCATGCTAGCTACTCAAGAGGCTGAGATTAGGATGACCAGTTGAGACCTTCCATTTTATGGAAGGAAGAAGCTGGGTGTGATGCCATGCACTTGCCATCCCAGCTATGCTAGAAAGCATAAAATGGGAGAACTGTAGTCCTGGGACACATCTGGACAAAAAGACAACAAAAAGGAGACAGGGCTGGAGCCTTAGATCAGTGGTGAAGGCCCTGCCTAGCAATTGAAGGGCCCTGAATTCAAACTTAGTACCACTAAAAGTCCATGATTTCATTTGAACTTAAGTTTTAAAAAATGCATAAAAGGAAGAGCTGAGGCCAGTGGTTCACATTTATAATCCTAGTTGCTCAGGGAGCTGAGCTCCAGAGGATTATGGTTCATAGCCAGCCCAAGCAGAAAAGTTCCAGAACTCTATCTCCAATTAACCAACAAAAAAGGGCTGGGGGCATGGGTCAAGCAGTAAAGTAAAACAAGCAAGTGGAATAAGCATGAGGCAAAAGAGAGAAGATCAAATTATAAAATATTCTTTCTTGTTTGTTATTATTTGCACTCTTTCCCAGGAATACTTCTTTCAGAAAGGTAATGAGGGGAAAAAGAAGACTTTTATAGTTAGGGTCATTACTATACTCTTTTTTTTTTTTTTTTTTTTTTTACTGTACAAAGGGGTTAGAGTTACGTGAGTAAGGTAATGAGTGCCTTTCTTATGGAGCATTGTTACCCCCTCCTTTGTTTTTCCCCTACCATCCCTTCCCTCCTCATGTCCCCAACTCCTCCTTCTCCCTACCCCCAGCTGTAAAGTTTGTTTTCAACATAGTGTTTTGTACATCTCATTGTTACAATGGGTCAACCTGTATCCTTATTTAAGCATTTTGTTATTTCCCTTCCCCTCCACAAATTAGAAAGATGTATAGACAAGATGTAGGGCACACAGGGGTTATACCATGGGGGAAGAGCATACAAAAGAACACAAAAAATCACACAGTACATTATAAGTACATTAAAACAACAGCAACAAAGATAAAACTTCTTGTGTCCCTAACTTGGGGTTCATTTCGCTTAGCATCGTCTTACATGGTCATATGTACATAGCTTTTGACCTTTTCTGACTGTCCCAGTCATAATAGTAGTTATTGCAAATAAGGGAAACCATGGGACCTATGCTTCTTTGGGCCTGGCTTACTTCACTTAATATAATTTTGTAATCATTCTTAAAAGGGATTAACAGCCCATATAAAAAAATAGACTTTTCTCTCTTTTCATAAAGGGCTGGTCATCGACGTTAGAGTGCCACTTTTCTTCTTCACTCTTTTGATCAGCCACCAAATGATGGTAGTTCTCTGTCCCCAGGAAGGCTTGAAACTACATTCCCTTCTAGACATGGAAGCAAAACTCTTCTGAATAAAGCATACTTCTTATCGCCACTCTCAGAGCAATATTCTTACTTATTCTATCCCCCCTCTAGGCCCTTCTAGAACAAAGGGCAGAGACTTTCCACCTCCCATTAGATACTCTAGGAAAAGGCAGTATTTCTGGTGACCACTTCTAATTACCCACAGTTTCTCTTCCTTTTTCTCTTTTCCTTATTTCATCCATTTAGGTCACTTAGGATATATCTTTGCAGGAAGAAAACCCTCAGCTGATAAGAGAATAATATAAAAAGATGACAAGACAAAGTCTTGGCCAAACCTGGGTTTAGGCAACTGTAACACTGCAGAGAGAGGGCTTGGAAGTGTGGGCTCTAGTGTTGGACTGTTTGGACTAAAATATAGGCTTTCCTAAGGGTGTACAACCCAGGGCAAGACCCTTCATCACTCTACCACGTCTACCAGTAGAAGGATAGTCCTTACTTCCTAGGACTGCAGTAAAAAATCAGATGACACAATATGAAGTTAAAAACATCGTAAACTCTAAAGAGTAAGCACCAACTATGTAAGCTTTTATTACTATCATTTGTGAAATTCTACATGTATTGAATGGGAATAATGGGCATAATGTCCACATGACATTTTATGAAAATATTACAGAGCATCCTTAGTATGAATCTTTTGGGGGAAGGAAATAAATATATTTTTTTTACGAGGGCATTAAAATGGTCCAGAAAAGCACACATCACCAAACACTGGAATACTAGGTAGAGAGTAAAAGGGGTGGAAGGGAGTTGACAGTTTTATATGATCTTTGTAACACCCATGTACTACTTTCATAACTCATTGTGAAAATCAAACATTTTACCACCGTCTTTCTAGTTTTCAATTGAATATTTCTCATCTTCTAGCCTAGAGAAAGATAAGCTTCTTGGAGAGAGGAGAACTGAGGCTCTGTAAAGATTAGGCAGAGTCTCGGCCCTCCTGTCTGTTCATCTGAAATTCCTTAACCTCCTGTACTGCCCTGGCTACATCAAATACCTACCATAGGTATCCAGACAGCCTATGTTTGCTCATTATGGTGCCCGAGGATTTTCTGTCCTCAGGGTTTTTAGTATCTTCCTACCTCGCACAACTTTGTCCCTATTTACTTGAGGCTGTTTCCCACTGTTAGTCCAGTGCCCTTCTAATGCCAAGCCCAACGATATTACTACAAATCTATACTGTTCCAGTACAAAGTCCCCCCCTCCACTTACCCTGCAAAGGGTCCAGATAGGCTTTCAATACCACTCTCCCCACCCATGCCCCCCTCCTCCCGCAGGCGCACTAAGTATATAGACTTTTTTTTTCTTTCCTTTAGGTCTTTCCCTACACAGATGTTTACTTTTGTTTTAGTTTTCTTTTGGAAGTTACTTTGCCACTTTATACCATCTTCACTCTTTTCCATTCTCCTCACTGATCTCTTATTGTCCATTAACGTTTCTGCTTCTCTTCTCCTCTCCTCTCCTCTCCTCTTCTTCTCTTCCCTTCTCTTCTTCTCTTCTCTTTGTTCTGTTTAGCTCCCATCCCACTTAGTCTGGTCTCCTCACACTCCAAGCGTCTATCCCCACTTATACACACGCCTAGGGAGAAACGTTTATGGAATGGGGCAGGAAGGAAGACAGGATTCAAGAATACAGGCAGGTTGCCTGTCAAGCCATCTCTAGCATTGTGGAGCATCCCTGAGCCTTGCAGCTGGGAGTATGCAGCCACCAGAAGCAGGTCAGCATCCCGGCGCCGAGGAGTAAGGAGAGCCGATTGGTTCCCATATGGACCAATAAGAAGGCTAAGCCATACCCTGGGTGGGAAGGGCTAAGATTGGAAGCGGATAAGGTTAAAGGGAAAGGAAGGGGAAGGTGTGCCGGGCACCCGGGTTCAGTGTGCGCCTCGTACCCGCAGGGTCATGATTAATGTTAGAACTCTGATCTAAATCACCCTTTCCTACTTTTCACATATGTCTAGCTTAAATAGTAGATAATGGAAGCGGGGTGTGGGGCAGGGAGAGCACCCGTTACTTATCCTACCATTCATGAGATGGTTATTAACAGTCAATGGGGAGGAAGCTTTGGAGTAGGAAGGGCGACACGATCTTATCTGCACCCCTACCGCCTCAATTCCAGTCCACGCGCCACCAGCCTAGCTTAATCGGTTTTTAAAATAGCAAATCACCCAAACGCTCACTTAATCGCCAAATCTGATTAACAAAATGTTGAATTAGAATTAGACACCTGAGTAAGTTTCCTCCCTCTCCCAGGACTTGGGTGGAAACAGTGCTGGCGATGACCGAACACGCAGCGTTTCACTACCCCATGGATCAGAAGCCAAGGAACACAACTCTGGCTGCAAGTCGGGGAAACTGAGACCTTCGGAACTAACCCCGCCCCGCCCCCAGGCGCAGCCACAGCCCCTCCAAGCCTCTGCCCCCGCCTCTCTTCACCTGGGAGGGGACACGGATTGTTTTGCGGGGGGAGAGGAGGAGGGTGGGCGCACAGATCTCAGATTTTTTCTCCTATGTTTCAACTTCAGCAAGGCTGTTCCGTCCACTTTTTATTTTTACCCCCAAGTGTCGTCACCTGCAGACCAACGACCAGTCTAACCTGTGACCCCTCCCGCTACCCCACCACCCATAAGGAGGGAGGGGGGCGCAGACACCGCGTCCCAGCGCTGGGGACGCGCGGGGGGGGGGCATGGGAAGGGAAGTGGGGAGAAGAAGGAAACGATCCGTGGACGTAGACTGTTCCCCGTTAAGGCCTGGGGCCCCGAAGCCCGGGAGAGGAGGCTGGGAAGGGCCTGGAGGGGGAGCTGGGGAGGGGGTAGGCGCGGGGCGCCGCGGGGTCGCCGCACTCACTCTGCATAGCCGGTGGCCCAGGGCAGCCTCCGCGTCTCCTTGAGGATGAGGATGGGCCGGGCGATGTGGTCGGCGCTGCACTCCACCTCGTCCGGTGACAGCCCGAGGAACTCGGGCCGCCCGTAGGGGAAACGCAGCGGCAGGTCGGAGCCTCCGCAGCCGCCACCGCCGTGCTCGGAGCCGGAGCTGCCAGCCATGATGCCGCCCATGAAATTGGCCACGGCAGATTTCACTCGAGTGAGCATATTACTCCGGCGCCCGGCCGCGGCGACGCGAGCAGGAGGCGGCGGTGGCGGCGGCGGCGGCGGCGGCCCGGCGGGGCGCAGCGCGGGGCATGCAGGCTGCGGCTCCCCGAGCTCAGTGCTGCAGGGGGCCGAGCTCCGGCCTCCCCTGCTCCGTGTCGCCGCCGCCGCCTCCCCCCGCGACACTTCCGCAAGCCAGCGACATGGGCCGGAGCGGCAGAGGCACCGCGTGCTCCGGGAGCGGCCCGCCGGCCGCCGCCGCCGCCGCCACCACCACGGCCGCGCGTCCCTTCCCCGCCCCCGGCGCCCACCGCGCCAGCCCCGGGACCCGCCGCCGCCGCCGCCGCCGCCGCCGCTGCCACGGCTACAGCCGCCGTCGAGTCATGTGATAATCAGGCTGCCCGGGCTCCGGCGGCGCCGGCGGTCGCGGTGGCCGGGGCTCGGCCCCTCCCCTGCCGGCCCAAGCGAGGCCAGCACCCCGCTCGTGACCTCCTCGGGGAGAGGAAGTGCGGCCCGGCCGGTACCTGGGCGCAGGGCATGGGGGCGCTGTGCGCTCGGGCCCCCCCACCCCCAGCACAGGTGTTGGGGTGTGTGTGTGTTGGGGGGGGTGGGGTGGGGGTCGTCACGTGATGCTCGTGCGTCGCGGTGCAGGAATCCGCTCCCTTGGGAACCGTGCCAGTGCCAGTCGGAAAGGAAAAACTTGGAGAGCTTGCAGGAGCCACGGTAGACAGACAGGTGCACCCAGGGCGGGACGGCGACTTCCCAGGCCGGTCAAAAGAAAACAAGAGTCAAACCACAAGCCACCAGAAAACCACCTGGTGTCAGAAGAGACTTGGCCTCACCAAGGCGACCCAACAACCGTGCAAAGTTTCCCCTCCATTTGTACAGTGACTTTTTCCTTTTTTTTTTTTTTTTTTTTTTAATTCTTTCTCTGCGGCGCCAACCCAGTTTGCAACGAAGAGGAAGCCAAAGAGTGAAGGCTCTCTGGGAAATCGCACACGTTATTTCAGTCCCCAGTTGTTTAGCAAGTTTAATGCCCCGTTTGTTTAGGGAATCTCTTATTTTCCTCCAATACAGAAACAGATGCATCTCCTCCCTCCCCCCCCCCAAAAAAAAACACCCCACAACAACCTGGCCTCCTTTACAGGGTCAAACAGGTGGTTCAGTCGTGTTTCATTTATTTATTTTTATCAAACAAATGATAAAATTGCCCAAAAGATACAGATAAAACGGAAGACATATATGACAGCCACTGAGTTAAATGCTAAAGTTAAAAATAAATGCTCCCAACTCTATTTTTTTTTTTGTGGCCATCGTCTATTAAAACCAAACAGAATGACAGCTGTGCTTTATCAAGGGTAACATTTGTTAGATGTTGAGCTTACTAGGTTAAAAATATTTTTTTTTGCAAAATTAAAAAGTAGGATAGGACTCATCTCCTGTTTACTTGCCATATATTTTGTTAGGACTGTAAAACTCGTTCCGGGAGGCACTGAACAACTCTATTGGAGTTGAAGAACCCTTCCTTCATTGTCTTTCCCACATCTATACCAACCCCAAGTTACCCAGTTCTTTTCTCTCTTGGTTCGTCTGCCTCCTTCTGCTTAAGGGTCAGGATTTTAAATAATGGCATGTCAACCTTTGGTTGGTTAAACTGTAAAGTTCTGAGTGGGAAAATCCCTGCTTATGTATTTATAGGGGTCGAACATGCAGCACACAGTCCATTATCATCTGACTTTAAGACATGCTTCAATTTCCCTTTTCAAATCCGTGTTGTAGTCCATTCGCCTTTCAACATTGTCTTTGGAATATTCCACTATAATAGGTTTAGTGAGTTTAATAAGTTCTCATTTCACTTTATTGCAAAGCTTTAGTATGTATGTAGAATAGGATTTTCATTTTAAAAAATCCTGTCTTATTTTCAATTTAAAAGTTGTACCTGATCATGGTATACACTAAATAAGGACAATGAAATTATACAAAACTTCAAATGGAAAACTCAGTCTATAACCATTTCCAGGGGATAATCACTGTTAATATTTTCTACTGTCTTTCAATTTATTTTTCAAATAGGACACTTAACATTATAATTTGGTAACATTAGCAATATTTGTGAAGCAACATTCTGTAAGATATTATACTACTGTCTCTCTGTAATCTAGTTACTGCAGGTCCCAGGGAAGTGCTGTTACATCATTAGCTTTTCACACTAAACTTAGTCCTGAACATTTTGCCCTGTGAACAAACAGGAATTTCCTCTGGCTCTTCTTAGAATGTTTCTGTAGTAAGATTTGGAAATGGCATTTCTGATTTAAATGGGGCTAGTCATGGGGCTAGGATCTCCCCCCAAAATAATTACCTTCTACACCCATTACATGTGCTACCTAATTCATGATGCTGTGATTAGCAATTGAAAGACCCTCAATTTGTTTGTTATTGATTGTATATACACCCAGTCATCAATAGATGCCCTTGGTTTGATTTGTTTCTCTTGTTTCTTTTTCCCTCTGGAAAACACTCATTTGAAGACTTCAATAGCATTGTCATTAAGGGGATAGATACACAGACCTATACTTGGATGTTTTTTGCGCATCTCATTTCTAATCTCATTGCTTAGCCCCACACTATATCTTCACCTGGTAAATGACACCATCCCACCAATAAGCCTTATTTGCAAGAAAAGAAGCTCAGGATAATTTCTTCATTCAAAATATCAGAGATTTGCTTAAAATACTTATTGATGACAAAAGGAAAAACAACTTGCAGTGGGGAATTCTGGAAGATATCACTATATGCAATCACAGTCAATCCCATCATTAGTAAAATGACATCCTATATCCTCTTCCCTAATCCCTTCATCTCCGTATAATCATGAAAAACCATGGGTCAAACCCAAGTTGGGGATGTTCTAGGATATACAGCTGATCAAGTGATTTCAGAAATGTCAAAGTCCTCAAACTGAAAATCTGGCACAGATTGGAGACAAAGAAGACAGCTGAAATGTAGCATCAATATTAACTTCTTAGTTTTGGCATTGATGTTAGGAGAAGCTGGATGAAGGGCAGACATGGATTGAAAATTGAATTTCCTCAACACACATGCATACATGGGCACACACATGTACACACATGAATACATATGCACACATGTATGCACACAAAGCAAGTAAACAAATATTTGAAAATCAGTGAGGAGAAAAGTGAATGATATCTGTACAGAATGTATCAGTCCATCAGCCTTTAATTATAGTGTTGGGTTCCTCATGTTGTAATCAGTAGTTTACCAGTACCTTCCTTTTAGACTTTAAAATTCTCTATGGTAAGAATATTTTTTATTTATCTTTGTATTTCTAGCATCTAGCCTAACCTGTGAAAGAGTTTTCTTTAATAAAGAAAAAAAAAACCCTAATAGAGTATCTGCTTTTCAAACTCAGTAACCCTCTCCCGCTGCCACAAACATATCTCTGGCATACAGGTGGGCACGGCAGTATTTACTGTAGAATCAGCTACTTGAGATACTGAGGCAGGAGGATCACTTGAGACCAGGAGTTTCAGGTCAGCCTGAGCAATAAGTAGAATAGTGTTCCTTAAAAAAAAAACTTAATTGTTATTATAAAGATGATGTACAGAGGGGTTACAGTTGCATAAGTCTGAACAACCTAGTGATTTGTGGGAGTTTTTATTCAGACCCTATTCAAGTACATTTCTTTTTGGGCAATGTCACCCCCTCCCTTGCTCTCTCACAATTTCCCCCTCCTGTTGAACAGTGTTTCTTAAAAAAAAAAAATCCAATTCAGAGTTTAGAGAAGGATGATTATAACCTGTTTGAATCAGCCAAGTCCTGTTAGTTTTCTATACCAGATCCCTTTCTCTCGTGTAGAGCTAGCAATCAAACCATGTAAGTGCTCTACCACTGAGCAATATCCTCTATTTTCCTAAAGCTATTTCTGACTTTATCCTTCATGATGTTTGTTGTCTGTAAGCAGAATATCCTTCACCTATCAGATCTGGCAACAGAGGCTTTCTCAACTTCAGTTAATATTCAAATTAGTAATAATATGGATACCTGGTTCCGTGGGTCTCTCCTTCATGCTAAATTGATATCCTGATAAATCCCATAATTAGAATATGAAACAAAGAGTTAACACTAAAGTTTGTTTTTGCCTCAGAAATAGTTTGACTCCTACTTTTGTATAAAGTAATGATGGAAAGGGCGGACAAATGCAGCAGTGCTAGATACTATGTTGAAAATGAACTATACAATTCATGAGTGGGATTAGGAGGGAAAACTGGGAGAGAGTAAGGGAAGAGATGATATTATTAAACAAGTAATGTACACTTTACCTGACTAATATAACCATAATCACTCTGAACATCACCTTTACAATAAATAAGTAAATAAACAACCATGTTAATTACAGAAAAATAATGATGGATACCTCTGACCTTTTAGGAATGACTGACTTATTTCTCCATTGTAAATAAAACCATATGGAAGTGGCGCTGTGGCTCAAGTGGTAGAGCACTCGCCTTGAGTTGAAGAGTGCAGGGACAGCGCCCAGGCCCAGAGTTCAAGCCCCACGACCGACAAAAAAAAAAAACAAAAAACAACAGCAACAAAAAAACCATATATAACTTCCAATTTCTTTATAAATTAAGGGGTTTACATCAAACCTAATTTTTGACTACAGAGTTCAGAGTATTAGCACATTTCATATGTGTCAAATGTAGAAAGCTCTATGTTAACACCTGGTTGAGGAACATTTGGCCCCTTTAACTGGAAGATTGTACATGGCACTTCCTCCTACTTTCCCATTGCCTACCTTCTAAAGGCTGCTTTATCTTGTCACCCTTTGTCTCAGGCTGAAAACAGTTCTTTGTAACTGCTGTGGGAAGCATATAAATCCACCTCTCCCCCTCATAATCTGCCCCTCATCCCATTACATCTAGTTCAGATCAGACTCTGATAGGAGCTGAACCTTGGGAGTGTAAAACAGAAAAAAGTAATCATTAAAAAAAAGTAATCATAACTATTCAGTCTATGTTAGAAATTTAGTTTAAGGATTGCTAAGATGACCATTCTTAACATCTTCTCTACTGGAATTTATTATTTTTCTGTTGCAACTTTTTAACATTAAATATTTCAACCAATTCTTATGTCTTTCCTTGGCTTATAACCTTAAGGACAGCAATGCTTACCTCAGAGGATTGTTTTGATGATTAAGGGAAAACGAGAGGGTAAATTCCTAGAATTCTTTCTGGTGGAGAACAGATAATTAACTAGATAGGAAGCATAAAGATAACATCCGGTAAGCTGGAGTGTGGGTGTGAGTACATAGTTTCCACTGTTCTTAATTATCACTGGAAAGGAAACATTGCTCCTAATGACCCTTTTCAAGGTTTCTAATTCACCTGGAGAAAAGTGAAATTGGGAGGTGGTGAGAAAGCTTACCCAACACTGCACAACTAAGTAGCACAGTTCCATTGGTTCTTCCTTTAATATATCAATAGAAAATTCACATCACAAATTATTTCTCTCTTACCTTGTCCAAGCAAAGAGTTTGCGCTTCTGTAATCTTGAGGTTTTATAAACTTTCTGTGGATATACAAAGAAAACAATCCATTAGAAACCATTAGGTAAATACAAACATGCTACCTGGAAAGTGCTCCAAATTCTAGACCAGTTATTTTCTAACAAAATTTTATTATTTGTTTGTTTACTTACTTTTGCCAATCTGTTTTTTGAGATAGGGTCTTGCTATGTAGCCTGGGCTAGTCTTGAACTCACAGTCTTTCTACCTCAGTTTCTTCAATGCTGAGGTTCTAGAGTTGTGACACCATGCCTGATCCTAGTGAAGTTTTAGATAAAACTTGTTGCTTACGTTGGAAGCTGCTTGGGTCAGGCTATAATTATACAGGCATTCCAAATTCTGCTTACTGTAAAAAAACGATTAAGTTACAAACCTATTTGCAAGTGCAACTCTATCTTAGAATCACTAATCTCAGGATTATCTTTTCAAATAATAATGAAGACTGTTTACTCATTGGAGAAGTCAGGCTACTCTGAGAGGATCACATAGTTGGAAAAAATTCAAAAGTCAAGCATCTGCTTGACTGCTTCTTTTACTACCCAGTGGGTTTACTTGTAGATCTATAGGCACATTCTAGTTATTACAAATGAGGGAAACCATGCAGCCTGCATTTCTTTGGGTCTGGCTTTGTTTAATATAATTTTTTTCCAAGTCTTTCAATTTCCTTATGAATGGGTCAGTATCATTCTTTCTGATGGAAACATAGAATTCCATCTGAACTACATCTGAACATGATTAATTAAACACCAATCTAAACATTCAAACAGTGAGAACAAAGGAGGATATTCTTAGGAGAGAATGGCAAGGACTCAATAGCTATTGCATAAAATCATGCTTATCAAAATGAATTCCAAGAAATGGAAGTAGGATTTTTTTATTATCCTTTTGCAGTTTTTAAAAAATTCTTCTTTCCTTTTTTCCTTTGGTTTATTCCCTTCTGTTGCTGTTTTTGATTTCTGTACTCTTTGTCTTGTATATAAGTTTATCAGATTTGGGGAAGGGAAAGGGAAGCACAGAAACAGTGGGACAAAAAGTGAACCAATTCAGCAGTGAAACCCACTAGATATTATGTTGGAAATGAACTATACAATTTTGGTGGTAGGGAACTCAGGAAGGGAAAAACTGGGAGAGAATAAGGAAGGGGGTAACACTGTTCAAAGGAAATGTACTCGTTACTTGATTCATATAACTGTATCCCCTCTATACATCATCTTTGCAATAATATTTTTTAAAAAAGGAAAAAAAGACCACTTCTTTATTAACAACTATAGACTAAATCTTCTCTAGGGACAAGGTCATTTGGCTCTGTGATGAGAAATATGACAATTCTCTAAAATGTCTTGAATCCAAAATTGGTTGTTTTTTCCCTTTTATTATCATTTTTTCCTTTTTATTCTGGTATGGGGGTCTTAAATTCAAATCCTGAAGCTCTTAGTTGGCTTTTTTGTTTTGTTTTGTTTTTTTTTAATTTAATTTAATTTTATTTGTGAACATACTGTACAGAGGGGTTACAATTACATGGGCAGGATAATGCGTACATTTCTTACCAAGCATTGCAGCCTCCTCCTTTGGTTTACCCTTCACATCCCTTTGTTTTTTAAATCATAGCTAGTGCTGATCTACTTGAGCCATACCTCCACTTTCATCAACTATATTTTGAGAGTTTTTTTTAAGGCTTTCCAGTAAATATTTTTAAGGTTATTTTTTCCAAAATTCAAACACAATGAAATGTGATGAAAAAATCATTTCCTATTTTATTTAAAAGCAGGACACCCATTCTCTGATTTAGATGTTTATAGTAAATATCTTCTGTGTTTAATCATTTCTTCTTTAGGACTTTTAGTGAATTAAAAAATATTCCTGACATAACTGGGTAATTGTATCAAGTCTGTAATAGTTTTGGCTATGAAAAATTGGACACATCCCTGATCTTAGCAACTAGCAGCAGCGGCAGCAGCAGCAGTGCAGCCGCAGCAAGAATGCCTGCAAACTTATCAGAAAAATAATCCTTTTGTCCCAACTGAGACTGAGAGTGGAAACACTGCCCCCATCTAGCTTAAAAAGTCATCTAGGTAATTCTGGTGCAGAGAACTTGGGAGATAGTGGTGTATGGGAAACGTCCAGTTTATTGCTGGACAGGCAGATGGGGGTGCAGGGAATATGTCAATAATGACCAGCGACCCACCTGCTCCAATTCTACATGGATGCAGAACAAGTTGAATGAGACTTACAAGCAATATGTATTTGGAAATATCAGAATCATCCCTTTTTCTTTGATTTCTCTGGATGTCAGTTAGTGAAGAACCTGAATACACTTGCTTGCGTAGATATGTGAACCCTTTAGTGAATAGGGTGCTGCAGACGGGAAAGAATGACTACTTCCTCCTGCTCCCCCAAATTGGATTGATTACCCAATAGGCAGTCATTGTCAAACAAGGGCAAAAATAAATATGCAAATATATACATACATTATCATATAAATATGCAAATATACACACATTATCGTATAAGTTTATATGTGGTCATATATAAAAATATGTAATGTATAATACATAATAGATAATATCTATCTATCTATCTATCTATCTATCTATCTATCTATCTATCTATCTATCTATCTATCTACTTTTTTAAGAAAAAATTTTCTTATGTGGTGGCCCTAAGACTTGAACTCAGGGTCTCATGCTCTTGCTTGGCTTTTTCATTCAAGGCTGGTACTCTTACACTTGAGCTACACCTTCACTTCTGGCTTTTTGGTGGTTAATTGGACATAAGAATCTCTCAGATTTCTCTCCCTGGGCTGGCTTTGAACAGCAATACTTACATCTCAACCTTCTGTGTGGCTAAGATTATGATCCATTTGTGCTTGGCTTCCTAGGGTTTTAATCTGGCACTGAATCTTGACTTCTGTATCCCACAGACACCACAAATCCAACATGTCATGAATATAATTCATCTCCCCCTCACACGTCTCCCCTTTTGTGCTATTATTTTAACTAATGACATCAGCACTTGCTAAATCAATTTAGAAATCTGGAAAGCCCTCTCTATTCCTCCTCCTTTCTCACATTCCCATATTCAGTCGTCAACCCGTTTTGTTGATTCTGTCTTCCAAAAGCTTTCCAAGTCTTTCTCCCCATCTGTTGCACAGTTCCTAAATCTGGCTCAGCTCCTCACGAGCTCAGACTTCCATGGCAGATTCACTGGTGTTGTGTCTTCCACACGACAGCTAAAAAGAGCTTTCCGAACACAGCACCTGGTGATGGTACTTCCCTCCAAGCTGTAAGCTCTTAAATCGGCCCATTGGTTACATAGACCTTGGTTGTCTGGGCCCTGGTTTACTCTCTGGTCACAGATTAACCCCTCTTCTATCCAACAGTCCTGTACTTTGGCCTTACCAATTACTAGCTATTTCTGCGGCACTGATGTTTTGGCCTACTTCTCCCTTGTTGGAACATGCTTCTGCCTAATGTGGTACGAGTGTGTTCCCTTCCACAGATGCAGTGGCTAACTTGATTGTTTTCGTATCCCCCATATCCTTTCAGCAGATAAGAGCTTTCTTTTTTTTATTGTGAAAATACCGAACAGAGGGGTTACAACTACATGGGCAAGATAATAGTACATTTCTTATCAAGCATTGTAGCCTCCTCCTTTGTTTACCCTTCCCATCCTCCCTCAGTCCCCCCACCCAATCTTCCTTTCCCCCCTCAAAGTTGTAAAGTTCGTTTTCTATGCAACGACTTGTACATCTCATTGTTGCAATGGGTCCACCTGTATCCCTATTTAAACGATTTGTTTTTTCCCTTATGCTCCACAAATTATACCGACATCAAATACAGTGAAAGCAGGGGTTATACTATGGGAGAGGGACATACAAAGCAACAAAGAAATAATCTTATAAATGTGTTAGAAACAATCGCATGAAAGAAAAAAACCATTTGAATACATATCTTAGGGTTCATTTCCCTAATAGCAACTTATCTGACCTTTTCTGCTTGTCTCAGACATATACTAGTTATTGCAATTAAGGGAAACCATGGAACCTATGTTTCTTTGGGCCTGGCTTACTTCACTTAATATAAGTTTTTCCAAGTCTTTCCATTTCCTAACAAATGGGGCAATGTCATGCTTTCTGATGGAGGCATAGAATTCCATTGTGTATATATACCACATTTTCTTGATCCATTCCTCTACTGAGGGGCATCTGGGTTGGTTCCATATCTTAGTTATGGTAAATAATGCTGCAATAAACATAGTCGTGCTGCTAGCTTTAGTATGGTTTTGTTTGTGAACATTTGGGTAAATGCCCAAAAGTGGGATTGCTGGGTCATAGGGGAGCTCTTTGTGGAGTCTTTTGAGGAACCTCTGTGCTGCTTTCCAAAGTGGTTGAACAAGTTTACACTCCCATCAACAATGTAATAAGGTTCCCTTCTGTCCACATACCCTCCAGCATCTGTTATTAGAGTTCTTGATTATAGCCATTCTAACTGGGGTGAGGTGGTATCTCAATGTTGTTTTGATTTGCATTTCTTTTATGGCTAGGGATGTTGAGCATTTCTTCATGTGTCTATTGGCTATCTTTCTTTCCTCTTCAGAGAAGTTTCTCTGTAAGTCTTTAGCCCACTTATTTATTGGGCAGTTGTTTCTTTGACGATTTGTTGTTGGAGGATTTAATTTTTTGAGTTCCAGTATATTTTAGATATGAGTCCTTTGTCCATTGTATGGCTAGTGAAGATCTTCTCCCAATCCGTGGGCTTTCTATTGATCTTGCTAGCTATGTCCTTTGCCACGCAGAAGCTCTGCAATTTCATGCAATCCCATTTGTCCAACCTTGCTTTGATTTGTTGTGTTTCTGGGACTCTATTTAGAAAATTTCGGCCTGAGCCAAGGAGACCTAGGGTTTCTCCTTTTCCATCCTGTAATGTTTTCAGGGTGTCTGCTTTGACTTCAAGGTCTTTGATCCATTTGGAGTTGATTCTGGTGCAGGGTGATATGTAAGGATCTAGCTTTAGTTTTCTACCAGTAGTTAACCAATTTTGCCAGCACCATTTACTGAAGAGGCTGTCTTTCTTCCATTCTATTTTTTTTAGAAGAGCTTCCTTTTTATATAAGTCTATCCATAATTATAGTACATTGCATTGGGTTGCAATTATCTGGTTCCTGCTGTGTGAGAAAATACAAAGAGGGGCTATTGCTTCACCCCCTTTTGGATCTAGAATATCTATTATATTGTGTATGAATCAAATAAATGTTGAGCAAATAAATGGTTGTAGCATAGAGGAAACAATAAGAGGAAGTGTCACATTTAAAAGTCAAACTAGAGGAATTTTAGTAGTGCTTTCTAGACATAAGAGAAAATGGAAAAATCTCCCAAACCTAGGCTATATCCATAAGCATCATAATTTTGGCATAATATCATAATTTTGGTATAATATCAGGTGCCTCTTCAAATGTTGAAAAGTGTTTAATGCAATACATCTGGACAATGTAACTGTGTCTGAACTGTGAATGCCTTAGTACTTCTTTTTACTTCTTGATTTAAAAAACTTGGTGGATGTGTGGTTCATGCCTGTAATCCCAGTTACATAGAAGGAAGAGATTGAAAGGATCATGTATAGGTCAAGGACAACTCTAGAAAAAAGTTGGTATAAATCCCCATCACCATAATAAATAAACTGGGCACGGTAGTGTAAATCTGTAACCCCAGCTATTTGCATCGTATAAGCAGAAAGACCTCCCTCCAAGGCTGGCCCCAGGTAAAAATGGAGACACTATGTGAAAAATAGCTGAGGCAAAAAAGAGACGAGCTATGATCAAGTGGTAGAATATTTACATTGCAAACATGAGGCCTTGAGTTCAAAATGAATCAATCAAACAAATACCTACAAAGTTAAGTGAACAAAACTGTGTTGTGCCAACAGAAATATATATATATATATATATATAGAGAGAGAGAGAGAGAGAGAGAGAGAGAGAGAGAGCTAGAATATATATATATATATAGAGAGAGAGAGAGAGAGAACTAGAATTGAGTTGTAGATCTTGTGTAGATCGTCTAATAATTTTCCCATTTATGTATGTAAACATGTATGCATGTATTTCCCATTTCTTTATTATTTCCCATTTGCTTGCTTATGGTTCAAGGATTGAATCCAGAGCCTCAAACATGTTAGGCACAAGCTCCATCAGTATATCTTCTCAGCAATGTGGTAATTTTTATTTATTTATTTTTTGTTGTGGGGTTTGAACTCTGGGCCTGGGTGCACTGTCCATGAGCTCTTCAGCTCAAGGCTAGTGCTCTACCACTTGAGCGACAGCATCACTTCTGGTTTTCTGGGGGCTAATTGGAAATAAGAGTCTCACCAACTTTCCTGCCTGGGCTGCCTTTGAACCGTGATCCGCAGATCTCAGCCTCCTGAGTAGCTAGGATTACAGGTGTGAGCTACCAACACCTGGCCAATCTGTTTTTTTTTTTTTTTGGTCGCTTGTGGGGCCTGAACTCAGGGCCTGGGCGCTGTCCCTCAGCTCTTCAGCTCAAGGCTAGCGCACTACCACTTGAGCCACAGCACCACTTCTGCTTTTTTCTGTTTATGTGGTGCTGAGGAATCGAACCCAGGGCCTCAGGCATACAAGGCAAGCACTCTACCACTGAGCCACCTTCCCAGCCCCTCAATCTGGTAATTTTTTTTTTTAACTGTATTTTTTTTGTCTTTTTCTTTTTTGGTACTGGGGATTGAACCCAGGACGTTGCACTTGCTAGGCAAGCGCTTTGCCACTGAGCTACATCCCAGCCCTCAATCTGGTAATTTTTAACAAGGGTATCAAGACTCTTCAATGGTGAAAGATAACTGGCACAACAAAACATACTTATCATGGACCTGAGGGCTGAGGCCTGTCATCTTATCTATTGAGAAGGCTGACATATGGAGAATCACAGTTCAGAGCCAGCCTGGGTAGAAAAATCTGAGACTCCAACTCCAAAATAACCAGCACAAAGCAGGGCCGGAGGCATGGCTCAAATAGTACAGGCCAGCCATTAGCAAACAATCAAGCCAAGTGAAATCCAGGCCCGCTACTGACAAAAAGAAGAAAGATAGAAAAGAAAAAAGACAGAAAGACAAAGTAAAGAAGCAATCAGAATATGGCAGAAGATATTTTCCGCTCTTGTATTTGAGAAAGGATTTGTATCTAGAATATATAGAATGATTTTTAATGTATTTACAATGCACTATGTGAGGCTTTTATTTCTTTTGCATGTTCTTCCCCCATGGTATAACCCTGTTCTCACTGGATTTGATGCTGGTGTTCTGCACCTTGTATATACATTTTTGTATATACAAGGGGAAGGAATAGTGGGGAATGCTTAAATGGGGATGCAGGCTGACCCAGTGTGACGATGAGATATACAGGACACTATGTTGAAAAAGAACTTTACAATGTGGAGGTGGGGTGGTGGTGGGAGGAGTTGGGGAGATGGGGATGGAAGTGATGGTAGAGGGAAATCAAAGGAGGAGGTAACAATGCTCGCTATGAAATTTACTCATTACCCTACTCATGTAACTGCAACCCCTCTATACAACATTTTTACAATAAATGTATATAAAAGAAAAAAGAAAGGATTATATACAAATGGCTAAAAGTGCAAGAAATATGCATAACATCACTACCCAATAAGGGAGTGCAAACTAGACCTATGCAATACCACCTGCCACCCCATAAGGATACTGAAGAGGGCAGGTGTCTGTCATATGGATGCCATGAGATTAGACCCCTATGTACTCTTGATGGAAACTGAAAGTGGGTCACTGCTGGGAAGAATTATAGGGGCCCTTCAAAAACAAACAAACAGACAAACTGGGTACTAGTGGGCTATGACTGTAATCCTAGCTATTCAGAAGCTGAGATTTGAGGATTGAGATTCAAAGCCATTGCAGGCACAGGAAGGTCAGTGAGACTCTTATCTCCAATTAATTATCAAAAAATCTGGAGAAAGAGCAGTGGCTTGAGTGGGAAAACCTCAGCCTTGAGTGAAAAGGCTGGAGGCCAGTGACAAGCCCTGAGTTCAAGCCTAGTACACTCACAAAAAGTTGAAAACAGAATCACCACATAATACACAATGATCTAGCAATTCCACTTTTGAGTATGTATTTGAGAGTATCGAAAGTAGGTAAAAAATGGAATTTTGAGTGGCTCTATATTGAAAACCTTTGCCTGCTACCAAAACATAAATATATGGGATACGTCTGCTTTTGAATTTCTGACTGTGAAATTCAGAATCAAGTTTCATAGCTTACTGCACTTTCCCATGAACACTGCCCATCAGCACTTAATCTTATTTATCCACCTACCTTTCCCTTCCTCTAAACATTTGTTCATGAAAACAATAAATAAACACTTTCAGAGACTACCTAAGTTTGTAAAACAAGACAATTAAAAACCAACTTAGTGCTGGTATCACTGCCCCCTGCAGATTCTCTTCCCTGACAGTGTGGATTGAGATCAGAGATTTGAATATTCTAGGCAAGAGTCCTGCTATTGGAATCATGCTGCCAGACCTTTATTATTATTGTCATCATCATCATCATCATCATCATCATCATCATCATCATCATCATCATCATCATCATCATCAATACTAATACTATTATTATTTTGTATCTTGGAGACAGAGTCTTATTAAGTTTAACTTTGCCAGGGCTGGCCTTAATCTTGAGATCCTGGTAACTGGGATTACAGATGTGAACATCTAGATAGGGTTTTATTTTAAAAAATTATATTTTGCTCATTCTCTGTTAGAATGGGCCATAATTCTAAGATGACTCTCCCTACTCTTTCCTAAAGCGACTCTGTGCACTCTTGCTTATCATGTGGATTGGTGGTATCCATCCACAGTAGCTCTCCCAGACTTTCTACATAGAAGCACTTTGCTCTGGAAAGGCGTATCTTCTCGTTTGTTTTAACTTACGGGTCAGTGAGCTCTACTGATTAGTCAGTATCCAGTTCCAGGAGTAGATTAGGACAATTAACTCTTCATGGTCCTATTCAAGGGAAGGGCATGGCCAGTGACATCCAGAAATTTTTTTTTACAGTGGGCTAGTTTTTCTACAGAAACAAACCAAAGAAAGGCACAAAGACACCTCTGGCTTTTAGATGTCATTGTGCTTGTTAGAAAATAAAACTACCATATTTGATCAAGAAAAACAGTATTGCCCTCTTAACTGTATTTTTTTTTGTCTTTTGTTTTTTGGTACTGGGGATCGAACCCAGGACGTTGCACTTACTAGGCAAGCGCTTTGCCACTGAGCTACATCCCAGCCCAAGTATTGCCCTCTTAAACAACCAATGTGCCCCCTTTGAACTGAATGCCACAAAATTTACATTATGTCAGAATGCTAGTAGAGGAATTACTGCTATGTATAGTCTCCTGGTGAAAAGGAACAAACCATCATTTGCAATTGTTGCAAAACACGTGGCTATCTTAAATTACAAAGAACAATGACTTCAGTGCATTGATTTTTTTGTTGGTTTCCTGTCAATACAAGATTATACTAAATACACATTTATGGTTTAATCAAGTGGACAGTGTCCCTGTTTTCCTTTTTAAGGAAATGTTCTTAGGTTAGTAGCAAAAATACAGAAGCTTACTTAACACAGGGTAGAGCTAAAAACAATAAAGTCTCTCTTTGCTTCAGAGAATACTAGAAACAAGTGTAGTAGTCACATGGGCTTGTCACATCTCCCAAATGGCACTCACACTTGTCCACAGAGTCCATCTCTAAACACCAACTTTGGAAATTAGCCTTTCTTGGACTCTTGTCTTCCCCTGGTTATTGTCCTAGCAGTTAATTTCTTCTTTCTGCCAAGTGAAATGAGTCCTTCTTTGTGGTTACATACATAGCAGCCTATGTCCTACATTAATTTATTGAATTGGATTGTCAATCTTCATGATGATAGCTGGTCAGGAGACCAAGTCAGGACTGACCTTTTGGGGCCTGAAATTATGCTGAAGTATGTTGAAAAACCATATTCCATATCCCAACCTTATTTTTTCTCTCTCAGAGTCCTTTAAACCTGGGGACATAGTGAGAGATTTTCTGGCTGCTCATTGTTAAGAAAAATAATAAAGACGGAGACTTGCAACTAAAATTAACCTGACAAATTCTTTACAGGGTTTGCAGTATAGCTCAGTGGGAGAGTATTTGCTTAGTATGCATAGGGTCCCTGGATTGAAATGTCTAGCTCTTGAACAAATACAAAGCCTCTAAGACTTTCCTCTCCTATGAAGTTTAAGATACCCATTATGATAGTTGCTTATTTCTAATCAAGGTAAATGTGAAGAAAAGTAGGAGATTCTTTCTAACTCAGGTTTGTGTGTTTGTGTGGTGTGTGTGTGTGTGTGTGTGTGTGTGTGTGTGTGTGTGTGTGTGTGTGTGTGTGTGTGTTTGTGCAGGTAGGTACTAGAACTCAGGGACTGGACACTCTCTCATAGACTTTTCAGACAAGGCTGGTATTCTACCACATGAATCATACCTCCACTTCCAGCTTTTGGCTGGTTAAGTGAAGATAAGAATCTCTCAGATTTATCTTCCTGGGCTGGCTTTGATCCATGATCTGGGGATCATGGAGCTGAGAATGCAGATTCTAACTCAGTTTTGAGTAAGGTAAGAGGATAGCTGTTTTTTTTTCTTTCCATTTCATACTAGAGCAATGGCTCATAGACCCAACTGATAAAGACATGGTTTCTATAGGGATATGCTGTTGGTCATCAATTAGGGTCCACCTTTTATGATGTTGCCCTTTAACTTCTAGATTTGTGTCCAATAGAGATGAAAATGGTTTTTTGCCTGTTGAGAAAAAAATCCCAAAGTTATGGCTTTGTAATTCTGTAGGACTTCAGCCAGTTTAGTTTCTATTCTCTCAGTCTTCCCACATCCTATCCTCATCCATTCCTATAAATATTCAGGTTCTCAAATGCCATTGAACCAGCATTAACACCTTTCTGGTTCTCTCATGAGTTAATGAAATACATTTTGGGACATGTTTATTTTAGAAAATCACATCTTTTTTTCTTCCTTTGAAAATTATTCACTGTTATCCTGAATGAAGATATAGACAGGCATATCTTTTCTAGTTATTCTCAAGAAATAAAAAGTCCTCTGGTCACTTTTGGTAAAAGCAGTTTCATTTCAGTTATCTTAAATGTCAATCTTGTTTATTCATCATCAAAACACTGACCTCTTCTCCTTCAGCTGGAGCCAGTACAGAAGTCTGGAGTGGAATTCATCGGCTGGATTGTCTTTTGCTTTTGGTGATACTAGGGCTTGAACTTAAGGCCTTGTACTTGCATGGCAGGTACTCTACCACTGAGCCACACCTACATCCTACTTTACAACTCACCAGATAAAGGTGAAAGATGGGAGTGAATGGAGATGGGTTAGAAGATTGGCCAGGGCTTAGCTCAATGGCTTCATACTGTCTGTAGGTAACTAATTATAGTTATTGCTAGAAATTTCTCTGAAAGTCTTTTAGGTATTGGACTTTCTTATCAGTCCCTGGGCAAACAAGGAGAACATCACACCTTTCTCCTGCAAGTGATCTCTATCCACTCTAGGTGGTTGACTCATACTGGTTCATGGACATGTCCATCATTTGACCCACAGAATTCTGGGAATGTAGGATGAAGCTCCTCTTTCTCTCAGCTCTCTGGCCCTTTCTCTCACCATGTAGATTTTCTAGATGGGATTCAGACTCCCCTCCAGAATTACTTTGAACTTGCTAGTGTATGAATTGCTCACTGGTACTCTTGGTATTCAACTTTAAGGAGCACAGTTCCTCTGAGTGGTTATGTTTGAATTTGTGTTAAGAAGTTGATATCTCTCATCCCAAATGGAGAGATGAGCCAGGCCCTCAAACATTTTCAGAGGAATTATTTACCAACTCAACTCCAGTCCACTTTCTAAATCAGTTGGGTAGTTTTCGATTAAAGGACAAGGGACCAACTTCTCACATTCACCTCTTTGTCAACGGTAATGGTGATGTGTATGTGTGTGTGGGAATACTTATTCTTTCTTTGCTGCTCTAGCCTCATTCAAAACTGACTTAGAAAGAATCTTACTCGAGTTATCTATTTCATTGACATTTTATATCATCTGCAAATAAACACTTATATTGCAGGAGTTTGCTTTGTCTGAGGGGAGTCTATCATTCTAAATGAAGCATGGGAATTGAAGTACCTCTTATGAGGAACTACCTACAGGGTCCCTGAGTAAAACTGGCTTTAGAATAAAGCAGAAAGTGTGTATGATGGACTCATGTGTACAAAAAAATCTCATATTTGTAATGGGCTTGGAATGGTAATTACAACTCTTTCTCTACCTTCTTAACTTTCACTTGGTATTCATTGTTTCATCATTGTGCTAGTGCTGAAGTCTATGGTAGTGAATTTGTGTTTTTCTGTGAATTATGATTCTAATACACTGGATCACTTGGAAAATGATTATAATTTGTACCCTGTCCACCACACCCTTGAGATACAGTTGAAAAGCACTTTCTCTGAAACTATACCTGGATTGAATCCCAAATCTGCCATGAGTTTTTTACTTCAGCAATCTGTCTAACCCCTTTCTGAGACTAACTTTCCTAATCTACAAATGAGCTAACACTGACCACCTTAAATTACTGCACTCACCGTGATGGTGTCTTTATAGTGTTAATGGGAAATAGATATTCTCTAAGTGAACTGTGTTTCTCTTTCTCCTGCTTCTGAAGCATCATTCCCAGTTTCAGCACAAAGCTCAGATTCATCATCAAAGTAACTTTGTCCTTCATGTCCTTCAAACTAAGTCATTCTTTGTATTTACCATACGGAGCATAAAGACATCCATTCTTGTTATACATAATAGTGTTCCTGGCTATGTTTTAAAGTTCAGATTCTAAACAATCACTTAAATAGTTTACCAATTCATAGACACAAACCAGACAGATGTATTTTATTTATATATCTTCT
This sequence comes from Dipodomys merriami, assembly GCF_024711535.1. Lineage (NCBI taxonomy): Eukaryota > Metazoa > Chordata > Mammalia > Rodentia > Heteromyidae > Dipodomys > Dipodomys merriami. The sequence goes on from NW_027202271.1 coordinate 25,319,991, forward strand.
CTCCCACTGCGTTCCTTCTTAAGTTTTTTAGGATGCTTGCAGACAGGGATCTTTAAAACCATTAACTTGTTTTTTAGAATAAGGCAAATAACATACTTAGCTATCAATCTCAAATTAGGTCAAGATTTGTTCAATAAGCACCTTATGGAGCTGGGAATGTGGCTTAGTGGTAGAGTGCTTGCCTAGCATGCATTAAGCCCTGGGTTTGATTTCTCAGTACCACATAAACAGAAAAAGCCAGAAGTGGTGCTGTGGCTCAAGTGGTAGAGTGCTAGCTTTGAACAAAAGAAGCTCAGGGAGAGTGCCCTGAGTTCAAGCCCCAGGACTGGCAAAAAAAAGCACTATATGTGTGATTTCTTGTAATTCATCATTGACTAAGTGATTTTTCTAGAGAACAGGTAGAATGTGTTGCAGTTATAGAACAAGCTCAGGCATCATTTTATAGGCATAAGGTTTGTTGGCATCTATGCTGCTTGGTTTCAACTCAAGATATCATTTGATTCATAAATCATTCACTCTCATCACACCCCTAGATTAACGTCAAATGGATCTAATCTTACTCTTCACTCAACTCACCAAGCCTCATTCAGCTTTTCTCACAGGGAATACCCTCATGTGCTCACCACAGATCTAACATGAGACCCATGAGCATCATTACTGCTCAGTACCACCAGTCAGTTACAGTTATTACAATTCTCAATAGACCTTAGAAGAAAACAGATCCCTCATAACAAACAACAAAAATAAAAACAAATGCTGGGCACTGGTGGCTCCTACCTGCAATCCTAGCTACTCAGAAGGCTGAGATTTGAGGATTGTGGTTCGAAGCCAGCCTGGGCAGGAAAGCAAGTGAGACTCTTATCGCCAACTAATCACTGTAAAACAGGAAGTGGAGCTATGGCTCAAAGTGGTAGAGCATTAGATTTGAGCAAAAGAGCTCAGGGACAGCATCCAGGCTGTGAGTTCAAGCCTCACAATCCTCCTTCTCCCACATCCCCACCCCCCCCCCAAAAAAAAAAAAACGCGTTAGAGATCATCCAGTGTCAACTTGATAGCTGATTTTCCTAATTGATTTTTGGGGAAATCAACAAAATAGTAAAAAGAAATAAATCACCTTACACACAACCCGTAAAAGGGCGATTGCTTGGAGGAAGTAAGGTAAGGGAGTTAGAACCCCATCCACTCAGCCCCTCCTCACCTGAGCTGTTTCTGGAAAGCCCATGTGCTAGGCATTCACAGTCTGAAAGCCCTATCCTAGGCTGAGCCTTCCATGTGGAATATGAGACAAGTTACAGAGAACAAAATAGTGATGGTGGTAACTTTTATTTAGACCCTGTTCAAGGTTTCCTTTGTTTTTCTGGTGTTACATAGATCATCCTTCCACTTTGCATGAAAGCAAAATAGTGCTGACTAAGTAGGACTAGTTGGAGATAAATGAGGTTATCTAGGTCACAAACTTTAAGGAGACACTACCTCTCAGATGTGGGCAAATGTCAACTGTGTATTTGTAGGGTCCATAGAGTGAGTGCTTCCTTAAATTTTGTGCCCTAGATTTTTGTTTTGCTTCATCCCAATCTTTATTTATATTTTAAATGCTATCATCTAGCCTTGAACATCCAACCTCCTGCCTTAGCCTCTTGAGTGCTAGGATTATAGGTGTATGCCACCATGCCCAGCCTTGCCTTCTTCTCTTCTTTCTCTTCCCCTTGAGACTTTGAGTGTTGAGGGTCCTGTCTTTCATCCTTAAGTCCCTCAGGATTGGCAGAATGGACAGATGAGTGGGTGAGTCTAAAGTCTACCTTTCATGAAGGCTTTCCTGACCCCTGAAATTCACCTTGATTTCTCTATCTTTTGAAGTCCAAATATATGATCGGAATAACTCCATTCACATTTAGTCATGTATGCTGGCATAACTTTTGTGTTCCTATAAATTGGGTGTAGAAATATTGTTTTCTAATGATAATTTCCTTATGCTCAAAGAGATTTTAATTAATTTTGAGCAAGAACTAGTTTGAATTCCTCACAAGCTAGCAGAAGATTCTGTGTATAAAGACACACAGTAAAAGGCCCTTCAATATATAAATGAAGAATAAATATTTTCTGCTAGTAATGGAGTCTAAGAATTTGGTAACTATTTTAACATCCTAGGTTGTCTACTAATTACTTGCATACACAGATCATTTTTACCTCTTTGGCCTCAGTGTCTTTATATGAAATTAAGGAGGGGCTTGAGTGATTCCAAAGATACATTCCATTTTGGCACCCTGTGAATTTCTGAAGTTGAAAATTGGTTATGCAAGAGGATGCCAAGTGTAAATTTTTCTATGATTAATCTACTTGTCATTTAGCAGGAATTGGCTAAATGTAGATGATGACGGCTGCATGGTGACACACAGTGACAATCCTAAAAAGAACTGTACTAGTTTACATAAGACCTTTCACTTCCCTTCTTTTCCCCTTCTCATTCCCCTTCCCTTTCCCTTCCTTTCCCTTCTTTTCCCCTTCTCCTTTCCCTTCCCTCCTCTCCTTCCATACCCTGTTCTGTCCTTCCCTCCCTCCCATCTTTCCTCCTCCTCTCCCTCCTCCTCCTCTTCCTCCAAATTTACCCAGAGTCACATAGATACTCAGTGCCAGGGCCAGATGCCAATCAATATGGTACCAAAATTTTTTCCCTATAACTTGCTAGCTCCCCAAAATGACTGTGCTTGAAGAATGCAGATATAAAAGATCCAGAGTCTGTAGGACAAAGTTGACTATTTAGCTTGGTTGATGACAGATCCACACAAATAACTTTCCCATACCCAGTGTAGTTGCGAGAGTCTTTTCCAGGATCTATGAGACTTCAGTCTTTGAAAGACAGAAAAGATTTTAATGGCAAAGAGAGTCATTCAAGCTTATGTAATTTTATTCAGGCATGCATTAAAAATTTCATTTATATTGATTTTCATCTCAAATAGAGAAGTTTATTTTTAAACCAAGTTTCATGTCTCGCGCATTTATATCTTTCAATATTCCTAGCACAATGTTAGGTACACAGTAAAATTTGAAACCATTTCTGATTATCCATCTAAAGATAAAATTTATTCATGAAACCATTAAGCCAGTTCTCAAAGCACAAATTACTCATATTAAATGTTCTTTCCTTTTTCTTTTTGTACTGGTATTGGGGCTTGAACTTAGGGCATGGGTGCTGTCCCTTAAGCGTTGTATTCTACCACTTGAGCAACAACGCCACTTTCACCTTTTGAGTGGGTAAGTCAGAGGTGAAAGACTCCCAGGCTTTTCTCCTCAAGCTAGCTTGGAACTGTGATCCTCAGATCTCAGCCTCCAGAGTACTAGAAATACATGTGAGAGTCACTGTGCCTGCCCTTAAATGTTCTTAGGTTAGCTTGTATTCTCCTTCTCAAGTTAATCACCAGCTTTCAAATACAAGTTCATGTGTATCCTCTCTGTCAGATTTTTAAGTGACTCTGGTAGCCTGTATTCCACTGAACCCTAGATTCTTGCAATACATGCACATAGTAGTTATTGAAGAAATACTTCATGAATCAATGAACCAGGACTTTCAAGGAACTCTTTCAAGAAAAGCTTCTCTTAGCCAGTGAGTTTATGAAAAATTTCCCTTTGCCCTATCTTCTTGGTCACTCATCATTGCACATTAGACGATGAAATTTCTAAGATTCTTGCAGTAAAGAAGTAGTTTATTTAGGTAAGCTGCTTATAGAGCTATCCACTTTTTACTTCCTCCAGAAACCTTTTCTTTTTTATTGTTGTGGTTGGAACTTGAGATCCTATGTAAGCTAGGCAAGTGCTCTAACACTAAGCTACATTCTTAGGCCATCCCTGAGACACTTTTATTAATGGCTTGTGAAATGACTGTGGAGTAGACACTCTTAGAAAAGCCATTTTGGGGGAAAAGAGGATGAAGATGAAACATCACACAATGTTGTTGCAATTATAGATCCCATCATCCTAAGAAAAGTATATTTTTAATGCTATCTATCTATCTATCTATCTATCTATCTATCTATCTATCTATCTATCTATCTATCTACCTACCTACCTACCTACCTACCCACCTATCTACCCATCTGTCTGAGACAGAGTCTTACTAAATTGTTCAAGCTGTCCTTGAGTGCTGGATTCAAGCAATCCTCCTGTGTCAGGGTACCAAGTAGCTGTGGCTAGAAGCATGTACTGCCATACTCAGACAAGAAAAAGACAAGATTCTTTTTCAGCTGAAGATACTGATTCTAAGGTTCTGAGCTAGGTCAATACCTTTCTACAGCAGCCTTATCATCTCACAAAGGGTTGCTCTATGCTTTAATTACCCAGGCAGGAGAAATTGCAGACTTTTATTCAAAATAGCCTGCCTGGTAGAGGAAGATTGTTTGATTGATATGTCCCCAAGATACAACCATAAGCTTCACTTCTATTTATAAAGACTATTGGAGAGCTAACTTCACAGGGCTCAAGTGGTAACAATAAGAAAGATGAAAGGTTGGAAGCCATGTCTTTGAAGAAAAATTAAATGAATTCAAGTAATTTTATTTAAGGGAAGCATAAAGGTACGAAGCAAGGACAGACCTAATGAAATAGGATTCAGCATGCTATGTGGAGCAGGTCTGTGTGGTGGCTGCTGAGTTTTGTCACTGTGTATCTGTAAGCCCAGAGCTAGTTCTAGCTGGAATCTACCAGCACTATCTCTGATTCCAGGACCCATGCCAATAGTCATTCCTTGCCTCATATCAACCATCCGCCATCTCCTTCTTAGGATGAGCATTAAATAAGTGCTTACAACATATTAGGTGGCATGCCAAGTGCTTTCATAATGCATCATTATTCATTCATTCATTCAGTGAGCAGTTTTAAAGGCATCCTGTGTACCAGGCAGACTTGTATTTGGTATTTGGAATATATCATGAAGTCTTGCCTCACAGACTTATTTAGTAGTAGGCAGAGACAGAAAGTAAACAATAAACATAGCCAACAAGTAAATTATATAGTATACAAGAAAGTGACAGACGTTGTGAGAAATAGAGCAAGGAAAGGATAAAGAGTGCATATAAAGGGATTCTGGGATGCAAACTTAAATGATCTGAACAGGGTGGAAGTAGACCTTACTGAGAAGGTGACATATGGTCAAAGATTTGGAGTCCTTGAACAAGAATGTGGAACTATCTGGTGGAAGAACAAGTTGGCCAGAAAGACAGATCAACCTAGAGGCCCTGAGCCAGGCATGTATTTATTGAGTTCATGAACATGGAAGAGTTTATGGGACTGGGCACTGGGGATCAGAAACTGATCCTATACACAGCCAAAAGGACTTTGTTCAATGTAGAGCCACTGTAGGATTTTACTTTTTATTTTTTTTCACTGTAGGATTTTAAACAGAGCAATGACCTGTATGATGTTCTAAAGGTTTCAGTGGCTACCAGGACAAGCTGGAAACTAGGGAAGGAGTTAGGAGTTGATTGTTTTGATGTAAAACTGTAAGCAAATGAAGACTAAAGATTACAACTTAATCCAGGCACTGGTAGCTCACGCCTGTAATCCTAGTGACTCAGGATGCTGAGAACTGAGGGTTGTGGTTTGAAGCCAGCCCAGGCAGGAAAGGCTGTGAGACTCTTATCTCCAATTAACCACCAGAAAACAGCAAGTGGATATGTGGCTCAAAGTGGTAGAGTGAAAACCTTGAGCAAAAGAGCTCAGGGACAGTGCCCAGGCTCTGAGTTCAAGCCCTACAACCACCACCACCACCACCAACAATAACAAAATTAGGACTCAGACCAATATTAATAGTGTAGATTATAAGAATTGGTTCAAAGTTGGGCACAGGTGGCTCACCTGTAATCATAGGTACTTGGGAGATACAGATTGAGAGGATCAAGAGTTGATGCTTGACTGTGCAGAAACATGGGACCTCCCATGTCCATTAGTAGCTGGTCAAGATGACACATGCCTGTCATCCTAGCTATGTGGGAAGCAAGAATAAGTGAATTACATCAGGGCTATTGGGGTCATACATTTAAGACCCCATTCAAAATATATTAAATGCAAAAAGGGCATAGCTTAAGCAATAGTGTTCTGGGCATAGATGAGATATGTGAGCAACAGAGTGACCTGAAAATATCCCTGAAAAAGAGAGAAATCAAAGATGATTGCATGTCTATTAGTATCAATTAATTCTTATAACCAGGTAGGTCAGGTTATCCCCTCCATTTTACAGATGAAGAAACTCAGACCTACAGAGCTATTGACTCCATATTTTATTTTGAGCAAGCAGAAATTCCAGCACTTGGATAAACCAAGGATTATCTAGTGTGGAAGGCTGGCCTTTGTCATCATAATACTGACTGACTTAGGGAGATGCTACTCAGTACTTACTTCCTTGAGGTTTCATACCTTAAGCCTTAGTTCACTAGTGCCCATACCTCCCTCCTTCACTACCGTCCCTTCTCCCACTCTTCCCATGACTGCCATGAGCTTTGTCAAATCACTGACTGGGGATATCCATGATTGTTTTGGTTTTGGACTCAATTGAGACTTGTCCCAAAAGCTTTTCTTCCTCTGTTAGCTAATGTTCACATCCTAGAACTCTTTTCTAATATTTGTTCGATTAGACCTACGTTAGATTAACTGGCCACAACTGTTTAAAAAATGATAATCATATGATTCGGGGGAGAGGGTTCTGAGAAGTGCTTGGAATTAGATAGTTTCTTGGGAAGGCTGGAATGTCTTGGGGCACTGAGGACTGAGAAAAAGGTGACACTTTGAGCCAAGCATGGTATAGACAGTGAAGTTCCTAGACTGAAGGAGAAGGAGAAAAAAGAAGAGGAAGTGGAAGAGGAAGGGGAAAACAGCTAAGATGGGCAGACGTGGGCAAAGAAGAGAATCAATAAAAGGCTTAATGATATGGTAGGGTAAGTGCCTAGCATGTGCAGGGCCTGGGTGGGAGTCTCAGCACTGCACACACAAAGAGTACAGATGAAAGCTCCCGGTTGAAAGAAGGTTGTTCAAGGTACGGTGTCATATCTCTACATTCTACTAACCCAATCTAGTAGAAACTCATTTATTCCCAAAAGGTTTGATAGGAGTAAGAATTGCTTTGGATCCCAAGAAGACACATTGTGCGGGGCAGAGATATGGTTTGGAGACAGAACCCAAGGAAAACTGGTGGCAGGAGAATATTTGAATATGTGGCCAGGAAATAAAAGGGGTTTATGCAATTTCACTTAGACTGCACATAGCTATGATACCTCAAATAGGTTTCATCTTTTCCAATGTGTGTTCTTCTATTAATTCTAGCTTCTCTGCCTGAAAAGACTCAAGTTCCACAATCTCTACATATTGAAATCTTGCTCAATTCAAACCCCATCCCTCTGGAAATCTGGATCATCCAGCATGAAATAAACTTCATTATGTAACACACAGCATGAAATTTCTCCTGTCCCTCATTGTTGCAGCTAGATTTCAAACTTTTAGACAACAGAGACTTAATTAATTTTTGACACAACCAACTTATGTTAGTATTCCATCCAAGATATGATTTTTCAAGAATGCTATCAAATTAAATCAAACTTTGTAAGAAGAGGAACAAAATGGAATTCATAGCAGTAATGCACATACATGCCCGAGTAGCTTCTCCCCCAGAATTCCAGTGGGTCTCCTACTTCTTTCATGTCAGAACATTTCCTCTCCTCAGGCACTCTCATGCCTCGTGATATTATTTTTTTTCAGTCTTTGTCACAATCTGTTATATCATTTATCTACTTATGTATTTGTGAAGAGTCTATGTCCTGCCACTGGAATATAAATTTCAGGAGAAAGCGCTTTATTTTCAACTGTATCTCCAATGCTAAGAATAAAGCCTGCTGAGTCCTTTGCTCCTTACAAGATTATATGGATTCGTGATCGTGAATATAAATAACTGTATGTCTGTTCTGACATTCTGCTCGTAAATAAATAAATATGTCATAAGTTCTTTTCCTAACAACACAAATCACTCAGAAATCTGCCCTTAGCTTCATTATCTATGAATAAGATTAAAGAGCCAGCTAGGAGCCAGAGGCTCACACCTACTTAGCTACTCAAGAGGCTGAGATTTGAGGATTGAGATTCAAAGGCAGCCCAAACAGAAAAATCTGAAAGACTATTATGTCCAATTAATCAACTAAAAGCTGTGACTACAAGTGTGCCTCAAGTGGAAAATGCCATCCATGTACAAAAAGGCAGAGTGATAGTGTGATTGAGTTTGAAGTCTTGATTTCAAGCTGCAGTATCCATATCCATCTAATCTTCGATAAGGGAGCTAAAACAATAGAATGGAAGAAAGACAGCCTCTTCAGTAAATGGTGCTGGCAAAATTGGTTAACTACTGGTAGAAAACTAAAGCTAGATCCTTACATATCACCCTGCACCAGAATCAACTCCAAATGGATCAAAGACGTCGAAGTCAAAGCAGACACTCTGAAAACATTACAGGATGGAATAGGAGAAACCCTAGGTCTCCTTGGCTCAGGCCGAAATTTTCTGAATAGAGACCTGGAAACACAACAAATCAAAGAAAGGTTGGACAGATGGGATTGCATGAAGTTGCAGAGCTTCTGCATGGCAAAAGACATAGCTAGCAAGATCAATAGAAAGCCCACGGATTGGGAGAAGATCTTCACTAGCCATACAACAGACAAGGGTCTCATATCTAAAATATACTTGGAACTCAAAAAATTAAATCCCCCAACAACAAATCGTCAAAGAAACAACTGCCCAATAAATAAGAGGGCTAAAGACTTAAAGAGAAACTTCTCTGAAGAAGAAAGAAGGATGGTCAATAGACACATGAAGAAATGCTCAACCTCTCTAGCCATAAAAGAAATGCAAATCAAAACAACATTGAGATATCACCTCACTCCAGTTAGAATGGCAAAAATCAAGAACTCTAACAACAACAGATGCTGGAGGGGATGTGCACAGAAAGGAACCTTACTTCATTGTTGGTGGGAATGTAAACTTGTTCAACCACTTTGGAAAGCAGTATGGAGGTTCCTCAAAAGACTTCACATAGAGCTCCCCTATGACCCAGCAATCCCACTTTTGGGCATTTACCCAAATGTTTACAAACAAGACCACACTAAAGCTACCAGCACAACTATGTTTATTGCAGCATTATTTACCATAGCTAAGATATGGAACCAACCCAGATGCCCCTCAGTAGATGAATGGCTCAAGAAAATGTGGTATATAGATATACAATGGAATTCTATGCCTCCATCAGAAGGAATGGCATTGCCCCATTTGTTAGGAAATGGAAAGGCTTGGAAAAAATTATATTAAGTGAAGTAAGCCAGGCCCAAAGAAACATAGGTCCCATGGTTTCCCTTATTTGCAATATCTAGTATATGTATGAGTCAAGCAGAAAAGGTCAGATAATGTGATGTTAGGAAAATGAACCCTTAGATACGTATTTTAATGTTTTTTTCTTTCATGCATTTGTTTCTAACGCATTTATAAGATTATCTCTTTGTTGCTTTGTATGTCCCTCCCCCACAGTATAACCCCTGCTTTCACTATATTTGATGTCAGTATAACTTGTGGAGGAGATGGGGAAAAACAAGTCGTTTAAGGATACAGGTGGACCTGTTGCAACAATGAGAAGTACAAGTTGTCACGTCGAAAAAGAGCTTTACAACGTTGGGGGGGGGAGGGGGGAGGATCGGGTGGGGGATGGGGGAAGGGATGTGAAGGGTAAACAAAGGAGGAGGCTGCAGTGCTTGGTAAGAAATGTATGCATTATCCTGCCCATGTAATTGTAACCCCTCTGTACAGTATGTTCACAAAAAAAAAAAATAAAAAAAATAAAATAAAAATAAAATAAAAAAGTAAAATAAAAATAAAGGAAAGAAAAGAAAAAGAAGAGGAAGTAAAGAACCAAGAGGAGAAAATCAGAAAACAATCACTTTATTTAGAAAATTAATTCTCACAGAAATGAATAATTTGACTAAATTCATATAATCAGTACAAAGTAGACACGAGATTACTATCTAAATCTGTCTGACTTCAAAGCACAGTTTTCTATTTTTGTAGTCCCGAGTCTCTCAGTTGGAATGAAATAGACTTAATACTCCTAACAATTCTTAAATCATAATGCAAATTCCCTCCTTTTTAATGGTTTAGATCACAGACCATTAAAACAGACACTGCTTATTTATTATAAAGCTAAAAGCTACTAATAGGACCCTTTTCCATTGAAGTATTTCTTTCCCTCACTGTGTTTTGTATTTTAGCTCTTCTTATCTCTAATAGAATTTTATTTTTTAATGCTGGCTCCGGGGCTTGAATTAAGAGTCTCATGCTTTCCCTTGGTTTTTGGTGTGTGTGTGTGTGTGTGTGTGTGTGTGTGTGTGTTTCCACTCAAGGCTGATGCTCTACACATGGCCATTCCTCCACTTCTGGCTTTTTGCCAGCTCATGAGCTTGTCTGCTCCTAACCTTAGTCCTCAGATCTCAGCCTTCTGAGTAGCTAGGATTACAGGAGTGAGCAACTGGCACCTGGCTCTTCAACAGACTTTTAATGCCCAGGTTACTAATAATATTACTAACATTGTAACTAACTAATAATAATACCACCTCACTCCAGTTAAAATGGCTAAAATCAAGAACTCTAATAACAACAGATGCTGGAGGGGATGTGAACAGAAGGGAACCTTACTGTATTGTTGGTGGGAGTGAAAACTTGTTCAGCTACTTTGGAAAGCAGTATGGAAGTTCCTCAAAAGACTTCACATAGAGCTCCCCTATGACCCAGCAATCCCACTTTTGGGCATTTACCCAAATGTTCACTAAAGCTACCAGCACGACTATGTTTATTGCAGCATTATTTACTATAGCTAAGATATGAAACCAACCCAGATGCCCCTCAGTAGATGAATGAATCAAGAAAATGTGGTATATATACACAATGGAATTCTATGCCTCCATCAGAAAGAATGACATTGCCCCATTTGTTAGGAAATAGAAAGGCTTGGAAAAAATTATATTAAGTGAAGTAAGCCAGGCCCAAAGAAACATAGGTCCCATGGTTTCCCTTATTTGTAATATCTAGTATATGTCTGATACAAGCAGAAACGGTCAGATAAGTTGATGTTAGGGAAATGAACCTTAAGATAGGTATTCAATTTTTTTTTCTTTCAGGTGATTGTTTCTAACACATTTATAAGATTATTTTTTGTTGCTTTGTATGTCCCTCCCCTACAGTATAACCCCTGCTTTCACTGTATTTGATGTCAGTATAATTTGTGGAGGGGAAGGGGAAAAACAAATCGTTTAAATAAGGATACAGGTGGACCCATCGCAACAATGAGATGTACAAGTCGTTATGTCGAAAACGAACTTTACAACTTTGGTTGGGGGGGAGGGGGGGTGGATTGGGTGGGGGGGACAGGGGAAGGATGGGAAGGGATGGGAAGGAGAAACAAAGAAAGAGGCTACAATGCTTGATAAGAAATGTACTCATTATCTTGCCCATGTAATTGTAATCCCTCTGTACAGTATTTTCACAATAAAAAAATAATGTAACCAACTAACTAATAACATTGCTGAAAAACTTCGTGGCTCTTAACTAAGGTTCCAAATAGGTCTGGCTAATCTCAGAATAATTTAGAGGTTTCCTAAAGTCATATTTGTGGTTCTGGGCTTTTGAAAATCCTCTCCTATGTAAGATTGCTCAAATACATGCTTTCCCAGCTTCTGCCCACTCTTTCACTCCTACTGTAGATGTTCTCCCACTGAGACTAAACTTTCAGTTTTCATAACCACATGAAAAACAACAATGACAAAAGATCATATACTTAAGACACCTACAGAGCAAATAACTGTCCAGCGTGTGTTATAGTTACTCTGCTTATTGTAGCAGATCTTGAAGATGAAAGGCCAAAGGGGTGAGAGCTGTGCAGCCTTTTTCATAACATGAGTTTGGTTTAAATATTTTATAAGGTTCTTAACACTGCTGCTTTTACACAACTTAGTAGCTTCCAGAAACCATGTTATGTGGAAAATCTTGCAAGGTTTCAAAAAAAATAGTAGTGAGTTAATTTAAGAAATATTTTATGGAAATTAGTTGAGTCACTGTTACTATATTTCTGTGGTAAATTGGTATGCATCTTGTTCCGTGTCATCCTGTTCAAAATTCTTCCCCATCTCTTCCAACCCCACCTCTGCAATTTTCACATATATTTTCACATATACATGTTGGATTTCATGACTGTATTTACTCACTCTTCTCTCTTTTCCTTTGCTCCCTACCCTTTGACCTCACCCCTCCTAACAACACATGTTCTAGATTCCTGAATTCAATTTACTATACTGTAAATTGGTTACACCATTGGAATCCTTCCTCATGTATACCATACTTTAGGTAATACGTTTGATCTAGTTTCCAATATGAGAGAAAATATGCACTCTTTGTCTCTCTGAACCTCACTTCAGCTAACATAAATTTTTTTCAGGACCATTCATTTCCCTGAAAATAACATAATATTATTCTTCCTAATGAAGGAGTAAAATTTCATTATATATTTCCATTATATATATTTATTGTACTATATACTATATTATATAGCATATAACATATAATAAATATAACAAATAATAAATATTGTATGTAATATTTGTGAATAAATATTACATATTTAAAATATTTATAAATATATAAACATATCATGTAAAACATAGAAATATATTAAATAATTATATATTTACAAATATGTATTTATAAATTTATATTATATTATATATGTGAGTGGTATATATATATATATATATATATATATATATATATATATATATATATATAAGAGTGGTATCACTGGATCATTGGGTGGTTCTTTGTTTAGGTTTTTCAGGATTCTCCAAACTGTCTTCTATAGTGGTTGTGCTAGTTTACATTCCCATTAATAGTGTAATAGATTTCCTTTTTCCCACACATCCCCACAAGTATCTGTTGTTAATATTTTTGTGATAGCTGTTCTTACTGGAGTGAGATGGAATCTCAGTGTTGTATTGATTTACATTTCCTTTATGAACAGAAATGTGGAACATTTGTTTATGTGTCTATTGGCTATTTTTACTTCTTCTGAGAAGTCTCCTTTGCCATTTATTAACTGGGTTATTGATTCTTTGAGGGTTTAATCTTTTTTGAGCTCTTTGTGTATTCTGAATATTATGTTCTTGTATATCTGGCAAAGATCTTCTCCCATTCCACAGGCTATCTTTTTAGCTTAGCAACTCTGTCCTTCTCTGTGCAGAAACTTTTAAGTTTAATGCAATTCCATTGCTGGAACCTTGGAATTCTACTCAGAAAATTCCTGCTGTATTATTAAGTTCTAGTGCGTTTCCTACTCCTGCTTATAGTAGATTAAAGGTTTCAGGTCTTACATTGAGATCTTTGATACGTTTGAGTTGATATCAGCACAAGGTGACAGACAGGGATATAATTTTAGTCTTCTGCAGGTGAACATTCTGTTTCCCCAACACAATTTGTTGAAGAAACTGTCTTTTCCCCCCCAACATCTATGTTTGGCTCCCTTGTAAAATATTAGATGGCTGTAGATATATGAGTTTATTTCTGGACCTCTTAGTCCATTCCAATGGTCTTTAGGCCTATTTTGTGTGTGTATGTGCCAGTACCAAGTTGTTTTTGTTTTTATAGCTCTGTAGTAGTTTGCAGTCTGGAATTGTGATAACTCCAGCACTGCTTTTCCTGTCCCTCCCCCCACCGCTCCTCACGATTGCTTTGACAGTTCAAAGCCTTTGGGGTTTCATATCAATTTTTGGATTGTTTTCTCAATGAAGAAGAACTCAAAAAGTGTAATTTCTTAGAGAAGTAAAGCCAAAGTTCAACAAAATGCTTACAAGGAGATAGGCACTTGAAAGTGGTGGGGTGGGGTCAAGGGAAAAAGGGTAGATGAATGAAGAGAAGTAGGAAGAATGCAGTCAAGAATTTAATGTATAGCATACAAAATGAAGAAAAGTCAGGGAAGGGATAGGTTGGAAGGGATGGGTAAGAATATTGAAAGGGATGACATTGATCAAGAAGCATTATAGTCATAAACTGCTTTGTTAAATGGAGCCTTCTTTATACAACTAAAAATAATAATAAAAAAGGGCATTGGGGTTTTGGCGAATATTGCCTTGAATTTGTAGGTTGTCTTTGGTCATACAGTATTAATTCTGCCAATCCAAGAAACAGGGGCATCTTCCCACTTCCTGTTGTCTTCTTCAATTTCTTTCTTCAAATTTCATAGTTTTCATTGTGGAGGCCCTTCACTTCTTGGAGTGGGTTTATTTCTGGTTTTTTTTTGGGTTTGTTTGTATTTATTTGTTTTGCCATTGCAAACAAAATTGTTTTTCTAACTTCTTAGTCATGTTCATTGTTGGAAGACAGAAAAGCTACTGATTTTTGTGGGTTGATTTTATATCCTGCTATGTTACCAAAATTATTTACCAGATCTAGAAGCTTGGATGTAGTAAGTCACTTTTTTTTTTGATATAACAAAATACTTGAGTGCATCAATTTAGAAAAAGAGGTCTGAGAGGTTTCAGTCCAAGTATGGTTAGTTCCATTGCTTTTAGGCCTGCAGTAAGGTAGACTATCATGATGAAGAGGTAGTGCTGGTGCATAGTTACTAACTTAGTAGCAGTCAGGAAGCAAAAAGAGTAAGATGGACAGGGGCTATGGACAAGGAAAATAAACCCTTCCAGAGAATGCCCCTAATTTCTACTATCTCCTAATCATGCCATTAGATTATGGATCAATCAAGGGATTGATCCATTGATTAGGTCAGATCCCTCATGATACAATCACCTCTCAATGACTGATTAGGCTCACGAACTGGGAAATAAAAATCTTCACTCTGTGAGTATTTCATAGCCAAACCATAACACTTGGTGTATTGTATCTTGGGATTATTTAACTTACTCTTTTGATTATTGGTTTTGTGTTTTTTGTTTTTGTAATTTTTGGCAGTACTGGGATTTGAATTCAGGGCATTTTTGCTTGCTAGAAGGTACTCTACCACTTGAACCATGCCTTCACTTTTCTTCTTTTGAGTTTTATAGGAGCACACAACCAAGAGTTTGCCTTGAGTCTCAGTGAAGACTGTAAAGATAGGCTCTTAAGCAATTCTGGAATAAGTAAGACTAGAGGGCCTCTTGGAGATAGACTAAATGCACTTTTCATTGTGAGAGGGATATGGATCTTCGAAGATTAGAAGCACATTTCTGTGGTTTGGGTAAATATCACCAAGAGGCTCATGTGTTAAAGGATTGATCTGTCATCCTATAGTGAGAAAAGCAGTTGTACAAACACAAAAAGGTGGGAGGAAGTCACCTTATTGGCGGTGTGGCCTCAGGGGGAAGTTGGGAGCCTCTCTTTCCCTTTGCTCCTTGCCTCCACCTAGCCCTCATCATTTACCACCAAGTACTGTCTTGCCATGGGTCAAAAAGGCTACAAGGCCCAGAGGTTTGTAAGGAGACAGGACAGCCTCTGAAATTGTGAACCAACATGTTTTCTCCTTTTTGGGGTTTTTTTTACAGCAATGGGCAGCTAACTAACATGCTTTTATCTTTATTCTCTGGAATCTGCAGTGATGTCATCTCTTTCTTCTTTTCTTTCCTTTTCTTTTTCTTTTGCAGTGCCAATGATCAAACCCAAGGTCTCCTACATAGAGGTAAATGCCTTGCCACTGAGCAACATTCTGCCCCTTTTCCATTTTTGATGTAAGTAATGAACATTTTTTCTTAGTTTCAACTAGATAGATGTTATTGATTGTCTTCCTCTCAAAGAGTAAGATTTTGGTTTTAATTATTTTATCTATTAAGCTCTTAATTTTCAGTTTTATTGATTTCGGTTCAAATCTTTATTTCTTTGCCTGTCTCTAACACTTGTATTTCTTTGAAGTGAGAGAAGTTCTCTTTCCAGGATGAGCACTTCCAGACTTTTTCATGGTGTTAAATATCTACTCATTTATTAATTTTTTGTCTCTTTTCCCTGAGAAGCCCTTTCCCTATAGTTATGGTTGGCTCTCTCTGTCTAGGATCATATAGCTACTGAGGTTCTAAGCCTTCTGCACAGGACAAAGTGATGTTTTTTCAGGATTAAAAATAACTACTTGTTCTGGGAAGGTGGCTCAGTGCTAGAGGCTTACCTCACATGCATAGGTCCCTGGGTCCAATTCCCAGCACCACATAAACAGAAAAAGCTGGAAGTGGTGCTGTAGCTCAAGTGGTAGAGCGCTAGCCTTGATTTGAAGAGCTGAGGGATAGTGCCCAGGCCCAGAGTTCAAGCCCCATGACTGACAAACAACAACAACAACAACAACAACAAAACCCAACTAACTGCTTCATGTCTTTTAGGTGAATTATAATGTTCAAAACCTCATCCTTCAATAGTTTTCAGGGAATTTAGCTCTTATAGATTTCTGTGCTTCTAAACATGCTAGTGAGAAGACACAGAGTAAAGGAAACTGGCAGAGGAGAGGAATGTTTGATTTGAGGTAATTAATGTCTTAACCATCTCAGGTTTCTGATGTGGTTTCTAGTCTGAAAGTATAATTTGGAAAATGTCTGACATGAGCATACTTCTAAAATTAAACCCAGTGTACATTTAACATCATCAAATTGATCAGAGGGGTATTTGATTCCTAATGTAAGTGCAACCTTAGATAAACTCATTCTGTTAATTTTAATGCTGTACTCAACTCACTTTAGAGAACCCCAGTTCCATTATGATAAATAATTTATTGAAATGCATCCGTGTCCTTAACTCTGAATAGCCATAAATGAAAATTTAGAGCCCTTCCTTTGGGTGCTCCTGAACTAAATTCTATTGGTTAATGTCCTGATAAGATTGGAGAATAGACTGAATCTATGCCTTAAAAATATTCTCTGAGCTGGGAGCCAGTGGGTTACGCCTGTAATCCTAGCTACTCAGGAGGCTGAGATCTGAGGATCATGGTTCAAAGCCAGCCCAGGCAGGAAAGTCCATGAGACTCTTATCTCCAATAAACCTAGAAAACCAGAAGTGGTGCTGTGGCTCAAGTGGTTGAGCGCTTGCCTTGAGCTAAAGAGCACAAAGACAGTGCCCAGACCCAGAGTTCAAACCCCACAACTGACAAAAAAAAATAAAAAATAAAAAAAAATTTATATTAATCATGTAAGCTATGAGACTTTTTTTTTTTGTTGGTTATGGGGCCTGAACTCTGGGTGGGTCTGGGCACTGTCCCTCAGCTTTTCAGCTCAAGGCTAGCGCTCTACCGCTTAAGCTACATCGCTACTTCCGGCTTTTTCTGTTTTTGTGGTGCTGAGGAATTGAACCCAGGGCCTCATGCATGAAAGGCAAACACTCTACCACTGAGCCACCTTCCCAACCCCAAGCTATGAGATTTTAAAAAAAATCTTTGCTTATTAAGTACTAAATTCAGTTGAAGGTAAAGCTCTTAGGAAGCACTTCAAAACCTTAGTAAATGGTTACAATCAGTTGATTTACTGATTAGATTAATGATAAATTAAAACCACTTCTTCAACAATGGACAAACCCCATTAATAGCTGTGTCTATTTTCAATGTGTATAGTAGATTGGGTCATCTAGGATGGTATGGGCAGCAATATCACCATTCTAAAGTATACAGTTTAAATCAGAGTTTGTTTACTCTGGTTCTCTTTCTAAACTAAAAGTTTAGTCTCCTTAACCAGGCACTTCTGTATCACTCACTTGCTTGTTCAGGTCACCCCAGAATTATCAAATCAGAATCTATGATTTTCTAAGATTCCTTGGTGATTCATATGTATTTCTTAGTCCGGGAAATATTGTCTTAAGTCCATTAGAGAAAAGTTTGACCTGTTGGGGAGAAAACAAATTTCAGAAGGTGCAAGAGATTTGACCAGGAACAAACAGGATAGATAGTCGCAGATACAGAGTCAAGTCAGATCCTCTCCTGTGGGTGGTATGTGCTGTTTGTCCATCAGATCATTTCTTGACTCTATACCAGCTTCAGCATTACCTCCCTTGGGGAAATAATACAATGTCAGTCAAAAGGAGACCGTTCTGTACCTTTCTACCCTGTCCTCATCCCCAAGGGATGTGGCTTAAGATGTGTCAAGGTTAAGTTTCTTACTCTACACATGAAGTCTTGAGTTGAGACTACAAAGGGATGCAAGGTAATGAAGTTGAACCACCCCATGGGCCAAACTACTGAAAAAGAGCTGTGAGTTTTTTCCCTGCTGCTGCTGAGGCCCGGAAGAGGCACTTCCTGTGATGATAATGTTGCTCTGCAAATCTTCCATTCCATTCCTTACAGATATATGCTCTAAGTTCTTGATGAAAAGTACATACTCCTTTCAGATTTTGAGACATAGACCAGTGTATCTTTCTAAATTATGTAAATTGGATCATCCCACAGACATTTTATTCATCTTGCTTGTTGACTCAGTGTAGGTTATAATTCCTCATTGGGAATTCAGAATCTTGGGTTTCAGAGCAGTAGTACAATGTAGGTAGCAAATATCCTACCACACTACTGATGGGGTCTGAGGGCTATCTCATATGTAAATAGGTTAAATTTTCATGCATTGGACTTTTGAAAGGAGAAAAAAAAGAACTCCTCTGACAATGTTTATTCTCCATCTTCAGCAAGGCTATCTCCACTTATATCCTGTCTGTAAAGTTAAGAAAAAAAAAGGAAAGGAATGGCTCTAGATTTTTTAAAATAGTGATTCAGAGTTAAGAACAAAATAAACAATAAAAAGGGATTTTTTTCACAAATTAAAAGACATGAATAATCTACTCACATCAAGCAAGATAAACTAGCACTTTACATATATTTGCTGTCAATTGGGTTGGTATATGGATGAAGTCAGTTGATTTACTAATTACTGAATAGATTCATGATTAAATAAAAATTTGAATTTGCTAGGTGTTTCTACCAATTTCGTTTTACAAAGCAAACAAATATCCTTTAGTTTCCAGAGTGTTTTGTGATTGTGGATAAAATACTGGAGAACATATGACATACCTTGGAGATATGATTTTTAAATCAGTACTTTTGTATCTACTTCAATCTCTCATGTTTACTGAACTGTTACATTCTATGATGTAAAATAGCTCATTTAATTGATTTTCTATTGATGGACATTTAGGGGTTTCAACTTTCTAGTCTTCCATGTAATATTGCAATGATGATTTATGTGTTTATTTTAATGCACATAAACAGATGTGAAACAATCATGTAAATAGTTGAATAGAGCAATTTAAGGAAAATGTTTCTCATTTATTGATTGCAAGTGTGGGAAGAAATTCATGTAGAAAATTATAAATTCATTGGTGGAAAGTATCATGCTATTATGGGAAGAACTCAGTCTTGAGAGGTAGGGACTATGGTCTAGTGTAGACCACACTAGTTGATATTGGCAACTTCAGTATTTTTATGCATTAATTTCTTAGTCCATAAGATAAAGAGCTATAGCATATATTTTCATTTTCTCTCTTTCTTAATTAGTGTAGACTAACAAAACACTTTGTTTTTGACATTTCCATCCATTCATATAATGCACTTCAACCAATAAATATGTGCACCAACGAAGAGGCACAGTACTGGATTCTGAGAATCAGCAGCAACCCCAAGCAGAGAGTCATCTCTGTTCACATGGAACCTACATTTTTAATGTAAAAGACTAGCCACATAACTGTAACCAAATAAAAGATTTCACCTATATTAGACAGTAATCAGCAATAAGGGAAAAAAAACCACAATAGTGTTAATAGGACATGTCAGGAAGAGGGACTAAAATTTTAGACAATGGAGACTGGGAAAGCATCAATGGAAATAATCTGCATGGAGCTAGAAAGGAAGAACTCAAGGGACCAACTTGCAGATATTTGAGGATGAAGAGTTCAGGTAGAGAGAGCACAAATATAAGGATGCTAAGATGGGACCAGGCCAGGAATGTACAAGGAAATTTGAGACAGCCAATGTGGCTGTTTACAGTCCAAGCAGAGACAGAGAAGGTGAGGATGGAGTCAACAGGAGCAGATGAAAAGGCTTTACATGTTCAGTAAGGAATTTGGCTTGTACTCTGTGTAAGAGAGCAAGCCCTTGGGGGATTATAAACACAAGAGGAATGTGGTCTGGCTGATGTTTTCAAAGGGTCTCTTTGTTAGCATTATACTTCCAGAAGTAAGGAGACTAGTTAGTGAGATAGAATAAGACAATGAGGTCACAGGGAAAGTAGGAATATATTTTTTTTAATACTAAAAAAAGATCAGTGTCAGGAATTAACCCAAGCAGGAAGTAAAGCTGAAAATTCACTGAGAACCGCAAAGGTTCCTTCTGCCTTCTTTTAGATCTTGAGTTACAATCTCCTTGAGTGAGCTAGGAGACTCAGGTATGCCTGGTGAATGGATTCTTTGATCAGAGGTGAATGCCCAAATGTTACACCCTTTGTGTCCCTGTCCATGTTTTGAATAATAACAAACTCATTTTAAGCTCTTTGCTTGGTGTTTTGAGTAATAATAACACCCATTTTAGCCAAGTTTGGGGTAATAGACCCACCTTATACACATTGGCTCCACTGTTAGAAATTTAGCAAAATGATGAGGTGGTAGAAGGTGATAAGGATCACACAGTGGGAGAGATCTGAAGTAGACTCTCCCAGTTCGGAGGGTATAGATATACCTAGCACTTTCTTGACCTTGTCTGCTCATGCCTAATGTATGTCAGTGTGCTTTTGTCTCCTTGTCTATTTCTCTCTGATTTGTCCTGCTGGAACAAATATTTTGCTCATTTTCCACTTTGTGAGTTTTCCTATTTTGTGAAACCCCTTAAATTTTTTTGTTTTGTTTTTCCTGTCATGGATTTCAAGTTTCTGAGATTTGCATGGAAATTGGAAAGCTAGTCAAGGGTTTACCCCTTCTCTCTTAAAGGGAGAATCCTCTGGGACTCAGGCCCAATGTAGTCACCTCTTTTTTATTTTTTTAATCTTTTTTTCTACATTCAGGTAATGACTGGTGTTTGTCCTTGCAAATCAGGATCAATGTTGAATCCTCCCAAATCCTTATGTAAATAATGTTGAACATGTATTAGATATTTATACACTACATGTCAACTCACATATTCCTAGTTTGTTGTTGTAGTTGCATTATTTTCCATATTCCTCATATTATTACAGCTTCAGAAAATCTTTCATGTCCCAGTGGTATCCTCATCTAGAACCATGAGTCCAGACCTTGGCTTGTCCAGTTACTGTTTTTTGTGTGTTCATCTCGAGAATAGTCTCGAGCCGGGCGCTGGTGGCTCACGCCTGTAATCCTAGCTACTCAGGAGGCTGAGATCTGAGGATCGCGGTTCAAAGCCAGCCCGGCAGGAGAGACCGTGAGACTCCTATCTCCAATAAACCACCAGAAAACCAGAAGTGGTGCTGTAGCTCAAGTGGTAGAGTGCTCGCCTTGAGCTGAAGAGCTGAGGGACAGCGCTCAGGCCCAGAGTTCAAGCCCCACGACCGACAAAAAAAAAAGAATAGTCTCGAGATGAACATATAAATGAACCAGGCTTTCTCATCTATTCCATTAAGATTTTTAGCTTCATCAAACATTTTATCTTTCATTGAAGAATCTTATAAAACCATAAGGGGGAAGGACAGACATTGCTAAAGAACTTAGAAATGAAGCTCTGCCTTTTTTTCTCCCATCTTATTTTCTCCTTCTTGTTTCCATTTCCTCTTCCCACTTTTAGTTTTGGGAAAGGATTCTGCTATGTAGCCTAGGCTGGATTGAACTTAATTCTGGACTTCCAGCTTCTGTTTCTTGTGTCCTGGAATTATTGTCTTGCACCAACATGCTTTGTCTCTTGTTAATTTGAATTTAACTTAAAATATCTATTCTAAGTGAAACTGTCTTTCCTATAAGAGCATTGAATTTTCATCATTTTATAAATTTCCTATAATTAGCCTTCATTCATTTATTTCCTACTAAAGAATTTCATAATGGACAAAGAACACCAGTGCCTCATTGAGTAGGAATCACTTTATAGTCAGAACAGAAGTCCATTCCAATGAGTTTAGATAAAAAACAAAACAAAACAAAACAGAATATGCTGAAGTTTTTTTCTCTCTGATAAGTAGGGAGTAATAATTATAGAGTTAAGTTGCTGGATCCAGAGACTGGAAAGTTCAAATCCCTTGTTACTTGCTTTGTCTCCCCCTCCCCATCTCTCTCTCTCTCTCTCTCTCTCTCTCTCTCTCTCTCTCTCTCTCTCTCTCTCTCTCTCTCTCTCTCTCTCTCTCTGCTGGTCGTGAGTCTTGAACTCTGGGCCTGGGGGCTGTCCCTCCAACTCTTACAACTCAAGGCTAATGCTCTACCACTGGAGCCAAGCACCACTCCCAGTTTTCTGGTGGTTAATTGGAGATAAGAGTCACATGGACTTTCTTGCCGGGGCTGACTTTGAACGTAATCCTCAGATCTCAGCCTCCTGAGTAGCTAGGATTATAAGTGTAAGCCACTGGTGCCCAGCTGCCTTGTCCTTTTGTGTTTGGTCTCCAGGTTTTCCACCTTTTAGTACAGCAACTAAAGTTTTCATTGATTCTTATTTTGTTATTAGTGTATATTAATTGTATAAGGGGTTTCACTGTGCTATTTTTATGAAAACATGACACACACACCTAGATAGATAGATGATAGATAGATAGATTTAGCTCTTCCTTATCCCTTCTTCCCCATTAAATAATTTTAATGGATTCCATTATTCTATTTTTTATACATGCATATGAAGTACTTTGACATTATTGTAGACTCTGTTATTATTCTCTGGCACTATGGGTTGTGCTGTGCTAGTAAGCTTTCCATCGCTATACCAAAATGCCTGAGAAAACCAACTTAAAAAAGGAAGGGTTATTTTGGCTCAGAGTTTTGGAGGTTTCAGTGCATGGTTGGTTGGCATCATTGGTTCTGGGCTTGTGCTGAGGAAACATCATTGTGTGAGAGAGAGGCAGGGGAAGCTGCTCAACTCATGATGGATTAGAAACAAAATAAAAAAGAACGAGGAGGGACCATGGACTCAGTATTCCCTTTGAAAGCATGTCTCCAAGCAACCTAAGACCTCTTACTAGGCCGTACCTCTTAAAGATTTTTGATACTCTCTAATAGTGCTATACTACAAAGTTTTGTGGTTTGGAGGACAGGATTAGGATGTAAACTTGAGGTCTCTTACTTGCTAGGCTTATTCTCTAACACCTGAGCTAGCATCTCACCTCTTTTTTGTTTTAGTTATTTTTCTGATACCGCATACTTTTTGCCTGGGGCTGGCCATGGACTGTGATCCTCATACTGTGCTTCCAATATAGCTAGAAGTATAGATACCTGGCTACATCAGGACAAAGTTTTTAATCCATGACCTTTGGCGAGACATTTTAGATCTGAACTATGATGTGGTTCTGGCCTCTAGTTTCCCTCATCTCCTAATTGTAGTGCTCATCAGAATCCGGAATCCAGAATCTAGTTTGTATGCTCAGATGCTCAGCCTCAGGAAGAGAACTCTGATTGATTAGTTTTGGTCATATACAAACTCCTTGTCCAGTCAGCAAGTATTACAGAGGGGCAGAGTCATGTCCTACAAATATCGCTGAAGATATGAGTGTGCAAATATAGGGAAATATTTAATTCAGAAGGTCTCTAAATGTTGTCACAGAGCAGTTTCTCAATACATATTGGCTAATTTTAGTATATCAGGTTCACAAATAAAATTCACACAAATGGACTTTTCCAACCTATGTGATCATTGTTTTAGAATCTAGGTGATGTCTGAATGTAGAAACAAACAATCAAAAAAAAATAAAAGTTCTGTTTGGAGATTTAGCTTGAAGGGAAATCATTTTTAACTTAATAAGCATCTTAGATCTTGATTTAGCTGTCTTTTTCCTGGGTGAAAATTTGTTTGATCTTGTCGTACAATTAGAAAAGGAACAGCATGAAATATTTATGTAGTCCTGAAAAGTTCAAACATATCCCCGTTGGTTGACAGGTACTAATTTTGTATGAGAAATGTAAAGGTAAAAAGAATTCAGACAAAAGATTCAAGTTCAAAAAAGCGTGCTAAATTAATGGATTTTTTAAATTATTCTTTCTCACTCTTGCCTTCAGTTTGTCAGATCGCATTCCTTCCATTCCCAGTCTTCAGTAGCCATATTAACTTCCTAGTAAATAATCTTACACTGGATGGTGGCTTTTGGCCATTGTGACTGGTGAAGCCAGAGTTCATCTTCTGGCAGTGAAGTTAAGCATAAAAGAGGATTTTTACTGTGGATTGTTTTTCTCTCTGTCACTGCTTGGTGTCACTGGGAACTCTGCCTCTGGCTTGTCATTGCTGCCACTGGTCCCAATCACTCACTGGGATCTTCTCAGGCTAACCTAGCAGTATTGGCCCTGCCTGCAAGCTACCACAGGAAAAGGGAGTGTGCTTCTGTTTTCTTGAAACCATTAATTAGGTTTTGACTCTCTGTGATGGAATTGTATACCATTACTCTGGGAAATATTGTGCCTGATTCAGTTCTAACACCACATTACTGGTCATAACAAATGTTTCAGGAACTGGCCTGAGACTGAACCCAGTTCCAAGTCATTCTTTGAATGTCAATGCTAGCTGAATTCTAGCAGTGAAATTGTAGCATGGTTATCCACAACCACTTTTTTTATATGAGTACGAAAGGCTCACTTGAGAAGCCAATTACCCTAGAGAAATAGCAGCCCAAAAATCGCATTCAAGAACCCCTTTCTTCAGTTACAGTTGAGACAGGAATTATCATTGGACAGGCTAATTGTGTAAAATAGAAAGTTGCTACTTTTGCTTAACTTAGCTTGAATTGGGAAGAGTGTGACTTGCCATCACTCCTAACAAATCAACTATTGCTTTATTCTAATACAGTTTCTTGCCATTGGACTATGCCTCTTGTTCAAACCTGACTGTGGCTATGCCCTCACTTGCTTTCTCCACAGGGAAAATCAAGGTAGATTCTGATTATTGTGTACAGAAGATTCAGGAGACCCAATTTCTTTTTCATCAAAGTAGGAGGCAGAATAAATAAATGTAGGGCATTCTATATCCTGTAAGTTCTCTCTGTATGTTAGAGGATGAGTCAGATCCTGTATGTTTCACTGACTTGGGGGAATTGAAGTTCTTTTTCAACCTTCATCTGTTTCTTTCTTCTCTTCTAAATATTGGAGAATGCTGAAATAGACTAAGGGTTTCCTGGACCAAAGGAAACATGGCTGCTTCCTAAATGAACAGGGTCTATTTTGATTAGAAAGGACTTTTGGTATGGACCATAAGTAGATGAACTAAAAGAACATTTATTGGAAGAGGTGAGGCACAAAGATCTGGAAAGATGAGTTGGAGATAAAAGGCACTAATCAGTCTCCCTGAAACAGTAGTGCAGTTCATATATGAGAAATCAAGGGCCTGAAATAGGAACATGAAGGAGAAAGTATGAGGAAGCTGTTAGTTTTGTGTAGCTGATGTTCTCTTTGGATTTCTTGCTAGGCCTCTGGTGGTAGACATGGGGTGGTTAGAATTAAACCAGAACCATTCAGGGCAAAAATGCTGAAAACTGTAGTCTAGCTTGACCACATTGACTTTAGAATAATTCAGTCCTAAGTCTACTCCCTGCTGGGAATTCTAAAGGAATCTTAGTGATGGTAAAAAGTATTGCCTGACAACTTGGTACAGTTAATGCAACTCAGCATTCAGAGAGGAATCCTGGGAGTTACATCAGGTTAATGCTTTATCTGTTGCTTCTGACTCTGGTTCTTTTTTTTTTTTTTTTTGGGTCTGGTCGTGGGGCCTGAACTCTGGGCCTGGGCGCTGTCCCTCAGCTCTTCAGCTCAAGGCTAGCACTCTACCACTTGAGCCACAGTGCCACTTCCGGCTTTTTTCTTTTTGCTTATGTGGTGCTGAGGAATCGAACCCAGGGCCTCAGGCATGCAAGGCAAGCGCTCTACCACTGAGCCACCTTCCCAGCCCTCTGGTTCTTTTTGTAGGTCCTACATTTAGACTGCCTCCACCAGCCTGACCCTGCCTGTTACCTATTTCTTTCCTGACATTGGATTGTTAAAGCTTGGCATCTGGTTGTCTCTTCTCCTTCCCTCCAAATTGTTAGGCAGTAATGCTTGCCTAAGTCTTAATATATTTCTGTGCTCCTAATTATTTAGTGTGGAACTGGACAGCTTGGGAGGCCTAAGACTGTTTGCCAGGCCAGGTTTCTGGCTAAGCCCCAGCCCCTCCAGCAGACATTCCTGGCACAATTGCCTTAACTTCTGGGTAGGCCAGGCCTACTTTGCACTTGCCAAGTGGATGCATCAACTTCTCGGACTTGAAATTCTAATATTATTAGGGAGTTTACTGCAGTGAATCAATTTTTCACTTGACTGAAAGGTTGCTTTTGAAAATGAATATGAACTAAATAGATTTACTTGAAGAATGTGAGTTGGTGAGGAAAGCATGAAGTACCAGTAGAGAATGTATTATAGTGGTTGGATAAACCAATCAACCAACCAACCAAACCAAGCAACTAATCAAACAAATGTTACCACACTGAATCTGGTCCATCCTTGAGGTGAGGATATGAATGGAAATTTAGAGGTGATATTAGCCTTCCAGTAATGGAGACTCATCTAAAAAGTTAGAAAGTAATGTCCTGTTCCCTTGGCAAAAGCCATATGGGGAAAGCAGGATTTTGTTTTTGTTTTTGTTTTTTTTGTTTGTTTCTTGTTTTTAGCCTAACAACTTGATGTCAGCTTTGTAAAATCGAAATGTCCACGAATGGACTACTAGCCTTTGTACCATTTAAAACTCTCTGTAGGAAGTTCAAAAGAATGGAAACAGCCATCTGAACTAATTGTCCCTGGGTGTATTGATGTGCCATACCATAATCATTAGAACATGTAAATCTTACATTGACTCATATGGTTGGAGAGGTTTTTCCTTAGGGGAGATATCATTAGATGGCATCTTAAGAAGCTGATGTAGTGCTGGCTGATTTTTGGCTCCTTTGCCTTATCTTAGTTCTAAGCCCTGGAAATCAAATTGTTCACCTCGGGTATTTTGATAGCAGTGCATGTTTACTTGAGCTGTCATTTTAGTACAAGCAGCTTGGTCTCCTCTGATGTTAGGCAAAACACACCAGCCTTTTAAATTGCCTGATCCAAGCTTTATTTGCATGCATTTCTGCTCTTTGATCCTTCTCTGCCTTGTTATTTATCAGTCTCAAAAAGCTATAGCTGACAGGTGGGAAAATTCAAAGTGCCCAGACTTGCCTCGGGCCCTGACTCCATAAAATCAAGTCTGTCATAGTCTGAAAGGTTTTTCTGTAACTGGACTTCATGTATTGCAAGAGCACCACACTCCCCTTTATTTACGGAGTTTTGTCAGGAATTAAATGAAATTTTGTTTTTAATTCCATGGGCAAAATTCCTTCCTAGTGATGGCAAATGGCAACTTAAGTCATGTGTGAGATCCTTTTCATATTATCCTTCTTAATGATTAATTTTCCATTTCATTCAATTCAGATAGTTATTTAAGTAATAGCTCTTTTCCCACTGTAAGTTAGCTGAGTATGGTGGTGCATGCCTACAATCCTAACATTTGGGAGACTGAAGCAGAAAGATTCAGAGTTTAATGTCATCCTGGGGTCCATAATGAGAAAAGAAAACTAAAAGGCAGAAACTAGAAGAGGAAAAGAAAAGGGAAGAAAATGTGTCTACTTAGTTCATCTTTATATTCCTAGCACCCAGCGCATAGTAAGTGATGAGTAATATGTGAATGAACTTGAATCTCAGTTGAATGTATTGGGAGTTTTTGCTGTGGGAGTGTCTTGAAAGCCTGTTTCCCAGCAAGAGAAAATGGCTTTCTAGATTTTCATTGAAGAGTTCAGAGCTATCCTTGGTCTGCCTGCTGTCTTCTTTTTTCTTTCTTCCTACTACCCTGTGTATCTCTTCTCACTTGGCCTCCTTTCTCTTTTCTGTAGGACAGTTGAAGAAAACACCAGAAGTTACCTATGCACAGGTAATATCAGCACAGCACACCT
Source organism: Dipodomys merriami (assembly GCF_024711535.1). Classification (NCBI taxonomy): domain Eukaryota; kingdom Metazoa; phylum Chordata; class Mammalia; order Rodentia; family Heteromyidae; genus Dipodomys; species Dipodomys merriami. Next base: position 25,348,112 of record NW_027202271.1, read on the forward strand.
GCATGTGTTCACCTCTTCCCAGGGGAAAGGAGTTGGCTGAAGGATGAAGGCAAATAAAAGCCCTTGATGGTCTATGCACCACAGTGACCAGCTCAGGTTTTAAGTGAATTCATTATAACTAAGATGGTTTAAAGTGAATTGGTAGGTATTAAGGATGATCATCTAAGGCAAGGGAAGGGGGTTATTTGCTTTAATGATTAGAAAAAGACATGCCATAATATTTTTAGGTAAATATTTTTAGGGAAATTAACAGCTTTAAGTCACTTCAAGAACCTACCAATTAAAAATGCTTCAAGAACATAGTATAAATTGACTGAAATGATAATAAAATAGGCACAGATAAAGTGATTGAGCTGATTATAAAATCACCTAAAATTATATATATAAATTTTTTTTGTCGGTTGTGGGGCTTGAACTCTGGGCTTGGGTGCTGTCCCTGTGCTCTTCAGCTCAAGGCAAGTGCTCTACCACTTGAGCCACAGTGCCACTTCCAGTTTTCTAGTGGTTTATTGGAGATAAGAGTCTCAGGGACTTTCCTGCCCAGATTGGCTTTGAACCACGATGCTCAGATCTCAACCTCCTGAGTAGCTAGGATTACAGGTGTGAGCCACCGGCGCCGGCCTAAAATTATAATTTTAAGAATTTATATATTTAGCCAGGCATCAGTGGCTTATGCCCGTAATCCTAGCTACTCAGGAGGCTGAAATCGAGAATCAGGGTTTGAATCCCGCCCAGGAAGACAAATCAAAGAGACTCTTATCTCCAGTTAACCAGGAAAAAAAGCTAAAAAATAGAGATGTAGCTCAACTGGTACAGTGATAGCCTTGAGTGAAAAACCTAAGGCCCTGAAGTCAAGCCCCAGTACCAGCAAACATAGACAAAAATCTATACATTGCATTAAATGGTGTCAATCCAGAGAGATCTCTGAGTCAGCTATTCTAAACCACCAGATGGGTAATTTAGACAAGTTACTGGGCTTTAGTACCTGTTTCCTGAGCTATCAAACAAGGACAGTTCTTGATCCTACCTCATAAAGTATGAAGCACAAAGGAGAGGCCATTCTTGTCTTAGGTTTCAAGCAGTCTGCATGAAGAATATGAGAGATAGCAGCATAATAATGCCCCATTATCTGATATCTCATGATCACATATATACATACATAATTTATTGTTGAGAAAAATTTTGACAATTTGCCTAATATATAGAAAGTTTCTCCTTCCTCTCTAATGATATTTACCCTTGATTAAGCAGCACATGAATATATTTATTTTATCGTAGTGTCTGTAAACACTGGTAAAATGAATGGTATAGGGACTCATCAAGGGCAAAATGGTTATATGGCCTGGGATGGATGGTAATGAGGATGAAGATGTTAGAAGCTTGTTCTAAGCTGTGTGACCTTGTGAAGATTTCTCAGCCTTCTGAGACCTTCTCAAGTATTCTCTATTTCATCCAGTTCCTGAGGAGTAATGTTTGTAGAAGTGCTTTTAGAGCTTTTGTTGTTAGATTCAGCATGCTTCTTCCAACTTAAGAGCCATGTGCTATTGACATTTCCTATGCTCTTCTACAAATTCCTCTTTTCATATGTATTCTCTGTGTTTAAAAAAAAATTTCAGACCTTAAATTAAAGAAAGACAATCATGCATTTAGTGTAACCTGTCTCCAATTCTCTCTCACCCCCATCCTGTATTTTCACATATTGAAAGCCATCTATGGGGAGATGATTTTAAAACTTAATGAGAACCAACATAAAGCAAGAGGACATATTGCCACATATTGCCTGCAAAAGTAGATCTTTGGAAGTCACAGACATCTATCAGCTTTTTTAATGCTTGCTTTAGATTCAGTGTTCAGCAAACATTTATTCAATAGTGATAATGATGTCATGCATGGGGATATAAATATAAGAAGAAACGGAGAGCCATTCATATGTTTCAGGATGTATATTCAGATGGAATACTTAGAGAAATAAATCTGTATTTCATGTAGGGAGGGCTGTTAGCTGCCTGTCAATACAGATATGCATGTACATATACCCACACAGCAATTATAGAAAGACATTGTGTTTGAAAAACAAATGTGATCACCTAGAGATGACTCTAAGAGCTGTAAATCTTTTATAGGTTTTTTTAAAATAAGGGATAAACTTTACTGGAAAAAAATCTGACCAACATCACCCTAATGGATTAAATTAATATTATAGTAGGACAAATCTACTTTAAAACACCAGATACAGGAAGTGGCGCTGTAGCTCAAGTGGTAGAGCACTCGCCTTGAGCTGAAGAGCTGATGGACAGCTCTCAGGCCCAGAGTTCAAGTCCCACGACTGACAAAGAAAACCAAAAATAAAACAGATACAATTCAACGAGAGGCAAAAAAAGTGTATAGGTTTTTAAATCAACTGTTTAGTTTGCATGCAGACAAATAGAAGTAAGAGTTAAAGTGAAAATGATCACAAACAAGACCACACTAAAGCTACCAGCACAACTATGTTTATCACAGCATTATTTACCATAGCTAAGATATGGAACCAACCCAAATGCCCCTCAGTAGATGAATGGATCAAGAAAATGTGGTATATATACACAATGGAATTCTATGCCTCCATCAGAAAGAATGACATTGTCCTATTTGTTAGGAAATAGAAAAACTTGGAAAAATTATATTAAGTGAAGTAAGCCAGGCCCAAAGAAACATAGGCCTCATGGTTTCCCTTATTTGCAATATCTAGTATATGTCTGAGTCAAGCAGAAAAGGTCAGATAAGTTGATGTTAGGCGAAATGAACCCCAAGATAAGTATTTAAATGGTTTTTTTCACGCAATTGTTTCTAACATATTTATAAGATTATTACTTTGTTGCTTTGTATGTCCCTCCCCCACGATATAACCCCTGCTTTCACTGTACTTGATGTTGGTATAATTTGTGGAGGGGAAGGGAAAAAACAAATCGTTTAAATAGGGGTACAGGTGGACCCATTGCAACAATGAGATGTACAAGTCATTATGTTGAAAAATGAACTTTACAACTTTGGTGGGGGGGATGGGTGGAGGGGTGGGAGTGGGGGGTGGGTGGGGGAGACGGGAGGGTGGGGAGATGGGAAGGAATAGGAAGGGGAAACAAAGGAGGAGGCTACAATGCTTGATAAGTAATGTTCTCATTATCTTGCCCATGTAATTGTAACTCCTCTGTACAGTATTTTCACAATAAAAAATATTTTACAGTAAAAAAATACACAAGGATATTTTAAAACAGGAAATACTAACTTTGCAAGCTTCTATAGTTTGTTTGGTTGGCACAACTGAGTCATTAAGAGTCTTCAGATTGCATTCCCCAAATAACTTCTTTCACACACACAAGTCTTTGAAAAATAAAGTGCATGAAATAAAGACCTTGGCTTGTCAGACCTCTGGCTGTACTTACTGTTCCAACATAAAGACCCAGGATTTGCAGAATAATCCATCACAAACAAGACAGAAATAGTTTAAACAACACACACACACACACACACACACACACACACACACACACGAGCGCGCGCGCACACACACACACTCACACTTTCAGAATTCTAAAATCCACCAACACATCTAGAAGTAATGTCCTATCGGATGTTTCCAACTCAAAAGGCCTGTGCTTGGGTCATTTTGTTTTAAAATGTGTGCCACATTGTATGGATCACTGATTGTGTTTTTTAATTTCTTTTGACAGATGACCCAAATTTTCTCAGCATTTTTCTCATGGACCTTAGAGAATGAAATGCTCTGGGTCTAAGAAAGTCTAGGATAGTACTCAGAACTTGTGCTGTGGTTTTCTAAAGTCCCCTTACTAGATTATGTTCCTCATTTCAGTGGATAGTTGGAAATCTTTTACTCAGTAAATTGAAATTCCTTGTGGGAATAATTACAGCTCTGATGAAAACACAGACTTTCTGGTAGAGACAAAGTTTGCATTAATGAAATGAAGGAATGGTTGAACACTTCCTTCAAATGGTAATGGGAGTCAAGTATCACAAATATTGGTTTAATTCACTGCTTGGTAAGAATCATAAACAGCTGGTTAAAGGCTGAGCCCATTAGAATAGTTAAGAAAATACTAGTGGCTGGACTTTTCCAGCTCATCTGGGCTATTTCTGTGAAAAATAAACATTAATGTGAAATGTTGGCTCCAGTAAGTCTCTCAGCATGATGATTATTTATTATCAATTTATGTGATTATCTATCTATCATCTATCTATCTTCTAGCTATAATATGTGCTTCATAGATTTAGAATGGCAAGGATAGAGAATAAAATAAAATTTCAACATCACTGAGCTTCTAGAGCCATTTTGTCTTTTCTTATTTAATGAACCAACCAATTACTACACCTTATAAGCTAATATTTCCATTTTTTCTAGTTCTAGCTATTTATTTTGGCTATTTATATATTCTGCTTCTTATTCTTATTTTCTTTTTGAGCATTAGTGATGTATTGCTTTTGATCATTTCAAAATAGGGAAGGTAAAGGAAGGGAAGATAGAAACGAAAGCAAATCAGCCCCTTCCCCTCTCCTTAGCAGTGATTATAAATGATTGAAGGGAGAGGTGACAGAAAACAACTAAAATGAAATATTTTAATTACATCTCAATATCTTTTGGAATGTATTTCCCAATATTATGGATGATTGCAAACTAGTGGATCACAATTAAAAATTACTGTAGGTTTAATATTTGAAAATCTAAATTGAACCTCTTATTGCTACTTGTTTCTTTATAGCTAAGTTACTGACATTTTCTGTGCAATTCATGAGAAGAGGAGGTTGGAAGTGGGGTTGACAAGCTGTGACTGCTTACAAGGTAATGTTTGCTCAACACATCAGGCTGACGTCGTTTTCATGTACTGACAATAGCTTCCTTCTGTGGAGTCAGTTTGTCCCAGCCACGACTTCGTGGTATCTGAAAGCAGTCCCTATTATTCCAGTGGATTACACAATCCTGAAAAATAGTTTCAAAACAAGTTTTAAATTAACCTTATTGGAGAAATATACCCTACTTTCAGTACTGTTTCCCTTCTAGCCCCTTTTTTTGGCAAGGGAGAAATTAAAGAAAACTACCATGATATGAACTACATTTTATCTTTCCCTTTAAGGAGAAAATGGGCTGGGCCCCACCATGTGCCAGGCATTAGATGTACATGAGAAATGCAGAATATCAGGGAGTGGATGTTACAAGTGAAGGAATCGATACTGTTAAAAATATCCAATCATCCAGCTCAGTGAAAATACCTATGAAGAACAGTTATTAAACTTCAACCTATAACTGAAGTATTCTTTCTTGTATACCACATTTATTGTGAACTCCTTATTTTCAGTAACTCTGTTTTGCCATAGCTTTGTGTATCCCCTGAGTGTAGAAATGAAAACCCAGAGTGAAAGCAATGAATCTTAACCTATCACTTAGGCAAATTACATGAACTCCCTGGGTCTCATATTCTTCATTTATGGCAAAAGAATAATAATTGGCATTTATGGATTACTTTCTCTCTGGCAGGCATTAGTAAGCACCTTGTATACATTAGATTAATTAACTCTGATGACACCTCCACCCAAGTCATAGGTATAATTAAACCATTTCTGTAGAAAAATAAGAGATGAAGGAGATAATTTTTGAGAAGTCCACAGAGCTAAAATGGAGGGATCATAATTCAAATGCCAGCTCTTTGACTAGCTTTCAGATCATAACTGTGATACTATGCACACTAATAATTATTGTTATTACTATTATAATTATTAATGCCAGTCCTGTAGCTTAAATTCAGGGCCTGTTCCTAAGCTTTTATTACTCAAGGCTAGTGCTCTACTATTTGAGCTATACCTTTACTTCTGGCCTTTTATGGTGCTTAACTGGAGGTAAGAGTCTCATGACTTTCCTGAGTGGGATGGCTTTGAACTTTGATCTTAGATCTCAACTTCCAGAGAAGCTAATATTACAGGTATGAGCCACCAGCACTGGCTGGCCAGCCTTCTACAAGTAAGTGCTATAGACTCTTCGGCTCCATACTCTAAGCTTTATATAGCTACTGACTTTCATGTTGAAGATCCTTTTGCTTCTCTAACTTTCATTTTAGAAACATATTTCTGTAGCTATTCCAAAAAGTCAAGTTAAAGTTAACCCTTAACAATGACTAACATATTTATCCTGTAATCCTATGGTTTTCATATCATACAATTGACTTTTCCAAATGATTTATTCAATTCAACTTTAGCTGCACCATTTTTCTTCCTGGAAAATACTCCATCCTACAAAAAATATTCTTTCTTCTGAGATTACTTAAGACTCTTTCCACAAATCCTTGTTGATGGATAGCAAATACATCAAATCTACTTATTGCTAGATACTACAAGTACAAATCCACCTACAGGCTGATCCAGGTGTCCAATGTAGGTTTGTTATATATAGATAGCAGACCCCCAGATATAATACAAGGAGCTTCTGGTGGTGCCATTCATGTGCCATAATGCCTCCCTTCACTCACGCTGGAAGAACACATGATAGCATTGTGGCCAGAGCATAGACTACACAGATACATAGGGTCTAGTTCTGATAAAATCTAGTCCATGGTAGCTGGAAAACCCTTGGCAGGTTGCAGAATTTCTATGCGCCACATCTGTGAAATATGTGTAATTATAACTCCTTCATAATATTAATGTGAAGATTCAGTGAGTGCCTATGGAGGCTTCTGAATAATTTCAGGCGTATTTGTAAGTGCATAGAATATATTATCTATTAAAATTTAATTGAACTCCTTGGGAACAAGCCTCCTGTGACAACCCTGCTTGGCTGACAGTCTCTTTCCAATTCCCATAGCAAGTGGCAGCAAAACCATTTTTAACCATGGGGGGATTAAAGATGTAGTCTTTGGAGTCAGAAAGACCCAGATACACATTCAAAATCTGCTAGTTGTGTAAACATGGGCTAGCAAGTTTCTCTGAGTTGTTTTCTTACTATAATAATATCTTCATACATGGACATAAAATTAGATGGAAACACACACACATACACATACACACACATAGAAAGAGAGAGGGGGGAGAGAAAGTACTTAGTCCAGATTCCTTATATATTAGAGCCCCAGACAAAGCTTAGTATACTGAATTATTTCTTTAGTATACCAAATTTTACTGGGGACTGCAATCCTAAGACAGAAAAAAAATAAATGAATAAGAGAGAAGTGGGGAAGGGGAGAAGAAAAAGAAATGTAGGTGATGCATAATCAACTTTGCCAGAGTTTCAAGAGAAAGTACAGCTGTCAATCTTCAATGGACAGAAAACACATTAGTCAGTCTTCAATTCTTTGATTTATCAACTCCTTTGTCCCCTGAGTTGTATTATCAGATCCTTCTAGGTTGGTCTGAAAAAGTCAGCTCCTATGCCCTTTAACAAACTTTCTGAGCCCAGAAATGATGTGAGAAGCTGCTTTCTGACTGGATAAATGGGCCTGCATCAAACTGAAGAATTTCTGCATGGCAAAGGACATAGCTAGCAAGATAAATAGAAAGCCCACAGATTGAGAAGAGATCTTCTCTAGCCATACAACAGATAAGAGCCTCATCTTAAACATACTTAGGGCTCAAAAAATTAAATCCCCCCAAAACAAATCCTCAAAGAAACAACCACCCTATTAACAAGTGGCCTAACGACTTAAAGAGAGACTTCTCTGAAGAGGAAATAAGAATGGTCAATGGACACATGAAGAAATGTTCAACATCTCTGGCTATAAAAGAAATGCAAATCAAAACAACATTGAGATTTTGCCTTACTTCAGTTAGAATGCCCATTATCAAGAAATCTAATAATAACAGATGTTGGTAGGGATGTGGCCAAAAGGGAATGTTACTACACTGTTGGTGGAAATATAAACTGGTACAACCACTCTGGAAAGCAGTATGGGGGTACCTCAAAAGACTAAATATAGAGCTTCCCTATGCTCTAGCAATCCCACTCCTGGGCATTTACCCAAACCAGGCCACACTAAAGCCACCAACACAACTATGTTCATTGAAGCATTATTTACCATAGCTAAAATACTGAATAAATCTAGATGCCTCTCAGTAGATGAACAGATCAAGAAGATGTGGTATATTTACACAATGGAGTTCTATGCTTCCATCAGAAAGAATGACATCGTCCCATTTGCAAGGAAATGAAAAGACCTGGAGAAATTATATTAAGTGAAGCAAGCCAGTCCCAAAGAAATGCAGGTTGCATGGTTTCCCTCATTTTTAATAACTAGACTATGTCTATGATATTCTTAGCCGGGGCTCACAATAGCCCAATCGCTAGGTACATATGACCATATATAATGAAGCATATCAAAATGAACTCCAAGAATTGGAAACAAAAAGGTTTTATTATGTATTGTTTGCAGTTCTTTCTTTTCTTTTCTTTTCCTTTCCTTTCCTTTCCTTCCTTCCTTTCTTTCTTTCTTTTTTCTCTTTCTTTCTTTCTTTCTTTCTTTCTTTCTTTCTTTCTTTCTTTCTTTCTTTCTTTCTTTCTTTCTTTCTTTCTTTCCTTCTTTCCTTCTTTTTCTTTTATTATTTTTTTCTGTACCCATTGTCTTGTATATAATTTTATGTGATCCGCAAAAGGGAAAGGGAATCACAGAAACAGCAGGACAAAGGATGAGCTAACGCAACAATGATACTCGCTAGACACTGTGTTGGAAATGAACTTTACAACTGGGGTGGGGGAAGCAGGAGAAAATGAGGTATGGGGTAACAGTGTTTAGAAAGAAATGTACACATTACCTTACTTATGTAACTGTAACCCCCTTATTCATCACCTTTACAATAAATTTAAAAATAGGATATGCCTATAAATTTACAAGTAAACCCAATGGATAGTAAAAGACAAATAATTTCAGTTGGACATGATTAAACAGCACTTTAAACATTCACAGAGTGAGAACAAAGGAGGATATTCTTAGGAAAGGATCACAAGTGCTCAATAGATATGTGCATATGATGATATAAAATGATGTTATTGAAATGAACTCCAAGAAATGGAAACAAGAAGTTTTTTGTTTTTGGTCCGGTCGTGGGGCCTGAACTCTGGGCCTGGGCGCGGTCCCTCAGCTCTTCAGCTCAAAGCTAGCACTCTACCACTTGAGCCACAGCGCCACTTCTGGCTTTTTTCTTTCTGCTTATGTGGTGCTGAGGAATTGAACCCAGGGCCTCAGGCATGCAAGGCAAGTGCTCTACCACTGAGCCACCTTCCCAGCCCCAACAAGAGGTTTTTAATTAGTCTGTTTGTGGGTTTTCCCCCCCTCTCCTTTTTTTTCCGTTGGTTTATTCCCTTTTGTCCTTGTTTTTGATTTCTGTATCATTTATCTTGTGTATAAGCTTATTTATTTGATTTGGGGAGAGGAAGGGGAAGCACTAAAATGGTGGGACAAAGGTTAAACCAATTCAGCAGTGATACCAGATGCTATGTTGGAAATTAATTATGTAACTTGGTGTGTGTGTGGTGGTGGTGGGGGCGGGGGAGATGGAGTGGGGGGGGGGACCTGGGAAAGAATAGGAGTGTGTGTGACACTGTTCAAAAGGAAATGTACTCATTACCTGACTTATGTAATTGTAACCTCTCTGTATATCGCTTTTACAATAAAAATTTAAAAGTAAAAGAAGATGCTTTCCTTCATCTTATGTGTGTGTGGCTCCCTGTATTTCTAGTAGTAGCAGATGGGATGGACTGAGGGGAGGTAGCTGGAGTCTGAAGGATTTCTCATGGGTAAAAGTGAGAAAGGAAGCAGAGTATTAGGCCTGATTGTAGAAGGGAGATTTGGGATTCTTAAGGGGAAAAAAAAACTATAAAGACAAAAGGCAATGTATCAGCAAAGGTAACAAAGGTCAGGCTCTGAACACAAACTTGATCTTACTTAAAGTTTTAAGTGCAGAAATTTAGCACTTAGCTCAAAGTTTCTATTATTTCATTTATTTAGTTTACTATTGTACTTTTTTTGCAGTGTAGGTGATCAAACCCAAGATCCCATGTGTACTAGGCCAAGTACTTTAGTACTAAGCTACATTCTCAGCCACTCCAAAGTTTTATGTCTAAATAAGCCCTATAAATAAAATGTGACTTCTCTGACCAATGTTAGTTGGAAAAAAAATCAAGCAAGTCTTAGGCCCTATTTTAAGTATAAACCTTTTTAGACAGGCATGGCAATGCTGCTTCCAATGCCAACTCTTGAGGATAGATGCATGAGGATGGGGAGTTTGAGACCAGTTAGGGATATACAGTAAGACTCTATCTCAAAACAAATAAGCAAACATTAAGTATAAATCATCCTGTTCTAATGCATCCCTTCATAATAGGAACCATGGCTCCTTGGAGAAATGGCTGATGTGAGGGCCAAGGCTGAAATATGAAATATGAACCTGGGTCACTTTTTAGTACCAGGGAGCTGGATTGACTCAAGACACCCAAATGAAACTACGTCAAAGGGACACAGAGCTAGAGGGTAAAGATCTCAGTGGCCCAGATGGAACATGTGGAGCTACAAAATAAATGGCAGAGCACTGAATTATAACCCAAAGCATAAAGTAAGTACCCACAAGTCCATAATGACATGAATCAATAATCGAATACAGAATAAATATAGTGAAAATAGACAACTTTTCTATGCAGACAAATGCCTTGTAATGAACGTTGGTACCCTGTCTTCAGAAAGGTAGAATGTAACTCCACCTTCTTAATTGTGACTGCACCTGGTAATTTCCTTCCCAAAAGTAATGTGGAAAGAAAGGAGAAGAAAGGTAGTCTCACAGTAAAAAAAATCTGGAAAACACTATTTGAATCTGAGGGTCAAAGTTGACCTCTGGAGGTATAAGTCACCTTGATGGTATGTATCTTTGATATAATATGGTTAGCATGACACTTGATTGCCATGGTCTTCCTCTTTTATACCGACCAATCCTGTTTTATTATTTGACTAACAATGTAGGTATAGCCAAAGAGAGGACCAGTCTCCAAAATACATGAGCAGTACTGCTCAACTCTGCCCTGATGGTCAAAAACAAGGAAAATCTAAGAACACATCTTAGCAAAGAAGAGCCTCTGGAGACACAATGACTTCAGGTAATGTGGTATCCTGAATGGGATCTTGAAACAGGAAAAGAACGTTAGGATAAAACTAAAGAAACTTGAATTACATCTTACTTAATAATGTGGTGATACTGGTGTATTAGTTAGAACAAGTGTACCTTATTGAAGATGTTAGTAGTAGGGAAACTTGAATACACATTTCATGGGAACTCTCTCTGATGCTCTTCTGAAACTATAAACTTATTCTAAAATTCAAAAGTTCATTACAAAGATACTTCAATTATTTTGGTTTTCCTTTCTAATATTTGACTTGGTCACTGTGTCATCATTGCCCTTGCAAAGGGATTTCAGGATATATTTTTTTGACTTGGATTTAAATAGTGGTAAAAAAAAAAACTTGACTAGGGTTGCTATATGATAAACATACAGGATAAATAATTTTGGGGAAATGCTTGCAATGAATGAATCAATGAATGAAGTAATATGTCAGTAGTGGGGCTTAAACTTGGGGTCTGAGTCCCTTATTGCTCAAGGCTATTATTCTATTACTTGAGCCACAGCTCCACTTTCAGCTTTTTCCTGGTTAATTGGAGATGAGTCTCATTGACTTCTCTGCCCAGGCTGGCTTCGAACCATGATCCTCAGATCTTAGCTTCCTGAGGAGGTAGGATTACAAGTGCCCAATTTTGCTATGAATTTTAGGAGTGAACCTTGCTTCTCCCCCCCCCCCAAAATTATCTTTAAGTAGTTGTACAAAGGATTTCCATTAAACCAAGCTGTTTAAGAATATTGTGCATCTTGATCAATGTCACCCTTTTCAATATTCTCATCATTCTTCCCCTAACCACCCCTGCCTTCACTCTTTTTAATTTCATAGGCAATACATTGGATTCTTGGCCACAGCCCCCCCCCCCACTTCATTTATCTACTCCTTTCTCTTGACCCCTCCCCTTGCCTTTTGCTTTCTGCTCTTAACATTGTTGGCTACCAGCCCAGCAAGATGACAGACTGCTCAGTAAATGAGGAGCAGTCTTGATACAGTAATTTGAAATACAATCCAGAATAAACTAGAGCAGAAATATGTTTTTCTGCATGATGAAAATAACGCAATGAAGCCTGTTGAAATTGTTTTAAGAACAGGGAAAGGAGAATGAGGGGGGTGAGAGAGGGTATGAATTTGATCAAGGTGCATTGTATATGCATTTATGGAAATGTCACAAACGTTCTTGCACAACTGATATATGATAATAAAAATCATAACATAATTCAACAAGTACAGCAAAAAGAGAAATTTTAAAGAAAAATGTACTATCAGGAGATGGCCTCAAAACTTTCAGTTTTGCAGCAACAAGTTACAATTCTGCTGCTTTGCATTGGGCTTTAATGGTGAGGACTTAACACGAGGAACAGATGATCCCTTAATAAGAACTAATCCTCTCTTTATTTAATTTGTATTGAGCCATCTGTTAAAAAAGAGAAAGGAGATAAACAAATGAACAAACTGAAGCTATTTGAGACAAACATGTAGCCCTTTCTCTTGAAGAATATGAATATGCTAATTAATATTTTAAATATGGAAGATTCTGAGCGAAATAATAATTTCTGTTAATAGTACTGCTTAAACATTTGCTCTTCCTGTGTTCGCTTGAGCAGCAGATATACTAAAATTGGAACGATACAGAGAAGATTAGCATGCCCCCCCCCTCCCCCCCGAGCAAGGATGACAGCCAAATTTGTGAAGCATTCTATTTTTTTTTTTTTTTTGGGTCCGGTCGTGGGGCCTGAACTCTGGGCCTGGGCGCTGTCCCTCAGCTCTTCAGCTCAAGGCTAGCACTCTACCTCGTGAGCCACAGCGCCACTTCCGGCTTTTTTCTTTTTGCTTATGTGGTGCTAAGGAATCGAACCCAGGGCCTCAGGCATGCAAGGCAAGCGCTCTACCACTGAGCCACCTTCCCAGCCCCGTTCCATATTTTTTTAAATTCCCCAACAACAAATCCTCAAAGAAATAACTGCCCAATAAACAAGTGGGCTAAAGACTTAAAGAGAGGGGCTGGGAAGGTGGCTCAGTGGTAGAGTGCTTGCCTTGCATGCCTGAGGCCCTGGGTTCGATTCCTCAGCACCACATAAGCAAAAAGAAAAAGCCGGAAGTGGCGCTGTGGCTCAAGTGGTAGAGTGCTAGCCTTGAGCTGAAGAGCTGAGGGACAGCGCCCAAGCCCAGAGTTCAGGCCCCACGACCGGACCCCCCCCCCAAAAAAAAAAAGACTTAAAGAGAAACTTCTGTGAAGAGGAAAGAAGGATGGCCAACAGACACATGAAGAAATGCTCAACCTCCCTAGCCATAAAAGAAATGCAAATCAAAACAACATTGAGATACCACCTCACCCCAGTTAGGATGGCTAAAATCAAGAGCTCTAATAACAACAGATGCTGGAGGGGATGTGGACAGAAAGGAACCTTACTTCATTGTTGGTGGGAGTGTAAACTTGTTCAACCACTTTGGAAAGCAATATGGAGGTTCCTCAAAAGACTTCACATAGAACTCCCATATGACCCAGCAATCCCACTTTTGGGCATTTACCCAAATGTTTACAAACAAGACTCACACTAAAGCTACGACTATGTTTATTGCAGCACTATTTACTATAGCTAAGATATGGAACCAACCCAGATGCCCCTCAGTAGAGGAATGGATCAAGAAAATGTGGTATATATACACAATGGAATTCTATGCCTCCATCAGAAAGAATGACATTGCCCCATTTGTTAGGAAATGGAAAGACTTGGAAAAAATTATATTAAGTGAAGTAAGCCAGGCCCAAAGAAACATAGGTCCTATGGTTTCCCTTATTTGCAATATCTAGTATATGTCTGAGTCAAGCAGAAAAGGTCAGATAAGGTGATGTTAGGGAAATGAACCCTAAGATATGTATTTAAATGTTTTTCTTCTTTCATGCAATTGTTTCTAACACATTTATAAGATTATTTTTTGTTGCTTTGTATGTCCCTCCCCCACAGTATAACCCCTGCTTTCACTGTATTTGATGTCAGTATAATTTGTGGAGTGTAAGGGGAAAAACAAATCGTTTAAATAGGGATACAGGTGGACCCATTGCAACAATGAGATGTACAAGTCGTTATGTCGAAAACGAACTTTACAACTTTGGTGCTGGGGGGGAGAGGGAGGGGGGGCTGGTGGGGAGTATTGGGTGGGGGGGGTGGGGGGGGAGGATGGGAAGGGATGGGAAGGGGAAACAAAGGAGGAGGCTACAATGCTTGATAAGAAATGTACTCATTATCTTGCCCATGTAATTGTAACACCTCTGTAGAGTATTTTCACACACACGCACAAAAAATTTGCTCTTACCATCCTGGAAAGGTAAGTACAACTTAAAATGACTTAATAAGTGATTATGGAAATGCAGGCAAACAGTGGAAAAGGACTATCAGCATGAGTGTGAGCAAGTGCTGTAAAATTGTGCCTACCTACTTAATACCATTAATTGGGATTCCTTTGTGTTTTTCAACTGAACACTATTTCTGATAGGGTATATTTTAGTTACTTAAGGACAGCATATGTGGATTTACAGATTTTTCCATAAATATATTATTGTTTTCTTATTTCTCATTTTGATTTAAAAAAACAAGCCTTCCTTTTCCCAAGCATATTTTCAGACAACAGACAGAAAAAAATATGAGTGTTAGAATATCAGCATCTTGTACCAAAAACTCCTATGGGAAATAATATTTTACATAGTCAAGATTTGCTCTCATTTACTATTTATCAATTTCAGAGGTATGAAAAATAAGCTAACTTACTCAGTTTCGAGAATTAACACTATTTAAGACACACACACACACACACACACACACACACACACACACACACACACACACACACACACACACACACACTCCTTCTTTTGGAGATAATATCTCAGCCTCCCAAGTGCTTGCATTGCAGGTTTTTACCACCAAACAGCTTGGATTTTCTTATTCCTGGTGTATTCTGTAAAATTACAGAAGTAAACATTTCAGAGAATTCTCCCTCCCTTGAATTTTTGGAAAAAGTAAAGGAATAGATCTGAGAATTATCCTATATTTTCTGAAAGACTTTATTCCATACCCAGAATGGTTTTTTTAAAAAATATAAGCAATGTGTTTCATTTCTCTACTTCTGGAATTAAAAATTGATAGTTAATTAAAATTCCTCAAAGATTAATGAATTTTGAAGAGTTTAGAAAGAAAAAAATCTATAGTTAAGCAAATGTACTTTCTGTCATCATTTATTCCTGTTTTGTGTTTTCTGATAGTACCTTCTTGCTTGCCTTGGTCTTTCTGAATTCTTTCTGATCAAAGCATGATGGGGAATATGTCCTCTTTCTGTTATGCTACTTGTTGATGCTGCATTGAAAGAATAGTTATGAAGAGAAGGAAGAAAGCAAAGCAGTTTGGTAATCACAGAAATAGTTGACTTTAACATATGAAATGATCTAAATCTCAGATATAAGTGAAGAGGAGTGGAGAGAGTCAAATGCTAACTTGACTACCTCATCAGTGGGATGTCCCTGCCAAAATGTTCTCCTGCTTTGTTTAGAAGGCAGCCTTAGGGCTCCTTAGGAGAGAAGCATCCCACTACATTCCTACAGACTGTGATCATGTGTTTCCTTTTTTTTGCTAAGGTCTTCTTAGCATGACACAGATATTTGCCCAAAAGACTGGTAACTACAGGCCTCAGTTTCTAATTCTTATCTCTACTTGTCTCTTCTAGCTCCATAATAGCTGAATCAAGAGTTTGATGTACCGCAGTAAGTGTGTGTGCATGCACACTCGTGTGTACCCCCACACATGCATGCACACACATGCAAACATCAATCCATTGGGTTAGGATCCAGATTTTTGTCTATTTCTTATCACTCTCTATCAATCTGTGGTTCTTATCTCCGACCCAGACTACTGTTTTAACACTTTGGGAGCGCTGATAAAGATGGTAGATAAGGGTGGTACTACATTGTGCAACTGATTGGTCTTGGCTTAGGTCTCATATTGCTCTAAGATTGGACCAACAGACACTGAGACCCCAAATTCCCACCCCAATCATGTTTGTCTACTTGACTGGGATAAGGGATGCATAGGTGATTGGTAAAACACAGATGTATCTGTGAGGGTGTTTTGAGAAGAGATTACAACCAAATTCATCTCCATTGCAGACTATGACTACCAACCCATTTTCAGCCTAGTTTTCATGCTCATTGCTCTCTAAATGGAAATTTGGAATCCTTTTGGAAAGATTTTCTTCCTTGGTAAAAAAAGGAAACATGTAAAAAGAAAACCCTTCCCTTATTTCTTATTTAGACATTTATTTGTAAGGGAATGGCACTTAGCACTATTTTAGCCATCTTGTGATCATGAGGGGAAAGCCAAGGTAATAGCAGAAAGTTCGTCCAGTGCCTAAACAACACTTTGTTGTTAGGTAAGGGAAATAACTTCTTGTTGTTGAAGACACTTCTAACTAGGTATTCTCCTATTAGCAGTCAAGATTTCCAACTAAACATTAAGCCAGTCATAGAGGCTTCCCTAGGAAATCCTATTTTCATAGCTACCAAAAAGATGAGCAGGAATTAAGTTTTGAGGGAACAAGAGTTCCAAGCAGATAGAATAAACATGTTTGAGGTATCTCAAATCAGGTAGGTATCTGGTGTGTTTAAGAAACTGTAATCCCAAAGTTCATTTGCTGAGCACTAGAGTATGTGTCCAGCATACTGGCAAACAAGTGACTCTATGTCTTATCACCTGGGGATGGTAAGATGCTCCCTGCTGTATTCTATAAACTGTCCAAGAAATTTGAGTCTCTAACACTCAGTGTTCCTACCGGATTTCTCATATTTGGGAAAAGAAAGTGATCTTTGTATTTTCCCATTGGTGGGAAATAAATGTCTTGTCTGAATGTAGTCATTGCAGCGCAGAGGTAATCAGAATGGGTTCTTTTGTGTGTGTATCTCTGTGTGCTTGTAATGGGTCTTGAACTCAAGACCTGGGCACTGTTCCTTGGTTTTTTCACTACTTGAGCCCTAGCTCTACATCCAATCTTGGTGGTTAATTGAAAATGTTTGAACTTTCCTACCCAGGTTGGCTTTGTACTTCGATCCTCAAATCTCAGCTTCTTGATTAGCTAGGATTATGGTGTGAGTCATTTGGAATTGGCCTGGGTTTCTTTTTAAAGCAGATTATAAATCCTTTAGCCTATAAGCTATCTTGTTCTGCTAATCAAGCAAAATGATATGGAGCCAGCAGAGAACAAAGAGTATAAAATCTGTGGGAGCATGCTTTAGCAGATACACTAAAAATGTTTATGAAAGTATTGGATGATTCCCCAAATGATAAAAATAATGAGAAGAGCAAACTCACCCAGGGTGTTGATGTAATTGCAGTTTCATGGATGGAATCTGTTCACCCACCATGACTAAGGTGTGGTCTAAATGCCTGATGGTTTTCACAGATAATGATACCATAAGAAATAAGGCGGCCAACAGGGCCATTACCATCATCCTGTTTAACAACACATTATTGCAGTCATCACATTCCGTGCCAGAAAGGCTAAGAGCTGTGCTTCACAAAACAGACATGTATCTCAAAGGCCCATTTAAACTTCAGTTACACAACCACTATGATTTTGTGTAATTTGTGGGAGGAAGGAGATGAAAACCCAGGCCTTAAATTGGAAGCAGAAGAAGAGAAGGAAATAGCATCTTAATTGTTTTTTTTTAAAAAAAGCTTTCTATGGCACCTGTCAGCATTATGGAAGCATCATCTCATCAACCCTCATAATAGCCATATTAGTTCTGCAATGGAGAAGAGAAATTAAACTAATGAGAGATCTAAGTAGCTTGTCCACAAAATGAATGAATTAAAGATATCATAGAAATAAAACCAGCAGTATAGATTTGTTGACTTCCCTTTTCTTCTTGTTTTCAAATCTTGATCCAGATTGGGCAGGAAATAAAAGATAATGCACAAGAAACCTTGCAATACTATGAATCAGATGGAGCTATATCAGTATGATGCCATCATCTAATTAGCTTCTGAAGGGGAAGATATCTAAAGCTGTATAGGTAACTCAGTGTGTTTTCAAGGAAAATATAACAAGAGCCTCTAACTTTAGCTACAGTAGTTTTTTACATTAGTTTTCCTCTTACTTTCACTCACTCATTCACTCATTCATTCATTCAACAAGTATTAGTAGAGTGCTTATTATAATACAATCATGGCTCCAGCCTTTGGGAATATAGCAATGTCAAACCAGGCCAGATACTTAAAAATATATGCATTTATGTATTTATTATTATTGTAAAGGCAATGTACAGAGGGTTTACAGCTATATAACTTGGGTAATGAATACATCTCTTTTTGAACAGTGTCAACTCTTCCCTCACTGTCTCCTATTTTTCCCCTCCTGTCCCTACCCACAAGTCACATAGTTCATTTTCAACATAGTGTTTAGTGAGTATCACTGCTGCATTTGTTCATCTTTTGTTCCACTCTTTCTATGTGCCCCCTTATCCTCGCAAAACAGATAAACTTACAAATAAGATGAAAGGTAAAGAAAACAAAAGCAGCAACAAAAGGGGAAAAAATCTTCTCATTTCTATTTCCTGGAGTTTATTTTGATAAATATTATCTTATATGATCATATGCACATAGCTATTGAGCCTTTGTGATCATCTTCTAAGTATATCCTCCTTTGGACTCACTGTGTGCATGTCTAAAGACCTGTATAATTTGTCATGTCTTGGTGTATATTTTTGTCTTTTACCACCCAGTGTGTTTACTTGTAGATTTATGGGCACATTCTAGTTACCAAAAATGAGGGAAACCCTGCAGCCTATATTTCTTTGGGTCTGCCTTACTTCACTTAATATTATTTTTTCCAAGTCTCTCCATTTTCTTACAAATGGTACAATATCATTCTTTCTGATGGATGCATAGAATTCCATTGTGTATATATGCCACGTTTTCTTTCTTTTTATTGTGAAAATACCATATAGAGGGGTAATGATTACATGAGCAATGTAATGAGTACATTTCTTATCAAGCATTGTTGCCTCCTACTTTGTTTCCCCTTCCTATCCCTTCCCATCTTCCCACCCCCGCCCCGTGCCAAAGTTGTAAAGTTCATTTTTCAACATAACGTCTTGTACATCTCATTGTTGCAATATGGGTCAACCTGTATCCCTATTTAAACAATTTGTTTTTTCCCTTCCCCTCCACAAATTATACCAACACCAAATACAGTATTAAACAGGGGTTATACCGTGGGGGAGGGACATACAAGTTAACAAAGAAATCATCTTATAAATATGTTAGAAACAATCGCAAGAAAGAAAAAAACATTTGAGTCCTTATCTTGGGGTTCATTTCAGCTAATATCAATTTATCTGACCTTTTCTGCTTGTCTCAGACATATACTAGTTATTGCAAATAAGGGAAACCATGGGACCTCTGTTTCTTTGGGCCTGGCTTACTTCACTTAATATAATTTTTTCCAAGTCTTTCCATTTCCTAACAAATGGGGCAATGTCATTCTTTCTGATGGAGGCATAGAATTCCATTGTGTGTGTGTGTGTGTGTGTGTGTGTGTGTGTGTGTGTGTGTGTGTGTGTGTGTATAACCTTTTCAGGCTAGGTACTTTTGTTTTCACAAAGCTCCAGTCTGCAGGGAAGGATGAGCAATAAAAAAATAAAAATAAAAGACAAAGGAAGACATAGATATAGATATATAGATATACATATATCTATATCTATATCTATCTATCTATCTATCTATCTATCTATCTATCTATCTATCTATCTATCTATCTATCTATCTATCTATCTATCTCACATTTTCTTGATCCATTCCTCTACTGAGGGGCATCTGGGTTGGTTCCATATCTTAGCTATGGTAAATAATGCTGCAATAATAGTTGTGCTGGTAGCTTTAGTATGGTCTTGTTTGTGATCATTTGGGTAAATGCCCAAAAGTGGGATTGCTGGGTCATAGGGGAGCTCTATATGGTGTCCTTTGAGGAACCTCCATACTACTTTCCAAAGTGGGTGAACAAGTTTACACTCCCACCAACAATGCAGTAGGATTCCCTTGTGTCCACATCCCCTCCAGCATCTGTTATTAGAGTTCTTGATTATAGCCATTCTAACTGGGGTGAGGTGGTATCTCAATGTTGTTTTGATTTGCATTTCTTTTATGGCTAGGGAGGTTGAGCATTTCTTCATGTATCTATTGGCCATCCTTCTTTCCTCTTCAGAGAAGTTTCTCTGTAAGTCTTTAGCCCACTTATTGATTGGGCAGTTGTTTCTTTGAGTATTTGTTGTTAGGGGATTTAATTTTTTGAGTTCCAGGATATTTTAGATATGAGTCCTTTGTCCATTGTATGGCTAGTGAAGATCTTCTCCCAATCCGTGGGCTTTCTATTGATCTTGCTAGCTATGTCCTTTGCCATGCAGAAACTCTGCAGTTTCATGCAATCCCATTTGTCCAACCTTTCTTTGATTTGTTGTGTTTCTGGATCTCTATTGAGAAAATTTCAGCCTGTGCCAAGGAGACCTAGGGTTTCTCCTATTCCATTCTGTAATGTTTTCAGAGTGTCTGCTTTGACTCCGAGGTCTTTGATCCATTTGGAGTTGGTTCTGGTGCAGGATGATATATAATGGTCTAGCTTTAGTTTTCTACAAGTGATTAACCAATTTTTCCAGTACCATTTACTGAAGAGGCTGTCTTTTTCCATTCTATTTTTTAGCTCCTTTATTGAAGATTAGATAATATGCCATGTTTTCTTGATCCATTCATCCACTGAGGACCATCTAGGTTGGTTCCATATCTTGGCAATGGTAAACAATGCTGCAATGAACATGACTGTGCTGGTAACTTTAGTTTGTTTGTAGTTTGTTTGGATAAATGCCCAGGAGTAGGATTACTGGGTAATAGGGAAGCTCTGTGTTTTTAGTCTTTTGAGGAACTTCCATTCTGCTTTACAGAGTTGTTGAACCAGTTTACATTCCCACCAACAGTGTAGCACAGCCCCCTTTTCAGGCTAGGTACTTTTGTTTTCACAAAGCTCCAGTCTGCAGGGAAGTATGAGCAATAAAAAAATAAAAATAAAAAACAAAGGAAGACATACAGAATAGAAAGAGGGAGTGTCTGATGTTGGAGGTTCCTTTGGCTGGGTTGATTAGGGAAGAGTCTTTAAAACTGGAGCTGGGCAATCTTGGTGCCATGAAGGAGCAGGAGAAGTAGGGAGAAAATGCAGTAATTGAATTGCAAGGAGAAGGACAGGTGCTAGAAGATGCAGATAGTCATTCACTCAAAAACATTGAGCATCTAGCCAAGTTGCTAGATATTGCTTCCAAGAAAGGCCCCATGCCTTTTCTTCTTTATTAGCTCTTCTGCAAGGTTTTCTGAGGTTATGAGAGAGAAGAAAATGCTCTTGGCAATGAGCCTCCATCTCCAGTTTTTCTCATACCTATTCTGCAGTGACATGCTTAATGAATTTGCTTTCCCTTAATGTACTTTCATAGTAACAACAAAACCCAAACACATTATTCCATGTCTATTTTAAGGTAATTTATGGACATAGGAAGAAACACCAGCACAGTTTGTTCTAGTGTCTTTAATAATCAAATGGTGTCTTACTTGGCATAATTGAGCTTCCACAAAAAGGATTTTAATTGAGAGAAATTTTGGGACATCAGCAGTTGGTATTCCAAGATGCTCATTTTGCAATCACTTGGTTCTTATAATAGGCTTCAATGTATTGGTTTGAAGGGGTTCTGAAAGAGATTCAGCCAATCTGTGTGTGGATCCTGACAAACACCACTACAGAAAGAACATGGATTTGTGCACGGGTTTAATATTGGTGCAGAAATTCAAACTAATGTAACAAATCCTGGGCCATAGAATATATAGAAATTCTTTTTTTTTTTTTGCTATGGGCAAAGCCTTGATCATGTACTGAACCCTTAGAAGGCTCTAAAAGATCAAAACACCAAATAGTGTTTACTTAGTACTTTTATTCCTTTATTATTATTTTTATTTTGTGCCAGTACTGGGGCTTAAACTAAGAACCTCACACGCTTGGCTCTTTTGCTCAAGGCTGGTGCTCTACCACATGAGTCACACATCCACTTCTGGTCTTTTACTGGTTAATTACAGATAAGGGAATCATGGATTTTTTTTCTTCCCAGGCTGGCTTTGAACTGCAATCCTCAGATCTCAGCCTCCTGAATAGGTAGGATTACAGGTATGAGTGTTTTATTTTCTTATGATCGCTTGGATAATTCTCTTATGAACAATTGGGTAATGCAGAGCGCATTACATCATTTTAGCTTTGGAACAAAAAATATTGAACAACAACAACAAAAAAAAGGAATTGAGGTTGGTACAAGTGATTGATTGGCATAGTTGACTTACAGCCACCAATGTCAAAAGACACATTAAGTCTGATTGAGATTGCAGATGTGAAGGTTACATATTTTATTATATGGCATATATATTTTCTGATTTCCATCTCCTACTACTGTGAGCACCTTGAGAGGAGAGACTAATTTTCTCATTACTGCTTCCCTTAGCATCTAGTACATGTATGTACAGTATTTGTACTGATACACAGTAGGGGCTTGTTAAATATTTCTTCAGCAAATAAAATATTGATAAAAATTGGAGTCACGAGTTTTTGTTGGCAGTGTGAACTCAGGGTTTTGTGCTTGCTAGGCAGGCATTCTACATTTTGGGTCAGGCCCCCACTACCTTCTTTCTGTAACTATTTTTTACAATAAGATCTCATATTTTACCTGGAACAGGCCTGGACCATGATATTTCTATGCACCACTCCAACATAGATGGGTTATAGGTGTGTACCACTATTCCAAATTATCGTTTGAAATAAGGGTCTTGCTAAATTTTTGCCTGTCTTGGTCTTGAAATGAAATCCCTCGGTCTCCATCTCCTTTACCTCCATCTCCATTTCCAGAGTAACTGGGTAGCATTGAGTTCTTTAATGAACCTGCAGGAAGAATGCAAGCATACAATGGGTTCTTAGAGAGAAAGAAGCCAGCCTTGGCTGTGTTAGGTAAGACTTTTCTTTTCTCTCTTCATCTTTCCACTATCCACTTCCCTATACATTTAGGAACTGGGAAGTATCCAGTGATAAGAAGAGGAAATGGAAAGAATTGGTACAGATACCATTGAGGGCAGAATCTCTTAGATGGAAAGAAATATGAAGACATGCAAAGTATCAGAATTTTTTGCCCTACATGTAAGTAAGCCTGCTATAGTTTCATGAATGTGAGAAGAAGACTAAGGACTCCTGGGCCAGAAACAAAAGACAGTATAGCAGCAGCAATAATAGAACCCAGAGTTCAAGAAATGTGGGTTTACTGAGCCTCAGTTCCCATTGGGTGGTACACACAGGGTCAGATCCTATGTACATATGCAGTGGTTTGTCCTGTGGGTACCAACTATAGCTCACCTTTTTTTTCCCATTGGAAAAAGACATTTTCTTTTTTCTTTTTAAACTGGGCATAAGTAGCCTGTTCTTTCTTCCTGAAGGAGGCACTATCTCTATTTCTGAGGCTGTTCATTATACAAAGACCTTTGAACAGGTGGTTTAGAACAAAGGAAGATCACTTTTTTTCTAGCAAGGGATCAGAAATATCGAGATACATGGAGAATTATCTTACCTCACAGGAAACGGCCATAATTTTAAGCAAAGTTAGAAGCTTTGTATATGAATGGAACTGGACCTTCTAAGAGGCATTTGAAAATCCTCTGTGTGATTTAAGTTGGTCACAGGATTTTCTGTTATAGGAAAATGATCAGAGAAGAGATTTCAAGCAGGCATAAGCAAAGAACTTTCATCCTAATAAAATGTAAAAAAAGAGTAGGGAGAAAAAATTAAATTGCTTTATGATTAACTTTTAAAATTGTTTAATTTGGCTGCACTCTATTGGCTCACACCTGGCTACTCAGGAGGTTGTGATCTGGAAGATCACAGTTAGAAGCCAGCCTGAGAAGAAAAGTCTTTGAGATTCCATCCTCAATTAACCAGCAAAATGTGAGGTTGGAGGCATAGCACAAGTGATAGAACACAAGTCATGAGCAAGCAAGCTGAGCGAATTCAAGGCTAAATTGAACTCTAGGAAAGAGTCCCAGAACAAAAACAAAAAGCCTTTTATTTATATAACTGTGATTGGTGAGTAATAGGATTAATAGGATTGATGAATAATCCTACAGTTATCTATGTCCCAGAAATTTTAACGTAAAGTATAACTGAGCCTTACACAAATAGGAAGAATTGCAGTCAGGATTAGATGAACTCTCTCTTCTCTATTTTGTTCTCTCTGCTTGAGGTCCCATTTATGCTTTCTCTACTTGCTTACTTTATTTTACTTTCTATGGATCAACTTCCCCTGCTTACACATATTTTGCACTCTTGCTTCATCTTAGTGCCTGAGCAGCTCTGATTAGCTATTTGTCCTGACTCTGGCCTTGCCTCTGCATGAGATCTTCTATGTTAGATCCCAAAACTCCTCCATAACAGTCTCCTTGCTTCTTGCTTTAAATCCTCCAGAGAGGATATCATATAGTTAGTGCTCTGCCAATGGATTAACTTCCCTTAGTCAGGTGGTCAATTTGATACAACAATCTGGATCTGGGGCTGGGATTAGAGTGTGGTGACATGGTGAGGACGCAACAGTTATACACACAAAATGTTATACCCACAAAAAGCTGGCTATTCTGGATAATGTCCTTAGGGAGGGGGTACTCGTCACAAAGTACACCTTCTTAATTCTGACTCAAACAGCATGTAAATTCTGCATTTCGGGTATGACACACATAATATGATTTGAAAATCTGGTTTACTTATTGACACTATCTATAATACTTCAAAGAAATGTTAATGCAATTCCGTAGTCTGATATTTGTGGTTGTAAAAGCTTGCAGAGCTATTCCTTTGATGGACAAGGAAGTCAAGACTCACGTGCAAATCCCCATCTTCCCTGTGGACAAACAGCACATGGCTTAAAGAACTGAGGTGAGGGGACACTTCACCCCCATCCCTGAAACCCACTGCAAGGACATTATTCAAGGTCAACTTTTAGACTTGACAGATACAAGGGGACCGTGCAGCTAAAGGTGCTCCTATAACAATTCAAACCACCTTAAAAACAATAATAAATATTTTGTGGCTGGATAAGAACTAAAATTGATGGGCAATCCTAAATCTCCTTATTAACACATTATTTTTTTCTATGAGCATCATTGTTGGTGTAGGAAAACCTGACTTTTGAAAGTGACACAGAGCAATTATTCTTTTTAGCCTGACTCAGGTTAAAGATCAGGCTGAGATAGTGTCAATTTTTCTCTTTCTTCAAGACATCTTCTTTTCCTTTTCTGTCAGCCCTATATAATTGTCTGTTTATTGATATACCTATTCAGCCTTGCAGATGGTTTCCTTCATTTGTGATAAATAGTATATGACTAGCATAATCATACCAGAGGATCACAATAGCTCAATACTATGTACATATGACCAGATAAAATGATGCTAATCGAAATGAACACCAAGATATGGAAACAAGAGGTCTTTTTTTGTTGACCTTGTTTTCATCAATGTACTGTATCAAATTCTTTCTTTTTATTTTATTTTTTCCCCTTTGGTTTATCGCTGGTAGTCACTGTTTTTGATTCTGGTACCCTGCATCTTGTATAAATGTTTATCTGATTTCAGGAAGGGAAGTAGAATAATAAAATGGTGTAACAAGGACAAAAGGGACCCAATACAGCAATGGTACTCACAAGACACTATGTTGGAAATGAACTTTACAACTGTGAGGGGTAGGGGAACAGGGAGTTAGGAATAGTGGGAGAAAAATAAAGGAGTGGGTAACAATGTTCAACAAGAAATGTACTCATTAACTTATGTAACTATAACCCCTCTGTACAGCACCTTTACAACAAAATAAAATATAATGAAAAAAGAAAAAGAGAAAAAGCTCTTAAACATTGGCAGATGTTTGACTTGCATTTCTTCTTCACTTGTTGATTGTTAAGGACAACAGTTGTTCAACATCCCTAGCCATAAAAGAAATGCAAATCAAAACAACATTGAGATATCACCTCACTCCAGTTAGAACAGCAAAATCAAGAACTCTAACAACAACAGATGCTGGAGGGGATGTGGACAGAAAGGAACCTTACTTCATTGTTGGTGGGAATGTAAACTTGTTCAACCACTTTGGAAAGCAGTATGGAGGTTCCTCAAAAGACTTCACATAGATCCCCCCTATGATCCAGCAATCTCACTTTTGGGCATTTACCCAAATGTATACAAACAAGACCACACTAAAGCTACCAGCACAACTATGTTTATTGCAGCATTATTTACCATAGCTAAGATATGGAACCAACCCAGAAGCCCCTCAGTAGATGAATGGATCAAGAAAATGTGGTATGTATACACAATGGAATTCTATGCCTCCATCAGAAAGAATGACATTGCCCCATTTGTTAGGAAATGGAAAGGCTTGGAAAAGATTATATTAAGTGAAGTAAGCCAGGCCCAAAGAAACATAGGTCCCATGGTTTCCCTTATTTGCAATATCTAGTATATGTATGAGTCAAGCGGAAAAGGTCAGATAATGTGATGTTAGGAAAACGAACCCTTAAATATGTATTTTAATGTTTTCGTTTCTTTCATGCATGTGTTTCTAACGCATTTATAAGATTATTTCTTTGTTGCTTTGTATGTCCCTCCCCCACAGTGTAACCCCGCTTTCACTTTATTTGATGTCAGTATAACATGTGGAGGAGATGGGGACAAACAAGTCGTTTAAGGATTCAGGTGGACCTGTTGCAACAAGGAGAATTACAAAATGTCATGTCAAAGCAAGCTTTACAATGTCGGTGTGGGGGGGGGAGGGGGGTATGATTGGGTGGGGGGGAGGAGGGAGGCTGGGAAGGGAGGTGAAGGGTAAACAAAGGAGTAGGCTGCAATGCTTGGTAAGAAATGTATGCATTATCCTGCCAGTGTAATTGTAACCCCTCTGTACAGTATGTTCTCAAATAAAATAAAATAAAATAATAAAAAAAAAGGACAACAGTAACTGGATGAACGGTGGCTGGGAGTTACATTTATTATTATAAAAAGCACGAAGTATTTTTCAAAGCCTGAAGAACACATCTGTGAGATTGCTGCCAGTACACAATGCTTTTTCCTTTCTCCCCCAAGGGCACATAAGTAAAGTTTTATTTGGCATGGACAGAAAAAGTAATGCAGGCATTTTCGAAAATGGTGAAATATGTGTTTAGTATGTGTTTTCTTCTGGGGGAATAGTCTTTGTTCTCCTGGAAAAAAATAGCTTCTCCTCAAATCCTTTTAAGGGTCACTTAAGACCAAGCTATTTCAAGTCATCTTCTATTTTCATGCAGATTTGCTGACAATTTTGTCTGCCCAGAAGAGGGATTGTGTTCTCTGCTAAAGAGTTGGATTTACAAAGGAAGCTTATCACCTAAGTGAAGAATAGTCAATTGTACTTGTGGGCTAAATCCAGTATGATGTTGATTTCTCCACTGTTCAGCCTGACTGTACAATCTCAAATTGAGGGCAGAGATGCTTATGAGATATTGCCTAGAATGTTCTCCTTCTGTTTCTCTCCTTCCTTCCTTTCCTTTCCCTCCCTTCCCCCCCCCCCCCCCCCCCCCCGTGACTGAGAGGTGTGAGAATGCAGAAAAGAACTTAAAATGCAGAACTTTGTTTGCTCCATACAACAATTAAAATGTGCTGAATTATATCATTTTGGTAATGCAAAAATGATATAGCCACTTATAGTTATTAACCAGTTTTAGAACAAGTGAAATACACAGCTTGGTGCCAGTGTCTCACCTTTGTAACCCAGCTACTCAGGAAGTTGAGCTCTGAGAATCCAGTTCAAAGCCAACCTAGGCAGAAAGTCTGTAAGGCTCTTATCGAATACATTAAAAAAATATGTACTTGCTTACGTTAAATACTCTATTAAAGGTTCTCTATACATGTATGAAAGTAGGTCCATTTTTTCTGTGCGGCTCAGATTAATTAAACTATCAAGGATGAGAATTCTAGGAAATGGTACAGTAAAAGTTCAAATAGAAGTTGGCATGAATCAAAATCCTATCCTCATATATAAAACACCATATTACAGTAACATTAATTTTTCTCATTGGTGAAAAAGTCCTAGTCTAAACTGATAGTCTTATAAATGAAATTTATGGGTCATGTCTATGGTAACTCATAATATATGTAGATCCTCCCAAGTTTTGCCTCCTGTGTAGTTGAGCTTACAGGTATGAACCACAACCCAAGCTTTCATTGATAGTTCTTTAAGTCAAACTTCTTTATTTTTTATTTTATTGTCAAGGTGATATACAGAGGGGTTATAGTTAGATAAGTAAGGTAATAAGTTCATTTCTTGTTAAACTTGTTACCCCCTCCCTCATTTTTCTCCTACTTTCCCTTTCCCTACCCCCCGCCCCGAGGTTGTACAGATCATTTCCCACATATTGTCTTATGTATATCACTGTTGCATTGGTTCCCCCTTGTCCTTTGTCTCACCATTCTTCCCTAATTCAAATAAACATATATACAATGCCAGGGTATCAGAATCAAACACAGTGACAACCACAGGGGGAAGAAAATACAAAGGAGACCCAAAAAAATCACATTGTACATTAAAAACAACAATAACAAAAGAAAAATAAATCCTTTTGCTACACTGAAAGATGCAGACACATTAGGGCTTTGGTAATCACTGTTACTCTTCCCTTTAGAAAAGTGCCAGCAATTTTTATTCCTACCACTAGTGTGACTACTAGTTTTCTAGTCTTGCTTTCCCTTCTTCTCCACTTCCTGCCCCTTCTCCTCCTGCTCTTTTTCCTTTTTGCATCCTTCTCCTTTTCTTCCTTTTCCTGTTCCTTTTCCTTCTTTATTTCAACTCACATTGGAGCAAATTTTGATCCCTCATTAATCATTGAATAAAGCCTAGTGAAGCACAGACCTTACAATAAATATACTGAACAATTTCACTTAATCAGTCTAAAGGGCCAAGGACTTCAAGCTTTAAGACGTTCAAGATAGTTAATGAAGTCCAGCCTAACCAGGAAATCCCCAGATATTAGTTGAGGATTTTCTGTCTTTGAAAATACAAAGAATCCTCGTATTTAGTAGCCTAAGGAGATGGCTTACACTGAACAAACCCCTATCATTTTCCTTTAATTTTAATTCCTAACAAGACTGTTTCATAAATACTTAACAAGAAGTGTGATTCAAGTTTAAATGCCAGTCAGAGAAAATAAGGTTTAATTTAGCCTATTACACATACCCAAAAGAACCAGGGCTCAAAATTTGATCTGGGAAACTATTCATTAAGAAAACTGGAGTATATTCATACTAATTGCCTTTGGTTAGACTTGCTTTTGATTGTGTCATGATATAATAATATTTTCAAACACACATGCAGGTATCATATCATGTTGCTTAAAGGTCAAGTACAATTTTAGTATACCTTGGAGGTTTTGTTTATTGTGTGGTTTTCTAACCAGTTAGTATTAGAGACTTAGCAATGGAATAAAAAATCAATAAAGCTGAAATTCAACTGAGATATTACTTCTGGAGGCCAGATTGAATGTAGAACTACTGAGTGAATTTAATAATGCAGACATATCATTGGCTATAGACATTCCATAGAAGTAATACTAATTAGTACTCAAATTAGGTTTCATTGCTATATAATGAACACACACACACACACACAAATACAAACACTCACAGGTACACATGCACACACCACACACAGAAAGCTCAGGAAAGCAATGGAACAGTACTGGCTAAGACCGCAAATGTGGATTTCTGGAAGGGTAGGTATATATTTTTGTTTGGGGGGTCTGATAACTGCTGGGCAGTGACTCAGTCTTCAGTTATAACTGGCATTTTCTTTCCCTTTGGCTTATGTCTGTCAGTAAAACTCATTTCTGAAGGAAAATGACTTTTCCCCCATGCTTCTTCTTCTTTTTTTGTCGTGTGAAGACAGATTGAGTAGTGTCAGCAGCCCCTGAATTATGTTTCAGCAGCATACAGGCAAATTGTGCCTTAATTCTGCATCATGGTGCTGAGAGCAGGTGTGGCAGGGACTGGCAAAGGACCCTGCACATGTATTCCCCAAAATGTCAAGAAGCTGAGCTTGGTTGAGAAAGTACAGAAGCCAAATTTCCTTCCTGATTTTATGTACAAAGCAGATGCATGGTATATGTCTGGTTTTGAAATGTTATCAGGGTGATGATTAGCAAAAGAAGACTAAAAGACTAGGGGTGGCAATAATGAAAAGAAAGCTGAAAGAGAGTAAGTTACAGGAAAAGAAGACACTTAGAAATAACCAAATTTACAGCTAGTTACCCTGATCCTTTTCATGCTAACCGCTCAAGAGTTAGAGTTTTGGAGAGCAGCATTTTGAGACTATCCAGGAAAAAAGAACTTTAGGCTCCATCTCAACCAATCACTGGAAGTGGTGATGCTCACTCTCATCCAAACCATGTGGTGGGAAGAGTGTAAAATAGGAGAACCATAGTTCAAATCAATTAAGGCAAACTGCAAGACCCTACTTACAAAAAACAACCCCCCCCAAACAAAAACAAAACAAGTGTAGAGTGTGGCTCAAGTGGTGGAGTAACTATCTAGTAAGTGTGAAACCCCTAGTTTAAACCCCAGTGCTGCCCCCCAACAAGCAAGCAAGCAAACAAACAAATACGAAATGGAGGGAGAAAAAGAGAGAGGCAAATTAAGAACTTCTATGTTTTTAATTGTAAAGATACCATACAGAGGGGTTACAGTTACATGAATAAGGTAATGAGTACATTTCCTATTGAGCACTGTTACCCCCTCCTTTGTTTTTCTCCTATTATCCCTTCCTTCCCCACCTCTCCAACTCCTTCCTCCCCTCTCCCCAAAGTTGTAAGGTTTGTTTTCAACATAGTGTCTAATACATCTCATTGATCTTAATAGGGTAAATATTAAAAATATTCATCTTTAAAAGAGATCTGCATATCTTGTACTTGGTTTGTGATAAAGATTCAGAAATGATAGGCTGCCTGTATTTATGAAAACTTAAATAGCTTCAAAATTATGACTAACTGTATTGAGAAAGAAGAGCTTGATCCTTGATGATGTGTCAGGCATTGACCCATCAGATAATAAGCTGAGTGTGTGTGTGTGTGTGTGTGTGTGTGTGTGTGTGGTTTGTGTCTGTATGTGCATGTGTGTGAGCACATGTGTGTGTGTGTGTGTGTGTGTGTGTGTGTGCAGGTACATGTGCCATGAAGTGGTACTGGGTCTTAAATGCAGGTCCTTGTGCTTTCGTTATTTTTTGTTTGTTTGTTTTTACTCATGTCTGTACTCAATCACCTGAGCCACACCTCTAGTTCAGTATTTTGATAGCTAATTGAGGATAGAGTCTTTTTGATTTTTCTACACAAGCTGGTTTTGTACCATGATCCTCAAACATCAGACTCCTAACTAGGATTGCAGGCATCAGCCACCAGTGCCTGTCTAGGTAACAGTCTGTTTTCTTTTAATTTCTAAAAATGGGAATGATGATGATGATGATGATGATGATGATGATGATGATGATGATGATGATGATGATGATGATGATTACAGTTAGGCTTTTCAGTCACTATACAATAGATAATTATCAATGTACCAAGGACAATCAGATACTGGAGAAAAGTAGATATGAAAACATCTTTTATTTCTTCCAAAGAGGTGAAAACAAGTAAGATTTCTATATTTCTCATAAGATTTTTAAATGCTTAAAAATGGACCTCCTCTTCTCAAAACACGTGCCTAGATGACAATCTTACCTCTAAAGATTGTCAGAAACACTTAAGTGAAACTAAGCAAGACTGCTTACAAATGCTGTTTGTGGTATTCCCTGCAGCTATGGAGTCTTCAGTGTAATTCGGCAGCATTTCCAATCAGGAGACAATCCTCAGTCTCGAAGACTGAGCTCTCAAGAGGACTTTGTGTATGGGGGTGTGGGGGGGAGAAGAGGCAGGAGAGGAGAAAGAAAGGGACAAGAAGGGAAGGGGAGAGAGAGAGGGAGAGGGAAGAAAGGGAAGAACAGGAAGGGTAGGGGAGAGGAGGGGAAGGGAAGGAAGAGGTGGAGAGGGAACGGGAAATCTTTCCCCCTACTTCTGGTTCCTATACAGGATCTTTGGCAGGAATCAAATTAATACAAGGCTGACTAACAAAAGGAAACACATTTTACTTTCCCATATATATATATATATGTATATATGTACGTACATATTTGTATATGCATATCTATATCTAGTTCTATAAGGCAGTGAAATCTGAAGAAATGGTCAAAGAAAGATGTTTTCATACTTTCAGGTTAAAAAAATGATTGTTTGCAAAAAATGGCTCCCTATTTATTCTGCAGGAAAATCCCTACAGCATTTTTAGATGTTATATATTGACTTGTATGAATTAAACACAGACCAAACATGCATACTCTCATTTAATAGGAAAGGCAGCTTTCTGCTTGCAGCTGATGCAAAGACTGTGCAGAGGAATTCACACAATCTTTCTATGCTATGAGTCCTTTAAATTTTATTTTTAGAACCATATCTTTAAACAAATACCACCTGACTTCCCTCGTTCTGTTACTTTTCTACTCAATAAATACTCTTCACTTTCCATTTTGCTTCATGTTATTACTACTTTGTTAGCTGAGTCTCACACTGGGTCTCACACATTGTGACATCAATTTTATTTTTCCAATATGGAATGTCGGGAGGTTAAGAGATCAAGCAATCAGTACCTCCACCCCCTTTATAACATGTACACTTTTATGTAAGAGGCAATATTCTGGCCTTCCTAAGATGAAAGCAGGCTGGATTTTCAATTTTCTGCAACCCTCTGTTCCATTATTTTTCAGGGAGGGTGGCCTGATTTCTATGAAGGTTCAAGTAGCAGCTCTGATAGTGGCATTGGCTAGAGGCTCTTTTAAGAGAAGATTTATGTACAATGGGACTCTTACCTCCCTTGCTTTCTTGCTTTAAACAATGGAAAATGGTTTCCCATAACATTTTCTTATGTTAGAAATAGAAATCTCACAAACATATACATGGATTTGTTTAAAAGCACTCGATGGTGTTTTGATTCTTTAAACATAAAACAAAACAGTACAATTATGAACTTTTTAAACTACTTAAAAATTATTCTTCATAGGTATAGAAGGAATGAGTGGCTTAATTAGGTGACAACCTCAGAGCACTTTTGTATTGTTTTATGTCCAATTTTTAATTTTAATGGTTCTTAAGATAGACAGTCAGCTTATTTGAAAGTGAAAGGAAAGCCATAAAAGAAAGCAGGAGAAACTCTCCATCAGGAAAGAGGTCTAGGAGAAGTTCCTATCTTAAGTTTTTTAAATAAAAAATTGTTAGAATCTATTGGTTGTCCAAAGGGGTTTCATTATGACGTGCCCATATATGCACATGAGGTACCTTGATCAGACTCAACCCCTCTACCACTACTTCTCCCCTTTCCAAAGCAATCTCAATAAGCATCAGTGTTCCATTTTCACACATGTACAGAAAGTGTCTTGACCATACTCATTTTCCTTTATCTTCTGTTCCTTTATCTTCTCACTAATATCCACATCCCAGAGATGATATATTTTACCTTCCTAACATTCATTTTTGTTGAAGTCATGTGAAAGTTAAAATTAATGTTAACTTTTCAAAGGGGCTTCACTATTGCACTTCACACATGCTCATACCATACCTTAATCCGATTGTCCTACCCCTTATTCAACAGTATTCAGTGTGTTTCCTTATATATCTTCATTCACAGATACAATGCATGTGGGTATTGTTCATCACCTAAAGTTCTCTTTTCCTTCTCCATTTTGACCTTCTCAAACATTCCCAGAGTTGCAATATATATCTTCTGTATGCATTTACACATAGCATTCACATATAGAAGAAAAAATGTGTGTGTGTGTGTGTGTGTGTGTGTGTGTGTGTGTATGTGCACACGTGCACATGCTGGTCCCAGGCTGGGCTTGAACTCGGGGCCCGGGTGCTTTCCCTGAGTTTTTTGCTCAAGGATAGTGCTCTACCACTTAAGCCATAGCTTCATATCCAGTTTTTGCTGGTTAATTGGAGATAAGAGACTAATGGACTTTCTTGCCTGGGCTGGCTTTGAACCAATGATCCTCAGATCTCAGTCTCCTGAATCACTAGGATTACAGGTGTGAGCCACTGGCTCCCAATTTCAAATCATATACACATATGTGTTTGTCTATTTTTCTATAACAAAACCTGAAGGAAAGTATATGGCAATGTTAAATAGATTAATTCTGCAGAAATGATACTACTAATAATTAGCATGGTTTCTTCACATTTCTGGGCTCAGACTTTTATACTTAGTATGCATTCCTCTTGCTATCTGCCCAAAAGGCAAAAAAAGCTGATATTTCTTGCTATATATAGGAATAGTGCTGTATGTGAAAAAATGCTCTTTAACAATTTCTTTCAATAACAATTGAAAGAAAAGTGTTTAAGGTTTGAATGAGTTCCTCTTGGGCTTTAGCACAATAAAATGCAAGTAAAATGTTAGAAGTTAGAGTGAACAAATAGAGTCAGAGATAGAAGTGACCTCGACAATAGGCAGACTTTATTAGAACTAACTTGAGAGGGTCTTTTGAAGTCCTGGTTGTGGTCAGAAGAGGGGGTAGGAATGGGAAGAAGATAGGGAGGGAAGGAGATAGAAAGAAAGAGAGACCACAAGGTTTTAAGGCTTCAAGGGGCAGAATAGTGGGGTGGGACAAGGCTGTTGGAGAAGGCTGGGACTATTGCTCATTGGTATGTCTGGGAGTCAGTTACAGGAGAGTGTGACTCAGGTTGTGCTATGATGATGAAAGTTCCCAAGGGGCCCAGGACAGTAAGGCCTGAAGGCAAACGTTTTCTTATCCCTATCAATTATCCAATTAAAAATATAAAATTAAGCGTCATAGGCAGTAATTCCTATTTGTTCTAATTTCTTTTTGAACAGTATTTTTTGTACGTTGGGAAAGTCAAAGAAAGATTAAAATGGTTAACGATAGAAAAAGAAATTAAGGAGAAACATTTAGGACAAAAGTATAGAATATAAAGGAGCAGTGTACCTTATTCTATTTAGGCAAATTACCATAGACTGGGTGACTTACAAACAACAAAAATGGATTTCTTTCAATTCTAGGGGCTGAAAAGTCCAAGATCAAGGCCTTGGTAGTTTCCATGTCTGCTGAAGATCTGACTTCTGGTTCTTAGGTAGCTGACTTCTTGCTCTATCTTCACAAGGAGGGAGGGGCAAAGGATCTCCCTGAAGTTAGTTGCTCTCTCCTCCCTCCCCCCACCAGTGCCACTTCTGGTTTTATGGTGGTTTATTGGAGATAAGAGTCGCATGGATTTTCTTGCCCAGGCTGGCTTTGAACCGCTATCCTCAGATCTCAGCCTCCTGAAGAGCTAGGATTACAGGTGTGAGCCACTGGTGCCTGGCTGCAGTCTCTTTTAATGAGGACACTATCGCATCCCTGAAGTTTCTGTCCTAATGACCTATTCACCTCCCAAGGTCTACCTCCATGACTTGGGGCGGGGGAGAGGGTGAGGATTTAAACATGTTAAGTTGATGGTGGGGAAGGACATACATATACAGTCCGTTGCAGAGAGATAGTCTTCAGAATACAATAACAACAACAACAAACACTATTTTCACTCTTTCTAACCTTTGATTGATTTTTAATATTTTTTATTGTAAAGATACTGTACAGAGGGGTTATAGCTACATGAGTAAGGTAATTAATTCATTGTCTATCAAGCATTGTTACCCCTTCTTTTGTTTTTTCCCTACCTTTCCTTCCCTCCCCTCCCCCCACCAAAGTTGTAAAGTTCGTTTTCAACATAGTGTCTTGTACATCTCATTGTTACAATGGGTCAACCTGTATCCTTATTTCAGCATTTTAGCTAACCTTTGATTGTTTTCTTTACCCAGTTTTATGCAGGTTTTATACAGTTTTGCTTCTGGGGACATCTTATTGAAGACCAAGCCACATCTCCTGAAAGATGCAACTTCAAGATGTGACATCGAATGGATATGTTTTATACCACCATCTATCTTCTTAGAGTTTAACACGAAAAGAAGCCTACACTGCTACAGTAATTATGATTATAAACTACTTTCACAAATTATACCTCACCATGCTGCTGTGAAATATACAGGGACGGGTTTATCTTATCCATGTTGCAGCATAAAAAAAGATGTTCTTAAGCCTAGGTTATTTTAGAGTATGCTACAGATCTTATAAACAAGAAAACATTGTCAGAAGAAGGCCAAAAATTGAAAAGGAAATATTAAAAAAGAAAGCAAAGAATGAATTAAAATTGGAAAGCTTGATTACTTTTTTTTTATTCCTTTGTGTCTCTGAGACAATACTATTTTAGGGTTGTAGGAAAAAATTACAAATACTTAGGTTCTGATCAGTGACTTATGTCTGGGTATATAATGTTTAGTTTGAAAATCCACTTGAAAAAATACAGAAGAAGGAGCTTTATTATAATTATAGCTGTACTTCTTCCTAAATAATTGCTTCAGGAAAAGATATGGAAGATTTTCCTTTTATGCTTTTACAGAAATACAGACACCAAGTAAAGAATTGATTTTTAGAAAAGAACATTTACCAATATTGTAAAACACTTTAGGCAGAAGTATTTTCAGTATTAATCTTCCCAAAGCAAAATCAGCCCTTTTAGAGGAGTAGTTATATAACAAAGAGAGCATTGGACAGCTGGTCAGAATGACAAAGTTGTCAGCCAGCAGTTTCTGTGAGATAAATAAAAAGATAAATGCAATAAACTTGCTTGGCCTGTTTTTCCTTTTCTGTAAATCAAGGGTTTATTTTAGGCTTATATCTGTTGACTTTGGAGGCAGGGCACATAGCCTTGCTTTTTCTTTTTTTAAACAAATACAGGTGTCTGGCCCAGACTTGAAAAATTATGAATTAATGGTCTGGGCAAATCTATCTGAATAATGCTGTTAGTGGATGGACTTAGATACCACAGGGCTGCAAGATTCTGTGATAAAGTCTTATTTTTCTTTTCCAGAGCAAACTAGGAGACAATATATTATTTCACTTTTTGCTCTCTTTCTAACCTATTCCAAATTTTAGTGGCTAGCAGTGTAAAATTCAGAATGCAAGTTTTTGTCATTCACTTTTTCCTTGAAATTCTGGTGCAGTAGACCTGAGGTATTACCCAGGAATCTTTTCTGTTTTTGCCCAGCTACCCACAAGATTCTGAGGCCTCTGGTTGAGAACCACATTTTCAAGAAACATAGCCAAAGTTATCACTTTTAATCTCAAGGGTGGAGTTTTTTCTGGTAAGCTTTTGCCTCATTCTGGAATACAAATTTTGGCTTGAGTGGTGTTGATGTAGTGACTTTGGGTCTTAAATTTCAGAGTTCTGCATCTTCCTCTTCACGTAATCTCCAGTCACGTGGCTAGGATGCTGGCTTTCATCAAAAGCTGTTCTGGGTAAGTGAAAATAAGAGGATTAGAATCTAGAATGGAGAATTTCTATAAAGAGAAGCATAAAAAATTACAATGGAGAATGGGCAAGTATATGAGGAGTCAAAGAATAAGCTCAATATTAATAAGCACTCACAATACAAGGACATGAAAATAACAAAAGAGAGGTTTTTTCACCAATCAAATAGGCACACACGAAAAAGTTTGATGGTATTGAATGATCAGTAGAGAAACTGGCACTGTGAGATGTTCATGGGTTAGTGTAAACTGGATGAGTTATTTCAGAAAGCAATTTGATAGCATCAATTAAGTATACTATATTCTATAATACCAAACATATAATTTTGCTTCTCAGAATTATGTTCAATCATGATGTTAAAATAGATAAACGACCAGGCACTGATGGTTCATGCCTGTAATCCTAGCTTTCTCAGATCCCAGATGGCCCAGGCAGGAGAAATCCATTATATTCTTCTCTCCAATTAAGCACCAACAAAAGACAGAAGTAGAGCTGTGGCTGAAGTGGTAGAGCACTAGCCTTAAGCAAAAAAACTCAGGGACAGCACCTAAGCCTTGAGTCTAAGCTCCAGGACTGGCACAACACATGCACACAAAAATAAATAAAATAAAATAGATAAATAGAAATGACCATTTGTTCCTAAAGAAGCCAATATCTAAATTGTGATATAATCTTAGCAAATTTTATGCACCCAGTAGGAGAAATGAGGAAGATGTAATGTTCACATATATTCAAGACTCACGGATGAGTGAAAAAAAATCTCATTTCAGGAT
Organism: Dipodomys merriami; assembly: GCF_024711535.1. Lineage (NCBI taxonomy): Eukaryota > Metazoa > Chordata > Mammalia > Rodentia > Heteromyidae > Dipodomys > Dipodomys merriami. The sequence goes on from NW_027202271.1 coordinate 25,386,632, forward strand.
GGTATTCACTATGGTTAGTTACCTTCAAGGTAGCATCTTGAATTCCTTCACTATATATGCACATCTGCTTTTCCCTATCAAGACGTCAAGTCTGTCTTTCCTTTCCCTTGAACCTGGGCTGGTCTGAATGACTTCCTGGACCATTAGAATGTGTCAGGAGTGAATCTGGGATTTCTGAGTCTACATCTTAAGAAGCATTGCATTTCCATCTCAATTTCATGGACCATGCTGTAGTGACCCTTGCTTGGTGTGCATGGAGTCATCTAATATTATAAGTTCAGATGACTTGGGAATGTCATGTGGAGAGAGGATGATGTCAACACCAGCACTGGCTATTCTAGTCATTCTAGCCATTCTGGTCTAGGCAACAGGTATGTGGGTGAAGAGGCTATTTTGGATAGCATAGATCAGAAGATGCCATGGAGAGGAGAAGAACCAATGTCTTGGGCAGATGGGTCCAATCAAATTATCTTAGCCATCTCCAGACTTTTTTTTTGAGGTCATGGGCCTTAAACTCTGGGCCCCTGAGCTCTTCACCTCAAGGCAAGCACTCTACCACTTGAGCCACAGTGTCACTTCGTGGTTAATTGGAGATAAGAGTCTCATAGACTTTCCTGCCTGAACTGGCTTTGAACTGTGATCCTCAGATCTCAGCCTCCTGAGTAGCTAGGATTACAGGCGGGAGTCACCAGCACCCAGCCATCTCCAGCCTTTTGAGCCACCCCAGCTGAGGCCCCAGACACTGTAGAAGAGATGAGCTTCTTGCTGGGCCTGTATTGCTTGATCTATTAGTCATAGATGTATGAGAGATATTGGTTGCTTTGTACCTGTAAGTTTTGTGTGTTTTTTTCTACATGGACAAATAAACAGAATAATTATAATGGTGTTATTGTGTGTTAGAAGAACACACTATACACTATACTAGATTCTCTCTCTCTCCCTCCCTTCCTGTGTGTATGTATGCATGTGTATGTGTGTGTGTGTGGTGCCACAGTTTAAAACACTAAAATGTTGACAGTATTTACAACTGGGTCAAAGGAGAAGTAAGAAATCAGGCAGAACTGGACATGGTAGTCCTTAAATAAAGCTTTTAGTCTTAGAGTCAGGGTTCCACTAACAAAAATAAATTCCTAAAATGAGTGTAATTCAAATTTGCGTGAGCTAGTATGCTCATTTGCAGAAACGTAGCATTTCAACTTTAACTCATAGGAGACATAGTAGTGATCAGAATGTATTCTTGGTATCATTTTCACCCTCCACCCCGCCACCCCTCTTGCTCCAAGACAGACAACCTGTGTTGTAGCAGGTGAGAATTAAGGTGATCCAGGATCCTCATCTCTTGGCTGTCACGCTCCTGTCTGGTCCCCTCCTCTTGAGTGGGGGTGGAGTCTGTGACTTGTTTTTGAATGATATCCAAGGAGATGGAAGTAGTGTGATCACGTGCTAGCGATCATAAGATGAAGTTACATGAAGTGTTAGCTCTCATCTTGCTAGATTCTTTCTTTCCCTCGCTGGCTGTGAGGAACGAAAAAGCCATACTGAGAAGCCTCCTACAGCAGGAAACTGCAGGGGTATCCAGCTAACAATCAGCAACACCCAGAAGCTCTTGGCCCTAAAGTGACAAGGGCCTGGAGACTGTCAACTTGATGCAAGTAGGGAGCAGATATCTTCGTCAGAGAGGATGGACACATAGACATAGCCCTGGCCAACATTTTGAAGGCAGCTCTTAGGACTATAAGCAGAGAAGTCTAATTTGTGCCTGGGCTCCTACCCCAGGAAGTGAAGAGATAATAAGTGGATATTGTTTCAAGCTAGGATGTTTATGGTACTATTTTGATGCAGCTGTAGGAAAGGAATACAACAGCTTTCGTGCTTTGGTCTTTGCCTGGTGTTATTGTGGACCCAGTAATCCAGACTGTTATTTCCTAATATTTTATTTCTTTCTTTGTTCTAAAAGTATAAGAACAAATGTAAGCTCCTGGAATATTCAGTATATAGATTTGTTGTTTCAGTTGACACACGAGATACTTGTAGAACAGAAAGGAAGCGCCGAAGGAACAGGACTTCACAGTGGCTGTCATTTCTTCCTTTACTGTGTCATGACATGTGACAGATGATGTTTTTCTAGTGCAGTGGATGGATCACGGTTTCATCCAGTTTAACTAAAGCAATCTTTCCCATTGGACCAATGGCATAGAAAGGATTCTGATTCCCACAAAGAAACTGTAACAAAACACTAAGAGTGCAATAGAATTGATCAACAAGACCATGGTAGTAGTTTTTTTTTGCTAGTGTGAAATTTGTCTTCTGATTTTTTTGCTTCCAGTCTTGAGGCTTGAACTCAAGTGCCTGGCTGCTATCCCTCAGTTTTGAGCTCAAGGCTAGCACTTGAGCCACAGCTCTATTTCTGGCTTTTTGGTGGTTTACTGGAGATTAAAAGTGGCATGGACTTTCCTGCCTGGGCTGGCTTCTGCAGTTTTGAGATCTCAACCTCCTAAGGAGCTAGGATTACAGGCATGCAGCACAACCACCTGGATAAATTTGCCTTTTATAACATTGAAATGAATGAAAGTCTTGCCTTATATGATAAATGAAAAGTCATCAAACATATTACTATATGAAATAGCAATGAAACATTATAATATCTTTATGAGGCTACTTTTCTAGTTACTATTGCAATGCAAACCAAGTATACACATAAACTCAAAAATGGCTGAGAATTTTTTATTTTTGTTGGTGCTGGGTTTTGAAATCAAAACTTCTCACTTGCTACTCAGGTGCTCTATCAGTTGAGCCATTCCTCTGGCTTTTTGACCTCTGGTTATTTTTGAGATAAGTTCTCATTCCACCGACCCAGGGCCAGTCTGGATTGCAATCCTCCTATTCTTGTTTCCCAATATAGATGGAATAACAGGTGTGAGTGGCCTGCAACCACAATCTTCCCAATCTCACCCTTAGAAATGGCTGGGATGATAGGGGCATTCCTCACTTGGATATTCATTGATGTAGGGTCTCATGAACTGGGCTGGCTCTAAACTAAGATCCTCCCTATCTCTGATTCCTGAGTAGCTAGGATTACGGACATGAGCCAAGAGCACCCACAGGTCCAGACTTTCAATCTGCAGGAAAACAAGGAAAAATTTATGTGAAAGCAAACAAGACTTTCTTTATAGCATTAAAGTGAAGAAAGGTAATCATTTAAATTATCTGATAATATCTTTAGCTCATTTATTTTTGCCTACCTCAATATATTCCTAAATATTTATTATTGTAAATAAATTGTGACTATGGAGGTAAATGTTAAATCAAATTGATATCACAAGATATTATAAGGTAATAAAAACTGTTTCTGCTAATACAGAATATTATAATATAATCATATAAAAATAAGTAATTGTTTAAAATACATATTTAACTTTATAATACTAATTTGTCTGTTTGGGGATATTTAAATACATAAATAAACATTAATACAAAAAGATATTTGTTGTCTATATATTCCTAGCACTGGGGTAAGAAATTTAAGATCTTCTCTAGTGAATGAAATTACCTGCTGACATATAAAATTGAATAGAAGGAGTTTTCAGATATTGTTCAGATTATAATCAAGGGCTTGTCTATGTTAAATACCCAAGATACTGTGTGTGTGTGTGTGTGTGCGTGAACAGACAGACTCAAAGAGAGAGACAGACACACAGACACACAGACACACAGACAGACATTTTTGTGTGAGTGCTTACTCATCCTCTAGAGAATAGAGTCTGGGAAGACAGAGAGACGAGACCAGACAAATTTAATTTAGCAATTTGGTCAGCAAATTCAATCGTTTGATTAACTATATTCACGTCACTATGGGAGGAATAGAGATGTAAGAAGCTGGATGTAAGAAACTCATACTTCAAATGAGTTTATAGTGCCATTGTCACTGTAGAGAAAGGATGTAATTATGTCATGTAAGGAAAGTATAAGTTAGACTTGATTGGAATAGATTCTAGAGCATGTATATCTGTACACACGTACATACACAGAGACACATGACTGTGGGTTATAAACTAGACTTTGAACCTATGGTTAGTTATATCCTACTACAGATTGCATTTGTAGTCTGTAAAACTAAGATAAGGTTATAACATACCTCAAAAATAACTGTGAAGTTACAAAAATTAAGGTTGAGCACTTAGAATAATATATACAAATAGTAGGAATCGAATTTTGACTTCAAATCTACATCTTTTAAAACTGAACCTTGAGAAATCTGCCCATAGGCAAGCCCTTTTCAGTTTTCTTTGGGGAATTGGTATTTCTGTTCATCTTTAAAGATTAAGAGAAACTCTGCTAATACTGGATGTTAATTAATACTGAACTTTTTATGTTCTCAGAAAAGATTTCAAAAAAAAAAAATGCAGTAGCATAGTGTCCTCTGATGGCCAGACTTGAAATTGCTATTTTTGTTGTGCTGTATATATTGATACTATAAAGCTCTCCCTGGAAACTGCCCAAATTTACATTAACAGTCAGTCAAAAATATTGGACATAATAAGGGAAGGCACAAGATGTCCATTAGTCACATTTTCTTTTCCCCAAAGGATTTTTATCTAGGTCAACCTAATTGAGGCCATGTCAAATCCATGGTAACTCATTTAAAAATGCTCAAGTGTGTAAATTGGGGTGATGTGAAAGTGTATGCCAGTTTAATCTACACTCTAGGAGCCATTAGTACATTTGAAGTGTCTTTATCACACTCCAGGAGTGGCTAATTATCATTTGAAAGACTGTTCAAAAATTCCCACTAGAGATATGGCTGACAGGAGTATTTCAAATATAGCTATCTAAATCTGCAGTAGTTTGTTAATTAGCATAAGTGATATTCAAAACAATATTTGCTTGAACTCTTGTTAGCTTTTTTGCTCAAGGCACCTGGTGCTTTACCACTTGAGTACACCTCCACTTCAAGTTTTTGCTGGTTAATTGGATAGATTTGTCTGCTTGGGCTGGCTTTGACCCACGATCCTCAGATCTCAGTTTTTTGAGTAGCTAGGTACAGGCATGAGCCATAAGGTCCTTGTTCTCACCTCATTCTTTTCTTTTTTGGTTGGTACTGTCCCTCAGCTCTTCAGCTCAAGGCGAGTGCTCTACTGCTTGAGCACAGCGTCACTTTCGGTTTTCTGGTGGTTTATTGGAGATAGGAGTCTCACGGTCTCTCCTGCCCGGGCTGGCTTTGAACCGCAATCCTCAGATCTCAGCCTCCTGAGTAGCTAGGATTACAGGTGTGAGCCGCCGGCGCCTGGCTCACCTCATTCTTAAATAGGACAGCAGAATCTGGCAATAAAACTTTGTACTTGGAATAGAACTCAGTGTAAATTCTGCTCTCATTGTAAGATTGAGTGACAAAATCTGTGAGCAAGGAGATCTACAGCCCTCACTTTAATTTTCAACATCATCCAGACTCACCAGAGAAATTTAAGCATTGTTGGCTTAGGCCAGTTTGTGATAGACATCACAAAACTGGACAGAAGAAATGATTATGAAAGTTTGTGAAAGTTTGTTTGTGAATTTCTTTCTCTATGTTTTGTTCCATAAGTTTTCAGGATATCCCTAATTGTCTGCCTCAGATTTTGTCTCTCATAATTTACATGTGGTTCTACTGAATGTTTACTGTCCAATTATATCTATATATCTGTCTGTCTGTCTATCTATCTATCTATCTATCTATCTATCTATCTATCTATCTATCTATCTATCTATCTATCTATCTATCTATCTATCTATCTATCTATCTATCTATCTATCTATCCACCTATCTATCCACCTATCTATCCACCTATCTATCCACCTATCTATCTATCTATCTATCTATCTATCTATCTATCTATCTATCTATCTATCTATCTATCTATCTATCTATCTATCTATCTATCTATCTATCTATCTATCTATCTATCTATCTATCTATCTATCTATCTGAGATAATAAATGTTAGTTGTTCAAAGCCACTAACTTTTAGGGTAATTTATTACAGAGCAATAGATAACTAATGCAGCTGTGCAAAGGCATATCATAAATGGACAGACAGACAAGTAGACAGACAGACAGTGACACTTGATTTGATCAGTAGTGGATAGTAAAGCTGTCTGAAGCACTACAATGTAGCCAGAAGTTGTTGGATGCCCTGTGCCTACTCTCAGAGACCTTGAGTATAGTCATTGTTTTTGTGCATGAGAAGTTTGTGTTATTAAGACCTCTCAATTTCATAGAAGGAAATCAATAGGTAATAATGAAGTTGAGATGGTAACATCATTTTTTTTGGTTGGCCTGGGGCCTGGGCACTGTCCCTCAGCTCTTCAGCTCAAGGGTAGCACCACTTCCGGTTTGCTGGTGGTTTATTGGAGATAAGAGCTTCATGGACTTTCCTGCCAGGGCTGGCTTTGAACTGCAACCCTCATAGCCTCTTGAGTAGCTAGGATTACAGGCATGAGCCTCCAGTGCCTGGCTGGTGACATCACTTTTTAAAGCTTGTTTTGTACATTTCCCAATATACTTAAAAATAGGCATATACTGTCTCACCAAAAAAAAAGAACTCACACTACTTTGAAACCTACACACAGTTGGCTTTCAAGGCTCTTTACCATCTGACCTTGGGGGAATCACTCAACCCCCTTTTCTTCCCTTTCCACCATTTACTCTTCTCTGATAGCACTGGCCTTGCATGGTACCAAAATCAAGTACAGTGATAACAAGGGATATACCATAGGAGAAAGAACACACAAAGGAAAGAAAATAAAATCACATAGTACTTTAAAAACAACAACAAAGAAAACTTCTTGTGTCCATATCTGGAGTTCATTTTGCTTAGCATCATCTTATATGGTCATATGTACGTAGCTTTTGAGTTTTTCTGCTCATCTGATATAATTATCCTAGACCTATACTAATTATTGCAAATGAGGGAAACCATGGGACCTATGTTACTTCACTTAATAGGATTTTTTTCCAGGTCTTTCCATTTCCTAACAAATGGTGCCATGTCATTCCTTCTGATGGAAGCATAGAATTCCATTATATATATGTATGCATATATATATATACATATATATATATATATCACATTTTCTTGATCCATTCGTCTACTGAGGGGTATCTGGGTTGTTTCCATATCTTAGCTATGGTAAATAATGCTGCAATAAACATAATTGTGCTGGTAGCTATAGTATAGCCTTGTTTGTGATCATTTGCATTAATGCTCAGAAATGGGATTGCTGGGTCATAGGGGAGCTCTATGTGGAGTCTTTTGAGGAACCTCTATACACTTCTTTCCAGAGTGGTTGAACAAGTTTACACTCCCACCAACAGTCAGTAGCATTCCCTTTTGTCCACATCCCCTCCAGCATCTGTTGTTATTAGAGTTCTTGATTCTAGCCACTCTAACTGGGATGAGGTGGAATCTCAATGTTGTTTTGATTTACATTTCTTTTATGACTAGAGAAGCTGAGCATTTCTTCTCTGTGTCTGTTGGCCATCCTTATTTCTTCTTCAGAGAAGTCTCTCTTTAAGTCTTTAGCCCACTTATTAATGGGGTGGTTATTTCTTTGAGGATTTGTTTTCAGAGGATTTAATTTTTTGAGCTCTAGATATTTTAGATATGAGACCCTTGTCCATTGTATGGCTAGTGAAGATCCTCTCCCAATCCATGGGCTTTCTATTGATCTTGCTAGCTATGTCCTTTGCCATGCAGAAGCTCTGTAGTTTCATGCAATCCCATTTGTCCAACCTTTCTTTGATTTGTTGTGTTTCTGGATCTTTATTAAGAAAATTTCAGCCTGTGCCAAGGAGCCCTAGTGTTTTCTCCTATTCCTCCCTGTAATGTTTTCAGGGTGTCTGCTTTGACTTCAAGGTCTTTGATTCATTTGGAGTTGATTTTGGTGCAGGGTGATATACAAGGATCTAATTTTAGTTTTCAACAGGTGTTTAACCAATTTTGCCAGCACCATTTACTGAACAGGCTGTCTTTCTTCCATTCTATCTTTTTGGTTCCCTTATTGAGGATTAGCTGGCTATAGGTCTACAGGTTCATTTCTGGGTCTTCAGTTCTATTCCATTGGTCCTCAGTTCTGTTCTTGTGCCAGTACCAAGCTGTTTTGATTGCTATGGCTTTGTAGTAGAGTTTGAAGTTTGGCATTGATATTCCTTCAGCATTGTTATTTCTGCTAAGGATTGTTTTTGCTATTTGGGGTCTTTTATTGTTCCATATGAATTTTTCAATTGCTTCTTCTATTTCAATGCAGAATGAGGTTGGGATATTGATGGGTATTATATTGAATTTGTAGATAGCCTTTGGCAGTACTGCCATTTTCATGTTGTTAATTCTCCCAATTCAGGAGCATGGGAGGTATTTCCACTCCCTTAGTTCTGCTTTAATTTCATTTTTCAGGTTTTTAAAGTTTTCATCAGAGAGGTCCTTCACTTTAGTTAATTCCTAGGTGTTTTATTTTTTGTGGGGCTATTACAAAAGGAGTTGTTTTCCTGATTTCAGCTGCACTATTCTTATTGGCATACAGGAAAGCCATTTATTTTTGAGAGTTAATTTTATACCCTGCTACTTTGCTAAAATTTCAGATTATTTTGAGTAACTTTGGAGTGGAGTCCACGGGATTCTTTTTTTAAAACTCATCTACATTTGCTACCTTTTAAAGCACACTGTGAGCATACTACATCACACACAAGCTCTGCTGCTGAGTGGCTTTAATGTTTTTTAACACAACATCTAGGGAAGTTTATTTGTATTTCTCTAAATGGTACACTTTTCTTTGTAAAACAAGCCTTGTGGAGTTCCATCAAGTTGTGTCAGCCTAACACATATTTCTAGAGGACTAGTACATGCAGCATTAACTACAAGGGATGGAAAACTAATTGGGCCTTCTCTGATGAAACTCAAGCCATTTCAACAAAAACATATCTTTAAACATCAAGGTAATGTGCCAGAACACATCAATGACAAAAGATTTGGTCTGCTAAGGAATCTGGCTTAATACAAGATCATGTAATCTGCAAAGAAGGAGAATTTTACTTCATCTTTCACTATTTGGATCCCTTTTATGTTTGCATCTTGTCTTCTTGCTCTGGTTAGGCATTCTAATACTAAATTGAAGAGGAATGGAGAGAGTGGACATCCTTTTCTCATTCCTGAGTTTAGAAAAAATGGCTTTAGCTTTTCACCATTAAGTATAATGCTGGCTGTAGGTTTGTCATACACAACCTTTATTATATTGAGGAATGTTCCATGGATTCCTAGCTTCTCCGAGCTTTCATCATAAGGGGGTGTTGGATCTTGTCAAATGCTTTTTCTGTGTCTATTGAGATAGTCATGTGGTTCTTATCCTTGCTCTTGTTGATGTGATGAATTGATTTGCATATATTGAACCAAGTTTCCATCCCTAAAATGAACCCTGTTTGATCATGGTGTATGTTTTTTTTGATGAATTGTTGAAGTCAATTGGCTAGAATTTTTTTGAGAAGTTTTGCATTGATGTTCATCAAAGAAATGGGTCTATAGTCCTCTTTCTTGAATGAGTCCCTGTCTGGTTTTGGGATGAGGGTTATGATGGCTTCATAGAAAGAGTTTGGTAGTGAACTTTCACTTATACTTTCACTGAAGAGTTGGAGGAGTATTAGTGTGAGTTCTGTTTTCAATTCAGCTGTAAATCTATCCATTCCTGGGCTTTTCTTGGGTGGGAGGTCTCTTATTGTTCTATTTTGATGTTTGATATGGGTCTGCTAAGTTGGCTTAAATCATCTTGGTTTAGTTTGGGCATGTCAATATTTGCTAGAAATTCATCCATTTCTTCCAGAACCTCAAGCTTATTAGCATAAAGGTTTGAGAGACATTCCCTTATAATGTTCTGAATCTTGACTGTTTCTGGGGTGATGTTTCCATTCTCAACTCTGATTTTATTTGGGTGTGTTCTCTCCTTTTTCTAATAAGATTTGCTAAGGGTCTGTCAATTTTGTTATTTTTTTCGAAGAACCAACTCTTTGCTTTGTTGTTTCTTTCCATGGTTTTTTAGACTCTAATTCACTTAATTCTGAATTAATTTTAATTATTTGTTTCCATCTTCTGAATTGGGGTTTGTCTTGGTGCTCTTTTTCAAGAAGCTTCAGGGGAATTATTAAATTGTTGGTTTGAGATCTCTCCAATTTGTTGATGTAGGAACTCGGAACTATAAATTTTCTCTAATACTGCCTTTGCTGTGTCTCAGAGGAGCTGGTAATTTATATGTTCATTTTTATTAAATATCATGAACATTTGAATTTCCTTTCTAATTCTTCCATGACCCACTGGTAGTTCAACAGTGTGTTGTTCGCCTCCATGTGTTACAGGATTTTCTTTGGTGGCTTTTGATGTTGAATTCTAATTTTATTAGCTTGTGTTCTGCGAGAATGCAGGGCATAATTTCAATGTTTCTGAATTTGGATTCAAGGGTTATTTTATCTGTAGTGTTCCCTATCTTCAAAATTTTGTTGATAATACATTCAATTTAATACGAGGCTTCATCAAGGTAATCAGCCAACCTTCAGTGTCTTCCAGCCCCTCTTAGCTGTTTGGCTAGGCACATCCAATATACCAGAATCTTACTAGTTAGTGAAATTGTGTAATATTACTGCCTTGGTCCCCCTTCTTATAGACTTTCAAGTCATTAACACCATGTTTTCTACAACTTTATATATTATTACAATATTGTGATTCATTTAGCCTCATCCTCCAGGGTCAGTCTCTGTACTTCTTCCCTGATGGCAAACAAAAATTTGACACTTTATAGGTTTGATGCAAGAGTATGCTAGTAGATGAATGGATCAAGAAAATGTGATATATATATATATATATATATATATATATATATATATATGACATTCTATGCTTCCATCAGAAAGAATGACACCATCCCATTTGTTAGGAAATGGAAAGACTTGGAAAAGATCATATTAAGTGAAGTAACTTAGTCCCAAAGAAGTTTAGGTCCCTTGGTTTCTTTCCCTTATTTGCAATAATTAGTATACATACAGGATAATCTTATCAGATGAGCTGAAAAGCACAAAAGCCATGTGCAAATGACCATATAAGATGATGCTAAGTAAAATGAACCCCAAGATATAGACACAAGAGGTCTGTCTTTATTACTCTTGTTTTAAATGTACCATGTGATTTTATTTTTCTTGTTATTATTGTTTCCTTTGTATGTTCTTTCCCCTATGGAATATCCTCTGTTGTCACTGTACTTGATTTTGGTGCCCTGCATCTTGTATATGCATATGTCTAATCTGGGGAGGGGAAAGGGAATAACAAAATGATGAAACAAGGATACAGGATGACCCATTGCAAGAAGGATACTCATAGGACAATATATTGGATACGAACTTTACAACCTCCCCGGGGGGGGGGGGAGGGTGATGAGTGGGGTAGGAAGGAATGTGGGAGGTGGGGGAGGGAAAAAAAGAGTAAGCTTGTAAGTCAACTAACTCTCTGGCAAACCTGGTTTGAGGATATTTGCCAATTTTTGATACAAATACTCCCACTATGATGAGAGATGAGCAAAATTAATTCCCAGGATATGACTTTAGTACCTTGTCTTCTGGGGAAAATTGACTGTCTGTTAAGTCACATGAGTTCCATAAAATGTCTTAAGCAAGGCGGGAGTAACTGTGGCAAAAAGAAGAGACACCATTTCTGTTCTATAGGGGGCAGCCTTTGATATAATCCTTAATTATTCCTACTTCCTGGGATTTCTATGTGTGGATTGGGGCTAGTACTTCACTTATATTAAATACAACAGAAAGTAATTGAATGCCATTTTGAGATAATGTTAAAGAGAGAAATAAGACTTCTCTCTTGGGCAATCTCACTTGCCCAAGTGAAGCCAGCTCGCTAAGCTTCCTTTTGTAGAAGATTCCTCTTTGGTGAGAATATAAATATTGCCGGCCAAGCTCCAGTGAGAACCCGAGGGTTTATAATAGCCATGTAAGAGAGCTCGGAAGTGAATCTTTTACCAATTGAAACTTGAGTGACTGCAGTCGTAACTATTGTTTAATTGCTTAATTGTGATAGACCCTGTGTCAGAAGTGCCTAAAAGCTAGGAGATAATAAATGTCAGCTGTAATAAATGTCAGTTGTTCAAAGCCGCTAAGGTGTAAGGCAATTTATTAGAAAGCAATAGCTACCTATTGCAGCTGTGGAAGGCCTCTGTGGGCTTGGGAGTTTAGAGTACTGAGGGCCAACTAAATCCATCCAATGACCTAGTTCCTGTTCTGAAGCTTCTCTTTAATCACTCTCCTGTACTTTATGTAAAGAGCTGCCTGAGCCTTGACATTAAACTGATAATGGAATTATGTCTTCTTCAGGATCATATTCTTACTGCTTTTTGAGTACACAAGCCATGCGGTTGAAGGATGTAAGAGATTCCTTTAGACCAGTCAAAAAAAATCCTTGGTTTTCTGATCAGGTTCTAAAATGGACATTAAAACCCTAAGCTGGTCTTTTTTTTTTTTTTTAATTGTATTTTATTTTATTTGAGAACATACTGTACAGAGGGGCTACAATTACATGGGCAGGATAATGCATACATTTCTTACCAAGCATTGCAGCCTCCTCCTTTGTTTACCCTTCACTTCCCTTCCCCGCCTCCCCCCTCCCCCCACCCAATTTTACCCCCCTCCCCCCACCCAATTATACCCCCCCCCACACACACCGACATTGTAAAGCTGGTTTTGACATGACATTTTGTACTTCTCATTGTTGCAACAGGTCCACCTGAATCCTTAAACGACTTGTTTGTCCCCATCTCCTCCACATGTTATACTGACATCAAATATAGTGAAAGTGGGGGTTACACTGTGGGGGAGGGACATACAAAGCAACAAAGAAATAATCTTATAAATGCGTTAGAAACACATGCATGAAAGAAACGAAAACATTAAAATACATATTTAAGGGTTCATTTTCCTAACATCACATTATCTGACCTTTTCCGCTTGACTCATACCTATACTAGATATTGCAAATAAGGGAAACCATGGGACCTATGTTTCTTTGGGCCTGGCTTACTTCACTTAATATAATCTTTTCCAAACCTTTCCATTTCCTAACAAATGGGGAAATGTCATTCTTTCTGATGGAGGCATAGAATTCCATTGTGTATATATACCACATTTTCTTGATCCATTCATCTACTGAGGGGCATATGGGTTGGTTCCATATCTTAGCTATGGTAAATAATGCTGCAATAAACATAGTTGTGCTGGTAGCTTTAGTGTGGTCTTGTTTGTAAACATTTGGGTAAATGCCCAAAAGTGGGATTGCTGGATCATAGGGGAGATCTATGTGAAGTCTTTTGAGGAACCTCCATACTGCTTTCCAAAGTTGTTGAACAAGTTTACATTCCCACCAACAATGCAGTAAGGTTCCTTTCTGTCCACATCCCCTCCAGCATCTGTTGTTGTTAGAGTTCTTGATTTTTGCTGTTCTAACTGGAGTGAGGTGATATCTCAATGTTGTTTTGATTTGCATTTCTTTTATGGCTAGGGATGTTGAACATTTCTTCATGTGTCTATTGGCCATCCTTCTTTCTTCTTCAGAGAAGCTTCTCTTTAAGTCTTTCGCCCACTTATTTATTGGGCAGTTGTTTCTTTGAGGATTTGTTGTTGGGTGGTTTAATTTTTTGAGTTCCAAGTATATTTTAGATATGAGACCCTTGTCCGTTGTATGGCTAGTAAAGATCTTCTCCCAATCGGTGGGCTTTCTATTGATCTTGCCAGCTATGTCATTTGCCCTGCAGAAGCTCTACAATCTTATGCAATCCCATTTGTCCAACCTTTCTTTGATTTGTTGTGCTTCCGGGTCTCTATTCTAAGCTGGTCTTTTTTTAAAATCTCTTCTGGTCAGACATTACATTTCCAAGTTCCACTTTAAACCCCAGGTAATCTGGAAGCATCATGCTTGCCATTGGAGCTTCACTCTGTTCTTACAGAGAAAAACTTAATTTGCCATTTTGCCATTGCATGAATAACAAATGTCACCTTTTTTGTAATAGCCAGATGGGTTAGTTTTTTTAGTTGCTGGGACAAATACCTGAGAGGAACAATTTAAGAAGAGGGAAGATTTATTTTGACTCTTGGTTTCAGAGGTTTTAGTCCAAGGTTGGTTGGATCCATTAATGGCTTTGGACCTGAGGCAAGGCAGAATATTATGATGGTGAGCAGTGTGTGGCAGAGGCTCTTCAACTCTTGGCGACCAGATTGGGAGAGTGTGTGTGTGTGTGTGTGTGTGTGTGTGTGTGTGTGTGTGTGTGTGTGTGTGTGTAACAAGTAGGAAGGACCTAGGGCAAGATATACCCTTCAAACACACACTTCTAGGGACCTTCTTCCTGCAACCAGACCCATCTTCTAACATCCATCCATGGGATCCTTTTGCCCTTTGATTTTTGGTTGGCATTGGCTAAGATATTAGACAGTAATGTTTATAAGACAGTGATTGACTTCAATTTTCAGTTACAGGTTAACTGGATGCCCCTTAATGGATGAATGGGTCAAGAAAATGTAGCATTTATACCCAGTGGAATTTTCCTCATCTGTTAGAAAGAACAATATTGCACCATTTGCAAACAAATGGAAGGACCTGGGAAAAGCGATGTTAAGAGAAGTAAGTCAGGCCCAAAGAGACAAATGTTGCATGCTTTCTCACATACGTGGAAGTTAGAACTTGTTTATAAATACAAATCTAAACACTTTGGGTGGTATGTAAGTGCACACACATGTATTAGATGAAATATGGCAGGTTCAGGGGAGAATACAAACAATGTAATTTCTTAGAAAGGCTAAATCGTAGTTTAACAAAATAAACACCAGGTAATGGGGGCAGTATCAAAGGGAGGAGATAGACAAATGAAAAGAGGAAGTGTGTGTGTGTGGAGGGGGGAGAATGAAGTCATAAAATAAAATATATATCCTACAAAAGTAAGAACATTTAGGGAAGGGGTAGGATTGGGAGGAATGGGAGAGAATAATGGGAGAGATGACATTGATGGAGATATATTATCTTTATAAACTACTTTATTGAGTAGCAACTCCTTTGTACAACTAATATTATATATGTATATAATATGTATATATGTATATGAAATATGCATATACTACATATACACATATACATATATACTTCATATATATGTATACCTCTATCTATCTATCTATCTATCTATCTATCTATCTATCTATCTATCTATCTATCTATCTATCTATCTATCTATCTATCTATCTATCTGTCTGTCTATCTATCTATCTACCTATCTATCTGAAGTTACAATTCTGCTGCATACTGGGGCTCATGCCTGTAATCCTACCTACGCAGGAGGCTGAGATCTGAGAATGTCAGATAAGTTCTCAGTTCTCAGATAAGAGCTGTTACAGTTACATCCCTGATCAGAACTGTAATACATATTTACTCTTGAACAGAAAACACAAGTATTAATATTGGTTTTGCAGATAAAAGGTACTTTATTCATAAAGTCTGTTCCATAGGACTGTACAAATGTATCCCTAAACAACTGTGGAACACAATTCATAGCAACTGTATAAGATGCTCACCCTAGATTTTTAGTGGTATACATACCCCAATTTGCTCATTATGCCAGCAAAAGGTATATGTTTTACTATCTTAGAAATATCAAGATTATAATCTCAATTAAGTTGAGATTTTAAAAAATTCCATTGCACTGAGGATGCTGCTCATTGGGCAGAGAATTTTGGCTTGATCTGAGATATGATTCTTTCCTTGCCACTGACCAATATGAGAATCAAGAAGTTTTTCTTAATTCCATGCTATGTAGACAATGTAGTCTCAAAAAGTACATTGGAGTTCACAATGGACATTGTCTACTGCTTCTCATTTTGAGTCTATAAATGGCAAGTAAGATCCTTTGCCAATTGATTGGGTTAAACATTTATAGCTTGCCTCCTGTTGGTTTTTCCTGTCTGTCACGGCTACACACCATAAAGTTATTTAGATGCTCTTACGCTGGATCCTGAATCTTGTTGCTTTTAATAAACACAACAGTGGTCATAAATGGACAAAAGGATAAATAAAATGTCCAGGGGGTAGGCAGAGGCTGGTCATTCAGAAAGAGTAGGCAGTCCTGTAAAGGCTGTGGCAGGCTGAAGACCTGATCTTGTGTGAGTTCTAAACAGATCTCTATGTCAGAGGAACAAAGCAAAACAGAATTGGGAGACAGGCAGATGTGGTTCAGTGGAATGAGTTAAAAGCCTATTGTTGGGCTGATGTTATGGCTCAGTGGTAGAAGGATAGTCTAGCAAGTAAATACAAGACCCTGAGTTCAAACTCAGTGCCACAAGAAAAAAAAACTTGTTGAACAAGCATCTGATATTTGGTCTAAGATGTGCTGATGGAAATTAGAGCAGACAGAGACCTTAAAATTTTCTAAAATTTGAACTTTAGTGAAGTTGAAATGGAAGAGAAAAAAAGATAAAAAGAAAAATAAAAATATCAAGAAAGAAGTGGTAGCATATGCCTATAATCCCAGCACTTCAGATACTGAGACAGGAAGATCACCAGTCAAGGCTAGCCTGTAGGCTATATAGCAAGTCTAAACAACATAGTGAGACCTTGTCCCAACCCCTTCCCCACAAAAAGATAAAGGTATAATTTGTCAATCCGTATACACAGGCCTACATTATTTAAATAAATACATTAGCATTTTGAGTATCTTGTTTATACTAGGAGTTATTCAGAGTAAAGTGATAAAGTTGGTAAAATCCCTAATATCAAAGTTTCTACTCTGACTAGATATAAATTCAGAACTAAAGGCCCATATAACTTTTAGAGAGAAACACACATCACATTTGGCTGCATTTCACTGCTTGTAGACATGCCATATTTATTTTGCTTTCTCTGTTATTCTGTAGGACCTTTCTTAATTGCTCCATGGCTTTCCCTCCACAAGTTTGCCAGCTCATTTCCTTAAAATGTTTATGTATGCATATTTAGAAATACTTCACTAAGCACTTAGAAGCATTCTAAAGAGGTTTAGTAATTCTCTTTTATATGTTCTTTCTTAACCTTCATTAGCAGTAAAAGTTCCTTAAAATATTACTCACTTGTTAAAGAAATATGTCACAAGGAGAACCCTGGGGATGGGAATGAAACACTATAGAACCAAAATATGCCACTGAAATATTCTCCGTATAGCTGTCTTATAAAAATATCCAACAGAGCTTCCTCAAAAGATTTAAGCACAGAAAATTAAATTCTAGGAAATATATGCCTTCTTTAAGACATTTATTTAGTTTGAAATCAGGGTTCTTTATATTTTTGAAGGAAACAAAACATTCTTTCCTTTAGTCGAAATGGGTTATTCTTGCTTCAAAATATATTAACATAAATTTCAGGTTACAAGTTGTAATTTGATTTAATGCGTCTCCAACATGATGATGGGTGATATAGCCTTACACATTCCCTCCTTTCATTATCATGCTGGTTTTTATTGTCAAGTCAGGCGGCAGCCCACTGGTGTTACAAAATAGCACTTGACTCTTTTACATCTTGGATTTAGACTAAAAGTTATTTTTCTTTTTTTTATTGTGAAAATACTGAACAGAGAGGTTACAATTGCATGGGCAAGGTAACGAATACATTTCGTTTCAAGCATTGTTGCCTTCTCCTTTGTTTCCCCTTCCTATCCCTTCCCATCTCCCTCTCCTCACTCCTTCCCCCCTCCCCACTGGCCAAAGTTGTGAAGTTCATTTTTTGACATAACGTCTTATACATCTCATTGTTGCAATGGATCCACCTGTATCCCTATTTAAACAATTTGTTTTTTCCCTTCCCCTCCCCAAATTGTACCAACATCAAATACAGTGAAAACAGAGGTTATACCATGGGGGAGGGACATACAAAGCAACAAAAAATCATTTTATAAATATGTTAGAAACAATTGCAAGAAAGAAAAAAAAAACATTTGAGTCCTTATCTTGGGATTCATTTCACCTAACATCAACTTATCTGACCGTTTCTGCTTGTCTCATACATATACTAGTTATGGCAAATAAGGGAAACCATGGGACCTATGTTTCTTTGGGCCTGGCTTACTTCACTTAATATAATTTTTTCCAAGTCTTTCCATTTCCTAACAAATGGGGCAATGTCATTCTTTCTGATGGAGGCATAGAATTCCATTGTATATCTATATACCACATTTTCTTGATCCATTCATCTACTGAGGGGCATCTGGGTTGGTTCCATATCTTAGCTATGGTAAATAATGCTGCAATAAACATAGTTGTGCTGGTGGCTTTAGTATGGTCTTGTTTGTGATCATTTGGGTAAATGCCTACAAAAGTGGAATTGCTGGGTCATAGGGGCGCTCTATCTGGAGTCTTTTGAGGAACCTCCATACTGCTTTCCAGAGTGGTTGAACAAGTTTACACTCCCACCAACAATGCAGTAAGGTTCCCTTCTGTCCACATCCCCTCCAGCATCTGTTGTTATTAGAGTTCTTGATTATAGCCATTTTAACTGGGGTGAGGTGGTATCTCAGTGTTGTTTTGATTTACATTTATTTCATGACTAGAGAAGTTGAGTATTTCTTCATGTGTCTATTGGCCATCCTTCTTTCCTCTTCAGAGAAGTTTCTCTTTAAGGCTTTAGCCCACTTATTTATTGGGCAGTTCTTTGATGATTTGTTTTTGGGGGATTTAATTTTTTGAGTTCCAAGTATATTTTAGATATGGCTAGTGAAGATCTTCTCCCAATCCGTGGGCTTTCTATTGATCTTGCTAGCTATGTCCTTTGCCATGCAGAAGCTCTGCAATTTCATGCAATCCCATTTGTCCAATCTTTCTTTGATTTGTTTTGTTTCTGGGTCTGATCTTTAAAAATGGTCTAGTTACACCTTGTGTCGAAGTGCAGAACTGCTACATTATTGGTTACAGACATCTATGTGCTATGAAAACAGCTTTGGTACAATGCATTATTAAAAAAGAAAATAAATTTTTGTAAAATTCACAGCATAATTGTGAAGCAAAAAATCAGTCACATAAAATTCTGCATTTTTAAAAATGTTCAGGATGAACAGAAGACATCTTTGTGCAGAAGAAATGGTGGAGATAGGAGAAAAAGCAAAAGTAAGAAGGAGGAAAGACCACAGTAGTAGCTGCTCCCATCAAAGCAAACCACCACTTCTGAGGCCTTCAACCAAGAATGAAGTCAACTTCAAGACACATGCAAAGTCGCTTTGCAATACCTTTAACTAGTGGGTCACAAAAGTCTATTTTAAAAGAAAGACCTCTTGAAATCCCCATTCTCTGTGTTTTCAGCCTTAAGGACTGTCTGCAAAGCATGACCACCAGTAACTGCATCTGAAATAGTAGGTTCTTCTAACTCCGAGTCCAAATCCAAAAGGCCGAAGGTTATCCCAAAGACCACACCACTCACACCTCCCCAGGAGTGGCCACGACCGATCCGTAGATTGCTTCTCAGTGCACCTTGGTTGGGAGACCAGTCATGTTCCATTCCTACACGGGAGACCCCCAGGATCCCATGTCACCGCCGCTTTGCTCCCCAGTATGTTCAGATAGGAGAGTTCTGATCCTGGCCACTTAGCATGCTTACTGTGCCTTACAAACGCCAACGCAAATGTCCCTGTCACGCGGCTGAAGATGGTGTCTGTGTAAGCTGGAAGTCCCTCTTCCTTACAGTACTGCATTTCCGTGCCCAAGTGTGTTTCGAGGACTTAAAAACCCCATTTCCCACGCATCCCTACCCCAAACAAAACAACAACAACAAAAATATGGAAAACTTCACGACTTTGCGTGTCATCCTTGCGCTGAGGCCATGCTAATCTTCCCTGTATCATTCCAATTTTAGTGTATGTGCTGCTGAAGCGAGAACTAACTTCATACTCTTGATGACCCTCTCTCAAAGGAATGCCAAGTTGCCATGGTTTCCCTGGTTTTATAGGAGGCTGACTTTGAATCAAGCCAAATCTCGAGAGACCACAAGCTGTTGGTCCTCCTGGAATGTTCCTCTCCAAACTCATCTTGGATCTGTATGACCATGGGATAGTTGCTGTCAAATTTATACTCACTAGTAAGGCTTTTTGTTTTCTTTTTTTAAAATTTTGCATAAAACTTTAGTTTTCTCTTTGGCTTTCATGGGTAACTGGTAATGGGCAAAACCAGGGGAGATTTTCCTTCTTGTTTCTTGGTCTTGGGGGCTACCTGTTAGTAGTATTTCCTGTGAATGGTAATTTGTCATTGGGTTGATTGGCCACAATAGAATGATTGACAACCATGACCCATTACTTTCTGAATAGTAACTCCAGTCTTTCCTCCTGACTCTTACCTTGTTTCTGATATACCTTCTCCCACCCTCCTCCTCCTGGTTTCCTCCCACAGTCCTTTTTGACTCATACTGTCTTTGTCTCTACAGACACCTCTCATTTAGGACAATAGAATTGTAGCCATAGGCTCTTTCCCCTTCTTCTCTTCAGTCTTCTCCTGGCACAAGAAGAAATACTGATTATAGGTCAGAGATAGTGAAAGAAAAAGTGGAACATCAGCTCTAGTTGATGTATTATGAGCTAAATATATTTCACCACCAGTCTTAAATACGTATTAAGGTCAAATATTCACTATTCAATTATCCATGTCAAGTTGATCTGAACCCACACCAGTGTAGTGTGGGGTGAATTCCAGTTTCAAATATTTAAAAAAAAAACAGCCTTCTTTTTGGCCTAATTCTCAGAACTTTAGCTCCTGAAACCAACAGTTCAAATGCCTTGGGAATATTATTTCAAGAAGATTTCCATATAGAAAACACAGCCCATCATTAAGACATGTAAAAGAAAAAAATGTAAAAGAAAAAAAAAACAGTACAATATGTCCATTCTCTATGCAACTTGAATTATTGATTCAGTGTCATTGAAACCAAAATCATGCAACTTTCTAAGCTTATTTCACAACTTACATGGAAGGGTAAAAAATAAATAGGATACTTGTGGAATATAGATATCACTAATAGAAAGCTATGGTCATTAACTCAGTGAGATAATAACATGCAAATACAAACCCACTATCTGTGTATGATTGTATTAACCAATAAACCCAAGTTCTTATTATGTAACCCTATAGTAGAGAAATTTGGCATATACTACATTAATCAGATAGTAAATATTAACTTCATCCATAATGAGATAAATGAACACCATGTACCTCCTCACAATGCATTGGGAAGGAAACCCCATCACTCCTGTAATGTTCTGGGGCCCCAAATGAATGACTTCCAGCCAGTTTTGATTAAAAATCTCCTAACAAGGACATTCTATAAAGTAATCACCTGTACTTAAATAAAAATTGAGGCCATGAAAAACAGAGACAGATGATCCGTTCCAGGTTGATGGGGATGGATAAAAGGCATAATAACTACTTGCGGGATTGTTCAATATGTAACCATAGATTACATCTTAAACCATGAAAAAAGCAGTAGACAAAATCTGAATGGAATGCATGAGGTTTGTAGAATTATGTCAGTGTAATCTCTTGATTTTTTTGATGGGTTATGAGGCTTGAACTTGGCCTGGGTGCTGTCCCTGAGCTTTTTCCTTCAATGCTCGATCTCTACCACTTTAAGCCACAGCACTACTTCTGATGTTTTGGTGGTTAATTGGAGTTAAGAGGCTAATGGACTTTTCTGTCTGGGCTGGCTTTGAACTGCAATTCTAAAATCTCAGCCTCCTGAGTAGCTAGGATTACAGGAGTAAGCCACCAGCTCTTAGATTTATATCTTGATTTTTGATGGTTGTTTTTGCCTCTGTAGAAGGGCATCTTTGCTTTAAGAACTACATAGTAAAGTCCTGCTCAATGTAACATTACATTTGAAACTTACTCTCAGGATCAGAAAAATATTTATTCATGAACAAAAAGAAGTAGGGAGAGGTGAGGAGGGGAGCAAATGAGAATGATAAGGCAAATAAGATGAAATGTTAATTGCTATAGACTAGGGGTGAAGAATATGAATGGAAATGTTATGTATTTTTCTCTCAACTTTTCCTGTTTAAATTATTGTAAAATAAGAAAAATAAGGAAGAGCACACTGGGACCTCTGGCAATAAGGGGAGTATAAATGTCATATCATATGAATGGAGGGAAGGGCTGGGAATATGGCTTAGTGGTAGAGAGCGTGCCTAGCATGAATGAAGGTTCAATTCCTCAGTAATACATAAACAGAAAAACTGGAAGTGGTGCTGTGGCTCAAGTGGTAGAGTGCTAGCCTTGAGCACAGAGAAGCTCAGGGACAGTGCCCTGGTACTGGGTTCAAGCCCTAGGACTGGCAAAAAATGGACAGAAAACAGGACGCAATATTGTACACATGAGATGGACATGTGGGCAGGAAAGCCATGATGACATAGATGACATCACTGGTAATCCCAGTAAGACTGTGTCAAGCACCACTTTACATGGGCTTGACTTCCTTCTGTTTGTTTGTATTTGTCTGGGGGCTTGAACCCCGCATTTGCACCATCCCTGAACTTTTCTGCTCAAGAGTAGCACTTGACCAGTTGAGCCATACCTCCATTTCCACCTTTATGGTGGTTACTTGGAGATAAAAGTCTTACAGATTTTCCTTCCGGGGCTGGCTTCTAACCACAATCCTCATGTCTCAGCCTCCTGAGTAGCTAGGATTGCAGGTGTAAGACACCAGCATCTGATACAAAACTTAAAATCTGAAAATAGCAGTGTGGATTTGGCTTTTCAAGGATCCATTATATATTTCTTCAGGGAGTGTAATTTGCTGTTGCCATTTGAAGTGATCTAGCCATAATCTAAAAAAGGCGGACCATTTTCCTATCATGTGAATCCTATGTCTAGGAGCTCCTATGTCTAGGAGCTTATGTAATACCCCCTTACTTAAGGCAATATGGAAAGAATATAAATGTTCATCAGTGGAAGAGAGGGCGAGTGGGTTCATGAGCTGTGGAAATTCCCACTACAGAGCACTGTAAAGGAGCTGAAACATAGGAGCCAGACTACAGAAAGAACTTTAGTAATGTAATACAAATCGAAAAGGGAAGCCGCTCCCCAAACAAATACAGCATGATACCATTTTTGGAAAGTGAAAATTAAAATCTAAAGCTTACAAACACACAAACATAAAGCTGTTTTAGATGCAAAAGAATAGCAGGCACATGAAATGATTGATTTTATTACCCCTGAGAACACTGTCAGAGAGAAATGTTTCTAAGTCTAGAAATGGCAATTTTTGACTTGTTTCAAATGAAGCTTTTGTTTTATGCTTTATTTACTGTTTTTATTTACTAAGTGTCTGAAGTTATAGGATTTAGCCTATAAATGTTTCTGATATGAAGAAGACAATAAAGAAATAGTATACACTAATAGTTATAATAATGAATGAATCACAAAATATCCATTACTTGTCATTTAAGGGTAATATTGCAGTAATACAAAATGTCCAGTGGGTGGTGTCCAAGTTGCATTTTGTTAGCTGTAAAAAGCAAAAATTGAAACTGACAGTCATTTTCATAGCGTTGGGTGAATTTTGCAGGAATTTTTTCATCAGTTTGGTTTTCCTTTCAAGTGTATTAATTAACATAGAACTTCAGCCTTTTAGTATGGTGTTTGTGTTTGATGAATGACTTTTTAGCATAGCAAATGAAGTTTCTCCTATGTATGGAATTCAACTAGACTGCTACACATAACATACTTCTTTCTGGGTTAAAAAACCAAACTAAAAATATTAAAGAATGAGAAAAATCTGTTTTAGATAGAGAGGTCTGCCAGACACCAGTGGTTCTTACTGGTAATCCTAGCTACGTAGTTGTCCGAGACCTGAGGATTGTGGTGTGAAGCCAGGCAGAAAAGTTTGTGAGACTCTTATCTCCAATTAACCACTCAAAATCTGGAAATGTGGTAAGCAAACAAGCTCAGGACCCAGACCCTGAGTTCAAGCCCCAGGACTGGGACCAAAAAATAAAAAATACAAATAAATAGCATAGAAAAGCCTAGAAGGAATGGGTGGGGTTGGGAGAGATGAAGGAGAACAATTGGAAGGGGTAATATTGACCAAGATGCATTGTACTCATAAACAGACAGATTGAATTGAAACATCTTTATACAACTACTGAAAAGATAAAGATACACTGTATATATAGACTACTTTGTTAAGTGGCAAAAATTCAGTACATAATCTGAACATTAAGAAAAATGAGGAAGGGGTGGGTAGGGCCGGGTGGGTAAGAATGTTGGAAGGAGTGACATTTATCAAGATGCACTTTATTTATGAACTGCTTTGGTGACTAGCAACTCCTTTGTACAACTAGTTAAAGATAATAAAAATGTTCAGAAAAATAAAAAATATATATAGTAGAAAATAGGAAAAAGAATCAAAGCATCTTTCCATACCATTTATTTCACAAAGCCTGGCATTGATGTAAGTGAAGGGTATAGAACTTAAATGATCTGAGTTAGCCTTTTATTTCTTGAGCCATTTGTAGAAAATCCTCTGTTCAGTAGCTGTCCAGTCACGTAAGATCTACAGAGCAACATGGCCCAGGTTACTGACAGAGTATGTCACCTACAAAATTCTTAGATCTTCTGCCTCTGCTTGGAATAGCTTTTTATTTTTTGCTCAAAGGGGCCTGCTTCCCTGCTGCATGGGCACAAGCCGCTTGGCTCCCATCCTCTCCTAGTCCCAGCCCTCGAGGTGCAGTGGGTGTCCTGGAGGCCACCCTTTCCCCACTGTGCACCTGGCCATTTTCCCTCTTACCTCCCGTCACTCCAGCATCGAAGTCCTGGCCCGCAGATGATTGCACAAACCCTCCTGTTGCAATCACCTCCTCTAGTTCTCTCCTCCTTTCATATTTTTAGCTCCTGGATCACTTGCAATTTTCTCCAAAATTCTTGGGATAATTTTTCATTATTTTAGTATTCATATGGATGATTCTTTCAACACCATAAGCTCCAGGGTCTTTAATCTTCTTTCTTTTGGCTGTTTCCCTCTACCTGACCTTCCATCCACGTCCACTGTCAAACCTTTGCTCTGGTGTTTAACCTGGACAACACACGAACTCCGTTTCTGGCATGTACCTTCCTGCTTGGTTTGTCTTTTACCTCACTCCCCTGATTTGCTTTCTTCACTTTCTTAGCTCTTCAGTCCACTGACTCCATTACCTTTTCTCTTTTCATACTCCTTTGTGAGCTCCCTTGTTGTCTTACCAGAAATTGATTACATGATTTGATATTATTATTTTTATTAGCACAAGTTAATGAACAAAGTGAGAGATTTTATTATGACCTTCACACACACATACATACCCCCTCCCACTAGACTTTGACATATCCCTCCCATTAACCTTTCTATTTGCTTCTCCTTTCTCTTCTCCATCCTTAGTGGTCCCTCTTATTCTATCATATCCTTTCCTCCCACTAAATTCCACATAGGGGAGAAATTATATGATAATTTTTTAGTCTGGTTCATTTGATTTAACACTAATGATCTTCAGTTCTGTCTGTTGTCCTGCAATGTCATAATCTCATACTTTCCTTTGTCCTTCATCATAGGTCTTGGAAATCCCCATTCCTAGTTAAATATAATTCTCTTCCTTGTAGCTGAACAAAGCTGGATGAAAACTTATAGCCATGTCAGACACCAGTGGCTCAACCCTGTGATTCTAGTTACTCAAGAGGCAGAGATCTGAGGATCACAGTTTAAAGCCAGGTGGGGCAGACAAATTCAAGAGCTCTTATCTCCAAAATCAAATTAACTAGCAAAAATCCAGAACTGAGATGTGGCTCAAGTGATAGAGCAACAGCTGTGAATGAAAAAGTCAAGTGAGAGTGCAAAGCCCTGAGTTCAAATTTGAGTACCAGCTCGCGCGTGTGTGCGCGCGCGCACACACTCACACACACACACACACACACACACACACACACACACACACACACACACACACACGGAACTTATAGCCAGAAAGACTAAGCTTGTGATAAATTTATCATTGTTAACTTCAAGGGGTGTCTTTCGGCTACCCAATAGTCCTTTTCACTTCTGTAGTCCATTTAATATCCCATTTTCTAGAAAGGTGTTATTCAAAAGTGTGCTTTAACACCGAAATCAGATTAGAGCAGAATAGAACTTCAATAGCATTCCTATCACATAATGGGTTAAAATTTTCACAAAATGCTTATTTCAGTTAAATGCATTTACATATAAATATATGTTGGTTTGGAATGTAAGATGTGCTGTATGTACCTAACTCAGTGTCTGGCAGATGGTAGGTTTTGACCCTAAAGGCACCTAAGATTTTTTTTCCCCAATTTGGTTGCAACGGACAAGCTTCAGCATAATTACAACATAGCTGACCTTTCCCATTTATTGAACAAACATTGACTGAGAGCTTCCTGTGTGCAAGAATGAACACACTGTACCCTGGGAACTGCAAATGGGTGAATGTGGCCATCACCTAGTGTGGGAGAATACACTGGAGAAGTAACCCAGACTACATTATGATGAACCATGTGCTCAATGGTTTTATTCAGAAAGAGTTTGGCCACCAGGCATCAGTGGTTCATGCCTATAATCCTAGCTATTCAGGGGGCTGAAAAGCCAGCCCAAACAGGAAAGTCTGGGAGACTCTGATCTCCATTTAACCAGCAAAGGGTTAGAAGTAGTGTTCTGGCTTAAGTGGTAAAGCTCCAGCCTAGAGTGAAAACACTAAGGGACAGCTCCCCTGTCCCCACGCTCCGGGCCTTAAGTTCAAGTTCTAATACCAGTACCATAAAAGCAAAAAAAAAAATACACACAAGAACAAAGAAAAGATAAATAAAGTAAAAAGATTATGGTAGCAGAGTGGTAAAGATAATGGGGACAAGATTTCTGGAAGCCCAGAAATCTTTCATCAAAGCGAATGACAATGCATCTAACCTGGGGTAGTACAGTTGGCTTAAAGTATTTGTTAAATTGTGTTCACTCATGAATTCATCGTGCAATTCTCTTAGTGATGATTAGGTGACACACACGATATTTTGGGGATCTCAGAGTCATAAATATGTCTTAGGTCTCCAAGAACGCACAGTCCAGTGGTTGTACTGGACACAGTGATGGACGCATGTGACTCAGTACTAGGAGGGGTGAACACAGGATATTTATGGAAAGTTGAAGTGGAATGACCTCTTGATGGGAGTCAAGGGAACTGGAAGAGGCTGTCCACACCAGTGGTTCTGAGCTGAATTCTAAGGGATGAGTAAGAATTGGCTTTTTGAATAGACTGGAGACCTGCCAGACTATTCTGGTCAGTGGGAATAGCTCATAGGATGGTCAAAACAAGACAACTGGGTTTCTAGTGGTAGTAATTCATGGTGCAACCAGAGGTAGTAAAAGAGATGAAGTAGAGCTGGGTGCCAGTGGCTCATACATGTAATCCTAGCTACTCAGGAGGATGAGATCTGAGGATTGCGGTTCAAAGCCAGCTTAGGCAGGAAAGTCTGTGAGACTCTTACCTCCAATTAACCACTGGAAAACCAGAAGTGACCCTGTGGCTCAAAGTGGTAGAGCACTTGCCTTGAGCTGAAGAGCTCAGGGACAGCGGGAAAGCCGATAGTTCATGACTGACTAAGAGAGAGAGAGAGAGAGAGAGAGAGAGAGAGAGAGAGAGAGAGAGAGAGAGAGAGAGAGAGAGAGAGAGAGAGAGAGAGAGAGAGAGAGAGAGAGAGAGAGAGAGAGAGGAAGTAGAAAGGGTAAGCCAGGGGCTGTATGTTGAAGTTGGAATCTTGATGGACAAAAATATAATTCTGACATACTTTCACTAATAGATCAGGTAGATCAGGGTTTTAGCTGTGTTCTGTCATTGAGAAATAGAAATGTAAGAAGACAGTGACAAAACCATCATTTTTTTGTTAGTAACAGTGATTGAGAAGAAAAGTTAGTTAAGTCCTTTTTTTAGTCACCAATCCACTTTTCTTCGTTTGGCTCAGACCCCAAAATTGAATCCAAGAAATCCTGCCATTTCCCAGGGGTCTAATAGTTCCTATAATAACTATTCTCATGACATTTCCTGGATATGACCAACTTTCTTGTCCCATATTTATGGATTAAGGTCGAATATTTTCTTTTGAGATTTGCTTCAACTTGAGTCCTCAGAATAACAGGCTAACTGCTTCACTCAAAGCAAGACAGTGTTTAGTTTGGGCAGAGTAAGAGGGCTTGTGACTTCTGTATCAAATCTCAAATAAGCAGATTTGTTCAAATGTCATTATTTGTTTATTATGTATTTATTTAGTCACTTATTTAATCTATTTTTGTGCCAGTGCTGGGCCTTGAACTCAAGGCTTATGCTCTTAACTTTTTTGGTTATGACTGGCACTCTATTCCCTGAGCCATGGTTTCTGGCTGGTAAATTGGGGATAAATGTCTCGTGATTTGTCTGCCTAGGCTCTCTTCAAACCTTGATGGTCAGATCTGTCTTCTGAGTAGCTAGGATTATAGGTGTGAGCCACCAGCATCTGGCTTCAAAGTTTTCTTTTCAATTCCAAAATGAACCAAAGCCATTTGGATTGCTCAGAATACGGCATGATGTGCAAAATTAGTCAAAATGTCTCTACTGGTGAGACATGTCATGGCTTAAGATATGTAGCTATATCAGAAAAGAATGAATAAAGAATCTATATTCAGGATATAAAAGTATTACATGCTGTGTGTAATTTTGTTTACAGTACTATGTTTTAATGTTGTTATAAATTTGAACTGTTCAAATAGAAAGAAAATCCTGTTTACTGGTCATTGGTGAGTATCATCTCTAATTGACTGGCAGCAACAGAGAAAAAGCTAAAAATATTTTTTCATAGGATAACATTCTGTATACTTTGAATATTTGGGTAGATTTGGGGTTCTTTTTATATGGATGGGCTTTCTTAAATCTGGTGTTTGTCTGAGTCTCTTGTCTTATGAATTTACAGTTACAAGCTAGCCAGATGTAGACCTTGGTGCTGTCTAAAGTAAAAGTTAAATTGTGTGTGTGTGTGTGTGTGTGTGTGTGTGTGTGTGTGTGTGTGTGTGTGTGTGTGTGTGTGTGTGTTGTGTATCCTGGGGCTTGAACTCAGGACCTGAGAAGTGTCTCTAAGCATTTTTGCTCAAGGCTAGCACTCTACCACTTGAGCCACACTTCCATTTCTGACTTGGTGGTGGTTAATTGGAGAAAAGAGTCGCTCAGACTTTCTTGCCCAGGTTGGTTTCAAACTACAATCTTCAGATCTCATGCCTCCTGAATAGCTAGGATTTCAGGTGTGAGCCACCAGCAACCAATCTTAGCTACCTCTGGAACCAGATACCAGGAGTATTTGTAATATTAAATGGAAAAATACTTTATGTGCAGAATAAAAAATGCTTCCTATAAATTGCCTAGTCATGGCACAAAATAGTGTGATTGATCCCTTTCTAATCTACTCACCAAATTTAGAAAGCTAATAAAAAGATAAAACTAGTTGTATAAAGAGATGATATTCACGATAGCCAATACAAAGATGTCAGAATTCTGGGATTTGCCCAGGCTCAGGAAAATGAGAGCCATCATTGACTGGGTAATTTCTAACACAGATATAACAGGGAGAATGACTGTATATATGCTCATTAATTGTGCCTTGTCTTATTTTATTTTCTGCCTGTCTTAGTTTATTTATTTATATTATTTATTTATATTCTGTAGTACAATACCACAGACTGGGTAATTTATAAACAATAGAAGATTATTTGGCTCATTACTCTGGAGGCTGGGAAATCAAATAGCATGATACCAGCATCTGTTGAGGGCCTTAGAACTTGTTGGGAAAACAAGAGAGCATGCACAAGATAGCAAAATCAGGCCAAACCCAACTGTTTTGGCAGGAACCATTCCCATGAGAACTGAGCAGTAGCTCAGTTTGGGGTTAGCAACATTGAGAACTGAGCTACTTTGGGGTTAGCAACATTATTCATTCGTGAGGACAGATCTAATCATCTGCCCAAAGCCTTACCCTCTAACATTGTCAGAATGGCAATTAAATTCCAATATGGTACATAGAGGGGATATTGAAACATTGAAACTGTGTATACTTGAACCTCTATTTGGATATTTCTTAGTAATATGAAAGCTTATCCCCAGTTATAGTATTTCCTGCTTTTCATCTTTTGATAAATAAATACTTACAAGGTAACTTAGCAAGTACAGTTATTAGAGAGTGCATAGGTAACAGGGTGACTCAAAGAACCAATTTCTAATCTTAGTTTCATTGTGACTGAACCTGAATGCCCCCCCAAACTAAGGTGATTCATTTGAAGATTCATTTGAAGAGTCTAAGAGGGACATTAATTACAAACTGAGCCTTGAAGCGGTGTTCACCTTCACTGGATGTGTCTTACAAGCCAGCTATAATGTCAAAAAAATGTATTTTGATAGCACATGTTACTGCAGAGCCAGCGCATTGTGGTAAAAATTGGGACACGAATAATCTGTGTAGTATTCTTTTTGTGCGTGTTTTGATTCAAAACCAATTATCATCCAAATCCAATCTCAGAACCATTATTTTTTGAAAGAATACTAAATGCGAAAGGGAGGGGACACAGCTTGAGTTTCAGATAGAGGCCAGATTCAGCTGGCAGATCGAAGAACTGACATTTAGAAATGTTCTTGTTTGGAGAATTGTACTCTAGAAATTATTGCCAAAGGGGCATAGTCCTTGGTCATTTTATGATGCAACATTTATGGTCACAATAAAGTTTCATAGCCAAGATTCCCAAGTAAGTAGAGCTCTGTAGGTAAAGGCATTACTTTGTCATCTAATTTTATTTAGAAAGTGCTTGGATTTTCAACTCTATTCTCAACAATTCTTTAATTTTAAATCACAGTTTATAGTAATTTCAGTGTTTACTACCCATGAAAGCATTTCACATATCAATTTCATTTTTACATGTCCAAATTCTATTTTTGAAATGAGTAATGATTATGTCA
The DNA here is from genome assembly GCF_024711535.1 of Dipodomys merriami. Classification (NCBI taxonomy): domain Eukaryota; kingdom Metazoa; phylum Chordata; class Mammalia; order Rodentia; family Heteromyidae; genus Dipodomys; species Dipodomys merriami. Next base: position 25,417,687 of record NW_027202271.1, read on the forward strand.
TTGATCTTCTAAGGAGATAATATGTCCAGCTTTAATATTCCTTAAAAAATTATTTTAATGCTGAAGTTCTTCCCCACCCTTTCCAAACTCGGTGCTCTCTCAATTAACTCATATAATGTTAACTTACTGATGTCATGCTTTCTCCATTGGAGTTATTATTTATTTATTTATTTATTTATTTTCTCAGTCGTGGGGCTTGAACTCTGGGTGTGGGCGCTGTCCCCTCCCCGAGCTCTTCAGCTCAAGGTGAGAACTCACCACTTGAGCCACAGTACCACTTCTGGCTTTTTCTGGTTATGTGGCCCTGAGGAATTGAACCCAGGGCCTCATGCATGCAAGGTAAGCACTCTACCACTGAGCTACCTTCCAAGCCCTGGTAGTGGGTCTTGAACTCAGGGTCTTGTGCTCTTGTTTACCTTTTTCACTCAAGGTTGGTGTTCCACCAGTTGAGCTATACCTCCACTTCTGGCTTTTTGCTAGCTAATTAGAGATAAGAGTCTTGGGATTTTTCAATCAGGACTGGCTTTGAGCTGAGATCCTCAAATCTCAACCTCCTCAGTAACTGGGATTTACGAGTATGAGCCATTAGCATCTGGTGAGAGTAGTTTCTTTTGTATTCCAGTGCTTCAGTTATTTGTTGCTACTAAATACACTGCTTCAATATTCAAGGCAAAACACCTTTCTTGGTTTGCAGGTAGACAGAGCTGAGCTATATAGATTTTGCTTGGAACTTCTGGTACAATTGCATTCAAATGGAATCTGAACTGCCAGTCATCTGAAGAATCTCCTGGGCTGGTGGTTAAAGATTGACCACTCACAGGGTTAAACTGGTACAAGAATCAACTGGGAACCCTCCTTGGATATGGATCAGAATACTCACAGATTAACTTTGGATCTAGCTTTGGCTTTTTCTGCATGATATCCCAAGTACACGTGTTTTTCACATAAGTGAGTCATGTGGTATTTGTCCGTCTTCATGTAAGCATGAGAAAATGTGTATTTTGCTATTTTGGATAGAGTTCTGTTAAAAATAAAATTTAATTAGATCCAGTTTGGGGTGCATGGGAGGAAGCTAGTCAACACACCAGCAGTGGGCATGCATAGGGGTGCTTTTAGAAAATATGCCTGTTTGGTATCCTCAGAGTTTCAGATATAATACAGTGGAAGAGTTGCTAATACATATGAAAATCTCTCATGTGTATCCGCAGTTGAGATCCATTGGCTTAGTGGAACTTAAGTGACCACATCCTTTTTGCTGAGAATCCCATGGGAAGAATAGGGTCAAATGGGACGGGAGGCCATAAAAAGCATGAGATTGAGTCTCAACATTTTTAGATTGAGTCTTAGTGCTGCTCCTAAGCTATGACCTTGGGTAAAATGTCTGTACTGCTGTGAAATGAGTAATTACTATTATTAATATTATTATTGTTATTATTTTCTGATAGAGTTGTGCTCGGTAGCCCAGAGTAACCAAGAACTTACCATCATCTTCCCTTAGCCTCATGAGTGCTAGGGTTATAGGCATAGCTGCTATGCCTTGGCTGAAATGGTTATTATTTATAATAGAATGTTTACAATATTGTCAAAATTAAGTGAGGTATTATATAAAAGTAAATTCTAAAGTATCTCAGACATTATTATTTTAATAATTGGATCACACAGGGCATTAATTCTGTGAGGGAACAGATATCATGAAGTAGTTTTTTTTTTAGTTTTAGCTTTACATATAATTTTGAATACATAGAAGAAAAGCAGAGATCGTTTAGCTTGTAGACAAAAGGTTTCTTAGCCTTCACATTCCTGATATTTTGGGCTCGATAATTACTAGTAGTGAAGGAAGAGAGATGCTGCACTGTGCATTGTAGGAAGTTTAGCAACATTTCTGGTTTATACCTACTGGATGTCAGAAGATCCCTTCACCATGCAATGGTTATAGCAACACAAAATGTTTCTAGAATTACCAAACCTTTTTTGAGAGACCAACAATAGCTCCCCATTCAGAACCATTGCTGTAAAAAGCATTCAACAGTGCTCAATGAAGTGATTGAAAAATAATTTTTAAACATCATGAATACCTGTTTCTTCACCCCATACACAAAAATAGGAAATACTCTTCAAGAAACCAATAGTTCTATATGGGCACTTCATCTGTGTTATCAATATTGTCCTTTGAACAGTATGTCTTGGTTTACCACTGAAAATTTTACATCCTGAAATGCCTTGTAGTCTTTGCTTACAACATGATCTTGCTATGTATCCCTTGCTAGCCTTGACTTGGGAACCTCCTGCCTCAAACCTCCTGAAGGCTAGAATCACAGATGTATGCCACCATACCTTGACCCCTTTCTACTCATGATTCTTATTCTTGACAGAACTTGGGACGGTACTATTCCACTTTAGCTGGCAAAAAGGAAACTGCTCTTCTTTGGGTGCTGTTGTCTATAAATCAGACTTACATATCTCCACCACTCCATCCCCACAGAAGCACTACAATAAAGAAGCAAAAACCCTACATGCAGAAAAGTTTTCAGAACCACATAGCTGACAAAGGGCAACGCTAGGTGTTTTTGAATGCCAAATATGCAGTCTTTCCACCACAGGCCTCCATATTAAGAGGTTGGCTATTTTTCCAAAGCTTAAGTTGTTGTTTGATTTTCTGGTATCTTTGAAGTTACTAGAAAAGCAAAGTGGGAAAATAGTTGCCAGCCAAATGCATATGGCAGTTGAGCTATAACAACCATTTCGAGTATACTCTCCCACCCCTTGTGTTTGTCTCACAGTATCGAATGAGAATCTACCAAGTACAACAGCATCCTATCTTATGATTACAGGAGAACTCAAAAGTTATCATCACAATCTATGCTCACTAGGGGCCCAGAGGCTATAGTTGGAGTTCCATTAGATTTTTTTTATTAGATTCAAATAATCTCCTCTAATTCGATCTAGCTCTCCAGGTAAGAGAATAGTATTTGTACTTTTCAATGTGTTGTGGCTAACTATATTGTACAATGGCCCATCCATTGTAAAAGATACATTGATTAACAGAAAAATTATATTAGAGATGTCTTCCCAAATTAGAAATGTTATTAGCTCTCTTCTTCTCTCAGTTCACCATACTGGGGAACAGCATAGTAGCTTAAAATTGTTCTTCTGCAGTGGAAAACCACAGGGGAGAGAAAGTTCTGAGAAATCTTAAATGGGGAAAAATAAACCACTAACGCATAGCTATAGGACTGGCAATGCAACTAAAAATAAGCTGGAAGTTTTTAAAGACTAGATCTAAAATCAAGGCCACCACAGGATTGTATTACAGATCTGTACAAATTGCATTTGTGTTAATGCCAATGGGTATATAAAAGATAAAATAAGTTGTCTAGTTGTTACCTATTAAATAAGCATAATGTCTCAGGAAAAAATTTGCTTAATAAAATTATTTAAGAATTATTTTGTAAGTAGGGCCCTGGTGGCTCATAGTAGAGGATGTTGAGACCTGAGGATTGAGGTTCAAAGCCAGCCAGGTTAGGAAAGTCCATTAGGCTCTCATCTCCAGTAATCTACCAAAAAGCAGGAAGTGAAGCTATGACTCAAATTGTAGAGCCCTATCTTTGAGTAAAGAATCTCAGCCAGCACCCAGGCCTTGAGTTCAAGCCCCAGGACCAGCATACAAACAAACTCACAGGAGTTATATTATATCTCACCAAAGTACAAAGAGAGAGCTATACAGAAAAATTAGATGAATAGAACTGTATAATGTATGTATATTCTTCATGTAAGAGGAATACTTTGCCTTTTGCAAATCATTTTACTTATTAGACATTTAAAGAAGAATCACACTTTGCATTGCTGCATGCATCTCAGTGACTGACTAGCAGATTCCTACTACAGTGACCTTTTGTTCCTAGTCTTGTGGTTAGGCTTTAAACATAAACAAAAGATTTGTGGATAATTAATCTTCAGTAGGGCTACTGGTCTTCTAAGGAACTAAAAAGTCACATCAAGAAAGGAAAGTTACAAGATACTCTTCAGAGGACTATGTCTAAAGAAGTGACTCAGGGAACATGAGAAACATCTCCAAAAAGTTGAAGAAGCTGCAGTTAAAGATAAGAGTAAATTTTTTATACATAGTAGAAGTGCACACCTGTGATCTAGGTGGAAGTTATGAGCTGATTTTAACTACTAAACATTAGAAGACAGAACAATCTCCCATGTTCATGGACTAGGAGAACTAATATTTTAAAGATGATTGTACTGCTAAAACCACTCTACAGTTGCAATATAATTCCAATGTCATGCTTCACAGAAATAGTAAATACATCTTAAGGTTTATATATAAGCACAAAAGCTCTCAAATAGCCAAAGCAATTTTTAGCAAAAATAGAGCAATATTAGACTTCAAATTTAACAAAATAGTAAGATACTGATACAAAAACAGGCAGGTAGACCTTTGAAATAAAATAGAAGATCCAGAAATGAGCCCACAGAACTACAGCCACCTTGACAAACACACACAAAAAAAGCATGAAAAACACACATTGAGGAAGGATAAGCTAAACAAAACAGTTTTGGGGATAATTGATACCTGCATACAAAAGATAATTACAATAATAGAGTGATTACTATTTAAAAGCAATCAAATTTATAAATTTATGAGTTTAATCTTTGAAATGACCCAAGGCAAACCCTTAAAGATATAACTATTACCTTTTGAAAAGCTCTAGTAGTAGAGGGAAATAAAAACAAGAATTGACAAATTATTCTGTGTCAAATTACAAATCTTCTGCACAGCAAAGGAAACAATTCCTAGAATCAAGAAATCACCCATAGAATGAGAGAAAATCTTTGCTATTCAATGATGTACTATCCAGAATACACAAAATATTAAAAACTCCAAAAAATAATCTAATTAATAAATAGACAAATGAACAGAGTTCTTAAAAAAAAGAAATATAAATGGCTAATAAGGAAACATTCAGTATTCTTAGCTATGAAGAAAACAAAAATGAAAATGTCAGTGAAACTCCATCTCACCCAGGGAGATGGCTATCATTAAGAAAACAAATGTTGATGAGAATGGTAGGTAGGAGTAAAACCCTGGTCTATTCTTGGTGGGATTGTGAATTAGCACGGCTACTATAGAAATCAGTATGAGGTCCCTCAAAAACAGACCTGTCATGTGATCTTGCTATATCATATAAACCAGCTTACAACAGAGAAATCTTCATACTCATACTGCAGGAGCACTACTCAGAATAGGTGGACTACAGAATCAGACTACATGTTCATCAACTGATGAATGGATAGAGAAAATGTGTTTTATATGACAATCAAGAAGAATAAAATTATGTCACTTGTAGCAAAATAGACGGAGTTGGAAATCACCAAGATAATAAAATTAGCTAGACTGAGAAAGACAAGTGTTTCATGTTCTGTCTCATATGCAGAATCCAGACCTTAGGAAAAGTATGGCACAGGATGTACAATGAGAGAACCAATCAGGGTGAGAGCTGATGGAACAGGGAGGTGAAAGGAGCAAGTATGTTGAATATGATCCACGTTCATCATATGTGTGTATGAAAAGACCACAATGAAACCTGTTAAAAAAAATTTTAAAGGTGGGAAGGGAGGATAAGGAAGAGTATTACAGTGGGTGAATTTGATCCAAGTATGTTACATGAATGTATGGAAGTATCCCAATAAAATCCCTTTGTACAATCAATACACATTATAAAAAGTAAGACAAGGTCCCTGATTTCATGGAGTTTATTATCCAGCATAAGAAAAAAAAGTAGCAATAAATATACACTTTGCTAACTTGGGGAGGGAAAGGGAAAACACAAAATGCTTAAATAGGGATACAGGTTGACCCATTGTAACAATGAGATGTGCAAGACACTATGTTGAAAAATGAACTTTACAATTTGGCAGGGGAAGGGGAGGAGTGTAGTTGTGGAGGTGGGAGGGAAGGGATGGTAGGAGAAAAACAATGGAGGAGGTAGCAATGCTTGATAGGAAAGGTACTCATTACCTTGCTCATGTAACAGTAACCCCTCTGTATAGTATTTTACAATTTAAAAAAAAAGTCTAAAACTATTTTTCCTGTAAAAGACCAGATTAGTAAATATTTTTGGCTTCACAAGTCCTTGGGTCTTCTATCCTCTGCCATCTTAAGACAAAGCAGCCACAGATCAAGGGATGCAAACGAAACCATATGTTAAATCCTGCCCACCACCTCTGTTTGCTGATGATGCTATATGAGAATATAGTTCCTCAATGGGCACTGCATTTTATAGCTAACTTGGTGATTTAGTGGCAAAGCTGAGTATTTCTGGGACAGTATACCACATAAAATCTAAACTCCACCATCGCACGCTTTACAGCAAACATTTGCTAACCTCTGCCACAGATGATGCATAAACAAATTATGGTTGCAATAAAAGTTTATTTTTATGAACATTCAAGAAACATTTTTTTCTTTTTTTTGATCACTCGAGTTGTAAAATGTATTCAAGGATCACACTAAAATATAGGTGAGCTGTAATTAGCCAAAGGATCATGAATTTGCTAATCTGGTTCTGAAGTATGTGACAGTCTACAGATACTAAGACTGTTTTCTCTGATGAGGGCCTATTTTTAACGCCTAACGTGTTGACGAATAAAGTCCCAATTTCACCATTATATTAATTCCCAAAATATCTGTTGTGGATCAGTGAAAGCCATCCATGAGCTTATAATCATTGCCCCAGGAGTGTGGGGGCTTTCTGGTAAATTCTAGCTGCCCCTCCCCGCAATCTCCCTTGGATCACTTCCTGAAATCCTGATTAGACCATCTGAATGCAGCAGACCTTTATATTAGCCTAACTAATGCAAAATATCACTCAGTCCATGATGACATATTTTAAACAAAATTATGGACATCATGACACTTTAATATGCAGACATTTAACTCTTTTTTATGCCTCAGAAATTTTTTCTCCCACTTTGGTGAATACTTTGCATAACTAAAAGGTCATGTGAATCTTCCAAACAAAAAGGGCCATCCATTTGGGAGATTATACTTAAAGGGTAGCTATAATTTCTCTCTCTCTTTTTTTAACTCTAAACAACAATTTTTCCTTTCATGTCACATTACTTATAATTAAATGGAAAAAAGTAAAACTATGAGTAGGTGTTTGAAGTGACTACTACATTTTTTTCTTAAAATTGGTGAATTGAATAACTACTTCTAGATTGTAAATTTTTAATAAAGTAATTTTTCCTAGCATTTTTTGAAAATCATCTATACCTCTTTTAAATTCTTTTATTTAAAATATTCTTTTATCCTGTCCTTATTTATTTCCTTTCCTAATACTATTTTTCAGTTGTTAACAGACATTTTTTTGCTTGTGCCTTTCCACAATGCCAGAATTTATTGAATAACAATCAATTCATATGTGATATCAATTTCTTTGGTATTAATTTACCAAGCACTACTGATTTTACTTGGTAGCAAGTTCCTTTTGGTTTTAAAAAGCTTTTCCTCTTCCCTCATATATTGTTAGATTTAACTCTGAAAACTGAAAATCCTTTTTTGCAGTGATAAAACCACCCCCTTCCATCCCATGAAAGAATTTTCCACTTGTGCTTATCCACTATGGAGAGGTGTTTACCTTTTATTTTATCAATAGATTGGCTGGTGACATCTCTGAGAAGCTATAGCTAATATGTATCTGGCTAAGAGAGAGAAAACACCAGAGATTTTACTAGACACTCCAAATGTGGGGCAACAGAACTGCAGAAAAACTTACCAGAGATTTCACAATTGGGATGACCTTAAACTCAATCGCATAGAGAAAAGTTGTTCTGAAACATAAAGGTTGGAATTATCTTGACCTGCTTATTTGCTTTGAGATCAAAAGGAACCTGTGTCTTGTGAAATAAAGGATGGATTAGGGTGTCCTTTCCTTGTCAAGAACCTTGCTAGGACATGAAGTCACCCTGACTAACTGAACATTGCTGAAGGGAAACACCACTTATCTTCATGCCCTTCACAATAAAGTTCTTTGTTTAAAATATGTAAATATGAGATGCTCTTGGTAAATTACATTTGCATAGGTTACATACATAAAGAATAGAAAGAAGTCTGCAGATCAATGTTAAGACTGCTGTCATGTTATCATTTTCTTTCTCACTTCCCATGAAAAGGGATATTTAAATTTTCAGGTAGAAAGGACAAGTTTAGTTTTGGGTCCACAGACACAAATCCTGTGAAACGGATGTTGATTCTGATGCATGGACAAATGCAAGGAGAGCCATGTCATAATTTGCAAACAATAGTTACAGTTGCTGTGTTCATTGTCATCCAAGACACACATTCTCAATTCTCTTGACTCACCATTGCAAGGCTACATATTTTGGAAAAATTCCAAACTCAGTTAGTTCCAACTCTTCTTCACTTCATCCTAATCCCAAGCAACTGCCACACAGCTGGGTAGGGAAAGACACATCAATAAAGAAGAGAAGCTGTATTACTTTCATTCTTTGCACTAATAAAATAAAGACAACGAATCATATAGACAACCATTTTATACTTCTATAGTTTCCTCCTAGAGTTTCTTGGAGACCAGGGAGACCAGGGAACATTGAGAAGTGTAAGCAATGTGACATTTGTGACATATTGTGATCTTTGAGCCTTTCCTCAACTGTTGTAGATTAAGAACTGAAAATAATTGGTAATCAATATTACATTAAAATGATACAGTTATGTTGGTATGTCTCCTGATACCCTTTGACTTTAATTCTTTTAAGACAAGAATTATGTCTCTTTTTTTGGTGCTAGAGATTGAATCTAGGACTTTTCACATGGTAGATAAGTGTTCAGCCACCAATCTATGTCCATAGCCTTCTTTAAGCATAAGTATTATGGTCTAAGCCCCATTGGCTTTAAAGCTCCCTTTAACACACAAGTGCCCCCTGCCCCTCATGTATTAAAGTCTTTGTCTTCTATCAATGGTACTATTGAGAGCTCTTGAAAACGTTAAGAGAAACCTATTAGGGGGAAGTTACATAATGAAGGCAAGACCTTAAAGGGGCTATTGGGAACTGTCTGTCATTATTCTCTCTTTTGCTTCCTGGCCCTTCCTTTGCTTTCTCTGCCACACACTCTTATCATGATACATGGCCTTGCCATAACCCCCAAAGCGACTAGACCAATTGAACATGGGCTGAAACTTTCATAAGTGTGAGCCAAATTGAACCCTCCCTCTTTTGAAGTTGATTATCTCAAGTGTTTTGTTGCAGTGGCTGAAAGCTAATTACTAAAAATTCCATTCAGGTTTTGTGGTTTGAACTCAGAGCCTTGTATTTGAGTGGCTTGCTTGCTTGGCTGATATCTACCACTTGAAGCACACCTCCAGCCTAGCTTTTGATTGGTTATTTGGGAGATGGAGTCTCATAGTCTATTCTGTCTGGGCTGGCTACGATCCTCTGAATCTTGGCCACTTGAGTAGCTAGGATTACAGATATGAGTCACTGGGCCTGGCTGATCTTTTGAACTAAAAATTTCTATGGTTATACCTAATAATGAAGAAAATTTCATTAAACAATTTCCTATGTAGGGACATTTTACTTCCTTAGTAGGATAATAATATTAAAGCTGTTCTTCGTTGCTGATGCTCAATTTCCAAAATAATGTATTATTCAAGAGATTACTCTTAACTTAATAACTCTATGATAACATTTGTTTGAGAAGACTTTCTTAAACATTCTTGCCAATTTAGCTTATTAACGAATATGAAATTAAATGTTGAAATATTTGGTGCTACTTTTGTAAAGGATAAAACTAACATTGCAAATAGCTGTTTGTGTAGCTTTTTGCACGAGTACTATAATTTAGAACAAGTGGTTGCCCTGTAAAACAATTCCTTTGTGACTAATATTCATATTTTTGACATCTTCTCTGTGATTGCATTTCCATATATATAAAACCATAAGCATATATAAAAATACAACTTCATTCATTTTATCCATTTGTAAATCGTGTGAGTACAATTGCTCTTCATTATGCACTTCATTGGGTCTTCTCAAAAGAATATTGTCTACATTACTTATGCAACTATAACCCCTCTGTACATCACCCTGACAATAAAATTTTAAAAAATACTATAACTCAACAAAATAAGTAATTTTGTGATCCTTTTTTGTAACTACTTGTGTAGCGCATATGCGATGGAATATAAATCAGCATTCAGTAGCGATAGCTGCATATCCTTATTTATAGTACTATTCACAATAACTGATTATGAAAGAGTCTAGATTTCCATTAATCAATTATATATATAAGCCTAAGTACCCCTATACATTATATATAGTATATATACAATGGATTATTATCAAGCCACAAAAAGAATGAAGTTATGTCATTTGCAAGAACTGAAGAGGATGTTTGGTGGAATAAAGTAAACTCAGAAAGACGCCTCCACCCTCCAAAAATAATGAACGTAGAAGGAGAACTGTGATGGACTAAGAAGGAAAGGTTAAATTCACAGAGATGAAGCAACTCATCAACTTTCACTCTGGTAGTAAATGGTGGATCTGGATTCAAACCTGTCTAAGTTCAAAATGTGCTTAGCCACATTGTTGTTTCATTTCAACTAGAATACTATTCTCAAACATCTAGATACATCATTTCTTTGTGGAATATCTAAATTTCTTCTCAACCTATACCCCTAAAAGATCTATTAACAATTGAAACTTAACCCTATGTACAAAAATTACCCAGGTATTTATATCCATATCTATCTCTCTATATTTTATTAGATGTGGTCAAATACTAGGGAAATGTTTACAAAGTCAGATTTCTAGTAGATATTTGAGGCTAAGTGTGATTTTCCTTACAAATGAAGTGCACAAGGAGAAAATATTAGGATTTTTGAAGTGTATCACCTTTGCTCCTCAGTTTTAGAAAGTGTTGAAAAAATTATTCTTGATTTTGCCCAGCGTCAGAGCAAGTTGTTCTCTGGAAGAGTGGGTTTGGTTTTAGCTTATGAACACTGTGAATCTTGTAGGTGATCAAATCTCTCCTTTGCCAGGAAACTGTGAATGTAAGATGGGAATTTTTCCATCACTTCACAGGATGTCATGGCTCATATTCCCTTGCCTGAACTTATCCTGGCCTATTTTATTTATGAGGTAATTAATAACCTTTCCTTTGGTATATGGATTTTTCTCAGTAGTCTTAAGTCTTTCAGAAAATAACATGAACTATGATCCAATCAATATTTTCTTTTGTTCCTGAACTCTACTCTGTAGATCTATTTCTAAAACTTAGCAAAATCTTAATAGCATAAAAGGAAAATGTCACCATGAATAAGAAGTTACAGGACCAAGCTGTTGAATTCCTGGAAGGTAAACTGTAAATAGTTTTTTTGTTCTGATTCAATCCACAGGGTAACTGGTACTGAAGGGAAAACTCACATTCTGTCTCAGAATTTCACAGTGGCTGAGTCTGAACTTCATCTAAGGCTGACCTAGTTCATTCCCTGCTAGTTAGTGCACTAACTGAGACACTTCAGGAAAGTTATTTTTTTCATTCTTAGTGTGCACATTTTCATTAGCAGAGGACCTGTTCACCATAGTTGCTGAGAGAATGAAATAAACACAAAAGATGCTCTGCAAGTGACGCCTTTCAGCATATTGGCCTCAATGCTGTCATTAGTGCAGTACTACAATCTAGTATATGCTATACATTTCAGCATTTGTGGTCATACCACCATACGGTTTGGGATGAGATGCCCAGGGATGTATCATAGTAGGAGCACCCACCAGCAAGATTTCCAAGGGACATAATAAGAGCAGGAAGTAGTTGTAGGCAGGTAAAAGGGGATTCAACCTGTCTAGCCCACTCATTTCAGTTTTGTTGGATTATACCCTATATGTGATCACATGTATAGTATGTTTATTATATAGAAAGTATACATGCAATTATATATGAAGGCCAATGATTCTAAAAGTTTCTTTTTCCAAAAAATATTCAACTTGACAAGTGACATAGTTCATAGGTACAAAATGTTCAGCAATAGGGCATAAAGGCTGTCCAGTGTTTATCTGCTTAAGCAAAAAAAGGAGGAGGAGGAGGAGCAGCAGGAGGAGAAAGAAGAAGAGGAGGAGGAGGAGGAGAAGGAGGAGGAGGAGGTGATGGTTTTGTTCTTGTATCTTATGATGGCTAGGAGCTTCTTGATGCCAAGGCTGTAGACTATTGCCCCTGTATTATCTGGAACGCAAGGGACAATGGTCCAAAGGTGGCTCAGGACAGCTTGAAATTGCTTCATCAAACAGCTAAATCGAAGATTGGAAGCAGGAGGCAGCACAAGGCAAAGAGATCTGTTTTTCATCCACCTGATCATTTCAGAAACTCAAAATTTGTCTGTTAGATATTAGTCATCTGGACTGACTAAATAGTCAGTCCCTTTTCCTAACAAGAAGGAAAGGGAAACCCATCTTTCCTGAGGCCATAGGATTCCATCTGATGCCCAAGCAATATTCTGTTGCTTTGTGAAGTTGGTAGATCTGAGCCATTCCCTTGATTCTCACTCCTCTGCTTAAAAAGGATTGGATTCTTTGTGTGGAGTCCTGTCTTGAAAATTTCTTCAGTCAATGTATTGTGCATGCCTGATACTGGCCTTGGTGCCAGGATTAGATATAATCCTCAAAAAGTCCCTGATTTATTATTAGGTGGTATCTTTATTAAGGATGAGATGCTTTATCCCTGAAATTTCTGGTGCAGAGCCAGAAAACCATATAAGCAGTTGCTAAAGGAACCTCCAGACATGAACTTCTTTCTGAAGGAGAGACTGCTGATGCCAATGGAGTATTGGAAACACAAAGACTATATAGATCTGTTCAAGAATAAATTTCTTTGTTCTATTAACAAGTCACAAAAGTGTTCTTACAAGGTGTTTTATATTAAAAAAAAGCCTGCCAGATGTTCAGACTTCTAAAATTTAATATTTGCTCCTCTAGGATATAACGTTTAATTCCCAACTAGTTCATGTTAATTGGACATTATGGATACCAATATTCAGATTAATGTTTAAAAATTTGTTTCATAAAATTGTATATTGCTCCTCCTCATCTTCTTGGTGATGTAAGGAATGTGTTCCATATAATTATATCAGAAATGTGTTCCTTATGTCTTATATTGTTCTTTCTCTCTTTTCTTCCTCCTCTTCTTTCTCTTCCTCCTATACCTCCTCTTCTCACTCCTCTTTTTTTTCCTTTGGTGCCAGTCCTTGAACTCAGGGGCTGTGTGCAGTCTCTGAACTTTTTTGCTCAAAGATTAATGCTCTACAACTTGAGCTATAAGCTCCACTTCTGGGTTTTTGGTGTTTAATTGGGAATAAGAGTCTGACAGATTTCCTTTTCTGGACTGGCTTCAAACTAAGATCCTCAGATCTCAGCCTCCTGAATAGCTAGAATTACAGGCATGAATCACCAGCATCAATCTCCTTTTATTTTGTCCTTTTTTTTGGTAATTGGTCAAAGAAATAATGACTTACAAAATGCAAGTAGGCATAAAATAAGTTGTTTATAAAATATAAAACAACTAGAGAGCTAGTGGTAGTACTTAGGTGGTACTACGTAGGGGAGGCTCATAGCCTCTAGATTGGAAGTCTAGAGTCACTGTGTAGCTGGTACTTGAACCACTGATATGCAGTGCTGAAAGCATCCAGAGGGAAGCTGAAGGACACTTTCAGGAAGTCCAAGCACCCAGTCTCTCACTGTTGCTTTCTGCTAGAGAACCTAACAGAGAACAATGGAAATCAAGATGTACTATTAGATAAAAAAGTATTCTAATGTTCTATATCCTGTTTTTCTAAATGTATGAATGTATTGTGAATGTGTAGATAATTTTATTTTTTTATCTAAAATAACAGTGCTAAATATACATAATACTTAAATTTATGAGTATTTCATTGGATCTATGCAGTTACTCATTGGACATTTTTGCTTTAATTCATCATTGAGATTTATAACAACATTAAAATAAAACTTCTTGTGTTTCCCTTAGCATAAAAATTGACAGCTATATAAAAACTTGGCAGCTATATAGTTTGTACTGAAGGTATGTCTACTTTGTATACTTTAAAGCTTTTTAAATGTATATTTTATATGTTTATCAGATCATTTTCAGGAAGTTTGTAGCAATTTATGCTTTAGTGGGTTAGGTCTGAAGTATTTTACACACCCTGTCAATAGTAGGCCTTAACTTACTTCATTGTGCTGAGAACACATAGCATGAAGCCCACCCTGTCAACGATTTCTAAGTGTACAGTACAACATAGCAAATGTCTTGAGCTTTTTCATCATGAAGAACTGAAGCTTTATACTAATTGAACAGCAGCTTCCTATTTCCATCCTATCCCAGGCCTTGGTTTGAGAATTATAAGAGTAATAATAAGTGAGGTTACAGGGAAATTGAAGCCGTTTTTGAATGCTGTTGGTAAGAACAGAAAAGGTACAGCACTATGGAAAACAGTATGATACCTTCTCAAATTAAAAATAGTGTTACCTTGTAGGCCACTGGTCACCTCTCTATCTAAAAGAAGTGAGGCTGTATTGAACAATGTGCTTCTTTCTCAGAAGTGCTATATAAACCTTACTATGTAGATGTCAACCAAGAGACACATGGCAATGATTAGTTTTCATGCCCCTTTCAGGTATTTACTAACTTGAAAAACCATAACATATGCTCATTATTATAAGGACATTCATTATAATGTTCATTCACCTAACAAATATTTATTGAATACTTACTAAATGCCAGTATTTTCCTAAATTCTGAGGTTATATTCCGGAACATAATAAAATCCCCACTCTCCTGGAATTTATATGCCAGTGAGAAATGGTAAGCAACAAGACAAGAAATGTGTCCAATGAAAATAAATTATATGGAGATAGGTAATACAGAGATATAGTGAACAGGAGTTATTTTAAGTAGAAAGACCTAAAAGGCACTGAGGGAGATTCTATAGATATCTAATCAATTCACCTAGCAGGCAGTGAAAACAACCAGAGTAAAGATGCTGAATTTGGATCAGTCACAGGAAGCTCTTGTGGAAGAAGTCATCTGTAATAATATCAGAGATGGGGTATCAGGGCTGAGAGGAGGAGCCGGTATGACATTTAAGCTTTATTCCATTTGAGGTGGAAGACCAAATGGAGGATTTGGGATAGAGGAACATTAAAAGGGAATGTACACTCTTGGCTCTATTCTAACAGCATGTTGAGAACAGAGACCATGTATTGAGGACTGCAGTAGGGAAAGCAGTTGGGAGGCATCTGTGAAAATAGTTGGATAGGTAGTGATGCTTTGGGTAGGAATGGTAGTGGGAAGATGGTGTGAAATGACCAGTGATGATGTGACAGAAAGTAGTTTTTGTTCCTGAGCAAGTAAAAGAACAGAATTCCATTTACTCTAGTGAGGAAAAGCAGGGAAGGGTCCGTTTCAGACCGATTACAACTGAGATATGTATCAGACATTGAAACCTAATACGTGAAACTCCCGACCAATTTGCCGCTCAAATCAACAGGCATCATACTAAATGCTGTGATATTAGAAACATTCTGCTTAACAATAGGAATAAGAATAAGAACTTGGTGGTTGGATTCACGAAATGGCAGGGGAAGGTGAGGGTGAAGTCAAGAAATTTGTAGTCATTAGCATAGATATAAAATTTTTGTTTGGAGATGCAGGAGACCAGGAATGAGATTTTCTGTGAAAAAGAACATTTTGAAGCCAGAGCCTAACGTACTCCAAAATGTAGCTGTCAGAACTTCCTGGAGCCCTCTACCAACTGTATGTGGGCTGAGTACGATGTCAAGAGGGAATTGACCATGTTTGGTCAACTTCTAGTTCCTTCACACAATAAACAACAGTACTGCTTTTGAGTAAATGGTACAGAGGCAGAGGAGGACTCGAGTTACTCAATAGGCTTTATAGCACTTAGAACTACTAAAACCCCAACACTCCATTCCCAGCAGACTTCATCTCTAAAAATACAAGTGGTTCTGATTTACCCAGACTCCAAAGAACAAACAATATTCCTTAGAAAAATGTTGTAACAGAAAATATTGAGCTAATTTAATATATTTGAGCATGGAAAATGGAAAAGAGAAAAAGAAAAAAAAGAAAAAAAGAAAAAAAAGACAAGCCCTGAAGTGCTACACTTCAGTGGTTGAATGTGTTCAACTAGTACATTGCTGTTGTCCCAGATTTTCCATTGCATGGAAGTTGTAAAAAAGATGGTGAAATAAACCACCAGCAGGCTTTCTGAAGTGCCAAAACTCATATAAGTGATATTCATAAAATATGAATTAATTTATTCCTCACATGAGGTAGAAACTATCATAAAGTCCATTTTAAAGATGAGGAAAGTGAGGCAGAAAGATCCCAGTTTAGGACTGAACCATCCATGTTTATTGCAGCACTATTCACAATAGTCCAGATGCCCTAAAACAATAAGTGGATCAAAAATATGTACGTGTGTATGTGTGTGTGCGCATGCATGTGTGGTGTGTATACACACAGTGGAATTCATTTAGCCATCAGAATGAAATTCTGTCCTTTTCAGGAAATGGATGGATTTGGAAAATACATTGACTGAAGTATTTGAATGAAAGAAAGGCTATGTTTTCTTTTGTATATAAAATAGAAAAAATATAAACATACATATAAACACATAGAGTCATAAGCATATATATATATATATATTATGATCAAACAAAGGGAGGTATGATTACACAAGAATAAGATTTTGTGGTAGAACTCATTTGAACAGTTAACAGGCAAGTTTAATAAAAAGAGTATCAGGAAACTGAAATGTGTCTTGACTAAAGGCTTGGGGAAAGGCGAATGAAAAGAGGAAATGTGGGTGAATACAGTCATAAGGCTCAGCGTACCTACATGAAAATGGAACTTGGAAACCTGATAAGATTTAAGGGGAATGGGTTATGGGTGGGAGGAGAGAATGATGAAAGGTAACTGATAAAGATGCATTATGTGCATAAATGGACTATTAAACTGAAGCCCCCTTAAACAATTATTTAAAAATGATAATCATGAAAAAGAAATTCAGCAATAAGGCTGCACATGGTTCATTTGTGGCATTCTGCCATTTGGCCCTACAACAAAGATGTGCAATTTCATATTGTCTTGCAATGAGAAACAGTCTAATTATTTTCAGGACTAACAGAATTAATAGAATTTATTCTATTAACACTGCTATTTAATGTTGTTTAAAGTTTTCTAAATGCCATTAAAATATGAACTAGAAATGAAGGTACAAATATAGGAGATATATGGTCATCAAAATTTACACATGAGGAGATGATGTAGTTTCAGAACTCCAAACAACCCATTCCAAAGCTGCTAAAATTAACAAAAGACTACTGGACAAACTCAGAGAGCATTTATTTATATCATTACTAGCCAAACAGGAAATATATCTAAAAAAAATTTCTTCATAATATTATCAAGAACATATCTGGAATAAATTTAGTAAAATAAGTTAGAACTTTGTAAATAAAATTGTGAGTTTTTAATGAAATATATAAGCTTAAAGCTCCAGTAAATAAATGCAATATATTTTGAATGGGATGATAATATTTATAACATGCATTTTTTCTTAGTTAACATATAAGTATCAACACATTTCCAAAAATAAAAATATCACTGACAACATTTTTTTACCTTTATCAAATGTTTGAAATTTTATCCTGGTATAACCAAAATGTTAGCAGTGGTTACATCTCAACAATGGTTACATCTTGGAAAAGTAAGAGTGGAAAGTAGAAAACTTCAGTGTTTTTCTTCTTATACTTCAGAAATGTTTCTTTGTTCTATATCCCTATAATTTAAGAGTCATTTAGATACCTGCCCTCTCTTGTCTTTCAAGACTAATGGCACAGCCACAGACAGACAAGCTGATGAAATTAAAACAATTTTCCTAAATACATTCTATTTCGTATTTTAGATGAGTTTTATATGATAAACTTCTGGTAACTCAATAAAGGTATGAATCTAATTACTCTAATATACTATGCTGGTATGAGTGCTTGGCAATGTACAACAAAATAAATCAATTTAGTTTCTCAATTCGTTCTGTGCTCCCTTGTAAAATTCAGAATGACTGACAAGTAAATAATTAAAGAACAATCTGAATCCTTAACAAGATTTGGAATTGAAGAGAATTTTGTCAGCCTAAAAGTTTGGTGAGGATAGCCCTAAAAGCTAAAGACAAACAGATTTGACCACAAGCAACTGTACAGTGTCTCTTAATGCCCTTTGAAAATATACAAGTAGGCATAATTAGACATATTTTATTTCCTAATTAACTTTCATGCCTGGAATTTTCTTATATGGCCCTGAAATATATTATCTTAGGGGACAGAGACAAGACCAATGATTACTTGGGGGAAACAGGAAGACAATATCATATACAATATACAGCCATTGCTCTGCTAAAAAAAAAGCACTTTGGACCCCAAATACAAAGATAGACCTACAAACATTTAAAATATTCCACTAATCTGTGTTTGAAAGAAGGAGAAGAAGAACACACTAAGCAGGTAAGGGTACAAACATCACCATGACATGGTAGACCTTTGATTGACAAGTACATCTGACATGATTTTGTTGGTTCTCAGATATGTTGGAACATCAATACATTTTCTGGAGACCTCATTTGTTTCATAGTTAAAGTACAGATCATGTGGATATGTGTAGACACAACTATTTTTCAAACAGAAAAAATAAGTCATGCTTTTAAGCAGCCTAGATTCTTTTCCCTCTCATTCTCTCCCCTCCCCTTCTCTCTTTCCTCCCTCCAGCTCTCCTTTCTCTTCCCCTTCCTCCTGTCCTCTTCCCCTCTTTCCTCTTGTCTTTGAGTTTTCCTCCTAATTGTCTGAGTTAAAAGATAAATAAACACATCTGGCTAAAATTCAAATCTAAAATAAAAATTTAGCTCTTCTTGTATGCATTTGCATTCTCCTAAATCTGATGGCCTATGAAGCCATCAACTAAATGTGTTCAAAGGACAAGTTTTCATTAAAAGTTATTTCAACAGGACCCAAGGAATTAAAGGCACATGACTCAGGGCTTATTTAAAACTAAGATTTAATTTCCTTCATTAAAAACAGTTGTACTGGCAAAAGAAATTTTCCTTTTCACATGTTCTTAATATGACTAAACATTAGGAATCATTTTTTAAAAAAGACTGGTATTTTCTAAATAGCTTGCATATGAAGGCAATGTGTGAAAGAAGAATAAAATGTAAATTTGATATTACTTAAATATAGCTTTACTCTAATTTTTCTTACTCTAGTTTTTCAACTCGAACTTTGTCTTTGAATAACACATAGTTTTTTTTCCTAAAATTGGTATCTAAATTCAATTGTGTAGAACTCCTTTATTCAGGAGATTAAAAAAATGTTGAAGGACTCTTACCCCTCTTATCAAATTTGATTCCTTGGCTATTGGTCCATTCTGTCCTGGGTCAAGTACAAGTTTGAAATGTTATCAATGATAATTGTGATTTGTGCCAGACCCCCTCCATTCAGGCTGTTTTGTTTTTGTTTACTACAATATCGATCATATTCAACTGTTCATAAAGAAAAACATAATTATATACATCAATAAAATAAAATACATAACTTGCAGAATGAGTAGTCAATAGAAACAGACCTAGGTATAACCAAGATAATAAAAATAGCAGTAGACATCAAAGAAGCAATAATAGGTATGTTCAAATATTTAAAGGAAAATATGAGAACATTGAAGAAATAAATGAGAAATATTTGTAAAACGAGTAAAATTTTCACAGATGATAAAAGTATACTCTCACAGATTTACAAAAAACACTAGTTATGATTCAGCAATTAGATAGTGCAGAAGAAAAGATAGGTGATATTGAAGATAGAGCAGTAGAAAAATATAAACTGAAGGCCAAAAGGGGGAAAAAAAACCAGGATAAAAATACAAGTCATCTGTGAGATATCAGAAGTTATAACTGTACTTGAAATTCTGTAAAGAGGGAAAAATTTGGTCAAAGTTGTTGGAATTTATAAACTTACAGATCCAAGAAAGCTCAATGAAAATCCAAGCAACAAAAACACAAAGAAAACCACACCAAGCACATCAGAATCAAATTACTAAACATCA
The DNA here is from genome assembly GCF_024711535.1 of Dipodomys merriami. Classification (NCBI taxonomy): domain Eukaryota; kingdom Metazoa; phylum Chordata; class Mammalia; order Rodentia; family Heteromyidae; genus Dipodomys; species Dipodomys merriami. Next base: position 25,437,881 of record NW_027202271.1, read on the forward strand.
CAAAAAAGAACAAAGAATTTCAGAAAAAAGGAAAACAAGAACAAATAATCATACAATTGTCATTTTAAAATACAATGGAACAATAGCTTAAAACTTCTGGAAGAAAAATCTGCTAACCTAGAAATCCATATTTAGAAAAAATATTCAAATTAAAATCTTCTTTGGGAAACAAGGAGTGAGAAAATTTGAAGGACAACATATATACCCAACGAAAACATGAAATGAGGTCCTTGGAAGAAAAAGAATTCCAGATGGTAATTGAATGAAGAGCAGTAGCAGTGGTATGTAGATAAATAAGAAAGCATACATAAAATGCACAAAATGTGTTTTATATTTTTGTACATGATTCTAACATATTTTGATTATATCCCCCCATTACTAACTCGGTTTCCTCTGTCTCCTTCTTCCAAAATAGTCTTGCTTCCACTTTCATGTCTTCTTTTTAGAATCTAGATTCTGCATAGGAGAAAAAAAAAACATGTGGTACTTGTCTTTCTGAGTGTGGCGTATTTTTATTTATGTGATGTTTTCCATGTCTACCCATTTTCCTATAAATGACATGATTTTGTTCTGCATAGATGAATAATAGTCCATTGTATATGCATGTTTGCTTTAGTATTAGTTGGCTGATGGGCACCTTGGCTTTTCCTATAACTTGTCTATTGTGAGTAGTGTTGTGATAAACATGAATGTGCAGTTATCACTAATGTAATATGGTATACTTGTTTTTTTTTAAGTTTCTTTCAAAGTCTATCGACTACATAGTATTGTCGAGCGTGCCTGTCATCCAAGCATTTGAAAGCCTGAGGCAGGAGGATTAGAGGTTTGAGGTCAGCCTAGGCTACATATCTTTGCCTCAATAAAAAATAATAACATGATTTTTAAGACATGTAACACAAAGAAGAATATATATGATAATGAACATAAAGCACATGAGAGAAGGGGAAGAATACAGAATGAAGCTTTCACATTATTGTGGTCATATTATTTGAAGGTAGACTGCTGTAAAGTGCATATATAGTATAAAACTCAGGGCAATCATTGGGAGGAAGAGAGAGGTATACATGCATATATAATAGAAAATGGAAAAAACAAGAATACTGAAAAGAGTTAGTTCAAAAAATGGCAGGAAAAAAGGGAAACAAGACCAAAAGACAAGTGGAAGACCAAAAAGAAACAGCAAGAAAATATAATTAAACTCAAGAACTGCATTAAATGTAAATGAACTATACTTTCCAGTTGAGAGGCAGAGATTGTCTCAGTTGATGAAAAAGCAAGGGTCTTCCAACAATGAGATGTACAAGTCGTTATGTCGAAAAATGAACTTTACAACTTTGGTGCAGGGGGGGCGGGTAGCGGGGAGGATTGGGTGGGGGGGGGCAGGAGAAGGATGGGAAGGGATGGGAAGGGGAAACAAAGGAGGAGGTTACAATGCTTGATAAGAAATGTACTCATTATCTTTTATTTTATTTTATTTTATTTTATTTTATTTGAGAACATACTGTACAGAGGGGGTACAATTACATGGGCAGGATAATGCATACATTTCTTACCAAGCATTGCAGCCTCCTCCTTTGTTTACGCTTCACCTCCCTTCCCAGCCTCCCCCCTCCCTCCCACCCAATCATACCCCCCTCCCCCCCCACACGGGCATTGTAAAGCTGGTTTTGACATGACATTTTGTACTTCTCATTGTTGCAACAGGTCCACCTGAATCCTTAAACGACTTGTTTGTCCCCATCTCCTCCACATGTTATACTGACATCAAATATAGTGAAAGCGGGGGTTACACTGTGGGGGAGGGACATACAAAGCAACAAAGAAATAATCTTATAAATGCGTTAGAAACACATGCATGAAAGAAACGAAAACATTAAAATACATATTTAAGGGATCATTTTCCTAACATCACATTATCTGACCTTTTCCGCTTGACTCATACCTATACTAGATATTGTAAATAAGGGAAACCATGGGACCTATGTTTCTTTGGGCCTGGCTTACTTCACTTAATATAATTTTTTCCAAACCTTTCCATTTCCTAACAAATGGGGAAATGTCATTCTTTCTGATGGAGGCATAGAATTCCATTGTGTATATATACCACATTTTCTTGATCCATTCATCTACTGAGGGGCATCTGGGTTGGTTCCATATCTTAGCTATGGTAAATAATGCTGCAATAAACATAGTTGTGCTGGTAGCTTTAGTGTGGTCTTGTTTGTAAACATTTGGGTAAATGCCCAAAAGTGGGATTGCTGGATCATAGGGGAGATCTATGTGAAGTCTTTTGAGGAACCTCCATACTGCTTTCCAAAGTTGTTGAACAAGTTTACATTCCCACCAACAATGAAGTAAGGTTCCTTTCTGTCCACATCCCCTCCAGCATCTGTTGTTGTTAGAGTTCTTGATTTTTGCTGTTCTAACTGGAGTGAGGTGATATCTCAATGTTGTTTTGATTTGCATTTCTTTTATGGCTAGGGATGTCGAACATTTCTTCATGTGTCTATTGGCCATCCTTCTTTCTTCTTCAGAGAAGCTTCTCTTTAAGTCTTTCGCCCACTTATTTATTGGGCAGTTGTTTCTTTGAGGATTTGTTGTTGGGTGGTTTAATTTTTTGAGTTCCAAGTATATTTTAGATATGAGACCCTTGTCCGTTGTATGGCTAGTAAAGATCTTCTCCCAGTCGGTGGGCTTTCTATTGATCTTGCTAGCTATGTCATTGTACTCATTATCTTGTCCATGTAATTATAACCCCTCTGTACAGTATTTTCACAATAAAAAAATAAAAATAAAAAGCAAGGGTCCAATTATGTGTTGTATACAGGAAAACTACTTTATATAAAAAGGTTATGAAGACACAAATGGGTTGAAAAGAAGAAGAAAGATGTACAGTACAGGCCTTAGTCAAATGTCAGCTCTCATTACTATATAAATATCACACAAACTTTTCAAATAGGAAGTATTGGTTACTGAGTTAACTAAAATGTTCATATAATTATCATGACAGAATGGGAGAGGAGATATGAGGGAAAGAATGGAAAATTTCTCATGTCATGATTAGAAGTCAGGAAATAATGACTTAAAATTAAATTGCCACTCTTATTCTATATTATTTAGAAGTATAGTGGTAGTTATCTTTGGAATGTTGGATTTTTTGTCATCCTAGTGTCTCAGCTTTTCAGTTATATATTAGCATTATATGGTCAAAATTTTAAAAAAGTTAAAGTGGAAATGAATGTATGGCATAAACATGATAAAGGTAATGATATTCAGTAGCCAAGGTGGATGCTTTTTGATAGATGAACAATGTTACTGTGAAATGACCATATCCAGATGTTATGGAAATCTAGCTTAGTCGTCTTGCCTGTGGAGAAACATATATTATAAGAGAATCATTCAAGTGTCTCTTCAAGAAGCAAGTGGATTAGCTGTTAGGAGACTGTGATTGTAGGGAATTGTTCTGCATTGGAGGATAAAACTTCCCTTATCAGGAGCAGTATTTATTTTTCTTTCATTAACTAATATTACCTTTACTTCAGCTTTTGAGTTCCCTGGTCCATTCCTTTCCTGCTTTTCCCATGTTTGGGATCTGATACCTATAAATGGAAATCTCAGAGGCCACATTGTGATGTTCGAAGTCGAATAAGAAACTCCAGAGATCACATTTAAGGAACTGGCCAGACTGAACAATTTATCTTGACATTTCAAGGGCTACATATTCCAGATATGAAACTTATGTGAAATACAACCTTGAAAACACTTAGGTGATATTCCTCATTACTATGTAAAAAATAAATCCCTATGACCTATGAAGACTTTATATTCAAAGTGTAGGGCACAGGCCAGCATCCAGACCAGTGTAAAAGTGGCTATTGGAAATTCACAATCTCATTATCCTACTGAACCTTACTGAATTAGAATATATATCTGCACTACATCCTGTGATCATATCTACATTTGAAAATTTGAGAATCACGGCCAAAAGATCCAGGATGCAGAGACAGTTGATTGATAGAGTTGTATGGAGAGGCTGGAAGGAGTTGATCTACAGGTGATAATTGGTCAGAGCCAGCTAATAAACGTGTGTGTGTGTGTGTGTGTGTGTGTGTGTGTGTGTGTGTGTGTAAGGCTGGGGTGCAGAAGGGAGTGCTAGTATTGCTACATGAAACAACTAAATGGACCAATATAAAATGATGTTTTCTAGTGTCAGTTGCTAGTGACTGGGGAAAAAAAGAATTTTACAGATTAGGAAAATAAATATTTTAATTTAGAAACTTGTAGTTAGAGCTTGCACTCTGTTCAACCCTGGACAGACCGATGACAAAACCACACACATTGTGGTGAAAATGGAGAACCTTTTCAAGGTTAGAGTAGCTATGATTACTGATGAGAAATCATTCTTCTTGAAATGCTTGGAGACATCTTTCCTATATTTGAAAAGAAGTAAACAACACCCAATTAAGCCTGAAACACTCATAAGAATCATTAAAATTCATGACACCTAATGACATGTCCTTTTCCACTCCCATTTACCAATAGAACTGCTCAGCTGATCACACATTTCTATTTTCTACAGACAAATTTACTAATCAAAATTATTTGAAGTGGTAAAGGCTAATTTTAATAACTTTTTACCTGATAGAAATTAAATGACATTTGCATTTGCCTTTGTTTCAAAGGTCCTGAAGGTTTCTTATCTCCTGGACTATTACATAGAAATAGAGAAGTCAGGGGATAGTTTTTGGATCTTTTGTTTTTTTAGCGGATATCTAATTTTCCTACTCAAACTATGCATTCCTATACTATGTATGTAATTGACCATGGAGATTTCCTTGAAAGATAGTTTTCTTCCCTTTCTCCTCCCCTCCCCTTCCCTTCCCCACCCTCTCTTCTCCTCTCCTCCCCTTTCCTTCCCCACCCTCTCTTCCCCTCCCCTCCCCTCTCTTCTCCTTCCCTCTCCTCTCCTCTCCTCTCTGGGGGAGCAGTACTGGGGTTTGAACTCAGGTCTTAAGCTTTTCCCCTTATTGCTGGCTCTCCATGGGCTGAACATCCAGTACTGGCATTTTGCTATTTAAGTACACCTAAGAGTCTCATAAATTAGTCTGCTCAGACTGACTTCAAATGAAGATCCTCCTATTTCAGCCTCCTGAGTAGCTAGGATTATAGATGTGGACTATCAACTCCTGGCTAGGTATTCTTTCTTCACTGACTAGCTATGTGTTTGCTTAAGGAAATTACTGTGCTGCTTAAGTAGGTAAGTCATTTAAAAAAGTCTCTGACCCATTGTAGCAATGAGATGTACAAGACACTGTTGAAAATGAACTTTATAACCCCAGGAGAGGGAGGAGGCAGAAGATTTGGGGAGGTGGGGAGGTAAGGGATGGAAGGGGAAAAACAAAGGAGGGGGTAACAATGCTTCATAGGAAATGTACTCATTATCTTACTCATAACTGTAGCCCCTTTGTACAGTATCTTTACAATAAAAATATATATTATAAAAAAATTAAAAAGTCTCTGGAGTGTGATTGTTATAGTCAACTAAATTAATGAAATTCTTGCAGCATTTTTCACCAGACAACTGTAACTTACACTAGAAATAAAAAAAGAAAACACATATACATATTTAGAAGAAAAACTTTTAACTGATAGTTTTTTTTCTTCTCTCCTGTTTCTCATCTGTCTCTGTCATTAGGGTCTCTGCACTGTTTTGAGCTAGAGAAAGGGTCGTTTATTTGTATATGATAAGAAAGTTGAAGCAATTGAAGGATAATTATCTGTTAAAATACCTTCCAAGTACTCAAACTTTCATGTTCTGATTTTTTTTTTTGTTTTTTTTTTTTGGTCCGGTCATGGGGCCTGAACTCTGGGCCTGGGCATTGTCCCTCAGCTCTTCAGTTCAAGGCTAGCGCTCTACCACTCGAGCCACAGCGCCACTTCCAGCTTTTTCCTTATGTGGTGCTGAGGAATCGAACCCAGGGCCTCAGGCATGCAAGGCAAGCGCTCTACCACTGAGCCACCTTCCCAGCCCCTCATGTTCTGATTTTTTTTTAATTTTATTTAATTTTATTTGAGAACATACTGTACAGAGGGGCTACAATTACATGGGGAGGATAATGCATACATTTCTTACCAAGCATTGCAGCCTCCTCCTTTGTTTACCCTTCACCTCCCTTCCCAGCCTCCCCTCTCCCCCCACCCAACTATACCCCCCTCCCCCCCCACACCGACATTGTAAAGTTGGTTTTGACATGACATTTTGTACTTCTCATTGTTGCAACAGGTCCACCTGAATCCTTAAACGACTTGTTTGTCCCCATCTCCTCCACATGTTATACTGACATCAAATATAGTGAAAGCAGGGGAATGACATTTCCCCATTTGTTAGGAAATGGAAAGGTTTGGAAAAAATTATATTAAGTGAAGTAAGCCAGGCCCAAAGAAGCATAGGTCCCATGGTTTCCCTTATTTGCAATATCTAGTATATGTATGAGTCAAGCGGAAAAGGTCAGATAATGTGATGTTAGGAAAATGAACCCTTAAATATGTATTTTAATATTTTCGTTTCTTTCATGCATGTTCTGATTTTTTAAATAGACAGACTCTTTGTTATCTCTGAATAAAGAAATTGGATTCTTTGGGCTTTGTAAAAGCTTTTTTTCCTGTATTTAGAATATTCTCTTGCTTCTCAGAACACCTATCAGTAAACATTTGTTACATTTCTTATTGATTGCTTAAGACATTACTCATGTTCAGATTGTGGAAACCCATGATCTCTTCCTTGGAACAACTTGAAGCAACATTGGACGGCATGTTACAGTTGACATGAGGAATGTGGAAGTGAGTAAGAGGAGTATTAACCCTTTGGATAATATCTGCCCAGGAGAATGATTAGTTAAGACAGAGTTTTCGCATATTTAAACATATATTAGAGTTATTGCAGAGTGTATTTTATATGACACTGAAATGTAAAATAAGTTTTAGGTAAACTGGACCAAGGATTTGGGCCTGGACATTAAGAGTATAATGTATCTTAAAATACATTTTTGAAGACAGGTGCCTGGTGGCTCACGCCTTGTAATCCTAGCTACTCAGGAGGCTGAGATCTAAGGTTCCAAGGCAGCTGGGGCAGGAAAGTCTGTGAGACTCTTACTCAATAACTTACTCAAAAAAAAAAAGCCAAAAGTGGCACTGTGGCTCAAGTGGTAGAGTGCTCACCTTGAACAAAAGAAGCTCCAAGATAGCACCCAGGCCCAGAGTTCCAGGACCAGCAGAAAGAAGGAAAGAAAGGAAAAGAAAGGAAAAGAAAAGAACAGAAAAGAAAAGAAAAAGCAAGCAAGCAAGCAAGAAAGCAGGCAAGCAAGCAAGCAAGCAAGAAAGAAAGAAAGAGAGGGAGAGAGAAAAAAGAGGGAGAGAGAAAGAAAGATAAGAGAAAGTAGAAGAGATAAAAAATGAAAGAAAGAAAGAAAGAGAGAGAGAGAAAGAAAGATAAGGAAAGAAAGAAAAAGAAAGAAAAGTACATTTTGAGCTGGATGCTAGTGGCTCATGCCTGTAATCCTAGCTACTCAGGAGGTTGAGATCTGAGGATCATGGTTCAAAGCAAGTCCAGTTAGGAAAGTCCATGAGACTCTTACCTCCAATTAACAACCAGAAAACTGGAAGTGGTAAGGTGGCTCAAAGCAGTGGAACACTAGCCTTGAGCAAAAAATCTCAGGGACAGTATCTAGTCCTTGAGTTCAAGCCCCACAACCAACCAAAAGAATTTTTTCTGGAAAACAATTATACAATTTGTACATTAATGCAAAAAATGCACCATCCTCAGGAATGGATAGAAAAGCCAACTCTTCAAGACTGGCCTCTTTCTAGAAGATTATGAGGTGAGTATCTGATGTGTGTTGAGATGATCTTACAACTGTATATCTGTGAGAATTGCTGACAAATCATCACAGAGTAATACTAATTATGTAAGATGTGCAATACATAAAAGGGCAGCAGTTGGAATTATTTAGTTATCTATGTAGGTTTCAAAACATATAAAATAATTTTTAAAGATGTTATTTTTAAAGTTCAAGAAAGTCTAATTTCTTTGATTTTGAGAAAGAAAACATTTCACTGGGAATGGGGATAGCTCTTCTGCTCAGAAAAAAAATAATTCCTAAAAGTCAATACATTGCTTTCAAAGCTATAGTCTAGGGAAGGGAATTTTAGACAGCTAAAAGTGTAGAAGAAATATTTATTTCTGGCAGTTGGGAAACCAAGGTTTCTGATTCCTGAGTAGAAAGACAAGTCAAGAGGGCAAGCAGCAAGTTCCAGCAAAAAGGCTGGTGAAAGACAAACTTCCTCTGGAGGAATGCTCATGGACTTGCAGAGAGAGAATGTGACTCAGATCTTGAAGGCATATTCTGAGCTTCTACACAATACCCTAACCTTCAGGGACTCAGTCCAATAGGGCAGCTAAATACTCAGAGTGAGCGATTAGAAGAAAAGTGGACAGAACAACTCTCGAGGAAAAGTAAACATGAGAAGTAAATTAATATGTTAATGTTCAGCAGAAATAAATTCAAGATAATCTCTAGGCTCCTCTTTGGATCAAGGTATAGGCAATGAATTTACAAGGCACCACAACCCACCTACCAATGCACCATCCAAATAGAAAGTTAAAGTCTGAGGCATCTATCCAGGCAGTAGATAGAGTTACACAAAGTTATAGGACTATGGTCAAAACACAAATTATCAAATCTGGAATTTTTTGTGGGGGGTGGTGGTGGAAAAATTGAGACTCATGACTGAAAAAGCAAGACTCCTATATTATTTTATTTTTTTAAAAAAAGGAGGCAACAATGCTTGATAAGAAATGTACTCATTACCTTGCTCATGTAATTGTAACCCCTCTGTACGGTATTTTCACAATAAAATACTTATTAATAAAAATAATAAACCCCCACAAATTTTGGGAAAAACAACCCTAAACAATGCTCTTTTGAATCATTAAAGCAATGCTATCCTTTTTAAAAATTATCACTATATATACATTGATATACATACAAACATATATGTGGTAAACATAAGTGATAAATATGTGTGTAGTAAATATATGTGTGGTAAATACATGATTTGCATATCTTTTAATGATAGGACACAGAGATTGCAAAGATGAAAATGAGTCATTGCTTATATTCAAGTTAATCATGATATCTTAGAAGACACATACTAATCAGCCAACACTGTGAAATGTTTTGCTATGAACACAGAGAAACTACATAAAGAGCAAATGGAAAGCTCAAAAGCAAAAATACTTAAACTAGAGATTAAAAGAGCTGATGACAAAGAAAGAATGAATAAGGAGAAATCTTTACCCTAGCATATTTATGAGTTTGTTAGTATATAATGGAAGTATTATTTTAGTTTTACTCTATCCATAGGATCTTGTACAAATATGAATTGGTACAAATTTGTTTATTTTGCAGCATGTATAATAGTCTTTTATAATAAGTGGCATTTAAAAATAAATATTTCAGTTCAACTCCACATAGAGCTCCCCTATGACCCAGCAATCCCAAATGATCACAAACAAGACCACACTAAAGCTACCAGCACAACTATGTTTACAGCAGCACTCTTTACCATAGCTAAGATATGGAATCAACCCAGATGAATGGACCAAGAAAATGTGGTATATATGCATAATGGAATCCTATGCTTCCATCAGAAAGAATGACATTTCCCTATTTGTTAGGAAATGGAAAGACTTGGAAAAAATTATATTAAGTGAAGTAAGCCAGGCCCAAAGAAACATAGGTCCCATGGTTTCCCTTACTTGCAATTATTAGTATATGTCTGAGACAAGCAGAAACGGTCAGATAAGTTGATGTTAGGTGAAATGAACCCCAAGATAAGTATTCAAATGTTTTTGCTTTCATGCAATTGTTTCTAACATATTTATAAGATGAGTTCTTTGTTGCTTTTTATGTCCCTCCCCCACGATATAACCCCTGTTTTCACTGTATTTGATGTTGGTATAATTTGTGGAGGGGAAGGGAAAACACAAATCATTTAAATAGGGATACAGGTAGACCCATTGCAACAATGAGATGTACAAGTCGTTATGTCAAAAAACAAACTTTACAACTTTGGTAGGGGGAGTAGGGGGATGGGGGAAGTGGGGGAGATGGGAAGAGATGAGAAGGGGAAACAAAGGAGGAGGCAACAATGCTTGATAAGAAATGTACTCATTATCTTGCCCATGTAATTGTAACCCCTCTGTACAGTATTTTCACAATAAAAATATGTATTTCAAATGCCCTTTCTTCTATTCTAGACCTGCATTGATCCTAAGCCAAATCCCCAATTTGCTTTTATGTTGTTAAGATTCAGGTTGTAAAATAAAAACCCCAAACTTAGACAACATGACTTGAAAGTAAATACCATTTGAATATATTAGTCCACAGGGAAAACAATTCTAATTATAAAGACTACAAAACGGAAATATTCTTAATCCTTAGAGTCCTTAAAGCCAATCACCGATTTTCAGAAATAAATGAACAAAAAATGACATTTTAAGTACTAGATAACACACATTACCTCCAGTAACTCCAGTTATTTTTAGTGTCTGAATGTAGACCATAGTGCAGTTTTCTTTCTTTCTTTTCTTTCTTTCTTTCTTTCTTTCTTTCTTTCTTTCTTTCTTTCTTTCTTTCTTTCTTTCTTTCTTTCTTTCTTTCTTTCTTTTCTTTCTTTCTCTTTCTCTCTTTCTCTCTTTCTTTTATCTTTCTCCCTCCCTCCCTCCCTTCCTCCCTTCCTCTCTTCCTCCCTTCCCTCCCTTCCTCCCTTCCTCCCTTCCTCCCTTCCTTCCTTCCTTTTCTTGCTTTCTCTCTCTGCTCCTCTTTCACTCTTTGTCTCTCTCTTCCTCCCTCAATCTCTCATACCCCCCACCTCTCTGCAGTACTAGGGCTTAAATTTAGGGCCTTAAGCTTGTCAGACAAGCACTCTAGCACTTGAGCTATGCCTCCAATCTTTCTACTTCAGTTGTTTTTCAGATAGGATGTGGTGCACTGTCTTGCAGGTCCAGCCTTAGACTGTAATCCTCCTACACACACCTCCTGAGCAGATGAGAATGCACACATGTTCTACCATACGCAATAATTTGTTTTCTTGATAAAAAAATTATCAAAAAAACACTTACAGTGTTTCACTTGTTTGCTACTGTCAAGCAGTGTAAATGAAAAGTTTTTGCGCTTGACTATAAACTTATCATTAGCAACTAATGTAAAACTATCTTTGTTTTTTCAAAATCAATTGGTTAACTTGACATACATTTCATAGTAAAGGAATTATTGTTGTAAAAGAATTATTTCAAGCAAATCAGTCATATATTTTTATTCTAGACATAGCTAATGTGCAATAAAACAGATAAATGCATATTATTTCAGAATAATACCACTTGTGCTGTGTAAAGGACCAAATATTAAATACAACTACTAAACATTTTGGAGCTAGAATCATATAATCAGGCCAAACAAACACCTGAAATTCTCCTATATAGCATAGAAAGTTGGAGGATAAGTTTATTGCATTTGAAAAACAGTTCCCAAACTGGAATAGTAGATATACAATATGATTGTCAGGAGTCTTGTGATATAAAACCAGCTGCTTTCATGTGTAGAAATGTTAATTATTTTATATTAGTAATACTTCTGATGCTATAAGACCTAGTCATATTTTTCCCTTGTGTGAATTTGACCCTGGGACACAAAATTATTTAATCTATAATACTCCATTTTCATGTTTACTTAGACAATAAAAAACATAGACTGTGTGTGTGAATACAAACACACACACACACACACACACACACACACACACACACACAAAGAAGGGCTGGCAACATAATGGTAGATGAATGCCTTACATACATAGAGCTCTGGTTTGATTCCCAGCACCACACACACACACACACACACACACACACACACAAATGTCATTCAATTTTAATTTTAATAATACATGTTTTATGTTAACATATTATAAGTCACATCTGTATTCTATTCATATAAATTCTTTTGAAATATTCTTTCAATGTCTATGCATGCAATTTGTGATTTCCCCCTATTTTGGCTGTCTTGGGAAATAACTTTCAACTGAATAGTCTTTGCATTTTGACTCAAAATGTCTGATGTCAAACTCTAATCAAGGATAATTCTCTAATATTGATTATCCTGTGTAAGTTTGTTAACAAGGGTTGCACTGACTGGCACTGAAGGGTTACATTGGGGCAGGCAGGGGATGGCGGTGGGGGGCAGGGGGAAGCAATGGCTGCTTCTGGGATCCTGGCAATGGCCCAGACCTCACTCTAAATAGAGCTGTTATCTCCAACCTAATAATCTGCAAGGTCCTCTCCTGCTTCACGTACATGGGGTTATGTAGGCTCTCCTTTTCCTAAGATGACATCTTATTACACTATAGTAAAGTCAGATACTGGGAGCTATACTTTAAAGCTTCCAATGCCCAAATAACTTATTGTAATACTGGTTTTAGTCTAAAAATGTGAAACTTTAAGCTAACTGGACTACTTTACTTGTATAGTAGCAGATGGATGTTGTGGTTCTTCACAATGAGTGCATTTCCATTCTAGGAACTGCAATACATTTGGAAAAGTACTGTGTGTTGTGAAGTTTACTTGAACTTTTTCTTTAAAACCAAAACCTTCTTTCAATCATGGTATAAGTCTTATTGAGTGAGGATAGCAATTCTATATATAGGTCACGTATCTACTTGACCCAAGAAATTTTATGAATTTCCTTTTCAGTTAATTTTCTTGTTGTGTGTGTGTGTGTGTGTGTGTGTGTGTGTGTGTGAGAGAGAGAGAGAGAGAGAGAGAGAGAGAGAGAGAGAGAGAGAGAGAGAGAGAGAGAGAGAGAGAAAGAGAGAGAGAGAAAGTAAAAGAGAATGTGTGTGTATCTATTGTATTTTGTGTTTAGAAGAGCTTCTAGTTTCCATTGTAAGAATTTAATTATGAATGTGATTTCACATTAAACCTATCACTTCATTGTGAGTTTTGGACCATCCACATAATAAGTAAGCGTTCAATATATGTTCATTTCACATTTGTTCTTACATATCAGTTAGTTTTCAAAGCAAAATTTCACAATAAAAATAAAAAGCCAAATATCTTTTAAAATATGTCTCAGATTAACTGATTGTACAGTTAATATGTACTTTAGATTTTTTTATTTGTTTAAGTCATTTTATGCTTATCAAACATCCAACAGACCATTTTTGCTGACTGTGGATTTTTAACCAATCATGGTACCCACATTAAAGACACTAATATTGTGATTTGCAGAGATTTGCACAGAAAACCCTATGAAATAACATAAAGTAATGCAATATATCTACTCTTAATTGAAGCCTTCATTGAGCATAATATCTCAGATCTTCCCTTTGGTCAAGAAAAGAAAAGTTTCCCTTCCCTGAACACTTCTCCTCAGGCCTCCAGTTTTCTTCCTTCTGAAATAGACACAAGTTTTCCAACTTGAAATGTTGGGTTAGATGAATGGCATTTCTAGGCACATAACATTAAGCAAGTTTAGAACTTGATAGATTAATTTTCTCTGCCTAAACTCACATCCTCATCTTCTCGTGTCTCCCCACCTGTTGCCTGCTGTCTCGTGTTCATTTCAAATGAGAAAAGAGAGAGCAAGTTGATGGTGCATCTTACTTCAGAAATGGCCTAGAGATAAAGTAAATAGGACTGCTTTACCTGATGATAAATGCCAACATTTTAAAACAGAATCTACCAAAGAATCAGGGGATTGGTATTTGGGAAATGGATTAGGAAAAGGTGAGTTCATTTTTGTTCCAATCCAAAAGACTTTAGGTCTTGAATAATCAAAAAGCAATTGTTCAAAGAGCTCACTATCTAATAAAGATGGGATTATGTTTGTACTGCTCTAACTCAAATAATAAAAAAGCAATTATATTACTTGATAGCCCTTTAAGATACATATGTGTTATTTTTATTCAATGTGGCTTTTTTGGGGGAAGGGTGAGTCAGTGTTGGGAATTGAACTCAGATCCTTGGGTATGATAGACAAGTGATTTACCACTGAGCTGCATTCTAGCCTTATTTGTTATTTTTAGAAAAAGAATTCTAAAACCTAAGGGGATAATATCTAAAGAACATTTGAAACTATTTTTTAGTATATCAAACCAGGGAATTTATGGGCCGAGAATTTAGAAAGACAGGAAAATGAAGAGGAGGAAAGCCGATGGCCTCAGCCCACAGTCTTTTATCTCTAAATGAAGAAAGTAACCCAAGAATATCATTAAAATACAACATTTCCTCTAAAAGATGAAAAATATTTTATGGTGCATTCTTAAACCATTGCATCTCCAAGAACTTGCCAGACAAAATAGCTAGGGAAAAAAACCAAACAATTTATCTTGTGAATGAAAAAAAATGCAACAGCAAGAGCCAAACAGTGTTGTAATTTCTCTCTATTTGGAAATGAACAGACATGGATGCTCTTGGCTGGCTTTGGTTTACCTACATTGAAAAGAAAGCAAGTTCTAACATTATGTTGGAAAACTTCAGTCGTTCAAGAGAAGTCAATCTCAGTGGTTGCTGGCAATGCTGTGCAATGAATCAGCAGATCTATATTTAAATTTTAGAATTTTATATCCCAGACATGAGACAAACAATTCTAGTTAATGAAAAACAAGTGAGTGGAAAATAAAATCTGTACAATTCTGAAGGTCTTGAGAGTACAATAAAAGCAATCACTGGCATATGTATAGCATGTGTTTATAAAGTTCTCTTCACACATAGAATTTTCTTTAGTCATTATAACACCCCTGTGAGGTGAAGGTACCGACTCCATGGTAGAGCCAATGAAATGGACTTTGTATTTTTAAGAAATGTATCTAAAGCCATACAGTTAATAGTGAAGGAATCTTGAGAAGATGTGGAGCAGTTCTTTTCTCATTCGCTTTTTCCTAACTTCACACCTGCATCCTCTCTACACTGACATGGTGGGGGTATTTCTATCTGACTCACTTTCTAATCGTTGGATCCAGATTCACCAAATATGAACATAATATAGCACAGGACACCTTGTTACGCCAGTCAAATATGTTTACAATGTTCAAGAGAAAGTCAACAGATGACCTTAGGCAATCATGTTATAGAAAAGCTGACATTCTTTGTATAAATCTGATTTTAGAACAATTGCAAGTGGGAAGAAAAATTGTTACTGTCTTGGACAGTGACATTTTTCTCTTAGTAATTATATTTTTGCAGCCAGTAAAACCTGAAGAACCTAAAGAGGGCACTGCCAGTTATCAAGTTATAATTTTACATTCAGGGTGACATATAAAGTGTAACAGAACTTGGTAATTTTCACTCTGAAGTCATCACCCTCCTGACTGATATGTCTCTCAAATCTCTAGCAAGGAACCCAGTGGCTAATTACCATTTGGAGTTGCATTTGATAAAGAAATATGGATTTTATCTGATGGAAACATGATTTCTCCGAAGTCTCTCCTAAAGCATGAGCTCACTTTGTTCAGAAATAGTGCATCTATGACACTTCAACCAAACAAGCCTTACTTATGACCTAAGTCAAAATATCAAATGAACCAACCATAAAATATGAAGTCAGGGTAGTTACGAATTCCACAGAACTCTGGTTGTATTTCTGGAACTCAGGCCTGCACTCAGTGTGGCTTGTTTTTGTATTTACATTCTATATAAAATAATTCATCATTTTTTGTCATAGTGATGTGGAAAACACAACTAGAAACAAAGTCTTGTACCCAATGAGTTGATTTCTGCGTGTCTGATGTAAGTTTGTTTGTTCTTATGATTTCTAGCTGGACTCAGCTAATGGATCAAAATGTCAGTAACAAGAGTCAGGCTGCATGAGTTAGGCCTCAGGTTGATACAGGAATGAATTTGATGGACTTGGAAGATTTGGGTGAATCCTTCCATGTGCCAGTACTGTTTGTCGGACTTCGGTTGTTGGAATAAGAAGTCTGTCTTCTGCTCATACTGTCGGTATCTTCTTTGTGGAATTGTTGCTTCATGTTTTGGCAGCACGGGAAACTTTGCACACAGTCTTGCAGAAGGTGGCCACTGAAAAACATGTATATCCAGGGATTGCAGCAACTATTCAAGGAAGCCAGTAAAGCTGTAATGGTGATGGAAGGGTTTTCTGAATCTGTATGAAAAATACACGGAGAGACCATAAAAGTGAGAAATCAAGCACTGTATAAACTCATTTTCCTAAAGACCAAAGAGGAGCAAAAGAGGTTATGAGTTAGTAGAAAATATAAACTAATAAAATAATGTTTCAGAGAAATGGGTGTTGTTTGGAAGATGCTTGATTGTAAAATAGTTTTATAAAAATGATTTGAAATGAATGAAAAAGCTTTTAAACCATGATTGGAACAAATAAATACCATTTCAAATGGGAATTTGAAGAGGGTAAAGCTATGAAATGGTTCACTTAAAAAATCTGTATACTATCCCTTCCCTTCCACAGGCACAAGTGCTAATAGACAAAGCATTTACAGAACGGTTTACAACTTCCATGACACTTTATGTCTCTAATGACATATACTATGTTGTATATATACATATTGGGTTTTGTTTATAGTTTTAAAGTTTTAAACTTTGAACGTAAGCTTTTGATATGGAAACTGCACAGAAAAGAAGAATGCAGCAAGCTGTTGTGTTGTCTTCTGTGGATAATTAGACATGTGGCTTGCTTTTAGGAGAAGACCATCTTTGGGGCTCAAATTATAATAAGACCAGAAGAATTAAGAACATGCAGGAGGATTATGAAATATTTAATGCTAATTAACATTGGTAAACCACATAAATAGCACAACTTTTCAGTGAAACTATTGCATTCATTATATACTTAAAAATATCATCATTGAGCACTGACAATTACTTGTCTAGTTTATAAGTGTGGCATTCTCACCCACAGTATAGCAGACTGAATTACAGATTGTTTATTTTTGTGTGTGTGTGTGCTAGATGCTGCTGCTAATGATGATCATGGCCCATGTCTATAACAAAAACAATAGAAATACTCAACACATCTAGGTGCAAGTGAAGTTTTAGTAATTGGATGTCAATCTCAATAAAACAAAAGACTCAAGTTTTTTATTTGGTTGTTAATATTAGAGGTTTCTAAAACTCAAGAAAGCCAGGACATGGTAAACAAAAAAATGTAGTTAACATTGTGTTTGCCATTAGTGGTAATGCAGCATACAAGAACCTTTATTTGTTTACATCAACTTCATACACCAATATGGTGTATGAATACAACCTCAATCATAAAACATGAAAGATAACCTCTCTCTGATATCTGTGTCTTCAGAACATTTGCTATCAAAATATTTCTGTAATATATTGGGTGTGAAAAAACTTTTTCTTACTAAAATGAAATTCAAAATATGACATGTCTAGCGAGCCTAAGTGAAATTTGTTTTTTTTTTTATTTCTAGCTGTGAAGGAACTAAAAACCAAACATGCTACTATATGTAGAGAAAATTCCTAGTAAACTCTATTGCAAGATTTGTGTTGGTGTGAGTAGTAAGTGGCCAAAATAATACTGAAAGATTAGGGAGTTAGTTTAATAAGTCAGTTTATTCATAGACCTGCTTTAAAATAGCAGGAAAAAGGAAATTATCACTGGTAGAAAGACTGACAGAATATAGTGAATATATAAACAAACTTATTAAAACAACCCCCCCCCTTGTACACAGAATTGAGGTCTGCCAAAAAATTAAAACAAGAAAAGGAACATGAACTAAATGCTAATTTAGAAGTCTTGACTTATTAACAGCCTTTCCTCATTATCCTCAGGAAAATATGCCCCTCTTGCTCACCTTTCTCCCTGGAGAATTTCTACACAATCAATTTGTTGTGATACTTTTTATAACCCATTAAAAAAGTAGTCATGACAGTAAAAATACTTCCCTGAGTCTCATGAGACCCAAAAGCAGGATATTCACACAGTAACTAGTTATTTGGCAGAAGGTCCTTATTCTGTTTTTCTAAGTGAATGAAGGACTCTAGGACATCGTGTCTGGATTTGTGGTCTTAGGACCTTGAACAGTACAACTGAACCCATTGCAGACACACTGAATTATAATGTCTACCATGTCTAGAGTGGAGAATCTAGGAATTTCACATTTTTATTTATTTATTTTTTACTCCTCCTCCTGAATGTGACTGGTATGCATGCAAAGGTAAATACTATGTAATTGCTCCCTGTCTGTCTCTGTGTTTTTCTTTTTGTCTCTGGTCTGTCTGTCTGGTCTGTCTGTCTGTCTGTCTGCACAACCCCTCACTGTCCTTTCCTGCCTCCTACTACATAGAGTCCTTCCATGGTCCCGAGCACCTACCGGTCCAGATGAACTTCTCATCCCAGACCGACCACATCTGGATGATGAAGAAAGGCGCCCAGCAGAGGATGTAAGCGGTCACAATCACAAAAGTCATCTTCACAGTGCGGATCTTAGCGCGGGAAATGGTCTTCACGCTGCTGACACACGGGGCCACCAGGAGTCCCTTGTGGAAGGCGCTCCCCGCTTCCCGGGCACCCTTGTTCTGGCGCGAGGCGGTCTTGCCTCGGACGTTGCGCCAGATGTGGTAGCAGATGAAGCCGTAGCAAGTCCCCAGGATGGCCACGGGGGCCACGAAGATGCCGCTGGTCATCCAGGTCACGTAGGCGCGGGTTCCCCAGGGCTGGATGAAGGTGGCCCAGCAGTCCTGGGCCTTGGTGACATTGTTCACCTCGATCATGGAGAAGATGAAGTACTGGGGCGTGCTGAGCACGAAACTCAGCACCCAGGAGGCGGCAATCATGAGGCGCGAGCGGCGCGCGGGCTGCTGCAGCGTCTTGAGCGGGTGGCACACGGCGATGTAGCGGTCGGCGGTCATGACCACCAGCATGTAGGCCGACGCGAACATGGCGAACACCTGCAGGTGCTTCACCACGCGGCACAGCCAGTCCGGGCCGCGAAAGCGGTAGGTGATGTCCCAGCACAGCTGCGGTAACACCTGGAAGAAAGCGACCGCCAGGTCCGCCAAGCTGAGGTGTCGTATGAAGAGGTGCATGCGGGACGTCTTGCGCTGGGTGCGGTGCAGGGCCAGCAACACGCTGCTATTGCCCAGCACGGCCACCACGAAAGTCACCGCCAGCACCGCGATCTCCAACTTGGCCAGCTCTTCGTTGCGCACGTCCTCCGGCGGCCCGCCGCCTCCCCCGTGCCCTTCCGTTTCTTGGCTAGCATTAGCACCTTCGGCAGCCACGGGCCACCAGCGGCTACGGTTGCCATCGGCCCCCGCGTCGGAGCCTCCGGAGAAACTCATGCTGTCCATGCAGTGACCTCCGTCCGAGACGCTGCTGGAAATCCCAGCGAGCAGCCTTGGACTTGGGATCTGTGCGCCCAGCGCGCTGCCTTTGCTGCGCGCGCCCGCTCGCCTGCGCTCGTCCGCCTCGACCTCCCACCCGACCCCCTGAGCAGCACTCCTTCCCGCGCTCCGATCCCTCTCCCGGCTTTGCCCTTTTGCAACTCAGGCAACGCGCTCCAAGCGGCTCAGGAGCCCTGGACTCCAAACTCAACTCATTTATGAAAGGGTTTGCTTCCTCGTGTCCTACTGGCTGGAGATGGTTCGGGCCTCCCTCCCGCCTAGCCCCTCCCCATCGCCGCCGGCGATTTGTCCTTTTTGCCTCCCAGCTGCTGGGATTGAGGGCTGGGAGCCTTCGATTCCTCCACACTGAGGGCGGGATCCGGGGACGCTTTCCCGCTCTTCTCTTTCCCACACTTGGAGAACTGGCCGTGTCTCGCCTTCCGTGAGCTCTTCAGTGTTTTCACACCTCCATCAGCCACCTCAACTGCACGCTAGATTTCAACAGGTGCAGTAAAAGCGGTGCATAGCAATCCCGCGTTCATGCACCCGCGTGAGCTCGCTCCCGCACTTGAACTTGGCGCCCTGCCTTCCCCCCTCCAGCCCGAGTTTCTTCTCTGACCAATGCGTCCCTGGACAGCCAGTGTGGTCGATTTTATTCCCGAGGCAATTTTGCTCCGGGGAATGACATCTGTCCCCGCCCCGCTCCTGAAGCCCTCTTTCTCAGGGACGCTTGAATGCTTGCGACTTGTCACTCGACCTCCCTTGTGGACTTGTCACGCTCCGCCCTTTGGTGGCGGTGCGCGCCGCCAAAGGTCTTCAGGCTGTCCTGACGCACTGTGGTGACTAGGGATTAAGAAAGGTTTCTTAAAACAAGGTTTCGGAGAGTTTCTTCCGAAAGCCTGATTGCTACAGCAGTGATGGCGGGAACTGGGGGGCCTTCGTCGGTGAAGACTTCGTCATTGGAGACTTCTTTGGCGTAGAAAAAGACTAGCTGCCAATCAGCATAAAGCCAAGGCAATACTGTCCAGGGCCAGATTTCCAGGCGCCTGAGCTCCAAGGAGAGAAATGGGAATCTTCAGGTGCAAAAGAGGCGCTAGGAAAAAAGGAAGAAAACGTTTTCTTATTAATTATTTACTTTGGGTAACAGCAGGAGTCTGCCAGGGACCCTAGGAAAGGGCAGGAATCTATGTGATTACACGTCTCCAACTATTGGGTTTTGACTTTGCTGAAAGCATGCTTCTATAGTCCGCAAGAGGGAGCTGTTTCCAGGCTGTCTTTACCAGAAAAGAAAGAAAAGAAAAACACTTTATGTGGGTATCTGCCAAGGTAGACGTACAGACCTGGCTTTGCCCTTCAGACATCAGTAGTGACCGTGGTATAAATTTGATTGTCTCAGAAACAAAATTCGTTCTGAAATGAAGTGTAAAAGCAAACCCCTGAAGATTCTCTCCCCTGCAGTTAGCAGTTCTAAATTCAATTTGTTATCCAGTTCATCCCCAAGGGTGGTCACTTGAAGAATTACTGAACTTGAAGTCTACATATCTGCTTCATTGTGGCTGTATCATAAACACGGGGAAAAGTATTTGCCCTTTCTAATTGTGATATTATTGGGAGGATCAAAGGAGATAATGTGGGGGGGGGGGGAGGAAATGCCATGAAATGGAATTCATGGGCGCTGTCCCTCAGCTCTTCAGCTCAAGGCTAGCGCTTTACCACTTGAGCCACAGCGCCACTTCCGGCTTTTTTCTTTTTTCTTATGTGGTGCTGAGGAATGGAACCCAGGGCCTCAGGCATGCAAGGCAAGTGCTCTACCACTGAGCCACCTTCCCCGCCCCTTCCCTTCCCTTTTAATATATTTTAAAATACGTTTTTTATTGTAAAAATACTGTACAGAGGTGTTACAGTTACATGAGCAAGGTAATGAGCACATTTCCCTATCAAGCATTGTTACCTCCTCCTTTGTTTTCCCCCTACCCTCCCTTCCCTCCCACCTCCACAACTACACTGCCCGCCACCCCCCTCAACCCCCTCTCCGCCTAAATTGTAAAGTTCATTTTTCAACATAGTGTCTTGTACATCTCATTGATACAATGGGTCAACCTATATCCGTATTTAAGCATTTTATTTAATAGCAACAATACTGTTATAAGCCTCAACAAATATTTGTTGCATTTCTCTGAACTAGGTCTTAAGCTGCCTAGACAGGATGTAATAATGACTAATATTTACAAACCACTTTGTTCCAAGTACTGACACAGGTGCCTTACAAGTATTACTTCAATGAATGGTCCTATGCTGTAATTTCACTTCACAATGACAGAGATGGAGGCACAAGAAGGTGACACATGCTGCTCACAACTTGAACAGAAGTGAACGATTTTAGCAGTTTGTATCTTAATCACGATTCCATACTGCCATATGTGAGTCTCATGGTCCTGGTTCTTACAGACTCATATTGATTATTTAATATTTCATACACATATGGTCTTTTCCTCTTTCAGAGTAGAACATTCTGTAATATTTGTACTTGTTCCTTTTTCTCTTTTTGCTCAACTAGGGCTTGAACTCAGGGCTTCATCCTTGCTAGGCAGGTGCTCTACCATTTGAACTATTCTTTATATATCTTTGGTTTTCTTTTGGGCAAGACAATTACAAGGCAATAACAGTAAGAATAGGAATAGTAGGAATAGTAGTAGTAGTAGTAATAGCAGTAGTAATAGATAATATGAACATTTACAAATGTCAAGTAAGCTCTTACGTGCCTTAAGTTTATCATTTCATTTCATTTTTGAGATAATTTTATATGAACTGTGTGTAAGGATGGGTATTATTATCCCATTTTATAGATGAATAAGCAACTTAACCAACACCATGGGGTTCCAAGCCACTGAGTAGGAGTCACCTATAGGTCCATTTGAACTTAAATGAATGCTAATTTCTATTTTTAAATATGAAATACAAGTTTTATTATTTCAAAGTCCTCAAGAAAGAACTACAGAGACAGTCTTTCATGGAGGCAGAAATTCTTTAACTAGGAAACGTTGGTTAAATAAATAAATAAAAGCTCACAGCTTTAGTATGTAAATCCATATCAATATATGACTTTTCTTTTTTGTTGTTGTTTAAGCTATGAAACCAGAGTTTCTTAGAAAAATAATATGACTTTTAGAAAAAATGTGTATTAACTATGGCATAAATGCCCCAAAGTGGGATTACTGAGTCATAGGGGAGCTCTATGTGGAATCTTTTGAGAAACTTCCATACTGCTTTCCAAAGTTGTTGAACAAGTTTACAGTCCCACCAACAATGCAGTAGGGTTCCCTTTTGGCCACATCCCCTCCAGCATCTGTTGTTACTAGATTTCTTGATTATAGCTATTCTAACTGGGGTGATGTGGAATCTCAATGTTGTTTTGATTAAGTTTTTAGCCCACTTATTTGTCAGGCAGTTGTTTCTTTGAGGATTTGTTGTTGGGGATTTAATTTTTTGAGTTCTAAGTATATTTTAGGTATGAGACCCTTGTCCATTGTATGGCTAGTAAAGATCTCCCAATCCGTTGGCTTTCTATTGATCTTGCTATGTCCTTTGCCATGCAGAAGCTCTGCAATTTCATGCAATCCCATTTGTCCACGCTTTCTTTGATTTGTTGTGTTTCTGGGTCTTTATTAAGGAGCCCTAGAGTTTCTCCTGATCCTGTAATGTTTTCAGGGTGTCTGCTTTGACTTCAGAGTCTTTGATCCATTTGGAGTTGATTCTGGTGCAGGATGATATAGAGGGATCTAGTTTAAGTTTTCTACAGGTGTTAAGCTGATTTTGCCAGCACCATTTACTGAGGAGGCTGTTTTTCTTCCATTCTATTTTTTAGCTACCTTATCAAAGATTAGGTGGCTATAAGTCTGTAGGTTCATTTCTGGGTCTTCAGTTCTATTTCATTGGTCTCAGGTCTGTTCTTGTGCCAGTACCAAGATGTTTGGATTACTATGGCTTTGTAGTAGAGTTTGAAGTTTGGTATTGATTCTTCCAACACTGTTCTTTCTGCTGAGGATTGTTTTTGCTATTTGGGGTCTTTTATTGTTCCATATGAATTTTGGGGTTGCCTCTTCTATTTCATTTAAGAATGAGGTTTGGATATTGGTAGGTATGGCATTGAATTTGTAGATAGCCTTTGGCAGTATTACCATTTCAATGATGTTAATCTTCCCAATCCAAGAGTATGGGAGGTTTTTCCACTTCCTTAGTTCTGCTTTTTAATTTGCTTTTTCAAGTTTTTAAAGTTTTCATCATACAGGTCCTTCACTTCTTTAGTTGATTTAACTCCTAGGTATTTCATTTTTTGTGGCGCTATTATAAAAGGAGTTGCTTTCCTGATTTCAGCCGCACTCTTCTCGTTATTGGCATACAGTAAAGCCATTGATAAATGCTCATTTATGCCAAATGCTTCTCATACACAGAACCTAACACATCTTTGCAGAATGAATGAATGAATAAATATTGTTATAGGAATGACTTTCCAAGAATTGTATGAATATGAAAGTCAGAAAAAGCTTGGTGACTAGAAGAATGAACAATGATTGTTGGGAAGCTACCCTTGAGCACAGGTCGTCTCTGGAGAAGGATGCCAAAATTTATGTTTGGAAAGGAAGAAATGTCTGTAGTCAACTCTCTGCCTTGCAAATCCTGAACTGATAGCATACAAGTAGTTCCAGCTACATATTAGTAGAAAAATCACTCTGATGAAAAAGATTTCCTAAATCAGTGCTATTATAATCATATTTTTGGAAAATCAGCTTGCATGGAAAAATAGGTTGATTGATCTAATTAAAGTTTGTTTTCAAAATTTTAACTTAAAAATGGTTGAGTTTAACATTTTTGGGCGTAGGAAATGAATGCACCATTGAAGTTCCTGAAAAATCATTGCTAGTACCTTCAATATTCTGTCTAGAATTTGGTAATCTTCAAGACTGGTTAGCAGACTAGCAGATTACTTGTATAATCAAAAGAAAAAAATCTTTGTTATTAAAAGGATGTAATTTGTTGGGGTTGCTTATGTTTTTTGGATACTATTTTTTGTACAATAAATAAATGTTTTATACCCTTTCTTGCTTGTCATTTTCTTCTTTCTTTAGGTTGGACAGGATTAGGTTGTAAGAAACATTCTATTTCTGTTCCTTTTTAAATTATTTTATTATCTTTAAATAGTTGAACAAAAGAGTTGCCATTAAACAAAACAGTTTTATCAATATCATCCCTTGCAATATACTCTTGTATTAGTTTCAACCCACAATCCTCACTTTTCCTTTTTTTTTGGGTGGGGGGGGAGGTCCAGTCATGGAGCCTGTACTCTGGGCCTAGGCACTGTCCCTCAGCTCTTCAGCTCAAGGCTAGTGCCCTACCACTTGAGCCACAGCACCACTTCTGGCTTTTTTATTTTTGCTTATGTGGTGCTGAGGAATCAAACTCAGGCCTCATGCATGCAAGGCAAGCACTCTACCACTGAGCCACCTTCCCAGCCCCTTCACTTTTCCTTTTTATTTTGTCAGTTGTGGGGCTTCATTCTCTCCCCTTCTCCTCTTTATCCACTCTTTCCCTTCTTGTGTGGCCTTCATACCCTTGCCGAATGAGTCATAGATTTCTCAAATCTTTATCTTGCACCAAAATATGGAGTATGCTACATTTTACTTTTCACTAGGATTTTCATGGTGATAATTGCCTATTTCTAATTTATCCCTGGGTGAAGTAGACATGTTGTTGCAGAAGAGGCTCAATCTATTTGTGCTGTAACCTCAATGTATAATGTCCGAGTCCCTAAGAATTCATGTCTCTGAATATATTTACGATATGGATGTACAATATAATTGGCTCGAAATACGTGGGGGCATTAACTAAAATGTTTTCAAGTAGGCTTTTATCTGAAAATGTTCTTTGATTATATGGTGACTGCAATGGACAGTATAACAATAAAGATGCTGTCATTACAGTTCCTTAAGTACTGGCAAATAATTAGAGAGATGGGACTTCTTACATGGATATCACTTGTAAAAAGGAAGAATGAATGTATAGTTGATGTTTAGAGAAGGCTTTCAAGCTCTCTGTTTAACTTTGTATTTGACCTGCTAGTTTATTTTCCCTAAACCCTTCAAATGAGAGTACAGTCTGGCTGGCATCTTGGTTTTCTCCTTGTACGGCCCTGCACAGTGAACCAAGTTGGTCAATGCCAGACTTTTGATCTTCTGAACTCTGAGATACTTGTTGTGTTAAGTCATTGCATTAATGATCATTTCTTATGCAGCAGTAGAAAATTAGTAGCTTGTTAGGAACTCTTTTTTTGCTAGGAACCTTTATAATTAAATATGGTTATTGAAAACTGAAGAAATAAGTAAAACAGAATATCCATAGCTTTGAAATGAGCTAAAAACAGAAATGGAATTTAATATCAACCCAACAGAAGTTAGGGAAGGAAAACTATAAAGAAAATTTAGGAGCTACAAAATGAAACAGAAACATATCAGTAGTAAGAGAACTGAGAATCTCTCTTAGCTTATAACATTAAATAGATAAAAAATGAATAAAGATTAAAAGAACTAAGAAGTTCTAGATACAATACTAGAACACCTGTATCACTTGTATCACTTTACTTAGCTGTTTTCAGAAATTATATTAGGATCAATTAGAGTCAAGATTAGAATAGTGAAAGAAAATTAATACAAACAAATTATATGCCTAACCTTTATTGACCACTTGCTCTTTAGATTTTTACATTCTTTACATATATTAACTCTCTTAAAACACAAATTCCATATAATATAAGAACCTTGAATATTCCATTGTATAGATGAGAATAGTAAAGTATGACTAAGATATTTGTCCTCTGTCCTGAAAACATAGCTAAGCTGATACTAGTCATGTGATTCAAGTAGTCACCTGACTTAGAAGTGTAGTGGAAACTTGGCTATTTCCAAATTCTGTGACTTTGGCCAAATTGAATATTCTAGGCCCTCATTCTTTACCTGAGTCTTATCTTCATAATTCAGTAAGATATGGCATGCTATCATTTAGTAAGTGCTTAATAAAATTATTAATTAGTATTATCTCAGTTATGTTGTACACATATCCAAACAGCTGCCAATTCTTACCACGCATGGATCCATTCTTTTCTCAGGTGAAAGCATATGGAACAATATGGCACTCCATAAGAAATACTGGAAACAAGACTGATGATAGCGTCATTATAGTGTTCCAGAAACACCACTGAAGTATTTTTGGACAAAATCTGTAAATAGACAGAAAATGTGTGACTGGATTTCCTCTTAAATTAGTGAGATGTTCAACAGTTCTTGTCAGTGAAAGTGTACTATGGAATTTTGGAAATATGCTTCAGATATTGAAATAGCCTGTTCAAAATAAGATAGACCATAGCTTGTGCACAACTATACATATACATACATATATATATATATATATATATATATATATATATATATTTGGCTTAAACGGAGTATACAGACTAAATAATATTTCAATATTTTCTCTTATACTATTTTATAATGCTTTTATATATCTTTATATTGTACTTAGACAACCTTTTTGCTATCTCCAATTTTGTCCTGCAGAAGCCTCAAACTCAATAAAAAATTAATTTGTCTCACCCTCCTTCCTTCTATATTTGGCCTCTACTGAGCAGTAACTACCTTGTGACCTATCTGAGCAATTTCTTGGCTCTTTCCATTTCCCTGTTCTTGGGAATAAATCCTCAAAGTAGCATGAACTCAGAATTCACCTCATTCTTTACAGCTTGAGGCCTCTTTACTCTTTAATCTGAACTAATCAGACAGCATTTAATTATCTCACAGTTTGAATCTTTCTTTGCCTCCATCATTTTTATAGCATTCATTGATGGTTAACCTTTCACAAGCTGGTTTTCAACCTGTCTCAGCAGGAGAGTATGATGTATGGCATTGTAACACATCAGTTTAACAGAGTGGCTAGAATGATGGAGAGTATTTCATCTTTATCAAGGCCTAAAATGTGATTGAGCCTAGAAGAATACATTTTATCCATGATCTTGTGATGCTGATTTTTAAAGGGACAAATATTTTTAAAGGCTCAGAGGACAAATGAGTAATAAAACTGGCATGCATTTTAGTGTTGTTCTAGAGTTTGTGGCATATGTTTGAATTAGCCATAGAAGCGTTTTTGAGCTGGTAAAAGAAATAATGAGTTGCTCTCAGTCTTGGAAGTGAGTTCTCTGACATGGCTGAGGCTGTCTGATGACTAACTTTCTAAGCTTAATTTTTTATTGCTGGTGTGTGTTCCTAGAAGTGTGTTTCTTGAAATGGGTTCATTAAACAGGCTTAAAATTAGTTCTGCATTTATTCCTTTATATGCCCATAGATTTGCCATGGATGGGTTAGAAAGTTTATGATAATCACCTCTCAGTTTATCTGTTACTGTAGTCACTGTTCAGTAGCTTTATTTTTCTAGAAGTATATGAGATTTTTATTCTTACCTATTAAAGAACTTCTCATCTTTTCCATTTAATTTTTTATTTGATTGTCTACCTTTACCACTACTATGCAAACTCTGAGTTCAAGGAATAGTTATCTCCTTTCAGTTTATCTTGGCATCCAGAAAAATTCCTGGCATGTCATAGCTCACTCCATAAACCTTGTTGAGTGAATAAACTAAAATGGTCCACATTGTTTTCTTAAATTTGTCATCATTGACATTTTGGGTGAAGTAACTATTAGTTGTATGTCTGTCTTTTGCGTTAAAGGACAATTTGTGGTATTAATCATCTACCTAGCAGATGTCAGAAGTTATTTCTCAGTTGTGACCACAAAAACAGATAGAATGGCTCTTAAATAGCTCTACCCAGAGTGACACACATTGCTTTACTAATATTTCATTGATAATAGCAAGTGACCCAGGCAGCCTTTTCTATCCTAAATGAACAGAGATTTTTCGGCTCAGGCAAGGAAAGACAGTCTTCTGTGGAGAGACATCACTGTCTGCTGTCAAACATGTCCTGCTGCTTCCTTCTGAGCCCACATAAGACTTACCCTTATTAGCTTGGTTGTACTCTTGATATTACAGATGGTTTATTTATTTGGTTTTTTGTTTTTTATTGTAAAAATAGAGTACAGAAGGGTTACAGTTACATGAGTAAGGTAATAAATACATTTCCTATTGAGCATTGTTACCTTCTTTGTTTTTCCTCCACCATCTCTTCCTCCCCACCCCGTGCCACGTCCCACCCCAAGTTGTAAAGTTCATTTGCAACATAGTGTCTTGTACATCTCATTGTTACAATGGGTCAACCTCTATCCATATTTCAGCATTTGTTATTTCCCTTCACCTTCCCAAATTAGAAAAATGTATATACAAGATGCATGGCACTGAAATCAAATACCATGAAAACAGGGGTTATACTATGGGGGAAGAGCATACAAAAGAAACAAAAAAATCACATAGTACATTATAAGTACACTATAAACAATAGCAAGAAAGAAAAAAAAACCGTTGTGTCCCTATCTTGAGGTTCATTTCACTTAGCATCATCTTATATGGCCATATGTACATAGCTTTTGACCTTTTCTGCTTGTCCTAGACATATACTAGTTATTACAAATAAGGGGAACCTATTTTTCTTTGGGCCTTTCTTACTTCACTTAATATAATTATTTCCAAGTCTTTCCATTTCCAACAAATGGGGCAGTATCATTCTTTCTGATGAAGGCATAGAATTCCATTGTGTGTGTGTGTGTGTGTGCGTGTGTGTGTGTGTGTGTGTGTGTGTGTGTGTGTGTGTGTGTATCACATTATCTTGATCCATTCATCTACTGAGTGGCATCTGGATTGGCTCCATATCTTAACTATGGTAAATAATGCAATAAACATAGTTGTGCTGGTAGCTTTAGTATGGCCTTGTTTGTGATCATTTGGGTAAATGCCCAAAAATGAGATTGCTGGGTCATAGGGGAGCTCTATGTGGAATCTTTGAGGAACATCCATACTGCTTTCCAAAGTGGTCGAACAAGTTTACACTCCCACCAACAATGCAGTAGGGTTCCCTTGTGTCCACATCCCCTCCAGCATCTGTTGTTATTAGATTTCTTGATTATAGCCATTCTATTTTGTTTGTTTTTCTGAAGAAGATTTTTATTTTTTGCCAGTCCCAAGGCTTGAACTCAGGACTTGGACACTGTCCCTGAGCTTATTTCGCTCAAGGCTAGCACTCTACCACTTGAGCCACAGAACCCCTTCCAGCTTTTTCTGTTTATATGATACTGAGGAATCGAACCCAGGGTCTCATGAATACTATGGACACATTCTACCACTAAGCCACATTCCCAGATTTTTATCTTAACCATGCTTTGTAGCTATATGCAAGAAATGTTGAGATTTTTGGCTTTGGTTCATTGGAGGTGTTTTAAATTATAAATAATATAAGAAAGGATCAATCTGGATAATCCAGCTTTGTGGATTTTCTTTGAGCTTACCTGAGAAGGAGAATATAAATAGTTGTCTCTTGTGCATGTAACAGGCTTCTAGATATTTGGGTAGCCCACTTATATCACTCATTTCTTTCAGTGGGAAAATTGAGCAACACATCAGCATAGTGAATAGTCAAAGGCATCAGTCAGTGTTATAAAAATACCATTATTTTCATTAGTTCAGAAGTAGCATCTTAAATACACATGTGCCTCAATATGTGTAGACTTGGTATCTTACATGGTACCTTTTATGTCTAAGACTATCGTCTTTGGCATTTTGCACTTCCAAACTCATTCTTGACCAAATGAAGAGTAAGGAAGCAGGAACAGACCAGAGAATGCAAAAGAACTTGTAGGGGTCTGATCTTAAAGTAGCATAAATGGCTTCTAGCCACGTTCACTAGCCATGATTGATCTTATATTTCCAAATAAATTTCCTGGGAAGTTGGGAGATAGTCTCTTGTGTATCAAGGAAGGAAGAAGAGACAAATTAGGACATAGCTAGCCTGTCTCACAGAAATCAAGTAGAAGTCTTTCTTCCCAAAGTAATGAAAGTAACTTTTAAGGTTTTAAAATTAACAGTTTGTGTCTTATAATTCTATGCCATTACATATTTTCTTTAAATCTTTTTTTTTTTTTTTTTTTTTTTGTCGGTCATGGGGTTTTAACTCGGGTCCTGGGCGCTGTCCTTGAGCTATTTTTGCTCAGGGCTAGTACTCTACCACTTTAAGCCACAGTACTACTTCTTTTTATCCTTGAGTATTATCAAATAAACTGCCAGTAAGGGATCATATTTTAGCTGAATCAAATGTAGAGAAGGTCTTTAGCAAGGCTAAGATCCCATTGTATCAATAAATAGTTTTCTGTGTTGTCAGAAATTTAACACTAACTTGCTTATGCAAAGAGATGAATAGAGGGATGGGAAGAAAGGAAGGAAAGGAAGGAAAGGAAGGAAATGTGTGTGTGTGTGTGTGTGTGTGTGTGTTTGAGGAGGTGGTGCTTCAGGCAAAGCAGGACACCCAGGAAGAAACATAATGTCATTAGACTTATATTTCTCTATTCATTTCTTTTTTTGGGGGGGGGTCGGTCATGGGACTTGAACTCTGGGCCTGGGTGCTGTCCCTCAGCTCTTCAGCTCAAGGCTAGCGCTCTACCACTTGAGCTACAGCGCCACTTCTGGTTTTCTGGTGGTTTATTGGAGATAGGAGTCTCAGGGTCTCTCCTGCCCGGGCTGGCTTTGAACCGGGATCCTCAGATCTCAGCCTCCTGAGTAGTTAGGATTACAGGCGTGAGCCACCAGCGCCCGGCTTTCTCTATTCATTTCTTGGACTCTATTCATGTTTTGGTCATGTTCATGCCATGTACTACTATCTTGATAATCCTGGGGAAGAGTGTATTTGTCATTAGATTTAACATAAATTTCTTGAGGCGAAAACTGTATGGGTTGAATCATGTGCCCTGGGTATTTTGTGTTGAATATTTTATTTAAAGTATCAGAAATTTTTAGTTGAGAATGTCATGCATGGTCATTAGTTAGCCACTTTAAATTCACATCCAGCATGCATAACATTCATTTTAGCTGGAACTGGACAGAATTGGCCTTGTCAGAGAATTAACACTACCTGTCCTCTTCGATCAATACCAAATACACCTTAAACCAGAAAGTTAAAAGAAAATTAGCATGGAAACCTTTAGCAGGGTGGTTTTTAAAGCTAGGAACATTGAAAAATGTTCTAAAACACTGATGAGGCCAATAGGTCTTTTATTTGAGCAATGTCTATATACAAAGTTTTGTTGTAATTTCAAGGAATTCCAAGCCCATGCTGACTATTCTAAAAACACCACAGATTCCAGCTTATAAAATCTGAACTACATAACAGAAATACAGGGGAAAGAGTGTTACGTCATGTTCAGGTTGTGGCACTCCTGGAGAGGAACCTCTGAGCTTAACCTACTCCAATGCAATTCTACAAAATGTTTACAGTTTAGTTGAGCTCAGGGAATTTGTTTCAGTTAAATGGGAGTGTTCTTTTGGAGTGTGGCTCAAAGAGCCTGATAGCCAAGGCCAACCACATTAACAGCTGTCATATACAAGTCTGACTTAATAGGAAGATGGTATACTCAACTGTTAGATCTAAAGAGGTGTTAATTATTTAATTTTCCCTCCCTAAGTGGAGGAACTATCCTCAAACTTCAGCCAGTTTCAGAATGGCTCTGAACACAGAACACAGTAGAAATGATGCTGTTCAAGCTTCAGGCCTGGGACATGAAAAAAAATTCTTGTTTCCTCTTTCTTGGAAGACCCTTGGAAGCCAGTTGTTCTGTCAGACATCTGACTACCCTGAGATGGCCACACTGTGACAGACCAATATATGAGGGGGCCTAGACGATGAGAGGTCATGTGGGAAGAGAGACAGGCCAAGGACCAAGGGCATAGTGAACACATGCGTGGAGAAGTTATTCTCATATGGGATCATCCATCTTCCTCTCAAACAACACTACCTGGATCTGACACAAACTGCTGGACAGAGTCCTTCCAATACTCCTGAACCAGAAGGCCCAGGTGCAAATTTGACTCTATTCAAAGCTACTGAATTTTTACATAATAATAGATGAAAATAGATCCACCTAACTCATAAGTTTAGCTGTGAAGGAATTTAGGTATATTTATAGTTAATATGGCATAATGTAAAGAGGAAACTGGCATTATTTTGATCATTGAACATTGACCATTTGCATAATAAAAAAACATGCCCAGCTTCTGGGAAAATGTACCAATCTGAGCATCAAAACTCTCATCATGTTCAGTGATGGACCACTAACTACAACACTTCCTCTCTAAATGACTCCAGCTGTGTGCTCATCACACACAGCACTCCCTGCTGTGGGGCTGTTTGCTGCACCGGATCCACAGGTCTTTATTTAGGTCTTGTCATATTGGAACACACAAAACCGAGAGACTGCGTTTTCAAAAGATTTCTCTGTTCTAATTATGAGAAATAAGGCATATAAATGTAACACAAGAAGAAAATAACACTTCCTAAGACAAACAACTTCTAAAATGTGTATGACGGGTCATAAACACTTTGCAGGTTGACTGAGTCCATAGTTATAATATAATAGCAGTTATGCTTTATAGGAATTATAAGTACAGATTTAGAATGAGGAACAGAAGAGAAGGTAGAATTGATGTAAATAAATGAAGTTTCACTTTACATTATACAAGAAATGTTGACCTGTGTGTGTGCGCGTGCGCTTGTGTGCATGCTGCTACCAGGGCTTAAATTTAGGTCCCAGGACCTTGTGCTCTGGCTTGGCTTTTTCACTCATAACTAGCACTCTACCACTTGAGCAAGGCCTCCGGCCCTGCTATTTTCTGATTAATTGGAGTCTTACAGACTTGTCTGCCTGGGCAGCTTCCAGCCACTCAGGAGGCTGAGATTTGAAGATGGTGGTTCAAAGCCAGCCTGGACAGGAAAGTCTGTGAGATTCTTATCTCCAATTAACAACAGAAAACCCCTGTAATCCTAGTTCTCGCCTGTAATCCTGTCTCTCATATGCAGGTTATGTGGCCAATTATTTTGGTCAAGCTTAATCTCTGGAGGCTGAGATCTGAAGATCATGGTTCAAAGCCAGGTGGGGCAGGAAAGTCCACGAGACTCTTGTCTCCAATAAACTACCAGAAAACCGGAAGTGGTGCTGTAGCTCAGGCGGTAGAGTGCTTGCCTTGAGCTGAAGAGCACAAGGACAGCGACCAAGCCCAAAGTTCAAGCCCCACGGCCAGGCCAACAACAACAACAACAAAGATTAGTCTTGTCCACATAAGGCCCCAGTTCTGAGGGACAGAAGGCTGCACACGGTCTTGCCAGGCTCCCAGAGGCATTTTGCAGCAGGCATTTAGCGTACAATTGAGGGAGCTCAGATCTAAGCAGGATATGTGACTTTTCCATTCCTCATCAATGATATAAAGCATACAGTTAGGTCAATAGCCTGAATGCAATGTACTATTCTGCCCACTGTGAACTGCTCTATAAAACCTACCCATCTCACCAGATGCATCTTATAGAGAAGGGAGATTCAAGTCTCTGTCCTAGATACATAGGCCAGTCCAACTTATTCTGGCTTTCATTATGCAGCTTTTAAGCCATAATTTTTCAGCTCTATAGATAATTTGGGAAAATTACTCCAGCAAACAATTCTACCAAGCCATGTTTGGAGGTCAGAAAATTGCTATGTAAAGTCAGAGCAAATTGTTTTTCTATGTGACATTTCTTCTGACTGTACTAAGATGCTTATTGTGTTATTAAACCATACATTTCTGTTGGTAGGCAGCCATAGATAAAGGAGAAGAAAGATTTCTATTGATTGCTCAGAAATAATATTGTAATAACTTTCCCTTCTAACTGAAATACAGGTCTGAAGAGAACAGAATGAAACAAAAGATCTGGCAGGAGGTAATGACAAATGAAAAGGAAAATTTCAGTGTGCTATTTCTGTGTGAAAGAAATAGATTAAATTATTCAGGGGATAGCTCTATAATAAATTTCTTGATGCTTATTTCAATATATGGAAGAGTTAAGTTATCCATTTTAAAGTTTCCATTTAGACAGAATTTGTATATGCTGACTGGTTAGACTAATCGTTAGTAACTTAATTGAGGGTATTGGTAAGTTTAGCTAATTTAGGATTAGAACTGAATTCCAAATAAAAATAGATATTTTTTCTTTCCCTAAGAATACTATTCCAAAGTCCTAGTACTTTTAAAGGATGGCTTCTGTTTATTGAATATAGTCATCATAAAAATACTCCAAGCCAAGACAGATTGGACACATTGAGAAACGGAATGTGGATTAAGTAGTAAGCCAAGTCCCTCATATGCAGGTTATGTGGCCAAATATTTTGGTCAAGCTTAATCTCAACTTCCTCTTTCAAAAATCTTAAAGTATCTTAATTTTTTTCTGTACAACTCATTGTCTGGTAAGAGCCACATTATTAGTATATACCCATTCAGGAGAAAATACTATCAACAACAAATGCTATAGAAAGTTAAGGTATTAAGGCAGGATAAGGAGGATAAAGACAAAAGGAATATTTTGTTTGTGAACATCAAGATATTTTATTTCTAAAACAGCTTTGAAAATTTCAAAGATACTATAAAATAATTGGGTAAAAAAATCTGGATCTGGTAAGTGTAAACACTCAAACAGGAAGTCCTCAAGTGGTTTTTAATCCCTGGTAGGGGATGGGAAAGAGGCAGAAGTAATGAGAGAAAACACAGACTAAAGACTTAGAAATACAAAGTTCATGTAACAATTCTGGGAGCAAATCTATAAAACATTGTCCTACATCTCAGTACTAGTACTGATTCAATGGTGTTGTCCATTACTAAGTGCCAGGTAATTTTATATTATATCATGGTTTAGGTTGACAAATATTACTTTGTAGAGTGCAAGATGATACTTTGCTACATGTATGTATTGTGGAATGATTAAGCTATTAACATTATCTGTCATCTTACATACAATTTTTAATTGTGGTGAAAGCATTTAATATCTATGAATATAGGAATTTTGAGGTCTTAACATATTATTGCTGTTATTATTATTACAGTAAATAAAATTGATTAATTGCTGAGCAATAAAACTTATTCCTCTGTCTAAAACTTTGCATTTTTTGTTTCTCTTGCTTTTTTATTTTTTAATTTTTTTATTGTGAGAATACCATACAGAGGGGTTATAATTACATGGGCAAGATAATGAGTACGTTTCTTATTAAACATTGTTGCCTCCTCTTTGTTTCCCCTTCCCATCCCTTCCCGTACCCCCCCCACCACCAAAGTTGTAAAGTTCGTTTTTCGACATAACGACTTGTATATCTCATTGTTGCAATGGGCCCACCTGTATCACTGTTTAAATGATTTGTTTTTTCCCTTCCCCTTCACAAATTATACCAACATCAAATACAGTGAAAGCATAGGTTATATCGTGGGGGAGGGACATACAAAGCAACAAAGAAATCATCTTATAAATACGTTAGAAACAATTGCATGAAAGGAAAAAAAAACCCCAAAATTTGAATACTTATCTTGGGGTTCATTCCCTTAACATCAACTTATCTGACCTTTTCTGCTTGACTCAAACATATACTAGTTATTGCAAACAAGGGAAACCATGTGACCTATGTTTCTTTGGGCCTGGCTTACTTCACTTAATATAATTTTTTCCAAGTTTTTCCATTTCCTAACAAATGGGGCAATGTCATTCTTTCTGATGGAGGCATAGAATTCCATTGTGTATATATACCACATTTTCTTGATCCATTCATCTACTGAGGAGCATCTGGGTTGGTTCCATATTTTAGCTATGGTAAATAATGCTACAACAAACATAGTCATGCTGGTAGCTTTAGTATGGTTTTGTTTGTGATCATTTGGGTAAATGCCCAAAAGTGGGATTGCTTAGTCATAGGGGAGCTCTATGTGGAGTCTTTTGAGGAACCTCCATACTACTTTCCAAAGTGGGTGAACAAGTTTACACTCCCACCAACAATGCAGTAAGGTTCCCTTCTGCATCCCCTCCAGCATCCATTGTTATTAGAGTTCTTGATTAGAGCCATTCTAACTGGGTGAGGTGGTATCTCAATGTTGTTTTGATTTGCATTTCTTTTATGGCTAGAGAGCTTGAGCATTTCTTCATGTGTCTATTGGCCATCCTTCTTTCCTCTTCAGAGAAGTTTCTCTTTAAGTCTTTAGCCCACTTAGTTATTGGGCAGTTGTTTCTTTGAAGATTTGTTGTTGGGTGATTTAATTTTTTAAGTTCCAGGTATATTTTAGATATTAGACCCTTGTCTGTTGTATGGCTAGTGAAGATCTTCTCCCAATCTGGGGGCTTTCTATTGATCTTGCTAGCTATGTTCTTTGCCATGCAGAAGCTCTGCAATTTCATGCAATCCCATTTGTCTAACCTTTCTTTGATTTGTTGTGTTTCTGGGTCTCTATTAAGAAAATTTTGGTCTGTGCCAAGGAAACCTAGGGTTTCTCCTATTCCATCCTGTTATGTTTTCAGAATGTCTGCTTTGACTCTGAGGTCTTTGATCCATTTGGAGTTGATTCTGGTGCAGGGTGATATATAAGGATCTAGCTTTAGTTTTCTGCAAGTAGTTAACCAATTTTGCCAGCACCATTTACTGAAGAGGCTGTCTTTCTTCCATTCTATATTTTTAGCTCCCTTATCAAAGATTAGATGGCTATAGGTCTGTGGGTTCATTTCTGGGTTTTCAATTCTATTCCATTTGTCCTGAGGTCTGTTCTTGTGCCAGTACCAAGCTGTTTTGATTACTATGGCTTTGTAGTAGAGTTTGAAATTTGGTATTGATATTCCTCCAACAGTGTTCTTTCTGCTGAGGATTGTTTTTGCTATTCGGGCCCTTTTATTATTCCATATGAATTTTTGGATTGCCTCTTCTATATCCTTGAGAATGAGGTTGGAATATTGATAGGTATCACATTGAATTTGTAGATAGCCTTGGGAAGTATTGCCATTTTCACGATGTTGATCTTTCCAATCCAGGAGCATGAGAGTTTTTGCCACTTAAAAAGTTCTGTTTTGATTTCTTTTTTCAGGTTTTAAAGTTTTCCTTTAGAAGTCCTTCACTTCTTTGGTTAAGTTAATTCCCAGGTATTTTATTTTTTATGGGGCTATTCCAAATGGAGTTGCTTTCCTGATTTCAGCTACACTTTTCTCATTGTTAATATACTGAAAAGCCATTGATTTTTGAGGGTTAATTTTATACCCTGATACTTTGCCAAAGTTTTGAATCAGCTTGAGTAATTTGGGATCTGAGTCCATGGGATTCTTTAAATACAAGATCATGTCATCTGCAAAGAGAGTTCTACATCTTCTTTCCCTATTTGGATCCCCTTTATGTTTGCATCTTGTCTTATTGCTGTAGCTAGGCATTCTAATACTACATTGAAGAGCAGTGGGGAGAGTGGACATCCTTGTCTTGTTCCTGAGTTTAGAGGAAATGGCTTTAGTTTTTCACCATTGAGTGTAATACTGGCTGTAGGTTTGTCATATACAGCCTTTATTGTATTGAGGAAGGTTCCATGGATTCCTAATTTTTCCAGAATCTTCATCATAAAGGGGTGTTGGATCTTGTCAAATGCTTTTTCTGCATCTATTGAGATAACCATTGGTTCTTATCCTTGCTCTTACTTATGTGAACTTTGCATCTTTTATCTGACATCTCTCCAGTGGTCTTCCCAGGCTGCCAACTCCAACATCTGACAATCCTTATTCTATTGTCTACTTTTGTGGTTACCTTTTGATAAAATTCCACATCTATGCATAATCACATATTTATCTGCATGTGCTTGCTTTACTTCATTTAGTATAGCATCTTCTAGATTCATCAATGTTTTTGTAAATGACATAATTTCTTCTTTTTTGAGGTCAGATAGCATTTCATTGTATACAGATACCACATTTTCTTCTATCAGTTCATCCACTGAGGGACATTTAGACAATTTCATGTCTTGGCTACTGTGGCTACCACTGCAACTAACATGGCAGATATTTTTTTCAGCACACTGATTCCTGTTACTCCAAGTTATTCACTTTGACTTTCCATTCACCAGGACTGTTCCCCATTCTTCAACAACAGACACAAACCTTTACTAACCATTTAATGAATATGTTTTAAAGTGCTTATGCAGTGCTATCAGTTAACCCCAAACAACTTAAGCTAATGTACAGAGTGGTCTTTGTACAAACTGAGTACACAGATGCTTATGACAGTGTGGTGGAGCCACAGAAGAGAGATAAGTGTGTCCCAGTAGCTGAGAGATGAGGTGACCTTCGTGGCAGAGGCTGAGGACAGTAAAACCTAATGCACAGGTAGGAAGAGAGATAAATTAAGACTCAAAGTATCTGAGTACCAGGGCAGGCCATGGTGGAGGCAAGGTGAGCCCGTAAGTCTCAGGAATTGGAATTCCCTTATCATAAGGACAGATCATGCCCCCAAATTCCAGAGCTTCAACAGTTCATCAGGCCCTCATTAGAGAGATGAGCAGACATAACCTAAATCCAATGAACCCAGCAGAGAAGAACAAGAGTTCTCTAACTGAAAGCTTCACTTTAAGCTCAGGTTTCATTATGGGAGATGCTGTGGAGGGAGGGGTGGATAATTTGAAAGGACAGAGCATCCTTGCTAGGAAATTTGAGCTAACCATATTTACCCAAAAGGTTAAATTAATCCAATAAAATTAAAAGTTCTACCAGCATACAGACAATGATATTGAGGAATTAGTAGAGATTTACTTCTGCTTAGTAGCTGGTGAGGAGTGTTTAGAATCTTTTCATATACTGCAAGTTTAAAATAAATATTTGCTGACATGCTGATAAAGCGGCTCAAAATGAATTTCTAGAGCTAGATAGAAACCAATTATTTTTGTTCACAGCCACAGAGACAAAACTCTTGAGAAACTTTTTATCTTCTCAACTATCACATCCTCTTAAAGTCAATGCCAGGTGATTCTTTCTGACATGGGGCAGAAAGCATTTCTATACAGCAAATTGACCCTTGAATTACCTGTAGATTCAGTTTTACAATACCAGATATCTCTCATATCATAGTACTTAAATTATTTTATAAAATGAACGGTGAAAATTCTTAAGAATTAAAATTAAGAAGGCAGAAAAGATGAATACTTTTGATATAACTAAAAAAAGATGCACTTACTTTGTCCCTGAGATTCTATTTTCCATATGTGAGTAATTACTTTGCTTTTCTGGAGATATTCCACAACTCAGATGTTTAAGTGCTACATACAATTCATATTAAATCAGAGCAGTTTGGATCTTCACTTCTAACAAAATTTCCCATGACAAATCTGCTATCACGTGGCATGATTATAGAAGTAACTCGAGCCCTTGAGGTTTATATTTATTTACTGTTTCCCTGGGTATTTAAGCCTTATTTGATGCCTCCCCATCCTTCAGATGCTAAAACTTATTAGTAGTGCTATTCTATCTGCAATTATTGAAGCCAGTCTGGAATTGCTAGAGAATATATATTAAACATTAAAATGATTTCCAACCAGCTATGGTATTATATGAGTATAATCCCAGTATTTGGAAGGTTGAAAAATAAAGATCTTCAGTTCCAGGAGGACTGTGAGTTCCAGGCCACTCTGGGAAGTGAGACCTTTGTCTCAAACATAAAAGATAGGTTAACTTG
Source organism: Dipodomys merriami (assembly GCF_024711535.1). Classification (NCBI taxonomy): domain Eukaryota; kingdom Metazoa; phylum Chordata; class Mammalia; order Rodentia; family Heteromyidae; genus Dipodomys; species Dipodomys merriami. The sequence goes on from NW_027202271.1 coordinate 25,478,042, forward strand.
GTTACCATAAATCATGTAATTCTCTACCCTGGTTACACATGAGATCACCTTTTTGTGAAATTACAGATGGTTACAATTGGTAGCTGGGATTGAGAGCATTGATCAAATGAAAATAGAAAAAATTGAGGAGTCGCTGAGTTACAGGGGAAGATAAAACTTGTTTTGTTCCTTTGTTTTGTGTATCTTCTTTAGTCTATGTCCTTCCCTTTGCTCCACTAGGATTTTGGTTGAATAGCACTATTCCAGTGTGTGTCTTGCTGTTGTGTATATATTTTGTTGGGGACAGATGAAAAGATTGAAGGTGAAAGAATGTTGCAATGAATGGACAAAATATCACAATGGCCAACTAGTATAGACTGAAGACTCTGTCTCCCTCAACACTTGATGATTTCAAAGTGATAGGACATTTATGCAAATGGTAAGAATTAAATATAAAATTAAAACACTGAAGATAGCTCTATCCTAGGAGATGGCAGAGGAAAGGCATCCTCCTGGAAGAGGACACTATGGTCCTAGACTGCAAAGCAAAAGCTTTTAGAGATGTTCTCTTTCAGAACTTCAATATGGTCCTGGACAGAGCAGAGTGCTGCAAATGGAGAGTAGAAAAGTAGCTACCTAGGGTGGTAGGAATAGCATCAGGAAAGCACCACAGCCTAACTGGGGCATGTAGGTGTATCTATACCCCAAGTCCCTGAATATCACCTCAGCCACAGCCTAACTGGGGCATGCAGGTGTATCTATACCCCAAGTCCCTGAATATCACCTCAGCACATTATGGTGATGGCATTAAAGATATAGGAAGACTCTCTGAGGGAAATCTGTTCCACCTGCAGGGCCACTTAGAGAGTCTTGAGCAGTAGAGGAGCTAGGGACTGTGCTTTGTATTCATGTCCTTCGCCAGCCTGAGTGACCACTACCCTAAAGTAAACTGAATTTTTCTGAATAATCACCAGTCATATAAGGAGCATAGTATTCTCTAGTAATTTGTCTGTCTCCTTGTTATTCTTCCTCTTCCTTCCTTCCTTCCTTCCTTCCTTCCTTCCTTCCTTCCTTCCTTCCTTCCTTCCTTCCTTCCTTCCTTCTTCTATTCTTTCTCTGTGCATCTCTCTCTACATCTCCCATGTCTTTCATGGTAGTAGGGCCTTGTGTTTGCTTGACTGGCACTCTATCATTTGAATTATGCCTCTATCCTCACTGTTTTTCTGGTTATTTGTAGACTTAAATGGACTTCTCTATCTGGGTTGGCCTGGACCATCATTCTTTGACTCTCAGCCTCATGAACACAGTTGTGAATCAGTTGTGTGCAGCAGGAACACACAGCTTACTAAAGACAAGATTACAAATGATTTTTTTTTGCTAGATTAGGAAGAATTATCAAAACAACCAAACAGAAACATAACCCCTATTTAAAAATTTGTTTTTATTTCTTCCCCTCCACAATTACACCAACATCAAATACAATGAAAACAGGAATTATACTGTGGGGAAGGGACATACAAAACAACAAAAAAATCATCTTATCAGTATGTTAGAAACAATAGCAAGAAACAAAAAACATTTGATTCCTCATCTTGGGGTTCATTTCACCTAACATCAACTTATCTGACCGTTTCTGCTTGACTCAGACATATACTAATAATTGCAAACAAGGGAAACCATGGGACTTATGTTTCCTTGGACCTGACTTATTTCACTTAATATAATTTTTTTCAAGTCTTTCCATTTCCTAACAAATGGGGCAATGTCATTCTTTCTGATGGAGGCATAGAATTCCATTCTGTGTATATACCACATTTTCTTGATCCATTCATCTACTGAGGGGCATCTGGGTTGGTTCCATATCCTAGCTATGGTAAATAATGCTACAACAAACATAGTTGTGCTGGTAGCTTTGGTATGGTCTTGTTTGTCATCATTTGGGTAAATGCCCAAAAGTGGGTTTGCTCAGTCATAGGGGAGCTGTATGTGGAGTCTTTTGAGGAACCTCCACACTACTTTCCAAAGTGGGTGAACAAGTTTACACTCCCACCAACAATGCAGTAAGGTTCCCTTCTGTCCACATCCCCTCCAGCATCTGTTATTAGAGTTCTTGATTAGAGCCATTCTAACTGGGGTGAGGTGATATCTCAGTGTTGTTTTGATTTGCATTTCTTTTATGGCTAGGGAGGTTGAACATTTCTTCATGTGTCTATTGGCCATCCTTCTTTCCTCTTCAGAGAAGTTTCTCTTTAAGTCTTTAGCCCACTTAGTTATTGGGCAGTTGTTTCTTTGAGGATTTCTTGTTGGGGAATTTAATTTTTTGAGTTTCAAGTATATTTTAGATATGAGGCCCTTGTCCATTGTATGGCTAGTGAAGATCTTCTCCCAGTCCATGGGTTTTCTATTGATCTTGCTAGCTATGTCCTTTGCCATGCAGAAGCTCTGCAACTTTATGCAGTCCCATTTGTCCAACCTTTCTTTGATTTGTTGTGTTTCTGGGTCTCTATTAAGAAAATTTTGGCCTCTGCCAAGGAGACCTAGGGTTTCTCCTATTCTGTCCTGTAATGTTTTCAGGGTGTTTGCTTTGACTGCGAGGTTTTTGATCCATTTGGAGTTGATTTAGGTGCAGGGTGATATATAAGGATCTAGCTTTAGTTTTCTACAAGTGATTAACCAGTTTTGCCAGCACCATTTATTGAAGAGGCTGCCTTTCTTCCATTCTATTTTTTAGCTCCCTTATCGAAGATTAGATGGCTGTAGGTCTGTGGGTTCATTTCTGGGTTTTCAATTCTATTCTGTTGGTCCTGAGATCTGTTCTTGTGCCAGTACCAAGCTGTTTTGATTACTATGACTTTGTCGTAAAGTTTGAAATTTGTTATCGATATTCCTCCAGCACTGTTCTTTCTGTTAAGGATTGTTTTTGCTATTTGGGACCTTTTATTATTCCATATGAATTTTTGGATTGACTCTTCTATTTCCTTCAAGAATGAGGTAGAAATATTGATAGGTATCGTATTGAATTTGTAGATCTGCTCAAAGATTTCTAAATGGCTTGAAAGAGAAGAAAAAACAATGCTCGACAAGAAATGTACTCATTTCCTTATCTAAGTAACTGTAGCTCTTCTGTACAGCATCTTTATAATATAATAATATTTTAAAGAAGAAAGAGAAGAAAAGAGAAAGTATTTTTCTAAGGGAGAGTCAACTAATAAGTGGGGACAGAAAAGCTTTAAAGATCAAAATACTATAAAATAATAATATAACATATATTCAGAAATTAAGAACCAAATTTTCCCATTATCAAATGCAATAAAAATCACAGAAAATTATTATGAAATTTCAAAACATTACAGAGGAAACTCAAAAGTTTCCAGAGAGAAAGAACAAAATAGAATAATATTGTTATAAAACTTTGGAACAGAAACACAGAAAAGAGAAAGATAAATGACTATATTTTCTAGGTGTTGAAAAGAAAATAACTTTGAAATTGAATTTTTTATCTTGTTAAGCAATAATTTAAGCATGAATTGCTATAAAGATATCCTCAAATACTCAAGCCTCAGAAAGTCTTCTACAAAAACATGAAAGCATTTTTTTGTGAAGTATAATAGCAGAGATAGAAAGTGACCCAAGAGGATCTTGGATTAAAGATGGAAAGACTAGGGCGGGTAAATAACTGAGAAAAACAACCATAGTTTAAAAAAAGATTGAGAACACAACCGTCCTTCCTTCCTTCCCTCCCTCCCTCCCTCCCTTCCTCCCTCCCTCCCTCTCTCCCTCCTTCCCTTCCTTCCTTCCTTCCTTCCTTCCTTCCTTCCTTCCTTCCTTCCTTCCTTCCTTCCTTCCTTCCTTCCTTCCTTCCTTTCTTCGTCATTCTCTCTCTCCTTCCTCCCTACTTCCCCCCTCTTTCTCTTTCTTCCTTTCATTAAAAAGATTTAGAGTCAGGGTCTTGCTATGTAACCAATGGTAGTCATGAACTCTCAATTCTCCTGCCTTAGCTTCCAAGTGCTAGAAGCATAGACATGTTTTATCATGCCGATGACATTGGAGAACTATCAGTGAGACTGAAATTGTTGAGAATCATAGTCATGAAAAAAGATGAAGCTTATCAAAGCTCTCAACTTCCTTGGGGAGAAGATGGAGTTTTTAAGGTTAAGAATGTGATATTCAAGTAAGTAGAAGAAAATATATTGCTAAAAGAAGGTAGGAAATTAGAAAACATCACCAACAGTAAATTTTTTAAAAATCACATTTCAGAATATCAAAGTAGTAATAATACCAAGTACAAATAGTGTATAAAAAGCAGAGGGGACTCAGAGTGTAACACAATGGTAGAGTACTTGTCTGATATGCAGAAGGCCTTGGGTCTGATACCCAGCAGCAAAACGAACAAGCAAGCAAAGGATCTTAAAAAATAAAACATGAGCATCAATGTAATATATTCTTAAAACAAGAAGTCCAGAAACATTGAAATAAACCTATTGAAAAAAGGAAAATATGAATAGCAATTTTCTGTCAAAGTAAAATTTGAGAGCTAAGTCATAAAACAAAGAGCCATTAATATTTAAAAGGAATAAAAATATATAAAACAATCATGGTACCATTAAAATACCTAAATAAAAACTACTGGAAGAAAAGGTAAAAATCAATAATTATGGTTAAGAGTTTATAAGAAACCATACAAAAATTATGCAACCTCCCAAATGTTTGCATAATGCATTGAGTTTGAACAGATAGAATGCTGCCTTGACATATTTTTTTGTTTTTTCTCTCTTGTCCACAAAGTGTGAGTCATGTACAATGCTATAAGGGAATAATAAACTCTAAAGAATTAGTATCTATTTTCAAGTAAATATTATTGGCCATGCAAAATGGGTAAATGTAGAGCAAAATGGAAAATTCTGTTTTTCAATATTAGAAAATTATTGAATCACAATGAATTTTCACTATATATTTGAAAATTTTCTCCAATCAATTCTAAAAACATAGAGAACAAAGGTTCATATAAAGTTCATTTTAATAAAGAACAAAATGGTGTGTTTACCCAGAAAGGTACAATACATGGGGAAAGGGATGAAAAGAATGTAGTGCTAGTTAAAGACTACACCAATAAACTGGTGGAACAGACAAAAAGATAGCTTATGTATATTCCATGCATGCTTGCTATTTAATAATAATATTACCACAGCAACAAGGAAGAAGAATAGCTTATTTTGTAAATGGACTTGGGAAATTTAAATTTTTAAGCTCAATTTCTGTCTTCAATTCACATTTTAAAGATGAATTAACAATGGCAAAATTGCAAGCCCAATAGAAGGAAAATGTAATAGAGAATCTATATCATCTAGTGACTGGGAGAGACTTCTTATGCCAAACCTCAAAGAACATAGGTAAGGTAAAATAATGGGTATGTTAATGTGGGCTGAAGACAGATATTGACGATTTGAGGACTATGTTTCCTAACTTGTAAAATAAATGAGAAATTTATATCTAGAGTAAACAGAATTTGAAATTGAAAGGAGTTAAAAAGTAGGTAAAAGATGTGAGGAGATAATTTACAGGAAGAAATAGCATATTCACAGACTCTCAGACTTAATAGTAATCAGGAAATGTGTATTTAAATATCAACAAATAAATTTTAAAAGCCCTAAAATGATTACATAAGTGATACCAAATATTATCCAAGATATGGATACATAAGAACCCTCATGCCCTGTTGGCAAAAGTGTAAATATGTATTGACTCATACATTCTAGTGTGACTTTTACAACACTTGATGGCCTTATTACAGTGTTTACACCTTATCCTCCTTGGGGGTATACCAATTTCTTAATCATCTCTAGACCTTAGTTCTTGAAAAAGCCCCAGAAGATGATGTCTTTTTAAAATTTTTTATTTTATTGTAAAGATGCTATAAAGAGGGGTTACAGTTACATGAGTAAGGTAATGAGTACATTTCTTATGGAGATTGTTACCCCCTCCTTGTTTTTCTCCTACCATCCCTTTCCTCCACCACCTCCCCCACTCCTCTGATAAGTCTTCTATACATATTTTGTGAACAAATAAAAGGAAAATCGGTAGGTTACATTTTATATATTACGACTTCAGTTTTTAATACTTAGGAAATGAATCTATTCCTATTTAAAAGAAGCAATGATAGGAATTGGTGTTTTTTACTTAAAGAAAACTGAGTAGTGGACCATTGCAACAATGAGATGTACAAGTCGTTATGTTGAAAAATGAACTTTACAACTTTGGTTGGGGGGGGGGAGGACTGTCTGGGGGGGTGGGGAGGGTAATGGGAAGGGATGGGAAGGGGAAACAAAGGAGGCAACAATGCTTGATAAGAAATGTACTCATTATCTTGCCCATGTAATTGTAAACCCTCTGTACGGTATTTTCACAATTAAAAAAAAAAAAAGAAAACTGAGTAGCATTGTGGCAATTATTTGGAAAAAAAAACTTTGGTTCTTTTTAAGTATGGACTATAAACAAGGCTCAATGGGGGTGGCTGAAAATTAGCATCATCACAGTTTTATAATCTGGGCCCTTAGAATCATTATTACAAAACCAGTTCACATTCTGACTTTATCTGGAAATGATTGACTATGCTCTTTCTACTTTCAAAATAAAGAGTTGGAGCTAGATTCCAGTGGCTCATGCTTGTAATCCTAGCTACTTAAGAGCCTGAGATCTGAGGATCACGGTTCTTAACTCCAATTAATCACCAAAAAGCTACAAGTAGAGCTATGGTTTAAGTGGTAGAGTGCTAGCCTTAAGCAAAAATGCTCAAGGACAGTACCCACGCCCTGAGTTCAAACACCAGAACTGGCACACATAAATAAAAGTTTTTGGCACCTTTCATTGTCATTTTCTAGAAGACCAATAGAAGCTAAGTTACATTTAAAAGTACTCTCAGAGCCGGGCACAGGTGGCTCAAGCATGTAATCCTAGCTACTCAGGAGGCTGAGATCTGAGGATCATGATTCAAAGCCAGCCTGGGCAGGAAAGTCCGTAAGACTCTTATCTCTCATAAAACACGCAAAAACCGGAAGTGGCGCTATGGCTCCAGCGGTAGAGCGCTCACCTTGAGCTGAAGAGCTGAGGGACAGCTCCCAGGCCCAGAGTTCAAGCCCCACGACCGACAAAAAAAAAAAATTACTCTCAGAACCACCATTCAACTGCTAGATATAAAAGTACAACAGTCTAGTTCTACCATAGGAATTTAATAAATGTTGGTTGATGCTTATTGAGCTCATGAGGTGTGCCATTAATTACAATTTTAATTTGGAGAGCTCACTCTATAATAACATTAAATTTTACATATTGTGCACCTGCTAGAGAGAGAAAATACTTCCTTTTCTCTGCCCACTTCTATACTTATCTTTCTTTAAGAGTAGAGGGTTGCCTCACTATCACACCTAAAGATAGGAATTAATAGGTTTATTAATGGATATGTTTACAGCACTATAAACAGTATGTATGTATGTATATATATATATATATGTATATCTGGGTTTCCAGCTTTTGCATGTCTGAACAAATAAGTTGATATTATACCATATAATCAACAAGAACACTAGAAGGCTTCTACATGTCAGTGATTGCATGTGTCATCAAGATAGTACTCAAAACCAAGGTCACATGCTGCAAGCTAGTTCCATCTAACCCCTGTATTGGTCATTGATCATATGTAACCACCTATCAAGTGACATCCCAAGCCTCATTGTTGAGAAGTATAGAATATATGTTTATCAAGGTATTGGATATTCCAGCCCAACACAGTAAAACAAAATCCCACATTGATAACAAATTCTTAGTATGCCAGGTGTCCTACTGCCTTTAGAAATTTGTCAGACTTACCATTTTTTTAATCACTGAGAAGCACTGTCAAACTGTGTGTCTTAATCAGGAATAACTATATATCTTAATCAGAAATCATAGCAGTGAGCAACAGAAATGAACCCTTACTGACTTATCAGAAAAGTAATTTCAAAGTGAAGAGGCTGGAGCACCAACCTGAAAATGAGCAGATGCCATTGGGAGCAGAATCTAGGGAAATAAAATAAAATATAACAGCTCGGGTGGATGTTGCCCTGGGCACCACTGCCAAATATTCCTGCTGAAACTACCAGATTCACTGCCCTGAGTGAAATGCTGTGGTATTTACTTGAGATGTAAGCTCTGTGGTGAGATCAGATCTGCTGATCCGACAGTAGGGCAGAGTAAGTTTCATCATTCTTTTTTTTGCCAAAAAAAATGGAATCTCATTGAAACTCCAGGAAAGATAACAGTCTTGTAAATAGATAAGAAAATTTGGAAGTAGATCTGGTGTTATAGAGATGATGGTGTTCTTCACCTGTCACAGAGGGTCTGGGATTTGTCAAGGATAAAAAAAATAGTGGATGAATGAATTATAGTTTGTATTTTATGTCTGTTTACTTTCCAGTATATGCTGTGCCTCAGAGCATGATAGAAATGAAACAAACTATACATAGACATATATACATATATATACGTGTGTACATATACGCATATGTCTATGTATATGCATGTATGTACATACGTATTCATATATAGAGATATATACATACATATACGTATATGTATATATGTGTATATACATATATGCATATATAACCTATATATCTATATATAATGTTTGTTTCCTTGAGCCAATAATAGAGTTTGAACTGAGAGTCTTAAGCTCTTGCTTTGTTCTTTTAATCAAAGCTGCCACTTTAACACCAGAGCCATACTTCCACTTCTTGACTTTTTGTTGGTTAATTGGAGATTAGAGTCTCTTGGATTTGTTTCTCTGGGCTGACTTCAAACCACAATACTCAGATCTCAGCCTGTTGAATAGCTAGGATTACAAGCATGAATCTTTGGTACCTAGCTAAAACAAAAATATTTAAAAGACTCTCAAAAACAAAATGTGTTGGAATAAATGACAAATGTTAATAGGTACCTGATTATTTCAAATGTTCTTCTCTGTTCTACTGCCAAAACCCACATTCCTTTTTCCAATGAGATATCATGCACTCACGCACTCGTTTTACCTCCATAATAGCACACGGACTGTGATAATCTAAAGTCTATTTACACATTTTTCATTCCTATTAGATCATCAAACGTCCAAGAGTAGCAATTAATTATTGCTTGCTTAGGTAGTATAAAACTGGGCACTCATATTAAGCATTCAACACAATTATGTTGAATGAACCAGTTAATAAATAAATAATAAAAGGAAGCATGACTTGTCGAAAATCACTATGACTTAGGTCATCAAGCCATTAGGCACTGAAGAGAGTAAAAAAGAAATGCATATTTGACCTGGGTTATGTCTAAACAAAATTAAAGTTTCATGGTTTTCTTTAGTTCAACTGAGAGAACCATTTGCCCTTTGCTCTCAGTCTGGGTAAATAGAAAGTCTACAGGGGACAGCTGCAGGCATTTCAGATGCTGCTGGACAAGATTCTATCACTTGAGTTGTTGTGAAAATATGGTTAGATGATCATACAAAGCCTATGCTGGGCAGGCTGGAAGCCAGGAGTCATAAAACTGGCAAGTGATTTCTCAACAGTGAATCACAGATTCTGTGCAAAGTAAATTTTATCAAGGGCATCATGCAGCCTTTAGTTATTGAAAACCTGCCAGACTCAAATTTAGATATGTTCAAATGATCAGCAAAGAATTCTGTGACTTGTTGAACAATACCTGGAGGGAATGCTTAAAGAAATGTCAGATTTTTCTCCCCTATTAATTTTCTTTCCATCTCAGGAGAAAATAGTTTTGATCCAGAAGTGAGAGAAAAAATTTCAATCAAGCCCAGCTTAATAATATTTGTTATGATTAGAATTGTTACTTTAAGTAGAAATGTGTTCTTATAATACCACACGCTTACACTCTAAACAATACCTGGAAAAATTCTCTATCAAGAACACTTTTAATGGAGTCATACCTAATTACTATTCAAGCAAAATACTAAAATAAAACAAGCATAAATAGCAGTAGGGCTGTCCATTATCAGGCATTATAAAATGCCATAAAAATCTCTTGTAACTCTAGACTTAATTGGTTAACATAAAATTATATCTAAAGGAAAAACATGGATGCAAAAACTTATCGTTCCTGCATCTGCTTCATTCAAGTCATAATTTCTTTTACTAGAAACATGAATAATGAGCACTTGGAGAAATAATTTAATACACTAAAAATAAGGTAATAGAAGAGGATAGGCAATTTTCTATGTTTGGCTCAGAACATTCTTATTCTAGTTACTTCAATGTTTACTTCTGATTTTTTTAAAGACTTGCATATATTGTTCATGGTACTTAGTCAATTTGGATCCTATTTTACTTATGGAAAGTTCACTGTAAGCATTTAGTGATAAAAGATGGAGAAGATTGGCTATTAGTGAAGTGATACTGCTATGCTTTATGAATCAATCTATAATAGGTGGATTCTCAGGTTGTCTTTTTGATGAAAGGAAATGGTAACCTCCCAGCTGGAGTTTCTTCCATTTATGCATCCACGTGTTCATTCCCATTTATCTGTCACTTCAACAAATGTTCCTTGGGCCTTGATTCTGTGGAAGGTATTGTACACTGTAGGGGTTTTCTCAGAGAAAGTAGTATATTGTGGAGGTCACCAGATGGCTTCTGGAGCAGAGGGATGTTAGTTGTATAACCTTGAAAAGTGATTTGATATCTTTTTTGCTTCACTTTCTGCCTCTTGTAAAATAATACATTCTAAGACATTGTGAGACTGACATACTTTACAATGCATCAAATCACTTACAAAAATGCCCAACATGTGCAAGCACCTCATATGTATCAGTCAATGTTATTTCTGAAGAATTTTAAACACTTTGCCTGAGTTTCCCTCTTTTAATTTTACAACTCAAACAAAGGGACTTGCATCAATATAGATTGATTTCAAGAAGCGAAATCGATCACTTAGAACCTTTATCACAGTTCTTTCAAGGCTAGAATTATTCCGTAATTCATGAATTGTATCTTCCCCAGATACTCTCCAGTATAGAAATTTTTTAAGATGATGTATAGAGAGGTTACATTACATAAATCAGGTAATGAGTACATTTCTTTTCAAACATTGTTACCCCCTCCCTTGTTTCCTCCCATTCTCCTTCCCCCCTGACTTCCCTTCTCCAAATTGTAAAATTCATTTCCAATACAGTGTCTAGTGAGTATCACTGCTGAAATGGTTCAGCCTTTGTCTCACTGTTTCTGTGATTCCCCTTCCCTTTCCCAAATCAGATAAACATATACAAGAAAAAGGGTACAGAAATCAAAAACAGTGACCACAGGGAATAAACCCGAGGGTAAAAAATACAAAAGAAAAAGAAATAACTACAAACAGTATACTATATTAACAACAACAACAAAACCCTCTTGTTTCCATATCTTGGATTTCATGTCCATTAGCATCCTTTTATATGGGCATACATACATAGCTATTGAGCTATTGTGATTGTCTGCTAGGACTAGCCTAGGTGTATAGGAATAATTATAAATAAGGGAAACCACAGAGCCTATGTTTCGTTGGGTCTGGTTTACTTCTCCTAATATAATTTTTTCCAACTTTTTCCATTTCCTTATTAATGGAAAGCACAGAATTCCATTGTGTATATATACCACATTTTCTTGATCCATTCATCTACCAAGGGACACCTGGGTTGATTCCATATCTTAGCTATGGTAAATAATGCTGCGATAAACATACTTGTGCTGGTAGCTTTAGTGTGGCCTTGTTTATGTTCATTTGGATAAATGCCCAGAAGTGGGATTGCTGGGTCATAGGGGAGCTCTATGTGGAGTCTTTTGAGGAACCGCCATTCTGCTTTCCAGAGTGGCTGAACAAGATTACATTCCCACCAACAGTGCAGTAGCATTCCCTTTGGGCCACATCCCCTCCAGCATCTGTTGTTATTATGGCTAGGGAGGTTGAGCATTTCTTCATGTGTTTATTGGCCATTCTTATTTCCTCTTCAAAGAAGTCTTTCTTTAAGTCTTTAGACCAGTTATTAATGAAATGGTTCCTTACACCAGTTAGAATGGCCATAATCAAGAAATCTAACAACAACAGATGCTGGCAGGGATGTGGTCAAAGTGGAACTCTACTACGCTGTTGGTGGGAATGCAAACTTGTTCAACCACTCTGGAAAGCAATGTGGAGGAAAGGACATTTACTCAGTTGCTAAGCTTCCATCACCTTCCCAGTTGGCTTGTAAATATGCCTTGGTTTTCTAGTGAGCACTCTTTTCTTACTCAAACCCTCAATTAGATTGATTCTGCACTTAGATGTTTTGCTAATTCTCTTCCTTGGGAAGATCAGAACACTTTTGCTTATGCTCTCCATTTCAGATCAGGTTCTGCTGTAAATAGATCATATCCTGCTATCACGGCAGTTAGCTAACTGAGGAACTTTTTCCATCTCAGTGGTCCATTCATGAACTGCAGCTCCAGGAAACTAACACAGCCAAGACTACTCCTTTGAAGACTGGAGATTGTTAGCGATAACTTTCAAGAGCATTCTTGTTAACTTTCAGGACAATTCTTTCAGTGTTGCTCCCAGAACTATTGATGTATAATAGATCCATTTTAGGTTTAGGTTATACACATAAAACTATAATGAAAATGTTGAGTTGGAATCCTGTGATACCATGTTTCAGATATCAAATAAATACATTGTGAAAATATGTTATGCAATAGAATACAGATTCAAAAACTTCTTCACAGATATTTTAAGGAATTAAATTGAATGAGTAGATTTTGATAAGGCTATTGAATTCTGGCCTTACACATGAATATTTTTAAAAATCCAAGTGCTTAATTACAAGGTAAGGGAAATACCCATTAAAACGTGTATAAAAAATTAAAGTTTGTCTAGTAATAATAGAAAAAATAATGATTCCCAAACTATAGAGGTAACAGTAACCCTTTATTTTTACCCTATATAGTTTAAAAAAGGTTTTGTAAATATGAGTATATTAAGAATCTTGAGATCAGGGCTGGGAAGGTGGCTCAGTGGTAGAGTTCTTGCCTTGCATGCCTGAGGCCCTGGGTTCGATTCCCCAGCACCACATAAGCAAAAAGAAAAAAGCCGGAAGTGGTACCGTGGCTCAAGTGGTAGAGTGCTAGCCTTGAGCTGAAGAGCTGAGGGACAGCGCCCAGGCCCAGAGTTCAGGCACCACGACCGGACCCCCAAAAAAAAATAAATAAAAGAATCTTGAGATCAGAAGACTATCCTGGCTTATCAACTTAGGCTTTAGATGTAATATTTTGTAAAAATTGTCCTCACAAGAGAAGGAAGAGGAGATTTGGTTACAGAAATGTTGAAACAGGATTTAATAAAAGAAGCTGAAGGAGAAAAGGTAACATGACACAAGCAAGGGTCACAACCTAGCATCATAGCTGGCTTCTAGAACTTTTTTTTTTTTTTCTTATTGGCTATGGGGCTTGAACTCTGGGTCTAGGCACTGTCCCTCAGCTCTTCAGCTCAAGGTTAGCGCTCTACCACTTGAACCACAGTGCCACTTCTGGTTTTCTGAGTGGTTTATTGGAAATAAGTCTCATGGACTTTCCTGCCCAGGCTGGCTTTGAACTGCAATCCTCAGATCTCAGCCTCCTGAGTAGCTAGGATTATAGATGTGAGCCACTAGCACCCGGATTCTAGAACTTATTTTTTTTAATTTTTTAATTTTTTTATTGTGAAAATACTGTACAGAGGGGTTACAATTACATGGGCAAGGTAATGAGTACATTTCTTATCAAGCATTGTAGCCTCCTCCTTTGTTTTCCCTTCCCATCCCTTCCCATTCTCTCCCCCCACCCTCCACCCAATCCTCCCCCTCACCCAGCAACAAAGCTTATTTTTTTTTTAATGGGGAAATAAATCTTTAAACTTCCAGAAACATAAGACCCATTTTGAATTGCTAGAAATGTAAGAGAATAAATTCATGCTGTTATGAAACCTTAAATGTATGGTACTTTGTTACGGTAGTTGTAGAAAACTGGTACAGGCTCAAAGTGTGCCAGCTGGACCACCTCTGAATTAATAGAGTCCACTAGGTCATTACAGATAAAAGGGTATAAAAAAGCATAATGAGAGACTGAATCACAAAGGAGCTGCAAGTCAGCATGAAAACCATCTTGGAACAAACACTTTTCACTAAGAAGCAGGAAGGACTTCCTAGGAAGCACTTTCATTTTGAGAGTTTCCATTCAGTTTTGTCCTGAATGCTCCTCCAGGGTAAGACTATTGCCATAGTTTTGGGGTTTATTTTTACTTGTATGATGATTGTTTATTGTATTTCTCTTCTAGTGGTCTTCAAATTTCAAGATGGTAGAGATTAGATTTAATCATCCTTTGATGTCTGCTGTTTAACATGCCTGAAACTCACTCAGAGAGAAGAGGAGGAATGTTGAAAGTGGTGATTTATTGATTAAGCTGCATTATATTCATAAACTTAAATGTTGAGTTGAGCAATCCTTTTTACAATCATTCAAAGATTTTTTTTAAAAAAATTGAAAACAAAAAACCCCACAAAAGCTCCAAGCATGGTAGCAGATTGTTATAGCTTGAATGTGTACCCGTAGTTTATAGGTCAGAAACTGTACTAAAATTCACATGAATAGCATTTGGAAGTAAGACCTTTGGAATATAATTAAAGATCAGGCTAGATCATAAAGGTGGAGCCTCCATGATGACATTTTCCTTTTTTTTTTTTTTTTGTCGGTCATGGGGCTTGAACTCTGGGCCTGGGCACTGTCCCTCAGCTCTTCAGCTCAAGGCGAGCGCTCTACCACTTGAGCTACAGCGCCACTTCCGGTTTTCTAGTGGTTTATTGGAGATAGGAGTCTCACGGTCTCTCCTGCCTGGGCTGGCTTTGAACCGCGATCCTCAGATCTCAGCCTCCTGAGTAGCTAGGATTACAGTCGTGAGCCACCAGCACCCGGCTATGATGACATTTTTTGAGAGACCCACGCTACCACTCTGTGTCACTATGTGATGCCTTCCTTCTGCCATGTTCTGACCCAGCAAGAAGACCCTCACCAGTGAGACTGGTGCCATGTTCTCAGCCTCCAGAACTGTGACACATAAACCTATTACTAACTCAGCAGGTATTTTGTCACTGCAACAGTAATCAGATGAAGATACAGACTAAATTTTTTTAATTAACTCTTCACTGTGGGAGTCAAAACACAAGATAAGGTTGTTATAATAAAGACAGTCCACAACAGGAGAGAAATATATATTCCACTTTTTTCAAAGGTGGGTAAGGAGTATTCCAGATCTGGAAGGGCTTCTTCTGCTGTGGGTCTGTCTCTCTACCCTGGAGGTCCTAGAGTGATGTTCTTCCCTGCTTGGTCCATAGTGGCTCCTCCCTGTGCCTACCTGGAAAGGATGAAGTAGCAGGTGGTTACTTCACCAGGTAGTGGGCACAGAAATTGTACACTACACTTCCCTTCACAGATCTCTGGATCAAACAACCAGCTCCAAAAAAGGCATATAAGGTATATTCTTTTAAGACTGGTGGCAGGAATGTGATCAGTTAAAATGTGAAGTAATCTATGACTGAAAAGAAAAGGAGAAAATTAGATATGAGGGGTGGTGTGGAATGGGAGAAAAGGAGCTTGAACAGACACAATCATGCTATTCAGTATACAATATGTGGGAAATGACCTATGCAACTTGTGGGAAGGGAGGGAAGGTGGAAACTGAGGGAGAGTAAAAGGGTGACATTGTCCCTCCCAAAATAAATGTACTTATTACCTGATTTATGAAATGGTAGCCCCTCTACATAATACCTTAATAATAATAATAAATTAAAATACAGTTAACCATTTAAAAAGCTTATTGGAAACAATAAAAGAGATTTATATCCTTCATTTATCCTAGGTCCTCTCTCCCTTTCCCTGAATGTTTTGCTCCTTTTCTTTTGCAACAATCCCCGAAACAATAATATTTAATTGATTTGAAGGCCAATTGTATTTACTAATCCTTAATCTTCTTAATGAAACAAAAATGGATATTCAGCATGTAATTGTAACCCCTCTGTACAGTACTTTCACAATAAAAAATAAAAATTAAAAAATTGGATATTCAGCTCTTCCATGATAGCAATTTGCATATATACTAAATTGATGGCCACTATTAAATGCATTTAAGTCATTTAAATGAGTATAATAAATTTGTATTATTTTCATTATTTTACACTATTTATCTAAATTCATTGGCACAATTTAGGATAGTAATTCTATTCCATGGCATGAGAAGTTGAATTCAAAAGTTATGACGTCCACTGAAACCATATGAATTGTCACTGTACCCCTGTTCCAACTTATTGATAAAATTTCTGGCTGGGAAGGTGGCTCAGTGGTAGAGCGCTTGCCTTGAGCTGAAGAGCTGAGGGACAGCGCCCAGGCCCAGAGTTTAGGCCCCACAACCGGATCCAAAAAAAAAAAATTTTTTTTCCATCCCATGTTCTCAAAGACAGCAATGATGAGTGAATCACTTGATAATTTGTTTATAACTTATAAAAATGAGATAATGATGGACAGAGGTTTATAGTGAGTTTTAATGGATCTACTTTTTGACAAATTCTATATTTTAAGCTTCTGGAGAAAAAAATTATACATGTGAATATAGAAGTAAATTCAGAACCTCAATAAAATCAATTTCTTCATCTCTATATTGAAAACACATCCAAAATCCATGTCCATATCCCTTCGACCACCTCTCCTGATTCTATGGCCTTGTCCATGCCACAATCCTCTTTGATCTGCACCATTACAGAAGTCTACCTGTCCCCTCTACTTCCATCCCTTTCCTCCTAAAAATCTATTATCCACACAAAAGCCAAAATGGCGAATTAAGAATCCAAGTCAGATTAAATTCCTCTTTCTCACTTACAATAAAATCTGAAGTCCTCCCCATGGACTGCAGAGCCCTATGGGATTAGTTTTCAATTGCCACATAGCAAATTATCCTTAAAGCATACTAATTTCAAACAAAAGCCATTCATTATCTCAGTTTGTGTAAGTAAGGAAGTTTGGGACCTCACTCAGGAATATCAGCTTGAAGCTCATTGTCATCAAGAGCTCCCTCACACTTACTGACAAGCTGGTGCCAGCTGGTTCTTCTGATTCACCTGGCTGGCAAGTTTGTTTATATTAGCTGTTGGCCAGGGCTTTGAACCTTCATCACAAGGACCTTTCCTTAGGACTGCTTGACTGTTCTTCACATGATTGGTAACATCCCTAGAGCCAATGACTCAGCCTCTTCTGTGAAGAGTCAGACCCCATTATTTCCACGGTATCCTATTGGTTGCACTGGTCAGTCTGTGACATGGAGGAAGAGGACACCAGGGCATAGTTATCAAAGGAAGGTGTCAGGTAGTAGTAGGTATTAGTAGAAACTACTCTTCTCATACCATCTTCCATTATTCTCCTACTTTCTCTACTTCCCACATTAACTTTTTCTTCACTAAATTTCTTACTACCTGATATTATCTATTTATTAATTTATTGTCTATTTCTTCCTCTAGAAAATAAGAACATGGGTTATTGCATAATTCCTAATGTCTGCACACAAGAGTGTTCAGTAGATATTTTTAATGAATGAATGAGTGATTCAAAAAATCATAATAGCTAGAGCGCTAGCCTTGAGCTGAAGAGCTGAGGGACAGCGCTCAGGCCCAGAGTTCAGGCCCCATGAATGGACCCAAAATAAATAAATAAATAAATAAAAATCCGTTTAAAAAATCATAATAGCTTTCCAACAACATATCCCAAGAAAGAGCATTCTTCAAATTCATCTTTGACCCAGGCATGGTGAATATGGTCTAGTTTCATAAATCAGATAAAAAGAACTTCTATTAAATCACTAAATAAATTTTAAAAGAGAGCATAGAAATATAGGTTAATATTACTATTAAGAATTGCCTGTTTACCCCTCTGTACAGTATTTTCAAAATAAAGAATAAATAAAAATTAAAAAAAGAGAAACTTCTCTGAAGAAGAAAGAAGGATGGCCAATAGACACATGAAGAAATGCTCAGCCTCCCTAGCCATAAAAGAAATGCAAATCAAAACAACATTAAGATACCACCTCACCCCAGTTAGAATGGCAAAAATCAAGAACTCTAGTAACAACAGATGCTGGAGGGGATGTGGACAGAAGGGAACCTTACTGCATTGTTGGTGGGAGTGTAAACTTGTTCAACCACTTTGGAAAGTAGTATGGAGGTTCCTCAAAAGACTCCACATACAGCTCCCCTATGACTAAGCAATCCCACTTTTGGGCATTTACCCAAATGTTTACAAACAAGACCACACTAAAGCTACCAGCACAACTATGTTTATTGCAGCATTATTTACTATAGCTAAGATATGGAACCAACCCAGATGCCCCTCGGTAGATGAATGGATCAAGAAAATGTGGTATATATACACAATGAAATTCTATGCCTCCATCAGAAAGAATGACATTGCCCCATTTGTTAGGAAATGGAAAGACTTGGAAAAAATTATATTAAGTCAAGTAAGCCAGGCCCAAAGAAACATAGGTCCCATGGTTTCCCTTATTTGCAATATCTAGTATATGTATGAGTCAAGCAGAAAAGGTCAGATAAGGTGATGTCAGGAAAATGAACCCTAAGACATGTATTTAAATTTTTTTTCTTTCATGCATTTGTTTCTAACGCATTTATAAGATTATTTCTTTGTTGCTTTATATGTCCCTCCCCCACAGTATAACCCCTGCTTTCACTGTATTTGATGTCAGTATAATTTGTGGAGGGGAAGGAGAAAAACAAGTCGTTTAAATAAGGATACAGGTGGACCTGTTGCAACAATGAGAAGTACAAGTTGTCATGTCCAAAACGAACTTTACAACTTTGGTGGGGGGGGAGGACTAGATGGGGGGATGGGGGAGGGTGTTTCTGGGAAGGGATGGGAAGGGGAAACAAAGGAGGAGGCTACGATGCTTGATAAGAAATGTACTCATTATCTTGCCCATGTAATTGTAACCCCTCTGTACAGTATTTTTGCAATAAAAAATAAATAAAAATGTTAAAAAAAGAATTGCCTGTTTGATTTTGTTATGTGATTATTTCTTCTTTATATAGAAAAAGAAATTTTTACTTTCAGTAAGTTATTTAAATAGACCCAAATTATATTCACACTGTAACAGTAAAAAATAGGCAAGTTAAGAGTATGGCATAGTCCCATTACAACAATGAGATGTACAAGTCATGTCGAAAACGAACTTTACAACTTTGGTGGGGGGGCAGGGAGCGGGGATGATTGGGTGGGGGTTAGGGAGAGGATGGGAAGGGTTGGGAAGGGGAAACAAAGGAGGAGGCTACAATGCTTGATAAGAAATGTACTCATTATCTTGCCCATGTAATTGTAACCCCTCTGTACAGTATTTTCACAATAAAAAATGCATGAAAAAAAAGATTATGGCATAGTATCTTGTAAAGCATAAAAGTTGTTCAATTCTCCTATGATTTCATAATTTGAGTAATTATGGAAAAGAAACTATCTGTATAAATTCTAAAGGATTTATGTGAGAAACAGGAAATCAAGTTTATATTATCAGCATTATTAGCAGGAATTTGTAACTTGAAGAAGTTCTAACAAGTATGTTCTCTGATTAGACTTTTAGTTGATTTTTCAAGTTTTATATCAGAATATCTGTCCATAATCTAAATTAGTCTGAAAGGAAATCTTTATGAGTCTGAAAGGAAAAGATTTTTGAAGAAATTCTGAAAATACACACACACACACACACACACACACACACACACATGCACACACACACATATATGCTCTTTTGTGAACAGAAAAAATGACATAAATTGAGTAGGTTGAAATAATTACATTTTTTCATTCTTTTTCTAACCCCTACTTCAGTGTGAAGAACATCTGAAATGATCTTGAACATTGTATCACACCCTTAGGAGGGAGCTAGTTTGGATGTTTGAAAACCTCTGTTCAGTTGACAAAACATGTCACACAGTCATGTGCTTTGTTTCTCACAGCCCTGTGGCTTTATTTGCTCCTACAGAGATTGCTTAGGGCCCCTTTCAGGACAGAAAAAAAGATAGAAATTTTCTTTCTGTGAATGAATTAACTTGAAGTAACTTTCTTCCAAAACCATACTGTATCAGTCAGTAGTGAATATATCTTTTCATAGCATAGGAATTTTATCCTGGAAAGGCAACCTTATATAGTATGGAGATTGAGGAGGCATTATTCTACATTTGAAACAACAACAACAACAAGAAAAGACAAGCAAAGATGGAAGAGACAGAAGGATAGACTTTAGGAAGAGAGAATACCAATTAAATTCTTAAGAAGTACCTCAAGACCATCTTGGGTAGATTTCATTTCATGTCTTCTACTTAGACAGGTTTCAAAAAGACCTGACATAAAGGCTGTGGAACTTTGCTTGATATACAACGACCATTTTTGTAAAAAAAAGTTTTTTATTGTGAAAATACCGTACAGAGGGGTTACAATTACATAAACAAAGTAATGAGTACATTTCTTATCAAGCATTGTTTCTTTCTCCTTTGTTTTTTGAGACAGTGCAGAATTTATTATTCACTCAGCTGAATATGTTCCTTCAGTATTTTTTCATTCTTCATAAACTCTGGTGAAAACCTAGAAGAAAATGCTATTACACATGATGAGAAGCTATAAGGAAGTTATAAATAGAAACCTATTTACTTTTTTTCTTTTTTCCCTTTTTAATTTTTTTTAAATTTTTTGCTGGTTCTGGATTGCTGTCCCTAAGCTTTTGTGCTCCAGGTTAATGCTCTCCCTCTTTTTTGTATATTTTTAATTGTAAAAATACTGTACAAAAATGTCATGTCAAAACCAGCTTTACAATGTCGGGGGGGGAGGGGGGTATAATTGGGTGGGGGGAGGGGGGAGGCTGGGAAGGGAGGTGAAGGGTAAACAAAGGAGGAGGCTGCAATGCTTGGTAAGAAATGTAGGCATTATCCTGCCCATGTAATTGTAGCCCCATCTGTACAGTATGTTCTCAAATAAAATAAAATAATATTAAAAAAAATACTGTACAAAGGGGTTACATTTGCAGTAAGGTAACGAGTACATTTCCTATCAAGCATTGTTATCTCCTCCTTTGTTTTTCCCCTACCATCCCATCCCTTCCCTCCCTACCTCCCCAACTTCTCTCTCTCCACCCCCTAAAGTTGTAAAATTCATTTTCAACATAGTGTCTTGTACATCTCATTGTTACAATGGGTCATCCTGTAACCTTATTTCAGCATTTCATTATTTCCCTTCCCCTCACCAAATTAGAAAAATGTATATACAAGATTCAGGGCACCAGAATGAAATACAGTGACAACAGGGGTTATATACCAATGAAAGGTTAAAGTTTGAGGCAGTGACCACCACGTGTTGCTTAACAAAGCAACACGTGGTGGTAATCAAAACACCTGTTTGATTGTGTGCCTACATAAGACCTGCAAATCCTTAGCTCGGGGCTCTCCGCCTAGGCTCCACTGTGTCTGAGTGTAGGACGAGGCCCAAGCTGCAGTCCGTTTAAATAAAACAGCTGTAGAGTCTGACTCTCGGTGGTCTTCTTGTGGAGGGGTCCTGTGACCTAGGCATAACACTATGACAAGCCTCTTATAGCATTTTGCAGACAAAATATTTACTCATCAGCATTATGATTTCATTTCATGTTTCATTTCATTTCAGAAATGTCTCAACCTCACCCTCTCCCCCAAATTTGTACACTGAGATTTAATCACTAAGGTGGTAGATTTTTTAGACATGAGAGGTGGGTCTTAGGGGCGGCAGCAAGGTCCTAAGAGCTCTGAAGCTCCATAGACTGGATTAGGAAAGAGACCCCAGAAAACTTCTTTGCCCCTCTGACACTGGAGAACAGAGCAAGGAGATGGTCATCTGTGGAACAGGAAGCATGTGTGGTCACTAGGAACCAGGTCTTCTGGCATTTTCTGCTTGAACTTATCCTTTCAGAACTGTGAGAATCGTCTCTTGTTGATAAGCTATCTAGTTTATAACATTGTTTTGTAGCAGCCCAAGCATGTAGAGAAACTGAAAACTGGCATTTTTATGTCCAGATCTTTACTATTGGATGGAATTCTTCAAAATAAGATAGAAGTTATCTTTTGACAATTTTATAGGCTCTCATTTTATAAGGCACAAAACAGTCTTTAAAACATAATAGAGAGGCACACATCCTCAGAATAATCATAGTAATAAATTTGGGGAAAAAAGAATCCAGAGAATGGAATAACTATAATCATAGCGATAAGAACTATCATTATCTATGATGAACATTTATAGAATCTTTACTGAATGTAGGATATTTTGAAAGTTAGAAATTCATCTTCAAAAAGTCACAGAGTCATTTTCTAAGATGAGCCAAACGTTCTATCTGAATTCTCTAGTGTAATTTTTGAAAACACATATAACTTCTTTCTCCAGGATTTGATACTGCTGTCAGTGCGCCCTAGCCCTCAAAGTTTGGGAGACCCACTGTTAACCATCAGGTGGGTTAGTTATGCCTTCCCCTGTGTTGGTGTTAAAAACAAAACTAAAAAGTCTAGCTGTCCCAATACAGTGGTGTTTGTCAGCTGGTTATCCAGGGGCAGCTCTACATCCAGTTCAGTCCTGTGGGAACATGATGTAGAGGAGGAAATGGAGATATCCTGAGTCCTACAATACTATGTGATGCTAATCTACAATATAAATACCAAGCTGACTTCTTCCTGCTGCCTTAACTAAAGATGGACTACTTTCCTTGAACATCAGTTTAGATGACCCAGAGAATAGGAACAGATTTTAGTCTGCTCTTAGAAAATCCAAATCGAGGAGGTGATGATAATGGAGGGGGAAAAATTGTGTGGTGCCTTCCAGAGCTTGTCAAAATGAAAGAGAATGGCTTTCTATTTGGTATTCAGTGTCAGTTCCATTGGTTCTTCTCACTGATGAGTTCTGCTTTCATAGATTCAATCAACCAGAGATTGAAATTATTAGGGAAAAATTATGGAAAAAATTAAAAAATTAAAACTTGAATTTGCTTCATACCTAGCATTATGCTGAGTGCAGATGAACAAACCAATGGGCATGTTTATACTGCTGTAGCTTCATTTCACAAACCCTCTCTCTCCAGCACTCACAGATGAGCATTGTTCTCATCGCATGCACGTCTCAGGTAGTTAGGCCTATGATGGATGTGACTGTCCTGAAAACATACTTTTTCTTCTTTTGTTATTATTTCTGAAACAATAGTGTATACAGCTTTTACATTGTGCTGTGTATTTCAAGTATTCTATATAGTTAAAGGAATATGGGAGAAAGCTGGACACCAATGGCTCATTTGCAATCCTAACTACTCAAGAGACTGAGATCTAAGGATTACAGTTTCAAGCCATTCTAGGCAGGAGAAAGCCCATGAGACTCTTATCACCAATAAACCCAGAAGTGGAGCTGTGGCTCAAGTAGTACAGAGCTAGCCTTGAGTAGAAAAACTCAAGGACAGCACCCAGGCACTGAGTTCAAGCCCTAGGACTAGCATTTAAGAAAGAGAAGTATATGGAAAAGCCAAGTGTTATGATGCATACCTAGAATCCCAGTACTCAAGAGGTGGACATAGGAGGATCATAAATAGGAGGCTAGCTTTGGCTACAGAACCAGAACCATCTCAAACAAACAGCCCTAAACACTTGAATCCATAAAGTCAATGGGAGATGTGTGCATATGAATTTAGTGTAGAACATTCTGGAAATGATTCAGTACATGTACATAATAAGAGTTGTTATGGAGCCATGAATCCTCAGTAAGAAAACAGAACCGATAGTCCAACTAGATATGCCAAGATATGAAACAGGTAGAATGTACATTTTGAGTTTTTGCAGGTTTTGCTGCAGTGGTAGAAAAAGAACTTGTCATTCATGGTTCACAACAGAACATCATTCATCTAGCAATCCAGGGCATCTGTCTAGGAATTTCACATGTATGGTAGCACAAGATTTTGAATATGTCATTCATGGTGACATTTCTAAAGAACACATTTAGGTGAATGCAATTTGGCATGTGTCAGCCTATGCAAAGGTTTGTGTAACAGTGTCACTTGCGTAAGAAATCATAACGATTTCCAAAGTGATTGAACAAGTTTACACTCCCACCAACAGTGCAGTAAGGTTCCCTTCTGTCCACATCCCCTCCAGCATCTCTTGTTATTAGAGTTCTTGATTAGAGCCATTCTAACCGGGGTGAGGTGGTATCTCAATGTTGTTTTGATTTGCATTTCTTTTATGGCTAGGAAGGTTGAGCATTTCTTCATGTGTCTATTGGCCATCCTTCTTTCTTCTTCAGAGAAGTTTCTCTTTAAATCTTTAGCCCACTTATTTATTGGGCAGTTGTTTCTTTGACGATTTGTTGTTGGGGGATTTAATTTGTTGAGTTCCAGGTATATTTTAGATATGAGACCCTTGTCTGTTGTATGGCTAGTGAAGATCTTCTCCCAATTTATGGGCTTTCTATTGATCTTGCTAGCTATGTCCTTTGCCATGCAGAAGCTCTGCAATTTCATGCAATCCCATTTGTCTAACCTTTCTTTCATTTGTTCTGTTTCTGCTTCTCTATTAAGAAAATTTCGGCCTGTACCAAGAAGACCTAGAAGTCCCATGGTTTCCCTTATTTGCAATAACTAGTATATGTCTGAGGCAAGCAGAAACGGTCAGATAAGTTGATGTTAGGTAAAATGAAACCCAAGATAAGGACTCAAATGTTTTTTCTTTCTTGCTATTGTTTCTAACATATTTATAAGATGATTTCTTTGCTGCTTTGTATGTCCCTCCCCCATGGTTTAACCTCCGTTTTCATTGTATTTGATGTTGGTATAATTTTTGGAGGGGAAGGGAAAAAACAAATTGTTTAAACAGGGATACAGGTGGACCCATTGCAACAATGAGATGTACAAGTCATTATGTCGAAAAACGAACTTTACAACTTTGGCTGGGGGCAGGGGGGGCGGGCTCCGGGGTGGAGGGTGGAGATGAGAAGGGATGGGAAGGGTAAACAAAGGAAGAGGTAACAATGCTTGATAAGAAATGTACTCATTACCTTGCCTAACAGTATTTTCACAATAAAAAATAAATAAAAATAAAAAAAGAAACGCACTCATTACCTTGCTCATGTAATTGTAACCCCTCTGTATGGTATTTTCACAATAAAAAAAGAAATCGTAACCATAAAAAAAAAAGAAATCGTAACTATTTTGTCCATGCAGGAAATATGCTTTAAAAGAAAGGCATAACGTTACAGAATAAGTTATTGCTTTGTCCATATCAAAGAGCCCCAGTTCAAAAAATGGATGGTTCCAATAACCCACTTATAGATCCACAGTTTATCTAAGGGAAATACCATGTGCAGAATTGATGGGATTTGGAAACCATTAAGATGAAACCTAAGTGATTGAGTATTCATGCTGCACTGATCGAATGCAGCAGTTCCAAAAGTGCCAAGTTTGTTACACTATTAGTGAATCACAACATAAAATGTACATTTAATAATCTGATTGTAAAGCATCTGATTATCCTGTTATTTTAGACTTTTTTGCCAAAATCTTGTAAGGCCCAACTGTGCCTTGATCAAACACCTGCAAGATGTTAAATATATGTTAAATAGTTATGTCCAATCTTCCATGTATGATAGTTGAAATGTAGTCTTTAAGGAAGTAGTTTTATTTCTGTCATTAGTAATTCATACACAGAACATCCAGTTCTTGTCAGCCAGGTAGTGCTACCTGAATTAAAAACATGTCTGATCAAAACATACAAACACTTGTTTTAGAAATAAATACTTTAGATATTAATAAAAATAGAGTCTAAGAATAAAATTTAAAATTATATTTCTAGCTGATAAGAATGACTTAAGCAAAAAATAGTGGTACTGATTTTTATGTTGAAAGAGTAACGGAAATGTTTTATTCCTTCTCAGAACATTTTCCTGGCAACATTTAAATCTTTTGCCCCCTGTATATATTTGTAGAGTAACACAATGAATATCACAAAAAGCTGTGATTCACATCCCTGTAATCTGATGTCAGTAAAGCCTATAGGGACTAACTCATCATGGAACCACTAGATTATTAAAGCTTTTTCCCCAATATTAAAAACAATATATCATCATTGTAGAAAAATAAGAAAGAATAAATAGTGTAAGGAAATAAGAATCATCCTTAAGTCTACTGTCTAGAGATATTCAATAACACACTTCACTCTTTTTTGTTTTGATGCAATTATATGTTTTCCTCTATTAAATTTAGGTGTAATATCAAAAGAATTTTGTACTATCATTAATATTTTGATAACTGTAGAATAGTCATTGTATAAATGATTGTAATTTATACAATTTCTTCACATTACTTAAATTTTCACACAATAATTAGTGCTGTAATGAATGACACCAAAAAGCTAATCTTTACAACTGATGACTTCTCTAAAAACTTCTAAAGACATTAAAAGTTAAAATTATTAAGTTAAAAATCATGCCAGTAACTCTAGCAATTTAGGGGGCTGAAATCTGAGGATCAAGGTTCAAAACCAGCTTGGGCAAGACAGTCTATGAAACTCTTTTGGTGGTGGTGTTTGTGCGGGTCCTCAGGGCCTGGGCGCTGTCCTCAAGCTTCTTTTGCTCAA
This sequence comes from Dipodomys merriami, assembly GCF_024711535.1. Lineage (NCBI taxonomy): Eukaryota > Metazoa > Chordata > Mammalia > Rodentia > Heteromyidae > Dipodomys > Dipodomys merriami. Next base: position 25,504,761 of record NW_027202271.1, read on the forward strand.
GGCTAGTGCTTTACCACTTGAGCCACAGCACCACTGTGACTTTTTCTGGGTAGTCTATTGGAAATAAGAGTCTCAGGGACTTTCCTGCCCAGCTGAACCATGATCCTCAGGTCTCAGACTCCTGCATAGCTAGGATTACAGGCATGAGCCACCAGAACCAGGATGTCAAACTCTTATTTCCAATTAACCACCAAAAAGCCAGAAGTGGAACTGTAGTTCAAGTGGTAGTGTGCTAATCTTGAGTAAAAAAGCTTAGAAACAGCACTCAGACCTTAAGTTCAAGTCCCAGGATGGGCACACACACACACACACACACACACACACACACACACACACACACACACACACACAGAGTCATGAATCATTGTTGAACAATGATTTGATTGTTGATCAATGACCAACAAATTAACTTTGAACTCATACATGAAAAGTTGTTCTTTTGATCCTGAGAGATATCTGTTTTGAACAATTCACCATATTTATTTATTTATTTATTTATTTATTTATTTATTTATTTATTTTGCCAGTCATGGGGGCCTGAACGCTAGACCTGGGCGCTGTCCCAGGTCCTAGTAATACACTAGCACAAGGCTAGTGTATTACCACTTGAGCCACAGCACCACTTCTGGCTTTTTTCTGCTTGTGTGGTGCTGAGGAATTGAACTGAGGGCCTCATGCATGGTAGGTAAGCTCTACCACTGAGCCATCTTCCCAGCCCCCCAAATTTAATTTTATATGAGAAAACATATTACCAAAAGACCCAAGGAGAAATTCCTTTTAATATGTTGTGGGTTCTCCTTAAAAGTCACCTCGTTAGGCTGATGCTTCCTCACTTGTCTGTATTCAGAATTATTTGAGACAAGTTTAATCAACTTGCACATCACAAGACCGTTCAAATGTGTTCTCAAACAATTTGCAGTTTAAATGGCAAGAGGTGAATGATGCCCTAGAATGATTTGCAGAAGTTTATAGGTACATGTGCCTAGTCATACCATCCCTGAAAGCCTCACCAGTTTGAGGCAGAGTGAAATTGTGCCCAATTAAACCCCTGTACAACTGGGTTTGTTTTCTCCCTGGCCTTCCTGATTCCAATTCAATGAGAAGGGAAATGCACGGGAGACTTTCTGCTTAGTGGTTTTCTGATCAGATGGGACAGAAACCAATTGTCTTGGGGATTCGTGGGATGTTTCAACACAGAAAACTGATTATGTAATTGAACAGAGCGTTGTACAGTTGTGTTGGCATTGTGTTGGCAACACGGATTAAAGCACACCAGACAGAATATAAAATTTTTATATATTAAAATTTTATATATCAAAAATTATGTATTAAAATTACATACACATAATGTTTTAATGTATCATGCAATTCATTAAGGATTTCCAAATTTTATATTTGACCCATGTGTGTAAAAGAGAGGATTGCACTAATCAGGTGCATGATCCCTAGCCAAGTGGAAATAAAGACTCACAGTAAAATTTTATCTTGATATCAATGTGGAGTTTGTCTCTAAAGTCTTTCTCATCTGTTGTATGAGATCTTCAACATTGTTTGTTTGCTTGAGTTAACAGAGTTTCCATTATCCCCTATGTCTGAAATTTCAACATATCCTATCAAATTCATGTGATTGATGTTCTCATTGTTCTTACTGATGAGAACAGGATCTTCTGCCAACTTAAGCAATACCCTCCTTTCCTGCCGAGGCCCTTGGAGTGGACTTTACTAAAATTCCAAGACTCCTTCTCATTAAAAAATATTTTGATAGGAAAACTTGGATGTTTTTCTCTTTTGCTTTTCTTTTAAACACTTTGCCAGATATCTACTCTACAGGTAATATTACATTCTTAAAATTTATTTTCTTTACAATTCATCTAATATTCTATACTGAAATAATCACTGGTACTATTTATTCAAACTTTATCAAATTGTCTGTCATATTTAAAATAACTATTACTCTTACTAATGAGTAAACACTCTTGTGTTTGCCTGGCTATAATCCTTTATTTGCAAGCATATCCTACCAGAACAGTTCCTGAAAGTTTCTGAGCTTCAGATAGCTTGACACTGGTGAGTTTCATCAACTCCTTTCTATGGAAAGATACTCACCAAACCTACACCTAGCAAAGTCTGTCAACAGTTGATTACTGGTGAAGCTACTCCTGAGCCATATAGTTATTGGTCTGCAGATGACATTGCAAATCAAATGTTTTCAATTCAGAGCTTTCATTGGATGAGCCCTTTTACTATGCTGCATTGAAATAATGTTTTAGGATTCTAGAAACACTCAAAGAAGAAAATAAAAATTTAACTTCTGAGTTTTCTTCTTTGCCTAATTCCTATGGCTGTAACTTCTTTATTCATTTACTTTGTTGTCTAATACTAATACCTTGAGACTTCACTTGCTCAACACAAATGCAAGATACTTCCAACGATCTCCGAGTTCATGCAAAAAGTCTTTCCAAGAGCTGAGTGTAAAATACAGATACCTCCTAACTTAATATTCTTCTAACTTCTTAGGAAGTTAGATTTAGTAACCCAAGCATCTTCACGTGTGGTAACTGAGCTTCACTGAGTTTGGAATTGTCCTTGAAACAGCAAAGATATAATGGAAATACTGTAGGCAAATAAGTAATCACAATAACAGTTAAGTTCTAAGATTTGGGTAAGCATTGAGTGTTATGGTATACATCAAAGAATTTTCTGACAGATTTGGCTTAAGAGAAGATAGTCAAGTCACAAATCTTTCTATTATGTCTCAATTTTCACAAAGGATTTATCTTTAAATTACATCTGCTATATAATATTTTATATGTGGGTATGTGATATGATATGCAATATATATTGAGATGTATCTCATATGTATAGATACATATATCTTACATATATTATACATATGTATATATCTCCAGAAGTCTGGATGAACACTATTCAAAACCAATCACCTGAGGTTGCCATCAACCTAGACCATCATTTTTACTCTGTGCTAAAACTTTGATAGCAGAAGTTTCCCAATCCATTTCTTCAAGCTAACACTCTTTTGTATCTTACATAAATTTAATATAACAAATATTGAACTCTGAGTTAATATGCAAGTTGATAATTTTATAATATTACTAATTGTATAACATTCTTTATACAATGAAAATGGGTAGATAGTGGAGTGTCAGAGATGAGCACAAATAGACTGGAAGATATCTTGGTTGCTTTTTTTCCTTCTGCCTTCTCCAAAGCCATGAGGAATATGAAGAATCTCTCGAAAAAGGGACACATTTTATGCATTTTAAAAACAAAACTTGCTTTTAGCAACTAAGATCAACAACTGAATTCAAATAAATAAAACTCTTCAAATTATAATTTAAAAATTATAGCCAGGGGCTGGGAAGGTGGCTCAGTGGTAGAACGCTTGCCTTACATGCATGAGGCCCTGGGTTCGATTCCTCAGCACCACATAAGCAGAAAAAATTAAAAGCTGGAAATGGTGTTTATGGCTCAAGTGGTAGCATAGCATGCTAGCCTTAAGCTGAAGAGCTGAGGGACAGCGCCCAGGCCCAGAGTTCAGGCCCCACACCAGACACCCCCCCAAAAAAAATTATAGCCAGGCAGGGCACAAGATAATTTGAAAGTGCAAAATTCAGCAAAGACACAAAGCCCACAGAAAGACAGCCTAATTACTTTAATGGTGTCCATACACATGAAAGCATGATACAGATTAAGACCATATCCTGAAATATAAAAGTTGCAAGCTATTAAATTAGTACTTAAATATACAGAAGGTATATTACATATACCTTCGTATATAAAGTACCTACATATATAAAGTATATATATTCTATATATAAATATATGGAAGGAAAATTATGGAATAATTTGCACTCTCAACAAGAATACCTCTGCTGGAATGGGGCTGTGGAGGTTACACTGGTGTCAGGGTAAATATTTGTACATTTGTTGACCAAACATATTTTGGAGCCCACGTCAAACAAAATGGGCATTCAAAAGATCAGTTCAAACCAAAACTAAGTAAAGTTAATGATTATGCATATTTGCAGAGGTAAAAAAAAATAAATCAGTGCTTGTCTCTCCCCGACTTGTTTTATTTTCTGCTATTTACCTAAGAATTCTTAAATATAGTTTTACTTTTAAACACCAATATCTTATGTACTTGATAATCATGACTTATTTTTATTATATTGTACAGTTTTACCTTAGCAATTGCTTAGGAAGGAAGAAAACAAAATGTGTAATTGTATATTTGTTGACAAAAATACTTAACAATTTCAGATTATGAAATAATCAAAAGTTTGTCACTTGAATTACTTTTTTTCTTCAGATTTAGGAAGCTATAATTGACAGATGTTCGATGTGTTTAGGGGTGTGTGTGGGGGGGGGTGGGTGGGTGGGTGTGTACTGAAATTATTACCATAACTCTTATGTCCATCTCTTCAAACAGAGTTATTTTTGGATGTAGTTTAGACATTTAAGATCTATTCTCTCAGAATCTCAGAAGATTCCAGAATATATAACAGAGCACTATAGCTATAATAATCATGCTGCATTTTGGACTTCCATTGTTGATTCACTCAATGAAACTTTGGCTCTGTGACAAAGAGCTCCTCATTTCCTCCACATCTGAATCCTTGAATTCACAATTGGACTCGCTGTAAGACACTATCTATAAGTGGGATTCAGCCTTTTCTAAACTTGGTTTGTTTCACTTAGAAAAATGTCCTCTGTATTCATTCATGTTATTACAAATTGAAGGATATTTTCATCATTGTGGCAAATAATATTCACTATGTATACATACAGATTCTCTTTATTCATTTTTCGGCTGAAAGACCCTTAGGCTGACTATTGTGAATATGGCTGCTGCAAGGATTACAGCTATGTAGATGCCTCTGTCTACCCTTTGGCTGTGCATCCAGAAATGGTTGGATCATATGGTAGTTCTATTACAAGATTTGGGGGAGCTTCTGTAACATTTTTCAATCCAACTGTCCCAATCTACATTCCTACCAACCATGTTCAAGGGTTATTTTATCTCCACATACTCTGCCAGCACTTATTTTACCTTAATCTCTTTGGCAATAGCCATCCTAACCACTACAAAGTACTATCTCATTGTAGTTTTAGTTGGCATTTTCCTGTGTATTGATAATGATCATTTCTCCCATAAAACTGTGGAATATTGATGAAATTTCTTTTGAGAAATGTCTGCTCATGTCCTTTGTCTGTTGTCCAATTGTGTTATTTGTCCTCCTGAAAGTTGTTAGAACTTCACACACACACACACACACACACATGTATATACATGTGGAATATGTTTTTACATATTCTGAGAATTAGCTATATATCATAACATATGTGTGTATATATAAACATATATACACATGTGAGCCATATATGGCTCATAAATATTTTCTCCACTCAGAGCACAGATAGAAGTCATGTGTGTGAAAGATCTAGCCTTCCAATGGGGTCCTGTGTAAGCGTGGAATCTGGGGCTAACGTTGTGGTTCATTGAATCAGGCCTGGTGCTGAGGTCCAAGGTAAAGCACAGAGCTCACTTCACTTTACAGAGGGTGTATCTCTCCCTGCTACGTTGCCTAGACCTATAGGTGATGTGAAACATTTCTATCCTTCCTATTGTCTTCAATGGATTTTCTCATATTTCTGTCCTCCATTCTGGTGCTATAAACTCTCACCTGGATTCTTTAGTCATTGTAAAAATATTTTTGTATGCATATGTTAGGGACTATGGGTAGTGTTTTATATTTATAATCACAGCTATGGTAGGAGTATGAGATAAAGGGATCATGGTTTCAGGCCAGCCCCAGCCATTAAAACACACACACACACACACACACACACACACACACACACACACACACACACACACACACACACACACACACACACACACACACACAGAGCAAGATCCTGTCTTAAAAGCAAGTTACTGTGTGGTTCATGCCTGAAATCCCAAGCTACACAGGAAATAATGTAGGAGAATCACATGTAGGGGTTGATCATGATCAGCCAAAAGCAAGACGTAGCTAAAAAATAAATAAAAGTGCTGAGCACCAATGGCTCACGCCTGTAATCCTAGCTACTCAGGAGGCTGAGATCTGAGGATCACAGTTCAAAGCCAGCTCAGGCAGGAAAGTCCGTGAGACTCATCTCTAATTAAACACTAGAAAACCGGAAGTGGCACTGTGGCTCAAGTGGTAGAGCCTTAGCCTTCAGCTGAAGAGCCCAGGGACAGCGCCCAAGCCCAGAGTTCAAGCCCCACGACCGACAATAAATAAATAAATAAATAAACAAATAAATAAATAAATAAATAAATAAATGCAAAAAGGGCTAGGAGTCTGGTCCAAATGGTAGATCACTTACATAGCAAATGTAATGCCCTGACTTCAAGCAACAGTACTATGAAAAAAGAAAGAAAACATTTAATACAGAATGGTTTTATTCATAGACACTGTTCAAATTTATGTTTCCACTTAACATATTTCCAGATGATTCTTAGGTCAAGATGACTGTTCATCTTGGAACTACAAGACATTTACTAAGTTTATAAACATTTTGCATTAAGAAATCTTTAAAATAAAACACATAAGTAAAATTTGTGTAGATGACCTTATCTTAACATATTAGCTTGAAATAAATAATAAACAATATAGAGCTTGGAATGTGGCTTAGAGCTAGAGTGCTTACCTAGCATGCATAAAGCCCTGGGTTCAATTCCATAGCACCATATATATAATAATAATAAATTTTAAAAATCATAAACAATATAATATAGTAATATTCTTCCTATCTCCCACAGTTTCTCTTATGACCCCTTACCTTCACCCAACATGTATTTCAAGTGACTGAAATTTGTCTCTTATTCAAATGGATAATCTGAAGGATGGTGGTCAACTATATTTTCCTTTTTCAAGGAATCAAAGCTATTTGGCTTGAGTTTAAAAAAAAAAAAGATCTCGTAGCAGAAAAAGGGAAACAAACTTTGAAAGCCATGACTACCACAAGTATCTACTTTTTTATATAGTCCCTAACAGACTACCAACAATTTTTATTTAGTTTGCCTAAACACTGTAATGTAGTTTCCCCAGAAATATTCTCAAAATGGTCAAAGGGAAAAAAAGCTAAGGCAAAAAAGACTACTAGGGAAGATCATTTTCAGAGTAATTTACTCTGCCTTGATATTTTGTAAGAATACAGACTTCTTTCAGTTCTGTATGCCTACCAACAAAAGCTGATATTTTAGATGCATTTTTGCTTATATAAACATCTAAATAATGAGCTCAACAACAAGAACTGTGTGCTAGTTCACTGAAAAGCCACTAGAAAACTTGTATTTCAAAATGCATCAAAGAAAAGATTGACTAAGGATTTTCTAGGGTAAAATAGCTATGTGGTCAAACCAAATGTACTGAATTCTGTGGTAATTTATCATTCATATTAGTAAGGTGGTGGGTTTGATAAAAACAGATTTCTCATTCTTAAAAAAAGATAATTATTGCACCAAAGCACACATTTAAAAGTTAGTGAAAAGAATTCAATTGTCATAAAAATTTATCACAGTGTTTTAATCTTCTCTGGAAAATGTTAATTATATACAAAAGCAAAGGAATGTAATAATTACTCATATTTCAATCACCCAATATCAATACTTATTAACACATAGGCAATATTTTTTACTTCTATTCTTTTTACTTCTATACTTGCTTTCTTCCCTACATTAATTATATCCAGCTCAGTAATTTTTGTGTGTATGCCAGTTCTGAGACTTGAACTCAGGGCCAAGGTGCTGTCCCTGAGCTTTTTTGTTCAAGGCTAGTACTGCTCTACCACTTGAGCTACAGTGCCACTTCCTGCCCTTTGGTGGTTAATTAGAAATAAGAGTCTTACAGACTTTCCTGTCTCATCTGGCTTCAAACTGCCTTCCTTAGATCTCAGCCTCCTGACTAGCTAAGATTACAGATGCAAACAGAAATATATTCTGATATTTGAAAAATATCAACAGGTATTATTGAATCTGTGCTTAATGATCCTGAAGATCTACATAAGCACCATAGAGATAGAAACTAAGGAAAATAATTTCACACAAAAGTTATCTGTACCAGTTAAAAATGTAAAAAAGGTGAATGGGCTTCTCAAGAGAAAAGGAATCCCTTGTCTTGGGAACACTGGGAAGGAAAATGAAACATTAGATTGATCAATTTGTTTTATTTTTGTGTTCATTCATTCATGCTTTAGAGTGAATAGGAAGTCAGTCATGGTCATTATTCCATCCAAGCGAAAGATTTAATGGAAAAAATACTTTCAAGATTTCATCCCCCTCTATTTAGTTAGTTGAAAGGTCAGAAATCCCACAAAGCTAGTCAATTATTATAGCTTGTTAAATCTATCTCTTTAAAAAATGACTGATGCTGGATAATTTTGCATAAAAAGTCATTTGGGGTTTATGGAGCTTCTGGCTCAGTGGTTTTGTTGCTTATTAGCTGCAATCTGTTAAAATTCAACCAAGGGGGAAAAATGTAAATAAAGAGGCAGGTGTTGGGAAAAGTACCAAACCATACTCCTAGAGAAAGGTTTTTGGAGATGGACACTTGAAGAAAGACATTGCTTCTTTATGCAACGTAGAACAGAAGTAGCAGATATTGGTAGATGGCATTGCAGGAAAAAGAGAGTCAGTTAGTACAAAGTTTAAATTAGTCCAGAAAGAGGTATAGTTTTCATATGTAATTACTTTAAATTTTTTTGTTTTGTTATTATAAAGGTGATGTACCGAAGGATTGTAGTTACATAAGTCAGGTAACGAGTACGTATCTTTTTGGACAATGACTCTCCTTCCCTTGCTCTCTTCCAGTTTTTCCCTCTCACCCCACACACAAGTTGTATAGTTCATTTTCAACACAGTATCCAGTGAGTACCATTGCTGCATTTGTCCACCCTTTGTCTCTCCATTTCTGTGCCTCCCCTTCCATTCCCCAAGATATAAACAAATATAAACTGAACAAAAAGGAAAGAAAACCAAAACAGCAAAAAGAAATAAAAGCCTCGTTTCCCTTTCCTAGAGTTCATTTTATATTACACATGCACATAGCATAGGTAATTATTGTAAAGCATTAAATGAAAATTCAAGTGGATATCTCAATATATCAAGATACTAAATCATTACTAATTGTTTTTCTCCTCATGGTTTTCCTGTGTTACACTGTGATGCCTTTAGGATGTTTTAAGACTGTAAACAGAGGACTTAATTTTGCTTTTTTTTTTGCTTCATTTTTGTACCGGTAAAGGGGAGGATGAAGAAAGAAGGGGAGGAAAGGTGAACAAATGCAATCATGTTATTCAGTAGACACAATGTGGAAAATAACTTGTGGACAGAGACAGGAAGGGGAAACTGGGGAAAGCGAAGGAAGGGCTGACTTTGTCTATGAAAAGAAATATACTCAAACACCCTAGTAATAACAATAGACTTGTATTAAAAATTATGTAAGCAGAGGTAATTCCTTTGGACTTGCTTATATATAAAATCTCTTGAGACATTTTAAGTGATTTTCTGCTTAAGCAAAGAAGACAGAAACATTGGAAAAGTAACAGTGAGATAAAAGATACTAGACTAAGTTCCAGGTTTTTCTTGCGTGCTTGAACAATATATAATTTCCTATAATATCTTTTACAAATTGTTGCTAAATAATATCAAAATAGTCATAGATATATGATATGTATAAGTGAGAAATACATACATGAGGAGATGATCAGATGGATGCAAAAGTACACCCCAGAGCATTTCTGCCCAGTGGAAATTTTTGAAGTGACAAAAATGTGCTACACCTGATCTATCCAATATGGCAGTAGCCAGACACCTTTAATTTCTTTTTTGCATATATGATGCTGTATTTTATTTATGTCTTGCAAGTAGTGTGTGTGTGCACCAACATATGAGCTTGTTTGCAGTAGTAACATACTTTTTGTTTGTTTGTTTGTTTCTGTGTAAGCAGTGTGGCTTCAGTTCAGGGGGTCTGGCACTCTTGCTGAGCTTTGTTCTTAAATGTTTTCTATTGTAAAAATAATGCTTACACAGAAAAGTGCATAAAATAAACAATTTGATGTTATTGAATAGGTCAAGAATAGAAATCTTCACAAGATCTTTACAATCACATGTCCATATTCTTGCTTTTAGGGTCAAAACATTTTTTTCTTTCACAAATATAAAATGGATAGCTAAACATTTTACATTTTTAAGATATTTTAAATATATTTTTATTGTAAAAATAGTGTACAGAGGGGTTACATGAGTAAGGTGATGAGTATATTTCCTATGGAGCATTGTTACCTCCTCCTTTGTATTTCCCCTGGCATCCCTTCCCTCCCCACCTCCGCACCTTTGCCCACGCTCCCTCACGCCCCCCTGAAATTATACAAGTTCGTTTTCAACATAGTGTCTTGTACATTTCATTGTTACAATGAGTCAACTTGTATCCTTATTTCAGAATTTTATTGTTTCCCTTCCCCTCCCCCAATTAGAAAAATGTATATACAGGATGCAGGGCACTAGAATCAAATACAGTGAAAACAGGGGTTATACCATGGGGGGAAAACATACAAAAGAAACAAAAAAATCACACAGTACATTATAAGTACACTAAAAACAATAGCAAAAAAGAAAAAACCACTCTGTCCCTATCTTGGGGTTCATTTCGCTTAACACCATCTTATATGGTCATATGTACATAGCTTTTGACCTTTTCTGCTTGTCCTAGACATATACTAGTTATTGCAAATAAGGGAAACCATGGGACCTATGTTTCTTTGGGCCTGGCTTACTTCACTTAATATAATTTTTTCCAAGTCTTTCACTTCCTAACAAATGGGGCTATGCCATTCTTTCTGATGGAGGCATAGAATTCCATTGTATAAATGTACCACATTTTCTTGATCTATTCATCTACTGAGGGGCATCTGGGTTGGTTCCATATCTTAGCCATGGTAAAGAATGCTGCAATAAGCATAGTTGTGCTGGTAGCTTTAGTGTGGTCTTGTTTGTAAACATTTGGGTAAATGCCCAAAAGTGGGATTGCTGGGTCATAGGGGAGCTCTATGTGGAGTTTTTGAGGAAACTCCATACTACTTTCCAAAGTGGTTGAACAAGTTTACCCTCCCACCAACAATGCAGTAGGGTTCCCTTTTGTTCACATCCCCTCCAGCATCTGTTGTTATTAGAGTTCTTGATTATAGCTATTCTAACTGGGGTGAGGTGGTATCTCAATGTTTTGATTTGCATTTTTTTATGGCTAGGGAGCTTGAGCATTTCTTCATATGTCTATTGGCTATTCTTATTTCCTCTTCAGAGAATTTTCTCTGTAAGTCTTTAGCCCAGTTATTTATTGGGCAGTTGTTTCTTTGAGGATTTGTTGTTGGGGGATTTAATGTTTTGAGTTCCAAGTATATTTTAGATATGAGACCCTTGTCTGTTGTATGGCTAGTCAAGATCTTCTCCCAATCCATGGGCTTTCTATTGATTTTGCTAGCTATGTCCTTTGCCATGCAGAAGCTCTGCAATTTCATGCAATCCCATTTTTCCAACCTTTCTTTGATATGTTGTGTTTCTGGGTCTTTATTAAGAAAATTTCGGCCTGTGCCAATGAGCCCTAGAGTTTCTCCTATTCCTTCCTGTAATGTTTTAAGGGAGACACCTTTGATTTCTGAGCATTTGAATTATGACCAGTGTAATGAAAGAAAAAATACTAAACACTTATCAATATATCTGACAATACACAGAGGACCGTGTGTGATGAAAACTACAAAGCAATACTGATAGAAGTAAAAACCCAATAGTTGCAAAGCATTTCCTTGATAAAGGACTTGTATCTTGGATATATTAAGAGCTCTCAAGAACAATAATGATAGAAGAATATTAAAAATTATTTTTAAAATGAGTAAATATATTTGAACAAACACTTCACTGGCATATGCATAGAACAAATAAGTACATAAAATGAACATCACTAATTACCATTTAGGAGAAACAAAAATTCTAACTGTAATGAAACATTCTCATAGACTTATTAAACATCTGGAATTTTAAAAAAGACTTGACCATAGCAAACTTTGATGAGAACTTGGAAAAAACAGCTCTGAAACACAAATTATAGAAATGTAAATTTGCTTGGTCAATTTAGAAGTTTTTTCAACAAGTTAAATACACATCTATTAGAGGACCTAGCTGTAATAGATGTAATGATAGTAACTGGTATGTAAAACCTATTTTTGCTTTTTGAAAATAAGAGCTCCATATTGAGTACAATTTAAAATTTTTTCACCAACAGATGAATGGCTAAACAAATTGAGCTATATGCATATGATAAAATACTATCCAATACACCATTACATATATACCATTAATAGAGTATATAAAATACTATATAACAGAAAAATGACATCTTGATACATATGCCTATCTGGATGACTCTAAAAAAATATTGCTATTTGTTCTCAAGATCTGAATACCTCTCACAAGATTCTCATATTCCTGTGAGGCAGGCGGGTGGCAGATGATCCTGTCCCCATTTTGTCTTTTTAGAAAAGGTAATGGGATATTTATCTGATACCAGACTTGATCAGGAAAGGGCTAGAAGAATTAGGTGTACTGAAATCAATAAAAATTAGGTTCACTCATGAAGGAGGATAGATGATTATGAGTAATGTTGTACAAGTGTGATACATACTGCTGTACCAGGGGCTTCAGATGCCTATGGAAAGGAAGGAGAGGAAGGGATGCACAAAAGAGCAATCTATGCTACTAATTATTGTGTTCCAATGAGTATGGGAGAAAACAAAGTGGTTAGTTACTATGCAAGATTGCTGTCCCAGATAGATAGATAGATAATAGATAGATAGATAGATAGATAGATAGATAGATAGATAGATAGATAGATAGATAGATAGATAGATAGATAGATAGATAGATTTTGTATATATATTATTGCCAGTACCTGGGGTTGAACTTGGCCTGGTGATTGCTCAGCTTAATGCTCTGTCACTTCAGTCATGCCTGCATCCTGGGGTTTTTTTCTGGTTATTTTGGAAATGGAGTCTCTGAGTTTTCTACTGGAGATGACTTTGAATCTTGATTCTCTAAATTTCTGCTTCCTAAGTAGCTAGCAGTACAGGTATAAATCATCAGCTGAGGTCCACCTCAGTTTTCTTGCTTGGTATAACCTAATGTGGACTCATTTCTAATTCTACCTTACCTCGCTCCAACAAAATCTCTCTTCCTAGAACTCATACTGTGGATTATAAGAAGCTTTGACTTATATATGACCTTACATTAAAAGTTTGTTATTGTTCAAATGAGCATTCTTATTATCACTAAAGTCCAAGCTACTTGAGAGATTGATTCACTTTTTGTATGGCACAAAACAACATGTCCTCTTGCTCTATAACCCCCTAATGCTTATCTGTGAAATTCTAGTCTGAGAGGAGTCTCAGGCTTCAGTGTACTGCAGATATTTAATAACTCAGGATATTCAACATTCACCCCCAGTGCTGTGGTCCCCTATTTTAGGTGAGAACACTCAGCAGTGGTCTAATGTGCCTATATGTGTGAAGAGCTTCTGGAAACAGAGAAGAAGGACGCTTACCTTTAGCACAAAATAACTTTGTCACCATTATGGACCCTTCCATGGTATAACACGATTGTTTCCAAGTTAAGAACCCAAAATTTCCTTGTTTGGAAACCTTCCAACTTTCATGTTTAAAAGCCATTGGCATGCTTTGTTATTGTTGTTGTTTGTTTTTGTTTTGTTGGTCATGAGGCCTGAACTCTGGGCCTGGGCACTGTCCCTCAGCTCTTCAGCTCAAGGCTAGCACTCTACCACTTGAGCCACAGCACCACTTCTGGCTTTTTCCACTTATGTGGTGCTGAGGAATCGAACCCAGGGCCTCATGAATGCAAGGCAAGCACTCTACCACTGAGCCACCTTCCGAGCCCTGGCATGCAGTTTTAAATAACATTGTTTTCCCTTTGATTCACTGCTTCCACAAACAGTGTTAAATGTATACATATAAATGGGAATCGGTTATGCAAGCTGGAGAACATCCCCTTTAATGGCTCAACTGCTACTGGATTGCCTTGCCGGCTGTCATACACCAATCATGTGTATGCCATCTGTGGTTGAGTTAGAATGGATTCCCCATCCCTGTCTTGTTACTGAAATTAATTTCTTTTGTTTTGAAATGTTAAAAAATGTCTTTATTAGCACTTATTATTAAACATCAGCTTAAACCTATAGAAGATGGCCAATCACCCCCAGAGAGCCCACCCTCTCTCCTTCCCCCAGGATATTTGATCAGGACGTTTCCAAGGACAGACATGCTCTCTCCTCTCTTCCACACACAGCCAAGCACAAAGGAATCAAAGCGAAGGGACCTCGTGGCCAGGGCCCTCACTGCCCAGGTCCTGAAAGGCTCTTGTTCATGAACTGTCTCTTCACAAAGCAAGTCCACCACTTGCTGGGCTTATCATTCTGGGGGTCTCTTTCTCACAGAGCCGCAGTCCCGTCTCTTGGCGGAGCTGCTGGAGGTAAGGCCGCATCACTTCGTCCTCCTGTTTGGTCTCAGGCTTGGCATAAATGGCGTTGAGGGGAAACCCAGGCTGGCCGGGGATAGGGAAGTGGGTGATTCCCAGCATGTACATCTCCTTCTCTCTCTGGCTTCTGGAGTTGCACTTTTGGAGTTTCTTTAGATGCTCAGAAATGTAGAGAGTTATAGATATCAAGGTTCTATCAGCTTCATTTTTAATTTCATCGTTTTTGAAGAAGACGTTGGCCTTAAAGTAATAGATGGCTTCATCCACGATGTCTGTGTCTTTTGTCTCACGAGGGGCAGGTCCTTTGAACTGACTTCGGATGGGCAGCAGCGCCATGTTGCCAATGAGCTTGTGTCTGGGTCCATGAGAGAATGGTAGGCCGGCATCTCGGCGGCACTTGGCTTTCGGAGCAAAACAAGACCTGAATGGACCACCGCGCTTCCGGCCTGCAGGGCTGGGCAGAGAGGGCTGAAATTAATTTCTTCTAAAGAGGAAATTTTCCTACAGGTTGAGCCCTTGAAAAATTCAGTTAAGTTTGTGCAATAAAGGTTAAATCATGAAATTAACCAAGGATTGATCATGGCCCACATTTGCCAATGCTCTCAAAATGTATTGAATAAATACTGAGCCAAGTGTCAGGGTAATCAGTCTGAATACAATAGAGTATTTAAATGAGTATTTGACTTGTTCCCAGCACCCACAGTTTTCTATTTACCCAGAAGTAAGTCAGCTGACCTGCTTCTGCCATACTACATCCATTCAAGAATCCTATTCCCCTATCCCTGCTGTATCTGGTCTCTACTAGGAGAATATTTATCCATGTTTTTTTGATCATGTTTAAAAATGAGATATAACCTTAAGTATTATGATAAGGAAGTTTATGCAAGAGTTTTCTCATGAGTGCTGATCGATATGTCTGTAATCCTAACTTAGCCACCTTGGGCAGGAAAGCCCACAAAACTCTTATCTCAATTAACAGCAAAAAGCCAGATGTAGAGGTATGGCTCAACTGGTAGAGAGCCAGAATTGAGTACAAAAGCTAAGGGACAGTGCTCAAGCCCTGAATTCATGCCCCAGTACAGGAAGAGAGAGAGAGAGAGAGACAGAGACAGAGACAGAGACAGAGATAGAGAGACAGAGACACAGAGAGACAAGACATAGACAGGGACAGAGACACAGAGACAGAGAATACTAATTTCTTTCATTATTCATTTCTAGCAAAGTGTTCAGGCAATTGACTTATTAAACATTACTTTGCATGTCCCATGGGGGATCCAATTCAGCTCCACGTTGAAATTTAACTTATTTTTATTTTTTCTTTAATTGTTTTCTTGTTTATTTCTAACAAACTTAATCCTACCCTGTGTTCCTAAATCCCTCCACACACACACACACACATACACACACACACACACACACACACACACACACACACACACACATATTTCTAATCTAGACATATATACTTCTAACCATGAGAATTTTGTAACCCAATTTTATTTTTTTAAGTATTTATAAGTACTTCTAGAACATGATTCTAGCTCCAATGAAACTTCTAATAAAGCCACCTGAGCAGCAACTTTAAGATGTTAGGATATTAGCTATAGAGAACACAGAATTAAACTTTAATAAATGGGCTCCAAGTAAGCCTAACCTAAGAGTCACTCCTTCTAAACCTCTTAATTGCTTAAATTTGGCCAAAGAGGTCTTATTGGCAGTGACTCACATCTGTTAGTTATTTTCCTCCCAACCCCAGACCCTATCAGATCAACTGGGATGAATATTATCCTAGCAACAAAGGACAATTAATCACAGCATGGTTAATCAGTGATATTTTCAGAAAAAAAAAAACAACTATTTGCAGACAAAGGGAAAACTGATAGAATAAAAATGTAGTGACACCTGTAGTTTAAGGCCAGCCTGAGATACACAGAGGGCATCCAACCTCAATTATGACAACTTGGACTACATGGTGAGAACCAGTCACAGCACCAACAGCAAAAAATGAAGTCACTTGTGCAATCATTTCAAAATTAACTAAAGCCAAGAGGTGATGGAGAGAGAAGGCGTTCTGATGTATACTTCCCTGGCACTGAAGTACTTATAGAAGATTTAATTGGTGATCTTATCTACTTGTTTTATAATAGAAATGATTAGCTCTTTAGGCATTAAAATGTGCACCCTCTTGTGCACTAGCTTATTCTCTGGCCAGACTTTTGTTGGCTTTTAAGCTATAAATCCCTTACTGCGGTACATACACTACCTCTGCAGTAGTAGGTCTGACAGAACACTTGAGTGTCTCCAACAGTGGCATAGATCTCCAAATGAAAAGTAACAGAAGATAAAAATATACTCAGGGTAACTAACTCTTGATGATGAGAGAAAACAGCCCCTTTAAAACTAGGGCCAACTCAAAGAAACATATAAAACCTGGAAGGCAAGCACCAGTGGCTCACGCCTGTAATCCTAGCTATTTGGGATGCTGAAATCTGATGATCATAGTTGGAACCCAGCAAAAAAAGATTCTTTCTTTCTTTCTCTTCCTTCCTTTCTTCCTTCCTTCCTTCCTTCCTTTGTTTGTTTGCTTGTTTGTTTGTTTGTTTGTTTCTTTCTTTCTTTCTTTCGTCCTTTCTTTCGTCCTTTCTTTCTTTCTTTTTTTGTCATGAGGCTTGAACGCAAAGCCTGGGTGCTGTCCCTAAGTTCTTTTGCTGAAGGTTAGATTTGAGCCATAGTGTCACTTCCCCATGGGACTCTTATTTCCAATTAACCAACAAAAAGCCAGAAGTGGAGCTGTGGCTCAAGTGTTAGAGCCCTATCCTTGATCAAAAAAAAAAAAAATGCTCAGGGACTTTGCCCCAGGCCCTGAGTTAAAGTCCTAAGACTGGCACACACACACACACACACACACACACACACACACACACACACACACACACACACACACACACACACACACACACACACACACACACACACACACACACACACACACACACACTGGTAAGAGCTTATGCTAGGCTTTTAGTTCAAATTTCAGTATCACCACAAATTTTAGGGGCAGGGGGGGTCCAGTCGTGGGGCCTGAACTCTGGGCCTGGGCGCTATCCCTCAGCTCTTCAGCTCAAGGCTAGTGCTCTACCACTTGAGCCACAGTGCCACTTCCCGGCTTTTTTCTTTGTGCTTATGTGGTGCTGAGGAATCGAACCCAGGGCCTCAGGCATGCAAGGCAAGCACTCTAACACTGAGCCACCTTCCCAGCCCCATTGAGTCTTTTTATCCACAAGCATAATAAAACAAAAACATAATCATTTAGTTTTCTAAAAATTCCCAAACTATTAGGACATGAAGAGAAACATGGTTTAAAACAAGTCTTCATTTTTCTTTGAAAAATAATGAACTATTTAAAAATATAAAGCCAGTAAATGACAGATTTGAACCAGGTTAGAAGACTCCAGATGCCATCCTGCTAAACACAATGTAGACTACTGTCTTTATTATTATTAAGTAGTTGTATGAAGAGGTTTCAATTCCATCAGTCACACTATGAGTACAATGCATCTTGACCAATGTCACCCCTTTACCATTCTCCTTCATTTGCCTCATTTCCTTTCTACCCACAAGATATGCAGTTCAATTTTTACATAATATACATCGAATGACTATATTTGCTCAGTGTCTATTACTTCTTACCGAAGTATAACTACTTATTGATGAAGTAAATAAAGTGATCCTAGGCTATAAAAGAAGTTTGCATGTAATAATATTTCCATAAGTTCCTTTGGAAGTTGAGAGATTGTCTTTCTATTTGGAGTCAATGGATATTGGAGTCACATACAGCTCCTCAGGCATGATGAATGGTATTAGATGTGATGAATGAGTATTCATGTTTCTGTGATGAACCAAAGGAAGATCAATTCAATTGTACAGCTGGACAAGATAAGACACATTTCTCCCTCTTTTCGGTAACCCATTATCTTATAAATGTCAAGTGTTCTCTCACATCCAAGGATCAATGTAAAATAATGATTAAGGATCTATCTGAAGACTTAAGTGACGAAGCATGATCATAGTGAATATGTTCCCCCCAAATATACTCCCTTGTCATTTTCACAATTCTTAAAAGGACGTTTTTATGTTTTTTATGTTTCCATAAAATAATAAAGATTGAAGATACAGTAATTATGGATACAGTGGTTTAAGTTTATTAATTTTACATATCTGTATTATTACATCTCAGAGTCAACAAATTTTGCAAATGAAACTAATTACTCCTTTTCTCAGATTTAGAAGAGAATATTGAAATAAAAAGGTCTCTAGAGCTAAGGATGTGGTTCTGAGGCACTAAATGCTTAGTTATCTACAAAACCCTGGATTTGATATCCAGTGCCCAAATTATACACCTAAGAATAACTGTGAGTTAGTCGAACTGTATTTCTTGGGTAGAATTCCTTTATGTGTCCTTAAAGGTTCTATTAAAATCCATTTAGTAGCAAAGGTGGGAAGGAGAAATGATCCAGAATCAACAGGTAAGTTCAAAAGTGTATTTGAAGGTCTTTGAAGGCATTAAACCTGAGTTGTCATTCTGGCAGGGTTTACAGAAAACGACCTTTGATGTTCCAGTCTACTGAGAAGAGGAGGGGGTATACAGAAGCCCACTGAAAAGACCATGAATATAAAAACATTGAATTGTGCCTTCAGCATTGGTTTTCCCTGTGACCTGAGGAAAAGGACTTCATCTTTATTTTCCAAGAAGGAATTAATTATTAATTTGTTTATACATCTATATTAAGTATTACTAATAATTGTGACCTACTTTTCTCAGCTTGCTTTAATAACTAACTTACTAGTCATAAAGGTGTGTACATGAAAGTTAAAAACATAAAAAAGCCACTTGGGTGGAGCTAAAAGCAAGTCCTCAGCAGAAGGCTGGCTATCTTTACATGGCTTTATTGGGTATGGTTCACCATATCCAGTGGTATGATGCTCTCCAGGTAATGCTCTAAGAGCTCAGTAGATGGTCCCAGGTTTCTAGGACCTCAAATGAAGCTTCTCTACATCAGTTGATCATCTGTCTCTGGCCAATGGACTAAGATTACCCAAACCTTAATAAAACTTATATATGAACTTGAATGCAATCAGCTTTTTCATAGTGAAGATTTTCACCCCCTTCCCAGGGATTAAGAGAATCAATTACACTAATAAAAATACTTTCTTCCCAAAGGTAGAGGCAGTCGAAGGAAGAAAGGAAAAGAAGAATGATATTTCTCAGGAGGACGTGGCTGTCTAAAATATGCAACAACAAAAAACGAACTGGGATTCTCAAGTTCCCAAAATTCATACACTGTCTCATTTTCTTTGCATGTATTAGATTTGTGTTGACACTCTCTTACTTAAATATAAACACTTCAGAATGAGCCAAGCCAACTAATGGAGTTGTTCTGGGACTAAGAGACATCGTGTCTTCTCCAATTATATGCTGATTTGCTAAGTTTATTTCTCAGAGGACATCCCTGTCTCCCTTATTATCCCTAATTTCTCTGGACCCCCTTGTTCTTAGGCCAGGTGCTATCTATAAAAATTCTTGGCCTGGTGCTATTGGCTCATGCCTGTAACCCTAGCTACTCAGAAAGGCTGAGATCTGAGGATTATATTCAAAGCCAATCTTAGCAGGAAGGTCTATGAGCTTCTTATCTCCAATTAACTACCAAAAAGCCAGAAGTGGAGGTGTGGCTCAAATGGTAGAGCACTAACCTTGAGCAAAAAGCTTAGGGATAGAGCCTGGGCCCTGATTTCAAGCCCCAGGCTGGCACACAAACAAACAAAGATTTCATGAGATGAGGTTTAAAGAACAATTTTGCCTAAAATTTTTATAGAACACCAAAAACCAGAAAAAAATAGAATTTAGACAAAGCATATAGTTTTGTGAAAAATAACTAATTAATAGAAAGCAAAACTAGTATGTTTTCTGGAAAATTGAATCATAAATTAAGGTGAAAATAAAAACATTTCAGTCAGGGACAACAAAGTTCAGCCATTATAGGGCTGAGTTTTTGAAGCATAGTAATAGAGGTCCTGCTATTTCCTTTGACCTTTTCTGTCAGTTGAATTGGTATAAGCACCATCTCAATCAAACAGACCACAGGGTTCTGCAAATTGTGAGTGGCACTGACCTCTATCTTTTCTGGAGAGTTATCTATAAACTACAAAATTTATTCCAATTTTGGCTGTGCCCAGGATAGACTTTAAAGAGTTGTCAAAAACTCTGTATTGAATAATGAATGATTAATTCAGAGAGAAGTCTGCTGTTTGCTGTCTATATCTCTGTAAATCCCTGAGTTATAGTTTTACTGAAAGGGGGGAAATAAATCACAAAGTGTGTAATATGTCTGTCCTGCTGTGCATGCTTCTCACACAGGCTTCTCTAATGCGTTGGCATTTGCTTTCTCACATTCGTTGTGTTACCAAGCCCGGAAGACTTCCAGACTCTCCATTCCATATAAAAGCACCTAGCTTGAAATCTCATGCCAACGGGTTATACCATCTATACACTGTTAATGAAACCAACAATGTAGCACCCTTTTATAACTTATTCTAGTGGTTTGAGGAGTTAACTTTGATATTATCAATCACCTTCTTCTCAGAACTGCTATTCCTGTCTTGGTGATTTAAATACATCTAGAAGTGAGTCTTCTATCACATAGAACTCACAGATAATGAACTACCTTCCTCAATGATTTGGTCTTCTCACTCCAATTGTTCTTTCAAATGTTGGCATTGACAATAACCATAACTGCTGTCTAATCTCAATTTAAGAATACCCTTCTTTGGCTATCATCTATGATCTTTTTGTCTTATACTTCTTAACATTTTGACACCCTAATTGTTTGAATTCTCTTCAGACCTCCAATTATCTCAGATTCTTACTTTACCTCCTTTCTTAGATTAAATTCCAGTCAATGATTATAATTACTCATGTATATTCTTGGCACTATTGCCTCTTCTGAATTTTATTATAATCCTGTTCAATTTGCTAAGCTGTAACCTGGTTAATTCTAACTCATCATTTATTCTACGTCTACATTCTAGGTGATCTCCAGTGAGCAAAGAAGACAATCTTGCCGACTAATTTTGCTTTTAATTATTGATCCAAACCTCTTGTTTGTTTTTAACAATCAATCACCCTGCTTGTCTATTCACTGTCCTACTCTGCTAGACAGTTATTATATACAATTCTCTCCTCACACTTTCACTCTATCTCCTTTCATCTTCACTTTCAAGAGATTACCTTGGTAGAAGTTCATTGAGATAAATGAAACAACAGAAGACAGTGTCCAGATTTCCTCCCTCATATGCAACCCCTTACCTGCGGAAAGCAGCGCTACATTTAGAAGTCAAGTGGAGCCCTCATGAAGACAGAGCAAATACTGCGTCAAATGCTGATCATGGCTATTCTGGCTATTCTAACTAGTTTTAAGTGTTGAGTATATCCATACTATTCTGCAAACAATCGTCACAAGTTTCCCTCTTGTAAAACTGATAGTCTTTACCCAATAAGCAGCTCTTCATTCCCCTCCTCCCAGCCCGTGGGAACACTTTCTGGTTCTGTAAATTTGACTGTTTTATAGATGTCACTTCAGGTGGTGTTATACAGTATTTGTCATTCTGTGAATGGCTTGTTACATTTAGCAACATACTCTGGTTCATTTATATTGTTACAATGAAATTTCTTTGCACACCATCGCGGGCACACGAATATGTGTGCGTGTCACATTGTATTCGTCCATTTATCTATGATGGACACTTTTAGGATATGATAATGCTTCAATTAACATGGATGAGCAGTATCTTTTTGAAAGCTTGCTTTAAGTTCTTTTGAAAAAGATTTCTGGGCATAAATACCATATATATATATATATATATTCGTACATATATATCCACAAATATATATACATATATATATATCATCTATCATCTTCATCTATCTCTAAAAAGTGGAACTTCTATTTTGGACAATATTGAAAGTTAAACTCAAGGCCTCACAATTGCTAGTCAGGTGTTCTACCATCTGAACCATACATCCATTTTTTGCTATAGTTACTTTTTAGGTAGGGTCTTACATATTTCCCCATGCCAGCACGAATTTCATTCTTCCTACCTATGATCTCCTTGTTACTAGGTTTACAGATATGGACCACTATGCTCAATCTGTGTTTCTTAGTCTCCTTTGTTAGCCCAGGTTTTTTACTTAACCACTAAACTGGATTTCTTCAAAGCTCTGATTTTTAACTTCCTCTCTTGGTTTGCTCTCTCTCTCTCTCTCTCTCTCTCTCTCTCTCTCTCTCTCTCTCTCTCTCTCTCTCTCTCTCTCTCTCTCTCTTTCTTAGGCTCTCTCTCTCTCCCTCTCTCTCTCCATTAATTACATACAACTTCAAGATCTTAAAATCATCTGCATGCTTGATGATACCAAAGTTCAGTCTCTTGTCTTCTCTTTTATTTCTGTTAGCTCATATATCTAACATCTCCATTTATATGTCTAGTTGATATCAAAACTTTTTCATGTTCACAATGAGCTCCAGATATACAGTCTCCACACAGTTAGCTCCTCTCATGTCCTTCTTATTTCAGTACATGGAAGTTTAGTTTTTGTACATAGCTTTTGACCTTTTCTGCTTGTCCTACACATGTACTAGTTATTGCATATAAGGGAAACCATGGGACCTATGTTTCCTTGGGCCTGGCTTACTTCACTTAATATAATTTTTTCCAAGTTTTTCCATTTCCTAACAAATGGGGCAATGCCATTCTTTCTGAAGGAAAGAATGTATAAATATACCACCTTTTCTTGATCCATTCATCTACTGAGGGGCATCTTGGTTTGTTCTACATATCTTAGCTATGGTGAATAATGCTGTGATAAACATAGTTGTGCTGGTAGCTTTAGTATAGCCTTGTTTGTGATTGTTTGGATGAATGCCCAAAAGTGGGATTGCTGGGTCATAGGGGAGCTCTATGTGGATCTTTTAAGCAACTTCCATACTGCTTTCCAGAGTGGTCAAACAAGCTTACACTCCCACCAACAATGCAGTAAGGTACCCTTCTGTCCACATCCCCTCCAGCATCTGTTGTTAGAGTTCTTGATTATAGCCATTCTAACTGGGGTGAGGTGGTATCAATGTTGTTTTGATTTGCATTTCTTTTATGGCTAGAGAGCTTGAGCATTTCTTCATGTGTCTATTGGCCATTCTTCTTTCCTCTTCAGAGAAGTTTCTCTGTAAGTCTTCAGCCCACTTATTTATCGAGCAGTTGTTTCTTTGAGGATTTGTTGTTGGGGGATTTAATTTGTTGAGTTCCATATTTTAGATATGAGATCCTTGTCCATTGTATGGCTAGTGAAGACCTTCTCCCAGTCTGTGGGCTTTCTATTGATCTTGCTAGCTATGTCCTTTGCCATGCAGTTTTAATTTTCAAAAACGCTCGGAGTAAGGCATGGTGGCACATGCCTGTAATCACAACACTAGGAAACCTGAAGGACATGAATCAAAAGTTCAATACCAGACAGAGAATGTTTGAGGCCACTACGGGCTACACAGTGAGACCCTGACTTAAAACAAAATATAACAAAACTAAGCAAACCCAAACCTCTGGGATTATCTTTTATCTTCTTTGACACAGAACATCTAGTGTGTAAGAAAATCTTGTTGGTTTTACCTTGAAAAACACAAAATCCAATTCTTTCTTATGATTTCTCTGGTCATATTTCCTATGGTTTCTTGGTTCATTTTTTCTCCTCACACAGTAGCTAGTGATACTTTGGAAGGATCTGACTGATTCACTCTTCCACTCTGCATAACATGTTCATTTTTATCCTATCACCATTTTCCGCATTATCCTCCCACTTTCCCCCTCATGTCATGACCCTATTTTCCCTACACCCTCTAACACTTTCCATCTCAGTCACAATGTAAAAGAAGTCTTTCCAACATCAAGAGCCCATTGCCTCTCCAACTCCATCTTCAATGGAGTTGAACTTTTCCTTTTTGGCTACTAGGCATGGTCATCTGGATATCTTTTTACTCCTTGAGCACTTGAGGCTTGCTGACCTCAGGTTCTTTGCACTGGTCATCGCCTCTGTGTGACATTTCTCCCCTAGTAGCTGCATGGCTCAGACCCTCCTTTCCTCAAGTCTTTCCTTAAAAAGTTGCATTCTCCATGAGGCTTTCCATAGCATGGCTGCTTAAAATTCCCACATACCTCCAAAACTTCCTTTCACTTCTTTATTTTTCACATATAAATGGTTATCATCCTATTTTATCAAACAACATGTTTTTCCTCAGGGATATTCTCTAAATGTCTCTTCCCACCACAATAGAAGACTTGTATAGCAGATGTTCTTTCATTTATTGCTGATAACTTAGACCTTAACCTAGTCCTTAATAAGAATCTGTTCATTGACTTCCATAAATATTTATTATTCAGCAGCCAAGGGAAATACAGCTTTATGTTTTTATATTTTACCCTAGAAGGATTATTATGGAAAGATCATTGGAAGCACAGCATGTTTCTGCTCTATTCTGATAAGAGAAAAATTCTGAGATGTCCTCAATTTAACTCTTAGGATGAGAAGTTAGAGGGATTAAGCTACAGGGAAGCTCAGTTACTTAATAAGCCAGGACCAAGAATAAAAGACCATTTCACATTCTCCAATGTATGTTAAAACTTTAACTCAAATCCTGTAACAATCCTCTAGGTATCACCGCATCCTGTTTATAACCCCACCCATCAAAAAGCCACGATTACTTTTCCTTATGAACTTCACTGGAATTCCCAAAGCTTTCTTCACTCCAAGTAATCCCACGCCTTTTATCCATAGCCAAGGGGAAATTTTGTTGTAAATAATGCCTTTAGCTTGGAACCTTTAGCCCAGGGACTTATTTCCTGCTCTGCTGTTGGTCATTGTGGGAACTTGTTCCAAGATCTGGTCCTCTTTCAGGCTAACATCTGTAACTGCTCACTAATTTCTTTCATTTCGATCTTGCAGTCTCAGGAGTTTTGGATTAACAATTCCGTGTTTTTTTAAGAATAGCATTTCTCTAAGTTTAGAATCTCAATTCTGTTAATGAATTTCCATGTGGCTTGTGTCTCCATTAATAAAGACCATGTCTATTCTTTCTGGCCCATTCTATTTCTTTGTGGTTGGGATATAAAACATGCTGAGATACTTGTCAGCTTTCTTGAAAAGTATTCTTTACACTCTCTTGTCTGATTCCCCTATTTTAAAAAGTCTTAATAGCTTCCTCTATTTTAAACCCAACCACTCAGTTAAATAATACTTACTAAGATTACTCTCAGTGCTATTACACATGTCAACCTAGAAGACGATGTTGTCCTTACAGTCCAGTAAAGGAAGTAGGATATCTATCTACACAGAAGAGAGAAAGATAGTATACCTAATACAACTCAGCCC
Source organism: Dipodomys merriami (assembly GCF_024711535.1). Classification (NCBI taxonomy): domain Eukaryota; kingdom Metazoa; phylum Chordata; class Mammalia; order Rodentia; family Heteromyidae; genus Dipodomys; species Dipodomys merriami. The sequence continues at coordinate 25,530,830 of NW_027202271.1, forward strand.
ACTGGAAATACTTTGAGAAATACAGCTGTTCTTATCTCTTTGAGTGGTTAATAGTGATACTACAAGGAAGAATTTGAAGAGCTGGAAAACAAGTGTTGAAAAATAATTGTGAGTGTCTAATCAAAGACTTGTTGAAGAATCAAGTTAGAATTGAAATGAGTAACACGATTGATGAGTAAATCAGTTTTAGAATAGGCCAAATCAAAGAAAATACAAATAGTAAAAAAAAATTCAGATCACATGAGACGGATATGGGATTAATGTGTGATATTCACGTTCATTTGTAGAGCAATATTCTGTAACTGGAGTCCAATTTTGAAAGTCGGTGATTTAGCTCTCAGTGTAAACATGAATCCCACTTCCCCAAATGAAATTTTTACTTTATAAAGTATGATCATTTAAGATTAATTACATCCAAGCTTTATATGGTAACACTAGAAAAGCATGCTTTAAAGAATGTATTGTGGCTGGTTGAGGACCACAGTTCAGCTACAGAAGATTTTCATCCTTATTTCTTTGAGGGGTTGGAAATCTAGGACCTGAAGGCCAAATCTAGACAGAAACTTGATTTTGTAAAGAACTTTTATTGAAGGACAGCTGTGCCTATTTGTTTACACATTATCTCTGATGCTTCTATACAACAACAGAGGAGTGTAATATTTGCAATGGAGACAAGAAAAAATCTGGCCCACAAAACATTGACATTACAAGATAATGTTTACTGAGCTGGGATGTAGTTCAGTGGGAAAACGTTTGCCTAGCAAGTGCATTACCCTAGATTCAATCCCTCGTACCAAAAAAGAAAAGACAAAAAAATACAGTTGAATACTCCTCCCATAGAAAAATACAGTATCATCACACCTCTGTTCTGTTTAAAACGTCTGTTCTCTGTGAATGTGTCCATTGGCCCATTGACTGTTTTCACCAGGGAGTGAAAGTTTTTTAAAAAATGAAAAGATGTACAACAATTCCTAATGTAATATTCATTATTTGTGATTTGTTAGCCTCTTGGACACCTAGAACATCCTGATCTTTGTCTATACTAGCCCTAAATAATGAATATTGACCTTTTAAAACACATGAAAGACAGTTAAAGTACAACAAAAATAGATTTAGAAAGACCAAGCTATATATATTTAAAGCTCCAGATTTGAGTTTCCCTCTCCTGACTACTAGTTCTTCAATCTTTCAACAAAACATGTAAAGGCAAGGAATAAATAAGGGGAGGGATAATCTTACAAGTAGTCATACAGGTTGGTGAGATAATAAAAGTAATTTATATCTTTACAATTAAAAAAAAGCAATTTATAAAATAATTTATAATTTACATCTGTTAGCCCAATGAGCTGCCATCCCATAGCTTGGCATGCTCCTTTTTAGGTAACACTGGGCCCATGTAATAAAGGCAGTAAATAATCCGCCAGTAAACAATCAGCCTCCCCCACCCCTTTACCTTGGGGTGGCACTTCTCTGGGGCAGCTACCACCATATAAGCCAACAAGAGCCCCTTACAGTGACCTTCAGGTCTGGGCAGCTACAAGGCCCCTTATCTACTATTTGGGCAACAGCCATAAATCCTAATCCACCATGATGAAGCCCCTGGGCCTCACATCCCACCAGTAACAGGTCTCCACCTCCCAGCCCCTTCTAGCCCCTCTTAGACCTCTTAGGTTATATAGGTCACCTCAGACAATAGTCAGCACTTCTTTCTTGTGAGAAGGGGTCTTGCTGGCCCTTTTCCCAGCAATAAGCCTTTTCTTTGTTCTTTGTACCTGGATCTCTGCATGGTTTTCTGGCAAAGTCTAAAATTTTCTAACAAAAACATTACACTATGATCAAATATTACTCGTTATTCTAAAATGATATATAAAAATATTTATTAGGTGAACAGAACCTTTAATTAATTTATTTCAATGATACATTTTTAGAAACATTTATTGACATACCTCTGATAAGGCACATTTCATTGTGCCTAGCAACATTAACTATTATATATTTTATTACCAACATTATTATAAAGTACTTAGGACTTTTCTTTTATAGATTATGATCTTTGAATTCTCTCAACTCTCAGTCTTTGAGTACTCTAGTACAGTCAATGTATGGATAGAAGTTGAAACATGGAGAGCAATAGTCATGTTCCATAACTTGTGTATGTGTACTTTGACACTATTCCCTTATGACAAAGATTATCTAGAATCTTAACCTTTTGTCCAGTTATCATATTTCATACATTTTTTTCTTGGTGTTGATTTTTATATGTGCAACATATCTTGGCTGATTATTTTCTCTCTCCTACGGCTTTTCACTATTACATGGAAGATTGTTTTCACTAGAACTATTTCTACTACAATATAGCCTGAAGCTTTGTGTGACGATGAATACTGATTGACAACTTTATTGGGCTGAAAAGCACATGGGAGATTAGACACATTTTTAAGTGTTTCTGTGAGAATATTTCCAGAGAGATTAACTAAGGGGAAGGCATTCCCTGAATGTGGGAAACATTATGCCATATTCCCTTAGTGGGAAACATTATGCTATATGCCAGAGGCTGTGATGAAAAATAAAGTGAAAAAGAGAATGCACACAAGCACAGACATTCCCTCTCTCGGCTTCCTGGCTATCATCCACCTGAAAACATTTGCACAGGCATGCAGAGTGCAATAGTTAAAGCCTTCTACCCACATTTCACAGGAAAACCTGGGAAGCCAGGCAACGTGGGGCAGGATCTGGATGGCTTCAGACAGCCCCTGAGAACCTGTGAGGGTATAAAGACAGAGATAAAGCCATGATTTCTAGAATGTTGAAGATGCCAGGTACTTGGAATGCTTGCCAAAGAAAGCCACAAGCTGCAAATGGAGCCAGCTCAAGAGCAAGTTCCTATGGTCTGAAAAACAACAAAGTCACAGTGTGTGGGTAGGGCTCCCCAGCCATCTTAGAGCTCACATCATGATGCTATCCTATGCCCTGGCTGTCAGATATGGATGCACAGAATTTCACATTTGTCTTTCTGGGTTTGGGTCTGGCTATAGTTGCATTATGCCTTTCTGTGCTCCCATTCCTCCATTTTGGAATGGAATGGTACCCTCTGCTATTGGATCTTGAAAGAGTATAGGTTTCTTTTTAATATTACAGGGACTCACTGCTAAGAGTTGGTCTTGAGTCTCAGAAAAGACTTTTAGTTTGTACTTTTAAGCAATGTTATACGTGATTAGAGTGGGGAACTCCTGGTAACGGACTGGGGAAATTTGACATTATAAATTGGCCATGCATCTTTGAGCATTTGAGGACAAATGCTATAGTCGAATATAAAATGTTCCCCCAAGGCTCAATTTGACCCCTTGATCCCAACCCTATCCTGGGATACTATTTTTAGAGGTTCTGAAAACTTTTGGGGGCAGGACATAGTTAGAGGAAGTATGTCACTGATGCATGCCTTTGAAAATTCTACCTAGTATCTGAAACCATCTGCCACCCTCTCTGCTTCCTCCCCTACCACAGGTTTCTGCAGCCATGATGTTCTACCATGTTTCAGCTAAGCAAGCATAGACACTCTGAAACTAGAAGAAAACTACATTTTTTGTTCAGTAAGTATTGTGTCAGATATTTTGTCACAGCAAAGAGAAAGTTAATTAGCACAGTCAGGCCCCAGAAAAATATCAAAGGTGGAATTTCTATTGTCCCCACTTTGGAGTCAGAACACATTATGTTCCTATCAGGACATGAGACAATATTTTTAGAATGGCAGTCAGGAAAGATCACCTGACCTTCAGTGTCCAGACCTCTCATTGGGACCCCATCAGACCCACATGATTAATAGGCTGATGAATTGACTGCCTACATGGTTAATGTGAACCTCAAGATCAACTGTTACTATGCGACCCAAAGCCCCATTCTAAATTTAGTTTTTTATTTTTGTCATAACCTTTAAGTAGTTGTACAAAGGAGTTGCCATATAAAAAGCAGTTTCTGAACATAATACATCCTGATAAATGTCATCCCTTTCAATATTGCCATCCATCCTTCCCCTACCCCTCCCCTTCCCTCATTCTTCTTAGTTTTATAGGATATACATTGGATTCTTGACTGTATTCTCTCTTTCTCCTCCTCTTCTTGTGTTCACCCCTTTCACCTTGACCCTAACCCCTTTAGAGTACCTGTTTCCTGGTGCTTTAGGTAGCTGAACTTTGACTTTGCTTTTCTAAGGAATGCATTATTGAATTCTCCCTTGAAAATACCTTACTTGAGTTAATACGTTTCTATACACTTGCATACCACCCAACACATTTACTTTTTTGTGTTGACTCTAAGGCTTGAACTCAGGGCTTAGGCACTGTCCTTAGCTTTTTCTGCTCAAGGTTAGTAGTGCTCTGCCTCTTGAGCCACAGTTTCATTTCTTTTTTTATTTTTATATGTTTTTATTGTAAAAATACTGTATAGAGGGATTACAGTTACATGAGCAAGGTAATGAGTACATTTCTAATCAAGCATTGTTACCTCCTCCTTAGTTTTTCCCCTACCCTCCCTTCCCTCCCGCCTCCACAACTACATTCCCCCTCCTCCCTCTCCGCCTAACTTGTAAAGTTCATTTTACAATATAGTGTCTTGTACATCTCATTCTTACAATGGGTCAACCTGTATCCCTATTTAAACATTTTGTTTTTTCCCTTCCCCTCCCCAAATTAGAGAAGTGTATATACAAGGGACAGGACACCAATATCAAATACAGTGAAAACAGGGGTTATATCGTAGGGGAGGAATATGCAAATGCCTCCATCAGAAAGAATGACATCGCCCCATTTGTTAGGAAATGGAAAGACTTGGAAAAAATTATATTAAGTGAAGTAAGCCAGGCCCAAAGAAACATAGGTTCCATGGTTTCCCTTATTTGTAATAGCTAGTATATATCTGGGACAAGCAGAAAAGGCACATATGACCAGATAAGATGATGTTAAGCGAAATGAACCCCAAGATAGGGACACAAGTGGTTTTTTTCTTTCTTGCTATTGTGCCTAACGTATTTATAATGTACCACAGTTTCATTTCTAGCTTATGGGAAATTAATTGGAGAGGAAGAGTTTCATGGACTTTACTGCCTGGGCTGTCTTTGAGCTACAATCCTCAGATCTCATATTCATGAATAGTAAGGCTTATAGGCATGAGTCATCAGTGCTTTGGTTTCCTAGATTACATTTTTCCACCTGATTTAGTCAAAGATCTCCATCTAAACCACACTGTTCAACTATACAATGTGACCAAAGAAAGACCCTAAGCAAACAAAAGCACTTCTAGCAAGCATGCTGTACTAGAAAGATAGAATTACCTCCAAAAAAATCCAAAAAGCAAAATGCTTAAATAGGGATACAGGTTGACCCACTGTAACAATGAGATGTACAAGACACTATGTTGAAAAACACACTTTACAATTTGGGGGGTGGGGAGTGTAGTTACTCATGTAACTATAACCCCTCCTTACAATCAAATAATTTTTTAAAAAAGAAAGATACAGGCACATAGCTAACCTCTCTGGATGATGGGAAGGTGAGAAAAATCAAACAATTCCTTTTACAGATAGCAATTCTAAAAATTAGGCAAAATATTCAAAATAACAATTTTAAGTCTGATCATAAACTGCCCAAATTTAGCATTCTTGGCAATGCTCAATGATGCAAGTGTAGGACAAACTCCAGAGAGAAAAGATAAATAACAACATCTGGGAACTCAAAACAAAGCAAGTAGGCAGATGCCAATTATAGGCAGAGCACATCTCCCAGTTGTATTCAATGCACATTAACTCCAAAGGCAGAAAACCCACCAAACTTCAGAAGAGCTGTGGTTCCAGATCCCTACAATGTATTATATATATATATATATATATATATATATATATATATATATATATATATATACCATCTTCCATATGTCAGTTAATTGCTTTGGTGGCTACTGTGAATAGTGTTGTGATAAATATGAGGACTCATTCCAGTATCACTATTGTGTTAACAGAGAGAACTTTGATTCCTTTGAGTATGTAGTATGGGTTGATATAGCTACATCATATAGTAGTACTGTCTCTAGTTTTTGGAGGAACCTCCATGCTGATTGCCATAAGGATTTGGCTAATTTGTATTCCAATCAACAGTGAATGAGTGTTCCTTTCCCTCCAATAATTTGGATTGCTGTCTCCATGATGACCTTTTGGTTGGGGTGAAAATGTACACTCTAAATGTAGTTTTGATTTGCATTTCTCTGGTGGCTAAAGGTGCTGAATTTTTTTTCATGTATTTATTGTCCATTGGTCTTCCTTCCTTATTGTATTAGGGGACTCAGGACCTCAATGTTGCTAGGCTTATACTGTACTACTTGAACCACACACCCCGGCTCTTTCTCATTTTATTTAATTATTTCAACACTTTTGCCTAGACCAGCCTCAGACCATACTCTCTGTACTCACAGCTGCCCACATAGCTAAAATGACTGTGTATGCCACTATGTCCAGCCAATTACTTGAAATGGAGTCTTAGTATTTATTCTTTTCTGGGATAGCCTCAAATCCAAATCCTCCATATCTCTGATTCCTAATAGCTGAAATTACAAGCATGAGTCACTACACCTGGCCTTGTACTTCGTCCTTTGAGAAGTATTTTTTTGATCCATTTGCCCTTTTTTTTTTCCTCTGATGATTATTTGTCCTCTTGGTGCTTGATTTTCTAATTCTTTACATTTTCTCTATATAATCCCTCTTGGATGAATGGCTGGAAAATATTATCTCCCATTCTGTAGACTGTCTTCACACAATTACTTGTTTCCTTAGCTACTGTACAGAAGCTTGTCTAATTGGATGTAATCCCATTTGTCAATTTTTGCTATTATTTCCTGAGCTTTCAGGGTACCATTCAAAAAGTCATTGCCTGTGCTTGCATTTCATGTGTGTTCCCTAGTTTCCCCTTGTCATTTCAAAGTCCCAGGTTTTAAACTAAGATACTTCTTCCGTTTTGAATTGAATTTTGTTCATAATGAGTGTCATGAATCTAGTTTTAATATCCTGTATAAAACATTTTTCAACATCGTGTCTTGTACATCTCATGGTTACAGTGGATCAATCTGTATCCTTATTTAAGCATGTGTTATTTCCCTTCCCCTCCCCAAATTAGAAAAATTAGAAAAATATCTATTCAAGATGCAGGGCACTGGAATCAAACTTCAGTGGTGGGGCGGGGGCGGGGAGGAGAGGGGGATTTAGGGGGGTGGAGACAAAGGAGGAGGTAACAATGTTTGATAGGAAATGTACTTATTATCTTACTCATGTAACTGTAACCCCTCTGAACAGTATTTTTACAATAAAAAATTATTTAAAAAAACATTTTTCACCTCCTTAGTTAGGTTTATTTGTTTTTTTTTTAGGCTATTGTGAATGGGATTTTTTCCCCTGATTTCTAGTATCCTGTTTTCCCAGCACAATTTGATAAAGAGTCTATCTTTGCTCCAGTGTATATTTTTGTTACTCCAAACAAGTATCAGATTGCTGTAGCTTTATGTAATTACTTCTAGGTCTTCTGTTTATTCAATTGGTTGATGTGTCTGTTTTTTTGTTTAAGCTATGGCTCCATAGTATATTTTGAAATCAGATTTGTTCTTTTTATTCAAGATTATTTTGGCTATTCAGGATCTATATGAAATTTAAGATTGCTCTTTTCCTTTTTTTTTCCTGGTCCTGGGGCTTGAACTCTGGGCCCGGGCAATGTCCCTGCACTGTTGTAGCACTCTACCACGTAAGCCACAATTCTACTTTCATCTTCTTTTGTAACTTTCCAGCCCAGGCTGGCTTTGAACTCCGATCTTCAGATCTCAGCCTTCTAAGTAGCTTGTTTTTTCTATTTCTTTGAAGAATGTCATTTGAAATTTCAATGGGAATTACATTTAGCTATAGATTGCTATCAATAATATAGCCATTTTCCACAATATTAATTCTGCAGATACATGAACATGGGTTCTAATGTCATCTAAACTTGTTTCTTCAATGTTTTATAAGTTTCATTGTAGTTTTATTTTTTTACCTCTTTAGTTAGGTTTTTTTTTTAGTCTACTATGAATGGGATTGTTTTCCTCATTTTTTTTCTCGGCTTGTTTTTATATACAGAAAAATCTCCTTGTTTTTGTGTGTTGGTCTTCTTTCCTGCTAACTTTGCTGAAAGCATTTATTTGGTGGAGCCTTTAGGGCTTTTAAATATAGAATTATGTAATTTGCAAATAGAGATAATTTGACTCCTTTCTTTTCTATTCACATGAATTTTTTTCTCTTGGTTTATGGCTCTGGCTAAGAATACAAGGACTACATTGAATAAGAATGGAGAGAGTAAGCACTTACCTCTTTCCTGGTTTTAGAGTACTTTCAGATTTCTCCATTCACGAGTAAGCAGCTCTCACCCTCTACTAGCCTTGTATATAAGAAATCCTCTTCCAGCAGCCCAGCCAGACATTCTGGAAGGTTTCTAATACCCTTGTCTTTCACAAGGAAAGTCAAGCAGCTCTTGTTTGTTTGTTCACTTTGTACAGAGCTGAGTAGGTAGCCATGATGACTACCATTCCATGCTGTACATGCTGCTTTCCCTATTGCTCCCACATGCTCTGGACTGTGTTATATTCATTAACTCCAAGACTAGAGATTCAAATACTACTTCTTTAGGCATCCCAAGAAAAGTTGAGGCATTAGGCACCAAACAAGTCTTTTGCTCCACAGCAGGATCTTAGAGCTGAGTCCTTCGCAATGTGAGCTCAGATCTATGAAGCTACCGCCATCTCTAGTCTCCCTCTAGCAGCTAGACCCTGCGAGTCCTGTCAGAACTCCATCCATGGATAAACAAAAGCCAGTGCTTTGGGGAACTCTCATAAAAGTAACCCTTCCCTTTTCTGAATGAAGATCTTTCCCTAGGAACTCTTGACCTGATTGCATGGTGCTGGTGGTAAGGATTGATGATTTGGTGAAAAGCTGAACCAGATGTCCCTGCTGGCTCTGGTGAGCCTGGTTTTGCATGTTTCTGGGGTAAAGGATAATTTCAATTAATTTATAGCTTCCTCAGAAAGGAATTTCCCTGTGATTTGTTGCTGAATTAATGTGCTTATGGAAGGAATAAGGGTCTAGGCATTCATACTCCACTACCTTAGTTTAGATTAATTCTTGGTCCTTCTAAACTTTATTTGACTTTCTCAATTCCCTTTCCCCAGAAGCAAGCAATGCTATTGACTCCTGAGGATGAAGAATGGCCAAAAATCTACTATGCTATGTTAGTAGGGAAATGAAATTTGTTTGAACTTCCCAGGTATTAAAATGTTTTACTGGCTAATCAGGTTATTGTTTTGGATTTTGTTCTTGAGGATTGTATGTACTATCTACTACCACCACCTCCATCATTTTGTTAAGAGGACATTGACTTCCATGTCCTAGCTGTGGTCTAGAAGCACTAGAATAGAAACTATACTAATTGCCAAAGATAATATGGTAGTGATGTTTCAATTTTTTAATTAAGACAGAAATTGTAGTATTTCCAATGCACCACTGTAATTAAACTCTTCTGAATCTAATATAATTGCCATGGGAGAACTGGAACTTCTTCAGTTCTAATAAATCTTGTTTTCTCTGAAGGCAATGAAATTATTTCAAGAAATGTGTGAAATCATATACTAGTCCAAGCATCAGCTAAAGGCAGAATAAGTAGAGTGCCTCATAAATATGTAATCCCCTGCCTCCTAAATGTATGCAATTGACAAATACCAATCATATAAAGTATTATTGAATTCATAGAAGATATTCATCTTTATGAGTTCAATGGGTACTAGAACTATAATTGCAATTATAATAGTGAAATATATTACCTTGTTATTTTGTTGTTGTTGTTGTTATTTTATTATTATCATTATCATTATTTGTGCCAGTCCTGGGGCTTGAACTCAGGACCTGGGTGCTGTCCCTGACCTTTTTGTTCAAGCCTAGCATTCTACCATGTTAGCAAAATGAGCTCCTTTCCCATAACTTAGTCCACTCCTTCCCTTCTCCACAGCTTAGTAGGCCTATGTAGTAAAGACAGTAAATAATCAACTTCCAACCCCCTTTACCTTGGGATGGTACTTCTTTGGGGCAGCTTACCACCACATAAGGCAACAAGAGCCCCTTAGAGTGACCTTCAGGTCTGGGCAGTTACAAGACCCCTTATCTAATATTTGGGCAGCAGCCATAAATCCTAGTCTGCCATGATGAAACCCCAGGCCCACACGTCCACACCAGGGTCTCCGCCTCCTAACCCTTTCTAGCCACTCCTAAACCTTCTATGTTATATAGGTCACCCCAGACAATAGCCGGTGCTGCTTCTCACTTCTCCCTTGTGAGAAGGAGTCTTGTCAGCCCCCTTTCCTGGCAAAAAACCTTTCTCTGTTCTCTGTACCTGAAGGTCTGCATGTTTCTCTGGCAAAGTCTAATTAATCTTTTATTTAAGCTTACGTACCATTTGAACCGAAGCTCTACTTATGGCTTTTTATGGTGCTTAATTGGAGATGAGAATTTCATGGACTTTCCTGCTCAGGCTAGCTTGAACTGTGATCCTCAGATTTCAACCGCCTAAGTAGTTAAGATTATAGATGTGATTTACCTATGCCCAGCTTGCTATTGGTATTACTGAGTCTTTTTAAAAATGAAAGTTTGAGAGGTAGGAAGATGGTAGAGGAGAAGCTGGGGTAAACAAGCTCTCGTATAGAGAAACCAGATTTAGTGTTCCAGTAGAAAATCTAAGGCTAGAGCGTCACACCAAATATGCCATCATAGTACAGAGAGTTTGGCCAAAGAGGAAAAATTCAGGCAGCTTGGTTAAGGACACAGATTCGAGCACTCCTGGGTCTGCTGTGGCAGCCACCATATCAACAGAGAGCCTGGAATGAAGATGCCAGAAGCAGTGTGCCAGCGGATTCTACTGACAGCCAGCAAGAACTGACAAGGAATGGAAATCTTCATGCTGCTGACCACAGATAGTCGCAGACCATGGATGACCTGGAAACCAAAGGAAAGGTGTGAGTACAGCTTCACTCCTTCTCACAGAGCAGCGGTGGGAAGGTAGTCCCTCCCCCACCACTGGAGAAGAATTCCATCTTTGGTATTGACAAAGACCTGGCCAGAGCAGCTAACAGGTAACTCAGGCCTTGGAAGAAGACAATAGGAGCCATTCAACAGGTCCCAGGAACCTGACCTGCAGGGCTCAGCCCCATCCCTGGGGAAAGATGCCCCTCCCAAGCAAAGGCAGCTCCAAATGGGCAGGTTAGACTCTCCTTAGTGGGTAAACAGAGCCAGAAGCTACCCTGCCCATCTGCAACAGGGCAGCAACTCCAGCCGCTAGAGGGTAAAAGAAAAACAACTGGAAACTTGTTACACATAAATCCTAGATTGGCTACAGGCTGGGCTGCTCGAGTCTCTCAGGAGCTATCCCATCAGGGTAAATCTACTGATTGCTAACAGGCCACAGCCCTACCTACAATCTAGCTCCCTCACAGCAACTCAAAGCTAGAGGAAACAGCCACCTCTCTCTTTTGTGATACTCAAAGTAGATTTCCCTCCCACTGAAATAGCCTGGGAGGAGGGTCATAAAGTCTCAAGAAAGACAGAGCTTCTTTCTTCCTGCTCAAACAAACTGATTTAAGAAACCAACCAAACAACAGTAAAACCAAACATCACAAGCAAACCAGAGACTCCACCAAGATGTTACAAACACAGGGGAGACCCAAGATTCCCACCCCCCTCAAAAAAAATTCGAAGAACTCTTTTTCTAGCTAATTAAAAAAATGTTTTTTAACTGTTGCCTTTTTTCATCATTTTTATTTTAGGTTTGTTTTTTGTTTTTGTTGTTGTTGTTTCTTTTTTGTTTTTTTTTATATTCTCTTTATACTATTTTCCCTTTTGGTCCTTTCTGGTTTTTTTGTTTTGTTTTGTTTTTTGTTTATGCCTTACTTAATTGCTGTTCTGTTCCTCCCAAGATATATACCTGTCTTCAATTATAAGACCTTATCCTTCATTGTGTGCATACTTAATTCAGATATCAATTATTCAATTCACAAACTCCCAGCCTTAACTCCTTTCATTGTAGTATTCTTTCTTTATATTTATATAATTTTTAAGTGTTTCATTTTAACTTTTTCATTTTTCCTTTTTCTTTATCTCTCTTTTCCTTTCCTTCAATCCCTTCCCTCTCTCTGAATTTAGGTCTTGGATATATTCTCTCTCTCACTTTCCCTCCCTATATTCCTCCAATCTTACTTTTTCCTCACAATTCTCCCTAAACTTATTAATTTCTGGTCTGCTGACTCTTTCTTTGATTTTTCTTAGTCCATTGATCCCTAGTTGTTTGTTGCTGAACTAGATTGTATCTGTTGAACTAGATTGTATCTGTACTCATTTTGACTGTGTCAAACTATCTGTGCAACTACAGGACTGTGGTTGATGCTTGCCTTAAAATAGTGTTCTAGCTAAGAATTGGTTTGTCTCTCATACCCAAAAGGGCAGAACAAGCAGAAACACAAGAAAAATGGCAAGTCCAGGATTTCAACCCCTGGCTCATGATAATCAGGCAACAGAGCAGTTAATGAATAATCCAGAGGAAAGTTCCCAAAATGCTCTACAAACAATACTGGTAAACATGCTGAATGAAAAGATTGAAAGCCTGCAAAGGACTCTGTGTGAATGTGATAGGGAAATGCGTAAATGGGATAGGGAAATGCGTGAGCATGATGAGGATAACCAAAGATTAATACAGGAATATCACACGAGTGTGATGAGGCCAATCAAAGATTAAAAGAGTAATTGCACAAGTGGGATGAGAATAGGCAAAGATTGATAGAGTAATTCATGAAATCTACAATCAGGCAGCTGGAGGAATCCAGGGAGGACACAAAAGGAATGATGAATGAAGTCCAACAGAAGGAAAGGGAGTCCAATGAAACTATAACCAATTAACTAAGGGATTTGAGAATGAACACTGAAAACCAAATTAAGGAGGTAAAGAAGTCTATACAAGATCTAAAACAAAGCTCCATCAAAGAATTCAAAGCCATCAAATCTGACCAAGTAGAAGGAAAGGAAATAAAAAACAAAGTAGAAAGTCTTGACAGTAGGTTAGATCCTGCAGAAGATCGAACCTCTGGGATTGAAGACAGCCTAGATATTATAGAGAAAGAACAGACAATTATTCAAGACAAATCGAGGAAATACAATAGATCTATTCAACATGTAGAAGACATCATCAGAAGGCCTAATTTGAGGCTAATGGGTGTAGAGAAGCACCTAGGAAATTTATTTAATAGGATCCTAGCAGAGAACTTCCTAAACATGCAAAAAGATAAGCCCATTCAGATACAAGAATCCTTTAGAACCCCAAATAGACCAGATCAGAACAGAACAACCCACTGTCACATTGTAATCCGCACAGGATCAATCCAGACCAAGGAAAGGATCATTAAAGCTGTTAAGGAGAAAAGATCAATCACCTATAAAGGGAAACCAATCATAATAACCTTAGTTTTCTCAGCAGAGATAATTAAAGCAAGAAGAACCTGGAATGATATATCCCACACCTTAAAGACAAACTACTATCAACCAAGAACATTGTACCCAATGTTAAACTCTTCATCATAATGAAAGATCAAATAAAAACCTTCCATTACAAAGAAAAATTGAAGCAATATATCTCCACCATACCAGCCGTAGACAAGATACTTAATGATGTCTTACATGTAGAAAACCAACAAGAGCACAATAAAGGCCAAGAAACAGCCCCCAAACAGATAATCCAAGAATCATAGGAAGAACCCAGTTGGCACAGCTCCCAAGAAGGTGTGGATAACATGGCAGGAACTACCTAACACCTCTCAGTCCTAACTCTCAATACTAATGGACTTAACTTTCCAGTTAAGCGACATAGCCTGTCTAGTATCAAAAAGCAAAATCCTTCTATCTGCTGCCTTCAAAAGACATACCTTGCCCACAAAAACAAACATATTCTGAAAGTGAAAATCTGGAATAAAATATGCCAAGCAAACAGCCCCCATAAACAGGCAGGAGTTGCAATCCTAATATCAGATAAAATAGACTTCAAATTAAAATTGGGGAAAAGAGATAAAGAAGGACATTACATACTAATTAAGGGATCTCTCCTTCAGGAGTATATTGCAATTATAAATATCAATTCACCAAACAACGGAGAACCCAAATTTACCCAAAGAAACACCACTTTCCCTCAGATCTCACATAGATCCAAAGACATTAATTGTTGGGGATTTTAACTATCCTTGCTGGATAGATCAACCCAGCGAAAACTCAACAGAGAAAACTCAGACCTAAAAACCTGCCTAGATCAACCAGACTTAACAGACATATACTGAATATTTCACCCAGTAGCATCAGAATACACATTCTTTTCAGTGGCACATGGAACTTTCTCCATAACACACCACATTTTAGGTCACAAAGCAAATTTGTCCAAATTCAGAAACACTGAAATTATGCCCAGCATTCTCTCAGACCACAAGGGAATAAAATTAGAATTCAACACCAAAAGCCATCAAAGAAAATCCTGTAGCACATGGAGGGTGAACAACACACTGTTGATCTACCAGTGGATCATAGAAGAAATTAGAAGAGAATTAAAATGTTCATGATATTTAACAAAAATGAACACACAAATCACCAACTTCTCTGGGACATATCAAAGGCAGTACTCAGAGGCAAATTTATAGCTCTGAATTCCTATATCAACAAATTGGAGAGATCACAAACCAAGAATTTAAAGAGGCACCTGAATCTCCTTGAAAAAGGAACAACAAGCTAAACCCCAATACAATAGATGGAAACAAATAATTAAAATTAATTCAGAATTAAATAAATTAGAGTCCAAAAAACCATAGAAAGAATCAACAAAACAAAGTTGGCTGTTAAAAAAATTAAAATAATTGACAGACCCTTAGCAAATCTTATTAGAAAAAGAACACACCCAAATAAACAAACTCAGAGATGAGAATAGTAACATCACCACAGAAACAACAAAGATTCAGAACAATATAAGGGAATACTTCTCAACCCTTTATGCTAATAAGCTTGAGAGTCTGGAAGAAATTAATGAATTTCTAGCAAATATTGACATGCCCAAACTAAACCAATATGATTTAAACTGACTTAACAGACCCATATCAAGCATTGAAATAGAAACAGTAATAAGAGACCTCCCACCTAAGAAAAGCCCAGGAATAAATGAATTTACAGCTGAATTCTACAAGGCCTTCAAAACAGAACTCACACCAACACTCCTCCCAACTCTTCAATGAAGTTTAAGTGAGAGTTCATTACCAAACTCTTTCTATGAAGCCATCATAACCCTCATCCCAAATCCAGGCAGGGACTCATCCAAGAAAGACAACTATAGACCCATTTCTTTGATGAACATCGATGCAAATCTTCTCAACAAAATTCTGGCCAATCCACTTCAACAACTTATAAAAAAATCATACACTATGATCAAAAAGGATTCATCTCTGGAATACAAAGCTGGTTCAAAATATGCAAATCAATAATGTAATTCATCACATCAACTAGAGCAAGTATAAGAACCACATGGTTATCTCAATAGATGCAGAAAAAGCATTTGACAAGATCCAACACCCTTTTGTGATGAAAGCTCTGAAAAAACTAGGAATCTATGGAGCATTCCTCAATATAGTGAAGGCTGTATATGACAAACCTACAGCCAGCATTATATTTGATAGTGAAAATCTAAAGCCATTTCTTCTAAATTCAGGAATGAGACAAGGATGTCCACTCTCTCCACTTCCTTTCAATTTAGTATTAGAATGCCTAACTCCAGCAATAAGGCAAGATGCAAACATAAAAGGATCCAAAAGGGAAAAATGAAGTAAAATTCTCCCTCTTTGCAGATGACATGATCTTGTATTTAAAGAACCCCATGGACTCCACTCCCAAGTTACCTAAGCTGATCTAAACTTTGGTAAAGTACCAGGATACAAAATTAACCCTCAAAAAATCAATGGCTTTTCTCTATGACAATAACAAGAAGAGCACTGTTGAAATCAGGAATGCAACGCCTTTTGTAATAGCCCAACAAAAAATAAAACACCTAGGAGTTAAATTAACTAAAGAAGTGAAGGACCTCTATGATGAAAACTTTAAAAACCTGAAAAAGCAAATTAAAGCAGGACTATGGAAGTAGAAAAACCTCCACGCTCCTGGACTGGGAGGATTAACATTGTGAAAATGGTACTACTACAAAAGGCTATGTACAAATTAAATGTGATACCTATCAACATCCCAACCTCATTCTTCAATGAAATAGAAGAAGCAGCCCCAAAATTCATGTGGAACAATAAAAGACCCCCAATAGCAAAAACAATCCTTCTTGGAGGAATATCAATACCAAACTTCAAACTCTACTACAAAGCCATAGTATCAAAACAGCTTGGTAGTGGCACAAGAACAGAACTGAGGAGCAATGATATAGAACTGAAGACCCAGAAATGAGCCATAGCCACCTAATCTTCAATAAGGGAGCTAAAAAAATAGAATGGAAGAAAGACAGCCTCTTCAGTAAATGGTACTGGAAAAATAGGTTTAACACTTGTAGAAAACTAAAACTAGATCCTTGTATATCACCCTGCACCAAAATCAACTCCAAGAACTCGAAGTCAAAGCAGACATCCTGAAAACATGACAGGAAGGAATAGAAGAAACTCTAGGGCTCCTTGGCACAGGCCGAAATTTTCTTAATAAAGACCCAGAAACACAACAAATCAAAGAAAGGTTGGACAAATGGGATTGCATGAAATTGCAGAGCTTCTGCATGGCAAAGGACATAGCTAGCAAAGATCAATAGAAAGCCCACGAATTGGGAGAGGATCTTCACTAGCCATACAACAGACAAGGGTCTCATATCTAAAATATACTTGGAACTCAAAAAATTAAATCCCCCAATAACAAATCCTCAAAGAAACAACTGCCCAATCAATAAGTGGGTTAAAGTCTTAAAGAGAGACTTCTCTGAAGAGGAAATAAAAATGGCCAATAGACAAAGGAAGAAATGCTCAACTTCTCTGGCCATAAAAGAAATGCAAATCAAAACAACATTGAGATTCCACCTCACCCCAATTAGAATAGCTATAATCAAGAAATCTAATAACAACAGATGCTGGAGGGGATGTGGCCAAAAGGGAATCCTACTGCATTGTTGGTGGTAGTGTAAACTTGTTCAGCCACTCTGGAAAGCAGTATGAAGGTTGCTTAAAAGACTCCACATAGAGCTCCCCTATGACCCAGCAATCCCACTTTTACCCAAAGGATCACAAACAAGACCACACTAAAATTATGTTTATTGCAGCATTATTCACCATAACT